>NC_139158.1:64272119-65472119 GCF_964270905.1 Leucopleurus acutus | reverse complement strand
AAAAGATGCTAAACGTCACTAATTATCAGAAAAATGCAAATCAAAACCACAGTGAGATATCATCTCACACCTGTCATAATGGCTATCATCAAAAAGCCCACAAATACCAAATGTTGGCAAGGGTGTGGAGAAAAGGGAACCCTTGTACACCCTTGCTAGGAATGGAAATTGGTACACCCACTGTGTAAAACAGTATGGAGATTCCTCAAAAAACTGGAAATAGAACTACCATATGATCTAGCAGTTCCACTCCTAGGCATATATCTGAAGAAAACACAAATGCTAATTTGAAAAGATACATGTATCGCAATATTCATAGCAGCATTATTTACAATTGCCAAGATATGGAAGCAATCTAAGTGTCCATCAACAGATGAATGGATAAAGAAGATATATATACGCAATGGAATAGTACTCAGCCATAAAGAGTGAAATTTTGCTATTTGCAACAACATGGATGGACTTGGAGGGTATTACTCCTAGTGAAATAAGTCAGAGAAAGACAAATACTGTATGTTATCACTTACGTGTGGAATCTAAAAAATGAAACAAATGAATATAGCAAAACAGAAAAAAACTCAAGAATAATAGAGAACAAATGAGGGGTTAGCAATTAGGAGAGAGAAGAGGGAGGGGCAAAATAGAAGTAGGGGATTGAGAGGTACAAACTGCTATGTATAAAATAAGCTACAAGGATATACTGTATGGCACAGGGAATATAGCCAGTATATTATAAAACTGTAAGTGGAGTATATTCTATAAAAATTTTGAATCACTATGTTGTAACCTGAAACTAATATAATATTTAAGTCAACTATACCTCAAAAAAATACTGCAGGAACAAAAATAACAGATTATATACAATGATCAGAGCTCTACTCAGTACTCTGTAATGACCTATGTGGGAATAGAATCTAAAAAAGAGTGGATATATGTATATGTATAACTGATTCACTTTGCTTTACAGCAGAAACGAACACAACGTTGTAAATCAACTATACCCCAATAAAAATTAATTTAAAAAAGTGATCAAAACACTTTAATATCACATATACACACTAAGGGTTGCAAAGGGAATATGAAATTGACTAAATAGAATTTCTAGTTTCGCAAAGCCCAGTGTTAGGGGAGTGGTTTAAAAATGTTGGTTCATCAATGAAATAGAGCCATTACAGTGATAATTATTAAGATTTGTAAAAACATGAGAAACTGTTCATGATGCATTTTGACCTGAAAGGAGAGTGTGTGTTATGATACTAAGTTAAAAATAATTTTCATTGAGTTCTTTTAAAAACAGTTATTAACCATTGAAAAATTGACAGTGAAGTCTTTTAGATCTTTAAATGGATTAAAAGTAGATTATGGGACTTTTCTTTCATAATTTTTCAAAATAAAATAGATTCTTGGGACTTTCCTGGTGGCGCAGTGGTTAAGAATCTGCCTGCCAATACAGGGAACACGGGTTCAAGCCCTGGTCTGGGAAGATCCCACATGCTGCGGAGCAACTAAGCCTGTGCGCCACAACTACTGAGACTGCGCTCCAGAGCCCACGAGCCACAACTACTGAGCCTGCGTGCCACAACTACTGAAGCCCATGTGCCTAGAGCCCATGCTTCACAGCAAGAGAAGCCACCACAATGAGAAGCCCGTGTACTGCAACGAAGAGTAGCCCACACTTGGCACAACTAGAGAAAGCCCACGTGTAGCAACTAAAACCCAACACAGCCAAAAATAAATAAATTAATTTATTAATTTAAAAGATAGATTCTCATTTGTTTCGTGGTTACATTGATCTTGTATAAGGGAGAAATAATAGACCAGTATATGATTTTCATATATTTAAAAATTGTGCAACTTTTTCTTCTCTGATAAGGACATTCACAGGGTTGAATTACAACATCCTTCTATTGCTGAGATACTTTGACATCATTCTTGGTGTATTATTAAAGATATACTTGGTACACTGTAACTATAATAATATACTTGGTACACTGTATTACTTTGCAATAATGTTTCAACAGTAGTCATTTAAAATGTGTCTGAGTTCCTACTCTGTGCCAGGAACTGTGCTGTTTGATGGGTTCTGAGAATATGGCAGTAAATGAGGCAGACAAGGCCCTTCACCTCCCAGAATTCCATACATTTTTTAGGAACTTCATGGAACCATTTGAAGCAGTTTGAAAATCATGGATTAGATCATTTATCATGTTTCTTTTTTTATTCTGAAACATTCTTTTTAAAAGACAGTTATGGACAATTAAGAAAGATGTTATCTTTATTTAAAGAAACATAGAGGAGCATTAAATCTTCACCCATAGGGCTTCCCTGGTGACGCAGTGGTTGAGAGTCCACCTGCCGATGCAGGGGACACGGGTTCGTGCCCCGGTCCAGGAAGATCCCACATGTCGCAGAGCGGCTGGGCCCGTGAGCCATGGCTGCTGAGCCTGCGCGTCTGGAGCCTGTGCTCCGCAACGGGAGAGGCCACAACAGTGAGAGGCCCGCGTACTGCAAAAAAAAAAAAAAAAGATCTTCACCCATATTTAAAGCCCCTGCTTAAGCTTAGAGTAATGAATAATTATGAAATGTATGTTTACTAAGTATAAGTAAGTACTTCTTAGAGACATTAAGTGCTGTAGAATTTTATAGTACTTCCTGCCTATGATTGTTTGCTACATGGTAGGAGGTTTTTTTTTTTTTTTTATGAAGGATTATAGTGATGGGTAGATACATTTACAAAAAATTAGACACAGTGCCTGTGGTAAAATAGTGTATGTGATCTGAATGAGTGTGTTGAATGAGTATGTTTAACTTGAATACCAGACTAACTTCCTAAAGGCTAATGAAATCATATACATAAAAGAAAGATTGAAATCTTTACCCTTCTGTTATTAGAATCCATTAATCCATTATTAGAATCCATCAGGTCCAATATACTTGCTTTGTCTGGTAGTGATACCTAAATAAGGTAAAGATATTCATAACTTGTCATTTCCCTTAGTATTATTCTTACTTAAAAATGAATAGCTTTGACTTTGCACTGTAGATAGGAATGACTGGACAAAAATTTTAGATGGTGTTATGTATTGTTATTCACATTAATTTATAATTTTCTAGGTGATTAATGATCCTATCCATGGTCACATTGAATTTCACCCTCTTCTCATCCGAATCATCGACACACCTCAATTTCAGCGCCTGCGATATATTAAGCAGTTGGGAGGCGGTTACTATGTTTTTCCAGGAGCTTCACACAATCGATTTGAGCATAGTCTAGGGTAAGAAGGGTATTGGGGTGGGGAACTTATAGTTATTAAGTCCCTTCTTGGTCACATCGTATCTTTTAGAAAACAAATAGTTTTATAAAATGGTAATAATAGCCTTATTTTTTTTAAGAGCCTTGTTTGACTGAGACAATCAATATTTGACTTTTTTTTCCTTTGGCCGAGCCATGTGGCATGCAGGATCTTAGTTCCCCAGCCAGGGATCGAACCCGTGCCCCGTGCAGTGGAAGCGTGGAGTCCTAACCATTGGACTGCCAGGGAATTCCCAATAATATCCTTATTTTATTGATGAGAAAGTTGAAGGTTTGATTTACTTTGCTCTACTTTACTTATTTTATGTATTCTTAGAAGCCACCTCAAATCCTTCCTGGAAAGAAAATGAAAGTGCCTGGAAGGACTTTTAGATGAAATATTTGTGTTTAAATATTATTTAAAAATTAATAGGGTTGGTTACTGATATAATTAACTTTGTAAGTTTGATTATTTAATTTTCCTACATTTCCTATTTAGTCTTATACATAATTGCCCTTTAAAACCACATCGTTGGGCTCCCCTGGTGGCGCAGTGGTTAAGAATCTGCCTGCCAATGCAGGGGACACAGGTTCGAGCCCTGGCCTGGGAAGATCCCACATGCCGCAGAGCAACTAAGCCTGTGTGCCACAACTACTGAGCCCGTGTGCCACAACTACTGAAGCCTGTGCACCTAGAGCCTGTGCTTCTCGACAAGAGAAGCCACCGCAATGAGAAGCCTGTGCACCACAACGAAGATTAGCCCCTGCTCTCTGCAACTAGAGGAAGCCCACATGCAGCATCAAAGACCTAATGCAGCCAAAAATAAATTTAAAAAAACGAAAAACAAAAAAACCACATTGTTTTCTTACCTATCAGGAAACGTGTAAATCAGAAAAGCATTCACAAGCTTAGAGAAGGTGGTACCTCTGTTACATACAACATAGTTGAGACTTTGCTTGCTCTGCCTTTTTTTTTTTTTTTTTGCCTGCGTTTGGACTTCTTTGATGCGCACAGGCTTTCTCTAGTTGCCGCGAGTGTGGGCTACTCTTCATTGCAGTGCACGGGCTTCTCATTGCAGTGCCTTCTCTTGTTGCGGAACATGGGCTCTAGGTGTGCGGGCTTCGGCAGTTGTGACACATGGGCTCAGTAGTTGTGGCTCGTGGGCTCTAGAGCGCAGGCTCAGTAGTTGTGGCGCACTGCCTTAGTTGCTCCGTGCATGTGGGATCTTCCCGGACCAGGGCTCGAACCCATGTCCCTTGCATTGGCAGGCGGTAACCACTGCACCGCCAGAGAAGTCCCTGGTCTTCTTTTTTCATTATAAAAATGTAGAGCCAGGTGGACATAGGCGCAGAAGAATCAGACAGTTATCTAGATTTTCATGAAGTACTCACAGTGTAAGTGGTCCACCCCTTATCAATGGGGTATATGCTCCTAGACTCCCAGTGGATGCCTGAAACCACAAATACTACCAAACCTTATTTATACTATGTTTTTTCCTTAAAAATACATACCTATGATAAAGTTTAATTTATAAATTAAGCACAGTAAGAGATTAACAACAACTAATAATAAAATGGAACAATTATAACAATACAGTGCAATAAAAGTTATGTGCATGTGGTTTCTCTCTTTCAGAATATCTTATTGTACAAATTTAATGCCTTTGCCATCTTAATTAAGCACTTATCACACACCGTGGCTGTAACTTTGACAGTTTGAGATGCAACAGCAAAACTAGCACAAATTTCTTTTTCCTTCTTCACTATTTCACAGGTAGAAGATTTGTTCTTATGATAGATCTTAGCAACCTCAGCGTACAATTTTGTTCTATCTTTATTGAGTTGAGAATTTTGACCGTTTCACTCACTTACTGGAAGCACTTCTCGACTTGTCTTTGGCACATCTGAATTGCCAGCTTTACTACTCTTGCACTTTGGGGCCATTATGAAGTAAAATAAGGGTCACTTGAACACAAGCACTGTGGAAACCTTGGCCGTCAATCTGATGATTGTGTTGGCTACTAAGTGATTTAATGTGTGGGACACGCTGGACAAAAGAATGATTCACGACACAGTCGTGATGGAGCAGAACAGTGTGATATTTCATCATGCTACTCAGAATGAAGTATAATTTAAAACTTATGAATTGTGTATTTCTGGAAGTTTCCATTTAATATTTTCAGACTATGATTAACTGCTGGTAACTGAAATGAGGAAAGTGAAACCAATAATAAGGGGAAACTGCTGCGTTACTTTGGTTTTGTTTGTTTGTTTAGAAGCATGTTTAATTAGCCAGAACACATGCATCTACTCAAATGTTTATTCATCAACAAATATTTATTGAAAACTTATTAGTGCCTACCAAACCAACAAGATATCAAGTGTTTCTATCCTTGTGAAGCTCAGAGTTTAGGGGGCAAGAAAGATATTGTATTCATTCAGGAAGTACTTTCAGGTAGAAATGCTAAAAGTGTATTTAACATTTGTTGAGCACCTTATCTACAATCTATGTTGTAAACATTACAATACCAGAAGCTCTGCTTTTAAAAAAAATTGTGGTAAAATACACAGAATATAAAATTTACCATCCTAACCATTTTTAAGTTTATAGTTCAATAGTGTTAAATATATCCACATTATTGTGCAACCAAGTTCCGGAACTTTTTCATCTCGCAAAACTGAAACTCTGTACCCATTGAATTCCCCATTCCTCTTCTCCCCAGTCCCTGGTAACCACCATTCTACTTTCTGTTCTAATGAATTTGACTGTTCTAGGTATCTCATATAAGTGATTTCATAGAGTATTTGTCTTTTTGTGATTGGCTTATTTCATTTAGCATAATTTCCCCAAGAGTCACTCATATTGGAGCATGTGTCAGAATATCCTTACTTTTTAAGGCTGAATAATATTCCATTGTATGTATATGTTACATTTCATTTATCCCTTCATTCATCTGTGGACTCTTGGGTTGCTTCCACCTCTTTGGCAATTGTGACCGCTATGAACGTGGATGTGCAAATATCCCTTCAAGACCCTGCTTTCACTTCTTTTGGGTATATACCCAGAAGTGGAATTACTGGATCATATGGTAATTCTATTTTTAATATTTTGAGAAACTGCTCTACTGTTTTCTATAGTGGCTGCACCATTTTACATTCCCACCAACAGTGTACAAGGGTTCCAATTTCTCCACATCCTGGCCAAAATTTGTTAGTTTTTGTTTTGTTTTATAATAGACATCCTAGGGACTTCCCTGGTGGTCCAGTGGTTAAGACTCTGTGCTTCCAGTGCAGCGGGGACGGGTTCAATCCCTGTTTGGGGAACTAAGATCTGCATGCTACGTGGAACAGCCAAAAAAAAAACCCCAAAAACCCTTCCTAATGGGTATGAGGTGGTGTCTCACTGTGATTTGATTTTGCATTTCCCTAATGATAAGTGATTGTGAGTCAAGAGGTCCTGCTTTTGGGAATCTGTGTGTTTCTGCCTAGTTCTGAAACAGACTATTCTGTTAAGTTGCCCTCGAGGTATATTAGAACATTTGAAAAACATATTGAAATTCTTGAGTGTTAACTGAAAGAAAAATGCACGATGTGAAAGTTATGAGTTAAGTTTTATTTGGGGACCTTACTGAGTACTATAGCCCAGGAGTTCTCAGATAGCTCTGAGGAACTGCTCCAGAGAGGTAAGGGAGGAGCCAGTATATATGTGAACTTTTTTGCTGGGGAAAACATGTGGTCAAGTGTAAAAAGATTACTGCTAATCACAAATGTAGACCAAAAAAATGTTACCTGTCATTCTAGTAAACAACAAATATTGCCCGCCGTCAAGCCATCAAGCCACTGCAGCTGCCCCCAGTGCTGCACCCAGAGGGGAATTCAGGGTGGAGAAAAACAGCATGCTGGCCCTAGATAGATCAGATGAATATCTAAGGAATAATTTCAATGACCCCAGACTCTTACATCTTCCCATACATAGGAAAATGCTAAAAATTATTAACTTGAGGTGACTGGTTTTTGTCATTAGCAGTAGTCTTTTGATGTTGCACGAAATGTTTTTTTTTTTCACCAGAAACTCCTATATACCCTGGTTCCTCCCTTACCTCTTTGGAACAATGCCTCAGTGCTGTCTGAGACTGTTTCCCGGGCTAGAGTCCTCAGTAAGATCTCTGAATAAAACATAACTTGGAACTTTTAGGTAGTGTTTTTCTTCAGTTGACAGTTCAGTGACCACGAAGGGATCCAGAGCCAACTTTTCTCCTTTGCCTGAACTTTACGAGGATCTGGAGCCTTGGTACTAGCAGAGGCCTCTTGTGCCCGTCTGTCTCCTCAGTGAGTCCAGATGAATTTGGATGAGTGTCTCCTGGATCTTGGATCTCTTGTTATTCGCTTATGGTCCTAAGTTTTATTTGGTGGTATTTAACTTCTCACTGGAAGAGTAGGTTTTCCTTGAACTTAGTTTCAAAAAGAGGTAACAGGGTTATCTTCAGTTGAAAGACATTAGGAAGATTGTGGTCAGTTGAATGACAGAGTGGGTTATCCTCACTTGAAAGACACTGGGAAGATTTTGCTCAGTTAAAAAACGCTGATGGGTTACCCCAATTGACAGACACTGGGAAATTTTTATTATGTACGTACAGAATTTGTACTTGCAAGTACTTGCTTAATTGGGAATTAAAGCTCATCCTAAAAATGGCCAAACTGGGGTTCTTTTGACATTCCAAAATTAATTTTTTTTTCATATGCAGCTAGAAAAACCCAACTTGATAAAACATCTTTTCAAAATTCTGAACTTAAAGAAACAAAAGCCCTTCTGGGAGAACTTGCATTTCTCTACCTGTGTCTTAGAGATGTAAATGTTCTACCTGATCTTCTTAGACTTTTTTTTTTTTTCTCCTGTGTTCTGAGAGCTTGGTCTCTGCTACCCAGGAGGTACACATATGGTGTACATTTGGCAACCAGTCAAATAGACTGGAATTCTGAGCAATCTTTTTGCCTGGCTGTATCAACTCTCAGGAAAATTTGTCATAAGGGGTCCCAGCCCATAAGGGGCCTTTGTCATCTCAACCTTCATTGCAACCACCTGTACAACGAAGGACTTTACTCTCTTAGGCTATTTGGGGGAGGAAATTTCTAAATCTTATGAAGGCTACATCCTTTGCACTCTCTTGTGGGGATGCCTCTTGCATTTTATTGGTTTGAGTCACTATTAAGATACTATTCATCGGACTTCCCTGGTGGTGCAGTGGTTGAGAGTCCGCCTGCCCATGCAGGGGACACAGGTTCGTGCCCCGGTCCGGGAAGGTCCCACATGCCGCGGAGCGGCTAGGCCCGTGAGCCATGGCCACTGAGCCTGCGCGTCCGGAGCCTGCGCTCCGCAACGGGAGAGGCCACAACAGTGAGAGGCCCGCATACCGCAAAAAAAAAAAAAAAGATACTATTCATCAATGACCAGACAGTGAATCCTTAAAATTGGAGAAACTTGGTAAATTAGTAAATTTTTTAGAGAGCTCTCATAACAAACAGCTGTTTTATTTTTACCTATAAAAAAACAAATTAGAAGATGGTAGTATATATAAAACAGCTAACCTAAGAACTCCCTTAGTTTATTTATTTATCTTTTTTTTAGCATTTTTAGTTTTTTTCTTAACTTTAAAAAAATTTGAATATCTTATTTTCCCCCAGCTGTATCATGATATAATTGACATATAACGTTGTGTATGTTTAAGGTGTACAACATGATTTGATACAGTTTTCTTTGTCATAAGTTGTGGATTTAATTCCATTGATTTAAATGTTACCTTTTGTTGTAAATTCACCACATATTCCATTAAGAATAGAGACCATATTATCTAGTTCAACAATGCTATATATAAAATAGATACCCAACAAGGACCTACTGTATAGCACAGGGAACTATACTCAGTATTTTGTTTTTTGTTTCTTGTTTTTTTATCTCTTCTTGATTTTGTGGACTTAACATAGGTGTTGAATTTATCTTGTCACTGACTTTATCCAATTATTTTTTTTTACTTTTATTTTTTTATGCAGCAGGTCCTTATTAGTCATCAATTTTATACACATCAGTGTATACATGTCAACCCCAATCGCCCAATTCATCACACACACACACCCCCGCCGCTTTCCCCCCTTGGTGACCATAAGTTTGTTCTCTACATCTGTGTCTCAATTTCTGCCCTGCAAACCGGTTCATCTGTACCATTTTTCTAGGTTCCACATATATGTGTTAGCATACGGTATTTGTTTTTCTCTTTCTGACTTACTTCAGTCTGTATAACAGTCTCTAGATCCATCCACATCCCTACAAATGACCCAATTTCAGAACTCCCTTAGTTTAAAAGAGACAAAAATAAACCAGTTTGGGAAGCCTTATTTGTAGTCTCTAGGGTTACCCTCAATGGGCCTTACAGATGCTAATGAAAACATTAGGTTAAGTAATGTTAATTGGGTTGGTTAATAGGGAAAAAAAGCTGAGGGGAAAGTTAAGAGACTTCTTCCCAAGAAGGTGGAAATTTTAACGGGACTTGTCTCAACAGGATAAAAATCTTTAGATGGTTATTAAGAAATTGGATAAATAAAATGGATGGTAATGAGATTAAAACAAACGTTTTTATACAACACTATGTAAGGTTGGATGGGCCAAGGGGACATCTTATTGGTCCCCAACATTAAGGGCCCCGAAGAAGTCCATTCTATCATTCTATTTACCCCAGTTTAATACACACACACACACACACACACACACACACACACACACACACACACACACACACACACACATATATATTTAAAAGGCTGGAAGAAAATTACACTGAGATACCTGATCAACAGTTGAACAATTGTTTGGGGCAACAATTAGACCAATTAATCAAGTTAAAGGTTTTTTAAAAAGGCCTGTGTCCCTGGGCTCAACCCCTCCCTGGAGACCCCAGAGCCTTTATACAAAAATAGATAAAATAGCCAGAGAATAAAAAGGAAAGTTTCTAGGACTCCTTGTAAGACCACAGCTTGTTGATGGGGTCCTAATGGAGGCTAAAGTTAAAGGTGTAAGAGTTGATTGAATCGAGATGACAGTTTATAAAAGTAGGTATATTTAAGTGGGCTTAATATAAGATGTTTATATCTCTTTTGCCTCACTATATTGTGTGTAGACATTATGTCTCACTGGGGAATGCTTCCCCTGCCTGGTATTATGAGACAGGGTATGTAAATCTGCCCCTCAGAAAATATTAATTTAAATATACAAAAAAAAAAAAAAAACCCAGTAAGGTTACATGAACCCACACAATATAATGTAAAACTAGGGGCTAATATTCAGAAGCTAATAATAATCAAATTAAAGAAAATGTAGTTGGGCAAATCAATCTTTTAATAAATCATTTAGGCAGCAGAGCAGTTCTTTGGGGAATTAAAAACAACTGTCTTTGTCTTGCAAATCCCTACAAATCAGAAATGTAATACAGCCCAAAATGACCTGAGACTGAGCCTATAGCTAGTTCAATCAGGTAGACTCTGAAACAAAAAAGGGGAAAAGAGGGCTTTTTATACTCAAACTGCTGGGAAGGCTCCTTCACCCAAAGTCTAATTCACAGCCTCCTTAAGGATTTATCAAGGACAAATACAAATCTTAACAGTCGCTCATCTTTCAAACAGAAGAGTAATTTTTTCATTTTTGTTTTGTTTTTTCCGCTCTGCAGCGTAGGGTATCTAGCAGGACGTCTAGTTCGTGAACTGAGTGAAAAACAACCAGAGCTGCAGATAAGTGAACGAGATATGCTCTGTGTTCAGATCGCTGGTCTTTGTCATGATCTCGGTAAGCAGTTCAAAGAGCCAGAGTTCTAATGTAAAAACCACATGGTACCTCTCTTTGAAATTAAAAAATCCAACTAACTAGGAGAATATGAAAGTTGTGTTTTAATTCTTCAGTTAACATTAATGTAAATGTGCCATTGCTTCTTCCTAGAATGATTCATAAGCCCAAAGCATTGCTATTTTTTTTGTAGACTTTCAGTGAATTTCCCATGTTAAACATCTTTGTTGCAGGTTATATGAAGGGACTTTCTGATAGTGATTTTTTTCTGACTACTGTGTGTTGGATGATGTGAATTTGATTTTTCCTTTATCTTGGTTGAAATAAAATTGCCATTTTCCTTTAGATAATTTGTCAAATCTATTCTTCTCACACCTAGAATACATAATCTGCTCTAACAGATTAACAACGGATTTAGAGAACTTCTTTTCTTCCCTGACCCATGTGAGGTCTTGGGCCACTTAAATCCAAGTAGAAGAATATCATCCTTTTCCATGGTCAAAGAAAGAGAAAAAGGACTGTTCTCTTTTATCACAGGAGATTTTTCCCCTATCCTTGTAATTTTTTTTTTTTTTTCGCTGTAGGCGGGCCTCTCACTGTTGTGGCCTCTCCCATTGTGGAGCACAGGCTCCTGACGCGCAGGCTCAGCAGCCATAGCTCACAGGCCCAGCCGCTCCGTGGCATGTGGGATCCTCCCGGACCGGGGCACGAACCCGTGTCCCCTGCATCAGCAGGCGGACTCTCAACCACTGTGCCACCAGGGAAGCCCTAGCCTTGTAATTTATTCCTACCTGTTGGAGGATCCTAAGAGTTTGCATGTGCCCTCAGTGCAGGGAAAGGGAGGTTTCAGTAGCCAGATACTTAAAGGCATAGGGCACGCTCTTCAGCATGTCCCCTTGGAGATTTCAGTAGGACCAGTATCAGCCCTAGATCATAAATTTAACAGATTTTTGGTATTTTGAGAGGGAATCATTGGAAACTTTTTCCAATTTCTAGGAGTCTGAGCTCTATAGTAACAAGCCTTTGTGTACAGACTGCAACATGCAAAAAGGCCCAGGGCTGGTCCAGGTAGGCTCCCTTTCCCATCTATCAGGACCCCCTGCGGATACAAAAAAAACCCCCCAAAACCCCAAAATCCTGGATGCTCAAGCCCCTTATATAAAATTTGCATATAACCCACACACATCCTCCCATGTACTTTAAATCAATTCTAAATTACTTATAATACCAGCACAATGTAAGCTATATGTAAATAGTTGCCAGCAAGCCTGGCAAATTCAAGTTTTGCTTTTTGGAACTTTCTGGAATTTTTTTTTCTGAATATTTTTTTGTCCGAGGTTGATTGAATCTGCGGATGCAGAGGGCCAACTGTAACTCCTTCAGAAATTCTGATAATCCAGAGTTGTGCCTCAGCAAAGTTTCATATTACTAGATGTTGTGGAATGTTAAGATCACTTATGAATAAGATAAAGTAGTGATCTCCACTTTTGATTGCCCATATCATCAGTAAAAACCCAAGATAAGCCCTGATATGTGTATATTTATTATAAAATAAATTACATACATTATAAAATTTACATAAAAATAGATGTTTTTAAAGGTTGAGAGTAATAAAGTTCTAATATTTTCTTCCTAACCCTAGTGGATTGTGTTAAAACTGCTGTTCTAACACTACCAATATATAATCTGAAGAAGCCAAAAGTTTTTGTCATTAACATTCCTTTGGTTACACAAAACTGTCCTTTTATCAGATTTATGTAAACTATGGTGACTCAGAGACCCCTCAGTGGAGAGCTTACCTTCCTGTATTTGTTCTGCTTCCTGTTCTCTTGTTTTAGAAAATAGGAAGGAAGGGTTTGTTCCTTTTTGTGATGTATTTATAGATTATTAATTTCTATTGATATTCAAGTTTAACTAAAAAGATTTACATTTTACCAATTTACAAACATTTTTCTTGTTCTAAGGCTGCTTTTGTTTTTAAGGTCATGGGCCATTTTCTCATATGTTCGATGGAAGATTTATTCCACTTGCTCGCCCAGATGTGAAATGGACGGTATGTATTCATATATTTAATAGTCAATAAAATAAAGACTAAGCAATGACTGCTGTGTTAAAGTATTCTTCCTTTTACAGTTTTTCAGAGTGTTTATATATAATGCTTTCATTTGATCCTCACAGTAATCTCTAAGGAGGAAATCATTATCTCCAGTTTCTTAAGTATAAAGGAACTTGAAATTCATAGAGGTGTATTGATGCACCAAAAATCACAAAGTTGTTAAATGATAAAGCCAGCACTAGAAAACCAGGTTTCCTAGCTTCTAATTTAATGCTCTTTCTACTCTATCACACTAGTATAAAATAAAAAATAAAAGGCTGACTCTGGCTTTGACTCATTTTGTATGACCATGAAGTAACTAATACCAGCTAAGTTCATTTTTTTTTTTTTTGCTAAGTTCATTTTATACTTACAGATTTGCAGGTGACTGACCTGTATTTTTGGAATCAATTTTTGAGAAGTAAAGTTAGGTCAACTCCTATTTTGGGCCACACTATTATTTGGAGTAGAAAAAGGTATTAATACATATTGAACACTTCTTACATGTCAACCACTATTTTTTCTCTCTCTCTTTAAAGGTAATTCGTATACAATATGTTGTACAGATCTTCAGTGTACAGTTCAGTGAGTTTTGACAAATGTATACATCCATGTAGCCACTACCCAAGTTGAGATATAGAATATTTTCATCTTCCTGGAAAATTCCTTTGTGACCCTTTTCAGTCAGTTCCTACATCTCCCTCCCACTATTACCTTCTGATTTTTATAAACAGACTAGTTTTGCCTGTCTTAGAGTTGATAAGAGTAGAATCCTATAATAGGTACTCTTTTGTGTCTTGCTCTTATTCACTCAACACAATGATTTTGAGATTCGTTGGTGTGTCATGCATCAGTTGTCGGTCCCTGCTCATTGCTGAGGTAGTATTCCATTGTATGAATAAGTTATGATTTTTTATTTTTTCTCCTTTTGTAGAATTTGGGTTGTTTTCAGTTTTTTGGCTGTTATGAATAAAGATGCTATGCATGTTACTGTACACGATTTTTATGGAAAACGTTTTCATTTGTCTTAGGTTCATCTAGGAGTAGAATTGCTGGGTCATCAAGTAGATGGATACTTAACTTTATAAGCAACTACCGGACGTTTCCCATTTTACACTCTGCCAGCAATATGAGAGTGCCTGTTGTTCCATAGCCTCCCCAACATTTAGTTTTTTAAGTTATTCTTTCTAATGAGTGTGAAATGGTCTCTTATAGGATTTTTTTTTTTTTTTTGGCATCCTCTGTGGTATGTTGAGTACCATTTCCTGTACTTTGTCATTGATAAATCATCTTTTGTGAAGAGTTTTTCCATTTACTCATTTAAAAAATTTGAATGTTTGCCTTTTAGTTATCAATTTGAGTAATTATATATATAGTCAGATACATGTATTGTGAATATAGTCCCTGTCCCCACCCCAGTCTCTGACTTACCAATTCATTTCTTTAATGAAGGTGGCTTTTGAGAAACAAAAATTTTAAATTTTGATGAAGTATTTCTGGTTCTTCAACCTAGTAAGATGGATAGTTTCTCTCCAGTTCTGCAGCCTTAGGGCCTCCCTCAGGCTAAAAGCCATAAAAGAACTGGAATATTGCCCACTGCCTTTCTCTTCCAAGTGTTTATTTCCCTCTAATATCTGCCTGCTTTTGGTCATAATCCAATACCTTCAGGAAGTTGTCCAGAGTTAGTTTTTTTCTCCAACAGGGTCGATTGAAATAGGATCTACTCAGCCATTCCCAAGTCTTTTTCTTTAAATATTTTGCCTTTAACATGTAAGTCCTTACCTCATGGGAATTTATTTCTCTGCATATGTGTGGTAGAAATCTGATTTCTTTTTTAATATGGATAATTGTTTATTGAATTTCCCCAGTGATCTGCAGTCAAACGCTCTACCACTGTCCCCACTGATTCTGTGATACCAACCCCAACATTTTTTTAACATTCTGTAATGATGAATCTTTCTGGATTCTGTTGCATTCCACACTTTTCATAATTGTTACTTCTTTATAAGTCTTGATAGCTGGTAGGACAGCTGTTTCTTTTATTAGGTATCTTTGGCCTTTTGCTCGTCTATTATAAATGTTGTAATTTTCTCCATAAAGGTTTTATACATCTTTTATTATATTTACTTCTAAGTTGCTTATAATTTTAGTTATTATTGTCTGTGCTATCTTTGTGGAACTTGAATTTTTCTGTATGTATAAATTTTTTTCTGAACCATTTGAAAGTGTGTTGTAGGCATGCCCGTTTATTCCTAAAGCTTCAGTAGGTATTTCCTAAAAATAAGAACATTCTCTTACATAACCTCAGTACATTTATTAAAATCAGGAAATTATTATTGATACAGTACTATTATCTAATTTACAGACTTTCTATCAAATTTCAACAACTGTCCATATAGAAAAGGGGAAAGAAAACCATTTTTGGTCCTGATCCATCATACATTACCCTTAGTTGCCATTTCTCTTTAGTTTCTTTTGATCTGCAACAATTCTTCCGTCTTTATCTCTCATGACCTTGTCATTTTTTGAAGTATACAGGTAGATTATTTTGTGGATTGCCCCTTACTTTGAGTTTCAGTTTTCGGTTTCCTCATACTGTCAGACTATCTGTTTTTGGCAGAATGCCACGTGTGACCTTCTTAGTGTATCCCATCAGAGGCACATCCCATCAGAGGCACATAAGGTCTTTTTAAGCCATTACTGGTAATATTAACTTCAATCACCTGATTAAGGCCATGGCTGCCAAATTTCATAAACTTACTGTTTTTCCTCTATGTAATTGATATATATCTTGATTCAGTTAAAAAATAGATATAGGACTATTCAGGGTTTTGTCTTCATGTTTCTTGAGTTTGTTTTTGCTAAGACCTGTGACGTCTCCCTCCAGTGGGCCATTTGATCTTTATAACGATTATAAATGAGCAAGCAGAGACAGATGAGTAAAATGAGTCTAATTTGAGATTCCAGTCCAGATCTTGACTTCAGGGCTCTGAGACATTTTTGTTTTTACTGGCAAGTTTGGAATTACCCCCCCCCTTTTTTTTAATTAAATTTATATTTTATTTATTTTGGGGTGTGTTGGGTCTTTGTTTCTGTGCGAGGGCTTTCTGTAGTTGCAGCGAGCGGGGGCTACTCTTCATCGCGGTGCGCGGACCTCTCACTGTCGTGGCCTCTCTTGTTGCGGAGCACAGGCTCCAGACGCGCAGGCTCAGTAGTTGTGGCTCACGGGCCTAGTTGCTCCACGGCATGTGGGATCTCCCCAGACCAGGGCTCGAACCTGTGTCCCCTGTATTGGCAGGCAGATTCTCAACCACTGCACCACCAGGGAAGCCCTGGAATTACCCCTTTTTATCAGTAGATGGAAATGCTAATAGAACTTGCATCTTCACAAATTCCAAAGCTGATGAAACAATACAACTAAATTTTATAGTGGTATTCATTAAAATGGTATTCTATTGGGAATTCCCTGGCGGTCCAGTGGTTAGGACTCAGCTCTTTCACTGCTGGGGCCTGGGTTCAATCCCTGGTCTGGGAACTAAGATTCTGCAAGTGGTACATCTCAGAAAAAAAAAAAAACCTATTCTATCTTTATGATCTGGTAATATTCAGTTGTAGTGTACAATACTTATGTATTATAAATGATTATATCTCATTAAACATTTATGTAATAATGATGAACCTAGTTTGTAAAGGTTTATAGACTGGTAAAATAGAGAGGTTTTTTTTTTCCAGTCCCATCTGATATTTATTTATTTATTTGGCTGCATTGGGTCTTCGTTGCAGCATGTGGGATCTTTCCTTGCAGCACATGGGCTCTTCATTGCAGCTCGCGGGCTCTCCAGTTGTGGCACACAGGCTCTAGAGCTCGCGGGCTTAGTTGCCCCACAGCATGTGGGATCTTAGATCCCTGACCATGGATAGAACCTGCATCCCCTGCATTGGAAGGAGGATTCTTAACCACTGGACTACCAGGGGAGTCCCAATATAGACAAATTTGACAGATTTTTAAAAATATCTGTAAGATTATAGTTGAAAACTTGATAATTAACATGCATTAGAACCTTACCTCTGAATTACCTGGAGCCAAGAGTAATTTAAATAATGAGGGGTCTCTGATGGACTAGAGTCTACAACAGACCATACTGTGCTGACTTTTCCCAGCATGAACAGGGCTCGGTTATGATGTTTGAGCACCTAGTTAATTCTAACGGACTCAGAGATGTCATGGAACAGTATGGTCTCATCCCTGAAGAAGATATTTGGTTTATCAAGGAACAAATTACAGGACCACCTGAGTCACCCATCAAAGATTCTTCAAAGGTAAGTTTGTGTACAACTTAATTTGAACTGACTGGTTCCTTTCATCTAGTCTCTCTGCTTGATTCCTTCAGATCTATTTGAAGAGGTGACATTTGGCTATTTTAGAGAGACTAAATGATAAAATATGTGATACATTTCTACTGTTTAATGCAAAAAATAAAAGACTTATATAGTTCTTCCAGCTCTTAACTGAGTTCTTCAGAAGTTATCCCCCAAATTAAAATACATATATAAATATTTTTAATGAATATGTATGCAGTATTTTATATAGAAGCCTAAAGTAACTTAGTTTGGAAAATGTAGAAGTATGTCTTGTTTATTCATTAAAATTAACATATTTGAAATATTTAGATATGTGAAGACCTAGAAAAAAGTTGAATTAGTTTAGAGGGAAATATGTTTTGTTTCCTTTTTGATCTTTTTTATTTTACTTAGAAAAAAGAATTTCCCTTTGTGGTTTTTAAAGTTTTTTTCCTTAAAATATACAAAGCTACTTGTAAGGCATAAGATAAAGAGGTGGATTTTATAGCAAATATCCTGTTTCCAAAAAACAGAGCTCCTGGGAATTCCCTGGCAGTCCACTGGTTAGGACTGTGATGCTTTCACTGCTGAGGGCCCGGGTTCTGTCCCTAGTTGGGGAACTAGGATCCCACGGGCCAAACTGCGCCGCCAAAAAAACCCAAACAAACAAAATACAGAGTTCCAAAAATTCTTTGAATGGTGCATATCATTTAGACTAGATGTGTGGCTACTTTGAAAGACAATACAATTTTCATGCCTGAATTTAAGCATTAGAATATAAGGAACATTCTTACTAGTTCATAATTAGATCTTATATTTTTTTTAAATTTTTAAACAAGAAAGCTTGTTGGGGCTTCCCTGGTGGCGCAGTGGTTGAGAGTCCGCCTGCCGACGCAGGAGACACGGGTTCGTGCCCCGGTCCGGGAAGATTCGTGAGCCATGGCCGCTGAGCCTGCGCGTCCGGAGCCTGTGCTCCGCAACGGGAGAGGCCACAACAGTGAGAGGCCCGCGTAAAAAAAAAAAAAGAAAGAAAGAAAGCTTGTTGGTTATGGGAAGTGTAATAGAGTTAGGATCCTTCCGAAGGCACAAGGTTTAGTATTAACAGGGTATCACACTTTAGCATTTCTTTTCCCTTTTCTACTAATTTAGGAATTAAATGGAAGAAGGAATGAGTAGAACCTTCTCACTTACCTAACCTTCCCGTTCAAATATCTGTTTATAATTTTCAGATTAATACAGTTGCTTTGCTTTGCTTACAAATAGATTTGGCTCCTATCCTAAAACTTTCAGTGGGTTTTCTTGTCTTCCAGTGGCTATATAAAGGGCGTCCTAAAGAAAAAAGCTTCCTTTATGAGATAGTGGCCAATAAAAGAAATGGCATTGATGTGGACAAATGGGATTATTTTGC
This sequence comes from Leucopleurus acutus, assembly GCF_964270905.1. Taxonomy (NCBI): domain Eukaryota; kingdom Metazoa; phylum Chordata; class Mammalia; order Artiodactyla; family Delphinidae; genus Leucopleurus; species Leucopleurus acutus. The sequence continues at coordinate 65,453,155 of NC_139158.1, read as the reverse complement.
CAGGTATGCACTGAACACTTCAGAAAAGTTGTTTAAAATCCTTATATACTTTAAATATATACAATTTTTATTTAAATAAACAAACAAAATAAAATTCTTGTATAAATTTAGTGTTGATATTTAAGGTACCGTTTCCTTTGTTGAAATATTTAATTTCTCTGCTTTGGAATCTTTCTAGGGACTGCCATCATCTTGGAATCCAAAATAATTTTGATTACAAGCGCTTTATTAAGTTTGCCCGTGTCTGTGAGGTAGATGATAGGAAGCACATTTGTACTAGAGAAAAGGTAAGCTATGTCAGAGAACAACGAGGAAGGTATAGTTCCTAGTGTGAAATCTAGAAATAACCTTTAACTAATTTGGAAAAATCACTACCTGGTAAATTGTCAATCTCTTTACTTCATGCTTAGCATTTGGAAGTATCTTAAGGCTCTTTTCACTTTTACTGCATTGTTAAATAATAATAAAATTATGATAGACATTTATTGAATGTTGTGCTTTAGAGGGATTAACTCAATCCTCCTCCACCCTATGGAATAGATACTGTTATTATCCCATTTAACAGATGAGCAGATTGAAGCACAGAGAAGACATACAATTAATGGCAGAATTGGAATTTCAATCCAGGAAGTTTGGCTTGAGTATTATCCTTAATCACTATATTACGTGTTTCATGGTAGTTAAAATCCTAAAATCATTAGGTCCCATGCTAGGTTAGAATCATGTAACTAAAGAACATTACAGTATTATACTATAGAAGGTCTTTCTCTTGAGAATGAAGACTATAAGAATAATAATACCTAATTTCTAGAGGTATTGGGAAATTTAAAGACTATATTTAAGATGCCTAAAACAGAATGTGTCACTGAGTTAAAACACTCAGTAGGGCTTCCTTGGTGGCACAGTGGTTGAGAGTCCGCCTGCCGATGCAGGGGACACGGGTTCGTGCCCCGGTCCGGGAAGATCCCTAATCTGATCCTACATTGTTCCACATTCTTCTGCAGGAGGTTGGAAACCTGTATGACATGTTCCACACACGCAACTCTTTGCATCGCAGAGCTTATCAACACAAAGTTGGCAACATCATTGATACAATGTAAGAAATTCGATTGTTATTTCCCTATAAAATTTTCCATGATGCTTTGCTAGAGTATCATACTTGGGTCAAGTTGAGATTTCTAGGTAAATTCAAGTGAATTTTAAGTGAACAAACCTAAAATGGTTCGCTTAAACAAATAAAAACTAGCAGAAAGTGAACTTCATTAGAGGTGAGGAGGAAAGTGGGTAAAGAGGATAGATTCAAGCAGAAGATGGGGTTTAGGCTAGGCAGGAAGGAGGCCACGCTGGGATGGCTTAGACCTCCGCACAGGTAGTCGCTTAGGTACCAGATATTAGTCATGGAGGTGAGAGGTGGGACGTGGATAATTGATATTCTGAAATTAATGACAAAAATGAATTTTAAAGATTAAGATTAATGTCGCTCCTTACCCTGTCAATTATCAAAATTAGTAGCAAATAGTAAAACCTACAGGAATTTCACCTCTTCTCCCTGATCCAGTCAGAACCAAAGCAGAAAAGTACAGCCAGGTCTCTGTGTGACTCAAAGACCCCATGAGGAATTACCAAAAGTTGGGTGTGAGTCAAGTTAATTCCATGTCTCTAAAATAGTTTTAAATTGATTTATTTTAAGCCTTTCATGTTCATATTTAACATTTGTGTTGAGAAAATTTACCTTCTTTTCTACTCTTTTCCTCATCTCTTCTCATGAGCACACTGGTTAGAATTCTTTCTCCTATTTGTATGGTTGTCACTTTGGTAAGAGATTTTGTTGTTTTGTTTGTTTTTAATGTGGAGAATCAGAGAGATGTAGGTACAAAGCCTGGTACCACTTTTTCCTAACTTGATTAAATGAAAATTCCTTAATTTCTACATCTGTAAAATTGAGGCTGATTACATCTATCTTATAGTTGGAAAGATTAAATAAGATGATGTATTTAAAGCTCTGTTATAGTGCCTGGAACACAGTAAATGTAGTAGTTCACAAATCACCATGGATTTATTTAGCATGATTAAGAAGCAGTTGTCTTTTTTTTTTTTTTGCTTTTTTAAAAATTATAAGTTGCAGGTGTACAATATAGTGATTCACAACTTTTAAAGGTTGTATTCCATTTATAGCTATTATAAAATATTAGCTGTATTCCTCATTGTACAATATATCCTTGTAGCTTATTTTATACCTAATAGTTTATACCTCTTAATCCACTACCCCTATATTACCCCTCCCCACTTCCCTCTCCCCACTGGTAACCACTAGTTTGTTCTCTATATCTGTAAGTCTGAGCAGCAGTTGTCTTTAGAACATTGTGTCTCAAGATTTTATTTCCCTAAAGTAGAAAGATTTCCTTAACTTTAAGCAAGGCATAAAACAAATATTCAAAATTTCTCATAAGCATAAATGTTTATAAAATGATCTTTAGGATTACAGATGCCTTCCTCGAAGCAGACCCTTACATAGAGATAACAGGTTCTGAAGGAAAAAAGTATCACATTTCTACGGCAATTGATGACATGGAAGCCTTCACTAAGCTGACAGGTAAGAACTAGAAGGTAACATAGGTGGTCCATCTCAGATAAAGTATAAACTTACCCTGGATTGCAGATGAGTTATTTTCCAAACATTCCAATGTATTTAGCTTCTAAAGTGATTGTATACTATTGGATTTGAGTTTTATCTCTGCTTTGTACTAACAAGGTAACCTTAATAAAGTTATTTAACCTCTCTGAACCTTAGTTTCCTCATCTAAGATGGGAGTAATGACACCTAGCATATAGTTCTGTTGTGATGCTTCAATGCGGCATGTAGCACCAGGAATAGTACTTGGCACATAAGTACTCAAATTATTATTTAACTTATAATACAGCTGGACTAACACCATACTAGTATCAAAAAGCTGACTTGCCCTTTTAACATGATTTTTGTTGCAAAACACAGGATGTGAGAAACATTTCAGCAGAAACAAACTCTGCGGCTTAGGGTGTGAAGGAAGAGAGGTGAGGGGTTGCAGCTGATTCTTTAATGTGGGAAAGTGTAGACTGAGAAATAAAGATCAGTAAAGCAAAAGAGGTAAACCAAAAAGCGTGTACCAGTCAGAGTTCTTAGTTGCAAATCCTAAAACTGTCTCTGCTTAACTAAAAACAACATGACAGAATCAGTGGAAAGGCTGGAGGCTCTGAACCAAGCAAGAACAACAGAAACTGAGTGGCCTCAGACACAACCAAGATCAACTTCCTGCTCCATCTCTGCTAGATTTTATTTTATATACATATAATATAGAGAGTCCCCATTACACTTGTAAATTTTTAGTCATTTTCCAATCATAACTAAATCAAAGATTAGAAGTGAAATGGTGATTCCCTGTATCAAATGTCTGTGTACACTGACAACACTGTACGTAAGTACTTACAGTTTATAATGTGACAAGTGAGTTTGCTTTTTGCTTGTTAATTAATCTGGGTTGGACTGATGACAAAGTTACTTATAGGGGATAATGTATCTAAATTGTTTCTGTGTTTTGTTTTAATAACAGCATAGCAGGTATACTAGTCTCCCATTGTTGTGTGGATAGGAATGGAAGAAGAGATTATAAGACAATGTGAGCAAGCTGTGGATATTTACTTATTTATTTATTTAAACATCTTTATTGGAGTATAATTGCTTTACAATGGTGTGTTAGTTTCTGCTGTATAACAAAGTGAATCAGTTATACATATACATATGTCCCCATATCTCTTCCCTCTTGCAACTCCCTCCCTCCCACCCTCCCTATCCCACCCCTCTAGGTGGTCACAAAGCACTGAGCTGATCTCCGTGTGCTATGCGGCTGCTTCCCACTAGCTAGCTATTTTACATTTGGTAGTGTATATATGTCCATGCCACTCTCTCACTTTGTCCCAGCTTACCCTTCCCCCTCCCTGTGTCCTCAAGTCCATTCTCTATGTCTGCGTCTTTATTCCTGTCCTGCCCCTAGGTTCTTCAGAACCTTTTTTTTTTTTTAAGATTCCATATATATGTTTTAGCATATGGTATTTGTTTTTCTCTTTCTGACTTACTTCACTCTGTATGACAGACTCTAGGTCCATCCACCTCATTACAAATAACTCAATTTCGTTTCTTTTATGGCTGAGTAATATTCCATTGTATATATGAGCCATATCTTCTTTATCCATTCATCTGTCAATGGACACTTAGTTTGCTTCCATGTCCTGGCTATTGTAAATAGAACTGCAGTGAACATTGTGGTACATGACTTTTTTTTTTTTTTTTTTTTTTTTTTTGCGGTACGCGGGCCTCTCACTGTTGTGGCCTCTCCCGTTGTGGAGCACAGGCTCCAGACGCGCAGGCTCAGTGGCCATGGCGCACAGGCCCAGCCGCTCCGCGGCATGTGGGATCTTCCCGGACCAGGGCACGAACCCATGTCCCTTGCATCGGCAGGCGGACTCCCAACCACTGCGCCACCAGGGAAGCCAACATGACTCTTTTTGAATTATGATTTTCTCAGGGTATATGCCCAGTAGTGGGATTGCTAGGTCATATGGTAGTTCTATTTTTAGTTTTTTATGAACCTGCATGCTGTTCTCCATAGTGGCTGTATCAATTTACGTTCCCGCCAACAGTGCAAGAGGGTTCCCTTTTCTCCACACCCTCTCCAGCATTTATTGTTCGTAGATTTTTTGATGATGACCATTCTGACTGGTGTGAGGTGATACCTCATTGTAGTTTTGATTTACATGTCTCTAATGATTAGTGATGTAGAGCATGCTTTCATGTGTTTGTTGACAATCTGTATATCTTCTTTGGAGAAATGTCTATTTAGGTCTTCTGCCCAGTTTTGGATTGGGTTGTTTGTTTTTTTAACATTGAGCTGCATGAGCTGTTTATATATTTTGGAGATTAATCCTTTGTCCATTGATTTGTTTGCAAATATCTTCTCCCATTCTGAGGGTTGCCTTTTCGTCTTGTTTATAGTTTCCTTTGCTATGCAAAAGCTTTTAAGCTTCATTAGGTCCTGTTTGTTTATTTTTGTTTTTATTACCATTACTCTGGGAGGTGGGTCAGAAAGGATCTTGCTGTGATTTATATCATGGAGTGTTCTGCCTATGTTTTCCTCTAAGAGTTTTATAGTGTCTGGCCTTACATTTAGGTCTTTAATCCATTTTGAGTTTAGTTTTGTGTGTGGTGTCAGGGAGTGTTCTAATTTCATTCTTTTACATGTAGCTGTCCAGTTTTCTCAGCACCACTTATTGAAGAGGCTGTCTTTTCTCCATTATATGTTCTTGCCTCCTTTATCAAAGATAAGGTGACCATATGTGTGTGGGTTTATCTCTGGGCTTTCTATCCTGTTCCATTGATCTATATTTCTGATTTTGTGCCAGTACCATACTGTCTTGATTACTGTAGCTTTGTAGTATAGTCTGAAGTCAGGGAGCCTGATTCCTCCAGCTCCGTTTTTCTTTCTCAAGATTGCTCTGGCTATTCGGGGTCTTTTGTGTTTCCATATGAATTGTGAAATTTTTTGTTCTAGTTCTGTGAAAAATGCCATTGGTAGCTTGATAGGGATTGCATTGAATCTGTAGACTGCTTTGGGTAGTATAGTCATTGTCACAATATTGATTCTTCCAATCCAAGAACATGATATATCTCTCCATCAGTTGGTATCATCTTTAATTTCTTTCCTCAGTGTCTTATAGTTTGCTGCATACAGGTCTTTCGTCTCCTTAGGTAGGTTTATTCCTAGGTATTTTACTCTTTTTGTTGCAGTGGTAAATGGGAGTGTTTCCTTAATTTCTCTTTCAGATTTTTCATCATTAGTCTATAGGGATGCAAGAGAATTCTGTGCATTAATTTTGTATCCTGCTGCTTTACCAAATTCATTGATTAGCTCTAGTAGTTTTCTAGTAGCATCTTTAGGATTCTCTATGTATAGTATCATGTCATCTGCAAACAGTGACACTTTTAGTTCTTCTTTTCCAATTTGGATTCCTTTTATTTCTTTTTCTTCTCTGATTGCTGTGGCTAAAACTTCCAATACTATGTTGAATAATAGTGGTAAGAGTGGGCAACCTTGTCTTGCTCCTGGTCTTAGTGGAAATGGTTTCAGGTTTTCAGCATTGAGAACAATGTTGGCTGTGGGTTTGTCATACATGACCTTTATTATGTTGAGGTAAGTTCGCTTTATGCCTACTTTCTGGAGGGTTTTTATCATAAGTGTTGAATTTTGTCAGAAGCTTTTTCTGCATCTATTGAGATGATCATATGGTTTTTCTCCTTCAATTTGTTAATATGGTTTATCACATTGATTGATTTGCGTATATTGAAGAATCGTTGCATTCCTGGGATAAACCCCACTTGATCATGGTGTATGATCCTTTTAATGTGCTGTTGGATTCTGTTTGCTAGTATTTTGTTGAGGATTTTTGCATCTATGTTCATCAGTGATATTGGCCTGTAGTTTTCTTTTTTTGTGACATCTTTGTCTGGTTTTGGTATCAGGGTGACAGTGGACTTGTAGAATGAGTTTGGGAGTGTTCCTCCCTCTGCTATATTTTGGAAGAGTTTGAGAAGGATAGGTGTTAGCTCTTCTCTAAATGTTTGATAGAATTTGCCTGTGAAGCCATCTGGTCCTGGGCTTTTGTTTGTTGGGAGATTTTTAATCACAGTTTCAATTTCAGTGTTTGTGATTGGTGTGCTTATATTTTCTGTTTCTTCCTGGTTCAGTCTCAGAAGGTTGTGCTTTTCTAAGAGTTTGTCCATTTCTTCCGGGTTGTCCGTTTTATTGGCATATAGTTGCTTGTAATAATCTCTCATGATCCTTTTTGTTTCTGCAGTGTCAGTTGTTACTTCTCCTTTTTCATTTCTAATTCTCTTGATTTGAGTCTTCTTCCTTTTTTTCTTGATAAGTCTGGCTAATGGCTATCAATTTTGTTTATCCTCTCAAAGAACCAGCTTTCACTTTTATTGATCTTTGCTATCATTTCCTTCATTTCTTTTTCATTTATTTCTGATCTGATCTTTATGATTTCTTTCCTTCTGCTAACTTTGGGGTTTTTTGTTCTTCTTTCTATATTTGCCTTAGGTATAAAATTAGGTTGTTTATTTGAGATGTTTCTTGTTTCTTGAGGTAGGATTGTATTGCTATAAACTTTCCTCTTAGAACTGCTTTTGCTGCATCTCATAGGTTTTGGGTCATCATGTTTTCATTGACATTTGTTTCTAGGTATTTTTTGATTACCTCTTTGATTTCTTCAGTGATCTCTTGGTTATTTAGCAGTATATTGTTTAGCCTCCATATGTTTGTATTTTTTACAGATTTTTTCCTGTAAGTGATATCTAGTCTCATGACATTGTAGTCAGAAAAGATACTTGATACGATTTCAATTTTCTTAAATTTAGCAAGGCTTGATTTGTGACCCAAGATTTGATCTATCCTGGAGAATGTTCCATGAGTACTTGAGAGGAAAGTGTATTCTGTTGTTTTGGAATGGGATGTCCTATAAATATCAATTAAGTCCATCTTTTTTAATGTATCATTTAAATCTTGTGTTTCCTTATTTATTTTCATTTTGGATGATCTGTCCATTGGTTAAAGTGGGGTGTTAAAGTCCCCTACTATTATTGTGTTGCTGTCGATTTCCCCTTTTATGGCTGTTAGCAGTTGCCTTATGTATAGAGGTGCTCCTGTGTTGGGTGCATAAATATTTACAATTGTTATATCTTCTTCTTGGATTGATCCCTTGATCATTATGTAGTGTCCTTCCTTGTCTCTTGTAACATTCTTTATTTTATCTGATATGAGAATTGCTACTCCAGCTTTCTTTTGATTTCCATTTGCATGGAATATCTTTTTCCATCCCCTCACTTTCAGTCTGTATGTGTCCCTAGGTCTGAAGTGGGTCTCTTGTAGACAACATATATACGGGTCATGTTTTTGTATCCATTCAGCCAGTCTATGTCTTTTGGTTGGAGCATTTAATGCATTTACATTTAAGGTAGCTATTGATATGTATGTTCCTATGACCATTTTCTTAATTGTCTTGTGTTTGTTATTGTAGGTGTTTTCCTTCTCTTGTGTTTCCTGCCTAGGGAAGTTCCTTTAGCATTTGTTGTAAAGCTGGTTTGGTGGTGCTGAATTCTCTTAGCTCTTGCTTGTCTGTAAAGGTTTTAATTTCTCCGTCGAATCTGAATGAGAACCTTGCTGGGTACAGTAATCTTGGTTGTAGGTTTTTGCCTTTCATCACTTTAAATATGTCTTGCCTCCCTTCTGGCTTGCGGAGTTTCTGCTGAAAGATCAGCTGTTAACCTTATGGGGATTCCCTTGTATGTTATTTGTTGCTTTTCCCTTGCTGCTTTTAATATTTTTTCTTTGTATTTAATTTTTGATCATTTGATTAATATGTGTTTTGGCATGTTTCTCCTTGGATTTATCCTATATGGGACTCTCTGCACTTCCTGGACTTGATTGACTATTTGCTTACCCATATTAGGGAAGTTTTCAACTATAATCTCTTCAAATATTTTCTCAGTCCCTTTCTGTTTCTCTTCTTCTTCTGGGACCCCCTATAATTTGAACGTTGGTGCATTTAATGTTGTCCCAGAGGTCTCTGAGACTGTCCTTAATTCTTTTCATTCTTTTTTATTTATTGTGCTCTGTTGTAGTTATTTCCATTATTTTATCTTCCAGGTCACTTTTCCGTTCTTCTGCCTCAGTTATTCTGGTATTGATTCCTTCTAGAGAATTTTTAATTTCATTTATTGTGTTGTTCATCATCGTTTGTTTGCTCTTTAGTTCTTTTAGGTCCTTGTTAAACGTTTCTTGTATTTTCTCCATTCTATTTCCAAGATTTTAGATCATCTGTACTATCATTACTCTGAATTCTTTTTGAGGTAGACTGCCTATTTCCTCTTCATTTATTTGGTCTGGTGGGTTTTTACCTTGCTCCTTCATCTGCTGTGTGTTTCTCTGTCTTCTCATTTTGCTTAACTTACTGTGTTTGGGGTCTCCTTTTCACAGGCTGCAGGTTTGTAGTTTCTCTTGTCTTTGGTGTCTGCTCCCAGTGGGTAAGGTTGGTTCAGTGGGTTGTGTAGGCTTCGTGGTGGAGTGGACTGGTGCCGGTGTTCTGGTGGATGAGGCTGGATCTTGCCTTTCTGGTGGGCAGGACTGCATTTGATGGTGTGTTTTAGGGTGTCTGTGATCTTATTATGATTTTAGGCAGCCTCTCTGCTAATGGATGGGATTGTGTTCCTGTCTTGCAGTTGTTTAGCATAGGGTGTCCATCACTGTAGCTTGCTGGTCATTGGGTGGAGCTGGGTCTTAGCATTGAGATGGAGATCTCTGGGAGACATTTCGCCGTTTGATATTACATGGGGCCAGGAGGTCTCTGCTGGACCAATGTCCTGAACTTGGCTCTCCCACCTCAGAGGCTCAGGCCTGACACCCAGCCAGAGCACCAGAGCGTGTCAGCCAAACAGCCAGGTATGTGGGGAGTTTCTTGCCTTTGGGGAAATCTGAGGTCTTCTGCCAGCGTTCAGTAGGTGTTCTGTAGGAGTTGTTCCACATGTAGATGTAGTTTTGATGTATAAGTGGGGAGGAAGGTGATCTCCACATCTTATTCCTCTGCCATCTTGAAGGCGCCTCCCTGGATATTTATTTTTAACTTTTGCTCATAATGAAGCAAGTGATGCTGTGTTTTAAAAAATCATCTTCAGTTTTCCTCAGAGACCAGTCCCAGCCATTCATCCTGTAACATTATATTACATTTAAATTATCTTTTGGTGAAAAGAAATGAATTCTGCATTTTATACACTTTGGGGTTAACTGACAAACCATTAAAATAGCATACATTTTAATGAGGTCTTAAGTGCTCATGACAATACATAGCTCTTGCTCACCATGAAAGTTCTAGAACACCCAAACTGGTTTTTACCCCATTCGGTAAGATGAGTTCACTGATCACATACTTGGATGTTGTAACAATGTCAAAAATCCCAGACAAGAAATTAGGTTACATTTTTGTGCTTTATCTGCCAGAGTATGGGAGAACAAGCATATAGCCTTTCCAGCTTTCATCATTTCAGTTTTCTTGCGTATTATTCTGAGCAGTCATATAATCCTTATTGTCCTTAACTACATGACCTTGAAGGAATAGGACCATGTGAGAGCCTTCCTTACTTTTGCTGCATTTCCAAAAGCAACTCACCTTATCTTTACTTTAAAAATCTCCACTTCTTTTTTTAAATCAATTTGCTTTTATTTATCTATTTGATTGCACCAGCTCCTTAGTTGTGACAGGCAGGCTTCTTATTTGCGGCCTGCATGTGGGATCTTGTTCCCTGACGAGGGATCGAACCCGGGACCCCTTCACTGGGAGCTCAGAGTCTTATCCACTGTGCCACCAGGGCAGTCCCAAATCTTCACTTCTTATTTTTAAATTTTTTAGAATGTTTTTTCACATTTTGGGGGTAAGTGTTGAAAATATATAGCAATGTTGAAAGAATTTTACAGTTAAAACCTGTATACTCACCACCTAAATTCTAGCATTTACTGGACTTGCTTTATCACATATTTATTACCTACCATCTCTCTACCCATTTATTAATCTATCTAAGGTTTGATGCATTTTAAAGTAAATTTCAGACGTCAGTATACTTTACCCTAACTCCTTCAGCATGCAGATTAACTAAAGTTCACTAATTGTTTATAGATTTTTTTCTTTTGATGTAAAAGTTACATGCAATTTGTATAAATGTAAAAATGGTAAGTGTAACATTTGCTAAACAAATGCAGGACACAGAACCTTATCTTCTCCTTAGAAAATTCCCTCATGCCCTGTCCCAGTCAATTCCTGTCCCTACCTCACCCCGAGAAGCAACCTATTTGCCTGTGCTAGACTTTTATATCAATGGAATCATACCATATGTATTCTTCTGTGTAAGGCTTCTTTCACTCAGCATTATGTATTTCAGATTTATCCAGATTGCATGTACCAGTAGTTCATTCCTTTTCATTGCTGAGTAGTAGTCTATCATATGAATATGCTGTTTCTTTATCTGTTCTCACTGCTTCCTAAATTCCTATTTCTAATGGATGTTTCAGCTTATCTGGATGTAGCTATGTTAAGCATTGCAAATGTTATGACCACTGTCTTAAGTAACCATTTTCTAAATGCTAATACATTTAGCAAATACCAATGCTAAACCTTGGTCTTTATCCCTCAATATTCCTAAGCAATAGGTGGACCGTACCCCTTCCCTCCCTTTCCCTGCAAGACCCTACCCCCAAATCCCTTAATTAAATTGAGGTCTTAGAATGTTAAATTCAAAAGAACCTTAGAGATCATCTGCTTAAAACCCCTCAAATGAGGAAACAGGCCAAATGAGGGAAAGCAACTTATCCTAAAAAATGGCAAAGCTGAACTCAAACCAAGTCTTCTGATCCCAAGTTGAATGTTGTTTACACTATTTTAGTGATATTTTAGTCATTAAATTTAATAGACAAGCAGTTCACTTTTGTACATGACTCTTCTGAAAACATGTACGTAGAACAAATAGAACTCTCGTACATGGCTGGTGGGAATGCAGGTGGTACAGCCACTTGGGAAAAGTTGAACATTTTCTTTTAAACATATATGTATCCTGTGATCCAGTAATCCTTCTTTTACCCATTTAGCCAACAGAAATGAAAATATAAGTCCACCCCAAAACCTGTACCTGGTAGAATAAGATGAAAGGCATAAGAAGAGTATCAGTTGAGTTCCATGGGGTTCAAAGAGGAATTACATCTCTGGTTTGGAAGAATTAGGGAAGGTTTCACAATCAGGTGCCTTTTGAGATGAACCTCAGGGATTAGACGGGCCTTCAGGAAGTGAGATTCTGTCATGGGGAAAAGCATTTCTTTAATTCACCTGGGAATAGGGTAGATAAAAGCATGGATAAGAAAAGCGTGGTCTTGTTTTTTGTTGTTGTTGCTGTTGTTTTTTATTGGGGTAGAGTTGTTTTACAATGTTGTTAGTTTCCACTGTACAACTAAGTGGAATTCCCTGTGCTGTACTGCAGGTTCTCATTAGTTATATATTTTATACGTATTAGTGTATATATGTCAATCCCAATCTCCCAGTTCATCCCACCCCTGGTCTTGTTTATGTTAAAATAAAATTGTTCTGTTTTTCATACTGTGCGTATAATGTGTAAAGGAATAATGAAAACTAAAGATGGAGAGAGGGGTTTGTAGACAGCATCACTGAGAGGGTGAGGAATGTGTTAACCGTGGATTGGTACATATATTTGTGGGTGACGTGAATGACATAGACTACTAATATTTTATTTTGCCAAGAAAAGGCATTTTAATAAAACTCACTTTGCAAAATGCGGTGATTGATTCAATGAACGATTATCGATGAATGCTAAACCATTGGTTGACAACTTATTGGGATAGTCAGACTCTCTCAAAATATTACCCTGCAGATTGTTAATTACAAAGGGAAAGATACATTTATAACAGAGAAATTCGGGGCGGGGTGGTGGTTATTGCTTTAACCAACTGTTGGAACTTAACATAACCCATAAATATAACAAAGCTCATTATGTGACTTGTGATGTGAGGCACTGAGCCAAGCTCTTATATAGTGTTCTTAGATGTTGTAACACTTATACAGTGTTCTCGACAACAGTGTTCTCCTTGAATCTAATGGTGAAGAAGCAGTCGAACAAGTTCAAAGTCTGGGACATTTTACATAATGACTGCCTGAACTTTTCTAAAATGTCAACATCGTGAAAGAAGTCAGGGAAATTATCCTAGTTCTAGATGGGAGGAGACTATAAAACACGATAACTAATGTCATCCATAATACTTGATTGGTTTCTCTAAACAGCAACAAAAATTCATAAATTGCATTATTGGAACAATTAAGCAAATTCAGATATAGATTGTATGTCAGATATTTTTATATCAGTATTAAATTTCTTGGCATGATTGTGGTTATGTTGGGGGACGTTCTTGTTCTTGGAAGGTACATGCTGAAGTATTTAGGAGTGAAAGGTATTGATGTCTGTAATTTTCAAATGTTTCCTCAAAAATTTATGTGCATACACACGGAGAGAGTGTTTGCATATGTGGGAAAATGTTAACAGTGGATAAATTTCAGTGAAAGGTATTTTATTTTGAAATTTCCAAAATAAAAAGTTGGAAGAAAAAGAAAGAAGGAAAATAAACTACCTTCTATCATCATGGAATGAAACTTTTAAAAACTTTTTTTATTTCTTTTTTGTGGCCATACTGCGAGGCTTGAGGGATCTTAGTTCCCCGACCAGGGGTCAAACCTAGGCCCTGGCTGTGAAAGCACAGAGTCCTAACCACAGGACTGCCAGGGAATTCCCTTAAAAACTTATTATTAAGGAAATTTACATCACTTAGCCTCATCACTTAGCTGCAGCAATTATCAACGCATGACAATTTTGCTTCATCCCTTCACCCCATCAGACCCTGGGCCATTTTGAAGCAGATCTCAGACATAATTTTGTAATCCTTAAGTATCATTCTCTTTAAAAAAACATAATATAGGGACTTCCCTGGTGGTTCAGTGGTTAAGACTCTGAGCTCCCAATGCCGGGGGCCTGGGTTCCATCCCTGGTCAGGGAACTAGATCCCGCATGCTGCAACTAAGACGTGACGCAGCCAAATAAAAATAAATAAATAAATAAATAATTTTTAAAAACCAACATAACAATAAATTAATACACCCCTTTGTACCTAAAACCCAGTCTCAAGTCATCAACTCCAGTGCAGTCTTGTCTCATCTCTCCCCTTTCCCGCTATTAGATTACCTTGAAGCAAATATGAGACATTGACTGCAACACTTTTACAAAGGTTTTTTCACTCCAGGCTTTAAAATTTTTTTTCACATTGTTATAATCATAGTGCACCTACGTTTGTAAACTGCTTGAAATCATTTCAGACGATGTATGAGTCATACAGCAATGTATGAGTCTTTTAAAATTTTGTTTTTTCATTTTAATGTAACTGAAATTTCATCAAATTGGCAGATAACATTTTTCTGGAGATTTTATACTCTGCTGATCCCAAATTGGATGCTGCACGAGCGATTTTAAAGAAAATTGAATGCCGTAATCTATACAAGTTTGTGGGTGAGACTCAGCCTATAGGACAAATAAAGATTAAAAGGGTAAGTTGAAAGGTCCTCTGACCCCCAGGAGGAAACCATTAGCCCATCACAATACCACGACTGTATTCTAAGCCCTTTACACGTTCTCACTTAATCTTCACATCAGTCTTCTGAGCCCTGCCCTGCAGATGAAGAAACCGAGGCTTGGGAGAGATTAAATAATTTGCCTTTGGAAGCACAGTTAGTGAGCCAGGATTCAAAGCCAGGTCTCATTTACTCCAAAACCTTTACTCTCTCATGTCAGAAGTGAGAGGGGAGCCTCAAATTTTGTCTAGACCCAAAGGCAAGAAAATGAATGTGAGTAAAAGGGGCCTCAAAATGAGGTATCTGCATGAGCTTCTTTGACACTCTAAGGACCTGCTTTAACTACTTCCTTCTTTGGCAGACTATCAGGTTCTCGCAGATGGTGCTTGCTTGCCTTCTTTAGTTCAGTTATCAGTTATCTCTCCTGCTTGTTGAAGGGTTTTCTCTTTGCCAGAAAGCGCATAACAAAAGCCACACTGATAACCACACCCCGCCTCATGATACTTCCTTGGGTCACACTTTACTTCTTGTTTTACTAACACGTTAATGCCACATTTTTTTCAATGTGAAATGCTGTTATGAAAATCGCACTATTGTGATTTGATTAAAAGATGGCATAGGCAGAAACCATATATTTGTTAGGGAAATCTCTACCCACTTTTTTTGGTAAAGTGCTGTTTTTAGAGAGGGAACCTCTTTGTGACACAAACACTGTAGAATGAAGAACTGGAGTTCTAACATGAGGAGCCTCGTCTTTTCTAGGAAAACTACGAAAGCCTTCCGAAAGGGGTCGCCAGTGCTAAACCCAGTGACATGGTGCTAGAACCTGAACTGAAGGCTGAAGATTTCATAGTGGATGTAAGTAGTTAGTCCAATAACATACTAAGCAAAGAATTTATTTAAAATAAAGCACCGCTACCCCCCCCCCATTATAACAGTAGTACATGTTCATTATAGAAAATTTGGAAAATACAGAAAGATGGAAGAAAGAGAATCACCTGTGATATCACAGAAAAAAACTAACATTAAGCAGTTTTAAAACCTTCTTTGACATTTTTATGTCAATATTGTAAATATTTTTATGTAATTGTGGTCATGTCATTAATAGAATGTTGTATATAGTGATTTTTGAATGTTTTCTTGATCAAAAAAGTAATACATACCAATAATATTTTAATTGCACACACACACAAAAGAAAAAGTTAAGACTTTTTGACTCCTATTTTCATAGAGGATGTAGTGTCTTCTTGTATCCTAATGAGAATGCCAAACGGCTTTCTCACATTTTCTTGTTTCCTCTAAGAAATTCTTTTCAGAGTTCTACTCCTCTGAAATCTCAGGACAGTGTACTCTGTGTATTTTTTCCATAAGCCTCTCATTTGTTATTCTCTTGCTGATGCATCTTTGAGCACAAGGCAATCTCTCCATAACCATTCTTTGCCGAGGGACACAGTGAGTGAACTGCCCTTGGACCCTCTCTCTATTCACTTGACTGCGTGATGAAGTGCCTCAGATCTGCAGATCAGGCTGCAGTTTCCTGTTTCATTAGATGAGGCTCCACCAGAATAAAGGGATCTCACATCCTGACTTCCTGAGGCTCTGAAAGGCTTCACTCTCCAGAATGTTATCCCTGGGCTCCCACGTGTCTGCCCTTTGCCCTCAGTGCAGGCATTACTCCTAGTCGGTCCCCCACCTCCCCATCTCCCAATGGATAGAGGATCAGAGGTACTTCAGGTGGCTGCCATGCATAGGAGAAGATGACATACACATGGCCAACAGACATGAAAGAAGTTTAACTTTCTTGTTAACCTATAGGCAAATTGATGCAACGAGTTTTTTGATTATCAGACGTATAAGATAAAAAAATTTTTATAAGATTTTGTGATAATAAAGGTATGTGAAAATGGGAGTGTAAATTGATACAAGAGACCAAACTAGGGTCAATTTTAACTGACCCAGCAGTTTCATTCTGGGGATTTGTCCAAAGGAGGTGATCAGTTTTTCAAAAAAAAGCACAAATATATTTATTGTGGCTTTATTATAGTGTGAAATTAGGGGGAAAATGTGTATGTCTTTTTTTTTTTTTTTTGGCCATGCCGCATGGCATGTGGGATCTTAGTTCCCCAACCAGGGATCGAACTCGTGCCCCTTGCATTGAGAGCGTGGAGTCTTAAGCACTGGACCACCAGGGAAGTCCCTATATATGTCTCTCAATAGGAAATTCAGTGGAATAATGCAAACATTAAAAGTTGTTTTTAACATCAAAAGATGTTTATAATAAGTGAAAAAAAGTACGTACAGAATGATTTTGTTTCTTTAAATGTATATACATTACATTTAAATATGTGTGTGCAGTGAACATATTGAAAAAATTTTGGATATATTAATAGTAAAATGTTAACACTGTTTCTACCCGAGTGGTGGAATTGCAGGTGATTTTTTTTTTTTACAGTGAGTATGGCACAAGAGTTTCATAATCTGAAACTCTTTCCATTTTAAGATGGGTAAAGCCTATCTGTATTCTGAGAAAGCAATAAAATTGCTAATTAAATGTCTTATCATGAATTAGCATCTAGTTATAGCTTGACAGTGTAATATATTTACGTGGTGCATCTTACCATACATGGCCCCTTTGGGGACTGTATGTAGTAACTTTTATGATTATGTAATGGGCTATAAAACATAATGTACTATTTAGAATTAAAGATTCATTGTTGTTGGTCTGTAGCTACTTTTTTACTCTTGAGTCCTTGGTTAAGCACGGGATCTCTGTATAACATTGCCCTTCTGGAAAATAATGGTTTTATCAAATCTGCTTTAAGGAGGAATTTACAGTTATGCATTATGAAGAAAATAGGGATTGCCTTTTATTACTATTCTAAAGCCAAGGAAGTAAATACCGAAGAGGTAGTGGCACTTAGATTGTTGAAAATTTGACTAGTGTTCATGCCTTAGCACGATGGGTAAAATGTCAGTGCTGCAGCAGGTCCCACCCTTATGAAACAACACCCAGGAGAGAGACCTGTGACAGCACCAGCCCTGGGACCGTGGGGAGGACTGAGCAATTTTCCCTCACAGATAAAGGAATGCAGCTATCAAAGCCAGTAGACCATGCAGAGTGGGAGGGCTGGCCGTGTACTGCAGACCCCTGGTCTCACTTCTGGACCATGGCTGAATCTCAGATGTCCACCCTTGTCTCACAGGCCACTGGCAGCATAGCCAGCAAAGCACATATACCGGTTTTCTTCAGTCACCCTCACAGGATAAGCCCCTCTTATCATCTGTTCTTTTCTGTACCGTCATCACCACATTACTCTATTTCTTCCCCTTACTTCACTTCCAATCTCTTCCCTGTCCCAAACCCTGATTCCCCTGCAGCTCTTTCAGGAAAAGCACATTCCTCAGGGTCAGGAGACCTTCCTGTTCATCAGTCCTCTTGTTCCCTAGTACCACTTCAAGACCCCATGCAAGATCCCTGTTCCTCTGAGACTGACATCCTTAAACCATCTCCTGTCCTCTTGGTTGCAGGTTTTGGCATGGTGCAGAGCCTTCTACTCTACTCCGGTTCCTGCCATCATCCTTAGTGGCTTCATAGTCCACATGGCGCCAACTCTGATCTCCTTATCCTCATCTTCAGTGACCTTATCCCCTCCACCTCTGAACCTTATCAACATTTGAAAATGCCCTCCCTCTAGAAATCACTAACTGAAGCATCCCATCTCTGTCCATAAACCCCTTTCTTCCTTACTTACTTGTTCCTAGCTCATCAGGACCTCCAGTTTACTGTCTCCTGACTTTCTTCCAGCTGGTTAGTGATCTTCTATCTTTATTTCTCTCCCAATCTAACTTAGATCGTGTTTCCATTAATTCAGTCATTTTCTGCAATTACCCTCAACTCCCTCGCAAAACGCTGAATGACAGTTCATGGTCACCAACCCTAGGTGGGCCCTCTGGACTTTCTGGCAAGCTTAGTGCAATTCTCCTAGTCTCCATAGTGACTATTTCAAACCATCTTCACTCCTCCCAAATCTCCAGCCCTGCTTCCCAACCCCAACTGTATTCACTCTCAGTGACTAACTCCACTTTAGCTCTTATTTCAGAGATAAAATATAGGTTATTAGATAGGAACTCTCTCCACCTACACCGTCTGCCTCCACGTGCAGCTGTGTTCAGACTTCGCTCTGGTACAGTGGGGAAGTGTCTCTCTTCCTATCAAAAGGCTAAGGGTAACCCTTCTAATTGTGCTCCAGGCCAGGGCTGTCCAATAGAACTTCCTGTGGTGATGGAAATGGTCTGTATCTGTGCTGTCCATTTCAGTAGTGACTAGCCACACATGTCTATTGAGCACTGAAATGTGGCTGCTGCAGTTGAAGAACTAATTTTAATCTTATATTTAATGTTAATGACTTGACATTGTAAAAATCCACACATGGACAGTGGTTACCCCATTGGGCAGTGCAGCCAGAGAGCAATTTGTCTCAGAACGTCTGCAGAACCACACAGTATGCGTTCTCTCCTCTCTCTCTTTGACTTTCCCATCAGCAGTTAAACAGACTTTCATCTTAAGAAAATAACAAACCCTGCACTCCTCTTTACCCATCTTCTCTTCTTCAGGGTTAAACTCATTGAAAAGTTGTGTCCCCTTACCTTTCCTGGGTACCACAGTCCGCTTCATATTCTCCCCTCTTGCCTCTCGTAACAGCCAAACTTCCAAAAGTTGTCTTCTCTCTCATTTCTCGTCTACTTCTTTTTTGTTTTGCCTTGTTTTTTGTTTGTTTGTTTGTTTGTTTGTTTTGGCCACGCCACATGGCTTTCGGGATCTTCGTTCCTGGAACAGGGGTCGAACCCGTGCCCCCTGCACAGAGTCTTAACCACCGGCCCGCCAGGGAAGTCCCTTCTCATCTACTTCTGAACCTTTTCTCTGTCACCATCACTATACAGCTATATTTCATTTTATTGCAAGTCATTTTATTGCACTTTGCATGTATTGGAATATCTCTGACGTCTGCCTGTATTAAAACTACTGTCACTAAGATCAGCAATGACTTCAGTGCTACTAAAACCAGCAGACAAGTTTCAGTCCTCTCTGCTTCAGAGCTGTTTCTTCTGCCTGGAATTCTTTTCTTTCCTACCTAGGCCTTGTTAATTCCTGCTCACTTATTAGTAATGTCACTTTCCCAGGAAAACATTTCCAGTCATTGCCTAGGAGCCCCAGACTACTAGGTTCCCAGGTTACAAAGTTTCACAGTACCATTTGCTTTTCCTTGGTAGCTCTTATAACAAATGGTGCTAGATAATTACTTTTTTTTTGGCCAGGCTGTACAGCTTGCAGGATCTTAGTTCCCTGACCAGGGATAGAATCCGGGCCCGGCAGTGAGAGCACCAAGTCCTAACCACTGGACCACCAGGGAATTCCCGATAGTTACTTTTTAAATTATTTGTTCTACCTCAGTCTAGGCCATGTGGTCTACGGGGGCTGGGATTTTATCAAGGGTCCTTGTATCTCTACACAACAGTGCCTGCCACGTGTCTATCACATAGTAGGTATTGACGTTATACCCTACTTATGTTGAAAGCACAAATACCCCTCCCACCCCACCCAGATTTCAAAGACCAATTCCCTATGGGTCATGCACCAGAGCTACCTTTATTCCGCTATGAGCCACCCTACCAGGGCTCCTACTTCTCAACCTCCAGAGAGCTCTGCTTCATTTCCTGTGATGCCCCACAACCCTGAATTGAACTCTCATTGCTATTATGTACACGATCACTTACTTATTGCTTGTATTAAGGTTATCAACATGGATTATGGAATGGAAGACAAGAATCCTATTGATCATGTTCGCTTCTATTGTAAGAGTGAGCCCAGCCAGGCAATCATGATTACTAAAAATCAGGTAACTACTTAGGTAAAACAAATATACGACAGTGGCATTTGGAACTTTACAGTAAATTGCATTTTACTTTCAGGTTGAGTCCTAAAGTCAATGTGTACTGTTTAAAAAAAAAGAAGCAGAAGCATATCTTTAAAATTAAAGTATACCTGATTTTGTGTAGCCTAGACCATCTTAAGAGACAGTTTATCCTGTTTGCTAAACACAGAAGAAAGCTCTGTTTTTTGGTTTAGAGGCTAGCTTATAAGTCTGGTGGGAAGGGAGTGTCATATGGTTGAAGTCATCTAAGTGAAATGTGCGTATTTGCAGATCTTCTGTGTGAGAGTCAGTCGTCTTCATGTAATTATATCATACAAACCTTTCATCTTCTATTAATGGACATAAAATTGCGGGACATTTTGCAATATGACAGCTGCCTTGAATTCTTTTCTCTGGATTATCACTGGGATAAAATAGCAAAACAACATGGTGCTTTTAATATAACATCAAGCATGGAGCTTAGGAACAGCTGATCTCTCTTCAGTGTGTGAATTCAAGGTGACAGTGAAATTTTTCCTTCTTTAAAAAGGTTTCACAGTTTTTGCCAGAGGTATTTGCTGAGCAGCTGATTCGAGTTTATTGTAAGAAGACGGATAAAAGGAGTCTCTACGCTGCACAACAGCATTTCGTTCAGTGGTGTTTAATCAATGACTTCACCAAGCCACAGGTGGGTGACATTATTCACATATGTTGCACAAATTTTTAAGTAAAAAACGCAAGCAATCCTTACATCCCTCTGAAAAGTTCTCATTTAAATATAGTCATTTGATGAACTTATTTACAAAACAGAAACAGACTCACAGACTTAGAGAACGAACTTACGGTTACTGGGGGGAACAGTAGTGGGGAGGAATAGTTGGGGAGTTTGGGATTGACGTGTACACACTGCTGTATTTAAAATGGATAACCAACAAGGACCTTGTATGGCACAGGGAGCTCTGCTCAATATTAGGTAATAACTTAAATGGGAAAAGAATTTGAAAAAGAATAGATACATGTGTATATATAACTGAATCACTTTGCTGTACACCTGAAACTAACACAACATTGTTAATCAATTATACTCCAATATGAAATTAAAAGTTTAAAGTAAATAAATAAAAAAATGTCATTTGGTTTTGGTTTGGGAGAAAAAGGTTTTTCCACATTAAGCTTTCCTTTTAAAATGCCTGAACCTGTGTCCACCAGCAGTTTCTTCCTACAGCAATTGTGAGTGGGTGCTCTGTTTATCACTATTGTCCTAATAATAAAAGTTTAAGATGGTGAACATGTGAATAGTACTTGACAGTGTTCTCACCAGTTGTCTCACCCAGTCCTCCCAGTGACCCTGGGGGGGTGAGATATTGTGTCCTCATCTTGAAGAGAAGGTTACCAAAGCTGAGCTTTAACTTATTTAAGGCCACATATAACTGATAATAAGTTTTCTAACTTATTTCAAACTCAGCATTCCCAAACCTATAACCTATTTAAATTCTCTAGTTGCCAATCCCATAGAGAATGTTGTTGAAATTGTCCCTTATTGACCTGCACATGGTGGGTGCCTGGCACAGAGAATGTGACCAGTTGATATTTGTTGACTGAATGAATATGATTGGCAGGCAGGTGGGAAACAGAGTTCTACTTCCTGGCCTAGTGCTGTCTCTCACAACACCTTAGCTGCTTCCCACCCCCGCCCCCCTGTGTTGGGTGCTGAAGGAAACAAAAACCAAAGGTGAGACGTGAAAGAGTAGCCCAGTACATCGGCTCTTTGTCAGATGCCAGAGGGAGGGACACAGGTGAGTCTGTTAGGACTCAGAGCTTTGGGAGAGCTGTCAGAAAAGCCTTAGAGAAGTTCCTTTAGCATTTGTTGTATAGCTGGTTTGGTGGTGCTGAATTCCAAAATATGGAAGCAGCTCATGCAGCTCAATATCAAAAGAAAACAAAACAACCCAATCCAAAAATGGGCAGAAGACCTAAACAGACATTTCTCCAAAGATATACAGATTGCCAACAAACACATGAAAGGATGCTCAACGTCGCTAATCATTAGAGGAATGCAAATCAAAACTACAATGAGGTATCACCTCACACCAGTCAGAATGGCCATCATCAAAAAAGCTACAAACAATAAATGCTGGAAAGGGTGTGGAGAAACGGGAACCCTCCTGCACTGTTGGTGGGACTGTAAATTGATACAGCCACTATGGAGAACAGTATGGAGGTTCCTAAAAAACTAAAAATAGAACTACCATACGACCCAGCAATCCCACTACTCGGCATATACCCTGAGAAAACCATAATTCAAAAAGAGTCATGTACCACAATGTTCACTGCAGCACTATTTACAATAGCCAGGACATGGAAGCAACCTAAGTGTCCACTGACAGATGAATGTATGAAGAAGATGTGGCACATATATACAATGCAATATTACTCAGCCATAAAAAGAAACGAAATTGAGTTATTTGTAGTGAGGTGGATGGACCTAGAGTCTTTCATACAGAGTGAAGTAAGTCAGAAAGAGAAAAACAAATACCATATGCTAACATATATATATGGAATCTTAAAAAAAAAAATGGTTCTGAAGAACCTAGGGGCAGGACAGGAATGAAGACACAGATGTAGAGAATGGACTTGAGGACACGGGGAGGGGGAAGGGTAAGCTGGGATGAAGTGAGAGAGTGGCATGGACATATATACACTACCAAATGTAAAATAGACAGCTAGTGGGAAGCAGCTGCATAGCACAGGGAGATCAGCTCGGTGCTTTGTGACCGCCTAGAGGGATGGGATAGGGGTGGGAGGGAGACGCAAGAGTGGGGAGATATGGGGATATATGTATATGTATAGCTGATTCACTTTGTTATAAAGCAGAAACTAACGCCATTGTAAAGCAATTATACTCCAATAAAGATGTTAAAAAAATAAAAAAGGAAGAAAGAAAAGTCTTAGGCAGGAGGGAGGATTCTCCTACATCCAGAAGGCTGGATTGTGTTTGGATGAGTAGCAGAGAGAAATGGGAGCTACACAAAAATGCAACTGGAACAAGTTGGGTGTGTTTGGGGGCCTCAAAGTCTTATTGTTGAGGTGATGGAAACGGAAGAGTCGGCTGGATTGTGGAGAAGCGTGGGTAATCAGCTAAGAAAGATTTACTGTTATGTACGGTGGGCAGAGTATTCAAGACTTACCATGCTGCGGTAATATTTACTTCTGGGTTTTGTCTCCAGCTAGAGTGAGACCAGTGGAAATAAGGAAGTGTGTCTGTCTTATGTACTGTAGCTTCTAAGGAGACTAAACCCCTGATGAAGAAGGAAAACTCTAGCAGCAGATGGATTGGAACGTGGAGAGACTGGAAGCAGAGAGACAAGAGGCTATTCAAGTTCAGCCATGTGGTGATAGTGACTTAAATCCAGATACATTCAGTCAGGGAATGAGTGTTTTCACCAGGCCCTATGTTAGGGGCCAGGGATGGAACAGTACCTGAGACAGTTCCCACAGGTTTCGCTCTATTTGGGGATAACAGACACATGAGTAAATAACAGTCACAATGGTGTGGTAAGTGCTTTGGGGTTAGGGGCAGTGTGGACAGTCTTAGAGGAGCAAAAAGGAGCCGGGTTTAAGTCTGGTTGGTTGGGGAAGGCTTATTTAAAGAGGGACTTGGAAGCTGAGACCTGAAGAATGGGTGAGGAGTCAGCTGGGTAAAGGCGGGTGGGGGGGGAGGCCGGAAGGTGAGAGAGAACAGGGTGCATTTAGGGATGGGGCGGGGCACTGTGCACAGTGCTGTAAGCCAAGAGCACCAGAGCAGTGGGAGCCCCTGGGGTGTGTAAGCAGGAAAGGGACATAGTCAGGTCGGCGTTCATAAAGTTCACTAGAGTTGAAATTAGAACGGGTAGAGATAAGGATGTTTGGTAGAAATAGAGACGAGTTTGAAAACAAATCATGTTGACTTGAGGTGCGGGTCTTCCGAATATGAGTGTCATGGCAATAGTGTGGCTGCTTTTAATAATAGCTCTATCAAGTCGGATCCAGCGTAGGCCAGCAGAAGAAATGTGATACGGGGCAGGAGATCCGAAAGCTTTAGAAGAGCTAAATGGGCCAACAGGACAGTGAGACAACAGGAGGGAGCTGCTGCCACCTCTAGGGTAGGAGGTGGGAGTCCAGGTGCTGGGCCACCTGCAGAAGCTAGAACCACAGCAGAATCACAGCCACTGTACCCAGCCAGAGGGGTTAGGGGAGAGACACCCTGGCTTCTCTGCCCCCCTCTCTTCCAGCCTCCCACCAGTGCCTCCCATCGGCCAAACCTGACTGGAGGCCAGTAGACACGGGAGCTGGGAAACGTAGTTCACAAGAGCAGCTCCTGTTACACAGCACAGCAGAGGGAGGCGAAGTGTGGATCTGAGAGCAAGTAGGCAAATGAAGGCCACGATATTCTATCACAAGCGTTCTCTTGCCAGTGCAATAAAGGCTCTCACAGATCTGTACCCTCACATAACCTCGAGAATCCATCCACAAGTTCAAGAACGATTCAGGATAGAGTCAGGTGTTAGAGGGCCTAGCTTCTCACACTCTTTGTTTTCAAGTCACTTCACTTTGACACCATCCCTTGTTTTGGGTGGAGTCAGTGCTGATGGGGCCAAAGTTATAGCCTTGATTGTGGAGCAAAGCTCAAGTTCTGCAGGCGCATGCTGTCCTTACCCCCTTTGCCGTCTTACAGGCCTGGGACGTTTATTACAGGGGAGACTAGGAAAGAGAGGAGCAGGGGTCCAGTGCAGACCCTCTTTCTCCTGGAAAACCAGGACAGAGTGTGTTCCGTGGAAGTGTGTGAAGGGAGAGGGCCGTAAAACCTAGCCATGTGAAAAGATTAGGTCTGGTGGCTTTTGCTCTGAGGGCTCTTCCCTTGCTAGGACCGTGGCGTTTCTAATTCAGCCCACACACTGAGCATATATACAGTCTGGGGTTTCTCAAGAGTAAGTCTGTCCAGAAGCAATCTGTCTGCAGGACAAAGATACGTGTACCTGAGGCCTTCGCAAAAACCATGAAAACTGGCTTTTCTCTATTTCTAGTTTCTCTCTCTTTGACAGGATGGTGATATTGTAGCTCCACTTATAACACCTCGAAAATCGGAGTGGAATTACACAGATTCAGCCCAGAGTCCAGCTCACACCCGAGAAGCATCCAAATGCAGAGCCCAGCTTTTTCGAGATGGTTCAGTGTGAATGTCTGCAATCAGTTGTTTACAAAAAGCCTCTCCGTCCTCCCCCCAACACAATTAACTTAGGGAATTTGATTACAGAGTTCTACAAATGTATTGACAACTAGTGCTTTTTATTTTATATTTTGAATGTACGCACATGCTAAGTCATTTCTATTTAGAGGAAAAGGTATTAGGCAAACTTTATTACATGAGCTATGGAAAGAACTGCCTTGCCTATTTTTAATATTAATCAAAGCCTTTCTTCTTTAGCAGCCTGTTTTCTTAGAATAACCGCTGTTTTATGTACTTTGAACTCTTAGGACATATGATTGTTTTTTAAAAAATTTGGAAATTAGACAAAGGTGCACACTGGAATTTGCATTTGGGATTGTCAGGAACAGCCACAGTTAAAAGCAAAACGTAAAATCCTGCGCCCCTGAGGAGGCGCCCATCACCCCAGATTTGAAGAGAGCTCTCCTTGAGTGACTGTAATATTAGTGAAAGGCACCTACCCTCACCCTTTTAGCCCCCTGTAAGCTGCCCTGTGGGATCAACAGTAGATGAGGGCCAGGAGGGGCTCCAGCGTTTTGATGACAGGCCTGACTGATTTGCTGAAAAGATCTGAGGGCTCTGGCCTCCTCTGAAGTGGGGCATAAAACTACCTTATAGGAAACCCCTAGCCCCAGTGGCAGAGGGATCCCCCAAACCAAGCTGTTCTCTGGGTCAGCTGTGGCTCTAGCCCGTGTTGGTTTCTTTCCTGGGTGCTCACTGCCCGAGCCCTGAGGGTTCTGCCATTGCCCAGCCTGGAGAAGGCAGCTTCCCTCCCACCTGCTCTCTGCATCTTGCTTGGGTGCTGATCAGAGGTCATGGCAGGAACCGTCCATCCTCAGGGCTCCTCAGAGCTGGGACTTCATTTTTGCTGGTAGCTGCCTGTGCAGAGATGAAGTGATTGCCCAGTGAGCTCCAGGTTCCACTCTGTGTCTCTACACCACTGTGGTTGAGCAGCGCTCCTGAACTGAGGGCTCTCCTCCCATACGCACATCCCCAGTGCTACAGAAATTCACCAAGAGCAAAGTCTGGAGTTAGAGCCAAAGCTGGTGGCTGCCAGAGGCAGGGCAGTGGGGAGTGTAGTCATGAGCCCCTAACATCTTGTGCTTCGACGCTCCCTTACAAAAGCCTGACACTCCCTGGCAGCCTGGGCCTGGGGAGCCAGCCCTGGCCCTGGGCAAGAGCAAGAGGGAGTGGGGAGGAACTCAGACCACAGGCCAGCGGATTATCCCCAGGGCCTTAGGAGTGCTGCACCTTCCACTGTGTAACCAGGCTCTCTGCTGTAGACACTAGGGTGACAGGTATTTGGAATGTCTGCCGTTGTGCACTATCACCCCTCCCCCATCCCTCAGTAGATAAAAAGGTGACCCTAATTCATAGAGTAGTTAGAACCCTTCTCCTCTCCCACCACGGTGCTGTGTGGTGGGGATGTGGTCACACATGGGCTCATAGAAGCACAAGGAAAGTGGTCCGTGGTACTGGGTCATGTCCGTTTTAACCAAGGTGCCTCTGAAATGTTCAGCAGGGAGAAGCATCCGTCCCAGACTCCATGTGCCCGGACCCAAGGTCAAGAATGTAATGTTTCTCTGCCAAGATTGTTTTATTTTTGCACCTCCTGCCTTTAAATCATTGTTTTACTCTGCAATTTCGTGGTCTCAGTGTTGTATCGTTGTGCTCTCTGAGAAACAACTTGAATCCGTTTTGTTTGCATCTTTTGTTACATACCAGGCAGCTGCACTTTATGCTCTTTGCAACTGTTTTAATTATGGGAACCATGTGCCACTGACAAGGTTAAATTTTTCTTAAGAAACATCTTCACTATTCGTATAAAAACGGAGACTTTAACCGCTTGGCCTCTAGAGTTACTGCGCATTGTCACATTGAGAATGTAAATGGAACTGCAAGTTCAAGTGACTGGTTATTTCATCTGGGTGAGGGAAACAGCTGCAATAAAACATCATGAATGTATCTCTATCTTGAAACCAACCGTGTCTTCCTTGACGACTTTCTCTCACACTTGTGTGCCCAGTTTTGACCCTTTTGTGCAAAAGAACTGTGTTTGGTCTAAGAATGCGCCCAGATGTTTCTTTATACCTCAGCACTGTGTTGGGTCTTCGAGAGGGGATAATATTAACAGGGCCTGTGTTACTTGGTTTTCCTCATTCAGTAATGGCAAGTAATGGCCTGATAAAGAATCTTCTGGAAGGAGACAGGCACTAGCATGGGGAGGGATATGGCTTTCTTTTTTTTTAGTTTTTCTGAGCTCCTGTTTTGCCAGAAAACATATCCTTCCTCCTTTTTAACCTCCCTGAGGTTCCCATCTACAGAATTTCAAATTCTTTACCCAAATATGCATATTGTTCATTTGCTGCTTTCATATTTTCCTCGTGGAATTAAATAAGAGATTTGCAAGCACCCGGTGGCACACTGGTGGCAGACAGAAAGCCCTCAATGTTCTGGGAAAAGAAGGATGCTACTGGAGTCTTTATTAATTTCACTGGTTGAGTCCTGGTGTCTGTGGCTTGACAATATTCTTTAAGTTAGAATAATGTCCAACACATATAGAGTAGAATCCCATTTTGTAAGATATATATATATATATATATATATATATATATATATATATCTCCTTGGAAAATTGTCTGGAAGGATATACATGAAATGTTAGTGTTTTGGGGGGTGGTTGAATTTTAGGCAACTTTAATTCTTTTATATCTTCTGGTTTTTCTACAATAAACATGTATTAACTGTATACTCTCTAAAAAGATCATTTTCCTGAGGGACTTTGTGCTGCTCGGGTGAGATATAAGTGCTTTCACTCCTTCAAAGTCCCCTCTCCAGGAGAACATGGGCTGTGCTCATGCCTGTCTTGGTCCTCTGGCGACGGGAGGCTGGCTCAGAGCCACAGTCCACACTAGGACACTTCGCCATCTGTGTTTTGGACAGAATGGGCTGCCCAGGGTGACGGAGGCCTCGTCAGCATCCGGGGGCAGATCCAAGCCCCTGTTGCCCCAGGAAGCTGCCCACCGGGGCATCAGCTCAGGACCCAGGCCTCTAGCTCCTTGATGCAGAACTGCTCCTGCCGGGCCAGCACCTCGTTGTTGAAGGTTGCACAGGGGTGGCTCCCCCCGTGATACAAGTCTCCATCCAACCACAGCCCAAAGTGGCCACTAAAGAGAGAGGAGAGTCTTGGCATCGCTCCCTCCTGGGTGCTGACACCTTTCGGACCTGCACCAGCGGTGCTTGGCTACACCGCGACCGCAGCCTCACTTCACCTTTGTCTCAGCTCCCCTTAAACCAATTTATCCTGATTGTTAGGGGCTCGCATGTTGTCCCCCACAGGGTTTGGAGCGTTTTTTGTTTTTTTTTACAGTTCAATGATTTTGATAAATATATGCAGTGGTGCAACCATCACCACAATCCAGTTTTAGAACATTCAGAACGTTAAAGATGGCAATGCTTAACCAAAGGAGGGACTCGCGCAAGCGCGGAGTCTGAGCCCAAAACACGTCAGAGGGCATCCATTCTAATCCCCTCGTTTGACAGCAAACCTAGGCTGGAGCTGGGAAGTGGCTTACTGCAAATCAGCCATGGCTGGTGCGTTCTGTGTCAATCTGCCTCTCAGTGGAGGCTTTTCAGGCAGTTGGGAGAGCAAAGAACTTGCCTGGTACTAAGCAAGCAATGCTTTCTTCTGTACCCTCAGGATAAGAGTTATTCTGCCTGAACTTGCAGGTCATACCAGAGGCGAGACTAACCTTGTCTTCCTAACGCACTCCATCTCCCACCCCCAAGAGGCGCGCGCGCGCGTACACACACACACGCACGCACGCACGCATGCCGGGTTCCAGGCAGATGCCTGCCTTCCTCCAGTGAGTTATGTTCCTACAGTCATGGAGCTGACAGGTAAATCTGAGGCTTGCCCATCCCTTGAATCTAGCCTCATCCAACCATAGGGAATGCTGTTTCCAAAGTAACAGCCTAAGCTGTCACCAACGTAACACTTCGGGGGAGAGTTCACGCCACCCTCTCCTCTCAATATTGACTTAGAGCAGGGTTTAGGGGGTTGACTAGTGGACTGAGCAGGAGCTGCTGAAGGGAGAGGCTTGAAGGTTAACCAGCAGCCTCCCCATCTTGTCTGGGGCAGCCTAGCTCAGCATTTCCGGACGGGAGAAGGGATCCGAGCACAGACCACCCCGACACTAGAGACTCGGGGAGGACTGAGACACGCACCTGTCACAGCCCATCATCAGTGAATCCAAGTCTCCTTTCACGAAGAAAGAGTTGTTTCCTGTCCACTTGAAGACCTGTGATGATAGGAGAAACCTGCGGTTACTGGGTGAGTCCTGCCCTTGCACTTTGACTCTACACCACTGGGCGGCAGTGTTGTGGAGGAAACAGAACCTCCAGGCCCCAACGAAGGCGCAGGAACTACTCTGGTCTCCAGTCTCCCTGGAGACTGGAGTCTGAATTCCCACAGTCTGAATTCCCACAGCCCCAAAGCCCTTCTGTTCTAGGAATAGACCCGAACCCTCTGAGGCTTCCTGCGTCCCAAGCTGGAGAGAGGAGGCGGAAAGTCCAGGTCAGGAGCGGGGCCCTGATTCCACCCTTACTAACTGTTTCCTCCCCTCGCTGGAGGCAACACCAAGCCTGCACACTCCCCAGTGCTGCCTCACACCCAGTTCCTCAGCAAGTGTTGTGGGCCCCACCCCAAAGAGACACCCTGACTACCACCATTTCTGTCCCATCTGTCCCCGCCAGTCACTCCTCCCTGGATCACAGCCTCCTAATGGGTCTCAGCTTCCACTGTCTCCTGCCCAGAGCCCATGTCCGTCCGCACTGCGGTCAGTGACCTATTCAAAATCCAATCGGATATTAGCCCTCCTCTGCTAAAGCCCTCCAATGGCCCTGGAAATAAAATCCAACCGCTTACAACAGCCGAAAGCCCAGCCTGCTGTGCCCCCGATTTTCTCTCCGACCTCTTTTCCCCCTTAACAACTGCACTTCATCTGCCCTGGCCCTTCTGTCCCTGGGACACTTGAGGCTATTGCTGCTCTGGGATCTTCATGCTTGCTGACCCCTCTGCCCAGGATGCTCTTCCCCCAGATCCTCAAATGGCCCACTTCTCATCTTTCAGCCCAAATGTCATCCCAGAGGAATTGAAAGTAGCCCTTCCTCCCAGGCCCTGTTCATGTGGCAATATGCCACTGCCTGCCCAGCTAACAGGTAAGCTCTGTGACGGCTGCCTTGATTCCGGCAGTATTCCTGAGACATGGTATAGATGTTTGTTGACTAAACAAATTATTCAAGGGTCGATTTAGCTAATAAAAAGATTTTTATAAGGCTGCCAAAGTATAGCATATTATTGCCTGTAATTAGTTGCCAAAAATGCTCTGAGCAACCAAAGGGTGTTAAGCAAGAAAGTGGACTAATAAGAGATAAGCCCTGGGCTCAGAACAGGTGAGATAATATTAACAAGTGGCCACGAGAAGACAGAACCATTCAGCTCCTCCTCCACTTTCCTCAAGGAACATGACCTTCAGACTTGAAGGAGGAAGATAAACATTGCTGCAGAAAAAGTTAAGGCCACGTTCATGGTGCTTCTTGGAAGAGCAGTAAAGGAACGGCTGGGATTTCATGCAGAACACAAGAGGTGCCAGAAGACCAAAGACGGGCAAAAATTAACCAATTTTTGAAAGGATGAGATTCCATAACAGTATCCTGGGAAGACTATAGTGATCCCCTGAAAACAATCATAAGTTCCTTTGAAGAATTTTTTTGGCACTTAACACCAGGCACTGTTTAGTCACTGGAGAGAACAGCAAACATAACAGACAAAAATTCCTGCCTCCGGGAATTCCCACTCTAGCGGCAGGAGGCGGGTAAATCAGTAAAATAAATGGTATATTAGGTGGCGACAAAAGCTAAGGGGAAAGAAGTAGAGCAGGGCAATAAGAATTTCTAGGGGCTGGAGTGTTACAAATTTAAAGCAGGCGGCCAGGGAGGGCCTTGCCGAGAGGGTGACATCTGAGCAGCATCCTGAAGGGAGTGAGAACCGACCCACGTGGAGATCCTGTGGAGGGCACACTAGGTAGAGCAGTGTGTGCAAAGGCCCTGAGGTAGGAACAGGCCTGCCTGTTTAAGAACAAACCGACAGGTCTGTGTGGCTACAGCGGAGTGCAGGAGAGGGAAAGTAGCAAGAAATGACATCAGAGAGAGGCCAAGAGACGTAGGGACTTGTAGGTTATTGTAAAGACTTTGGCTTTTCTCTGAGGGAGAAAGGAAACCATCGGCAGCTTGGAGCCCAGGAGTGACGTGCCCTGACTTACCTTTTAAAAGGCTCACTCCAGGTACTGTGATGACTGAAGGTGGAAGCATTAGGAGGCTATAGCAGGAACACAGGCAAGTAATGATGGTGGCTCGAACCAGGGTGACAGCAAAGGACATGGTGAGAAGTGGTGGATTCTGGATAGCGATAGAAAGAGAAGGAAGAGCCATCAGGATTCGTTGACAGCTCAGATGTAGGGTGTGAAAGAGGCGTTAAGAAGGGCTCCAAAATTTTTGCTCTCGACGGCAGAAAAGATAGAGGTGCCGTTAACTTTGTCAGGGAAGATGGCAGGGGGAACTGATTTTCTGGGAGAAAGTCAGGAGCTCAGCTTTGAACATGTGAGGCTTGAAATGCCATTTAGATCCAACTGGAGACACTGGGTAATGGTTGGGTGTATGTGAGTGTGGAGTCCGGGGGAGAGGCCATCAGCACCTGGATGGCATGGAAAGCTGTGAGAATGGACGAGACCTTGAAGGAAAAGAGGATAGTCAGAGAAGAGATGACAACCAAAACCTGAGATTGAGGACCCCATGATGTTAAAAGGTTGGAGAGATGAGGAGGAACCAGCAAAGGATTCTGCCACGGAACTGTCGGAGCAGTAGGAGGAACCTTGTACAACTTGAGGATTCCAGTAGGTGAACCCTGGAAGGCCAGCGGTGGGGACTAATACCCAGCATGGGTTTATTGTAAACAACTGTCCCCTCTCCTCTTCCCTGATAAGATTTCCAGGCTGGCGATGGAGGCAACACAGCAGATATGGTGTGTTTTGCCTTCGGCAAGGCAGTCAGTCCAAGCTTGTGACCTCCTTGTCATGCAACCAGATGCCTATGTTGTTGCATGTATCTGTAGGTGTCTTGCTCTGTGCATGGGACAGGGGTTTCTAATGGCAAACCAATGCACCTGCAACTAGTGCTTCATCTATTTTGTGTTTCCACTCCATTCAACTCCCTTTTCCCTGTCTCCCTCTAGTAAAGCAGCTTGGCAAAACCCCAGTCGTGGTTGAACCCTCCCATCGCGCTCTCCATGCTTGAACCTGAGGAGCTGAATTTTGCTAGAGAAGAGCACACACCGAAGTCAGTGGCCTTTGCATTCGCAGTCTCGGACCTCCAGTCAGCCCGGCCTAGCTGCCCTTCTGTTTCTCCAGTTTTCTCCAGCAGCTTCCCTTTCTACTCCTGCCATACCTCCTCTCCCCTCAACCTTCACACCCTCCTCTCCATTCTCACCCTTAGCTGATGGCCTTACCCGACACTGCCTAAGAAAATATAAGCCACTGGGCATGTCTGTCTTCATCTTCCTACCCCCACACCCACAGGGCTACCTGCATTTGGACCAGTTTTGTCTTTCCAGCCTGTATCTGCTGAGCGACACACCTCCTCTCAAGCCAGTCAGTGGTTGCCAGGAACTGAGCACTTTTTAAATGAAGGGGGATGCTCTGCCTGCCACTGCCCTGCTGTACTCCCTCTGTGGAAAGATGGAAGGACACCAGGCACCCAGCACAGGGGATGGAGCTGGGGGCCACTGGGACCCCGGGTTCCTTGTCCTTCCATGGATCCCACTCCCCGCCTGGAAGGTTAAGAACATCACCTTCAGCTGTGGAGAGAAGGAGAAGAGGAACGTCTCGCCGGTACCGTAGAAGCCTTTGCTGAGTCGAATAGCCGAGGAGGAGAAGGCCCCAAACATCTGGAAAGAAGAGTTTGCAGTTTGCCGCTGGAAGGGAGCTGGAGGTCCACTGGCAGCACCACCCTTCAGGCTTGGTAACATAGGCCCGTCCTAGAGAGGCTCCTGGGGAGCCTGGGGCAGAGCTGGGGGATGGAGAGGCTCTCGGGGGCCCATCGACACGCATCCCTTCCACTAACACTCCCCGCACGGCTCACCTGGCCATCCTGGTCCCTCAGCACCAGCAGCACCGGCCCGCTGTGGCCCTCCATCTGCCTGTACAGGCTCCGCAGACTGAAGCCGTCCCTCGACGTGCGAAAGGCCAGACTCCAGGAGTGTCCAGCGACTCTCGAGGGTAGGTGGAGGCTGATCTAAGGGACAGGACTGGAGGTGAGTGAGGGTTCCCGGTCCTCCCACCCTCCTCGCCCCATATCCTTTGTGTCCCAGGAGGACTGAGGTTGAACAGCCACCGCTCACCCAAGCACGGTGCTTTGCAGGTTACAGAGCACTTTACTGTTTCCAGGGGACTTTCACGCCAATTAGCAGGAACCCTCAGAGGGAGGGATTAGTGTTCCCATTTTATAGATGAGGAAGCTGAGGCTCAGGGGGTGAAGCAACTGCCTGAAGCCCACATGGGGAGTAAGTGGCAGAGCCATGATTTGAACCCAGGTCAGAGGGGTCACCTTGGCCCCCAGCAGCCAGAGAATAGATGAGACGCTGAACCCTTCCTCCTAATCCCCCCATCTCATCCTCCCACCCCCACCCCAGCTTTGGCGTCAGTTCCCAAGGACTAGATTAGTTCACTATATCCTTAACCTCCTGGCCCAGGGAAGAAGGTGGTGCTAGGATTACTGGATCATTTTACAAGAAAGGAAGAAAAGCCCAGAGAGGAGAAGTGATTTGCCCAAGGTGACACAGTGAGCAGAGGACAGAGCAGGAGTGACCCTGGGTGTCCTTGGGCCTGGCTGGGGTGGGGCAGGAGGGTGGGACCCTCAGGCTCAGGGCTGAAATCTTTGTACCACGGACTGTGCCCGAACCTGCCTCATCTCCGAGGCTCCCAGAACCTGGCTGGCTTCTGCCAGCTGGGGCTCCACTGGATCTTCCGGAGCACGAGCTGGGGCTGGGGCTGTCTCCTCCTCGTTTTCCTCACCCTCCTCCCCAGACAGAGCGTCCTCCACCTGGCTGGGCTGTGAAGACACAAAGAGGCCTGGTGAGTGGAGGGACAAGGAGACACCAGCCTCCACATGTCCGGAGCCTGAGAGCCTCGGCCACCTCATCACCCCGGCCCAGGCCCCTGCAGCCAGAGGAAGCAAGTGTCAGCGACAGACCAGGCCCTGCCCCCGCCTCCAGCCAGCTCCCTCCCTGGCCCCTGCCAGCCATGCCCATCCGATGTGGCCGTGGGCCCTGCGGCTTGTCTGCCTGGTTTCTCTGGATCCGGAGTGGATGCCAGGGATTGCGTTCTAAGCTTGTGGGCAGGAGAGAAGGGCAGATGACAGCCCAGCTCTGGGAGCCGCAGCTGTGCCTTTGTACGTGAAATAACGATAATAATAATAACAACAACAGTAGTGGCTGACGTATTCAATATACAGCACACACTTGACGAGGCCTGTGTGAAATGCTTGCTGTGCGTGATCTCTCTGAATTTTCCCAAGAATTCTAAGAAGAATGTGCTGCTTTTTTTTTCCTTTTGGCCGCGTACTCTGTGGCTTGTGGGATCCCAGTTCCCCGACCAGGGATTGAACCCGGGCCGCAGCAGTGATAGCGCCGAGTCCCAGCCACTGGAGTGCCGGGGAACTCCCGAGAATGTGCTTCTTACTACGCCCATTTTACAAAGGAAGAAAGAAGGCCCTTTCAGCCAGTGAAACAACGCATGCAGTCATAGGTGAGACAGCGTGCAGGTTAGCAGATTCATATAAAATGCACATTTGTCTGTGTGAATGTGTGTGGTGTGTTGGCTTAAAATAGAGTTGTGTAGGCAAATCAGTGTGAGAAGGTGTTGAGTGCAACTTTGTGTGTTACCTGTCAATGTGTTTGTGAGTGTGAGTTGGGATTGTGTAAATATATGTGTGTGTCAGTGGGCATGTATGGTGGTGTCTTCATTCATTCATTCATTCATTCACTCCATTGAGCTCCCACTCTGTACCAGAGTGTGTATGTGTGTGTGTGTGTATGTGTGTGTGTGTGTGTGTGTATGTGTGTATGCACGCCTGCACACAATGACTTCGGGGCTTTTCATCAGGAGAGACTTCCTCAAGGACTTCCCTGCTGGCGCAGTGGTTAAGAATCCACCTGCCAATTCAGGGGACATGGGTTCAAGCCCCCGTCCAGGAAGATCCCACATGCCGCGGAGCAACTAAGCCCGTGCGCCGCAACTACTGAGCCTGCGATCTAGAGCCCACGAGCCACAACTACTGAAGCCCACGCACCACAACTACTGAGCCCGCGTGCCTCGAGCCCGCGCTCCACAACAGAAGCCACCGCAGTGAGAAGCCCGCGAAGCCACCGCAGTGAGAAGCCTGCGCACCGCAATGAAGAATAGCCCCTGCTCACCGCAACTAGAGAAAGCCCACACGCAGCAACGAAGACCCAACGTAGCCAAAAATTAATTAATTAATTTAAAAAACAGCAGGGGGTACTCCATTAAAGAAAAAAAAAAAAGACAGACTTCCTCGAGAAGGAGAGAAGGACAGGAAACTGCTTTCCTATTCCCCAGGTTCAGGCCTAGGGAGGGCGTCCTAGCTGTGCGGGCTTCTGGATAGAGCTCCATCTGGCACCCACTCCGGGGAGGAAGGGATGGAGACAGTGGTCTGTGCTTCCTGAGGGTCTTGGGACCATGGGGCTGGGCGCTAATGCCCCAGGTTCCTGAGTCCTTGCTCTGAACCCTGGGCCAGCTGAGGAGGGGCTTGGAAGGGGGACACCAGCCTGTATCCAATCCTGGCCCAGACCCCCTCTTCCCCGCCTTTCCTGACCAACCCCCAGCCCAAGCTGGCCCCTTACCAGCCGAGTGTAACGCCAGCGGAGACCTTTCATGCTTCTGTCCGAGCCCAGCTGAGAGCAGTAAGCGAGCCCTCAGCCTTGCTAAGGGAGGCAGCACCGCTTGGTGAGGCCTGAAGATGAGAGGGAGAAACCTGGGGCACACCCGGCTGGCTCCACGCCCATCCGCCTACCCTTTGCTCCCTCTCACCTGTCATTCACCTGTCATTCCCGGGCCAGTATGTCACTGGGTGGGTCTGTGAGGTCAGCTACGCTGGGCATTCAAGGCCGCACTTGTAGTTAGCAATTAACACGTTAGCCGTAGATTCTAGCTGTGATTCCCTTCTACCTCCTTGTCCTTCTGGCAGCCTGGCCCATGGACTGTAGCCTTTGGGCAGATACCTGAGCCCCCAGACTGGGGGTCTGGGGCCTCTGGTTCCCTGTATGACCTTGCATAAGTCCCTTGCACCCCTGGGTTTCCCCACATGTAACTGGGTTTCCCCACATGTAACATGTAGCACTGTTACATGTTTCCCCACGTGTAACATATTACACTGTTTCCCCTCTGGTTTCTCTGAGACCAGATTATTTTAGAGGCCCTCACAAGACTGACAGCCTGCAATTCAGTTTCCTCTCAGAGCTTGAAAGGGGCCAAGCTAGACCAAAATAACAGATTTTGAAAACAAAAAAAAGTCATTTTTCTAATTAAAAAAGCAATACATGTTTACTGTAGAAAATTTGAGGAATTTAGAAAAGAATAAAGAAAAATACAAAAATATTCATAATTCCACCTCTCAGAGATAAACTCTCAACCCCAAGGGTATTTTTTCCCATCTTTTATATTTATTTCATATATAAGTATATATACACATTTATAAATACACCATACTGTGTATCGTTTCATAAAGTGCTTTTTCAAACTTAACAAATGAAAAATTTCCAGTTACATTCAGTACCCTTTGAACACATGATTTTTAATGGCTGCTTATTATTTCGTCACAGGATGTACATCATTTCTCAAATGTCTGACATTTTGTTTGCTTCTAATTTTCTGTGATTATAAGCAAAACTGTAATGAACCTCCTTATTCATAAATCTGATGATATCCTTTATGATAAATTTCAAAAGTTGAATAATGGATCAAAGGGCATCCCCATATTCTTTTTTTTTTTTCCCCCCCACACCACGCAGCATGTGGGATCTTAGTTCCCCGACCAGGGATCGAAACTGCGCCCTCTGTACTGGAAGCACGGAGTCCCAACCACTGGACCACCAGGGCAGTCCCCATTCACACATTATTGATAAATGTTCCAACAGGGCTTCCCAGTGCTTAAGGCTGACCCATGTCCAGATATCTTTCCGGAATCTCAGGACAATATTGTTCTGATCATCATGTTTTACACCCTTAAACTGCAGATAAGGAAACTGCCACTCAGAAAGTAGAAGGGACTAACCACAGCCACATGATAGAATAACACAGTCATTAGGAGCACAGACTCTGGAGTCAGGGAGTTTAAATCCTGGTTTTTGCCACTTCCTTGCTGTGTGACGTTGGGCAAGTTACTTAACATCTTTGTGCTTCAGTCTCCCTATCTGTAAAATACTAATACCTATCTACCTGATGGGGCTGCTGTAAGAGTAAATGAAGATAATGCCTGAAGAACTAGGATGCTGAGCCAGACCTCCATCATCCTGTTCACAGTTCCTGGTGTTTGCTGAGCACTGGACAAATGACAGTGCTATGGCTATCCCCCGACATTGCCCCTTTGCGAGATTCAGGGCTCAAGTCCCGGACAAATGGCCACTCAGTCTCCACCCGGGCACCTCTGGGGCAGAGAGTCACTCAGTCACTTGCGGGGGTGAGTAGCTCAGTGGCGAAGGGAAAGGCAGGAACCATGGAAGAATGTACTCACCCTGCCGAGTCGCAGCCTCAGGTGACCTCCTCCAGCCTGTCCAGCCCGACGGCTTCCCTAGTGCCTCTGCTGCATCCCACAGAGAAGGGGCCACTTCCAGAACTGACCCTGTCCACCTGGCGGTCTGTACAAAGCAGTTTTAGCTCTGCACCCTGGTCCCCCAGCGGGCAGCTGGCACCTCTGCCCCAGCCGGGCTCCAGCCCTCCTCCCAGCTCTTATACCTGCCCAGAGGGTGGCAAGCCTTGGCCCCGAGCCTGCTCCGGTTCCAGCTGGAAAGGCCTGGCAGTCATTGTCGTCCATCAGAAACTCAAATCCCACAAACAAGACTTTGTCACCTCAGGCCCCCAGTTCTGCCACCACCAGCCCAAAGAGGTGGGGTTTACTCAGCTCCTTGTCTCTAACCTGGAGCCTCTCACCCACAGCTACTAGGTGCCACGTGGTGCCTGAAGCCCATCACATAAGGCGCTTCCTTAAGGGGTGCAAGTGTCCAGGAAAGGGTCCTTCCGTGGGGTCCCCACCAATCACCCTGTGCTGCAGGGGAGGCCCGGGGCTGGGAGGTGAGAAGAGGCAGCCTTGCTGGTTTCCCACTCTCACACGGGATGCTGATTCTTTCCTCATTGGCGTGTCGTGCCATGGGGTGAGGTCATGTCCAGGAAGCCCAGCGTCCGGCATACAGTAGGCACACTGTCAGTGGGGCACTTCTCTATCCCTGGCTCATAAGGGGACTTAAGTGAATGCTGTTGTTGAAACACAGAACCTCAAATTTGGAACGGGCTTCAGCCAGTCCCAGAACAAGCGGCCTCCACCCAGGGCAGGAACTCCTGAAAAACTATGCCCACCAAGGGTCCCCCAGCGTGTTGGGTGGGTAAGCCCACTCTCTCGGGCGGCTCACTCCAGCTTCACAGACCTGAAAGAGACCCCCTCCTGCTGGCTTTGGTGGAAAAGACTCGGGTCCCCAGATCCTCTCCCCATGACCAGGTCTCCTGGGGCAATGCCCTTTCCGGGAAGGTGGGATACCAAAAGGACTTGTATTATGGGGAAAACATTCAAGTGAGGAGCCCTGTTGCTACCTCAAACATGGCTGTTGCTATATGTGTTTGAGCTGTCAACAGCTCGGGGGTCACACGTCTGGCCTTCCC
This sequence comes from Leucopleurus acutus, assembly GCF_964270905.1. Taxonomy (NCBI): domain Eukaryota; kingdom Metazoa; phylum Chordata; class Mammalia; order Artiodactyla; family Delphinidae; genus Leucopleurus; species Leucopleurus acutus. The sequence continues at coordinate 65,413,736 of NC_139158.1, read as the reverse complement.
TTCTCTCAGGGCCCCTCTCCCAAATCTATTTCCTCCACGCTCAATTCCCGAACCTTTGGGCATTTTGGGAGGCCAGTGAGATGTGCCTTGCTGTCCCATTCTTCATCCTCAAGTCTAGGAATGTGACCTGGCAGGAAAGCCAGTTGCCATGTAATTGGCCCCTAAAAAGCTTCCACGATGAGATTCTAGGCACCAGCGTGTTGAATGTCCCAGCTCTGCCTTGCAGCCTGTCTTGTCCTTTCTCCACCAGACCACAGGCCGCCTCTCTGAGAACTGCAACAGTCAGAGCCAGGAAACAATTTCCATGTCCAGTAAAAGGGGAGAAGTTTAAGCGACCCATGGAATATCTCCTCTGTGGATTATTTCTAAGTATTAAAAGTGATGTTTGCCAAGAGTTCATAAATGCACGGGGAAATGCTTCTGCTACTCTGTAAAGTGAAAAAAGCTGGATATAAAACTGGATAGGCGGCACAGTTTCAGCTCTGTGCTTTGCTGAGTCGACTGGCTTCACTCTGATCCTCGGATGGGTGCATGACATACCCCTTCACACATCCTGAGAGGTCTGATTTCTTCTCTGGTCGCTGTGACAGACGGTCTTTGCCCTCCTCACACAAGCTCCACTCCTTCCGCTGCTCACTCAGCCGGCAACTTTATTCTTCACCGAGAAAACAGAAGCCATCAGTCACTCCCTCACCTTCCCGACAGACCCACCTGCATCTCACCCATCTCTTCCGCCTTCCCTCCAGGACAACGGAGGAAGGGCCCCTGCTGCTTTCGAAAGCCAGTCCCCTGGGCCTCCCTGGCTCTGTCGCGCTCCGCTTCTCCTGCCCGGCTTCTCTCGGCCTCACCCATCTCTCGCCTGCCCCTCTCGACACAACCGTCCCCGCCACGACTGCTCTATCCTCTTCTCCCTACACTCCACCTCTACGTCTTCTTCGCTCTTCAACCCCCTGCCTTTGGCATCTGTCCCTACCACGCCTGCTCTTGCAAGGTCCCCAGCAGCTTCCGTGTCGCCCTAGGAAGGGGACACTGCTCTCATCTTCCTTCAGCTCCTGTGCCGCTTGACAGAGCGATTCTCCCAGACAACACGCTGTCTTCATTTCCCTCCACCCTCATCGGCCACTCCCTCTCTGTCTTTTGTGGCTGGCTTCTCCTGTCTTAACCACTTTCTAGAACCAGGAATTCCACCCCCCCCTTTTTTTTTCAATTTTCTACTTTATGAAAGAAATAATACATGGATACAGTTTTATTTAATAAGATTCAAACAATTCATGATAGATGTTTTGCGAGCAATTATTAAAGGCCCTCTTCATCTGTCCTCTCCCAATCTCATCCACTCCTAGAGGTAACAACTATCAATCTTTTTTTTTTATTTTTAAATTTTATTTTATTTTTTAAATTGAAGTATACTTGATTACAACATTATATAAGTTACAGGTGTACAGAATAGTGATTCACAATTTTTAAAGGTTATACTCCATTTATAGTTATTATAAAATATTGGCTATAGCGGAGCGGCTGGGCCCATGAGCCATGGCCGCTGAGCCTGCGCGTCCAGAGCCTGTGCTCTGCAACAGGAGAGGCCACAGCAGTGAGAGGCCCGCGTACCGCAAAAAAAAAAAAAGAAAAATTGGCTATATTCCCTGTATTGTACAATATGTCCTTGTAGCTTATTTTATACAGAATAGTTTGTACCCCATACTCCCCTACCCCTATGTTGCCCCTCCCTCCTTCCCTCTCCCCACTGGTAACCACTAGTTTGTTCCCTGTATCTGTGATAGAACCAGAAATTCTTTATTTTATTTTATTTATTTTAAATATTTTATTTTATTTTATTATACAGCAGGTTCTTATTAGTTATCTATTTTATATATATTAGTGTATATATGTCAATCCCAATCTCCCAATTCATCCCACCACCACCCCCCTGCCTGCTTTCCCTGCTTGGTGTCCATACATTTGTTCTCTACATCTGTGTCTCTATTTCTGCCTTGCAAACCGGTTCATCTGTACCATTTTTCTAGATCCCACATATATGTGTTAAGATACAATATTTGTTTTTCTCTTTCTGACTTACTTCACTCTGTATGACAGGCTCTAGGTCCATCCATGTCTCTACAAATGTAGAACCAGGAATTCTTAACTTCCTGGTTTTTCTTCTCTCTGTAGACCCTTTCTCTATGTGACCCTATCTGGTCTCATGGATTTAAATATTGTCTAAATGCGGATGACTCTTCATGAGTCCGGACTAACTGCTACCCTGGGCTCCACACTCATAGGTCTCTTGCCTGTATGACTTGGATGTCTCCACAGACATCTCAAACTGATAGGGTCCAGAAAGAACTCTCCATTTCCCCCTCTAAACCTGGTCTCTCTACCCCCGACCACATTTAAGCTGGTTTCCCTGTCTTGTTAAATGGCACTGTCACTCATCCTGTAATGAAAGCCAGTAACCTGGGAGTTGAACTTGACTTCATTTCTCTGATTCCTCACCTCCAACCAAGGGTGTCTAACTCTTCAAAGCTCCAGAACAGATCTCAAAACTACCCCTCTTCTTCCCTCTCCACTGCCTCCACCCTCATCCAAGCCACCGTTACCTCTCAGAGGCTGGTTCAATAGGCCCTTTACCCATCTTCTAGCATCTTCTTGCCATCAGCTAGAGTGATCTATTTAAAACACAAATTAGATTACATCTCACCCCTGCTTACTCCAAAGTCCCCGGTGGCTTGTCACTGCATCAACAATAAAGCCCCGGGCTTCCCTGGTGGCGCAGTGGTTAAGAATCTGCCTGCCAATGCAGGGGACATGGGTTCGAGCCCTGGTCCAGGAAGATCCCACATGCCACAGAGCAACTAAGCCCATGTGCCACAACTACTGAGCCTGTGCTCTAGAGCCCACGAGCCACAACTACTAAGCCCGTGTGCCACAACTACTGAAGCCCGCGCACCTAGATCCCGTGCTCCGCAAGAGGAGAAGCCACCGCAGTGAGAAGCCCACACGCTGCAACGAAGAGTAGCCCCCGCTTACTGCAACTAGAGAAAGCTGCACGCAACGAAACCTCAATGGAGCCAAAAATAAACAAAAATTTAAAATATATATATATAAAAGATATTTTAAAAACAAACAAACAATAAAGCCCTGCCCAGGGCTGCTGAGGCTCCCGCTGTCCAGTCCTGCTCTGTTTTGTCCTTCCTCTATCACCCATCAAGTGCCAGTCATTCTGACCTTCTTACTTCCTTGAACATCTATCAAGCTTGTTCCTCCTTCAGCCTTCGCCCTTGCTGTTCTCTCTGCCTGGAATTCTCTTATTCTGGCTCTTTGAATAACTCAGTTTAAAGGTCACCTCCTAAGAGAGGCCTCCCTGACTACCCTATTTAAAGCAGGTTCTGGGACTTCCCTGGTGGCCCAGTGGTTAAGAATCCATGCTTCCACTGCAGAGGGCATGGGTTCGAACCCTGGTCAGGGAACTAAGATCCTTCCCGCATGCCACCTGGTACGGCCAAAAACAACAACAACAACAAAAGCAGGTTTCCCTACTAATTCTTCTAATTCTCCTTCAGCCAGTGGTTTGTATAAGGAATATAACCTTTATTTTTTTTCAATCACCTCCTCTTTGGAGCCTTCCAGGATTTACTCTCCATTCAGTTTCCATCATGTTGGTCAGTTTAGCCACTTGAATGGGAGAACATAAACTGTTTTTCCGCTGGGTGATCAGCATCTTCATTTTGTACAATCTGATATATAATTCTTACAATCATTTAACACTTCATGCCTTCTGGAGTAGAGCTTCACATGGCACACACTGTGTGCCTGAGCTGGACACCACCCAACAGTGCAGCACAACAGGCTCTGAAGCTGGATGGCCCTGGGTTCCAATCAGCCCCAGTCCTGCCACTTCCAAGCTGTATGACCTTGAACAAGCATTCCAGTTATCCATTGCTGCGTAACAAACTACCCCCCAAATTAGTGGCTTAGAACAACAATATTTTGCAGTTTGGGACAGCTCATTTCTGCTCCACTTGGCATCAGCTGGGGCAGCTCCAAGGCTAGGGGCTGAATCATATGAAAGTTCCTTCTCTCACATGTCCGGGGCTTAGCGGGGACCGGAGCTGGAGTTGTTGGCTGGAGCACCTTCACGTGGCCTCTGCATGAGGCCTGGGTTTGATCTCAACATGGTGGCTGCGTCCCAAGGGAGAGTGGATTGAGAGAGAGACAGAGAGACAGAGACTGAGAGAAACAGAGGCAGAGAGAAACTGAGCTGTAAGAGCCATATTGCCTTTTATGACCTAGTTTCACACTGTCGCTTCTGCCATTCTCTATTGGTTGAGGCAGTCACAAACGTCTGCTCAGGTTCAAGGCGAGGGAACATAGACCACGTCACTCAACTGGAAGAGTGTCAATGCCACACTGTAAAAAAGAATAATTGGGATGAGCTATATATTGCTGAGCCTATCTTTGGAAAATATAATCAGCCACAAGAAGTTCCTACCCTTTCTGAGATCCTGCTGAAGTGCTGAGCACACAGCCTGGCATGAGTGCCCAGGGCTCAGGAAAACCCAGGTGGCCTCCCCGCCTGCATGGAGCCAATTCTGGGCCCCTGGCTAGTCTTACTCCTTTCGCTGTTGCCCTGGTCTGACCTGAGTCCAGAGCCTCACCTTGACCCAACCCCTGGGTTCCTCCCCACCAGGACCTTGCTGCTCCCCGGGCTCTTCTGGGGCTGCAATGTAGATTCATGGCTCCCCAAATCCGAAGACCTTCAAAGCAGGAAGGGCCATCAGCCCCCTGCTCAGCCATGAGTGTTGGGACCCAGTCAGGGTTTGTGGTAGAGCCAGGACTCGGGCCCAGGCCCACATGGGGAGATCCAGGCCACCGCTGGTGTGGCCATGGGTGTGTCAGGAGTGGCTGAGCAGCCTGCTCTATGTAGCACATCCCCTGCTGGGATTCCCACCATCCAACATCTCCAAGCCCACATTCTGCATAGATGGAGAAACTGAAGTTCAGAGAGGGTAAACAATTTCCGAGAGCCACACAGCATCTCTCTGTGCCAGGCCAGAACCAGTCTACAAGAAACGGGGACATCAGAGCTAGAAGGACCCTGTCATCTGTTACATCAGACTAAACTAAGTGGCGTCTTCTGAGGCCCGGGAAGCAGGAGGGCTTACCCTGGCCCGTGCCCCTGTGGAATGCCATGCCACACTGTTTGTGGTGAGTCTATCGTGGCTCATCTCCTCGCTTTACTGTGTGCTCCATGAGGTCGGGAACTCACCATTGACAAGTCCACCACTGTGTCCCTCAGGGTCCCGCCTGGTGCCTGTGGACTGGGTGAGTGGACAGTTAGTGGGGGCAGGGGAGCAGGTGCCTTGCCAGGATGGGGGTGGAAATGCCCCTGAAGAAGTGTTTGCAGAGAACCTGCTGAGTGGCCCTGTTCCTTACCTGGCTCCGTGGGGGGCACCCAGAGGAAGGATCCGAGGATAGAGGGGGCACTTACACACCTAGACACACCTCGATGGAGATGAAGCCGTGCCTCACTGGGAGAGGGCATACCCCAGGAGTGTATTCACCGCTGCGGGGCAGGTGGCACAGAAACAGAGTGGACCTGGGCCAGCTGTGTGTCAAGGGCAGGAGGAGGTGAAGCAACAGGTTTGGGGGAAAAGGAAGAGGAGGGAAAGAGAGAAATGGAAACGGAAGGAGGAAAGGGGGAGAAGGAGGAGGAAAAGGAAAGGAAGGGGAATAGAGGGAGGAAGAAGAGGCTGCAGACCGGTAAACACCAGCCTTGCCCCCCAAGCCCGCCAGGGGGTGCTACCCGGAGAGTGAGCGCCTGCCTGCCGGGCAGCCAAAGGACTTCAAGTGGCTCTGCCCAGCTGCGGCTCGGTGGCGATGGGAAGTAGCAGCGAGGAGCGGGGGCGGGGAAGGCGTGACAGACACAAGGGAAAATCAACAACACAGGAGCACAGTTCTGGAAGGAAAGAAACGACACCCACAAGAGCCGGGGCTCCGGGGTTATCCGGAGTTGTTCCTGTGGGGGACGTGTGGGGATCAGGGCAACCGTGTCCAGCTCGGGCCAGCCCCCACCGGAGCCAAAACCTATTCCCAAAGCATGCGCTGGTCTGACTCCTGAGAACGGGTCGCCTCCATTTTAGCCCCGCAGAACCTGAGACCGGGGTCAGGGGAGGAGGGAGTACGCCTGGGATCACAAGCCGCTCACGGCGTGCAGAGCCGGGCATGCACCCAGGGCCCGACGCTCCCCACGACTGTGAGAGGGAAGCCAAGCCAGAAGATGCGGAGCACGCCCTGGAGGCGCGAGGTCTGTCTTCCATCCCGGCTCTGCCGCTAACCGTGGGCTGATCGCCTGTCTTCCCTTGGCTTCAGTTTACCCATCTGTACATTGGGATAATCGGTCTTGCTCTGCGAGGTTCAGGGGGGCGGAGTTCGCGCACGCTCTGCACAGCCTCGAGGGGCGAGGTGCTCGGCGTGTATATGGATGCTGGCTCCCGCGATCTGAGGTCCACCCGGCCTCTACCTAGGAGTCCCCCCTCTCGCCGCTCGCGCGACCCCTGCGCGGACGAGGGGAGCAGGGGCGCCTCCACCGGGTGCGTTCCCCAGGCCAGCAGGGGAGGGGGCGGCGGCGGAGCGGAGGGGAAGGGAGTCCGGGCCACAGCGGCCCCGGCCCGCCTGACCCTCGAGGGGGTCGCTGTTGCTTCGCAGATCCCTCCCTCGCTCGCTGCCTGTGTCCCTCCCTGCCGCTCCCGCCGCGTCCGCCTTTTGTTCGCGGAGCCGCGCGCCCCCGAGCCGAGGCGGCTGGGCGGGGAGCTGGCGGGGCTGCGCGGGGGGCGGGCCGCGCCGGGCGGAGCCGGGGCCCGGGCCGCAGCCGGACTCGGAGCCCGAGAGAACGATCGGCGTGCAGGCAGCCGGGGCCCGGGCGCGCTCCGGGGGCGCGGCGAGGCCGAAGGGGCGGGCGCCGGGCGGAGCCGGAGCCGGAGCCGGGGCGCCTGGAGGCGATCGGGCCGGTCTCTCCGAGCCCAGGGCAGCGGAGAGACAGTACGGCGGGGGTCGGGGCCGGAGCGCAGCCAGGGGGCTGAGGTGGGCCGAGAGGAGCCGCGGCCCCAGCGGCCGGAGGGGCGCCAGGAGCCTCCCACGGGGCGCGGAGGCCGGGCGGGCCCGGGCCATGCGCGCCGCTCGCTAAGGCCGAGGGAGGCCGCGATGGAGGTGCCGGCGGGGGAGTCCCCGGCTCGGGGCTGCGGCCCCCCGCCTGCTCCCGCTCCGGAGAGGAAGAAGAGCCACCGCGCGCCGTCGCCGGCCCGGCCCAAGGACGTGGCCGGCTGGTCGCTGGCCAAGGGCCGCCGCGGCCCAGGCCCGGGCTCAGCGGCCGCCTGCAGCGCCGCGTCCTCGGCGCGGCCCGACAAGAAGGGGCGTGCGGTGGCGTCCGGGGCGCGGGGCTCAGGGACCCGGGTGGCCGGTGTCCGCACTGGGGTCCGCGCCAAGGGCCGTCCGCGCCCGGGTACCGGGCCGCGACCGCCGCCACCGCCGCCCAGCCTCACCGACAGCAGCTCGGAGGTGTCGGACTGCGCGTCGGAGGAGGCGCGCCTGCTGGGCCTGGAGCTGGCGCTGAGCAGCGACGCTGAGTCGGCGGCCGGGGGCCCGGCGGGGGCCCGCACCGGGCAGCCGTCCCAGCCTGCGCCGTCCGCACAACAGCCTCCGCGGCCCCCCGCCTCCCCCGAGGAGCCGTCGGTGGCCGCGTCGTCGGTGGGGAGCAGCCGCCTGCCACTCAGTGCCTCGCTCGCCTTCTCCGACCTCACCGAGGAGATGCTGGACTGCGGGCCCGGCGGCTTCGTGCGAGAGCTGGAGGAGCTGCGCTCAGAAAATGACTATCTCAAGGTGAGGGCGCTGGTGCGGGAAAGGGAGGCCGCGGGGAGGCGCGGGTGTCAGCCCCACCGGCCTGAGGCACCAGCCGGCCCGCTGTCCCACCGCACGAACTGGGAAAGGGGCCTAAACCCTCAGGGGCTCCCTCACATCCCGCTTCCTGTTGTATCTGGGACACCGTCTCCTGAGGAAGGAACCTGGAAGAGGAGACTGCCCAAAGGACCCTGATTTGGGAAGGGGAGCTTGAGAAAAGTACTTTGGAGGATGCCTAGATGCGGTACTTGGGATGGGGGTGGGTACTCAGCGAGGGGCTGGACCTCTGATGCAGCTGCTCGGAGCCTCCACCCCCAAGCCAGAGGCTAGGCCTCTGGCGGCTCTCCTTTCTGGGACAGGCACTGCTGTGCGGTGCTGCCAGGGAGACCTGTGGCCATCCCCTGCCAAGGAGAGGCCAGAACACCATCCTGAGTCTCTACCCAGGGCTTTCCTGGCTCAGGCCTGTCCCTGCCTGCCTTTCAGGGCGGGTCCGGTTTGAAAGTATTGACATCTGGGAACATCCCCTTGGCTAGAGTCCGACTTCCGCCCTAACGGTCCCACAGCCTGGGAGGATGATGTCGTGGGAGAACCGGTTCAGAGGCAGCTTCCTAAATCCCAGGGTATTGTCTTCTGCCCAGTTTGGGACAGGCCCTGTGCACGCAGCAGCTGCACTGGTGCCCCACGGCAGTGCCCATCTCCTTCCCATGTTGCCAGTGAGAGGAGGGAAACTGACATCTGAAAGGGGCCTTTCCTCTGGGGGGGCGCAGTGGGGACCTGAGAGTTTCCCCGGGAGAGCAGGCTTGGCCTTCATGCTTTCAGTGGACATTAGCACCTGCTGGGTGCAGGCCAGGCTCTGTCTGCCCACTGCCTGGCACCAAGGGAGCTTTAGGGACAGCCCAGCCCTGTGTGTCGATATTGGCCTGGGAAGCTTCATGGGTTCTGCCACCACTGGCTGGGCGTGGTTTGGAAGAGGCTGAAATGTACCTACTCTTATTAGTTGATGTCCTGGCACAGTACCCAGAGCACACCTGGCCAGGAGCCGCCGAGTTCACGGCACTCTGCTAATTTACGTCTGCCCAGCAGCACTTAGCTTCGCATTGTAGCTCTTCTGGCCAAAAGGGTTTCTCTCTCATTAGAGTCTGTAAGATCTTACTTAACTGTGTTTCCCCTTCCCTATTTTCCCCAGCATCTGCTATCCAGCGTACGTTTAGTGACTGTTGTCACTAAATAGAATAGAAGGACAGGGTCTGTCTGAATCAGAATAATCTACCCCTTTAGCCTCTAACCTTTCCTCAGGCCAGGGCTTAGTTTTCTCATCTGTTAATTGAGAGGGTAAGCCTTCCTAAAGACCCCATTTGCTGTTGACAATCAGGGGTTCAGTCAGCTCCTATAGTATTCAAAAGCCAGTGGTGAGGAGAAGACAAGTGGAGGGGGGGTAAGAGGAGGGAGACAAGCCAGAAGGAGGCCTGGCCCTGCCCAGTTGGTGCTCTGAGCTGCTTCCAGTACTCCTTGCCTGAGCTGCTCTAAACTTGGACCCCGAGCTCGTCACTCCTGCCTCCTGGCCCCAACTGCTCCCCTTGGCAAGGGAAGATGGGCCATAGAGCTCTGCTTTAGGGTCTCACGCACCCACCCCTGTGGGCTCCTGTTCATTCCAGGAAGTCAGCAGGCGGAGCTCTGGAGTCCCTATGAGCCACCCATGACTGTTAAGATGGAAAATAGTTCCAGAAGCCTGGGGATTGAGCCTAAGGTCTCACAGGGGCCAGGGCCAGGCTGGGGACCTCCCACTGCCTGGGTCAGGGTGCAGCCTCAATTTCTCCCATTCACGCAGTGTTTCTGGCTTCACGTGCAGGTCTTAGGCCACTGTTAGATCTGGGGTCTGTGCCTTCCTGGCTGTGTGATCTTGGGCCAGTTACTTAATGTCTCTGGACCTCAGTTTCCTCGTTGTATAAAGGGACATCACACGTCTTCCAGCCTTAAGGGTTAAATGAGTTATGTGTGCAAACACCACTAGAGCGCCTGGCATGTAGCGAGCCTCAGATGAGGGTAATTTCGATCACTGCTGTTCTCAAGTGGTATGAGACACATTTCCGTGGGCGCTTATCATGTTCTCCTGTGGACTCCATGGGGGCAGAATAGATCCTCCTCCCCACCTGAAGCAGTCCCGGCCCCTCGTTCATTCATTCACCAACTACTTATTTAAGGCCTACTGTGTACCAGACACTAGAGCAGTTCTGAGGATACGGCCATGGGCGAGGACGAAGTGTCTGTTTTCATGGAGCTGTTCATCTAGTGGGGGAGACTGGGATTAAACAAGTCATACACTACGTCACAGTACGGATCGTGATAAGGGTGGGGAAGGACACAGTGTGCCGAGAGCACATGAAGCTGGGGCTGGGGGTGCTAAGGGAAGCCAGGGGCTGAAGGATGAGATGGCGCCAGCTGAATAAGGAGCTGGAGTAAGACCATTCCAGGCCCAGGGAAGCAGGAAAAAGCTCGTGGATTTCGAGGATCAGTGCCAAGGCTGGAGAGAGGAAGGAGATTGGATGGAGAGGAGAGCAGGACCAGATTGTGCAGTTACACTGTGTATACATGGGTCAGTCCCTGAACTTCTCTCCAGCTGCCAGCCTCACAGAGGCAAGATGAAAATCTAGAGCCCTGAATGTGGGCCATAGATGTAGAGGCTGTTACGGGAGGTGTTGTTTTGTTCATTCTACAGATGGGTAAACTGTGGCCACAGTGGGGAGGGGACTTGTTCCAGGTCCCAGAGCCAGTTCTCCAGGCAGCCAGGCTTGGAGTAAGAGTACCTGTACTCTTGATGTGTTTCCTGCCCCTCTGGGCCACTTTGCTTCTAAGATGCAGGATCTGAGTTACCAGGAGAAGGACTTCAGATCCCCAGTGTGTTCCCAGCAGGCCTCGTGCTGCCTTGGGCTGAGTCCCACTGAGTCCAGTGGGGCCCTGCTCGAGCTCACCTCCCAGCTGGCGGGCGGCCCTGGGAACCATCAACTGGGGAAGACCTTGCGGGTGATGGCAGATCTCCTGTGGCATGAGGCTTACTCTGGGGCCCGAGTGGAAAAAGTGGAAATGGGGCAGCTCTCTCTCAGTGAGACGACAGAAGGAGCTGCTACAGAGAAGGGACTGAGCTTGCTGTCCGTTGAGTTATTCAGAGTTATTCAACCTTGCATGTTGGATAAAGACATGGGGTTTGTGGAAAGCAGCTGGTAAACGGCACGAAATGTGGTGATTGTGATTACTTGAGGAGGATATTTATGTGGAGGCTGTAGTTGAGTTGCCTGACCTCAGCCGAGGAAGTCTGAAGGTTATTAACTTTTCAGGTTCCAGGATTCTAAGAGACAGCTTTGGCTGCAGGGCAGACACATGGACTGTTTGACCTTCAAAACCCTGGTGGTCTGAAGTCTTCCATCTCCCCATCACCACTAACTGTTGCCCATGCACCTTTTGAGGACATGTTGGGAACCCACCTGGTGTGGATGGAAGAATCTGAGCGTTGGAGCCCAAAGACCTGGTCTAGAGACCTGACTCTGCTGTTTACTGTGTGGCCATGAGCAAGTCACTTGGCCTCTCTGAGCTCTTTTTTTTCATCTATAAAATGAAGATGATGGAACCTGCCTGGGCAGCTTCATAGGGTTGTTTTCAGGAATCAGGGAGGTGTGACTAGATAAGACATTTTGCAAGCAGTGAAATCCCGCATCTTTTTTTTTTTTTTTTTTTTTTGCGGTACGCAGGCCTCTCACTGTTGTGGCCTCTCCCGTTGCGGAGCACAGGCTCCGGACGCGCAGGCTCAGCGGCCACGGCTCATGGGCCCAGCCGCTCCGCGGCATGTGGGATCTTCCCGGACCGGGGCACGAACCCGTGTCCCCCGCATCGGCAGGCGGACTGTCAACCACCGTGCCACCAGGGAAGCCCGAAATCCCGCGTCTTTTAGGGAATTGTTATTATTGTTAGCCAATGAGCAGTTAGGATGTCAAAGCCTTCATTCTTGAGGGAGCTGGGAGAAGCCAGGAGGGTGGATCCCCCTAGCTTTAGGATGTTGATAAATCAGGAGCTGCTCCGAGGAGGACAGGAAGGAGTGATCACATTCCATGCTGAGTGGGCTTCATGAAGCGAGGCCTCCCCACCTCCTTGGAGGTTCTATGTGTGAGTGTTTGAAGCGTAGCCAATCTAGATGTCAGCCAGAAGGGCCCAGAGGAAGCATCTAATTCCCCTCCAGTTCCCATTGCACACTTGGGCAAATGGAGGCTCCTGGTCACACAGCCGGGATTCCAACCTGGTTGGTCTAACCCTGGGTCCTGTTCTTTCTACAGGCCGACTGGAGCATGAGCTTGTGGTTGCTAACAGCGTGTCTAGTCTGGGACATAAATTGTTGAGAGGAATTCTGTTGTGTGCAGGGCTCCAGGCTAAGACTTGTTGGGAGCAAATAGAGAATGACATCTGCTGGGGCCGAGGACCTGGAGCCTGCAGGCGGCGTGCGGGGGGCATGTGCCTGCGTGTGTGTACATGACCCTGCACCAGTAGAAAGTGTGATTGGGACCAGGCATCTGAGGTCTTGGAGGAAGTGATGGGGGTTTGGATCGAGACTTAAGGGTTAGATAATGGTTAGGTTGGAATCCAGAGAGCTGGAATGTTAGAGCTGGCCTGGACACCCCCAGACCACTGATCCCCCGCCTTCTGTGGTACTTGGTCACAAATGCTATCAACAATTAGATCATTTCCAGTGTGCCAGGCTCTGGGTTAAGTAAGTCCTTTAGTCCTCACAGCAATCCTGTGTGGAGGGTTCTGATATCAGACCCATTGGACAGATGAGGAAACCGAGAGGTTATGTAATGTAATCCTGTGTGGAGGGTTCTGATATCAGACCCATTTAACAGATGAGGAAACCGAGAGGTTATGTAATGTGCCCGAGATTGCACAGCTGGTATACTTGGGAACCTCACTAGACAACCCCAAGGAGCTCCCTTCCCCAGGCTCTCTTCCACCCTCTCCCAGAGGCGGCTTGTGCCTCCAAGTTTCACAGAGCAGGGTTCTCACCGGGTGTTGCCAGTTATAAGCTTTGTGACTCTGGGTAAGATTCTCAGTCTTTCAGAGTCTGTTTTTCCTTCTGAAAAATGGGAGGTAAGCATGTCTGCCCCAGGGTCATGGGGGCCCTTTTCCGAGTGATGATATAGATCGAGTGCACAGTAAATGTTAGTGCCTGTCTTGGTTGTCACCATTCCCATACCTGCTTCTAGGCCCTGTGCCAGGTGTCTGGGGCAGTAACCCACAAGTTGTGAAGCTCTCAGTTCCTGGGAGCTGTAGGGGGAGGACTCCAGTATATCTGTCACTGTAGGGGGGGGAGAGGAGTGGTCACCATGGTCAGCAAAGCTCCTGGCTAGTCCCAGCCCTCCCTGTGGCAGCTGAGAGGTGGCCTGAAAGAAGCTGCTCTGAGAACTGGGTCTTTAAGGATCCTTAGCTGGTCGCCTGTCATGGGGGGCGGGGGGCAGCTCCAGCGAGATGGAGAATGAGATGCAGAAGGTGAGGTGGCTGCTGCTGAGGCCTTAGGGGGACCACGAAGCTACCAGGGCTCCCAGCATTCCTTACAGAGGGGTTTGGCCTGTGTCCCTGGGCACACTCTTTCCTGCACACACAAACACAGGTACACATTCACAGCGTGTGCTCAGATCCACGACTACTCACACATGTCTCACGTACACATCCAGGGACATGCTTGTGCTGTCTGTTTGCAGAAGCACACCTCCAGACTTATCAGGGAGGATACCTGCTCAGAGAAGTACACAAACCCATGCAAGATACACCACCTCCTGTCTCATCACACCTGCAGTTATCAAACAGACACAACAGAGACTCACACCACCTAGGAGACTGCTGGCTCAGAAACACACCCTTACACACCCCCAGACACACTTGGCCATGTCCCAGAGATGGACACACCCTGGAGACACCCTCAGACATATCGGAAGCACACACGCACATGCGGTCGCACACACAAACCCACACAGAGTCATTACACACAGGTGCTCGCATCCGCGGAAATCCACGGATACGCCCCTGCCCAGCGGGCACAGACACAGCTCATCACCCAGCCACCCCCGCTGCCTCTTCCACAAAGAGAGCAAGCAGCAGAGGTCCTTGCACACCCGGGGCTCACAGACACACACCCAAGAGACGCACGTGAGCAAGACGTGTAGCCACGCACATAGAAGCAGGACACGAGCACAGGGCACTCAGATGTCAGGCCTGTAGCATTTGCTAACAGGAGCCAAAGACCCACAGACCAGATTCCCCAGACGCACACACACACACAAACTGGCTGTGACGCTTCAGCTACACAGAAACGCAGGAAATCCTGGCCCGTGTCTCCCTGGAGCTCATGTGTACAAACTACTGTTTTTAGCTCCTCCACGAGGCTTCCTTCCACTAGGCTGCTGGGAACAGTGAGGAGTGTGGCAGGGGCTTGACTTTGCAGTCTTCTGGATCTGGGGGTCCTAGGAGCCTGGCTGGGGCTGAGTGGTATGTAGGCAGATAAGGGGCTGGCAGGTCACCAAGGTGGAGAAGAGGCACCAAAGGTCCTCAGGCCCCGGACACGCAGCACTTGGGCCTGGGCCCAATGAGCTGAGTGAAATGGAGCAATTGTCAGGCCTGCCAGCGCCCAGGGGCAACTCCCTTCTAATTTCCTCGGAATTTCCTGCTTGCCCTCATCTCCCGCCTCCTCCCCCTCCCCCTTTGCTGGGGACTGTGGAGGGCCATGCCACTGCCATCCCTAAAGGGTGCCTGATTCTGCCTGGGAAAAGGAGGCCAGGATAGAGAAGGTTGGAGGACATGTGGGCACTCAGAGGAGGGACCTGGAAGACTTCCTGGAGGAGGAGGCATTAGAGTGGAGGAGTTAGCCTTGAATGACTGCCTCTGTGTCCAGCTGCTGGGACCGTGCCTGGCACATCATAGGGACTCAATAAATATTTGTTGCATGGTCAGGGTCTGCAGGTGGGCTGCAGGCCAGCTGCAGGCTTAGAACAGAAGAGCTGGAGGGAGTTGGGGGTGGCAGTGGTGAGGGAGAGGCTGGGAAGGGGAGTTGGGCCTGCTGGGGAAGGGCACTGGATGCCGAACTGAGCCGAGGCATTGTGAACGCCTTGCTGGGAGGGGGCCGTGTTGACCTATAGCAGAGCTAGGAGCTGCCTCCTTTCCATGTGTCTGTAGCACCGGACACAAGGCCCCAGGGCCTCTCGGGAGGAAGGTGGACAAATTCCACCTTTGGGATCAGGTCTGGGGCCAAACCTTGCTTTGTCACCTCCTCCCTGTACATGAACCCCATGTGCAAGGCCCCCCCCATCAAGCCTCAGTCTTCCTATCTGTAAAATGGGAACTTAATCCCTTTCTTGCAGAGCACTTGGGAGGATTAGTATTCAGGTATATGGCACATCCAGCACTGTCCTGGGCACAGCAGAAGGGAGGGATCCCCATGTCCTGTGTAGCCTCTGGGGCAGAGAGAGTTCCCCAGGGGAGGGGCTCGGCTAAGTTCTAAGCAGAGGCCTCACCAGCAGCCAAGGTTATTACTAAGGTCATTGCCCCGGATGCCCCATAGGCGTGACCTCATCTGCAGTCACATTCTCTTCCTTCTGGTGCCAGAAGGAACTTGGAGCTGGAGTGGGGAAAGAGCTAGAGACTCTGGGGTGTTCTGGGCCCGGCTGGCCCTGGCACTCACTGGAGGCCCACAGGTCAGCGGATGGCACTGGCCTCCCTGAGGAATGGCAGGGAGTCAGAGAAGGTGAGAGCAGCAGGCCAGCCTTTCCCTTCTCTGGGGTCCAAGATGGTGAAGAGCACTGTGGTCTAGAGCCGAGCCCACCTGGGCTTGAATCCTGGTTCCGCCTTTTCCTTGATGAGCTTTGCCTTTATAAGCTTCAGTCTCCTCCTCTGTAAAATGGGGATGCTGATACTCCTTTGCTGATGGAGGGCTGCCTTTGGGGTCCCACATTCTAAGACTGGGGTGAATAATCTCCCATGGCCTGCACCGCAAAGAGAAGCTCGGGCTCCAATAGAAAAACTGTTTTGGGTCCTGTGGCTAGGCTGGACCAGTTAAACACCTTTCCCGTGGTTTTGCCCCAGATCCACATGGGATCTTCTGGGTCAGTTGCATCAGCCTCTCCCCTCCACACCCCTCCTGGGCCCTGCCCAATTGCCTGGGTGGCCAGTGTGGTCCTGCCTTTCTCAGCCTCACCTCACCCCTGCTCCACCCCAGTTCTGAGCGCTCCATGCACCCCAAGCCTCTATCCCTGCATTCTTCCCACTGCGGGGGCCTTTTTACTGTAGTTCCCTCCCGCCTCCCTTGGTTTCCTCCTCCACCTTCATGTGTTCAGCTCCAGGCCAGGCTCCTGTGTTAGACACGAAGGGGCTTCCTATAGGCTCCTTTGGGGCATTTACCTCTACAGTAATTAGATTATTAATTGGATAATTACAGGTTTCACTCCAGCCCCTCCCCCTATGTGCTCTGCATGAGGGCAGGGATCTTACCAGGGTGGGACTTAACCCCTTCCTTTCACACAAGTGTAAGTAAACTGAGGCTCAGAGAGGTTAAAGGGCTTGCCAGAGGTCACACAGCCTGCAAGTGGCAAGAGGCAGAAGGACTGGGATCTCGTGATGCTCTTTGCTCAGAGATTTGGCTGTGGCCCAGAGGCCCTTTGGGGGATGTTTTAAACACATCCAGATCCAAAAGCTGCCTTCCTTCCTGTCAACAGAGAAAGGACAGGAGGGATGCTGTCGGGTGTCCCCGCTGTGAGTGCCTCCCCAGAGGCATCAGGGACTGCAGAGGTCTCCCTGCTCTGGCGGGTGAGGCCTGGAATGGGGCAGTGACAAGCCAGGCCTGGCCTTGGTGGGCAGTGTTCTCCGGGCATCTCCTCCCTGCCCACCCCTTCCACACACGCACACACACACACAGCTCCCCACCAGAGAGCGTGTCTGTGGTCTCATGCACAGAGCTGTGCCACATCTGGGAGGCTCACTCCTGATTGCCTTTGGAGCCTTCATCTTCCTGAGCCTCTGTTTACTTATCTGTAAAATGGGCATAAAGTAACAGCACTTTCCTCAAAGGGACTGTCATTGAGATAACGGACATTCACTCAGATCTCAGCCAGGTGTCTGGCACATGGTAAACCCTTGTAAACGTTAGCTATTATGATTCTCACTGTTGTCCCATTATAGAGACTGTCTAGTCTCGTTTACTGGAGCTCAAATTGGACTCAAATCCTGGCTGTGCCATTGAACTGTGACCTTGAGTAGACCTTTCTGACCTCAGTTCCTCACCAGTCAGTGGGGTGGCTGGGGATACAGTGAGGTAGTGTGTGCTACCTGGCACGTGCGTGGCACAGGGGGAGTGCTCAGCGAGCTCCGTGCCTGTTACTGTTTATTGCTGTTGGAGAGGTAAGTTCAGGACCCTGTCTTCCCTCATGACCCTGTGTGTCACTGGGACCAGGCAGCCTCCATGCCAGTGGGAGGGGGCATTGTGTAGCATGGCCGTGCCTGGCTGGGGTCCTGGCCCTCCTCTTCCAGGACCCTTGACCCTGACTCCCCTAAAACTAGAACCCAGCCTCCAGGCAATGAGGCTAAGCTGGGAGGCGGGAACCCCGAGTCCCTCCCTGCTTGACTCTGTTCAGTCTGGGGGACTATGGGGTTGTCCCCAGTCCCTCTCTAGGCCTCAGTGTCCCTGCTTGTGAAGGGATGGTGTCTCTGGGTTCCCCTCCGCCTGCTGCTACTCCCACAGTCTTGGCTTTTGAGCTGGGAGGAAAGTGGAGCTCTGCAGAGCCTTCTGCCCTCCTTGGGGTCCAAGTGTGAAGATCTCATCTGGAGCCTTGACACACCCTGGAGGACAGGCAGAAGGGACAGCAGATGGCTGCCCTGGCCTCTCGGGGGTCTGGCATGCCGCCCTTGTGGCCACTGCTGGCCCAAACTGCAGGTCAGCCCTTCCGGGCTAGGGTGAGTGGCCCGGGCCAGAGCCAGGGTGGCAGATGGGCAGGCAGCCTGGGCTTTGGCCTGAGGGAGGGACCGTGGGGGGCAGGGTGGTGTGGGAGAAGGCAGGCCAGGCAGAGGCTCCCGCAGAGTGAAGGTTCTGGGTCCCTTAGCTCAGCTGTCATTCTTCCTGGGTCTGTTGCCCATTGGTGGGTTGGGTCCCTAGAACCTGGGCAGGAGGTGATAAATTTGGGTAAGGTTTGAAATTGGGCAGGGACGCAGTTGGGCTGGGACCTGTGATACGCTCCTTGAAAGAAACATGGGGTTGAGATGAACACAGTGGGCTTAGAAGGGTCTGGAAGGCTTCTCTGAGGAGGTGGCATTTAAGAGGAGGCTTCAAGCAGGACGGGGAGTCGGTAGTGGGAGATGCAGGGGAGGGGAATCCAGGCAGAGGCTTAGAGGTAGGACAGGCAAGGTGTCTTCTGGCTGCGGGGAGAAGACCCGAGTGGCTAGAGTGTAGCCAACAAGAGGAGGAATGGGGGGAGATGAAGATGGACAGGTAGGCAGGATCAGCCTTCTGTTTTGCTTTCAAGTCCGGTGATTTACATACCGTGAAGTGAGTTTTGACAAATGCACACAGCTCTGTTAACCACCACCACAATCAAGACAGAGAACCATCGACCTCCCAAATTCCGCCGTGCCCCTTTGTAGTCAGTTCCTCCCTCCTCCCCCAGCCCCTGGCAACCGCTGATCTGTTTTCTGTCCCTATAGTCTTGCCTGTTCCAGAGTGTCATGGAAATGGCTTAATACAGTACGTAGCCAACAGAGTCTGACTTCCTTCACTTAGTATAATGCGTTTGGGCTCCGACCACGTGGTTGTGGGTATTGGCATTCCCTTCCTTTTTCTTGCCGAGTTGTATTCCATTATGTGGATGTACCACCATTTAGCCATTCACCAGTTGAGGAACATTTAGGTTGTTTCCAGATTTGGGCGATTGTTGGAGGGTTTTAAACAGGAGAGTAACAGTTTACAAAAAAATCACTCCATGTACTAAGTGAAGAACAGAGTAGTGGGGAGCAGACTGACCATCATAGGGACTAAATCCAGTGATTTGGTGATGAATCTGGCCCACCAGAGATACTCACTAATCGTTCATACAAAACGGCTGTGCTCCGAGGTAGCCAGCGAGGCTTCTTGGTGGAGGTGGCATTTGAGGTGGAGCAGTGAGGAGGTGGGAGACAGATGCAGAATGGAAGGAGGCCCAGGCAGTGCAGAGTCCCCGTTGGAGCTGGGTGGGCTGAGACCCCGGCTCCCTGCTCCTGACCTAGCCTTAGTATCCCAGGGTTTCTAGAATGTGGTGTGCAGGGCCCAGATCAGAGCTCCCTGGGGACGCTGGGTGAACAGGCCCCTCCCAGGGTCCACCCTAGCCCTGTGGGGGCTGATTCTCTTGGGAGGGAGTTGGCCAGGGGACCTCTGCGCTGGAACAGTCTCTTCCTTGGTGGCTGGTAAGAGGCTGCCTCCTCACACCTTCAGGAGCCTCCTGTCCCCCTGGTTCCTTCCCTGTCCCCGTGGGCCAGCTGGGAGCTGTTGCTGACGCTCACCCACCCATTGCTGCTTGCTGTGTTTCTGCAGAGGGGCTTCGTGTTTGGTCGCTTTCACCTCCAGCCCCACGGGTTGGGAGACCTCACCATCTACTTTTCCAGACCAGTTCCATCAGACCCAGGCATCTGGAGTCACTGCGAGTGTTCCAGTAGCCCCACATCTCACCCCCGCCCCCTTCTGTCCTCATTGTGCAGAGATTAATCATCTTACATTCCTGTAGGTTTCCTGAAGAAAGCATTCTTTCCTGGAACATTTTATTTTGTTTTGGCTGCACCGAAAGGCCTCCAGGAGCTTAGTTCCCCCACCCGGGTTCGAACCGGGGTCCACGGCAGTGGAAGCACTGAGTCCTAACCACTGGACTGCCATGGAATTCCCTGGAACATTTTATTTATTTATTTAAATTTTATTTTTATTTATTTATTTTCGCTGCGTTAGGTCTTTATTGCCGTGCGCGGGCTTTCCTCTAGCTGTGGCAAGCGGGGGCTACTCTTCATTGCAGTGCGCGGGCTTCTCATCACGGGGGCTTCTCTTGCTGTGGAGCACGGGCTCCAGGTGTGCGGGCTTCAGTATTTGTGGCTCTGGGGCTCAGTAGTTGTGGCTCGCGGGCTCTAGAGCGCAGGCTAAGTGGCTGTGGCGCACGGGCTTAGTTGCTCCGCGGCATGTGGGATCTTCCCGGACCAGGGCTCGAACCCGTGTCCCCTACATTGGCAGGCGGATTCTTAACCACTGCGCCACCAGGGACGTCCCTCCTGGAACATTTTAAACGTGGCGCGAAAGCGGAGCTCTGCTTCGCCAGCTTTATGCCCTGATGGTGGAGAGCAAGGGTCTGGGGTGGCGACAGATGAGGCAGCTCCAGAGGGCTCCAGAGGGAACACAGACTCCATCTTATTTTGCACCATGTGCTGAGAGTAATTCTCAGAATAATGTTTTTAAATGTTTAAAACAAAATATAAAGGAAAGCAAGCATATTGAAATACAGTTATCAAAGTATATTTTTAAATTATGATATAGTAATATGTGTGTTTATTAACTCATAAGATCTGGAAACAGGTCTGTTAACTACTGTAATTTCAAAGTACTGATGAGTGTATACAATATTTTGACATTTCTGCAACAGCTGTTATGGGATATGAAAATATCTGTGGTTTCTTTTGGTGCCGAAACTATAAGTACTGCTGATACAACCGTGGCTTGTCCAGAATAGAAGGAAACGTTAATTTTTAGTTAGCATTAGTGAAAGTAAAGACGTGATTTTTTTTTTTCCCTTCCCATCCAAGTTCATGGACTCCCTGCATTCTGGTGCAGGTGAAAGAGCGTGAAGTCTGCAACCCGAGTCCCGCTTGAAGGTGTCTCTGTGTGACCCTGGACACAGCCCACCTCCCCTGTGCTCCTCTGCAGTTCTTTGCCTCTAGAACAGAGATGGTGATTCCTGTCCTGCCTGTCCATGGGGCTTCTGTGAGGACCCGTGAGATGACTCACATGGAATGTCTTTGTAAACTGTGAAGCCCCGTGCTGCCATGCAATGCCACGCTATTATTAGCGGTAGTGTGAGCTCATGTCTGGCCCTCCGGCCCAGCGTGGACCAAAAGACTCTTCCTGGCCAATTCCCTCAGGATTCCTGGGAACCAATCCATTTCGGGGAGCGGGTCTGCCCCTGAGAGGCTGATTCCTGCAGGCTGACCTCATGGGTCATTAGAGGATGTGAAGGAGGATGGACAGAGGTGTACTTGTGGGCAGGGAGTGGGTGGGTGAGCTGAGGTTCGAGAGACCCTGCCCATCCTCCTGAGGTGGCTTGGGGGTCTGAGGCCAGCCCTGGAGCAGCCTAGGCTCTCCCTGACTCTTTGCAGTTGACCTGGGGCTGGGATCAGGAGGGCCTGCCCTCTCTGGGCTGTGAGAGAGGCTGGGCAGCGCAGAAGCCATACTCCTTTCATTCATTCATCTACCCACCCATAGACAGTGACGGGTGCCTGCTCCATCCCATGTCCTGTCCAGGGCTGTGCTGGGGACCAGACACGAGTCAGACCCAGCACCTGCCCTCCCCGCCAGCTCCTGGGGAAGATAGACTTGAAGACGAGCAAATGCGACTTAAAGTTGTTAGCACAAGAAGAATGGAGTTCAGAGCGTGGGGTTTGAATCAGATTGGGGGAGGAGGGAATACTCTGGAAGGATGAGAAAGTTAGCAGTTAGCCTGGCAAAGGCTCTCTAGGATAGGGAATAGCTCAAGCAACCCTGGGAGTAGAACACACAGTTAAGATGCACTGGCCCAGGGTTACAGGGCTTGTTTGGATTCCAACTCCACCGCTCCTTTGCTTGAGCAGCTCTGGAAAACTTCTGAGCCTCAGTTTCCTCATCTGCAAAGTGGGAACATTTTCCCTACCTACCTCACAGAGCTGGTAAGGGGTCAAACTATTGTGCACGTACTGTGCTTGGACTGGACCTGGTAATTAGTGAGCTTCCCGATAGGTGGTGGCTATTTCTTCGTCGTGGTGTACCTGGACATGGAGGGCAGAGGCAAGACAGAAGTGGGGAGGAGACCCGGGGTGGGGGTGGGGGCGGTGGAAGAGGGGTGTGCTCAGATTCCAGGGTAAGAAGCTTGTACCTAACGCAGAGACCAGTGGGAAAGTGGAGGAGATAGAAAACTATCTGCTTTTTTTTTTTTTTTCCAATAAACAGGTATTACCTCTATAATCAGAGCAAAATAAACATTCTCTGTAAAGGGAAAGGCTGACTACCCTGGCAGCAGCGTGGGTGCCCGATCCTGTCCCCCGTCCTCCCCGCTCCACTCCCCGTTCTCAGTCCAGGTTAAATAATCAGGTTAAGCTTCAAGGGGAGGAGAGGTTTCCTTGAAGGAGCGGCCGGAGGGGATGGGTTTGGAGGCCTGGCAGGCTGTGCCTCATCTGAGCACCTTTGCTCAGCTTCTTCAGTCCAGACTTTCTGACTGTGGCGGGGGGGTGCGGTTTGAGAATCGGGGGCCCCTGGGCTCTGACGTGGGCACTGCTGGGCAGTGTGGCCTCTTCCTGTCTGCAGTGGGGGATGAAGTCTGGGTTGCCCCACCAACGTTGGGGGGTCTCCGACAACCTTGTTGTATAGCCACTGGGATGGCGTAGTTCAGTGGTGTTGGCCCCCTCTCTCCGCATTTCCCCGGGGCTGGGGTGAGAGGCTCAGCGGACACTGAGCTGTCTTTTTTTTTTTTTTTTTTTAATGGAGGAAACTTTTTTTTAATTAATTAATTTTAAAACAATTTTTGGCTGCGTTTGGTCTTTGTTGCTGCACGCGGTCTTTCTCTAGTTGTGGCGAGCGGGGGCTACTCTTTGTTGCCGTGCACGGGCTTCTCATTGTGGTGGCTTCTCTTGTTGCGGAGCACGGACTCTAGGCGTACGGGCTTCAGTAGTTGTGGCATGCGGGCTTCAGTAGTTGTGGCTTGAGGGCTCTAGAGCACAGACTCAGTAGTTATGGCACGAGGGCTTAGTTGCTCCGTGTCACGTGGGATCTTCCCGGACCAGGGCTCAAACCCACGTCCCCTGCATTGGCAGGCGGACTCTTAGCCATTGCGCCACCAGGGAAGCCCTACTGAGCTGTCTTTGAAGGGAAGCATGAGCTCCCCACCCACTACCCGCTGGCGATTCCCTACCAGCTCCCTCGGTTGGATCAGACAGTCCCTGGATGAAGTCCTGGGAGACTGGGAGGCTCAGTGAGGTCCAAGAACCTCTGGAGGGAAGCAGAGTCCTACCTTCAGCCCCCTCCCCATGTCCCAGCAGCCCCTTTCCCAGCCCCCACCTCAGACCCCAAAAGCTCAGCTTCTGCTGCACACATCCCAGCAGACCCAGGCGTGCGGGCCACAATTCAGCCTTTGTGGAGTCACCCTCTCACGTGGACGGTGCCAGGAGGGGCTGACCGCATTCTGCCTGCAGCTGGGACAAGCCCCCGAGAGGCCTGGGCCCCCCTTGGCCTCCACGGAGAGATGGAGCTGGCATGAATGCAACATCCTGCATTTGCAGAAATGGACTGTGGTGAAGGGCAGGCCTGGAGAGACAGCTGCTCATGTGAGAAAGGTCATTCATTCATTCACTTCTTCAATAGATGCTTATTGAGACCCCGCTCTGTGCCAGGCTCTGGGCTGAGGACTTGTGTGCTGAGACATGTGACTCTTGCCCATTTAAGGAAAGAGACTGGAAGGAAGGGACTTCCCTGGTGGCACAATGGTTAAGAACCTGCCTGCCAATGCAGGGGACGCGGGTTCGAGCCCTGGTCCGGGAAGATCCCACACGCCGTGGAACAACTAAGCCCGTGTGCCACAACTACTGAGCCTGAGCTCTAGAGCCTGTGAGCCACAACTACCGAAGCCTGTGTGCCTAGAGCCCGTGCTCCGAAACAAGAGAAGCCACCGCAATGTGAAGCCCGTGCACCGCAATGAAGAGTAGCCCCTTCTCGCTGCAACTAGAGAAAGCCTGCATGCAGCAAAGAAGACCCAATGCAGCCAAAAAATAAAAAAAAAAAAAAAGACTGGAAGGAAACACTCTGCATTAGAGTCACTCAGGGGCCCCCATTTCCAGGGTTTCGGATTCAGGAGTTCTCAGTCAGGGCGTGAGGATTTCTGGCAAGTCCCCCACCAGTGTTGCTAATGCTGCTGGTCCAGGGACCACACTTTGAGAACCACTGTGATTCAAGACCAGGTGGAGGAATGATGAGTGGTTTATGTTTTCTGTTTTCAAAACTGTCTTTATGACCGTCATTTACTTTTTTTAATAATATTTTTTATGATTAACATTTTTAAAAATTTATTTATTTATTTAGTTTTGGCTGCGTTGGGTCTTCGTTGCTGCATGCAGGCTTTCTCTAGTTGCAGTGAGCAGGGGCTACTCTTTGTTGCGGTGCACGGGCTTCACATTGCGGTGGCTTCTCTTGTTGCGGAGCATGGGCACCAGGTGCGCGGGCTTCAGTAGTAGTGGCACGTGGGCTCAGTAGTTGTGGCGCATGGGCTCTAGAGCGCAGGCTCAGTAGCTGTGGCGCACGGGCTTAGTTGCTCTGCGGCATGTGGGATCTTCCCGGACCAGGGCTCTAACCTGTGCCCCCTGCATTGGCAGGTGGATTCTTAACCACTGAGCCACCGGGGAAGTCCCGTCATTTACATTTATAAACAGAAAAATCAGTTTAAAAAAAAAAATATTTATTTGGCTGCATCGGGTCTTAGTTACGGCACGCGGGATCCTCGTTGCAGCATGCAGAATCTTTTCTTTTTTTGCGCATGCGGGCTCTTCGTTGCGGCACATGGGCTTCTCTCTAGTTGTGGCACTTGGGCTCTAGAGTGCGCGGCCTTAGTTGCGGTGCGCGGACTCTCTAATTGTGGCACATGGGCTTAATTGCCCCGCGGCATGTGGAATCTTAGTTCCCCAACCAGGGATCGAACCCGCATCCCCTGCATTGGAAGGCGGCTTCTTAACCACGGGACTACCAGGGAAGTCCCGAAAAAATCAGTTATTTAAAAGTTAGAAAAATAAGCGGTCGCCAAAAATGACTCCAGTGCCCTGGGTGTGGTCCTGTGTTGTGGGCTGTCACCTCCCATGATCTAAATGTCATACATCTTTTTTTTTTTTTTTTTTTTTTTTTTTTTGCGGTACGCGGGCCTCTCACTGTTGTGGCCTCCCCTGTTGCGAAGCACAGGCTCCGGACGCGCAGGCTCAATGGCCATGGCTCACGGGCCCAGCCGCTACGTGGCATGTGGGATCCTCCCGGACCGGGGCATGAACCTGTGTCCCCTGCATCGGCAGGCGGACTCTCAACCACTGCGCCACCAGGGAAGCCCTCATACATCTTTTAATGTAGCCCAGCATCATTAGCTTGTGCATCCCCTGCACTTCCCTTTGGCTCACCCTGCACTTTGGGTCCACTCCGACCCCCAAATCCTGTCAACATGTTCTGTAAATAGTATGGTGAGGATTTGGACATAGGCCCATCTGGAGGCTGGTTTAGCTTGGATTTAGCCAACTGACCCACACTTCCTTAGTGCCATTTCCTTTATGCTCCCTTAATCTCGCCAGCTGAAATGCGTGTGGATCCCTCACTTCCTCATTCCTTTAACTGGTGTGATCATTGACTGTCCCACTTCCTCCTTCTCCACTTTTAGTTCTGTCTGCTTGGCATGGGGGGGAGGCTGCGTCTGTGTATATATTGGGGTAGAGGTGGGGTTCCTGATGAGGGACCATTCCTCTGCATCTTGATGTAGGCAGAATCATTCACTTTGCGGGGTGCTGCTGAACCCCCCCCCCACAACTAGGAGCGAGGCTGTGGTGCCAGGTGGGAATCAAACCCTTCAGTTGCTGGTGGGAATGGGACAGTATCTGTTGTGGTTGAGAGAAGCAGATACCCTGTCATCCCCTCTGTCTTCCTTTCCTGTGTTCAGAACCATTTGAGAAATAGTCCCAGGAGTAACTGGGTGCAGATGGATATAAAAAGCTCCATGAACTTTCATACTAAAAACCACCCTGAAGGTGCCACTTCCTAACCCTGAATTAAGCCAACCCATCCAGTCTCAGGGGCGCTGGGAACCGCAGGCCATTCCTCCGTAGGGAGCCACCCATTTTCTTTGGGGAAAGGGAGGCTCAGAGGGCTGGTGAACCCAGCTCTCCAGATGTGGTCCCTCTCCAGACCCTGCACAGTGGTTGGTTTGGTTCTTGGACCCACCCCGCTTTCCCATCAGCACCATTTCTAGGTGCTTTCTGTGACTCCTTTGGGATGCCTTTGGCAGGTCATTCATCTCCTGTGACTCGGTTTCTCTTTTTTTTTTTTTTTCTTTTGCGGTACGTGGGCCTCTCACTGTTGTGGCCTCTCCCATTGCGGAGCACAGGCTCTGGACGCGCAGGCTCAGCGGCCGTGGCTCACGGGCCCAGCCGCTCCGCGGCATGTGGGGTCTTCCCGGACCGGGGCACGAACCCGTGTCCCCTGCATCGGCAGGCAGACTCTCAACCACTGCGCCACCAGGGAAGCCCGTCGGTTTCTCTTTTTAGTGTACAATTTTATTTAATCCGTTCAATCACACTAAGGGCAGATATTATTATTTCCATTTGTGACTCAGCTTTCATACCTACTGTTAGACATAGTAATCATCCATTTCTTCTCCTGGGTCTCCCCACTCATCCCCCTACACTTTGTGTCTAGTGATTGTTTCACGTTGGTATGTCTTTTTGTGATTGTTTACATAACAAGACATGCCTCCATGCACTCAGTATTTGTTGGGAGCCTGCAGGATGCTGGGCCCTGTGCTGGGTGTGGGGCATACAGCGGGGAGTGAGGTAGACTTGGGGAAGCCCCCCAGGCACTCACGGTCTCTCTGGGAGACAAACTCTTAAATGAAGAATTGCTGATATACCCATGATAACAAAGGGGAAGTGAAGGACATCTGGGAGTTGATGACAGAGGTGGTCAGGAGCTGCCCTGAGGAAGTGAGGTCATCCCCCTCAACCCCCTCCACTTAAAACCCAGACTCAGATTCTTTACTCAACCCTTCAAGGCCCTGGATGGCTGACCCCTGTCAGTTTCCCCAGCCTCAGCTGACCCCTGTAGCTGCCCTGGCTGCCTTGCTGTATCTTGACACACTGAGCTCTTTCCTGCCTCTGGGCCTTTGCACACACTGCTCCCTGCCTCTCTCTCTGCATGGCTGTTCCTTCTTGCCTCAGCTCAAATGTCCTTTGAGAGGCGGCCTGCCCGACCTTGTCCTCTAACATAGCACCTTCCCCCATTACTCTTTCATATTACCCAGGTGTTTTGGTTCTGGTTTTTTGGCTTTTTGTCTTCCCAGCTCTTAACAGTATCTGAGGGTTTTTTTATCTTTCAGTTTACTGTGTGTCTTGCCAATGAGACTTGGGGCTCCATGCAGACAATACAGAAAGGGCCACGTTTGTCTTGGTCACCACTCTCCTTCCCCACCCCCTGTGCCTGCACAGAGCCTGGTACACAGTTGGTGTTCATAAATGCTTGTTGAATGAGCCTCTTCTGCTTCCCCAGTGTATTACTTCCCTATTGCTGCTATAATAAGTTACCGCGAATTTGACTTAAAACAATCCCAGGGCTTCCCTGGTGGCGCAGTGGTTGAGAGTCCGCCCGCCGATACAGGGGATACGGGTTCGTGCCCCGGTCCGGGAAGATCCCACATGCCGCAGAGCGGCTGGGCCCGTGAGCCATGGCCGCTGAGCCTGCGCGTCCGGAGCCTGTGCTTTGCAACAGGGGAGGCCACAACAGTGAGAGGCCCGCGTACAGCAAAAAAAAAAAAAAAAAAAAAAAAATCCCAGATTATTATCTTATAATTCTGGAGGTCAGGGCTCCATCCCTGTAAAGGCTCTGGGGAGAATGCATTCTCTTTCCTGCTTCTAGAGGCTGCCTGCATTCCCCGGTTCATGGCCCTTTCTCCATCTTCAACATACATCACCCCAACCTCTGCCACATCGCCTTCTCCCACTCTGAGCCCCTTGCCTCCCTCTTATACGGATGCTTGTAATTACACTGGGCCCACCCAGATAATCCAGCAAAATTTCCCAATCTCAAGATCCTTAACTTAATCACATTTGCAAAATCCCTTTGCCATGTAAGGTAACATACTCACAGATTCTGGGAATTAGGACATGGGCATCTTGGGGGCCCATTACACGGTCTGCCACACCCAGAACCCCTGAGGTGTGCCTAGGACAGCATCGAGTGTGCCCTGCACTCCAGTACCCTGGCCACTGCCATAGGGCCCAGCGACCTGACCTCTCCTTCCCTCTGCAGGACGAGATTGAGGAGCTGCGGGCAGAGATGCTGGAGATGCGGGACGTCTATATGGAGGAGGATGTGTACCAGCTGCAGGAGCTGCGGCAGCAGCTGGACCAGGCCAGCAAGACCTGTCGCATCCTGCAGTACCGGCTGCGCAAGGCTGAGCGCCGCAGCCTCCGTGCTGCCCAGACTGGCCAGGTGGACGGCGAGCTCATCCGTGGCCTGGAGCAGGACGTCAAGGTAAGCCCAGGGCCCTCCCAACCCTCACAGGTGCCCTTTCTGGGGGGTCGGACCATGAGCCTGAGTGCCCAGGTCAGCTCCCTCCTCATGTGTCCTTGGGCAAGTTCCATCATCTCTTTGGGCCTCAGCATCCTCATCTGTAAAATGGGGATCCCTAGGAACTGACAGGCCGTCTACCACGGTTGTCCCAAAGTGGTATCATAAGATGATACCTACTAACAGCAGCTGCTGTGTGAGTACGAGCCATACACCTGGTGCTGGGCTCCAAGGTATCCGTGCATAGTTCCATGGAGGTTTCTTTCTTGTGCTGATGGAGAGTAGTGAATGTCTGGAGTTGAATAAGGCTGGTTTAAATCTTGGCTCCAATATGCCCTAATTTTATGATTTTGAGCAAATCACCTGTTCCAGTTTCCTCATCTGTAAAACACGTGTAACGGCAGCCCCTGCCTCACAGGGTTCTATGAGGATCAAATGAGATCAGGTAGGTAGGAGGTCACTGTAGGCACTGGAAAAGGTTAGCTAATAATTCTTCTTCTTCTTCTCATTTTCCGGATGAGGAAAGTGAGTCTCAGAGAAAGGAAGTACCTGTCCAAGTTCACGTGACCCTCCATAGAGCTGGCAGAGCACAGACTTATCAGCCTCCCATGCTTGCTGCCTGACCCTGTTGATCTTGGCCTCAGAGAGCAGGAAAGGGACGGCCTGGAGGCTGGCAGATGGGGCTTCCAGAAGAGAAGTCTGCCCTGCCTGTCTGTATGAGCCCTGGTCTGGGGGCTGAGAACTCCAGGGGACCTGGCCCGGCACGCTGCTCTCAGAACTCAGCCCAGTGTTATCCAGGGATATAGGAGCTGGGGGCAGGGGCCTCTGGCACAGCCTGGGGGACTGTGGAGTCTTCCTGCAGGGGTGACCTCTGAGTTGAGGCCTGAGGTGGAAGAAGGAATGTTGAAGGAAGAGGGCCCCTGTAAGGGGAGGTGAAGAGTGAGCACCAGATCCACACCGGCCTTTGCGTCTCCCATCGTCTTGCATGTGCTGTGGGCACATTGGGATTGTAGACCTGCTGTACAAGTGAGGAAACAGCTCAGAAAGGTTGTATCTCCAAGGCCAAAGTGTACCTGTACCTAAGAAGGCAGCTCTTGAGATAAGTTGTTCTACAAATATTCAAATTCCAGGTACCAGATCGAGAGGGTGTGGGGTGAGGGAGAGCCCTGGAAGCTTAGAGGAATCTGAGTTTGGGGCTTTGGGGCGAAGACACCGAAAAGTCAGCCTTAGATGAGGAAGGGGTGGAGGAAGGCTGGAGCTGGGAGCAGACTAGCTGGCTTGCCTCTGTGGGAGGAGCTGAGAGCAGCTGGTGTGTGTGTGTAGAATGGGGAGGGGGGAGGCCCTCTGGAGTCTGGGCGGAAGGGAGCGGCCCCTTCTGTTGGGATTTGAACTAGCCAATCAGCAACTGGCTTGGCCCCTTCCCTCCCTCCTCTCCCCGCGCCTGCAGCTGGAGCGCTGAGCTCATCCGCACTGGCCTGGGCTGGACATCTTTGGCCGCCTCTCTGTGTCCCAGGTGCTGGGGATGTTCTGGGGCATTTTTTGGAGGCTTTCAGAACGCTGACTTCCCTGGCATCGCCTGGGAGGGCTTGAGAGACCCAAGTGTGGAGGGAGCTGGACGCTGCCTGGGAGGGTATCCCCGGGGGCCCTCCGACTCGCCGTGCCAGCAAGAGTAGACAGGCGTGAGGCCGCCTCTTGGAGTCTCAGTTTCCCCTTCTGTTAAAAGGAGGGCTTCGAGCAGCTGAATCTCCGGGGCTTTTGCAGCCCGAGTGGTTTAAGCAAGCAGGTAGATTACTGGTGAGGGTGCCATGAAGGAAACCTCAGGCCTCGGCCCTCCCTCTCCCTCACCCCCACCCCCAGACTCTCTCACTGTCTGCTGGTTCTCACAGCTGGCAGGACCCACAGAAGCTCAGCAGGCACATTGTCCA
The DNA here is from genome assembly GCF_964270905.1 of Leucopleurus acutus. Classification (NCBI taxonomy): domain Eukaryota; kingdom Metazoa; phylum Chordata; class Mammalia; order Artiodactyla; family Delphinidae; genus Leucopleurus; species Leucopleurus acutus. The sequence goes on along the minus strand of NC_139158.1, from coordinate 65,383,343 downwards.
GCATGAGGAGGGCAGGGGTGGGGAGGGGGAGAGACCTGCTCTACCACTTGCTTGCTGTGTGGCTTTGGGAAACCTCCTTGACAGCCCTGAGCCTCAGTTTCCCCATGTGGAAAATGGAGATGCAACAAGTCTCTACCTGTAGAGATTTTTGGGAGGCTAAAATGAAATAGCTCAAGTAAAGAGCGTGCTGAGCACGGAGTCTGGCTCGGGACGCTCCCTCAGCAAATGAGCAGATGTTGCTTGGCGCGTTACTGTGCAGGAGAAGAACTTACAAGGCACTAGTGGGACAAATGGCTGGACCACGGTGGAGAAGGGGGCCAGAATCTCTACCTCCCTGGGTAGATAAGTGTAGCCTGGAGGTTTGTTCACCATGGAGATTCCCAGGCCCCACCCTCAGGGCTTGGGATCCTGTAGGAGGGCGTCAGGTCCCGGGAATCAGGGATGAAAATTCCCACCTGAAGGGACTCTTGTAGGAGGCCCGAGGACACACCGGTAAAACAATTCTTAGAAATAGATGTTGCTGGAGAAAAAGTTCTGGCTTTGAGTTTAATCCCTGGGTGACCTGAGCAGGTGACTTTCTCTCTTTGATCCTCAGTTTCCTCATCTGTACAATGCGGGTGACATTCCCACCCTCCCGGGGTTCCTGGGAGGGTTTCGCCACACAGGACCCAGATGCTGCCTGGACAGGGGGTGCTCCTTAGTGACGGTTCCTATCCCACACCCTGGGGATTCAGAGTGACAGAGACCCCGTAAAGCCTTAGGCCCGGGAGCCGAGGGGCCCATGAGCGAGGCGGCTGTGGCCTGGAGGCTGCTGGCTGCATTTGGCAGGAGCCAGACCCCAGCGCTGTAACAGTGACCTCATGGCTGACAGCATTTGTTTGTGCTTTGGGGATTTGCCCTGGTTTCCAGAAGCTGCAGCTGCTTCACCTCCTGTAGTATCTCAGCCCCCCAACCTTGGGGATAGTTGGAAGGATCATGAGAGGATCAAATGCGACAGGCAGGTGGGGCCCCGTGAGCCCCTGACACAGTGGGCCCACTGTTGCACTTATTTTTAATACTCTTATTCTTGATATTAATATAATGTGTCTTCAAGCTTCAGGCCAACAGCGGCTCAGACTGAGAGCAAGACTCCAGCGTTGACCCACCTGCTTGCAGACCTTGGTTCTGTAGCTTCCTGGCTGTGCGGCCTTGGGCAAATGACCTTTTCTTTCTGAGCCTCAGAGTGGGGAGGATATTCAAAGCACGTTCCCAGGGGATGAAAGGCACGTGGTGGGTGCACGGGGAGCGACAGCTGATTCTGCCTGATGACCTGGGAGAGCCAGGGGGCCCAGGACCACTGAGGCTCAGAGAGAGAAAGGGAGAGGCGCAGGCAACCAGGCTCCTGCCCTCCAGGCAGGCATGCTCTTTGCTCTGTGGACCTCCATCAGGGGCACAGGGCTCTGTGGGCATCTGAGATTAAGGGCTCTTTTGTCCACACTGGAATTCTGTAAGCTGCCTGGGGCTAGGCCTTCTTAACAGAGCACCCCTGGGGGTAGAAAGCAGTTGGAGAAGGGGGTTCCATGGAGGATGGGGCAGAAGGCAACTGGGGACTCACGGAAGGGATGAAATCCATAGAGTCACTCATGAACCCAAGAGGATCCAGGAATCCACATGGATCATGACTTCTCGGTGGGGAGCAGGTCACCTGCCCAGGTCAAGGCCATGGTGGGGATGGAGTGAACCCCAGGTGGAGAGGAGCTGGCCCAGGTGGGAGCATAGTTAGGAGAGGAGCCCCCACTCCTCCAGCAGCTGATCCCTCATCCCAGTCAGGGACACAGCCCTCTCTGGACATTTGGGGGTGTCGGCAGTTGGGGGGAGCATCCCCCGCCAAGCTAGGGCATGTGCAGCTCCCCATGTTTCAGTCATTCACTCCTTCATTTCCCTCCCTTTTTGCTTGCTGGGGTCTTGGATTTGTTTGTTCATCCAACAAGCATTTATTAGGCACTTAGTGTGTGCCAGACCCTGCGAGATATGAAGGAGCCCCGGCATGGCCTGGGGCCTGGACCTCTGTGCGCCACCACTCCTGCCCCCAGGGGCTACGCAGATGAATGAATGAATAAATGAATGAATGAATGGCGTATTGGTCAGGACGGGGACTCACTGGGTGACCTAATAGCCTAAAACCTGGGACCTGGGGCTGAACACCCAGACACTAAACTCAAGAGTGAGGTTGTGGGGTGTTGGGCCAACCTGGATTAAAATCAGTGCACGGAGGTGAAGCAGTAATCTTGACAATGCATTAAAAATCATACTTTTGAGCACCTGCTATGTTCCAGCCACCAGCCCAAGCACTATGTCTTTCTTTTTTGAATTTCTGAATTTTATTTTATTTATTTTTTTTACAGCAGGTTCTTATTAGTTATCTATTTTATACACATCAGTGTATACATGTCAATCCCAATTTCCCAGTTCATCCCACCACTACCCCACCCCACCCCCCGCCGCTTTCCCCGCTTGGTGTCCACACATTTGTTCTCTACATCTGTGTCTCTATTTCTGCCCTGCAAACCGGTTCATCTGTGCCATTTTTCTAGGTTCCACATATACGCGTTAACATACGATATTTGTTTTTCTCTTTCTGACTTACTTCACTCTGTATGACAGTCTCTAGATCCATCCACATCTCTACAAATGACCCAATTTCATTCCTTTTTATGGCTGAGTAATATTCCATTGTAATATATGTACCACGTCCTCTTTATCCATTCGTCTGTCGATGGGCGTGACCATGACCTGGCTATTGTAAGTAGTGCTGCAATGAACATTGGGGTGCATGTGTCTTTTTGAATTATGGTTTTCTCTGGGTATATGCCCAGTAGTGGGATTCCAAGCGCTATGTCTTTTATTCCTCACAGCAGGCCTCGTGACTAGGCTATATCAACACCCTTTTACTGATGACGAAACCGAGACTTCAAATGGTTAAATAACCTGTCCTGGGTCACACACCCAGTGAGGTCTGGAATCAGGCTTGAATCTAGTCTTCCCACCTGCGAAGTCCTCGTTCTGCTACTGAGGGATTGCTCCCCCCACTTTGTGGATGAGGAGGGTTTGGTGGCCTAGAGAGACTGTGGGAGGAGCCTCGTGGGCCAGCTTCCAGCTGTCCTAGGAGGTCTTCAGGGGGCTGAGAGAGGCAGTGGGCAACGGAGGGAGGAGGGGGAGGCAGGGCTCGATTTCCTTTCTGGCCGTTGTTCTTCCTGGCCTGCCTTGCACACTGCCAAGGGGTCCGTGCCGAGTTGGGCCTGGGCCCGCAGAAGGCAGAGCCAGGGAGGGCCCTCTTTCCTTCCGGCAGGGAGGAGGTGCCACAGCCATTTCCGAGACTGGCAGGCACGAGGCACTGGGCTGTCTGCCCCACATATACCTCTTGCTGGCAAAGCCCTCACACCCCTTGTGGAGCCTGGGCCACGCTGGCCCTTCAGCCAAAGCCCCTGAGCTCCCTCCAGCTTGGCCCACACTAGCTCTGTTTGACTCTGAGCAAGTCATTTGCCCTCTGAGCCTCAGTTTCCTTGCCAGTAAAATGGGGGCAGAGTTGGGGTGAAGAGGAATGAATCTGGCACATAGCAGGTATTCAACAAATGCTAGTACTTAGTCCACTTGGGGATGGGGGCTAGTTGTGATTTACCAGCTCAGAAGGGCCTTCCTCATCCCCAGAGAAGAGACCCCCTTTCCTACCTTTCACCCCAGCCAGCAGGGGACAGGACAGAAGGGTCCTCAAGGAAACGGGGTGCTCTTGCAGCAGAGTCCTGGAACCGGGACTGGAATTTGCAGCTCCATTAGCTCCTTCTGTAGGGATGACTTGGACATCTGCCCAGCCTTTGTCACTGGGGGCATGTTCTGTATCCCAGACAACTGGAAATAGGCCTCATGGTCTGTGTCACATTGTGACCCCCAGCAAGGCATGCCCCCCTCTGGGCTCAGCGCCTCCCAGCAGCAGCTACCACTTACCCAACGCTCACTGTGCAGGCAGTCAGCCAAGCCTTTGTGCAATAGCTGATTCAGTCCTCCTGTCGGCCCGTGAGGTTGGTGCTGTTATTATTGCACCCGTTTTGTAGTTAAAGAAAAGACCCAGAGTAGGGAAATAATTTGCCCAGGAACGTATGCTGGTCACTGGCAGAGATGGGGTTCAGATGTCTCTGGGGATGCCCACCTTGCTCTGGGTTTCCCCTCTCTTTAAAATGATCTTCTTGGAGGGTAGTGGTGGTGGGATGAACTGGGAGATAGGGACTGACATATATACACTAATTTGTATAAAGTAGATAACTAATAAGAACCCGCTGTATGAAAATAAATAAATAAAATTTAATTTAAAAAAATAAATAAAACAATCTTCTGGCCCTGTCTTAGGCTCTGGTGAGAACTGGGCAAGAGGGTGGACAGGAGAGGCTTTTGGAAGCATCAAAAGGCTCAGATAAAAGTAAAGGCATTGCTAAGAACAGGCTTTCTGGGAGCTGAACTATGATGTGGACATGGGAAACACAGGGTGCCTGGGTTTGGGTTTTGGTTCTACCACTTCCTGGCTGTGCGACCCTTGGTGAGTTACTTGACCTCTCTGTGCCTCAGTTTCCTCTTCTCTAAGTGGGGGTGATGAGAGTACATGCCTACGCTGGGGTTGCTCTGTGGTAGAGGTAGGATGGCCTGCTCATGCCCTGCTCATCACCCACCTTTGCTCAGGTCTCTAAGGACATCTCCGTGCGGCTGCATAAAGAGCTCGAGGCGGTGGAGAAGAAACGGGCGAGGCTGGAGGAGGAGAATGAGGAGCTTCGGCAGCGGCTCATTGAGACCGAGCTGGCCAAGCAGGTGCTGCAGACAGAGCTGGAGCGGCCGAGAGAGGTGAGGCCCCCGTCCACCCCGGCAGGGCCAGGCCTGGGCTGGGCAGGCATGTGCCGACCCCATCCAGCCAGTGTCTCTGAGCCTCTGTCTCTGCACAGTTATGCCTCCCTGGCAGAGCTGTCTATTCATTCACTGCTCCAGCACGCGCTCCCTGAGCACCTACTGTGTTCACTGTGTGCTGGATACTAAGGACACAGGGGTGCGTGAGAGACACCTGGTTCCTGTCCTCGAGGAGCCCACAGGCTAACGAAGGAGACAGTCAGCCATCAAAGGACCACAGCTGGGAGAGGATTGCCTGAGAAAACATGCAACAGTGCTGAGCAGGGGACCCAGCCCTCTGTGCCTCAGTTTCCTCATGTATAAAATGGGATAGTAATACTTCAAATCATTGGAAGGACTAAGTGGTATAGATTTTGTGGACACGCTTTAGGGACTGCCTGGCATTGCCACTCGGTATAAAGTCACTGCCAGGTCTGGGCAGCCTCTGGCTGGTGTCTCAACACATTTCCAGGACACAGATGCTTTTTTTTTTTTTTAATTTATTTAATTTATTTATTTTGGCTATGTTGGGTCTTCGTTGCTGCACTCAGACTTTCTCTAGTTGTGGCGAATGGGGGCTACTCTTCATGGCAGTGCACGGGCTTTTCATTGCGGTGGCTTCTCTTGTTGAAGAGCACGGGCTCTAGAGCGCACGGGCTTCAGTAGTTGTGGCTCGCGGGCTCTAGAGTGTAGGCTCAGTAGTTGTGGCGCACGGGCTTAGTTGCTCCGTGGCATGTGGGATCTTCCCGGACCAGGGCTCGAACCCTTGTCCCCTGCATTGGCAGGCGGATTCTTAACCGCTGCACCACCAGGGAAGCCCCAGATGCTTCTTGAGTGTGACCCCAGGCACCAGCTTCTCTGTCTTTGGTCATGAGAGTCCTTCCACCCGGCATCCCATTCTTCCTTCTGCTGTGTGTTAGGTGTACAGCACGTTATGTTAAGCATGCTAGACACTTTCCATGATTTTCAGAAAGGCTTGATGAGGTTGTGATTGTACCAGTTTTATGGATGAAAACACAGCCCTGAGGGAGGGAGCGATGTCCTCCAGGTCACGTAGGGCCCAGTGGGCTGTGCAGATTGGAAACCATCAGCCCAGGTGATGCCTAAGGGCTGGAATCCTCCAGAATCCAGGGGTCTGTGTCCCAGGCGGCCCCAGTGCCTTCTGCCCCCAGAGGCACAGCTGGGCCTCAGCTGTCTGGCTGCTCATGAGGCATGCTAGGATCGAACGTTGTTCCGGGTCACAGTTCTCACCTTCCCAAGGGCAGGCGTGCCAGCATTCCAGGACAGACACCACAGCCCTGAGGCCATAACAATCCTTCTGCTGCCCTCCCCACTGGGTGTGTTGGTGTGACGTGCCAAAGGCTTCTCGGTGTGGAGATGGGAGTTGTTTGCTACTCAGGGCTGCCCAGGGCTCCTGCCCTCCATGGCCTGGCCAATAACAGGGGACCATCTTCACACATCTCATTGCTGCCACCCTTGATAGTGAAAAGGAGAAACAGTTTCAGAAGGTGCCTCGGATGTCAGCCTGTTCCCATTGTAAAGGAGAGGGAACAGAGGTCCAGAGAGGGAGAGCCTGCCTGAGTTCACCCAGCCTTTCCTTGCCTGAGATGGGGCTGAGACCCTGAAGCCACCTCCCCTAAGTTTCAGTTTCTTCATCTGTGACATCAGGATAATAACAGTACCCAGTTTATGAAGTTGTTCATGATCATTCATAAGATTGGGTAACCATAAAACACTGTGAAGAAGTTAAAAAGAATAAGGTAGTATAGCAGTTCCTGAGAAAGTTAAACAGAATTTCCAAATAAGCCAATTCCACTTCTGGGTATATAGCAAAATTGAAAGCAGGGACACGAACAGATATTTGTACCCTCATGTTCATAGCAGCATTATTCACGGTAGCCAGAAAGTGTAAGCAACCCAAATGTCCATCAATGAACCAACAGAAATGTAGTATATACCTACAATGTATGTATAATCTTAAGCAGGAACGTGATTCTGAAACAGGCTACAACGTGGGTGAACCTCGAGGACACTGTGCTCAGTAAAATAAGCCAGACACAACAGGACAAGTATTATATGATTCCACTCAGAGGAGATACTGAGAGTAGTCAAATTCATAGAGACAGAAAGTAGGTTAGAGGTTACCAGAGCCTGGAGGGAGGAGGGTATAGGGAGATACTGTTTAATAGGGACAGCATTTCAGTTTGGGATGATGACGAAGTTCTGGAGGTGAATGGTGATAATGCCACTGGATCGTACCCTTGAAAATGGCTAAAAATAGCAGATCTTATGTTATGTATATTTTACTGCCATCAAAAAGAAAAAAATGGTTAAAATAGTACATTTTATATTAGGTGTACTTTCCCACGATTTAAGAAAAAAGGCAGATACATATGCACTGATGTGGAAAGATCTCTAAGGTACATTGTTAAGCGGGGAGAGAAAGCTATAGAACCATACGTATTGTGCAATCCCACTAATTATTTTGGAAAGCCATACAGAACGAACTGATTTTGAAGCATGTGTCTATATGTGCAAATGCATAGCCTGGAGGAAAGTCTGGAGGAAAACCCACTGAACTGAGGCATTAGAAATGGTAGGAGATGGTAGGCAATGGCTTTTGCTTTTTATTCTATGATTGCTGTATTTAGGGGTTTTTTTGGGGGGGCGTGGTTATTATTAGTGAACTTTTAAATAAAGTCAAGCATGTAAAGAGCCCTTTGTGGTGCCTGGCACACAGTTGGTGCTCAGGAAACACTGGTTCACTTCCTCTTGAAGGCCACGTCCTAGCCCTCCCTGATGTGCCCCTCGGTGTCTTAGGATCTGCGGAAGGAGGCATGGCCCTGTGTTTATTTGCTGATTGCCCTCTCTCCTCCCTCTCCTTCCTGATATGGTTTCTATGGAGACGAGGGTCCCTTAGCAATTCTTCTGCCAGAGCTGTTCCAGTCCCATCATCGAGATCTGCCTTTGCCATCCTGACAGGTTGCTGTGGCGATGCTGTCACCCGGCTGGGAACAGGAGCCCCTGGCCTGAGCTGATGTGGTTGCTATGGAGATGGCTCTTCGCTAGAGAGAAGGGAGGGTGGCCTGCCCCAGCTGTGTTCTGCAGTGGCACCATTGCCAGCTGGGCTGCAGCTCAAAAATCGTAACACGAGCCACCGCCACCCCCAATCCAGTATCATTCCCCGTCTTTCTATTTTAGGCAGAAAGCCAATCTCAGTGTCGATGGGATTTATTATAACATAGCTGCTGTGTCTGAGTGCTTGCTCTGTACCAGGCACTACACTAAGCATTTTATGTGTGTCTTCACGTTGTCTAGCCAGCAGCCTCCCAGGGTACATCGTGATTTTGTCCCCATTTTATTTTATTTTGTTTATTTATTTTTTTGGCTGCGCCACACAGCTTGCGGGACCAGGGATTGAACCCAGGCCCTCAGCAGTGAAAGCGTGGACAGGGGAAAGATAAGGATGGAATCCTAGCCCAGGCCTCTCCATCTCCCAAAGCCACACTGACTCTTACGGTGATGCCCGTGCCCTCCTTGCCCCATCCAGGGGCCTTCCTAGAACCCAGCTGTGTTTTGGAACCTCTGAAGAGGCCACTCACTCCAACGAGTACTTCCTTCTCTGGCCCAGGCTTCTTGGCCCGATTCCCACTCTCATGGGGTAGGAAGGGCACTCACCATAGTATCAGTTCACCTGGGTTCAAATCTCGGTTCTGCTGGCGTCGTCATCTGATGCAGCCTAGCTGTGGCCTGTGTGCTGCAGGGCAAACTCGAACTTGGAGTTACACGGGCCTGAGCTTGAATCCTGGCTTTGCCACTTATTTGCAAATAACTGTAGTGTTGGGCAAATCATGTAACCGCTCCAGTGCTCAGTTTGTTCCTTTATAAAATGGGAATATGGGGACTTCCCTGGTGGTCTGTGGGTAAGACTCCACGCTCCCAATGCAAGGGACCCAGGTTCGATCCCTGGTCGGGAAACTGGATCCCGCATGCATACTGCAACTCAGAGTCCGCATGCTGCAACTAAAGATCCCACGTGCCGCAACTAAGACCCAGCACAGCCAAAATAAATAAATGATAAATTTTTTTAAAATGGGGGGCTTCCCTGGTGGCGCAGTGGTTGAGAGTCCGCCTGCCGATGCAGGGGACACGGATTCGTGCCCCGGTCTGGGAAGATCCCACATGCCGCGGAGCGGCTGGGCCCGTGAGCCATGGCCGCTGAGCCTGTGCGTCCGGAGCCTGTGCTCCACAATGGGAGAGGCCACAGCAGTGGGAGGCCCGCGTACTGCAAAAAAAAAAAAAAAAAAAAAAGGGAACGTGAATCCCTACATCTCAGAGGTGTTTATGAGAATTAATCAAGACAAGCAGGTAAAATGCTTAGTGGAGAATAAGAGCTCGGTAAATACTGGTTATGTGTCATCACCTGTGGGCCTTAGTTCAATAAATATCCTTCTGCTGCCTCTAGCAAGGAGCTCTCCATATCTAACTGCCAGGCGCCCGTGGAAGGAGCAGTTAGGCAGCAAATCAGCGCCTGCACTTGGCAGCGTCTGCCCCTGTACTTTGATTTGGGGTCCGTGTCAAACCACTCTGTTTCCTCCACTCAAATGGTCTCCCTCAGCCCGGAGCCACACCGACTCTCTAGCTGCTTCAGCCACTTTGGAGGAAGAATTCCTCAGTCTTTGAGATGCACCCCTACCCCAGGCTCCCCCCTGGAGTAAAGTTGGTACACACAGCACAGTCTGTGTTTTCAGTGAGACCTTTTCAAACATCCCCTCTAAATTGGATGAAAATCTACCCAACTGTTTTGGCAGAAGGCTTGTTTTATTCCTTGAAGGTTGGTCTTTGTTTCCTGGCAGCATGGAAGCATGGAAGGTGTTAGAAGACAGGGGGCCTCTCCAGAGCTGTGCTCAGGCAGCCTGTCCGTGTGGGCTGGAGGGGCGGAAGTACCCTCTTCTAATCTCCTGGAGAACGGCAAGGAGGGCAGAGCTTCTGCTCCTACTAGGAGCCGTTAGACCAAGGATGCTTAGAGGCACCACCCCGGCTGCTCAAAAGCGGCCTTGTGAGTTGCTGGTGGGTGGGGAAGCCCCTGCTGTGTGCCAGGCCAAGGACTGTGCCCTCGGGGTCCGGCACTTGTGACTGGCATTCTTGTTGGTGCCCGGGTGCTGTCCTGCCCTGCCCCAGCCCGCCCACCTGAGGCCCAGGGCCAGAGCATCTGCCCCTGGGGGCTTGACAGAGGGGCTGTGACGGGCCTTGGCTCCCTGGAGGGGCAACGCGGTCCCCCAGGCCGCCTGGCCAGCTGCTGCCCTGCAGAGAGGAGGAAGGTCTTTGTGCTCTGTGAGCCTGCCTTATTTTCCCTCCAGAGCCGCAGAGCAGTGTGGGAGCCCAAATGGCTTAGATGAGGTGGGGGGCGGGGACAGGGGCAGTTCCATCCAGAAAAGGTTGGAACCACTTTGGTCCTGAAAAGGTTTGCTGCTTCAGCCCCTCTTCTCTGCCCACTGCCCTCCCTTTCTGGTGGGCACTCAGAACTCACCCTCTGAAAATGTGTTGGAATGGTGTTCATGACTTTTCTTGGGGAAGTACATTTTAAAAACATTTTACTATAACTTTCCCCTCCCACCCAACAGGTAATATATGCGTAGTAGAGAAAGACTAGGAAATACAAGTAAGCCATAAGGAGAAAAAGTTTCACCCAGTATTCAGAGGGAATTCCTCCGAGTAATTACCAAATTACTATTTGGGTGGGAGTACTTCCCAATATGTTGTACTTCCAATACGTTTTTCTGTGTATGTGCACACACATATTGAAATGTATATATGCATTTTTTTTTTACTAAAAAAGCAATATAAGCTCAGTGAAGCAAAAATTTCATTACAAAAACATCTAAATGCATGCCTAGCATACCTCTAAGGGTGGACACGTCAGACTCTGGTTGCACTGGTTGCCTCGGGCAAGAGAGCTGGTCACAGGGTTCACTGTATTCCTTTTTGGTTTGTTTCTTTTTTTTGTTTTTTTTGCGGTACGCGGGCCTCTCACTGCCGTGGCCTCTCCCATTGCGGAGCACAGGCTCCGGACGCGCAGGCTCAGCGGCCATGGCCCACGGGCCCAGCCGCTCTGCGGCATGTGGGATCTTCCCAGACCGGGGCACGAACCCGCGTCCCCTGCATCGGCAGGCGGACTCTCAACCACGGCGCCACCAGGGAAGCCCCCTTTTTGGGTTTTTTGAAGTTTGAAGTATGTGAGTGTGTCCTCCAAAATGAAAGAAATAATAATAATACATAAAATAAAAGAAGAAAGGCTCCCCTAACCACTTCCCTCAATTCGACGCCTGACTCAGCCTAACCTGTGATTTGGTTTGGTTTGTGTCTTTTCAGGCCTTTCTCTGTGCTTATATGATGTATATTCCTCTATGTATTTTTTTTCATAAAGATGGGATTATGCTACATGCACAGTTTCTGTAACATACAGAATAATATAGCATGAACACAGACTGTCTTTTTAAAGGCTGGATGTTTTGGGGTTTTCTTCTGCTTTAAGGTGCTTATTATAAAAGTCAAAGATCACAGAGTCGAGTAAACATAGGAAGGAAAGTCTAAAAGAACACCATCTATTTCAGTATTTTAAACACAGAGCCAGAGATCTAGAAGGAGCTCCAGCTGACCCTCAGCTGTGGTCACCCTCAGGAGGAGAAGGGATGGGGGTGTAAACAGGGGGGCTTCTGCTTCATCAGAACAGTACAGATTTACAGTGAGAATGTATCTTTATATATTAATTTATTTTAAAAAATATTGTATAATTTTAAAAAACTTTAAAGAGAAAACGCTGGAGGACTATGTCTTCCCTCCTGAAAAAATGTGGGGGAAGAAAAGTGCAAAGTGCAAGTTCCCTGTACTCTCATCGTTATCAGCCTGGTGCTTGTTCTTTAGACCATATTCCCCCACCATGCACATGTGCACACGTGTATACACACACACACACACCGTCTTATCTTTATAAAAATGGTAACATGTTCTGGCTTTTTTTTAAATAACAGCTTTACTGAGATGTAATTCACATACCATAGAGTTTGCTTTTTAAAGGATACAGTTCAGTGGTTTTTAGAATACTCAGAGTTTACAGCCATCACCACTCTCTAATTCCAGGACATTTTCCTCGCCCTAGAAAGAAACCCCAAGTCACTCCCCATTCCCTCTTCCTCTTCCTCCCTGGCAGCCACTCATCTACTTTCTGCCTTTGTGGCTTTGCCTCCTCTCAACACTTCATGTAAATGGATTCATACGCTGTGTGGCTTTTTGCGACAGGCTTCTCTCACTCAGCATGTTTTCAAGCATGTTGTAGCATCGAGCAAGGCTTCGTTCTTTTCCGTGGCTGATACTGCCTTGTGTGGCTCTGCCACGTTTTGTTCATCCATTCGTCAGTCGGTGGACATTAGGGTTGCAGGTTTGTTTTGCAGTTTCCTTTCGCTCACCAAGCTGTCTCAGACATTTTAGCATGTCCGTGAATCTCACCCTCCCTCTGTCCTTTTTCATGGCTTTAGGCTTTGTGTTATCTCACTCCTCTATATGTGATGGCTGGGGCCTCTCAGTGCCCCTGGAGACCCCTGGTTCCCCTTACTGTCACCCCACTTCCCTCCTCCAGAAAGTCTACAGGGGTCACCTAATCCATGGCTCAGTTTTGTATTCATAGATGATGAAATGGAGTTTCAGAGAGAGGAAGGGGTTCACCCAGGATCATAAACTCAGTGTTGACGGGGTCCCAGCTGAGGTCACAGCCCCTCCCATCAGCTTGTGATGGGCGGGCCCAGATCTGCAAGCCTGACCACCTGACTCCTGGGCCCCCACCTCACCACTCCAGGAGGGGTCTCTGAGCATCCCCTTCCCAGGCCCCTTTTGTAGGAGGGGGTCTTTGGGGAAGGACTTGTTTTGTGGCCCTCACCCCTGCCTTTCCTACTCTTTCCTCCTTGCCTGGCAAGATCCTCCATCAGTCCTTCTCAAATACTGGCTCCCTGCTCTTGGCACCCAGCGTCTGAAATATCAGCCTCTGCCTTCTTGCCTCATTTGCATTTCAAAAGGTCTCTTTAGGAATTGATTCGGCTCTGAGATGAACTTAAGAGCCTGTCTGGGGTTCATCTCCCTGGCTCTGTGGTTCCAAGCTTAGCTGCACATTAGAATCACCTTGGAAGCTATTTAAAAATACTGATGCCTGGGACCTACCCAGACCAATGATGTGAGACTCTCTGGGGTTGGGACCTTGGGCATCTTTTTTGTTCTTTTTAAGTTTCCCTAGGTAATTCTGACGTGCACCCAGGTTGAGAACCACTGTGCTGGCTCCACTCTGTCCCTTGTCCAAGAAGGCACATTTTCTCCTTCCAGGTCTTTGGAGCTAGAACAAGAGCTCTGTCAAGAACTGGTCCCAGGGACTTCTCTGGCAGTCCAGTGGTTAAGACTTCACCTTCCAATGCAGGAGGTGCAGGTTCGATCCCTGGTCCGGGAGCTAAGATCCCACATGCCTCATGGCCAAAAAACAAAACATAAAACAGAAGCAATATTGTAACAAATTCAATAAAGACATAAAAAAAAAAAAAGAACTGGTTCCAGGTCAGCTCTGGTTTTGCTGTGGGACCTCTCTCTAGCCTTCAGTAAACTGGGGGCTTAGATTAGATCAGTGGTTCTCACCTTCAGCGACTGGGTGTGAGACGTGGGGGACCAGGAGCCCATGTATTTGGACTACCTGGGAGCATGCTTGAAAATTACCTGCCTGACTTGAAAAGTCAAATGTAACCCAAGGGTGATTTTATACGCCACTAACATGAATCTCCCCTCTCTTGGGAAGAAGTGTTCAGTGGACTCATGCATCTGAGTGAGTGACTTTTTTAAACGTTGAGAAAGTTCAGAAATGATTTTTATAACAATTCCTCAAATTCCCCTCCACTGGGCTTGTGCCATTTTGCATTCTTGCCAGTGAAATATGAGTGATCCTGTTTCTCCATAGTTTCATCAATAGAATGTGTTGTCAGGTGTTTGGATTTTTGCCAATCTGATAGGTGAGAAATTGTATCTCAGTATAGTTTTAATTCACATTTCTCTACCATGATTAGGGTTGAGCATCTTCCTATGGTTGGAGCCATCTATCCTTTTTTGCATGTGAACCGGTTTTCATATCTCTAGCCCGTTTTTCTATAGGTTTGTTGGATTTTTTCCTCTATTTTGTGAATCTCTTTACATATTTAAGATATTAACCCTTTGTCAGTGTAATACATTGCAAATATTTTTTCCCAGTTAATTATTTCTATTTTTACTTTTCTTCGGGTATTTTTTTTCCCATGTAGAATTTGCTTATCTAATCAAATGTATCGATTTCTTCCCCTATTGCTTCTGTAGTTTTGAATCATGATGATTATTATAGGCTTATTTTGCTTTAATCTGCATGAAAACCTACCATTTAAATTGTAAAAAATGATCAGTTCCTCATCATTTCTAAGCGTCTTGTATAGTTATGATCTGTTTTACCATATTCATTGTGTTTATTAGTATCCATGCTGAATTAAAGTCCTCACTAGAATGTCAGCTCCATGAGCTCAGGATTCCCCCTGAGATGGAGATTTGCATACAAGAGGCTTCTGGAAACGTCCCCTTGGAATAACACCATCAGGGATTGAGGCAGAGGGAGAAGCTGAGCTGCAGAGCATTCACACCAATGGCCTCAGCTGATCCCATGGGGAGCTCTGGAGCTGAAGTGGGAAGGGGGCACGGACCAGTCACTGGATGTGGGTTCCCCGCCCCCCCAGTACCCCCACCCAGGGAGGGCACATGACCTTGGATGAGGTGGTTGCCCTCAGCCAATGGCCATCGCTGGGGGAGGGACTCAACTTTGAGGTCTTAGCCAGGGGAATGCATGCCCCAGTCCTAAAGGCATAACACTCCAGCATCCCCCTCAAGTACCCTGTCTGTCATGGTCCCTGCTGTATTCTTCATGCCTAACTATGTCTGGCACGTGATAGGTGCTCAGGGAGTCTTTGGTGAATGAATGAAAGACAAACAAGAACAGAAACCCAGATTTCTGGGTCTTGGGCTCAACCCAACTGGATCACAATTGCGGGGTGGGAGAGAGGGGAGGAACCCTGGGCAGGTGGGTTCAGAATCGTCTCAAGTGCTTCTGTCCTGTTCCCCATTTGCAACCCACTGGGTGGTCTTGAGACTTCTCTGGCTCAGCAGTTGATGCTGGTCAAGGCTGGACATGGCTGGGCTGCGCTGGCCAGGGAGGGCAGGGGCCCTCAGCGGAACCCTAGCACTGTGACTGCTCTTTGGATGTGCATCACCCTGTGAGCTTTCAGTTCAGTTTTTTTTAATCTCGCTCCAGCATTCCTTGAAGAAAAGAGGAACCCGCTCCCTTGGGAAGACGGACAAGAAACCTTCCATGCAGGTACCTCCCGTCAGCCTCCACAGCCTCTGTGCAGCCCCCAGCAGTAGCTTTCAGTCTGAAGGCCCCAGGCCTAACTCCATGTGGCTCGGGGAGTCCCCAGAGGTGCCCACCCTGCCCCAGTTTCTACTCCATCCTCCCCTTGTTCACTTTCTTAGCTTCACTGTGTACTTTACTTCCCCAAACTACACCCTGAGCCCATGGTTCTCACATGCTCTGCTAGAGAAAGTGCAATATGTAGCACAGGTCAGGCATAGAATATAGTTAGTTTCTAGTGGTCCTGGATGGTCAGGGTGGCAGGCACTTTTTATATATTGTCTCATTTAATTTTCTTCATGGTCTGTGAGGGAGGGAATGTTTTTGCCCCATTTTACCGATGAGAAAACTGCAGTAGTAATGGTAGTAGTAGTAGCAGCAACACTGACCCTGGCAGAATGTTGCCTACTCCAGGAAGCCCTCCTGGACTCCCCAGGCTACATGCGGTGCCCCATCTGTGCTGCAATATGTATGTCCCCCTCTCTGCTTCCCCTCTGGACCCACAGCTCCTTGAGGGTCAGGGCTGTGTCCCCAGCACGTAGTTAGTGCTCCCTGAAATGCTGTGGCCGAGCCTCCCAACACTAACCTTGCTGGGTTGTGCCTGTCCCTGTTCCCCCTCGGACCACAGGAGGACAGTGCCGACCTGAAGTGCCAGCTGCACTTTGCAAAGGAGGAGTCGGCCCTCATGTGCAAGAAGCTCACCAAGCTGGCCAAGGAGAATGACAGCATGAAGGAGGAGCTGCTCAAGTACCGCTCGCTCTACGGGGACCTGGATGGCGCCCTGTCGGCCGAGGAGCTGGCGGACGCACCCCACTCGCGGGAGACCGAGCTCAAGGTTCATCTGAAGCTGGTGGAGGAGGAAGCCAACCTGCTGAGCCGCCGCATCGTGGAGCTGGAGGTGGAAAACCGCGGCCTGCGGGCCGAGATGGACGACATGAAGGACCACGGCGGCGGCTGCGGGGGCCCCGAGGCCCGCCTGGCTTTCTCCGCTCTGGGCGGCAGCGGCGGCGAGTGCGGGGAGAGCTTGGCGGAGCTGCGGCGACACCTGCAGTTCGTGGAGGAGGAGGCTGAGCTGCTCCGGCGCTCCTCAGCCGAGCTGGAGGACCAGAACAAGCTGCTGCTGAGCGAGCTGGCCAAGTACCGCTCGGAGCACGAGCTGGACGTGACGCTGTCGGAGGACAGCTGCTCCGTGCTCAGCGAGCCCTCGCAGGAGGAGCTGGCAGCCGCCAAGCTGCAGATCGGCGAGCTCAGCGGCAAGGTCAAGAAGCTGCAGTACGAGAACCGGGTGCTCCTCTCCAACCTCCAGCGCTGTGACCTCGCCTCCTGCCAGAGCACGCGGCCGATGCTGGAGACGGACGCCGAGGCCGGGGACTCGGCCCAGTGTGTGCCCGCGGCCCTCGGCGAGGCCCACGGACCCCACACCGCCCGGCTCTGCAGGGCCCGGGAGGCCGAGGCGCTGCCGGGGCTGAGGGAGCAGGCCGTCCTGGTCAGCAAGGCCATCGACGTCCTGGTGGCCGATGCCAACGGCTTCACGGCCGGCCTCCGCCCGTATCTGGACAACGAGTGTGCCGACTTTCGGCTGCACGAGGCCCCCGGCAACAACAGCGAGGGCCCCAGGGACGCCAAGCTGATCCACGCCCTCCTGGTGCGGCTGAGCTTGCTCCAGCAGGAGCTCCACGCCTTCACGCGGAAGGCGGACTCGGTCCTCGGGGACCCCAACAAGGAGCAGGCAGAGCCCTTCTCGACGCTGCCCGCCTTGGGCTCCCAGGGACCCTCCAAGGAGATTCTTCTGGCCAAAGACCTTGGCTCAGACTTCCAGGTAAGATGTCCCAGTCACAGGCCCTATTACTTTTTTACATATGTATGTATGGTTTTTTTTTTTACTGAACCATACATACAGAGAGGCCCGCGAAGCACAAGTACACAGCTTAATGAATTTTCCCAAAGTGAGCACACCTGTGTAAGCGTCACCCAGGACAAGAACTAGAATGTGACCAGCACCCCAGAAGGCCCTCCTCAGGTCCCCTTTTAGCCACTATCCCCACTCCCAAGGGTAACGCCTCTCGATTCAGTTTTGCCTGTCTTTGAACTTTGCATAAATTGAATCACACAGAACACACTCACCTGTGCCTGACTTTTCACTCACCATTATGTCTGTTGTCTCAGGTGGCAATAATTTGTGTGTTCTCATGACTGAATATGATCTCATGGGGTGAATATACCGCAGTTCTCTTAGTCATTTACTGTTGATAAAGGGGTTCATTCCAAAGCCCTATCTTTGATGCCAGGTCGCCCTTTCTTCTCTTCATGTTTCTTTTGCAACGCTGTATTTTAAAACGAGTATTATTTAAAAAAAAAAAAGCTTTGGTCAGATCCTGTGCAAAGGCCAGAAACTTGGCCTTCTAAAGGTAATGAACTTCCAGCCTTGATGTCTATAAACTACTAGTTAGAAAAATTAAAATAGTAAAAGCACTTGTCCCCCCAAAAAGCATCACTGCAAGAGTAATCCATAAACATGCGAAGAGCTTCAGAAGTGCCTCTGGTAAAAAGATGAAGCCTCCTCCCCCCTGCTTCTTACTCCTTCAAGGTTTTGCTATTAACACTGGTTTTGGAGCAGTGCTGTCATAGGCACATGTGGGCTGCTTAAAATTAAATTAATAAAAAGTACGATACCTATAATTGACAATTCAGTTCAGCCACATTTCAAGGGCTCGGTAGCTGCGTGTGTCAAGTGGTGCAGATCTAGAACATTCCATCATCACAGCATGCCCT
Organism: Leucopleurus acutus; assembly: GCF_964270905.1. Taxonomy (NCBI): domain Eukaryota; kingdom Metazoa; phylum Chordata; class Mammalia; order Artiodactyla; family Delphinidae; genus Leucopleurus; species Leucopleurus acutus. The sequence goes on along the minus strand of NC_139158.1, from coordinate 65,365,213 downwards.
TCTAACTCTTTCTCTCCATGTACTCTCATATATTTGTTTTTGCCTCAAATTGCTTTATGTTATACCTCCTGCAACCGCACAACTTGTTTTTCTTGTGTAATGTATCTATTTGTTCATTTATTTACGATGCTGTATTTATGGTTCGTATGCTTTTTGTTCTTAGTGCTGGAGGTGCCATGGTAAGCAAATAAACAGTTACGATTCCTGCCCCCCAGCCTGCATCATCTAGTGGGGAAAGAGATGTTCATCAAAACATCATGCCATTGAATGGGAAATCACAAACTGAGATGAGGGCTCGTTAGGAAAGGTGCTGGCTTCTGTGAACGAGAAGCTTGACCTAGACCCTGGGTCAGGGAGGGCCTCTGATCTGAGCTGAGATCAGAAGGATGGATCACCAGGGGAAGAGTGTTCTAAGCAGAGGGAACAGCCTGTGCAAAGGCATCATGGCCAGAAGGAGCAGGATGTGTCCAAGGACTAAGGGAAAGAGTGCGGCTGGACCTCAGTGTTGGGAGGTTTGATTTTCATCCTGAGAGCACTGGGGGAGGGGCGTCTTCCCATGTCTGTACAGGGAGGTTTAGCTCTTTCTTTTTTTTTTTTTTTTTTTTTTTGGTGGTACGTGGGCCTCTCACTGCTGTGGCCTCTCCCGTTGCGGAGCACAGGCTCTGGACGTGCAGGCTCAGCGGCCATGGCTCACGGGCCCAGCCGTTCCACGGCATGTGGGATCCTCCCGGACCGGGGCACGAACCCGTGTGCCTGCATTGGCAGGCGGACTCTCAACCACGGCGCCACCAGGGAAGCCCTCGATCTTGCTTTTCTTAAGCAAGCAGACTGCCCTATGTTGGGTCTCCCTCTTGGTTCTCCTTGGGGTAGGAATGAGCTGGGGCCGCATGTGTTGGAGGACAGTTGAAGCTGGCTCAGAAGGTTTGTGCACAAGACAGGCATTCACAGAATCAGTGTTTTCACTCACCACTAGCCATTCAGCCTTTCAACAGACATTCGTGGGGCAGTCGCAGTGTGCCAACCAGGGCTGGGGCTGAGCCCCGGAGGTAAATCCACCTAGGCCCCTGCCCTCAGGTGTGCGGCCAGAGGCCTCTTTCAGAGCCAGAGGCCTGGGTGGGTGCAGTTTCTAGCGCCCCCGTGTCCCCTCCCCATGCTCACCTTTAGTCTCTTCTGCCTGTGCCTCTAGGTGCAGCCACCTGACCTCAGGGACCTGCCGGAATGGGAGCCCAGGATACGAGAGGCCTTCCGCAGCGGCGACCTGGACTCCAAGCCCGACCCCAGCCGGAGCTTCAGGCCTTACCGAGCTGAAGACAGTGATTCCTATGCCTCTGAGGTGGGCATAGGCCTGAGCAGGCAGCGGGGAGGGTGGGAGGAGAATGGCTGAGGCCACTGAAGAGCAGAGTGATCTGTGGAGAATCTTAGCTGGTGATGATACGGGTTTTGAGTATTTCCTTTGGTTCCAAGCTTCCTGACAGCAAGGGCTGAGAGGGAGACAAGGAAGTTTGGGCCATTCTCAGGGCCTGATGAAAGGAAGTTTATAGACTTATCTGAGGAAATTGATCTTGTTCTCCTATACTACTGAATTCCACAGGGAAGTTAATAATTGATGTCATTTAATGGAAACAGTAATTAGTTTAGCAGGAAGGCAACAATCTCTACAGTCAGGCTGACTGGGTACAAATTGTGGATCTATGTATACTAGCTGTAAAACTGTAAAAGTGTCACTTTACTTCTCTGATCCTCAGTTTTCTCACCTTTAAAATAAAGGTAATGTGTCATAGGGTTGTTGAAAGGATTAAATACGTGAAAAGCCTTAGCGTAAGGCCTGGTCCATGTTGGGTGAAGAGGACGACGACACATCACTGGCCTCAGGAGACCTGCAGGCTGTGTGGCCTCAGGCATGTTCCCACTCTCTGGCTGCAGATCCTCACCTGTAATATGGGAGGATGAGAGTGGGTGGTGGCTGTAGAATTTCCAGGATTCCCTGGTCCTTGAGGAATTCTGGATGGTTCTGAGCCCCTCCCAAGCCTACTGAGCCTCTCCCCAGCACTTCATAATGAACCTGAAGCAGGAAAAGGCTCCTATGGGCTGGATGGGGCTTCCCTGAGACTCCTGAACCGTGGAGAGTCTCATGTGTGCCCCAACCTGAGCGTCCTTTTCTTCTCAGCATCCCTAGGAAGGCAACTTTTGGTCCCAGGGAGGCCAGTCTGCAACTGTGAAGGGGGAGAAGCTCCCTTGAAGCTGATGGATCAAACTCTTGAAGTGGTCTGAGTGTCCTGGCAGCCATGGCCAAAGAGGAGGAGAGGGGGCAGGAATCATGAGATACTTAGTTCTTATTTTTTGAGAAAAAGAGATAGGCCAGCTCACCTGCAGAGAAAATAATTTCCTACCTGCCCTCAATTATTGTTTCCTTCAGCCACTCTTTACTGAGAAGTCACAATTTGCCAGGCACCGCGTTGGGCACTGAGTTTAAGGAAAACACCAGAGATAGGTAGTATTGAGCCCTTTAAGGATTTTTAATAAAAAACAGGCATACACAGGACTTCCCTGGTGGTCCAGTGGTTGAGAATCTGCCTGCCAATGCAGGGGACACGGGTTCGATCCCTGGTCGGGGAACTAAGATCCCACATGCCTTGGGACAACTAAGCCTGCATGCTGCAACTACTGAGCCCTCACGCCACAGCTAGAGAGCCCACGTGCCACAACTACTGAGGCTATGCGCTCTGGAGCCCATGCACCACAACTAGAGAGAAGCCCATGCACCGCAACAAAAGATTCTGTGTGCCGCAACTAAGACCCGATGCAGCCAAATAAATATTAAAAACAAAAAAACAAAAACAGGCATACAGGATATACCTCAAGCCAGAGTGCCTTCCATTGCCAAACTTTTACATTATTGGCCAGATAACGAGTGTTTGGTTTTTTCACAGAGGGACATCTTGCCATACCTGGAAACCTTTTATGTAGATGTTGGAGCTGACATTTCCCTTTTCTGTTTTCCTGCTTAACATGACAGCATAAAAATTTTCCTTTATTAGTAGAAATACTTTTAGAAATCTTAAGTGAAGTATAACATACATGCAGTAAAGCACTCATATTGTAAGTGTACAGCTCAAATAATTTTCATAAACTGAACACTACTGTGTAAGCAAATCAATGAACAGAGCATGACCTGGCCCTGGAAGCCTCCCTTCTACTCCCCATCTAGTCACCATCCTGACTTCTAACAAAATAGAGTTTTTTTGCTTGTTTAGCTACAAATCCTTATAAACCCAATCCCCCCGCCCCTCCCCGCACCAAAGGCAGAGTTTTATTGTCTTTTTTGTAAGGTTTTATTATATAGTCATTATAAACAATAAATAACTATAATAAAGTCTCTAAGCAGCATTGCATAAGGATACAAAGAAGAAAGTCAAGATCACAAGATTATCACATAATTAACCACTGTGAACATTTAGTTTGTGTGTGTCCATGTCCTTCATGTTTTTCTATTGAGTATATATATTTTTTACTTTTTACTGAAGTATAACATAATAATATACATACAGTAAAGGGCACTATCCTTTTTTTTTTTAATTTAATTTTATTTTTGGTCATGCCACGCGGCTTGCAGAATCTTAGTTCCCCCAACCAGGGATCGAACCCTCACCCTCGGCAGTGAAAGTGTGGAGTCCTAACCACTGGACCACCAGAGAATTCCCAAGGGCACTATCCTTAAGTGTGCAGTTGTATGGATTTTAACATAAGTATAGACCCATTAAACACATATGGTTGATCCCCAACTTATCTTAGTTGTTTGTAAATTACTGCAATTATAAACGAGATGAACATCTTTGCGAGTTAAACTGAGTTTTCATAGTATTTATTTTCTACAAATTTCTGCAAGAAATTATCAAGCTAAAATTATAACAATAGCTAGGTTTGATGTGTACTGTTTCATTTCATCGTCATGACAACCCACGGAGGCAGGGACAGCTGCCGTGCCTGGTTTATACTGGAAGGACAGCTTGGGCCTGACTTACTGCAAAGGACTCTCGTCCTTTGACTGCAGCTTCTGTCCTCCTCCTGCTCTCTCCCTCCTCCTTATCTGTGTCCCTCATCTCGACCCCAGATCAAGGAGCTGCAGCTCGTGCTGGCCGAAGCACATGACAGCCTCCGGGGCCTGCAAGAGCAGCTCTCCCAGGAGCGGCAGCTGCGGAAGGAGGAGGCTGAAAACTTCAACCAGAAAGTGGTGCAGGTGGGTGGCGCCCAGTGCTCTCCTGCACCTACTGCAGCCTGTCTTCCCTGAACCAAACCTTAGCGGTCCATGGGTCTTCAGAGGCAGGAATGTCAGGGGAAACCTGTGTCTTCTCGCCCCGTGCTGCACTGGTGCTTATGCGTTAGCTGTGCTGGGCTGGAATCCTGGGCTTGTCGTTGACTGTCTGTGTGACCTCAGGCCCATTCTGTCGCCTCTCTGTGCTTCAGTTTCCCATCTATGAAATATTGCCCCGTCAGAGTTGAAAATCTGTATTAGAAAGGCCATAGGCCTGGCTGGTAATCAAGATGGTAGCTCTGCTAGTAGAAAGCATTTATTAAGCCCTTACTCTATGTCAGGGCACTTGCCACACATCATGTCCTTTAATCCTCATGTTTTCCCCTGTGAAATGTGTCCCCATTTTACAGGTGGGGAAACTGATGCCCAGAGTGCTGAAGTGCTTTGCCCAGGGTTGCACTTGCAGGGCAAGGTGGGGCTGGGATTCTTTTTTTTCTTTTGTTTTTAATATTTTTTTATTATTTATTTTATTTCTTTGGCTGCGCCGGGTCTTAGTTGCAACACGCAAGATCTTCATTGTGGCATGCAGGATCTTCAGTTGCGGCATGCAAACTCTTAGTTGTGGCATGCATGCAGGGTCTAGTTCCCTGACCAGGGATCGAACCTGGGGCCCCCTGCATTGGGAGCGTGGAGTCTTACCCACTGGACCACCAGGGAAGTCCTTGGGACTGGGATTCTAATCCAGGTTATTGGCTCTCTCTGCCATTACCCCGTGTTGCTTACTAGGGTATTAATGCTGTCAGCCTTCCTCACCCCGAGAATGCCCTTTGCTCTGCATGTGGGTCACCCCTCCCTGTCATCACTGCTCACCCTCCCAGGTGCCTCAATGAATGTGAGAGTTCATGTTGGTTCCTGGTATGGGCTCATTAGATGATGTCATGGTTTTTACGATCAGACAGAGCCGGATTCAGATCCCAGCTCTTTCGCTGATTGTTACTGTGATTGCTGCTGTTTTTATGAGTCTCTCTCCCCTGGAGGAGCTGAGGGAACTGTTTATTTCAACACAGTGAACTGCTAGTGGTGGAATCCCTGTCGGGGGTCACCACCGGGCACCCCCTGAAATTTCCTCTCGGCCCTTGTGTGAGGCCTGGAACGGGATGAGTTAGGGTCCCCTAGACAGCTGGGGTAGCTCACCCTCTTGTCCCCCTTGCAGCTGAAGGAGGACCAGCAGAGGGCACTCCTGCGGCGGGAGTTTGAGCTGCAGAGTCTGAGCCTGCAGCGGAGGCTGGAGCAGAAATTCTGGAGCCAGGAGAAGAACATGTTGGTTCAGGAGTCCCAGCAGTTCAAGCACAACTTCCTCCTGCTCTTCATGAAGCTCAGGTGGTTCCTCAAGCGCTGGCGGCAGGGCAAGGTTTTGCCCAGCGAGGGAGATGACTTCCTTGAGGTATGGTTCCCCTGGGACTGGGACTGGGGTGGGGTGGGGTAGAGGAGAGAGGACAGGAGGGACTTAGCCCTGGGGCTCAGATACGAAGCATCAGCTTGCAGCTTCCATCCTTGCATTCATTCATTCATTCACTCCTTCAGCATCGGTTTGCTGAGAACCAGCTCTTTACTGAGTGCTGTGGCAGACGCGGGGAGACCGTGGTGCAGACGACAGACTCTGTCCCGGCCTTGCCAGGGGGCCAGTGGGTCTTTCACACTTCTCTGGTATTTGTTGGTTTCCCTTTTTAACAGACCTGAGTCTTGAGCTGGCAATAGGATATAGATGCGTTTAATGATCTGGTTTCGTTGTTTTTGCATTATAGGCACATATAGTACATATGAATGTTCTTTATTCTTTTAAGGTACAGTTTATATACAGTAAGGTGCACACACCTTAAGTGTACAGCTGATGAAGTTTTATAGTGCACACCCTGCAGAGACATAGTATAGCATCACCCAGGTCACAGTGAGCACATTTCCAGTGCTCCAGAAGGCTCCCGGGTGCCCCAGGGGATACGCCCACCCCAGCAGTCAGCACTCTTCTGACTTCTTACACCATGCATCAATCTTGCCTATTCTAGAACTTCATACAAGTGCGTGTAGTCTTTTGTGTCTGGCTTTTGCTTAATATAATTCTTTGAGATTCATCCACATTTTACCTATAAAAGTAGTTGGTTCTTTATTGCTGCTTATTTTTCACTTATGAATATATTTTATTTTTAATGTTACCTTTGACAATGATAATGGACACTGGCTTTCCATTTTTAGTAATATCAACTTCCTATTTTAGATATGTTTATTTAACTAGAAAGAGTACGTTGACTTAAAAGCATTACTGATAGTACAGGTAGTATATGGGTGTGGCAGGAAACGTGATGAGTGGAGCTTTGGGAATGTGAAGCTTGGGAAGGACTCACGTGGCCCATTTGTCCCTCAGCCTGTGCAGGACCCTTTGTCCTCAAATCCCCTTCCTCCTGTCACGATCAGCACGCTGACATTGCTAGGAGAAGGGGGCATGTAAGGACGTCATACCTCAGTCATACCCACTTGAGTTGGCACTGCTCACCTTGGCCTTGGCCTTTTAGGTACAGGTACCTCTGCCCTAGCCCAGGCTTGGCCCTTCTCCGGTTCAAGCTACTCATTCCAGAGCCAATGGGGACCAGTGGCAGTCCCCATGTACCCCTGTCAGGGGTCCCCCAGAGTAGCCTGAATGTCCCAGGAGCAGGGGATGGTGGTTAGACCTGAGTCTGTAGCAGGAGTTTCCTCCCCCATCCCCAGTGGGGCTCATAGGCCACCCGCCTCCTCCCCAAGGGCCTCTAGAGAGAGTTGCTACCATCTTTAGATGAACACACTCCCTGCTGCCCTCTCCCAGGAATGTCTGACATGGAGGCACCCCTATGAGAAGCACCTGGAAAGCCCAGCATGGCTGCCCCTCGAGCATCACTCTTAGTGACACCTGGGGACTCCTATTTGAAGCCACTGTCTGCTTTAGGACTGTCCCTCCTGTTTGGAAGTCCCACACAAGCCTCTGGATGAAGCCCAGTTTGTTTTTTTTAATACTTTTTTTTTTTAAACATCTTTATTGGGGTATAATTGCTTTACAGTGGTGTGTTAGCTTCTGCTTTATAACAAAGTGAATCAGTTATACAATAACTTTTTTAAATTTTATTTTTTTATATTATAGTAAAATATATTGTACATAACATAAAATTTACCATTTTAACTATTTTTAAGTTTAGAGTTCACTGGCATTAAGTACATTCACATTGCTGTGTAACCATCACCACTGTCCATCTCCAGAACTCTTCATCTTGTAAAACTGAAACTCTTACCCATTCACTCCTTATTCCCCCCTCCGCCTGCCCTGGCAACCACTATTCAGCTCTCTGCTTGTATGAGTTTGACTTCATTAGATTCCACATATAAGTGAGATCTTGTAGTATTTCTCTTTCTGTCTCTGGCTTATTTTGCTTAGCCTAATGTCTTCCAGGTTCATCCATGTCCATGTTGTCGCAAATGGCAGGATTTCCTTCTTTTTTAAGACTGAATAATATTTCCTTGTATGTATCTATCACTTTTTCTTTACCCGTTCATTCATAGACACACACTTAGGTTGTTTCCATATCTTGGCTACTGTGAATAATGCCACAGTGAACATAGAGAGATCCAGATTTCATTTTCTTTGGATATATACCCACAAGTGGGATTGCTAGATCGTATGGGAGATCTACTTTTAATTTGGGGGGAAACTTCTATACTGTTTTCCATAGCTGAAGCCCACTTTTGGCTGCTAGGGAAGATGTTTCCCCCTCCACCAAAAAAAATGAATTGCCTTCAGGCCACGTAGCCTGATTTTAAATCAGGTTGTCTCAGGCAAGCTCTCCATATTTGGTGAAAATCTTTCTAGCCATTTCAATGTACTGGGATAACAGAGAGAAACAGAAACTTACTTCAGGATAAAAATAAGGTGTAACCATAGAAAATAAAATAATATACATGCCTATAATACATAGAAATATACATACTTACTGAGATAGACATGATAAGAAACATAACCACCCACACTGTAAAAAATACATATATACATAGATATGATGATATAAAGCCCATGTGTATAAAATACATATAAACAAGTACATAGTAAAATACAGATAACCATATAAATAACAAGCTTGATGTACATTCATACTTTTAAAGAATATGTGTGTCCACTCATGTAGAATTAAAAGTATATATATGAGGGCCTCCCTGGTGGCGAAGTAGTTGAGAGTCCGCCTGCCGATGCAGGGGACGCGGGTTCGCGCCCCGGTCTGGGAGGATCCCACATTGCCGCGGAGCGGCTGGGCCCGTGAGCCATGGCCGCTGAGCCTGCGCGTCCGGAGCCTGTGCTCCGCAACGGGAGGGGCCACAGCAGTGAGAGGCCCGCGTACCGCAAAAAAAAAAAAAAAAATTATATATATGAATGATAACCCTCATATATCGCGTATTTATAGTGTCGTGGGCACTGTGTTAAATGCTCTATTTGGATAATTGCATTTCACTTTTACACATACCCTATGATGTGGAAACAATTATTATCCCCATTCTACTGCAGATAAAGATCTTTGATTCCTTGTCCTCGATTCTGAAATCCAGAACCTCTGAGAACCGTGTTTTGTTGGGTCTAACTCAGTTGGAAAAAATTGACCTGACATTCATTTGGCAGCAGAACCTTTACCCATTTCCTGTTAGTATTCACATGTTTGAAGGGGAAATATTGGTGTCCACGAGCATAGGGTATCTCACCAGACGGGGCTGTTTTACAATATACAGTGTAGGTACCATATTAGCTTTCTAAATCCCGATGACTTCTGAATTCCAAGCACACCCGGCCCAAAGAATTTCAGAGAAAGAACTGTGCACCTGTGTGTACAGATAATCAAAAGTCAGTATGGTTAGATTCTGACCAGGGAGGGAACCGGGTACTTACTCACACAGGCCCTGCCCCAGCCCACATATCCCCAGGCTCGGTGCCTGCCCTGAACCCCAGAAGCCCTCCTCGCTTGATTTCGCCACACTCCCTTGGTTTCCCTTCCACCTCACTCGTTGCTTCTCCTCAGTCTCCTTGGCCGGACGCTTCCTTTTCTCCCTGAACTGACCCCTTAACGTCAACAGTCCCGAGGGCTTAGCCCTCAGGCCGCGTCTCTCCTTGCCCTTCACCTGCCTCCTTGGGGAGCTTGTCCAGGCACTTGGCTTACATGGCCTTTCTCGCACACTGCGAAGCTATCTAGAATCTACGGAATCTGACCCAGCTGCACTGCCTACCCCCTCACCACCCCCATCTGAGCCATCACCACTTCTTGCCCGGATTATCACCGTAGCCTCCTAGCTGGTCTCCCTGCCTCTGCCCTTGCAGCCTTCCACAGAGCATCTTCTATTCAAAGCAGGGAGGTACCAGGCCACATGGATGGTGCCCCCTGGTGTTGTGCAGCATGGAGCTCTGTCGCTACCCTATAAAGTTATCTCAACACAGCAGCTAGAGTGATCGCGTAAAACTGAAAGCCAGGCCGGTGTCGCTCCTCAGCACAATCCTCCCCTGGCTCCCATGTCACCCAGAGTAGAAGCCAAAGTCCCTACAAAGCTTGTTCAACCAGCCTTGGTCCCCGTACCTCTCACTTCCTCCCTGGCTCTCTCGCTCTTCCTCAAATAGATGTGTTCCCATCTCAGGGCCTTTGCATTTACTGTGACCTTAACCTGGAATTCTCAACCTGCACGTATTCACGTGGCTTATTTTTTTTACCTCCTTCAGGATTTTGCCCAAATATCACCTTCTCTCTGCGGCCTTCCTTGACCACCCAGTGCAGCACATGCTAGCTCCTCTCCCAGCTCTCTTTTTCTCCATAGCACTTATTATGGAACATTCCATATATTTAAAGCTGTTCCATGTATCAACATTTCACATATTTGTTTGTTTTCCTGCTACTGGAATGGAAGCTCAAGGGGACCAGGGCTTCTGCTTCACTCCCGTCATAAACTAGACCCTGGTCTCCTGGGCTGGCTCTCGACTCCTGCCCAGAATCCATCAGCAGCAGACCCCTCCGCTCCCAGGAAGGGTCCCTTCTGCCCACCCAAGCCTCTGGTTGCCCTTATCTATAATTATGAGGGTGCCTTGTGGCCCTTTATTCCAACCACAGTGCCTACCTTGACAGCATAGCTATTTCGGAGTAGCTCTCAGGGATGCCTCATGGTCCTTGGGGCAGAAGAGATGGTGTGGGGGGTAGAAGGGTCTGACTCTCCAGCTGTGCTCCTTGACCAGGACGGTGCCCAGGGCTCAAAGTTAAAATCTGGGAAATCAGTGCCCAGCTGGGGTACTTTTGGTCCATAAACGCCCTTTCTTTATTCCTGCCTGGCTGTGCAGCCCACTTTCTATCTGGGCCACTAGCCTGTATCCCCTCTCCCTGAGGGTCAGACCCCCAGGCATGATGCCCTCCTACCCGCTATTGAGTGTGGTTTTTAAAAAACAGGTAAATAGCATGAAGGAGCTGTACCTGCTAATGGAGGAAGAAGAATTAAACGCCCAGCATTCTGATAACAAGACCTGCACGGGGGACAGCTGGACCCAAAACACGGTGCGTTCTCAGCCCATTTCCAGTCCTGTCCTGTCCATTTGTTCCTTTGTCTGTTTAGTGATCACATCTTGCTGCTTTCTGACCCCAGTCCTACACCAGGCACCGGAGCGGCAGAGGGTTATTGCTTGGTCACTGGCCCCAGATGCTCAGTGCTATGGGGTATGTAAGTCACCCCAGGGCAGTGACAGAGGGTCAGATGATGGACTGTGGAGTCTCAGGTGAGAGAGCAGTTAATTCTGTTTGGAGTATAGAGGATGGTATTACAGAGAAGGGGTCATAGGTGGTGGGTTTTGAAGGATGAATAGGAGCTTGCCTAATAGAGAATAGGGAAAAGGCCATTCGGTACCAAGAGAACTGTATATACAGAGATGTGGCAAGGTATCCTGAGTCTGGCTGCAGCTTGGGATGTGCATAGTGGGGGTAAGGACATCAGGCTTGAGTGAGTTGTATGAAGAAGGGCCTTGTGGCCTAGGATCAGGAACCATCAAATCAAGCCACGGGGTAGTATAGAGCAGTAGGGTCAGGCTCCCAGGGGCACCCACAGTAAGCTGGGTTACAGGTGGGAAACAGGTCATGGGCCCAGGAGAGAAGACTGGGTCCAAGTCGTGCAGTCAGGGAGCTTCCGTGGTTCAGACTCCCCATCTGGCCTACGGTGGGTCAGAGAAGGCAGATCTTGGGCAAGGAGAAAGACGGAGGCCTAGATGCTGCAGAGCCTCAGAGAAGCCAGGGCCCAGCTCAGATTTAGGTTGAATAATTGCTGTAACTACAGAATTTTGTGTTTTTGTGAGACTGGGTCATGTGTCAGTCTAAGAGGTGGCCAGGGCTGGGCTTGGCATGCCTGTTTTACGGGGAGATGACCCGAAGAGGTCGTGGGACTTGCCTGAGGCCTGGTAGAGCCCCAGGCTGGACTCTGGATGAGTTCCCAGCCCAGCCTCTCCTCCTTGCCGCTCCGAAAGCTCCTGACCCAGGCCTTGCCCCCATCTGCAGCCTAATGAGTACATCAAGACACTGGCCGACATGAAGGTGACGCTGAAGGAGCTATGCTGGCTGCTTCGGGATGAACGCCGTGGTCTGACTGAGCTTCAGCAACAGTTTGCCAAGGCCAAGGCCACCTGGGAGACAGAGCGGGCAGAGCTCAAGAGCCATACTGCCCTGGTGAGTCTCCCACCTGTCAGAGACATCCCCCTCCTTGTTCCCCTCTTTGCGAAGGCCTCAGCTGTCAGACTGGGGAGGAGGATGCCCAAGCCATGCTCCTAGAAGCATAGGAACCCCTTCACTTACCTTGTGGCCCAGAGAGGGCAAGACACTTGCCTAGAGTCACACAGCAAGGGTACCAGAAACAGTGGGAACTGAAGGTCCCTGGGCTAGGGAAGGCAGGTGAGGGACTGGCAAAGGAGCCATGGGGACATCACAGGCACCTCCGCCACACCATGAGCTCACAGGTGAGGCCGGAACACTTAAATGCCTGTCTGCACCTGGTGACATCCTTCATCCTCACACCCAGACTTCTGCTGCCTGCTGTCCTCATAAGGATCCCCTTAAGCCCCTGCTACCTGACTCTGCTTTGCTCCCTCCACCCGAACTGGGGAACTCCCCTCCCTACAACTCGATGATCAAAGGAGCCTTAACCAGGAGTCCTGGATATTTGGTCTTTGCTGTGTGCCTGGAGGCAAGGTGCTGCCCCCCACTCTGGCCTGAGAAGTGAGGGGATGGGCTTCCTCCTGCTCAGAAAGAATGCTCTCACCACCCCAACCCCTACCCCACGCCAGAACTCTGCGGGGCCCAGCTTCCTCCCCGCTGCCCCTGCTGCAGTCTGCCCTCCCAGGTATCACGGGCCCCTCAGAGGTCGGTACCCTGATTATCTTTGTTGGGCAAGTGACAAAGCAGGCACAGAGGAGTTAAGCTCCTTTCCCAAGGTCACCCAGCTAGTCAGTGGCAGACCTGACCCTCACTCCCCAAACCTCTGCCCTCCTGGCTCCTCATGACCGTGATCCCACCTTCTTCCCAGTTCTCAGACTTCTGGCTTCCTGGTGCCACCGTTCTCTCCTCCCAACCCTCCCTGCTGATCTCACAGCTCCCGCCCCACCTGCACCTTCCACAGCGTCCCCTGCTCCTACTGCCCCCCCAACCCCAGGCGTTCCAGGTATCCCTCTCGCCATGGGAACCTGACCACAGCTTGGGGGTGTGGGGTACATTGATTCTATAGATTGCACGTTTCCCTCCTGCACCCCAAGATTTGGGCCAAGACAGCCATCACGCTCAGGTGATTCCTGCCCACATTCTTTATGTGACTGTGCATGTCCCCCACTAACCGTAAACCCTGGTAAACATGGGTAAGTGTTGATGAAATATCATGAGAAGCAATAACTAGGAGCCTCTGCCATTCTGTAGCTATGTGACCAGGGACAAATAACCTCTGTGAACCTCTTCCTCCTCTGTAAAGTATCGACAATGGTGGTTATCTTGCTGAGTTTTCTTGAGGGCATAGATAATGCCTGAAGGGCCCTTAGCACAGAGCTTGGTGTGTAGAAGCTGTGCTACACAAGCCTTGACTGTGAGAAACGTTTAGTTCTAACTGAGGAGGTCAATGGAGGTTCCTGGGTGAGGGGTCCTCTGAGGAGAGCACCCTCCCCCTGCCCCCTGCTGGTGCCCGGGGAGGGACGAGGGAGGGCAGAGAGGAGGGTCCTCCTGGTGCCAGCCACCCAGGTTGCTCTTCTTTCCGCAGATGGAGCTGAAGGCTGGGAAGGGGGCTGGAGATCGGATAGGGCCCGACTGGAAGGCAGCCCTGCAGAGGGAACGGGAGGAACAGCAGCACCTCCTGGCTGAGTCCTACAGTGCAGTCATGGAGCTGACACGGCAGCTGCAGATCAGTGAGCACAACTGGGGCCAGGAGAAGCTGCAGCTGGTGGAGCGGCTTCAGGGTGAGAAGCAGCAGGTGGAGCAGCAGGTAAAGGAGCTGCAGAATCGCCTGAGCCAGGTGAGGTCTGTCCCAGCCCAAGATGGCTTAAGCACAAGGGGGAAGTTGCTATAGGCACAGACCAGGGGGAAGACTCCTTCAGGTAGAGATGGATCTGTATGCTCAGAGACTGCAGTAGGGACCAGGTCTTCCTCTCTGCCAGGCTCACAGGCTTGCTTTCCTCTGTGTTTTATTCTGAAGCAAGCCGTTCTCAAATATGGCCTCTGTTAGTGTTGTATTCATATCCTCACAGCTTAGCAGTTTCAATGGAAAGAGAGTTTTCCTTTTCCACAGGGCTCTGATCTGCCAGGTTTCCCATAAAAATTAGAGTCCTCTGACCAAAAGGGGGAAATAGGAAAAACAATCATTGACCATTACAACCCCACTACAGTTAACATGCACCTATCTTATCAAGCTGCTATGCTCCACTGTGACTTTTTCCTTTGTTTATTTTTTATTGCAATTGTATAAGTCAGGACTTCATCTTTATATAAGACTCAAATATTACAAAAGCATACTCCAACCCACTCCCTCCCTTTCTTGCTGTTTAAATTTACATTCAGGGCTTCCCTGGTGGCACAGTGGTTGAGAATCTGCCTGCTAATGCAGGGGACACGGGTTCGAGCCCTGGTCTGGGAAGATCCCACATGCCATGGAGCAACTAGGCCCATGAGCCACAACTACTGAGCCTGTGCTCCACAACAAGAGAGACCGCGATAGTGAGAGGCCCGCGCGCCGCGATGAAGAGTGGCCCCCACTTGCCACAACTAGAGAAAGCCCTCGCACAGAAATGAAGACCCAACACAGCCAAAAATAAATAAATAAATAAATAAATAAATAAAATAAAAGCCAAGCATTTGAAGCCCTTTAAAAAAAAAAAGGGCGGGGGGGCTTCCCTGGTGGCGCAGTGGTTGAGAGTCCGCCTGCCGATGCCCCGGTCCGGGAAGATCCCACATGCCGCGGAGCGGCTGGGCCCGTGAGCCATGGCCGCTGAGCCTGCGCGTCTGGAGCCTGTGCTCCGCAACGGGAGAGGCCACAACAGTGAGAGGCCGTGTACCGCAAAAAAAAAAAATTTACATTCAGAGATTTTTTGTAAATCATTAATTGAATCCTAATATACATATTATTTACACTTTGCCTCTTTCATAGAGAGCTGTTCATGACAGAATGCAGAGGCCACTCTCATTCAGTTTAATTGCTGCTTAGCATACCTAGGTGGAGATACCACTTTGATGTCATTCAGCTGCTGATGTAGCTATTACAGGCGTTGTGGCGTGAATTAACATGGTAATAACAACTATTACCGTGCTTGATATAATGACACTTATAAAGATGCCTGTAAGTGGTTGGTTTCATGATCCTTTGTCAAACCCACTCTGTTGGTTCAGAGCTGCTGCCCCCTGGGAAGGTGGCTCTGAGTCCATGATCTGGGTCATCTGGGCTGCAGAGTGGAGACTGGGGAATGGCCCTGCACAGAATAGGGCCCTGCTCACCGTCTTTGCCTGCACATGACTGTCTTCTTTACTCTTGCCCAGCTGCAGAAGGCTGCTGACCCTTGGGTCCTGAAGCACTCGGATCTGGAGAAGCAGGACAACAGCTGGAAAGAGGTGAGTGGGGTGGCAGGCGGCCCATGTGCTGTGCTCCTGGCTACACTGGAAAGTCTCTCACTTGTGGGGAATGTGACAAGGAGGATGCTAATCCTGTCCCACAGGTCACACACCCTCACCCCCTTGGGCTCCTCAATCCTGAGGTCTCTACTTCATGGTTCCAGCCTTGAGACCTGCCAAGAGCCCCCTGTTAGCTCCATCCTTCCAGGCCTGGGACAAAGGCTAGGTGTTTCTCTGTGTTTCAGTTGTGGCTTTCTCAAAAGCAGAGCCTCCAAAGAGCTGTGTGATCCTGGGCAAGTCACTCTCCCTCTCTGGGCCCCAGTTGCCTCATTTGTAAAATGAGAATCACTTTCTCTGCCTTAGCCCAGCCCTGGTTGTGGAGATCAATCAGTGAAGTTTGCTTCTAAGCCTCAGGTGCACTGTCCATATAGCCACACACTGAGTAACCAAAGAGTGAACATATGGGCCCTTGCTCATGATAGCCTGAGGAAGCAATAAAAGCCAATTCTGGGGAACTGAAGCAGGAGAGGATTTCATTAGGGGCTCAAAAGGGCTGGTGATGCAGGGTCAGAAAACTGGTGCAGGTCTCTGAACCAGGGTGGGGCAAACCCCAAGCAGGACCTCAGGTCACTGCTTTCACCTTCAGCTGAGCAGCGACTACTGGGTGCTTTGTTGCTGCCACTACATTCAGAATACGTTCTAAATAGAGTCTCTTTCCTTGGGTTCCCTCTTGGACCGCTGATTGGCCATGCCTGCATCACATACCTATGTGTGTGTGGAGAGGGGGTAGGTGCACTGTAGCCAGAAACTGACCAATGGGCATTCTAGATCAGTACTGACATCACTCCTGCTCTACAAGAGGAGACTCATGCGTGGGGCTCGGGGCCAGCTCCCACCCAGACCCCCTGTTACCTTCGCTCTGTGTGCTAGTGGCCAGACTGACCCTTTCCTGTCTCTCTTCTATGGCAGACACACAGTGAGAAGATCCACAACAAGGAGGCTGTTTCTGAAGCTGAGCTTGGGGGAACCGGCTTAAAGAGGTGCTAGCAGCCCCTCCCCATGCTCCACTCTGCAGCCCCTCCCCCTGCTCTGCGCCCAGCCCCACCCTGCAGGCTGCCCTGCCCCTTTGCCTCTCTTCTCTTCCTCTGCCCTGCGCACCCACCACTGCACCTCAGCTGAATTGGGAGAACACTGGGATATGGTTTCTAAAGATTTTTTTTTTTTTTGATGTGGACCATTTTTTTAGTCTTTATTGAATTTGTTACAATAGTGCTTTTTGTTACAATAGTGTTACAATAGTGCTTCTGTTTTATGTTTTGGTTTTTTGGCCCGGAGGCATGTGGGATCTTAGCTCCTCCACCGGGGATTGAACCCACACCCCCTGCATTGGAGGGTGAAGCCTTAACCCCTGGACCCCCAGGGAAGTCCCTTGGGACCCCAAGCCACTTAGGAGCTGGGAAAGTTTGGGTGATGGAAACTGTAGCCTGTGCTTTTTTTGATTCTGGGCGTGGAAAACTGGGGCCCCGGAATATCCTCGCTGGGAAAGAAACTGTTTAGCTCCTCTTGGGGTTCTTCCTGTCTCTGGAGTTGGGAGAGTCCGGCTGGACATCTATTCCTGGGACTAGTGAGCAGCATCCTCTGGGCCCAGCCCTGTGCTATAGCCAGGAAAACCCCTAGGGCTATCAGGACCGTGTCTCCACCATTCGGAAACCATTATGAAAAGATTCAGGGTAACAGAACCTCCCAGGGGCCGTGCGAGTAGCGTGAAGCCAGGTGGGCCCCAGGATAGGAGGGTGGCTCTGGAGTGGTAGTGTGGGATTTGAATTCCAGCACTGTCATTTCTAGCTCTGTGCCCTTGGGCTATACTTCCCATTTCTACCTACTGGGATAACAGGAATTGGCCCCTCGAGTTGTCGGAGGACTGAATGGTCTGACGTGTGCAATGTTGTCACGTAGGCCTGGCACTGACAGTCATCAGGCAGTGCACGTGCCAGGTCTGGGCTGGAGATTAAATGGCGTCCTAGGTTGGGTTCCCTCAAAAGTAAACGTTGAGGCAAGGATTTAAGTGCAAATGGTATATTTGGGAGGGGATTCCAGGAAAAGCCTGGAAGTGAGACAGGGTAGGGAAGGCACCATAAAGGAGGTATTGTCAACCAGGATACACGTGGACAACTGGGTCAGCTTCACAGCATCTCTGGGAGCCAGAGCTGAACATTAGTTCTCCCACCTGGGGCACAGGGAGGCGGGTACCAAGCCACCAAACCCCACTCATTGTTTGTTGAGGGCTGTGTCTAGGGCCATAAACTATGTGAATGTCTAGCTTCCTGTGGGTGGAGGCCAAGTGTGCTCCTGCAGACAGAAAAAAGCCCTCCAGTGGAGAACGGCAGGTGCTCAGAGATGCAGTGCTGCGTGTGTAGGTGTGAGTGTGGAGGGGATGAGGGGCAGGGCACCTACAGCATCTTCCACAAGAGGTGAGCAGGACCGTCATGGTCCGTCTCCCCACTGCCCCACCACCCCCTGCCCGCGAAGTGCACGGACCAGGGAGGAAGACCAGAGTACCTGCTCCGCATGAGGCATCTTCCACTAACTCTGCCCTTTCTCCTCTGCGCTTCCCAGGACCAAATCTGTTTCCTCCATGTCAGAGTTTGAAAGTCTGCTGGACTGTTCCCCGTACCTCGCAGGGGAAGCCGCCCGGGGCAAGAAGCTGCCCAACAGCCCTGCCTTTGCTTTTGTGGGCCCCCAGCCAGTGGACCCGGAGAAGGCTGCCCCGGAACAGCCAGGCCTCTCTCCACGTGACTGCAACCGCCTGGGTGCCCTGGGCTGCCAGGAGCCAGCAGGGAAGCAGATGCAGCGCAGCTACACGGCTCCCGACAAGACGGGCATCCGCGTCTACTACAGCCCCCCGGTGGCCCGGCGCCTGGGCGTCCCCGTGGTCCATGACAGGGAGGGCAAGATCATCATCGAGCCCGGCTTCCTCTTCACCACAGCCAAGCCCAAAGAGTCCGCCGAGGAGGACGGGCTGGCGGAAAGCTCCTACAGCCGCTGGCTCTGCAACTTCTCCCGGCAGCGCCTGGACGGGGGCTCCGGGGGCGGCCCCTCGGCGGCCGGGCCTGGCTTCCCAGCGGCCCTGCATGACTTTGAGATGTCGGGCAACATGAGCGACGACATGAAGGAGATCACCAACTGCGTGCGCCAGGCCATGCGCTCGGGCTCGCTGGAGCGGAAGGTGAAGAGCACGTCCAGCCAGACGGTGGGCCTGGCCAGCGTGGGCACGCAGACAATCCGCACGGTCAGCGTGGGCCTGCAGACCGACCCGCCCCGCAGCAGCCTGCACGGCAAGAGCTGGTCACCCCGCAGCTCCTCGCTGGTGTCCGTGCGCAGCAAGCAGATCTCCTCCTCCCTGGACAAGGTGCACTCGCGCATCGAGCGGCCGTGCTGCTCGCCCAAGTATGGCTCGCCCAAGCTCCAGAGGCGGTCCGTGTCCAAGCTGGACGGGGCCAAGGACCGCAGCCTGTGGAACCTGCACCAGGGCAAGCAGAACGGCTCGGCCTGGGCCCGCTCCACCACCACGCGGGACAGCCCCGTGCTGAGGAACATCAACGATGGGCTGTCCAGCCTATTCAGCGTGGTGGAACACTCGGGGAGCACCGAGTCCGTCTGGAAACTGGGCGTGTCCGAGGCCCGGGCCAAGCCCGAGCCTCCCAAATATGGCATCGTGCAGGAGTTCTTCCGCAACGTGTGTGGCCGGGCGCCAAGCCCCACGTCCGTACCCGGGGAGGAGGGCGCCAAGAAGCTGGAGCCCATCTCCCCCGCCAGCTACCACCAGCCGGAGGGCATGGCCAGGATTCTGAACAAGAAGGCGGCCAAGTCAGGCGGCAGCGAGGAGGCCAGGCTTTCCATGCTCCCCCAGATGGGGAAGGATGGGGTCCCTCGTGATGGAGATGGAGCCACGGTCCTTCCCAATGAGGTAGGTGGGTGGGGTCTGCCCTTTTTCTTGGGAGGTGAGATTGGCTTATAAGGTCCCACTCTTGGTTTTCAAACTCAGGCACGTGGTTTGTGTATTTCAAAAGGTCCTTGTGCTGCTCTGGGATGGGGGTTGGAAGGCCCCAGACCTGGAACAGCAGATCTGATGGACACACAGTCTGAATACAAGAGACTGGTGAGCATGGTGACATACCCACCTGCTTTGCCACCACACCCCAGACATTGCCAGCATCCCCTCCAGGGAAGAGGCATTGCCGCTCACTGCCCTCCTGCTACCCAGTGGTGTGTGGGAGCCAGCTCCTTTGGTTCATGAGAGCCAATCGTGTACATCTCTGTGTTCAGTGATGTCACCTTAGTACCTTGCGATCGGCCACCAGGGGAGGATTTACTCCTTGAAAATTAGAAATGCTGCATGGAAGGATTTACTCTGTGAAAATTGGAAATGCTGCAAATCAGGGCTTCTCCTCTTACTCCTGGGAAACTAGTCATTAAACATGTACCAGCACACCACTGCCCTCACCAAGACTGTATCCCTAAGTGCTTCCATTTTCTCTGGGACTGTTTTGCTGCTCACCCCACTCCCGATACCAATTTCAGATTTAGTTAGGGATCATGTGCATGTTAGTAAAACGACGCATGTAAGTTAGTTTTGCAGAAAGGGAAATTGCAGAGGATCTCACGGAACCCAAGGGCAGGGACCCAAAAGCCCCAGTGGCTGCTCTGTCTCCCTCTCCTCTCTCCTGAGCTTCACTTTCTCTGATGTCCTCTTCCTCCCTCTGTCTCTGTTATATTTGAATATGGTCCAGGTGGGCTCTGCCTACTCTGCTTTTATAACATCTTCCAGTTCCAGCACCTAAGGGAGACTGACTCAAATCCCTCTGTCCCCATTCCACATTTCAGGAAGAAACTGACTAGTGTAACTTGAGTCCAGTGTAACCCCCTTGGTCCAGTCAGCTGTGGTCAGGGGTGGTATCATGGTCTGCAGTGCACGGAGTGAAGGAGGGTTGTAGGTGGGGGCACAGAGAGGTGGCATGGGGTGGGATTGACCCATGTGATTTGTACATATTGTATGTTTAGCTGGTTTCTAGTTTTTCCCTATTACACGTAATGCTGTGGTGAACATCTTGACACAAAAGCATTTTTCCGTATTGCAGATTATTTCCTTACGTTTGAGTTGCAGAAACGGGATTCCAGAATAAAAGACTGTAAATTGTTAAAGGTATTTGATAAGTGTTGCTAAATTGTCTTTCCAAAGACTTCGTTTAATTTCTAGAACCCCCAGGAGTATATGGTGAGTGCCTCACCTCCCTATACTCTCTGGCTGCATTTAAAAAAAAAAACAAAACCTTTTAAATATTCATTCCTCTTTTTTTAACTTAAGAAAACCCTTTGTGAGGTTAATATACATACTGAGCATATTGTAAGAATATGGCTTATTGAATTCTCACAAACTGAACACACCCATTGTATTAGAGTTCTCCAGAGAAAACAAAACCAATAGGCTTTGTGGTTATGTGTGTGTGTGTGTGTGTGTGTGTGTGTGTGTGTGTGTGTGTGTGGAGAGAGGGGGGGGAGAGAGAGAGAGAGAGAAAGAGGAAAGAGAGAGAGAGAGAGAGAGGAGAGAGAGAGAGAGAGAGAGGGAGAGGAGAGAGAGAGAGAGAGAGAGAGAGGAGAGAGAGAGGAGAGAGAAGAGAGAGAGAGAGAGAGAGAGATTTATTATATTGCAAGCTGAAGACCCAGGAAAGCCAATGGTTTAGTTCCTAAGTCCAAAAGTCTGAGAACCAGAAGAGCCAATGGTATAGCTCCAGTACAGCATATGTAGCTGATGTAGTTCCGATCTAAAGGTCATCAGGAAGGAAGAATTCTTTCTTACTCAGGGGGAGTCAGCCTTTGTGGTCTATTCAGTACATTGACTGATTGGATGAGGCCCACCCGCATTAGAGAGAGCCATCTGCTTTACTCAATCTACTGGTTTAAATGTTACTGTCTTCCAAAAGCATCCTTGCAGAGGCACCCAGGATAATATTTGACCAAATATCTGGACCTGTGGCCCAGTCAAGCTGACACGTGAAGTTAATCATCACACCCACATAACCACACCTACATAAAGAAACAGAGGTACAAAGCTGGCCGTACTTTGAATGTTGGTTTCACAGTTGATCCAGATGTTTTTCAGTATGTAAAATGTGCTTATTACCTGTTGACCCAGTAGTTCTCCTAGGAACGTAGCCTATGGAAATATTCACAGAGGTGGATACGTGTGTAAAGAAGTGTATTGCATTATTAATAAAAATTGCTAAGATTTATTGAATACTTAATAGGCGCTATCAAATGCTTCACATATACCTTATGTGACCCTCACAGCAACTTTGACAAAGGTATCACATCCCTCATCTTAGAGCAGGAAAACTCAAGGCTCAAAGAGGTTAAATAACTTATCCAAGTTCACACAGCTGGTAGACAGTTGGGCTGGGATTTGAACCAAGCAATTGAGTTTTACAGCAGCACTTTTTTTTTTCGAAGTATAGTTGCTGTACAATATTATATAAGTTACAAGTGTGTAATATAGTGATTCATCATTTTTAAAGGATATAGTCCATTTATGGTTACTATAAAGTATTGGCTATATTCCCTGTGCTGTAAAACATGTCCTTGTACAATAGCTTATTTTATACCTGACAGTTTGTACCTCTTAATCCCCTACCTCTATATTGCCCCTCCCCCCTTCCCTCTCACCACTGGTAACCACTAGTTTGTTCTCTATATACGTGGGTCTGCTTCTTTTTTGTTATATTCACGAGTTTGTTGTAATTTTTAGATTCCACATACAAATGATATCCTACAGTATTTGTCTTTCTCTATCTAACTTATTTCCCCCAGCATAATGCCCTCCAAGTCTAGCCATGTTACTGCAAATGGCAAAATCTCATTCTTTTTTTATAGCTGAGTAGTATTCTATTGTAGATATATACCACATCTTCTTTATCCATTCATCTGTTGATGGACACTTAGGTTTTGGCAATTGTAAATAATGTACACAGCACTTTTAACCATTATCCCTGTGTGTTGGTAACAGTAAAAAAAAAATTAGAAACTACCTAATATCCACATAAAAAATGCATTGGATAAATAAGTCAAGCTACTTCCATGCAGTGGAATAGTATGTGGCCATTAAAAAGAAGGAGATCTGGACATACATGACAAAAAAGTGTTCATGTTTTGCAATTACAAAATAAGCTGTAGGGGTTGAAATCATTTGGGTAAATGCATGTGTGTGCAATGTTTTGAGAATTTATCTTTCATGGACAATGTCTACTTTCTTCTCTGTATATTCCAGAATTTATTACCTTCTGGAAGGTTCTTTATGAGCATTCATTACTGTTCTAATGGGAGAAAATAATTTTTAAAAATTGGTCCAGAGAGGGGCTACAGCCCCTGGGAACTGGTCCCTGGGCACAGCTGAGTCCAGATTCCTTGCCTGGCCACCCAGTCCCTGGGTGGGCAGTGCCTCCTGGCTCCTCCCGACTTCTTCCTCCCTCCTCCCAGGATGCCGTGTGTGACTGTAGCACCCAGTCTCTCGCCTCCTGCTTCGCCCGGCCATCCCGCTCTGCCGTCCGCCACTCTCCTTCCAAGTGCAGGCTGCACCCTTCGGAGTGCGCCTGGGGTGGGGAGGAGAGGGCCGCCCCCCCCAGTGAGTGACAGAGCAGCCGAGCTCCCCACCTCAACCAGCCCAGTCCCTGGACAGCCAAAGGGAACCCGCGGAGAGGAGACGAGGTGAGGGGCCCGCTCCCCCTGCATCTCTCGCCCAGGAGGGACAGCAGCTGCACCACCGCCGCAGAAGAGCTTTCCCATCCAGGTAAAGCGGGGCCTCCTGCTGACTGCTGGGTGGCGATCTCTGACTTCCCAGGGGAAGGCAGCGAGTGGGAGAAAGACCAAAGCTGGGCTTCAGAAGCAGCTCCAGAAAGATCCCTTGGGAGCTGATCCGTTGGGAGCTGATCCCTGGGTCATAAGGGAGAGCCTTGCCTGGTTCTAGCCACACCCACTTCTCAGAAGAGCCAAGGAAAGGATACACTTCCGGCCATGCCCCTCAGGGAAACGGGCTCACAGAGACATTCCCTGCCAACCACATCCCTCTTCACGGGGAGGAAACACCAATGAGAACAGGCTTTGCTCTAGGGCTCAACCTCGGGTTCTTGGTGGAGCTGAAATGGGCATCACGCCGTCCGTTTCTTCCCTCCACCGCCTCCTCCTCCCAGCCCTGCTGCTGTGGATTGCTATGGCTCTAGGGGATATGATAGGGCGGTAACCAGGGTCAAGTATCTGCTTGGAATCCTGGAGCCCTGGATCTCCCTGCCCGTAGCTTGGGTGCAGCAAGGACTAGAAGACGAGGGGCTCAGGGCTGGAGAGCCACTGGAACTGCCTTTCTTGCCAAGGTGACTTGGGGGGGGCCCCAACCTTCCCAGGAGACTCCTTGAGGACAGAAATAGGTAAAGTCCATCTCAAGACCTGGTGCACAGATAAATAAATGCCTAATTGCCCACAGCCTTGATCGCTGGGGTCTCTTTCCCTGGCACCCTGGAGGGGCACCGCATCTCCACTGTGATTACATCCTGCGGCTGGTGGAGGGCAAAGACGTTCCCAGTAAGAGACTCCCAGATGGCCAGGTCAGGCCAAGGAGCATTCCGAGAGGCCAGTGCCCCAGGACGTGGCAATAGACTGGGGCCTGGAAACATATTTCTTGCCTCGGGTGTTTATTTGAATTTTTCTTACTATAAATATTTAAGGTGGTTTTACTTTATTTTAATAATTTAACTTACCCCAAAGCCCCTAAGGTAATTTATTGGAGGTTGATACATGTACTCTCGCCACTGGGACAATGCAAGGCTTTGACACGATGGACAGGCGCAGGGTCCCCTGTGTGGATGAGGCAACTCAGCAGCCGAGCTCTGGTCTCCAGGTCAGCTTTGGAGGGCCCCCCAGCAAAGCTGGAGCCCTGCAGCCTGCTCCCCCAAAACTGCTGACCCTTTGGCCTCAGAGCACCCCTTTACACTCAACACCCGGTACTTGCCCAGCCCCCAGACGTGAGTCTGTACATGCTCACAGCCAGGGTGGAGGGCTGGACCGCTTCCCAAACATTTTCCATTTTTTCTCATCTTCCTCCCTCCCTCTGAAACCTTTTTTGTTTCGATGAGTCAAACACGGATGTCTAAGGCTTTATCAAGAGCATGGAGATCTCTCCAAGTTCCCCAAGTGAGAACTCACAGGAAAACAGGACTGAACTTCAAGAATGTTGTTTATTGCAGCTTTGCACATCGATCTGAGAGTGTCTGCCAGCCTGCCTCAGTTCTCACCAGCCTGCCAGCTTTTTCACCAGCCTCTCTCCTTAGCCTTATGGGCTCTCCCGGCTCGCCTCCCAGCCCCAGCTCCACTGCCCACCCTTCCCCATGTTGCATGTGAGCTGCCTGAGCCATCGGATGGATTGCACCGTGGCTCACTGCAGTGTGGTGATGGGGGAGGGATACTCAGATGGCCTCCCCCTTGGTGCCAGTGAACCTGTTTTGTTTACACACATCTGCCTGTAAGGGGCTGGGGGCTCAGAGTGGAAACACCAGGATAGAGTGGCTTATCTGTGAATTTGCCATTAGGAAGACAAAAAGCCAGCAGCGTGGCTAATTTGCCCCCAGGACTCAGGAGATGCCTCTGCGCTCCCACCTACCAGCTGCCGGTCTTGCCCTTTCTGGGGCACCTGGACCAGTTACCCAAATTCCTTCATCGCCATTCCCTATCGGTAGAACTTGGGGCTACGTTGGTGCAAGCAGCCACTTCCTCATGCCATAGTGACCTGTGTGGGCAGAGCAGGCAGGCTGATGGAGCCATGGGCCAATCCCCTCTAGGAAGACACTGCTCCCACCCAAGAGGTCAGGGGGCCCCTCCGAGGTTATCTCCAAGTGAGGGGATTCACACAAGGCCACAAGCCACCAGAGGCCTCTGGCATTTCCCAGAGCTGCAGAGGGCCAGGGAGGCTGTGCTTCTAGCCTTGGGGAGAAATCCTCGTGAGACCTGAACCCTGCGGACCGCTCAGCCTTACCGTCGTTCTCATCCAAGATTGTCCTTGCATTCTCATTGTCTTAGAGCATGGCCACCCAGACCTCAGCCAGTGTCCGAGACCCCAGAGCTTGGTTTTCAATAAAGTCCCAGTTCCTGCTTCCTGCATGCCACTGTGCAAGGTCACTCATCACTGTTCCTACAGAAGCCTCTGGACGAGGGGCTTGATGGGGTTGAAAATGTTACGTGTAAATATTGGTTTGGTTTGATTTTCAGCATTTTAATTAGTAACGGTTGTGTTTTCTTTTTTGGGGTGGGGGGTTGGTTTGTAAAAACTCTCTACTCTTTTGGAATGTAATTTCTAAGTTTGCTTCTTCAAATGCCTTTTTAAGTCTTGGTAACATTCCCAAAGCAGAAAACTGCCTGGCGCTCTGTGGGGACTCCCCTGGAGCATTGGGTCCCAGGAAGGAACACTGCCCTTTCCCCCTTTCTTCCCCTTCCTGCTGCCCCTTACCTTTTCACTCCTAGCAGCTGCTTCTTCCTTCCCTTCCTCCTCCTCCTCTAGCCTTCTTTTTCCTTTCCCCATCTCTATTCTCTGCAGCCAAAGTCCCAAGGAACCCTGGGGTCCCAGTTCCCTACAGACCCCTGGGTTTGGATCCATTGTGTTGGCACCAGTTGGTTGAGGGGAAATGGGAGACCAGTTGGCATGGTTGACCCCAGACTGGACGATCTTGTGTTTCTTATGTCTGACCTCTTCCCAGAGCCAAATTAAACCCTCCTGGGGGCAATGATGTCTGTATTTGAAATGAATGTCAAACCACTTTGGCACATCAGTGGTCCCTAGATCCTGCATGCACAAAGCATCAGTATCCAAGTCCCCGTCACCCTGGCAGCCCTTCCCCCCACTCTCCCCCCCCCGCTAATTCTTTCCCCACCAAAGGCTGACCAATTGTGAAAACTCCTCCAAGAGGTCTTGCTCAAAATGGCCCCTCCCCTTGGTCCCCCCCAGGGACGCTCCTCTACCAGCTGCTCTCCCAGGTGACAAAGTTGAGGACCCAAGACTTGACCCTCTTATACCCTAATTGCCACATGGCTCCCCCGTGCCTGCCCCCATGCACCTTTCATGGTTTCATCACCCGGCCTGTTCTCCTCTTGCCCATCCAACTGCCAGGCCCTTCCTCCCTCTCCTCTCCCGTCTAGAATGTCCTCCCCACCCCAGCTTTGCCAGCCTTCCAGCCCCACCAGCATCACCTTCCCCCGACCCCGTACACCCCCCCTAGAGCACATTGCTATTTAGAAATTGCTTCCCCATGCCACATCTCCTTCAGACTTCTAAGGGCCAACTCTGGGAGGCAACCTTGGCAGGATAGGGGTTAGTGCTCCCATTTTACAGATGACGAAACTGAAGTGCAGGTCTCATCCCTGAGTCACCTAACTGGGAAGTCATCAAGTTTAGACTAGAACCTGGGTCCACTGGATCCCCCAGCCCAACACTGTCCTGCTTGCTGTGTCAACCCACTGCCCCACTGGAGGCTTTGTGTGGGTGTAGGACACCGAGAATATGCCACTGCCCAACCCAGACATAAAACCAGTCCACTCTGAATCACTGGACCCGTGTGTCCCAGAGGGTGGTGTGGGGACCCCCTGCATCAGAATCCTCTTAGGCATGTCCAAAATGCAGCTTCCTGGGACCCGCCTCAGCCTCTGGGCCAGGAATCTGCGTATCTAACGAATTCCCAGGGAGATCCTGAGTACCAGTGGCCACACCATTGATGTTCACAGCCCTGACCGTTAGGCCATCTTTTTTTAACCAGATAACCATGATGTTATATCTTAAAAAGAGCACTGAGCTGGTAATCAGGGGGCCTGGTCCTCAAGCCAGCTCTGATTTGGGTTAATTATGCTGAGAATTTCCAAAAAGCACTGGAGGCAATTTACAGTCTTAGTCATAAGGATCAGTAAGACAACAGAAAAAAAGAAAGTCAGGAACTTCCTTGGCGGTTCAGTGGTTAAGACTCTGTGCTTCCACGGAAGAGGTTACGGGTTCGATCCCTGGTAGGGGAACTAAGATCCCGAATGCCTCACGGCGCAGCCGAAAAAAAAAAAGTACAAAGAAAGTCAAAAAGCAAGAGGAATGATCATTCCCCAAATCTATCTGACATGATTCCCATAATCCTGCAATTAAATTTTACTCTTGAGTTTCCTGGCAGCCACAGTAAAAAGGGAAGCACATCACGGTAAAAAGGGAAGCATGTCATCATCCAGTCATGGGATGTAACCATAGTTGCCCCAGGAGACAAACTCTTCTGCTGCTAACTTCGAGCATGTGTCCTTCCTTCAAAGTCCACTAAGCCGGTTGCAGTGTGAACCTAAGATGCAAGGATGGTTTCCAGGTCACTATTTTTAAAATAATAATAAACGGCCACCAACTTGAATGGCCTTGGCCCTGGAGCATGTGGCTAGTCTGTACCTCAGTTCTTCCAGCTGCAAAGTGGGAGAATGTCCTTGCATGGCTATGCTGAGGACCAAATACAGTACTGTGCCTGTGAATCTGCCTGGGAAAACATAAGGTTCTACACCCATGGGAAGTGGTCCGATCACACTCATTGTCCCCACACCAGCCTCCTGGTGCCCTGGCCCTAGGGGTGATACACCCTCACTAGTCTTAGTGAATAGAAAGAAAAATAAACTGGACCTACCCCTCACTTTTTCTAAAATTGTGGCAAAACGTACATAAGACATAGCCATTTTTCAGTGGCTTTAAATACGTTCACAATGTTGTGTTGATACAACCATTACCACTCTCCTCTTCCAGAACCTTTTATCATCCCAAACTGAAACTCTATACCCACTACACAATAACGCCCCATCCCTCTCCCCCAGCCCCTGTAACCTCTGTTCTACTTTCTGTCTCTATGAATTTGCCTAGTCTAAGCACCTCATATAAGTGGAATCATACATACAGTGTTTGTCTTTTTGTGTCGAACCCCCTCACTTTTTTGGATGAGGAATCAGGCCCAGAGAAGGGACAGAGTGGCTCACCCAAGGTCAGACAGCAGGTTAAAGGCAGAATCAGGACCAGAACCCAGGCTTCCTGACTCCCATCAGGTTCTGCATCCCCAGTGGTGAGACACCCCCCACCTACCATTCCGTGGTCTTGGTTGAACCCCTTCCTCTCTCTGGGCTGTATGTTCGCTCCCCACTGCCCACCCATCCTCTCTTTTAATATCTTCCTCCGAAGCTTCCCCTCATCCTGCCTCCTCTTCTCCAGCCGATTCCCACCAGCAGACTGAGTGGCCCTGACCCATGGCCAGGTTTTCCTCTTCTGAGCCTCAGGCTTCCTTGTAGCACCCATGCCTCAGCCCTCCCAGAACGGCCTCCCCGGCTCCACTCGTCTCCCGTGGATTTCCCTGTAACCTCAGCAACTCCCTCAACGCCCTCCCTGCGCCCTCAGCCTCACATTCCCATCCTCCCATGTCTGTGGTCTCCCAACTCCGGAGGTTTGCTTTCAGATCTGGTTGTATTCCCTGGGTTCTGTTTTATTTTGTGTTTCCTCACACCAAAGGGAACCTTTCCCCAATGCCTCAGGCTGGGCTTGGCCTCAGTGACCACCACCCCCAAGCCCAGAAAGACATCCCCCATCCCACCCTTGAGCCCCATTTTCTTCTGTCCACAGCCTCCCGGCAAGACCCCAACACTCTCCACTGGGAATTGGGGGGGAACTTGGATCCCCCACTTTGGCCTCCTCTGTCCTGCCCAGTCCCACATGGCCTTGTTTGGAAAGTAGGTACAGCCTAGCTTGGGTTCTTCTCTCCCTGGCCATCCGTCCATCTGTCTGTCCATTTGACATCCCCCATACTCTCCACTCTCCCCTGGGCCTCATGGCCTCTGGAAGAGCTTGCCCTTGGCAGAACCTGTAGCCCACCCCGGCAGAACCTGTAGCCCACCCTGGCACTACCCCTTACCCCTCCCAACAGTGTTTGCGGTTTGCAAAGTCCACAGACCCAAGAACGGAAGGGGACTGGTGACATGATGCTGGGCCTGAGTCGCCTGCCCAGGGCTCTTCCCCGCCCCTCCTGTACTCTTCTTGGACCCTACCTTGTGTATCCCATCAGCCCTACTCCACTCCCTTCCTGCCCTTCACCAGCCCCCTGGACCCCAGGGTCTAAGGAAAGGAGCTTTGGTTTCCCCTAAGCATCCTTGAAGGGCCGAAGTCGTCAGGGCCTGGCCACCTTGTCACTCTCCATTCTGATACCACTCAAACTGCTCCCATGAAAAGGAACCTCAGCCAGGAGCCTGGAGACCTGGCCCAGGAGATGTCTTAACTTCTCTGTGTTTGTCTGGTTGTATGATTTTATGATAAGCACGAGGATGGTCCTTAGGGCCCCAGAGCACCCCTCATGTTTTGGAGTCCTGCATCACCATCCTCTCTCCACTGGGCCCTGGTATCCTGGCTCCTCTCTCAGCTCCGCCGCTGATCTCTGTGCCTTAGTTTACTTCTCCGCACAGGGGGCTCCCCACAAGTCTGTGCCCAGCAGCTTCCCAGATATCTTGGTGCCTCTAAGGCAGGGCCTTGCCAGCTGTGGCCCAGCTCCCGGGCACTGTCTTGGGGCACCAGTTGCTGAGGATGTTGCCTGGAGGTTCTCAAAGAAGCGGGAGCAACACCTGGGCACTTGATAGACATGCAAAGTATTGGGGCCACTCAAGACCTATGGAACAGAACCTTGGGTGGGGGCGGGGGTGGCCAGCAAGCTGGGGGGTTTAACAAGCCCTCCAGGTGATTCTGATATACACAGGAGTTTGCCACCTGCTGACCTAGACCAGCAAATAGTGTGGCCTGGTGAGGGACTGAGGCTGGCCCTGACCAGGAACAGGAAACACCAACCTCATCTGGACTCCTGAGAGATTGCGAACCCTCCCTGCCCCTACCCAAAGCAAAACAAAACTATGTTCTCCTCTTCCTGGAAACTGGAGGGCTGGCAGAAGGCATACGTTTTTCCTTTCCCTGCCCCTGGCTTGGTTCCAGTCCTACCCACTTCTCCTACTTGTCTGGGTTTTACAAGAGATTGTGTAGGGTTGTGCCAGCTGGGCAGCAGGTGGGTGTCCTGGGGTGGGGGGGCGGGAGACAAAAGACCGTGAGACCGTTTATCCCTTGGAAACCTCACCATAGGCTTATGGCCTCTCTTCAAATGGAAAGAAACAACTCCTCAAAGGAAGACTCCTAAATCCCCAGCCAGCTCCTCCTCTCACCTCTCACCTCTAGGGACACCTTGTAGACAAGGCCAAAAAGCAGCTCCAACCCCCAGCGGCTGGGGAAGAGAGCCAGAAGCTGTCCCTCCTCCTCCTCCTGGCCCCCCTCCCCAAACCCCACCAATACTGTGAAGCCCCCTTCCTGACCATCCTGGTTTCCTGGTGTGGACCCTGCAGCTGTGGGCCCTAAGGGTTCCCCAGGGAAAGGCCTTTGGGAGGGAAGGGACTAAGGGCATCCTTGGGCCAAACTGTCCACCTCTCCTGTCCGCTGTTTCTCCTCCCCACTCCTGTCTTCAGAAGGCTCTTTCCCAGGATGGATTGGGTGCTAGGACAACCATGGTCCAATCCGCCAGCTCTCCTTGCCCCCGTGTCTTATTTCAGACATGAGAATAACTGTACAGTGTAAACTTACAAAGCGTTTTTAATGGTTGTAGATTGGAAATAAAGTATGTCATATGAACAGTTTCCATGGACTTGGCCTCCTCTGATTTCTCATTTTGGGTGGGTGGGGTGCTCAGCAGATTTGAAACTTCACTCTACCCCACACCCAGCTGCCTGGGAAGGAAGGAGCCCTGGGAATGCCACAGCCAGCTGGCTGGTTTGGGGGTCACTTGGGAGGAGCCACCAGGGGTTCCTGGCTACTGACTGCTGACACCTCAGAGTCTCCCATGAAGGGTGGTATGACCACTGAGAAATAAATGCAGAGTCATCAAAAATGGAATTGAGGGAATTCCCTGGAGCTCCATTGGTTAGGACTCCACACATCCACTGCAGGGGGCATGGGTTTGAATCCCTGGTCAGGGAACTAGGATCCCGCAAACCTCACAGTGTGGCCAAAAAAAAAAGGAATTGAAACTTTCTACAAAAGACTTTCAAAAATTTATCATAAAAAAGGACATGGATTAATTATCTATTACAGTAGAATTAATTATCCCCAAACGTTTATTATATCACAGATGCTGTGGGTCAGGAATTCGGGAGCTGAGTAGTTCTGACTCAGGGTCTCCTGAGGGTGCAGTCAAGTGTCAATCAGGCTGCAATCATGTGAAGGCGTGATTGGGGCTGGAAGATCCACAAGGTGGCTCACTCATATGCCTGGCAAGTCAGTGTTGGCAAGAGACCTCAGTTCCTCCCCAGGTGGCCCTCTCCATATGGCTGCTTGAGCATCCTCACAACATGGCAGCTGGCTTCCCCCAGAGCAAGTGATATATGGAAAAAGAGGGTAGAAGCTACAATGTCTTTTATGACTAAGCCTTGAAAATCATACACTGTCATTTCTGCAGTATCTTATTGCTTATACAGATTAGCCCTATTCCTTGTGGGAGAGGATTATACAAGGGTATGAAGACCAGGAAGTGGGGAACATTAGGGGCCATCTTGGAAGCCAGCAACCACATGAAAATTACACAGATCTCTTCTTTTTTGAGGGCCTAACAATAGCCAGGCCTGTGCTAGGCATTGAGGATAACAATATATGGGCCTGAAAAACAGGAAAGCAAATGTCAATGGCCAGGGGGAGCCCAGGGTGCTCAGGGAGCTGGGAGGAATCAGCAAAGGCTGCAGAGGGACATCTGAACTGATACCTAAGCTTGAGAGGACCAGATGAAGGAGATGGTGGTGTGTCGTAGGCAGGAGACGGAAAGGACATGTCCCAGGTGGAGGGAACGGCATGTGTGAAAGCCTAGTAGAAAGAAGAGCAGAACTGGGGAACGGAAAGAAGTCACTGGCGTGATGAAAGAGGCTGGGTCAGATCACAGAGGGCCTTAGGAGGGAAGGGGTGTCCACATCCTGTGGACAGTAGGGAGCCACATAAGAACTGAAAGCAGAGAAGGGACATAGAGGATGTACTGGGTCTGGATTCCATGAAGCAGTAGACCCACTGTGCCCCAGGAGGGCCAGTTCTGGCTGTGTTCTGTTCTTGGGATATTGACAAGCGAGGAGTAGTTGAAGGAGCAGGGTGAGCAGAGAAGGAACGGGGCTCTAGAAAGTGATATTCAAGGAATAAAGAGCAAACCTCTGCTTTCAGATGTCTGTTGGTAGCCAACATGCTGGAACCACATGGTGGAAATTTCAGGAAGGCAGATTTCTGCCTACCACCAGAAAACTTTTCCAAGGACCACAGCTGCTATAGAAGGATGACCACAGTCACGTTCCAGCTGCTGCTCACCAACCCTTCTTTCAGTTTCTGTGGACTGCTTGTAATTCAGCACTTGGAGGTTTCAGATCCCAAAGGACTGCACGTGCAAGGGGACATTCTGATGGCATCATGCTGGGTGCTGAAGCAGCAGTCTGCTATCTGGGAGCCCCCAAGCCAGCAAGGGATAGTGGACCAGGCACAGGTTGGGCTTCTGGGAGCACAGAAGGGGGATCTGCTTTTCAGCCTGGGGCCTCAGAGAAGGCTCTGAGAGAGATGAATCCTCAGCTGAGGCTTAAAATCGGAGAATTTTGCCAAGAACAAAAGGCCTGAAGGGCTTCCCAGGCAGAGGGAATGGCTTGAGCAAAGGAGTAGAAGCAATGGGGGATGACGAGAGGAGAGGCAAGCAGTTTGGGGAGGGGCTGGCCTGCAGTGAGTTTACAAAGGAGAGATCTTGAACTTTGCCAAGTATAGAAGGGACCACAAAGGGAGAATACGTGCTAGAGCAGGACGGGAAAAAGTATGAGAGTCATGGTCCACATTTTCAGCGTTAAGAAGATAAAAGGAGGGGTGACCATGGCCTAGCGACGGAGCAGGTATCACTGCCCACCCGCTAATGCCCTGTATTCCTTTGGCAAGTACCTCCCTGGACCTCTGTTCCCCCTCTTAGAAAAGCTCTAGGCATACTGGGCGCAAAGGATACGCTGGTGTGATGGGACCCAGTTAGTGACTCCCTGGGCGTGGCGTAGCTGAGGAGGTGTAACACGGCAAAGTCTGGGCTGGAAAGAACTTGGACAAAGCGGGCGGGGCAACAAGAGTCTTGAACACCAGTTTGCGCATGCACCTTGAGTGAAGCCGGCGTTCTGCGTGTGCGCTTGCGCGAGCCGGGGAGGCCGCCGCCGGCGCATGCGCCCTCGGCTGGCGGGAGTTTCACCGGAGGCGGGGCTGGCGCGGGCGGCGGATCGCCAAACGGGCCCAGACCCGGAAGGAGCAGACGCTTTGGCGCAGGGCGTGCGGCGGTCTCCGGGGCCGCGGAGAGTGGCCTGAGGCCTTGTTTTTCGGGGACGGAGGCTTGGGGCTGGACGGGCGTCGCTCTGAGGTTAGGAAGTCGCAGACCTCTCCCTGTACGCGGCCCCGCTTACCCGCGCACCATCCTCTTTGGGGCCGGACACCTCGGCCCAGCCCAGACCCAACCCGTCGTCACCCCCGACAGCGGGGACTAGGGGGGCGCTGCAGCCATCTCCGGGTAAGAGGAGACCCGAGGCCGGGCTGCGCCTCTCGCTCGGGGCCTGTTTGCCGAGCCAGCGGTCTAAACTCCAGAACAGTGGTTGAAGGCTGGGGGTGGGTCTCAGGCCGGGGTTGGAATTTCGCCTCTGCTCCAGGCTGGCCGCACAACAAGTTTGGGCCAGGCTTTTGCCCCTCTGAACCTCAGTTCTATCTGCAACGTGGAATTGATGATGGTACTTACAGAGCTGTGGAAAGGATTAAACGGGATAGTGATGCAAGTAAATTGTTTGCATACACACACAGGTCCTGGCATGTAATAAGCGCTTAGCGGGCGACAGTGATTGCTGCTATTATCCAGGCTTTCATCTGAGTGATACAGACGTTACTGGGGCGATGTAGATCCTCGACCTACCCCTCGTTGTTCTGTTATCTTTGCCATGTTGTCCCGTCGCATATATTCATTTCTCTTTACTAAGCACCCCGCAACGCACCGATTTCTGTTGGGGATGGGGGTGGGGGAAGCATAGACGATGTAGAGATGCCGCAGTCATGTCCCTGCCCTTTTCCAATCCGTTAGTTGTCTGTAACAGGCTCTAGAAATACAGTCTGGCCGGGGAGGCAGACATGTAAACGGACTTTACAGCCAGTGCTAGGGAGACCTAGGGGTGGAGCGGAGCAGCCAACTCTGTCAAAGAGAAGTGGTGTGAAAGCTTCACACTTGAGCTCGATTGGGAAGGATGAATAAGCTTTACAGGCAATGTGTGCAAAGAGTCAAAAGTGGTGCATGGAATGGGAGTGGCAGGAGAAAGCAGGAATGGGTACTAGTTAGGACTAGCTTCTGCTGCTGTCTAAAGAATGGATTGGAGGGAATTCCCCAGCGGTCCGATGGTTAGGACTCCGTGCTGTCACTGTGAGGGCCAGGGTTCAGTCCCTGGCGGGGGAACTAAGATCCCACAAACGGCGCGGCCAAAAGTAAAATAAATAAAAAGAATGGATTGGAGAGGAGCAATGCTGCATGTAGGAAAAACTAGCGGAGAGACGGTTAGATTCTTGAGGGAGGTGGGGGAGAGTGGTAGAAATTATGAGATCTGAACTAAATCGATAACCGGAAACGGGGAAGAGTTGTAGAGACTGTTGGAAGTAGAATGAACAGGCCTTTGGATCTTAGAATTAATCAAGGATAGTGTGATTTTTTCATGTTTTGAAGACCATGTAGATCATAATGCCATCAACTGAATTATGCACTTAGGCACTTGTTAAACACAAAATAATTGGGAAATAAGATGGGCTACATGTTAAGGTGAGTATTTCTAGAGATGAATTCTGTAGAAATTGAGAACAGGGGGTGATGAGCTGTGCAGATGTTCTCTGGAGGAGGTGGGTGAGGCGGGGTTGGACTGGGCCTTCTCAGGCAGGTAGAATTTCATGGGGCAAAGAGGGGCAGTTCAAAGAGATTAGAAAGCACAAGGCCGATGCTGGGGTAGTAAATCCCCAGCAAGACTGGGACTGAAACGTGGAGAACAGATCACCTCCTTTTCCTGTTTTCAGGGTTCTCCACCCAGGATGACTTCTAGATCAGAGACTGTAGAAGGTGAGTACTGTAGTGACATTCAGTACCTCTTGGGTTCAGGTTCCTGAGCTTTACCTAAATACTTTCCTGGCTCCTGGTGGACTTGAAAGCACTTACTCACGTATTTGCAAAGATGCTTCCTCAGTGTTTCCATGATCTGGGGCATACATTTCCTTTTTCCACTTTTTTGCACAGATACTTAGCTGTGATGGGATTGATTCTGTATTTTGACTTTTTTATAACAAGTGCTAGAAGAGGAACCAGTGGCATCTAAGACTCACGATCATCAATTGGAATCAGATCCCAACCCTGCGGAAGCGTGTGGTAATTCGTCCACCTCCCTGGAGATGACTGAAGGCGTTTCAAAGAAACAGATTCACCTTGGCTCTAGCCCTAAAAAGGGGGAAAGTTGTGATCCCAGCCACCAGGAAGGACTTCAATCCAGGTCCCTTTATTTGTCCCCCAAAGAACAGTGTGCCCGTCATCAAGACAGGAGGCAATCCTGGCGGCGAGCAAGTATGAAAGAAACGAACCGGCGGAAGTCACTGCCTCCCTTTCATCAGGGCATCACAGGTGGGGTGCCATGTACATAAGACAATGGAGTTCCAGCTCAGATAAGAGGCAGTGAGGTATGGGAGACAGATAGACTTGACTTTGCTGCTTACTAGCTATGTGACTGAGCAAATCTCTCTTGAGCTTCAGTTTCCTCATCTGTAGGAGTATCCTAAGATTATAAGTACTGATGTCAAACACCTAGTAAGTATTCAGTATCATTGCTATTTATATCATGTTATTAGCTACCCAGTGTAATCTATACCATGAACAGAAAATCTGATTTATGGTTGTTCAACACTCACCTCTGCTAAGTGAATGTTCACCATTCGCCTTTGCTAGAAGTAAAGATTTCTTCCTGTGGCTTTCGGCCTCATATCCTTAAGCAGAACAGAAGGTGGATGGGTCGCTACCTGATTTTAGGCTTTATAACTGAAAATATCTCAGAGAGAAGGACACATAAAAATATCTAGGGTAAAAACCTAGTTTTTTAGACATGCTGTATTTGAATGTGATTTTGTATGAATTTATAATAATAGCATCTCAGTAAGCATTGAAGTACAAGATTTAATATGGAAAGTAACACATTTCAGGAAGACCTTACTAGCTGTGTGACCTTGAGCAGGTCCCTTAACCTCCTTTGCCTTACGGTCCTTATCAGTAAACAGGATGAAATAATACCTATTTTACGGGGTTGTGTGCGAATTAAATGAGTTGATATATAGCACAGTACTTGGCACATGGTAAAGAAATAGTTCAAGTGTTAAGCTGTGGTGATGTGGTGATTATTTTAAAGACATCACCTCACTTCCAGATGGTCTCATGTTTAGAAGGAATTCTGGGTAAAAACAGCCATGTAGCATATCAGAAAATTGCCACCACAATTAGGCTCATGCACTTTACTCCATGGACGTGCCAAGAAGCTTCAGTTTCCTAAGATTGCCCTAACCTGCATCTCTGTTCCAGAGCATGTGGGCCTAAAGTTCTGTGTAATAGAAAATTACTGATGCATAATAAGATTTGTTATCTCCTGGTCACTACCAGCCACTTGCCAAGTTTCTTTGGTTATAGGCAGAAGGTATCCAGTTTTTCATGACTAAAAGCAAGGAGAAGTAATCAAGAGAGGGCACAAAAGAACTTTAAAAACACAGCCAGCTGAAGCTGGAGGGCAAAAAGACATGTATCTCTCCCAATTCTCAAAGCAAATTTCCTTTGCTGTATAATAGTTGATGTTTTTACACGAACATAATAGAAAAAGCAGT
The DNA here is from genome assembly GCF_964270905.1 of Leucopleurus acutus. Lineage (NCBI taxonomy): Eukaryota > Metazoa > Chordata > Mammalia > Artiodactyla > Delphinidae > Leucopleurus > Leucopleurus acutus. The sequence continues at coordinate 65,327,784 of NC_139158.1, read as the reverse complement.
ATCTATGTCTTCTAGTTGTTTGAGGATTCAGTGGCATAATTATGTAAAATGCCCGTTCAGTTCTGGCTGACTCCTGTGTGACCTTGGGCAAGTTACCTATTACCTAACCTTTGTCAAATGGAGTTGATAAGATACTTGGGACTTCCCTGGCGGTCCAGTGGTTAAGACTCCGTGCTTCCACTGCAGGGGGCAGTGGTTTGATCCCTGGTCTTGGAAGATCCCACATGCCGGGCAGTGTGGGGAAAAAAATAAAAAAAGATTCACCCAGATAAGATACTTGCCTCAAGTTTTAATGACGTGTGTATAGCGTTTAATAAAATGCCTTTTAGATAGCAGGTGTTCAACAAATTACTATTAATGTATCATTAGGTCATTAAGGAGAGGCAGCATGGTATTAGTGGGAAAACAGGTTTTGGTGATGGACTTGGGGTTGAATTCTGGCTCCACCAGTCTCTGGCTTCAAACAAGTTATATCCCCTCTGAGCTTCAATTTCCCCATCCGTAAAATGGAGCTCATAGTTTATAAGAAGATTCTTAAGACAGTGTATGTATGTATGTATGTATTCATTCATTCATTCATTCATGGCTGCTCCACACAGCACGTGGGATCTTACTTCCCCGACCAGGGATCAAACCCGCGCCCCCTTCACTGGGAGCACGGAGTCTTTAGCCACTGGACTGCCAGGGAAGTCCCAAGACAGTATTTAAAGCACACTGCAGTGCCTGTCATAGAAATACTGAAATAATCCCACCTCCTTTCTTCAAATGGTGAATATAAAACATAAAAGGAGTTAAATTTTTTTTTAATCTACGTTGTTTATCAAGACAAGATTTTAATGTAGTACATAAAAGGTTCTTATAACTTTCCAAAGTTAGGATGCACAGATGGGTAAATGTCATTCTTTGGTGATCTTGAACAAATTAGATGTGACTATATATGAATTCTCCCTTTAATTAGAGAAGGCTGCTTGGGTTTTCTTAAGTTGGACTGCATCAAGGGGGAGGGAATTTTTCAGTTTTTTTTACTTTGCTAACTGTGTAAGTATCCATCTCCTTCAATGCGGTGATATTTTATGTTAGAGCTCTGCAGATCCATCAGTGTCAACATAGCAGAAAGCAAACGGCTGGGCTGTCTCCTGCTTTCCAGTTTCCAGGTGAGAGTCTCACGACTGGGAAATGCTTTCTTTTTCTTTTCTTTTCTTTTTTTTTTTTTTAAAACTGTTAACTGTGACATCCCCAAAGGGAGATCAAATACTGTGTGATTTATCGGTAAAGGGTAAAAGATATTTCTCTCTAGTGGGATTAATTTAAAAGCCAGCTTTAATCCCAGGAACTGATCTGTCTCTGGACTAGGCTCTACCAGTCCCATCGGTGCTGCTGTCGCTGAGCACTTAACAGATTTCCCCGATCTAGTATATTTTGCTCACTGGCAGCAAATGATGGGAATTTACAGTGAGTGGAGGTCAAATCTAACTTTAAGCAGTCATTTGAGGTCTGACTGCATTCTAAGTTGGTGTTGTATGGCTGACTGGTGATCACATCAGTTTAGATAAGCAAGTCATTTGTGTGAATTAAATGACCATTGTTTTTCCTGAATCAAAAATCAAATCATATAGTCTAGGCAACAAAGAGTTTTTCCCTTACCTTTTGATTTTCTCATTTTGTTTTGTTTATATGAAAAATCTTAGGTGTAGAATTAAATCATGTTTACTCACATTTATTAAACATCATAAAATTACATGAACTTGGGACTGGCCTGGGAAATCTTGGTTGTACTGAAAATGCTTTTCTTTATTTAGTTCTCTGTTCAGAAACTTGAACCTTTCCTAAGGGGCACTGAGGGCTTCAGTCTTGAAAATTTTAGAGCCAAAGGTAAGTTACTAAGACTAGACAAGTGAGCTTTGACCTTGGTCTGTACCTTCTATGAAGGTCAATTGAAACCCCATTCTCAGGATCCCCATTTACAGGAACTGCTGCCTCACAAAACCAACTCCCCTCCTTTTTTGGGGAGTTGCATTAAAAAAATAAGAGTATATTTTTATGAAGTTCAGAAGGTCCAAAAGTGAAGAAAGTGAGCCTCTCTTCCACCGTGACCCCAATCACAGTTCTTTCCTCCCAGAGGCAACCGCAGTCACCAGCTTCTTGTGTATCCTTGCAGAAAGATTTATTGCATTTCTAAACATTTATCCATTGAAATCAAATGAGTAAACCACTCTACACTGTTCTTTATCTTGTGTTTTTTTTAACTTAATTTATCTTGCAGATAATTCTATATCACACTTACAGAGCCATCTTGACATTTTAGTAGCTCCATGATACTCCATTTTATAAATGTACCATATTTGATTTAACCAGTTTTTTACTGATGGACTTTTAGAGTTGTTTTCACTCTTCTCCTGTTGCAATGAATGGATAATGAATACCTTTTTATACAAGCCTTTTGGCACATATTCAAGTAAAAGTAAGATAAATTTCTAGATTGGAAATTAGTGTAATTATACTGTAACTAAAAGTTTAGATTTTTTACTATTTAATTGGTGATAAAAGGTATTTTTTTGTACTTTTAATCTGTTTCTTTTTCTTTTGAAGAGGATAATAATTTTTTCATGTTTTTAGAGGAGAGCCATTTGTGCTTTATTTTCTGTGTATTGTCTGTCCATATCCTTTGTTCACTTTTAAAAATTGGGATATTGGCTCTTTTATATTGATTTTGTAGGAACTCTTTATATATTAAGGAAATTAGCTGTTTGTGATGTAAGTTACAAATATTCTTTCCCGGAATCAGTTTTCAGCTTTCCAGAAAGTAGCTATTCTCCTTACAGTGTCATTACACAATCATCCAGGTCAGAAATACTCAGTGTTACCCACTTAAAAGACCTAGAAAATACATGAACTCAGACTTACTTGCCAGTTAAAGCTATTTATCTCAGAACTGCACTATCACCATAATTAGAGTAGATATGCCCAGGTTATTTTGATAGCTGTTTTAACATATCTTTTCCCCTCTGCATTCCTCACCTGAATTTAATTGTGAACTCTTCCAAATTTAAGCAGAGACCTGTTTTTACCTTATGCCCATAATTCTTTATTTGTCTCCAACATTTCTCATTACACTCTTGCCCATTGCCTGACTTCTGTAATGTTCTTCCACCCAGTGCCAGCAGATCAAATCGCTTGAAAAGAATGAAATGTCCATGCAGATACATCTTTTTTTTTTTTTTTTTTTTGCGGTACACGGGCCTCTCACTGTTGTGGCCTCTCCCGTTGCGGAGCACAGGCTCCGGACGCGCAGGCCCAGCGGCCATGGCTCACGGGCCCAGCCGCTCCGCGGCATGTGGGATCTTCCCGGACCGGGGCACAGACCCGTGTCCCCTGCATCGGCAGGCGGACTCTCAACCACTGCGCCACCAGGGAAGCCCCAGATACATCTTTTTAACTGCTTTTTCACCAGTCAAGTGTAAAAAACACTATTATAAATGTTATAAAGAGGAGTTGTCTTTCATTTTATCTATACCTATCCAAAGAGAAAAGAAAATCTTCCTGCATATTTATACCACTTTTTTAAATGGGTGAGAATGTAACAGGGGACCGTAGAGCTGGGACCACATTAAGTATGTTATATCTTTGTCAGCAGCTCACTGTGAAAATTTGTATTCTCTTTATTTTATAACATAAAATTTTATTCTATTCTCTCTAGCATCTTCTCTTTCTGAAGAATTGAAACATTTTGCAGACAGACTGGAAAGTGATGGAACTCTACAAAAATGTTTTGAAGATTCAGAAGGGTAAGAGCAATTCCTCTTCTGTCCAAAATTATAATTGAATTAGGATTTTCTATTTATTTATTTAAAAAAATTTTTTTAAATATTTATTTATTTGGCCGCACTGGGTCTTAGTTGCGGCACGCGGGATCTTTGTTGCCGTGTGTGGATCTTCGTTGCGGCATGCGGGATCTAGTTCCCTGACCAGGGATCGAACCCGGGCCCCCTTCATTGGGGTTGCAGAGTCTTAGCCACTGGACCACCAGGGAAGTCCCTAAAAAATTTTTAATTAAAGTATAGTTGATTTACAATGTTGTATTAGTTTCTGGTGTACAGCAAAGTGATTCAGTTACATATACATATATTCTTTAACATTATGGTTTATTACAGGATATTGAATGTAGTTCCCTGTGCTATACAGTAGGACCTTGTTGTTTATCTATTTTATATACACTAGTTTGTATCTGCTAATCCCAAACTCCTAATTTATCTCTCCCCACCCCCTTTCCCCTTTGGTAACCATAAGTTTTTTTTATTTTTTCTTTTTTAAAGATTTTTACCTTTATTATTTATTTTTATTTATTTTTGGCTGCGTTGGGTCTTAGTTGCAGCACGCAGGATCTTCGTTGAGGCACGCAGGATCTTTCATTGCAGCGTGTTGGTTTCTCTCTAATTGTGCAGGTTTTCTCTTCTCTAGTTGTGGTGCACAGGCTCCAGGGCGTGCAGGCTCAGTAGTTGTGGTGCGTGGGCTTAGTTGCCCTGCGGCATGTGGAATCTTAGTTCCCTGACAGGGATCAAACCCGCGTCCCCTGCATTGTAAGGCGGATTCTTTACCAATGGACCACCAGGGGAGTCCCCCATAAGTTTGTTTTCTATGTCTGTGAGTCTGTTTCTGTTCTGTAAATAAGTCATTTGTGTTGTATTTTAGTTTCCATGTATAAGTGATATCATATGGAATTTGTCTTTCTTTGTCTGACTTACTTAGTATGATAATCTCTGGGTCCATCCATGTTGCTGCAAATAGCATTATTTCATTATTTTTTATGGCTGAGTAATACTCCATTGTGTGTGTGTGTGTGTGTGTGTGTGTATACACATATGCCACATCTTTATTCACCTGTTGATGGACACTTAGGTTGGTTCCATGTCTTGGCTATTGTATAATGCTGCTATGCACATTGGGATGCATGTATCTATTTGAATTAGAGTTTTCATCTTTTCTGGACATATGCCCAGGAGTGGGGTTGCTGGATCATATAGTAATTCTATTTTTAGTTTTCTAAGGAACCTCCATACTGTTCTGCATAGTAGCTACACCAACTTACATTCCCACCAGCAGTGTTAGGAGGGTTCCCCTTTTTCCACAGCATTTATTATTTGTAGACTTTTTTTTCTCACCACGCGGCTTGTGAGATCTCAGTTCCCCAACCAGGGATTGAACCCAGGCCACGGCAGTGAAAATCTGGAATCCTAACCACTAGGAGACCAGGGAACTCCCTGTAGACTTTTTAATGATGGCCATTCTGATGGGTATGAGGTGATACTTCATTGTAGTTTTGATTTGCATTTCTCTAATAATTAGCGATGTTGAGCATCTTTTCATGTGCCTGTTGGCCATCTGTATGTCTTCCTTGGAGAAATAAAACTTTTTATTTTAATTAGACAGTTGTTCATGCACTCAACAAACGTTCATCTAGCATCTCCTATGTACCAGGCTCTTCTAGAAGCTGGAGATAAATAGTGGTAAATAATCAAACAAGATCTCTCTTCATATACATTGTAATAGGAGAGACAGTCAAACAAATACATAGAAAATAATGATTTCAGATAGTGATAATCTAAGAAGTCAGTAAATATGAGAGTGACTTGAGGGGTGGGCACCTTTATCTAGAGTGTTCAGAGAAGTCCTCTAGTGATTTGACCTTTGCACTGAGACCCATAAGACCTGGATGGTGAGAAGGAGCCAGCCATGGAAAGCTGAGAGGAAAAGTGCTCTTCAGATCTTCACTAGCCATGCAAGTTGGAGATAAATTTATGTTCTTTAGCTGTTGGCAAGCAAGAATATTAGGAGAAATTTTGCAGTCGCCCCCCCCCAAACTGGTCGTTCCTCTTCAGGGGCAGCACCCACCCCTCTACCCACAGCCTGTAACACATCATGTAACTTGGGCTTACACTTTTGACTTCACAAAGGTCTACCTTTGTATGGATCCTTAGAATTAACATTACTATTCAGGAAATGAAAAATACTTCAGTTCAACATAGCTTCTCTTTTAATACAGTATATATATATTTTTTTTCCACCAGCACTCCTTTATTGTTTTTCACTGTGCGTATCTTACCATGAAGAGAATTACATTTGTCAGGCAGCACTGAAGCTATTTATTCCCTTCTTATTCCATTAATTAAACTATAATACAATCGCTTGGGTTGCCCATAACCAGTCGTTGGAAGATTAATATAGGATGCTATTCTTTAGCTCATATTTGACCTCTGCGTGGTAATGAAACAGCAATAAGGTTTATATCCCCATAACTTAATGCAGTATATTTAAGCCACAGGCTGCTGCATGTCAGCCAGAGGTGATAGAGGCTGTTTCTCACAGGCCTTGGTAGGAAAACACGAACGGTGACACAACTGATTTGCTTTTGCCAGGTAGAGTACCAAGTACATCTGCAAAATTTTGGCATTTTCAATGCCTCCTGCTTTTCCTTTAGGATTAATGGCCCTACAGAGCCGAGGCACTGGTTTAAGTAAAACATATCCAACCAGTAGCTTCAGTTTAAGTGGGAAGACAAGATGGTTATATGGAAAAGTATTGTTGGTTCTTAAAAGATATCAAGGTTTTGATTAGTGGGAAGGGAAGAGGCTAAAAAACGGTGTGAACAGAACTTTGGAGATTGAAACCCTCAGATGTTTGATGCTGAATGGCATTATATGAGACCGAATAGATAAAGGGTAATAGGAATCAAAGTTAATGAGCTGGACAGAGCCAGAACCTTAAGTGAACCTTAAGTGCCAGGTTAAGGAGTTTTGGGTTTTCTTCTGAATGCAGTGGAGGGTCACAGAATTTTTAAGCAAGGAAAAAAATTAAAGGAATATTTTAAGAAAGGTTAATCTGGCTGTGTGCGAATTAGAATTGATGAGAGAAATAGATGATGAAGAGACCCACTGAGAAAGCTGTTACCTGGTGCAAAAGTGAAATAGAGCCCAAGAATAAATATTTGTTGAAAGATAAATTCTGGGACTTCCCTAGTGGCACAGTGGTTAAGAATCCGCCTGCCGGGCTTCCCTGGTGGCGCAGTGGTTGAGAGTCCTCCTGCCGATGCAGGGGACACGGGTTTGTGCCCCGGTCCAGGAAGATCCCACATGCCGCAGAGCGGCTGGGCCTGTGAGCCATGGCCGCTGAGCCTGCGCATCCGGAGCCTGTGCTCCGCAACGGGAGAGGCCACAACAGTGAGAGGCCCGCGTACCGCAAAAAAAAAAAAAAAAAAAAGAATCCGCCTGCCAGTGCAGGGGACATGGGTTCTAGCCCTGGTCCAGGAGGATCCCACACGCCGCGGAGCAACTAAGCTGGTGCACCACAACTACTGAGCCTGTGCTCTAGAGCCCGTGTGCCACAACTACTGAGCCCACGCGCCTAGAGCCCGTGCTGTGCAGCAAGAGAAGCCACCGCAATGAGAAGCCCACACACCACAACAAAGCCCTTGCTCAGCGCTACTAGAGAAAGCCTGCATGCAGTAAGGAAGACCTAATGCAGCCAAAAAAAAATAAATTAAAGAAAACATTTTTAATAAATAAATAAATTTAAATCTTCAGAAAAGTTTTTTTTTTTTAAAGAAAGATAAATTCTGAACATGTTTTATTGCCATTAAAATTATGTAAGGTGTCCATAGCAAGTGCTGTTGGAAGGTTTGTGGTAATCTCATCATCCTGTCTGTATTCTAGAAGAGCACCAGATTTGTCTCTGGAAACATCAGTGGCTGAGATGAAGGAATATATAACAAAGTAAGTGAAAATGAGTGAACCTTTGTTGGAAAATCTAAATCCATCTGGGGAAAATAACTAAACCTGGGAAAAAGGAATAGTAAACATCCTGTTCAGTGTGTCAATACTAGTGTATCCCCACTGGAAGTTAGACAGCTGCACACTGGGATTTTATGGGCTGTACTGATGGCCAGTTTCATAGAATGGAGTCTAGAGACTAAAGATGTGGATTTGCTATTAAGAACTCATGTTTGATTTGATTAAATTAATAGCCTCTGAATTGGTCATGCTTTCTCATCCTTTTATGACCTTTTTATTCATATCTTAGGACCAGAGTAGACACCTAATACACTTATTGTTGCCCTGAGTGATTCAGAGTGAGATGATCAAAAATTAACTGAATTTTTTTCTGTTCCTATAGGTTTTCTTTAGAACGTCAGAGTTGGGATCAGCTCTTGCTGCGCTACCAGGAGGAGGCTGAAGAGATCATATCCAGGTTAGATCTGTGACAGGAAATAGGAAGCTTTTACCTTGTGGAATTTGATTTGAATTGATTTCAGTTCTCTTAGCACAAATTGAACGATGAATCCATTCTTAGAGGCCAGTCAACTCATCAGATCTCTGTAACGTGTATATTAGCACTTTGTAAATGGAGAGTGAGGGGGAAGGGAAGGAAGAGTTGTCACTATTTTCAGTCAAAGAACAGAATTGCCTCTGTTCTGTGTCCTTGGCTGCCATTCCACATCCTGGGGTAGACAGGCACATTTCTGGCCTGTACCTGGCAACCTGGGGCTGGGCCAAGAACAGTATCAAGGGACATCAATGAGCACATGGCCTTTGAGCTGCAGGTATGGGAGAGAACCCTGGCCAGGCCTTCATGGAGATACAGACATGAAATGGGTAATGGAAGATGAGGTGTAGGAGAGAGAGGATCTTTGTCTGGGTCTTGAAGGCATAAGAAAATGGGTAAGTGCTAGATTTTGATTTCATTTTACCATCCAAACCAGTGATTTTAAGCTTTTTTCCCAAACAGAATCTTAGCTAGAAATGGAACTATAAAACATTAGCCAAAATAGTAATTGCAGAAGCGGCCTCTTAGAGACGTGCTTTGAGGAACACAGTTGGAGAAATGCCCCCAATCTCAGCATCGATGGTTATTAGTTACTTTCTTCACCCTTTAAATGTTCCATTTATGAAGATAGATAATGTATAAGATGGCAGTTTCAGAATAAAAACTTTTGATGGGGCATAGCTTAATAGTTAAGAGGAATGCTTCTGGAAGCAGACTGTCTCTATTCAAATCCTGACTACTCCTTACTTCTGTGACCTTGGGCAATCTGAAGTGCCTCATTTGAAAATGGGGATAATATTAGTTCATACCTCGTTGGGTTATTATGAGGGTTAAACAAGGTTAAATGGAAAGTGCTTAGCTGTGTCTGGCACCCAGTACGCGCTCAGTACATTGTAGTAGCTGTTACTAGAGTCATCGTCAGTTTTCATGAACTGTCCATTATATTCAGTTTGTGGTTGGGGTTTTTTGGCCACACACCGTGCAGCTTGCAAGATCTTAGTTCCCCAGCCAGGGATCAAACCCACACCCTCGGCCATGAAAGCCCGGAGTCCTAACCACTGGACCTCGAGGGAATTCCCTATATTCAGCTACTTTAGATAATTGAAGTGGGCCAGCATCTCTTTGGTAAAAGATTATAGACGTTGACTTCAGGATAGCAGGCTTTGGCTTTACCCCAAGTGTAGTCCTTTTTGTAAATGGACCTTACTGTTAGGTGGAGTCAGCTAACCTTCTAGCATTTCCTGGAGTCCAGGGGTATAAAAATATTAATATTGGATAACGATCTCAGAATCTCCTGTTAGTTAGAGAGCCTGTACTTTCAGTACAGGGTGTAAGAATATTGATTGAGGTTAATAAAGCCTTCTAGGAGGTTTTTCCCTAGGTAATCTTTACTGTTTTCCCCAGAAAATGATTGTAAAATTATTTGAAAGCTCTTTTGTTTTGTGTTTAGAGGATCAACTGAAACCAAAAATACTGAAGTTGAAGTGGAACCTACAGCATATCTTGGGTCTTCCCAGAGTGAAGTCCTTAATACAAAGCCTGACTACCAGAAAATATTACAGAACCAGAATAAAGTCTTTGATTGTATGGAGTTGGTGGTAAGTTGGGTCATGTTTCTTTTGTTGAGTTATCCAGCTTTGCTACCTTGTCATCCTTGGAAATTAAAAGACGTGGAGAATATGCGTAATTAGATGAGATAAGAGTATATTCAGCTCTACCTTGGGGAAACATGGAGAGACAATGGAAGAAAAGAAACGAATAAATGGTGATAAATGTTAATAAATCAGGTGGAAGGAGGGCTGTAGGTTGCTATACAGAGGGGTTGAAGGTCCTGCTAAGGTTCTACTTTAATAAGACTTGAAAGAAATGAGGAATGATCCATGAGGACATTTTGGAGAATAGTAGTGTATCAACCCAAGTATTAACAGGAAGCACATGGCATTTGATATAGGATAATTCAAGGAGGGTCTGTTTACAGAGGGGCTAAGTACAAAAGTGTGGGTTTCAGGAAACCAAAAGTAATCTGGGGCTTAGAGGCAGCTGAGCTATTACCTGTCGGCTGGAGGGAGGAACAGTTACTGTGGCACCTGGCAGGGAGTCATATAGTGAGTGGGATGCTTTGAGAGAGCCATGACGTTCAGTTGAGAGACACAGCTAACTCTAGATGACCCTTCTGGAAGCAGGCCTGGGTAAAATACCCTGACCTCATTCAGCTCCCTCGCACTTGGCTCCCTCTTGGCCAAGCCCACCCAGAAACCAGAGGACATGGGATCTTGTTGGAGGTTGTGCAGGTCAGCCTGCTGGGGCATGGAGCGGTGTGGAGAAGAGTGGAGTGGGGAAGTCTGGCATAAGCATTCCAGGTTGAAAGAACAGCAAAAGCAAAGCTGAGCAGGAGCTCACCCGACATGTTTGAGGAGCCTCAGAGACGCCTGGACCCTTACAACTGACAGCTGTCTTTTGTCTGCAGATGGACGAACTGCAAGGATCCATGAAGCAGCTGCACGCCTTTATGGAGGAAAGTACCCAGTGCCTCCAGAAGGTGTCAGTACAGCTCGGTAAGCCTGTCTTAAGGGGATCAGAGCTTGTACTGTTTTATGTCTCACAGCCCTTCGGATACACACCGCCCTTCAAAACATATGGTCTCAGAGGGTAAGGCCTATATCTGGTGGGGTTTCTTTTCCCCTCACAATAACTATTACGTTGTGGGTACTCAAAGTTGATGGGAAATTTGTAGATGTAAATTCCACAGAAGCACAGGAGACTGAGAATTAAATCTCCACAAACTGTGTTGTTTGGGTAAATCCAAGACTTAAGTAACACCCATTCCTTTTTTCCCTTTTCATTCTTCAAGAATCCACTAAGTGACACCGACATTACTTATCCGTCACTTTTCCTGACCACCTCCAGCCCTAAATTATGTGCTATACGTACCTTCATTTCATTATTCATTGGATGGTATTGTGGTTGTAGTTGCAGCTGGCTTTCCTACCAGACTGCCGTCTCGTAGAGGGCACATGCTCTCATTTGTCGTTGGAATGCCCTTCTGTGTGTCTGGCACAGTGTCCACACAGTAAGTTTTCAATAAATGGTATTTGAATTCAATTGAAGTTTATTTTGTGGCTCCTTTTCTCTGCAGGGAAGAGAAGCACACAACAATTAGATCCTTCACCAGCTCGAAAACTGCTCAAGCTTCAGCTGCGGAAGCAACCTAGCACACGTTGCTCTAAATCTTGTCAGTGACCTTATGCAGCTTTTCTGCCACAGGACGCTCCAGAGGAGAGAAACAGGAAGAGTGCCCCAGCGCACGGCAACTGCACAACAGGCTAAGCTGTGACATCTGCCGTTGCCTTTGAAGATAACTGGCTGACTATAAAGCACTTCGATTTTTTTCTTAAAATGATGGAATTTATGCATCTGAAAGAATGTCATATAGAAACTTTTTCCACGAATGTGCAAAATGCTTGAGACGTCTGCTTTGGAATGACCTTCAGAACTAGTGGCCCATTCTTTTAAACGTCCTTCGTGATCAGAAACCTTCCTCTTGTGAAGATGTTTTTCAGGTTTTGAAACAACGCGAAGTCATTCAGGGCCGAATCCAACAAACATTTTAGGGGTCGTCCTGGTTGTAAAGGGAATGAGACTGACACCTAGTGTGGCTTCGAAGGTGGTTTTAGGTAGAGGAGTCGTGAGCATTGCTAGCATCGTGTGGATACATAAATCACATCACAACATGTCCAGATTGAAGGAGGTTCCACTCATTCTCTGTATCCTGATGTCTGTAGTGTGCTTTAGCTTTTAATATTGAGTCGACATCCTAAATCCTGGATTCATGGCAAGAAGGGGTTAAGTACCTCTTTTCATTGTTCTCCGTATTTGTTAATAATCTGCAGTATAAGATGGCGCATACTTAAAAGCTTTCCCTTGTCTCTGTGTATATTTTGAGTGTATAAAAAAATGAAAAGGCAGGGAAGGCTCAGCAGAAAATAGGATTCTTTGCCAGGATCTGGAAGTGGACAGTAGTGTGGAGATACGCCTCAGCATTAACTACCAGTAAAACACCAGCTAATTTATTGTTAGTGTCTGTTATTCTCTGATCCTCCTATTAGGACAAAATCCATTTCACGTAAATACCCAGTCATTATCCTAAGTCTTAAGCCTTCGCCTAAGCACCAGTTAGTGAGAGGTGATATCTCCTTGCTTTGACCTACATTCCTTATTCTTTCATAGATTTGCAGAGCTCCTGCTGTATGCCACACACAGTTGCAGGAACTGGGAAGAGAGCAAAGAACAAAAACAGACCTGGGACCTCCTTTCATGATGCTCACAGTCTAGTGGGGACAAGGGAACAAGAAGACACGGAACAAGAGGAGAGCCCTTTTCCACAGAAGTGATGTTTTCGTTAACTTGGGAAGGAGAAAGGAGTTAAATAGGGCAGTTATTTGAGGGAAAAGGAGCAGCATTTACAAAGGTCTGAGGGGAGAGAGAAAAGTGTAAGAGCCACGTGAGACAAAGATAATCGAAAGTCATTGGAAGGTTTTGAGAGAGAGAGAGAAAGGGTCAGAGCTTTATTTTTAAAAGATCAGGGACTTCCCTGGTGGTCCAGTGGTTAAGACTCTGCACTTCCACTGCAGGGGGCGTGGGTTCAGTCCCCGGTCAGGGAATTAAGATTTTGCATGCCACACGGCAGCAGCCAAAAAAAATCACTCCAGTTGCTGTTTGGAGAACAGACAGAAGCAAGTACGTGTGGGTGTGAGAGACCAGTTGGGCTATTGTAGTCATCAGGTGGGGAATGACAACCTGTGCTGGGAGTTGGCAATGGATGAGTGGGGAGTCGTCCACAGTGTCTGGAACATAGCAGGCGTGTCACCTACGTGTTACAAACGCCTAACTGCCACGTATTAACTGACCGAGAAAAAGTTATTTAACCTCTTATTTGTAAGATTGGGGGAATGATAGAATCTATATCACAGGGATGCTATAAGGGTTAGATTAAATAACGTAAGTTTAGAACAGTGGTATGAATATGATGGAGGGGGTGGGTAATAGAGCAGATAATGAGATGGGAAAGCTTGCAGTTCAGTTTGGGATGCCAAACATGTCAACTAGAACTGTTGGATATACAGGTGGAAAACTGGGTAGGAAAACCTGGACTAGAAATAAAATTTGGAAGTTACTGATACCCAGTTATTAAAGCCTTAAGAGTAGATAATATTGTCCAGAGTAGAGCAAGAAGGGAAACTGGACAGACCCGAGGAAAGCTTTTAAGAATCAGAGGAGTGGTGTGAATTGCCTTCTCTCAGAAGCAGAATAGTATAGTGGAAAGAGTGTAGAATTTGGAGTGAATCTTCATCCTTATCCTCAATTTCCTTTCTGTGAAATGGGGAGAGATCACCTCTCTCCAAAGCTGATTGTACCTCCCCAGCCCCATTTTATCTACTGCATTGTATTACATCTTTTGTTGATAAGAATTTGTTTAAGCCCAAGGATAGGAAGTATGTTTTTGTGTCTTCAACAGCTATGCAAGATAGAGCACAGAAAAAGAATATTTAATAAGCTCTGAGTATTCTATACACATACAGACCCAACTTCATGAGATAACTTCTATTTCTGTCATTATAGATGAGGAACTCAGGCATGGAGGGGCTTAATAATCTAACCAAGAACATATACAGGAGTGGAGGGTCAACTAGGCCCCATGTGGCACTCAGTAAACGTTAACAAATAAACACAAACCATAATAAAAGGCTGTGCTCAGTATTAGTTTTCCCTCTCCCCAAATTTGGTTCAGCAATTGCACTTGATGAATACTATAGACAGTTGCAGCCCTTTAGATGTTTGGTAATATTCTTCCGTTGGCCTACTTTAGTTAAGAGAATATCTTGCTTTTAGTCAGTGATACTTAACACTAAAGAAATAATAGATCACATTATAAGCTCTTTCAAGGAAGGGAGTATGTCCTGTACATTTTGGTGTTTTTTAAATTTGGGTGTAATTAAGCTTAATGTAATCATTCTGGGGGAAAAAATTCCATTTCTCATGTTGCACTCTAAAAAGGAGATGGTGTGGCTGGTGGCTGTAGTAGAGGTGATACAGTGGAGGACTAGGAATTAGGAGCCCTGTCTTGGATTCTAGTTTTTTTTTTTTTTTTAACTTTTATTGGAGTAGAGTTGATTTACAATGTTGTGTTAGTTTCTGCTGTACAGCACAGTGAATCAGTTATACATATACATATATACACTTTTTTAGATTCTTTTCCTATATAGGTCATTACAGAGTATTGCATAGAGTTCCCTGTCCTATATCTAGTTCTTAAGTTACTGGTTCATTCACCAAAAACTTACTAAGCCCTTTCCTCATGCCAAACCCTGTGCTAGGTGCCATGTGACCTTGGGTACCTCTCAGGGCCCACGTCAAAGGAGGATGCTGTGCCTTGTAAAGCAGGGGTCCCTAACCCACAGGCTGTGGACCAGTACCGCCTGAACCATCCTCACCTCCCAGCCCCCCACCGTCCATGGAAAAAATTGTCTTCAATGAAACCAGTCCCTGGTACCTAAAAGGTTGGGGCCTGCTGCTGTAAAGAGCTCTTAGGGGCTTCCTAAGGATGCAACTCGGCAGAATGGGAGAAGCCAGCCAGACACAGCACTCAACTCCCCTCCCTCTGAGCAGTTCTAGTTTAAGGTTCTCCAGGGAGACTCCACAGCAAGAAAACTACAGTATTGCCCCCTTAACCAAGGGGGATACGTTCCAGGACCCCAGTGGATGCCTGAAACTGCAGATAGTACCAAACCCGATATGTGCTAAGTTTTTTCCTATATATACACACCTACAATAAAGTTAATTTATAAATTAGGCACATTAAGAGATTAACGGCAACAATAACAAAACAGAACAATCATAACAATATACTGTAATAAAAAAAATTTTTTTAATTCAAAAAATTTTTTGACTGCACCATGCGGCATGTGGGATCCTAGTTCCCCAACCAGGGATCGAACCTGTACCCCCTGCATTGAAAGTGTGGATTCTTAACCACTGGACTGCCAGGGAAGTCCCCTGTAATAAAATTTAAGTGAATGTGGTCTCACTCTCAAAGTGTTGTATTGTCTTGTACTCACCCTTCTCACAGATGAGATGAGATGATACAATCCCTATGTGATGAAGTGACATAGCATTAGGCTACTATTGACCTGACCATACATCAGAAGGAGGATCATGAAGCCATGATGATGTCAGTGGTTGGATGTCATGAGCAGATGACGTTGATGGTTGGGGATCCACAATAGATAGTTGAAGGGTTCTTTGCTGAAAGCTTTTGGAAGAACATTGTGATTGGAGTTGCTGTCTCTTTAACTCATCACAGTGTTGCTGCAGAGTTTGTAACCCTTTGGTGATCATGAATGGCTACAGTGCTTCTTTTCATCTGAGGATCATATTCCATAATTTTGAAATTGATTGTGAAATTCGAAACACTTTGGCAAGTTTCAGTAATGTCCACATTACTGATTCTGCTTCAGGTTCTTCACCTTCCTCTTCCTCTGTAGATGACTCCACAAGTTCTTCCAATAACTCGTTTGTTAACACTTCTCGGTGGCCTTCAGTATGTTCTTCCACTTCTTCTTCAAGCATGTCAGCAAATTCTTCTCCACCAACATGTCTTGCTACGTGAATGAGTTTCCTAACTTCTCCATCGAGCCTCAGTAAACTTTAAAATCATTCACGACTTCATAAGTTCTACCAACAGGCATTTACAGTTTCTGGTTTTAATTCCTTCACAGCAGCTTTGATGAATGTATTGCGTTGGCAATAGCGAATGATTTCCAGCACTGCTTTATGTCCAGATGAAAGTCTGCGTTCATTGCTGACTAAATGTGATCAAATATCAGGCAGTCAGGCAGGTGTACGTGGCCTTGACAAACCAAGCGACGCCTTGTCAAGTGGCTGAAGCAATGAGGTTGTATTTGAGGTAAAAATACAACTTTGACATTTTCATTTTCATAGCAGATTCAGGACGGCCAGGTGCATTGTCTATTAGTAATAGGATTTTAAATTCCAACCCTTCCTTTTCCAAATGTTTTTCACTTCTGGAAAGACGCATTGGTGGAACCAGTTCATAAACAAGATAACTTTCACCTGATTATGTTGTCAGAATATGGGCAGATAATTCCTGGTTTTGCTTCTGAGAGATTGTGGATGCTTCATTCTGTACACAACTCCTCCCTTTAATAGATGCCCTGCAGCGTTGCCAATAGTAACAGAGTTAATCTGTTCCATGTTTTATGACCTGGTGCCTCCTTTGCACTTCTATGAAGGTAGATTTGTTGCCGAATGCAAGTTTGTGTGCCTGACACACAATAAGGCCAAACAAAGCCAAACGTCCGAGTTTGGAGCAGAGAAAGTTTTATTGCAAGGGCCAAACAAGGAGAATGGGTGGCTCATACTTTAAAAAAAAAAACAGAACTCCCAGATGGTTTTTGGTTCTATTGGGCACCTTCTTCCAGAAAAGCCCAGTTTCATCACATGAAGACTTGCTTTGGGTGGTATCCTTTCTCTTCAAATTCTTCAACTCTGCTGGAAATGTGGCAACAGCTTCTGAAGCTGAATCCAGCCTCCGTACCCTGACACCAAATTAATTCTCAGAGACAGAGTTTTGGGTGAAGTAGAAAATAGCTTTATTGCTTTTCCAGGCAAAGGGCCACAGTGGGCTAATGCCCTCAAAACTGTGTATCTCAACCTGGAGGGGGTAGTGAGAAGTTTTATAGTAATGGTTCAAGGAGGGCGTGATCAGCTCGTGGACAATCTTCTAAGTAGTTGGTGGTGAGGTAAGTGGGAGTCAGCATCATCAACCTTCTGGTTCCAACCAGTCTGGGGTCTGCACGCTTGTGGGCAGCATACAGTTGATTTCTCCCACCTGGTGGGGGTTTCAGTATCTGCAAGATAGCAGGTAACAAGATATTGTTACATATATCCCTTGAGTGGGAAACAGGACCCTGCCCCAAGGCTGCGTTATTGTTGGTTTTGACTGTCCCTACCTTGTCTCAGCATCCCATCCCTTCCCTAATTAGCAACTGTTTGAATCTGCTTTTGCAACTCAGGAAGGTCCTGGAGGCCGAAAGAAGCCTATTTCCTGTAACCAAGAAATGGCGTGAGTGGGTGGGGGAATTCCCTGGCCGTCCAGTGGTTAGGACTCTGTGCTTTCACTGCCAGAGCCAGGGTTCAATCACTGGTTGGGGAACTAAGATCCCTGCAAGCTGAGCAGTGTGGCCAAAAAAAGAAAAAAAGAAAAGAAATAGGGGACACAGAAAGGCTCTTGTGCCCAGGACCCCCACAGGGTCCTGCTCAGTATCACTTCTTCACTGGCAGACTCAGTCTCTCCGGCAATTTTTCTATTTTTCTGTCCAAAATACTCCTGAGTCTGTGTAACAATCCCTTATTTGCAGTAAATGGCTTGGTGTCACTCCCTTCAGAGGAGCCCTTGCTGAAGTCTTTATATAGGCTTGAAACTGAGCAGGACCCAGTGGGGCCCTCCTGGGTACAAAAGTCCCTCCATGTCCCCGTTTCTTGTCTGTGGAAAGAGGCTTTGGTCTCCTAGGCCCAGGTGGAGGATGGTGTCTGCATGCTGACCACAAGCAGTAGATCCCAAACTGGTTGGAACCAGGAAGTCCATGATTAAGATTCCTGAAACATCACCCTGTTACCTCACCACCAACCAATCAGAAGAAAGTTATGCACCCTGCAGCCCTCACCCCAAATGTTGCCTTTAAAATTTCTTCCTTGAAGGGGTTTGGGTCATTTGAGCACCAGTCCACTGTTCCTTGCTTGGCCCTGCAATGGATCTTTGTCTGCTCCGAACTCCAACGTTTTGGTTGGTTTGGCCTCACTGGGTGTCAGACACATGAACTTGGCTTTGACAATAGGCTCAGTGCTTTCTGGGGCAACACGTTGTTGTCAACAGAATATGTATTTTGTTCGTGTCTTCCACAAATTTAACGCCTTTTCACTCTCAAGCACTTTTTATGCACTGTGGCCCTAACTTTTGCAGTTTGAGGTACGACAGCAAAGCTGGCACAGATTTTTTTCCTGCAGTTTCACAGAAAATTCATTCTTGCTGTAGATCTTAGCAACCTCAGCATACCGTTGTTTTTTTTTTTCCTTATTGAGAACTTTCACCTGTTCACCTCAAGGAAGCCCCTCACAGCTTCTCTTTGGCTTATCCACATCACTAGCCATACTACTCTTGCACTTTGGGGCCATTATTAAGTAAAGTAAGGGTTACTTGAACACAAACACTGCCATATGCAGACAATCGATCTGATGAGAGACCGTCACTAAATGATTAAGGGGGCAGGTAGCATATACAGCGTGGATATGCTGGACAAAGGAATGGTTCACTTCCCCGGGGGAGGGAGCAGGACAAGAGATTTCGACACACTGCTCCGGACAGCACAGCAATTAAAAACTTACGAATTATTTACTTATTTTCCATTCAGTAGTTTCAGACCAGAGTCGGCCAAGCGGAACTGAAACCACGCAAAATCAGGCAAACTACTGTACACGGAAAATGGCGCCAGCTCAGCCACCATCTTCTCCGTAGGTCCCCGGGCGGGCGGGCACAGCGCATATGCGCCGCCTGGCGTCCTCAGCGCGCCTGCGCGGGCGCAGAGCCTCCTCCCCACCCCCCTACCCGCCCGCCCCACTCCCGCCGCCGCGGCTGCTGTGCTGACGGCGGTTGCCGGAGCTTCGGGTGAGTGTGAGCGCCTCAGCCCGGCTGGCGGGGGGCGCGCCATACTGCATGCGGGGTCGTCCCTCCTCTTGCCTTCTCCTTCCCCGCCTCATCACCCCGGTGCGGCCGGGCACCGGGTCAGCGCTGCCAGCCTCGTCTAGGTGTCCGGGCGCCCTCCGCCCTCCTCTCCTGGGGACCCGGGGGCAGCCCGGCCTCCCTCGGCCGCTCCCCACCTGGGCGGCGGGGCCCAGGGCGAGCCCGCCAGCGACAGCGTGCAGGCGGCAGCGGCCGAGCCTCTGGGTGCCCAACAGCTCAGCCTCAGGGACCCACCGCAGGCGCGACCCCCTTTCCCGCTCCTGCTCTGCAGGCGGCGGAGCTCGGTGGGCCTCGGGGTCGGGCATTCGTCTGCCCCGTCCGCCCGGCGGGGGGCCTGGAAAATGGGCCGGGAGCTCGCCTTGCACTCGTGCGGTGCCTGTGCCGCAAAGAGTACCCCCTGGCTGGACCCGGCGACGACCATGCGAGGGAGGGGCTTCTTAGCCCCACGTTACAGATGAGGAAACTGAGGCACAGAGCGGTGAAGTGCCCTGCCCAAGGTCACGCGCCAGACGAGAGGCAGGAATGGCTCTTGAATTCAGGGTCTGGGGCTGTCAGGCTAGTGCGGTTGGAATTCGATCTTGTCCCTTTAAAAAAAAATCTGAAATGCACTTTCATCTCTGGAGTTGCTTCTTCGACGTCATAAAAGTAGGCTGCAAAAACAGCATTTTCTTGTTGTTGGAGTACAATTGAGGTGTTACTGTAATAGTGGTAATAGTAATGTTATTAATTAGGGGCTCACGTTCATCCAGCGCTTGCTGTGTGCCAGGGCTCCTGCCAAACATTTTAAGGTTATCTCAGTATCTCAGCGCTTCGCCATCGGATGCGTCCTCCTTCCTTTTCATGCAGCTTTTTTTCTGCAGAGCTGACCTCCCTGTCACAGATAAAGTAGGCTTAGGAGGCAGGGACGCTCTCAAGGTGGCTTACTGGCAGAGCAGGGGTAAGCCTTGTCTGCCTGAGTCCAGATTTTGTCCCCAGAGGATATTATTAGCCTTCCTTTTCTGGCTGCCAGGAGTGCAAGACTGGGATAGCTGGGCTGGTTGAATTTGGAGGTGACAGAGCGAATCTGGCGAGCATTCCCCTTATCCTGGGGCTTTCTGGCTCTATTCCAGTGCTGGGCTTGAACATCTCACTTAAGATGAAGTAAAAAGAGAAGGAGAGCATTGACAAGGTATTGCATCTAAGAAGCCTCACCGATTTAAAGTCCCAAAGGAATGGCTGTAAAAATATGCGAATGTTTCTTCCCCAAAACAACTAGCTCAAACTTTTTTTTTCTTCCTTAGCAAACCCTCCTACACATTTCAAAACTCCATTAACTTACCACCTTTTCTGTGAAGCCTTCCTTGCTTGATTTTCCCAATTAGAATTACACACACATACATATGTATATATGTGTGTGTGTAGGTAGGTAGGTAGGTAGATAGGGTAGAAGCTTCAGTCTTACCCTTGGGACTGTTAGCCCCTTGAGGTCAGGGGCCATCTTTGCAGCCCCAAGTGACTGGCTCATAGTAGGCCCTTGGTAAAGACTCAGTGAATTTCCGTTGCTCCTTTTCATTACTTAAAGGTGATGTTTTCCTGCCCTTCTGTTCCTCCTTCTTGCCCTTCAATTTCTCTTAGCTGTCCTTCTCTTTAGTTTCAACTTCTGATCATCACTGGCCACTCAGAGGTCTCTAGTCCACCCTGTTGTGTCTGAAAATTTGCAGAAAAAGGTCCTATGTCAAGAAGCCTGTTTATGCCCAAGAGTGGAGTTGGTATATGTCACCTAAGTGTACAGGACTGTTTTTATTTGCATGTTGCACTAAGGTAGCCTGAGGCTTATAGCTTTTTAGTCTATTCCTAAATACATGTAAGATTCATTTTTACATTCTTTCGGCTTACGTGGCTGACTGCCCCAGTGTTATCAGAGTAATCACAATTTTTACCATAAATCATTTCATAGTATTTATAACAATAAATATTTGAAAGGGCCCTTTGGGAGGCAGTAGGTCTGCCAAAGTACATAGGTTCTCTACATAAATGAAACTTCTAAAATAATTTTTCCAAATAATCTTCTGCAAATAGATTGAGCTGTTATGCATAAGGCATGGTGCTGGGTATGGTGGAAGATTCTCATAGTTCTTGTTCAAAGAGCTCACTAGCAAAGCGATATGAGTATAATGGTATACTCAAGTATAATGGAATAAGATATTCCAATGTGAGACGTTTCATAAAGTCATACGTCGCTCAAGGCTGAAAGGAAGTGTTAGGTCGTTGAGTCCAGCTGTCTTGCTTTTACAGACTTCATCCTGAGAAGTGAGCTTGTCCAAGGTCGCAGAAGTGGCGCTACAACTTGAATGTAGACTTTTTATCCATCAAAAGTTTATCAGTATTTCTCTCGGTGAATTTATCCTTAAAGACCGGCAACTTTATTAAAATTTGTGCTTAGAACAGGGGTGAGGAAGAGGTGACAAAAATATGATTCATGTCTTCAAGGGAAGAGTAAAGAACTGTTCTCTATCATTGGAGACAGTGCGTACCTAATTGTGAAATTGTATGGTAGAGGAGCTAGGTATGTCATAGGAGGGGGAGGAGCAAGAGGGATCAGTAAGAGCTGTGGTACTGAGAGCACTTTGGGGAGGATCGAGGACTTTCTGGGCTTTAACAGATTGGTATGATCAGAATTAATCAAAAGGACAAGAAATGCATTTTGAAATAGGGTGGTAAAACCAAAACAAGGTTACAGTGCCTGACAATATAATGTTTAAGGGACAATAAAAATAAAAAACCGGCTTGGGGCTTCCCTGGTGGCACAGTGGTTAAGAATCCGCCTGCCAATGCAGGGGACACGGGTTCGAGCCCTGGTCCGGGAAGATCCCGCATGCCGCGGAGCAACTAAGCCCATGTGCCACAGCTACTGAGCTTGCGCTCTAGAGCCTGTGAGCCACAACTACTGAGCCCGCGAGCCACAGCTACTGAAGCCCATGTGCCTAGAGCCCATGCTCTGCAACAAGAGGAGCCACCACAATGAGAAGCCTGCGCACCACGATGAAGAGTAGCCCCCACTCACCACGACTAGAGAAAGCCCGCACACGAAGACCCAATGCAGCCAAAAAAAAAAACCCAGCTTGACCAAGGTGGCTTGACTTTTAGAGGAGTGGTTCTCAACCATTAGTGTGCATCTGAATTACCTGGAGAGTTAATTAAAACACAGATTGTGGGGTCCCCACCTCCAGAGATTCTGATTCAGTAGGTCTGGAGTGGGACCTGAGAATTTGTATTGCTAACAAGTTCCCAGATGATGCCGATGCTTCTGATCCAGGGACAGCACTTTGAGAACTTGAGCTGGATTAGAAAGTTGAGAAGCGGGACTTCCCTGGTGGCGCAGTGGTTAAGAATCCGCCTGCCAATGCAGGGGACATGGGTTCGGAGCCCTGGTTCGGGAAGATCCCACATGCCGCGGAGCAACTAAGCCTGTGTGCCACAACTACTGAGCCTGTGCTCTGGAGCCCGTGAGCCACAACTACTGAACCCGCATGCCACAACTACTGAAGCCCACGTGCCTAGGGCCCATGCTCCGCAACAAGAGAAGCGACGACAATGAGAAGCCCACACACTGAAACGAAGAGTAGCCCCCGCTCGCCACAACTAGAGAAAGCCCGTGCGCAGCAACAAAGACCCAACAGAGCCAAAAATAAATAAATAAATATATTTATTTAAAAAAAAAGAAAAAAAAAGTTGAGAAGCTAGAGTCAGAAACTGTCAAAGAACTTGGGCCAAAAAAGTGTAAGAGTGTGTGTGTGTGTGTGTGTGTGTGTGTGTGTTATATACCAGCATAGGAAAGTTCTGGAAAGATACATTCCAGATTGTAATAGTAGTCATTTCTGGGAGTGGGATTTAGGAGGTTGGAGAATTCACTTTCACTGCATACCTTTCAATACTATTTTTGCATTGTGCACATACAGCTTTTGTATTTTAAAAAGGGAAGAAAAGTAAGAGTCCTTTTTGAAGATATGCACTAAAATATTTATGGATTAAAAAAAGAGCTTGCTAAAGTAATCTAGTGTCATACAACAAACATTTTTAGAGTGTCTGCTCTATGCCAGTTGCTGCTGGTTCTGGAAATACAAAGCCTTTGGTAAAGCTTGTAGTCTGGTGATCGAGATGGGTAGATTGCAGCTCTGCTGAGTATCACGTGAGCTTCCTAAGCTCAAGGACAAGGGTCTAGCTCTGTGCGTGGCAGATAATAAGCACTTGGTAAATGATGAATGAATGAGCAAATCCAGGCAAGAAGTGAGGACAGTCAGAAAGAAAAGGAAAGGGCAAATGGGAGATTCTGGAAGAAAAATTGACAAGCCTGAATAGAGATGATGAAAAGAAAGGGTGTATCAAGGACTTTCAAGTCCAAAGGTTGATAACATTTGGATTTACTGCAGAACTGGATGTCCAGTCATCTATTCTGAAAGACCTTTTTAAACCATCCCCCCCAGTCCCACCTTTTTGTTTTTTTAAGAGACTGCTTGAAAATAGCACGCAAAAACTTAACTAGATTTAGTATGAGTATTTACCAGGGCTTTCTTTGGTAAATGAAACTTTTTTTCTTTAATCACAGTGCTAATTCTAATGTATTTATAAATATTTATCTATCTATTTAGCTGCACTGGGTCTTAGTTGTGACATGCGGGATCTTTTTAGTTGAGGCATGCGGGCTCTTAGTTGCGGCACGCATGCAGGATCTAGTTCCCTGACCAGAGATGGAATCCAGGCCCCCTGCATTGGGAGCACAGAGTTTTAACCACTGGACCACCAGGGAAGTCCCTTCTCTCCCACTTTTTTGTGTGTGTGTGTGTGATACGCGGGCCTCTCCCTGTTGTGGCCTCTCCTGTTGTGGAGCATAGGCTCCGGACGTGCAGGCTCAGCGGCCATGGCTCACGGGCCCAGCTGCTCTGCGGCATGTGGGATCTTCCCGGACTGGGGCGCAAACCTGTGTCCCCTGCATCGGCAGGCAGACTCTCAACCACTGCGCTACCAGGGAAACCCTCCCCCACTTTTTGTTTGGAGGTGCTACTTTTTATATTCTTCAGAGATTCAATATAGAAAATTAAAATTAATTTCCCTAATAGAGGAGTTTAGCTATATCATTTGATTGTAATCCCTTTACCACCTAAAAATGCCCACAGTCTACAGTTTGAGTTTTCAATTGACCAAATATAAATTTCTGATACAGCCACTCTTCATACTTGATTTTATTACTCATTATTTTAAGGTTTTTTTGGTTGTTATTTTGCAGTATCTTTTTAAAGGTAATGCTATTTCAGGTTTGGAGCTAGTTATGTTTGTGAGTGTGATGGCCCAAAAACTCATATATCAGGATAAGGAAAATTTAGCTCATAAAAACTTGCTTCTCTTTTCTAATGATAACTTAAGAGAAGTCATGTCAGCTTTTCATTTAATTGGTAGTTGTGATATGATAATCTTTCCAGAAATACCATTTGCTTTCAAAAGAGACACAGTTGTTTATTAAAAATGACAGTTTTATCCTTATCTTTTAAGCCTGAACTTTCAACTTGAGGATAAAAATGAATGCTTTTTGAAATTGTGAGATTTCTTAGCTCTAAAACCATTTAATTTGAAACCTAATAATTGGCAGAGAAAGGAGAAGAGAGGAATCAGGCTATTATCTCTTTATCCCTGTAGTTGAGAAAGCTCTGGGGACCAGGCTTTCTGGGACCCAGGTTTTTAACCAGGATGTTGACTAAAGTGTAACTTAGGGTGATTAGACAGTCCACAGGGTAATTGCTTTTCAAATACTTCCAGATTGGTGCGGGTCTGTCCTATTCATTGAAGTAATAATGATGATAATAATAATACCTAAACTTTGTTTGGTGCTTCTCAGTTTTCAAAATTCTTTGATCATTAAGATCCTGGTAGACTCCAGTAGCCAAAGCTGAAAAAAATAAGTAGAAGAATTAATGGTCAGTTGGCATCAAGTGGAAAAGTCGTTTATAGAGGCTGCCCAAGCTCTAGCTGCAGGTGCTCAGGTGCAAATCCTTATTCTGCCCCTCGCTAGCTGTGTGACCTTTGGCATATTACAGAACCTCCCCAAGCCTCAGTTTCTTCATCTGTAAAATGGGGAGATTACAGTACTATCTTATAAGTGTGTGGGAAAATAAAATGGAATAATGGATGAAACTGCTTGTTCTGGTATCTGGCATAGAGTCAGTGATCAATATCTTATGAGCATCAAGTTAGTATGAGTATTAAGTATTGCCTCTTAGGGCTCTTATTTGTCCTTTACCTCCACGCACGTTGTCTTAAAGAACAGATTGTGTTCAGGGATTCTATCTTATAGCTGGTGGGAACTTGGAACCCATCCCAAGAGCACGTACCAGAGCCTTGCCAGCAGTAGCTTTCCTGGTGTCAAGAGCTGGAGACAGAGGGTAGTGCTTCTGCTTCTAAAGTGACTTTAGTATGACCCCCTTGTTAGAGCTTCAGCTGGTTGATGGGTGTCTGGGATTAACAAGAACTCCCCTAGATGTGTGTTGCTTTGTTCTAATAGCTATCTGTACCAGTACCCTGGGATGAATAGAATGGTTATACAAGCAGACTCAGATCCCCAGCTTGGCAGTCTCTGTAGACCTCCCGTTTACCACCTGCTGCCAGAATCCTGGAGTGACACAACAGGAAGGCGGGCCTATTGTGAGGGGTGCTACTCTTTTCCTTTTAGAAAAACACAAGGTGCGTGGACAGCCCTTATCCAGGGCTGAGGACTATAGAGAGATTTACTGTTAAAATGAGGGTCTGGGGCTTCCCTGGTGGCTCAGTGGTTGAGAGTCGCCTGCTGATGCAGGGGACACGGGTTCGTGCCCCGGTCCGGGAAGATCCCACATGCCGCGGAGCGGCTGGGCCTGTGAGCCATGGGCCGCTGAGCCTGCGCGTCCGGAGCCTGTGCTCCGCAACGGGAGAGGCCACAACAGTGAAAGGCCCGCTGAGCCTGCGCGTCCGGAGCCTGTGCTCCGCAACGGGAGAGGCCACAACAGTGAAAGGCCCGCGTACCGCAAAAAAAAAACCCCAAAAAAACAAAATAAAATGAGGGTCTGTGGGCATGCTTAAGCAGCTGCCTTTGATCACTCTCCCCGTCCCCCACCTCTGCTTATGGCATAGCATTTCTGAAAGTATTTTCCTGGTGAAGAGTAACCCAGACTTTCCTTTATGCAGTGCAAAACGTCAGTGAGCTGTATTTTAAAAAGTCATTGTTTCTTCCACAGAGCCGGGGGTTTGGCTTGTTTATCTGGCTTTCTGGGGAGTCTCCTGAGACCCTTTCCTTTCCTAAGGGCCCTCAGGAGACAGCAATGAAATCAACATCCATTACCCTAGACACTTGAGAGGATGCTTAAGTTAATAGTTTTATGATACGATTAATTCAGGCTTTAACCCTGGCAAAACTTAAGAGGCAAGTCATCAGATTGTGCCTCTTAAAGACTGAAGTATGGAATCTAGCCCAGGACTCTGTGGTATCTTTCAGAGCCTGGAATAGGAGTCCAGATGCCAGTCCCAACCCTACACCCAGCCGACTATGTGAATCTAGGCAGACCACTTAAATTTCTAGGCCTCTTTTCTCATCTGAAAGTGACAGCATGACTGTAGACCAGTGGTTCTCAGTTCTAGCAGCATGTAAGAATCACCTGTGGAGCTTTAAAGGCAATACCTGGGCCCCGTCTTAGCCCGATTAAATTGGATCCTTAGGGTTGAGGCCTGGGTATTGATGTTCTTCGAAGCTCCCCAGGTCTTTCTAATGTGTAGCTAAGAGAACTGCTGGACAAGATGCCGCGTTTTAAACAACTGTGTCATTTTGTTCCTCAGAAACCCTCAGTGATTGTCCAGTGATGTCTGAGTCATGTGCTCTGTGTTCTGACCAGCCTTGTCTTCTTTCCCAACTACGTTGTTCTTCCTGGTGTCTCTTGGATATGTTGTGTACATTTATTTCTTTCCCAGCTCAAACGTCCTCACCTGGAATGTCCTCTCCTCCCTTCCAGCTATCCAGAACATATCCATTCAAGGCCCAGCACTCTTAACTCCTTTGGGAAACTCCTGACCATCCCAGTCCTTAGTTATTTCTCCCACTTCTGCACTGGTTCCAAGCTTCGTTTAACTCTGGCTAAACGTAGTGAACACTAGATGCAATGTAAGACATGATACCCAGGCAACATTCTGTCCTCCTGGGTAGGTGGGACACATGGAAATACCACTGGTTTGACTTGTATACTGTTAAACATCTGTGTAGTATGTTGTATTGTTGGCTATTTCATTACGGTGTGTATCTTGTAACTGTTAGTTGATGGATGGCTCTCTGTGACCTGACTCCAGTGGACGTTTTTAGCTTTGTCACCTATTACCAACAGCAAGCTTCTGCTCTTGCCAAACTGGAACGTTTTCCAGCGGTGCTTTCTCATCATCTTGCTTTTTCGTTCTCCTCCCTTTCTGGCATTCCTTCTTTTATTCTCTCATCCTGACCTATAGGAATGGTATCTATTCTTCAAGGTCCAGTTCAAATATTACCTCCTCCATGAAACTTTTTCTCAGCACCACAACCTGCATTGAGTGACCTTTGCTGTAAACCCCTGTAACCCTTAGAGCAGTGGTTCTCAGCTGGGGCTGATTTTGCCCCCAGAGGACATTTGGCAATACCTGGTTGTCACAACTGTGGGAGGAGGGTGCTGCTAGCATTCAGTGGGTGGAGGCAAGGGATGCTACTAAACACGCTACCCAGGACAGCCCCACAACAAAGAATTATCTGGCCTGAAATATCAGTGGTGCTGAGGTTGAGAAAATGCCTTAGAGTTTGTCCAATTCATAGGCTCATGTTTATCCTGCCTCGAACTGTAGTGATTTGTTTATAGACTTAATCTCCGCCACTCAATTGAATTAATGGGTGAAGGCAGACTCCAGTTCCAAATCTGGGCTTTCTTGTTATTAACTTCATATTAAGGTTTAATCCTAGAGCCTGTGGCCAGATCCTAACTGCACAGTGTAACTGAGGACCAGAGATAAAGCGGTCCTTAGTGTGGGATGGGCGCAGTGAGGCAATCAGCTGAATTTCTCTCCTTTTTACCTCCAGGTCTTTCCATCTGTGATAACCTGGGAGGAACTGTGGTGCAGGGCATAGAGTAATAAGCATTGGGGATCAGAAGAAAATTGGATTTTGGTTCGAGCCGTTGCATTTATTAGTTGTGTTTTTTGGTCAGTCCATTTCACCTCTTTAAGCCTCAGTTTCCTCATCTCTGCGATAGAAATGATGCAGTGCCCCAGTGTTTTACCTCACAGTGCCATTGTGATAATCCAATGAGATGGTAGGTCTTTAACCTAAATTGTAAAGTGCTGTAATAATCATTTAGCCAGGGGTTTATAGGTAAAAAGAGAGGACGTGAGTCAGCTTGCTGTAGGAACACCACTGTCCACTTTCCCAGCCAGTCCTCTGGCCACTTCCTGCAGCTTTCCAGTCATAACTGCTTCAGCACCAGCTCCAGCTGACCCCTTCCAGCTCAGTCTCCTTAGTGTGCCTCCCTCGTTTGCTGCCTTCATTTTGGTTTGGTTATCTGCCTGCAATCTTGCCAAAACCAAAAGTGACTGATTTTGCCCTTAGAATACAAACTAGTGGCCGGGTGTCAGTACATCCTGGCAAAGCATGATGAAGGCCAAACAAATTACCTGGGTCATAGGGAAAAGCTACAAAATAAGACAGTGTAGGGCTTCCCTGGTGGCGCAGTGGTTGAGAGTCTGCCTGCCGATGCAGGGGACACTGGTTCGTGCCCCGGTCTGGGAGGATCCCACATGCCACGGAGCGGCTGGGCCCGTGAGCCATGGCCGCTGAGCCTGCACGTCCGGAGCCTGTGCTCCGCAGTGGGAGAGGCCACAGCGGTGAGAGGCCCGCGTACCGCAAAAAAAAAGTAAGGGGGGGGGCATTATCTTTTTTTTAAAAAATAAATTTATTTATTTATTTTATTATTATTTTTTAAATCTTTGGCTGGGTTGGGTTTTCACTGCTGCGCACAGGCTTTCTCTAGTTGCAGCGAGCGGGGGCTACTCTTCTTCGCAATGCGCGGGCTTCTCATCGTGGTGGCTTTTCTTGCTGTGGAACACGGGCTCTACGCACGCGGGCTTCAGCAGTTGTGGCACGCGGGCTCAGTAGTTGTGGCTCACGGTCTCTAGAGCGCAGGCTCAGCAGTTGTGGTGCATGGGCTTAGTTGCTCCGCAGCATGTGGGATCTTCCCGGACCAGGGATCAAACCCGCGTCCCCTGCATTGGCAGGAGGATTCTTAACCACCGTGCCACCAGGGAAGTCCGGGCCATTGTCTTTTGACAGGGAAAGTCAATGGCATTAAAATCTAGAAAAAATAAGATTCAGTACTCCATGCTAAAAAGCCCATGACTATGACTTATTAAACATCTAGAAAATGACATTTCTGAATTTAAATGCAGGCAAAAATGACCAAGAGAGACACCAGTGTTCTTTGATACTCAGAGTCAGCACTGAGAGGGCCTTTAAAGATCATCAAGATTACTGACTTTTAATTATTGCACCAAAACCCTGATTCTTCTAGTCATGGAAAGAGCGCATCAGATGTGGACTCTAGACCTAGGTGGGCCCCTACCTAGCTGAGTGGCACTAGGCAAAGCATTTCTCCTTTCTGGACCTCAGTTTCCCCATCTGTCAAGAGAAAAGGCTGGGCAGGATGACATCTTAGGCCCCTGATAGGACTGACATTCTGTGACCCAAAAGCTCCCTGTAAATGTCGTACTTTACATGTTCCCCAGGGTAAGCACTCCCCTATCCTCTGCTTCACAGGGCTCTTACTATAATCCTACGAGGTCACCCAGTTATCAGTCTAATGAGGTTCAACGATTAGCTGAAGGTCACTCAGCAAATCAGTGGGAGGCTGCCCTTGGCCTCATTCCAGGGACATGAGGGTCTCAGGCTTTTATCTTACTCTACACTGTTTATTTAGTCAGAAAAACTCACTGAGATTTCCAGGGCTTAAAAACATTGTTTTGCTACTTTAAAAAGACAATAAGGAACTATACATAGTATTGGCTTTCTAAACTATACACTGTATTTTTTTTGGTGGGGGGGGCGGTACGCAGGCCTCTCACTGCTGTGGCCTCTCCCACTGCGGAGCACAGGCTCTGGACGCACAGGCCCAGTGGCCATGGCTCACGGGCCCAGCTGCTCTGCGGCATGTGGGATCTTCCGGACCGGGGCACGAACCCGTGTCCCCTGCATTGGCAGGCGGACTCTCAACCACTGCACCACCAGGGAAGCTCCCCCCTTTTTTTTTTGTTTTTTGGCCATGCCGCACAGCTTGTGAGATCTTAGTTCCTGAACCAGGGATTGAACCCAGGCCCCCAGCAGTGAGAGCGTGGAGTCCTAATTACTGGCCTGCCAGGGAATTCCCGCTAATGGCCCTTTCTTAGTCCTCCTCCTCTTTTCTGCTTCAGCATTTGACAGTTTCCCTCCCCTTCCATGTAACTTGGTCTTCTTCCTTGGCTTCTTTGACATTGTATTTCTGCTTTTCCTCTTGCATCTCTGAGCTTTTTTTTCCGGTTGTGCCAGGCCTTAGTTGCGGCACGCGGGCTCCTTAGTTGTGGCATGCAAACTCTTAGTTGCGGCATGCATGTGAGATCTAGTTCCCTGACCACGGATCGAACCCAGGACCCCTGCCTTGGGAGCACGGAGTCTTATCCACTAGGCCACTAGGGAAGTCCCTCTGAGTTTTCTTTTTCTTTGTTTCTTTTCCGTCACTGAGCTGTCTTTCAGAAGAACTCAGGGCCTGCAGCTCCTCCTTGTCTCTGGTTTGGTGAGCGCCTACAGATTTTCCTCACTAATTCTCACTCCTACCTGTGTATCTCTTGGAAGCCCAAATTTCAGCTCTGGTTCAAAAGTGTTTTTTTCACCAATTTCTCTGGTATTGTATCTCAGTTCCCCCATTTCCGTTAACAGTGCCATCATTCTTTTATCCCTAGAAACCTTGGCAAAATCTGGCTCTTCTCTGATCTCAGACTATTTTTTACCAGCCATATACCCCAGATCTCCTTTTTTTTTTTGAATTTTATTTATTTTTTATACAGCAGGTTCTTATTAGAATAAGAATCTCCCAATCTCCAAATTCATCACACCACCACCACCCCCCCTACCACTTTCCCCCCTTGGTGTCCATACGTTTGTTCTCTATATCTGTGTCTCTATTTCTGCCCTGCAAACCGGTTCATCTGTACCATTTTTCTAGGTTCCACATATATGCGTTAATATGCGATATTTGTTTTTCTCTTTCTGACTTAGTTCACTCTGTGTGACAGTCTCTAGATCCATCCACGTCTCCACAAATGACCCAGTTTCATTCCTTTATATGGCTGAGTAATATTCCATTGTATATATATACCACATCCTCTTTATCCATTCGCCTGTTGATGGGCATTTAGGTTGCTTCCATGACCTGGCTATTGTAAATACTGCTGCAGTGAATATTGGGGTGCCCGTGTCTTTTTGAATTATGGTTTTCTCTGGGTATATGCCCAGGAGTGGGATTGCTGGGTCATATGGTAGTTCTATTTTTAGTTTTTTAAGGAACCTCCATACTGTTGTCCATAGTGGCTGTATCAATTTACATTCCCACCAGCAGTGCAAGAGGGTTCCTTTTCTCCACACCCTCTCCAGCATTTCTTGTTTGTAGATTTTTTGATGATGGCCATTCTGACTGCTGTGAGGTGGTACCTCACTGTAGTTTTGATTTGCATTTCTCTAATAATTAGTGATGTTGAGCAGCTTTTCATGTGCTTCTTGGCCATCTGTATATCTTCTTTGGAGAAATGTCTATTTAGGTCTTCTGCCCATTTTTGGATTGGGTTGTTTGTTTTTTTAATATTGAGCTGCATGAGCTGTTTATATATTTTGGAGATTCATCCTTTGTCCGTTGATTTGCTTGCCAATATTTTCTCCCATTCTGAGGGTTGTCTTTTCGTCTTGTTTGTAGTTTTCTTTGCTTTGCAAAAGGTTTTAGGTTTCATTGGGTCCCATTTGTTTATTTTTGTTTTTATTTCCATAACTCTAGAAGGCAGATCAAAAAAGATCTTGCTGTGATTTATGTCAAAGAGTGTTCATCCTATGTTTTCCTCTAAGAGTTTTATAGTGTCCGGTCTTACATTTAGGTCTCTAATCCATTTTGAGTTTATTTTTGTGTATGGTGTTAGGGAGTGATCTCATTTCATTCTTTTACATGTAGCCGTCCAGTTTTCCCAGCACCACTTATTGAAGAGACTGTCTTTTCTCCATTGTATATCCTTGCCTCCTTTGTCATATATTAGTTGACCATAGGTGCATGGGTTTATCTCTGGGCTTTTTATCCTGTTCCATTGATCTATATTTCTGTTTTTGTGCCAGTAGCATATTGTCTTGATGACTGTAGCTTTGTAGTATAGTCTGAAGTCAGGAAGTCTGATTTCTCCAGCTCCGTTTTTTTCCCTCAAGACTGCTTTGGCGGGCTTCCCTGGTGGCGCAGTGGCTGAAGAGTCCGCCTGCCGATGCAGGGGACACGGGTTCGTGCCCTGGTCCGGGAAGATCCCACATGCCGTGGAGTGGCTGGGCCCGTGAGCCATGGCTGCTGGGCCTGCGTGTCCGGAGCCTGTGCTCCGCGGCGGGAGAAGCCACAACAGTGAGAAGCCCGGGTACCACAAAAAAAAAAAAAAAAAAAGACTGCTTTGGCTACTTGCGGTCTTTTGTCTCTCCATAAAAATTTTAAGACTTTTTGTTCTAGTTCTGTAAAATTCGCCACTGGCAACTTGATAGGGATTGCACTGAATCTGTAGGTTGCTTTGGGTTGTAAAATCATTTTCACAAATTGATTCTTCCAATCCAAGTACATGGTATATCTCTCCATCTGTTTGTGTCATCTTTGATTTCTTTCATCAGTGTCTTATAGTTTTCTGAGTTCAAGTCTTTTTCTTCCTTAAGTAGGTTTATTCCTGGCTATTTTATTCTTTTCGTTGCAATGGTGAATGGGATAGTTTCCTTAATTTCTCTTTCTGATCTTTCATTGTTAGTGTATAGGAATGCAAGAGATTTCTGTGCATTAATTTTGTATCCTGCAACTTTACCAAATTCATTGATGAGCTCTAGTAGTTTTCTGGTGGCATCTTTAGGATTCTCTATGTGTAGTATCATGTCATCTGCAAACAGTGACAGTTTTACTTCTTTTCCAGTTTGTATTCCTTTTATTTCTTTTTCTTCTCTGATTGTCGTGGCTAGGACTTCCAAAACTATGTTGAATACTAGTGGTGAGAGTGGACATCCTTGTCTCGCTCCTGATCTTAGAGGAAATGCTTTCAGTTTCTCACCATTGAGAATGATGTTTGCTGTGGGTTTGTCGTATATGGCCTCTATTATGTTGAGGTAGGTTCCCTCTATGCCCACTTTCTGGAGAGTTTTTATAATAAATGGATGTTGAATTTTGTCAAAAGCTTTCTCTGCATCTATTGAGATGATCATATGGTTTTTATTCTTCAATTTGTTAATATGGTTGATCACATTGATTGATTTACATATATTGAAGAATCCTTGCATCCCTGGGATAATTCACACTTGACCATGGTGTATGATCCTTTTAATGTGTTGTTGGATTCTGTTTGCTACTATTTTGTTGAGGATTTTTGCATCTATATTCATCAGTGATATTGGTCTGTAATTTTCTTTTTTGTAGTATCTTTGTCTGGTTTTGGTATCAGGGGGATGGTGGCCTCATAGAATGAGTTTGGGAGTTTTCCTTCCTCTGCAAGTTTTTGGAAGAGTTTGAGAAGGATGGGTGTTAGCTCTTCTCTAAATGTTTGATAGAATTCACTTGTGAAACCATCTGGTCCTGGACTTTTGTTTGTTGGAAGATTTTTCATCACAGTTTCAATTTTATTACTTGTGATTGGTCTGTTCACATTTTCTATTTCTTCCTGGTTCAGCCTTGGAAGGTTATACCTTTCTAAGAATTTGTCCATTTCTTCCAGCCTGTCCATTTTATTGGCATGGAGTTGGTTGTAGTAGTCTCTTAGGATGCTTTGTATTTCTGCAGTCTCTGTTGTGACTTCTTCTTTTTCATTTCTAATTTTATTGATTTGAGTCCTCTCCCTCTTTTTCTTGATGAGTCTGGCTAATGGTTTATCAATTTTGTTTATCTTCTCAAAGAACCAGCTTTTAGTTTTATTGATCTTTGCTATTGTTTCTATTTCATTTATTTCTGCTCTGATATTTATGATTTTTTTCCTTCTGCTAACTTTGGGTTTTGTTTGTTCTTCATTCTCTAGTTCCTTTAGGTGTAAGGTTAGGTTGTTTATTTGAGATTTTTCTTGTTCCTTGAGGTAGGCTTGTATTGCTATAAACTTCCCTCTTAGAACTGCTTTTGCTGCATCCCATAGGTTTTGGATCATCGTGTTTTCATTGTCATTTGTCTCTAGGTATTTTTGATTTCCTCTTTGATTTCTTTAGTGATCTCTTTGTTATTTAGTAATGTATTTTTTAGCCTCCATGTGTTTGTGTTTTCTACAATTTTTTCCCTGTAATTGATTTCTAATCTCATAGCGTTGTGGTCAGAAAAGATGCTTGATATGATTTCAATTTTCTTAAGTTTACTGATGCTTCATTTGTGATCCAAGATGTGATGTATCCTGGAGAATGTTCCCTGTGCACTTGAGAAGAAAGTGTAATCTGCTGTTTTGGGGTAGAATGTCCTATAAATATCCATTAAATCTATTTGGTCTATTGTGTCGTTTAAAGCTTTTGTTTCCTTATTAATTTTCTGTTTGGATGATCTGTCCATTGGTGTAAGTGAAGTGTTGAAGTCCCCCACTATTACTGTGTTACTGTCGATTTCCTCTTTTATAGCTCTTAGCAGTTGCCTTATGTATTGAGGTGCTCCTATGTTGAGTGCATATATATTTATAATTGTTATATCTTCTTCTTGGATTGATCCCTTGATCATTATGTAGTGTCCTTCCTTGTCTCTTGTACATTCTTTATTTTAAAGTCTATTTTATCTCATATGAGTATTGCTACTCCAGCTTTCTTTTGATTTCCATTTGCATGGAATATCTTTTTCCATCCCCTCACTTTCAGTCTGTATGTGTCCCTAGGTCTGAAGTGGGTCTCTTGTAGACAGCATATATATGGGTCTTGTGTTTGTATCCATTCAGCAAGCCTGTGTCTTTCGGTTGGAGCATTTAATCCATTCATGTTTAAGGTAATTATCAATATGTATATTCCTATGACCATTTTCTTAATTGTTTTGCGTTTGTTTTGTAAGTCCTTTTCTTCTCTTGTGTTTCCCACTTAGGGAAGTTCCTTTAGCATTTGTTGTAGAGCTGGTTGGTGCTACTGAATTCTCTTAGCTTTTGCTTGTTTGTAAAGCTTTGAATTTCTCCATCGAATCTGAATGAGATCCTTGCCGAGTAGAGTAATCTTGGTTGTAGGTTCTTCCCTTTCATCACTTGAAGTATATCATATCACTCCCTTCTGGCTTGTAGAGCTTCTGCTGAGAAATCAGCTGTTAACCTTATGGGAATTCCCTTGTATGTTATTTGTCATTTTTCCCTTGCTGTTTTCAATAATTTTTCTTTGTCTTTAATTTTTGCCAATTTGATTACTATGTGTCTCGACATGTTTCTCCTTGTGTTTATCCTGTATGAGACTCTCTGTGCTTCCTGGACTTGGGTGGCTCTTTCCTTTCCTATGTTAGGGAAGTTTTCGACTATAATCTCTTCAAATATTTTCTTGGGTCCTTTCTCTCTCTCTTCTCCTTCTGGGGCCCCTATAATGCGAATGTTGTTGCATTTAATGTTGTCCCAGAGGTCTCTTAGGCTGTCTTCATTTCTTTTCATTCTTTTTTCTTATTCTGTTCCGCAGCAGTGAATTCCACCATTCTGTCTTCCAGGTCACTTATCCGTTCTGCCTCAGTTATTCTGCTATTGATTTCTTCTAGTATATTTTTCATTTCAGTTATTGTATTGTTCATCTCTTTTTGTTTGTTCTTTAACTCTTCTACGTCTTTGTTCTTTCATTCTTCTAGGTCTTTGTTAAACATTTCTTGCGTCTTCTCGATCTTTGCCTCCATTCTTTTTCCGAGGTCCTGGATCATCACTATCATTATTCTGAATTCTTTTTCTGGAAGTTTGCCTGTCTCCACTTCATTTAGTTGTTTTTCTGGGGTTTTATCTTGTTCCTTCATCTGGTACAAAGTCCTCTGCCTTTTCATCTTGTCTATCTCTCTGTGAATGTGGTTTTCCTTCCACTGGGTGCAGAATTTTAGTTCTTGCTTCTGCTCTCTGCCCTCTGGTGAATGAGGCTATCTCCCTTTTTCTTTATCTCTGTGATTCCAATAGCATGGTCAGACTCTTGTCATCTTTCAGCTAGATTTCTGCAGCAATCTTCTCTCTTTCTCCAATGTATTCCCCCTCTAGTTGGTCTGGCCTGTTGAATATTGTAAAAATCCCATCTAATTTATTGAAATCATTTTTGGTTGAAGGCAGCATGAAATTAGATTAACAGAGTCTATCTCTACCCCGTCCTCGTCGTCTCTATTAAGGATTGTTGCTAATAATCAAGCCCTTCATTTCTTCACCTTCACCTCAGATGATCCCCACTTCTCCTCAGCTGATGAGGTCATATATTGGACTGTCATTGCTCAAAACTGATTATACCTGAGATCCTAAACAAGATCCCCAGGTGATTGATTGTACATTAAAGTTTGAGGCTCATAATACTGAAAACAAGCAAGAAATAGCCCTCTTTTCAGAAACTGGGTACCAAGTAATAACTGGGATTTTGCTTCACTTTTCCCTACTCATTTCTTGTTCTCCTTGTCCTCAGCTAACTACTGAGATAATGAGAGTTCTTGTCCTGGTGTGATGACTCAAACCTTCAGTCTGAGGCATCTGAGTCATTGGTGGTATAGGATTGCTCTGAGTTTCTGTCACCTTTATTTCAAGGAGGTGCCTCTGTGGGGAGAGTGGAGGAAACCTGCCCAGGGTCCTACAACCAGTAGATGGGGGTCTGGCATAGACATTATGGTATAGTGGGAAAAGCAAAGGTTTTTAAATCCTTGCCTTGTTACTTCCTTAGATGTGGATATTGGAAAAGTCACTTAACTTCTCTAAGCCTAAGTTTTTTGCTTATAAAGTAAGAAATGAAGATATCTACTTGGGAGGAGTGTTAAACATAACCTCTGGGAGGAGGAGAATTAAACATAATGTCTTTAGGTTATAATTTCTGGCACAGAGTATACTTTTCCTCTTTCCCTTTCTAGCCTTTTGATACGGGGTTTGCTTCCTCAGTTTGAGGATGGCTGTTCTTTACTTGTCACTCTCCCCTCTATCTCATAAAACTGGAAAAGAGTTCTTATCTACTTCAGTTTATAAAATCCCTACTAGCCTCTTAAAAATATTAATAGCTCTTAGTTCCAGGATGGGAACTGGCAGCCATATCATTTGTGCGGATGAGGGCACTGCAGGCCTTAGATCCCCAGGAGGGAGCCAGTCTGTGGAGCTGAGGGATCTGGAGATGGAGTTTTCCACCATGTGATCTTAGTTTTCTCATAGGTGTTATAAAACTGCTCATTGGCAAGGGTTCAAGGGCAGTGAGAACTGAGCAAAAATTGAGTATCCTCTGAGTCTCTGGAAGAACATGTTGGGTCCCCTGTGATGTGGAAGGTGAACATCTACTGTCTTGTTGCCAGTTCCTAAGTCACAGTGTCCTCCCTTGACTGCATTGTGCCTGGATGACAGGGACAACCTTCTCACTTAATTTGTGCCCTTGTTTAAGTGTTTGTCCTGGCACACACTGCATATTTCTTCATCTTTAAATAATGCATGGGAACACTAGGTGAATGCGTCACTTTGGCGGCGCCGCAGGCTTCCCTCTGTCCCTGAGGCTCCTTGACAGGCCTCCCCCCGTGGAGTCACATTTGAAAAATTAACATCTTGCAGTGCCCTGCTTTCACATGAGTGAATTAAAGTAAGGAATAAAGAGGTGGGTTGGAAAAACAGTTTCAGGAAATCACCATTTTACCTGAGGGGAAAATGGAGATAGACTAAAATGTTAACAGCGGTGGTTTTTAGAAGGAAGGGCTGTGAGTAAAACATCTTTTCATTATTCTATGGTTTCCGCATTTTCTAAAGTGAGCCCACGTTACTTTTAAATAGGAAGAAGAAGTTTGAAATTGCCATTTTAAATTACTGATAAGTAGTGAAATCCAAATGAAAAGTAGCCACAATTTATAGTGTGATTAATAAAGAGAGTGAGTAGATCCCAGTTAGGCCAATATTTTGGGAGTTAACTGGGTTGAAGTGGGGACTGTAAAAGAGAAATTTTAGATGCTGGTGGAAATTGGTGATAAAACGTTCAAGCCATCTCATCCCGTTTTGAAGTGTGACTGATATGAAAATAAAATAAAATAAACATTCAGTTTCTGGGCATTCAGTAGCTCAATCAAGTTTATAGAATACCTGGGATCTGAGAAAAGAACCACGTCCTACAGGGAGGTTTAATATCGGGCTTGTGCTGTCTAACTGGCACAAATGTTTGGGGTCCTCATGTTGGCAGGTGGGGTCCATAGTTTGAGCAGTGGTCCCTGTTGGCACCCTCTGGGTTCTTCAGAGTAATGGTAGAAGAGGTTTTGTTAGTCAGCCGAGAGCAGGATTTATTTTGGCGTATTGGTCATTAATAGTTAAGAGTTTGCCTGGAACACATACCCTCTCCATAGCTAACCAAGTCAAAGCCATACATCCTACCTCTGGAGGGAAAAACAGAAAAGGGGATTAATATTATAAAGTAGTATCTTGTGAAGGATTCCCACCAATCAGAAGTAATTGCTCCTCCTTTGAACTCCTCTGGCTCTTCTTCTTACTTCTCATTTTGTAGTTAGCTTTATAGATAGCTGTCGTCTCTACTCTTTAGTAAGCTCCTGGAAGGCAGGGACCTTCCTTATATCGTCCATAATGCTTTGCACAGTGAGTACTCAATAAACGGTTGTTGAATGTCTGAATTCCCACCTCATGAATTTAGCATTTTTCCTGCAGGGCCAAGGCAGAGGAGATGAAGCCTAGAGCTTTGGAGTCTGGGTGGGAATCACTTGCATGCAGTATCCAGTATCTGCAGCCTCTGCCCATGGCTTCCTGTACAGTAGGATGGAGGCTCTGCCTCTCTATTCCAGCTTTCCCTAACTTCTCCCTCTCTGTGTTAGTTATCTATCGCTATGTAATAAATCACTCCAAAACAAAGTTATATATTATGTCTCATGGTCCTGGGTCAGGAATTGGGGAGCAGGCTGGGCAGGGCAGCTCAGGATCTCTCCTGAGGTTGCAGTCAGATGTCTCCAGGGCTGCCGTCATCTGCAGTCTTGACTGGGGCTGGAGGATCCATTTGCGAGGTGGCTCACTCACATGGCTGGTAGGTTGGTTCTGACAAGTTGGTTCTCTTCCCCAGAGGGCTATTTGAATGTCCTCACTATATGGTGACTGGCTTCCCCCAGAGCTAATGAATCAGGACTACAGTGTCTTAAAACAGAAATTATAGTGCCTTGTATATTGTCGCTTCAGAAATCACATACTGTTGCTTCTGCCATATTCTGTTACTTACACAGGCCATCCCTGATGTTTTTGGATGGGAGATTACACATGAGTGCAGATATCAGGAGTCAAGGACCCTTGGGCTCATTGGAGGCCATGGTGGAGGCTGGCTACCATACTCTCCATCTACTGCTTTGGTTCCCCAGGTGAAGGCTGGTGAGCTTAGCCTTGGTTTATCTGTTTATCCTAGGCTACAGCATTAACCTTCAATTTTTGTTCTCCCTTAATCCACCCTCCAAACTGTTGCTTTCTGAAGTGTAACTGTGAGCAGTGTTGTTCTTTTACTTATGCAAAGTAACTAAAATGGATTTTCCACGAGGGCAAAGACTATTGTATTAAGTATCTGTTGCTGCATAAAAATATTACTGCAACCTTAGTGGTTTAAAACAACACATATTTATCATCTCAGTTTCAGGGGGTTGGGATTCCAGCTGGGTTGACTGGGGCCTCTGCAAGGCTGCAGTCAAGGTTCCGGTCAGGGCTGGCTTCTCATCTGAGGCTCGACTGGGGAAGGATCCACTTCCAGGCCCGTATGGTTGTTGGCAGCCGTCCTTTCCTTGCAAGTGGTTGGACTGAGCATCCCAGTTTCTTGCTCTTTTGGCTAGAGGCTGTTTCTTACCGCATGGCCCTCTCACAACACGCCAACTTGCTTCTTCAAAACCAGCAGGGGAAAGTGTGTCTCTCCACAAGACAGATGTTAAATATTTTTGCAATGTAATCATACACAGATACTCATGTACATTCCATCACTTTTGCCATATTCTAATGGCTAAAAGCAAGCCATGGGTCCCACCCACACTCAATTGGTGGGGTGGGAAATTATGCATGGGTGTGAATGCTAGGCGGTACAGAGATCACGGAGGCCACTTTAGAGTCTGTTTGCCCTAAGCATCTAGTCTAATGTGTCTTCAGCACCCTGAGCCACGCATGACACATACTAAGCTCTAATATTTGAATGAATGGATGTAGTGTGACTGTTATGTTTCCAGCTCCTAGTTTAAGCTTTTTGCTTCACTTCTCTTCTGTTTCAGAGTTACTGATTTACTCTTGAGAATCCTCTACTCTAATCTGTCCTCATGGATGAACTTCAGGATGTTCAACTCACAGAGATCAAACCACTTCTAAATGATAAGGTAAAGACTGCTGTTGTCACTAAAATGTATGTAAGTCTTTTCTTCTGTGATTAGTTCATTTTCTATATTATCTAAATAGTAACTAACTCAAAACATATTTAACTTGACTTTCTATGGAGAGAATACTTTAAAAAATATATTGCTTAACCTTCTTCTTGATGTCTTGCCTCCCTTTCTTCCTACTTTTGTTTCCACTGGCCAAATTCAATCAAGTTATCCTTGGAATTTTCCTGTTTTACAGATAGAGATTTTAAGCAGAGAGTGTGAGAGTGGGTTTGACTTGGAATCCAAGTGTCTTGACTTTCAATTTCTATAAGGAAAACTTAACATCCATGGCTGGTGATGTACACAGGCTGCAGTGCTCTCTTTAAAATTTGTCAAGTCTGTGATGTGACCTTTCTGTCTACGTTGAGGTTTTCATCAGGGATGCCTGGATGTTGGTAATCACCTCATTTTTATGTTCGTGTCAGAGAGCTACACAATAAGCATCATAGTTAATAGCCACCAGGATTCAGCAAGTAAAGAGTGCTGTGATGGTGGGAGTTACCAGAAAGCTAAGAAAGGCTTATCCGCTCTCCTCTCCCTCTCCATTCAGTAAATGCGCCTGAAATTCTGTCTTTTCAGCCCTATTCTTTTGGTTTATTGTCATGGTCCCCTATTAAAATACTGTTCTAGCTTGGTGTGGTTGAGTCCATGGCATCCTTTCCTGAGGGAAGTATTGTTGGAGAGTAAGGGTGAAGATGGGTGAGGTCAGGATGGGGGCAGGGGCTATACCAGAAGATGCTGTTGCCTGTTATCTCTTTTGCCCGAAGCAAGGCCCTTCACCTACAACTTCTGGGGCCGTTGACTTACTGTGTGTTCGTTAATTTGCTGTTGAAACCTGTCAACCCCGTTTTTCGTCCCTGTGACCTCATCTCCATCCCCACTCCCACTCCTTCCTTTATCTTTCCCAGATTTCTTGCTCTCTCCCTTGGCAAGCTGCACACTTTTTTAAAAGCCCCATTTGGTTTCTTCTGCTGCTTCCCTTCATGTTTTCAGAAAACTCTCTCCTTTAAGCAGTGTCTTTTGGTGCATGTGAAGAGCTGTCCCCAAAGTGATTTGCTACAAAGAGGAGGAAGGAAATAAAATCTGCATCTGTAAAGCTTATGTATAGCCACAGAAATGAATCGTTACAGGGCAAGTGGGGGTAGGCAGTTTAGCTTCAGGAAGGTAGTAACCTATCCTAAACCTGGCTGATAGTCAGAATCAGCTGGGGAATTGCTTAAAAATACAGATTCCTGGGCCCCACTCTAGAACAACTAAATTGGAATCTGAGGGGAGGGGGACAGTACACACACACTTCTCTATAATCAGTGGTCCTCAACGGTGGCAGCTTATTGGAATTACTTGGGGAGATTTAAAAATGACCGATGCCCAAGTCCTACCTCCAGAGGTTCTAATTGAACTGGTCTGGGGTGAACTTTTTTAACAGCTTCCAAAATTGAGAACCACGCCTAAAGTGATTGTGATTAGACAATGTTGGAAACCCATGACCTGATGGATCTCAGACATTTGAGGACTAGGACACAGATAAGAGGAGGATTCTGCGTTGACCCCGGAAGTCCACAGGATGCCTGAGACACCTACATGAAGAGTTGCAGGAGGGACTTCCCTGGTGGTCCAGTGGTTAAGACTCTGCACTTCCACTGCAGGG
This sequence comes from Leucopleurus acutus, assembly GCF_964270905.1. Taxonomy (NCBI): domain Eukaryota; kingdom Metazoa; phylum Chordata; class Mammalia; order Artiodactyla; family Delphinidae; genus Leucopleurus; species Leucopleurus acutus. The sequence continues at coordinate 65,285,198 of NC_139158.1, read as the reverse complement.
GGTGCGGGTTCGATCCCTGGTCGGGGAACTAAGATCCTGCATGCTGTGCAGCGTGGCCAAAAAAAAAAAAAGAGTTGCAGGAGTTAATTGACTGGATACCTCGTAGAGAAGGCAGCTGGAAAAGAAAAGATTTGGTGACCATAACCACAGAAAAGCATTGAATTAACATCTGGGTCCTCATCTCTGAGGCCATAGTGATTCCTCAGCTATGTCTGATGTGTGCCCAAGTTCTCTGAACAGAATTGTGTCCCCTCCCCTAAAATTCATATGTTGAAGCCCTAGCTCCCTGTGTGACTTTATTGGAGATAAGGCCTTTAAGGAGGTGACTAAGGTTAAATGAGGTCATATGGTAGAGCCCTAACCAGTAGAATTGGTGGCCTTATAAGAAGAGTGGGGAGAGGAAAGAGGAAGATCCACCCTCCACTCCACTCCTGGCCAGGTGAGAACACATCTGCAAGCCAAGAAGGGAGCTCTCAACCAAAACTGAACCCTGCTGGAACCTTGATCTTGGACTTCCAGCCTCCAGAACTGTGAGAAGATAAATTTCTGTTGTTTAAGCCACTCAGGCAGCCTGAGCAGTCTAAGATACCAAGCGTTGTCTCACTTCCTCAAATCTGTTAGCTCTTCTTTGATAAGCCTGTGCCCACTTCCCACGCTCTATCTCCCTCCCTCCTCTTCCTGGGAAGTGCTTCTAGCCCATCACTATTCATGAGCACTCCCCTGTTCTAGCCAAGCTTTACTGAAGTAGATTGGCAAGAGGGCCCTCTTTAGATGGTATCATTCCCAAAGAATTCTACCCCGTCACACCCCACACTCCCCCACTATATCCGTGCTTCTACCTTTGCCCAATAAGTGGGTGCCTTTGCATTATTTTGAAAGCTATAATGGTGAAATGCTTCTCATCCGTTATTCCATTTGATCCTTCCGAAGGCCTGGCGATGTAGGGCGCACAGGTCAATTTATTCGCATATTGCTGATGAGGGAACTAGGGCTAAGAAAGCTGAAGTCGCTTACTCAGATTGTGTACCTGAGAACCCCTGCTGTATGGCAGGATTCTCAGTCTTGGCACTGTAAGTGTTTTGGGCTAGATTATTATTTATTGTGGGAGACTGTCCTGTGCATTGTAGGGTGTTTAACAGCATCCTTGGCCTCTACCCACTAGATGCCAGTAGTACCCTGGAGTCATGACAACCAACAATGTCTGCAAATATTGTCAGATGTCTCCTGGCGAGGGGGGCAGAATCTCCCCATTTGAGAGCCACTGCTATTAGGGTATAAGCCTCCAGGTTTGAATAGGAGATGTCTTGAAATTTTTTGTTTTCGGGGAAGTTTTATTTTGCCTAATAGCCTATCCTGCTATTATGTATTAAGCACTTGTTCTGTGCCAGGTGCTTTACATACCTTCTCTCTTTTAATCATCAGAATATCCCTTTGAAGTAGATAGTATTCCTCACTTAGCAGATGAAAATCTGACTGAAAGATGGGCTTGCCCCGTCAGTAAGTGGCCAAGCCAGGACTGAAACCCAAATCTTTCCTACTCCACAACCTGAGGCCTTTCCACTGTGTTCACACTGGATATTTTGGCCTCACCTCTGAGGCTTGCCCTCTCTCTTTAAGGAGAAGCCTAGAGGCATTTATTATTTCACTTCATCTTTCTGTCCGTTCTCCTCATAGACACTCTTAGCCAGAGACATCGCTGTGCCCTTCCAGGCTTCAGGGAGCTAAAGGAAGTCTAGACCCAACCTGTAATGCAGAAATTTGTCCTGAGCTGACTATAAGGAAGCATTCTCAAAATAGCTTTAAGCGAGGCTTCTGTTAACTTTTCTCTTGTTGTTTGTTGGTACTTTTCCCATTTACTTTTAGTATGCCTGTGATTTTGTCGACGGCTCAGAATGGTGAAGAAGTGGGTAATCTTGCCATGCTTGTTTTGGCTCCAGTGATGAAAAGAAGCACCTGCCAGCACTTCTGTTTGTTATTTTGGAGGCAGATATCTCACAGGAATGTGAAGTGATTTTTTAAAAAATAACATTTAACCATTTTCAGAGCACTTTCACAAAAACTATCTAATTTGAATCTCCTGACCTCTTGTGAAGTAGGTAGTTAAAGGTATTTTTAGCTGCATTTTACAGATGAGGCTCAGAGAGGTTATATGACTTGTCTAACATTGGTGTCTTGAAGCCGCGACTAGACCCCACAGCTGTTGACTTCAGCCTGGATCAGGGGGTCTAGGGCTCTTCCCACCATATGCTGCCTCTTGTAGCTGGTTGTTCCAACCTCTTCACCTAACAGACCTTGTACAAGCAGGAGAGCTGGCTGGTTTGTGCTTCATTTTCCCTGCCCTCCTCTACCTAATGTTAGTTCAGATACTGCCGAGCCTGTGAAAGCTGAAGACCAGGCTTGAGAAAATAAATAGTAGAACACAGTTGGCTTCAGCAAAATTGAGGACCTATCAAGAAGGGGAATAAATACTTAGTGGGGGGAATAGAAACAAGTTATTTGCTTTGGTTGTTACAGTAGAAAGTGAGGAAAACCCTAAGGGAGGATATTATAAGAGGAAGCAGGGAGAACCCAGGGATGAGCATTTTTGTAACCTGCAGGACAACAGAGACAGGCCAAAGGATTTATGCCAACGTCTCTTTTAAAAAAACAACACGGGGCCTCCCTGGTAGCGCAGTGATTAAGAATCCGCCTGCCAGTGCAGGGGACACGGGTTCGAGCCCTGGTCCGGGAAGATCCCGCATGCTGTGGAGCAGCTAAGCCTGTGTGCCACAACTGCTGAGCCTGTGCTCTAGAGCCCCTGAGCCACAACTACTGAGCCCACATGCCGCAACTACTGAAGCCCGTGCGCCTAAAGCCTGTGCTCCACAAAGAGAGAAGCCAGTGCAATGAGAAGCCTGCGCACTGCAACGAAGAGTAGCCCCAGCTCGCTGCAACTAGAGAAAGCTGCGCACAGCAACGAAGAACTAAGGCAGCCAAAAATAAATAAGTTAAATAAATAAATTAAAAACAAAAACAAACCCCCCCCACAGATTTACTGACATTTTCATTAAAGAGTATTTGTGAAGTGCAGCATTGCTTGCACAATTCCCCATCTTTCTCCTTTCTACAGTAATCCAAAAAGGATTATTGTCCTTTTTTAGTAGAAATGCCATATTTTATTCTCTTTGACTGTTTTTAATCAGCTTGTTTCTAAAACTTTTACTGTTGTAATGACTCCTCCTCACTTTAGTTCCGAGCTCATCAATTGCAGGTAACGCTTCCTCTTTGGTATTCATTTCTTACTCAAATTGAGTATCTCTATTTTGAGATGCTCATAATCTCTTCCAAAATGATATTCATTGCATTTACTAAGTGCCAGAACTGGGAATAGAGTGGTGAATCAGACACAGCCCCCCACGTCAAGTTCACAGAACAGGTACATTTGCCCCAAATCTCTTCCTGTTGGTAGTTGGTTCTAAGATCTTCTGTATCTTGTCTTTCCATTATATTGTTGCTTTCTGTCTTTTGACAACTCTGTGCATTGACTAGATCTCATGTTGGGAAATTACATTTCTCTTCTCTCTAGCAGTTCCTTGTTTTTCAAACTTTCCTCCTTACCTTCCCCGCCTTATTTCGTACTTCTCTTCATACACTGATGTATTCTCAGTTGCTTTTTGCTTATTCTCCAGCCTTGAACTGAGAGAATTACTTGTTTTTAATTCTCTTTCTTGAGCTGCTTCATTTACCTTCTGCATTTGGCACTGAGCCTCCACCAGGAAATATTCCCCTTAGTTGGCTTCTACCTTGACTGCAACTTGCAGTAATGACTTTTGTCCTTGAGTTATTCTTTTTTTTCCCTTCCTCCACATTATTCTATTTAAAAATTTTTTTTTCTTGAATCCGTTTCTGCTACTTAAGTCTGCTTAGTGCAAGAATCTCTCTGAACATGGAATTAATGGTATATTCAAAATGGACAGAAAATAAAAAGAAAGCACACAGAGCCTGAAACTTTTGGAAGTTTTGTTGGAGTGGAACCTTGTACCACAAATATAAGAGACAAATAAGTCCCCAGGGAGGTCTTTCTCCTTCCAGAATCTACCTAGTGAGTAGTATTGAATTTTTGTTTTTTTGGCCATGCTGCGTTGCATGCAGGATCTTAGTTCCCCGAGCCCCCCTGCAGTGTAAGTGCAGAGTCTTAACCACTGGACTGGCAGGGAAGTCCCCAGTAGTATTGAATTTTTAATGAGTTCAGAGAATTTGGCTTCAGTTGACCACGCTCAACTGAGGACCAGCTAATGAACGTCATTCAGAAACTCTGGATCCACCAGAGAGCAGACAGCAGAAGCAAGAGGAACTACAGTCCTGCAGCCTGTGGAACAAAAACCACATTCACAGAAAGGTAGACAAGATGAAAAGGCAGAGGGTTATGTACCAGATGAAGGAACAAGATAAAACCCCAGAAAAACAACTAAATGAATGAAGATAGGCAATCTTCCAGAAAAAGAATTCAGAATAATGATAGTGAAGATGATCCAGGACCTTGGAAAAAGAATGGAGGCAGAGATCGAGAAGATACAAGAAATGCTGAATAAAGACCTAGAAGAATTAAAGAACAAACAAACAGAGATGAACAATACAATAACTGAAATGAAAAATACACTAGAAGGAATCAATAGCAGCATAACTGAGGCAAAAGAATGGAAAAGTGACCTGGAAGACACATGGTGGAATTCACTGCTGCAGAACACAATAAAGAAAAAAGAATGAAAAGAAATGAAGACAGCCTAAGAGACCTCTGGGACAACATTAAACTCAACAACATTTGCATTATAGGGGTCCCAGAAGGAGAAGAGCAAGAGAAAGGACCCGAGAAAATATTTGAAGAGATTATAGTCGAAAACTTCCCTAACATGGGAAAGGAAACGGCCACCCAAGTCCAGGAAGCACAGAGAGTCCCATACAGGATAAACCCAAGGAGAAACATGCCAAGACACATAGTAATCAAACAGGCAAAAATTAAAGACAAAGAAAAATTATTGAAAGCAGCAAGGGAAAAACGAGAAATAACATACAAGAGAACTCCCATAAGGTTAACAGCCGATTTCTCAGCAGAAACTCTACAAGCCAGAAGGGAGTGCCATGATATACTTCAAGTGATGAAAGGGAAGAACCTACAACCAAGATTACTCTACCCGGCAAGGATCTCATTCAGATTTGATGGAGAAATCCAAAGCTTTACAGACAAGCAAAAGCTAAGAGAATTCAGCATCACCAAACCAGCTCTACAACAAATGCTAAAGGAACTTCCCTAAGTGGGAAACACAAGAGAAGAAAAGGACCTACAAAAACAAACCCAGAACAATTAAGAAAATGGTCATAGGAACATACATATCGATAATTACCTTAAATGTGAATGGATTAAATGCTCCAACCGAAACACATAGGCTTGCTGAATGGATACAAACACAAGACCCATATATATGCTGTCTGCAAGAGACCCACTTCAGACCTAGGGACACATGCAGACTGAAAGTGAGGGGATGGAAAAAGATATTCCATGCAAATGGAAATCAAAAGAAAGCTTGAGTAGCAATACTCATATGAGATAAAATGACTTTAAAATAAAGAATGTTACAAGAGACAAGGAAGGACACTACATAATGATCAAGGGATCAATCCAAGAAGAAGATATAACAATTATAAATATATATGCACTCAACATAGGAGCACCTCAATACATAAGGCAACTGCTAACAGGTATGAAAAAGGAAATAGACAGAAACACAGTAATAGTGGGGGACTTCAACACTTCACTTACACCAATGGACAGATCATCCAAACAGAAAATTAATAAGGAAACACAAGCTTTAAATGACACAATAGACCAGGTAGATTTAATTGATATTTTTGGGACATTCCACCCAAAAACAGCAGATTACACTTTCTTCTCAAGTGCACAGGGAACATTCTCCAGGATAGATCACATCTTGGATCACAAATGAAGCATCAGTAAACTTAAGAAAATTGAAATCATATCAAGCATCTTTTCTGACCACAACGCTGTGAGATTAGAAATCAATTACAGTGAAAAAAATGTAAAAAACACAAACACATGGAGGCTAAACAATACATTACCTAACCAAGGGATCACTGAAGAAATCAAAGAGGAAATAAAAAAATACCTAGAGACAAATGACAATGAAAACACGATGATCCAAAACCTATGGGATGCAGCAAAAGCAGTTCTAAGAGGGAAGTTTATAGCTGTACAAGCCTACCTCAAGAAACAAGAAGAATCTCAAATAAACAATCTAACCTTACACCTAAAGGAACGAAAGAACGAAGAACAAACAAAACTCAAAGTTAGCAGAAGGAAAGAAATCATAAATATCAGAGCAGAAATAAATGAAATAGAAACAAAGAAAACAATAGCAAAGAACAATAAAACGAAAAGCTGGTTGTTTGAGAAGGTAAAAAAAAATGATAAACCATTAGCCAAACTCATCAAGAAGAAGAGGGAGAGGACTCAAATCAATAAAATTAGAAATGAAAACGGAGAAGTTAGAACAGACACCACAGAAATACAAAGCATCCTAAGAGAGTACTACAAGCAACTCCATGCCAATAAAATGGACAACCTGGAAGAAATGGACAAATTCTTAGAAAGGTATAACCTTCCAAGACTGAACCAGCAAGAAATAGAAAATGTGAACAGACCAATCACAAGTAATAAAATTGAAACTGTGATGAAAAATCTTCCAACAAACAAAAGTCCAGGACCAGATGGTTTCACAAGTGAATTCTATCAAACATTTAGAGAAGAGCTAACACCCATCCTTCTCAAACTCTTCCAAAAAACTGCGGAGGAAGGAAAACTCCCAAACTCATTCTATGAGGCCACCATCCCCCTGATACCAAAACCAGACAAAGATACTACAAAAAAAGAAAATTACAGACCAATATCACTGATGAATATAGATGCAAAAATCCTCAACAAAAGAGTAGCAAACAGAATCCAACAACACATTAAAAGGATCATACACCATGGTCAAGTGGGATTTATCCCAGGGGTGCAAGGATTCTTCAATATACGTAAATCAATCAATGTGATCAACCATATTAACAAACTGAAGAATAAAAACCATATGATCATCTCAATAGATGCAGAAAAAGCTTTTGACAAATTTCAACACCCATTTATGATAAGAACTCTCCAGAAAGTGGGCATAGAGGGAACCTACCTCAACATAATAAAGGCCATATACGACAAACCCACAGCAAACATCATTCTCAATGGTGAGAAACTGAAAGCATTTCCTCTAAGATCAGGAACGAGACAAGGATGTCCACTCTCACCACTAGTATTCAACATAGTTTTGGAAGTCCTAGCCATGGTAATCAGAGAAGAAAAAGAAATAAAAGGAATACAAATTGGAAAAGAAGAAGTAAAACTGTCACTGCTTGCAGATGACATGATACTATACATAGAGAATCCTAAAGATGCCACCAGAAAACTACTAGGGCTTATCAATGAATTTGGTAAAGTTGCAGGATACAAAATTAATGCACAGAAATCTCTTGCATTCCATTACACTAATGATGCAAAATCTGAAGGAGAAATTAAGGAAACACTCCCATTTACCATTGCAATAAAAAGAATAAAATACCTAGGAATAAACCTACCTAGGGATGCAAAAGACTTGTATGCAGAAAACTATAAGACACTGATGAAAGAAATTAACAGATCGAGAGATATACCATGTTCTTGGATAGGAAGAATTAACATTGTGAAAATGACTATACTACCCAAAGCAACCTACAGATTCAGTGCAATCCCTATCTAATTACCACTGGCATTTTGTACGGAACTAGAACAAAAAATGTTAAAATTCGTATGGAGACACTAAAGACCCTGAATAGCCAAAGCAGTCTTGAGGGAAGAAAACGGAGCTGGAGGAATCAGACTCCCTGACTTCAGACTATACTACAAAGCTACAGTCATCAAGACAATATGCTACTGGCACAAAAACAGAAACATAGATCAATGTAACAAGATAGAAAGCCCAGAGATAAACCCACGCACCTATGGTCAACTAATCTATGACAAAGGAGGCAAGGATATACAATGGAGAAAAGACAGTCTCTTCAATAAGTGGCGCTGGGAAAACTGGACGGCTACATGTAAAAGAATGAAATTAGAACACTCCCTAACACCATACACAAAAATAAACTCAAAATGCATTAGAGACCTAAATGTAAGACCGGGCACTATAAAACTCTTAGAGGAAAACACAGGAAGAACACTCTTTGACATAAATTACTGCAAGATCTTTTTTGATCCACCTCCTGGAGTAATGGAAATAAAAACAAAAATAAACAAATGGGACCTAGTGAAACTTAAAAGCTTTTGCACAGCAAAGGAAACCATAAACAAGACGTAAAGACAACCCTCAGAATGGGAGAAAATATTTGCAAACAAATCAACGGACAAAGGGTTAATCTCCAAAATATATAAACAGCTCATGCAGCTCAATAGTAAAAAAACAAACAACCCAATCCAAAAATGGGCAGAAGACCTAAATAGACATTTCTCTAAAGAAGACATACAGATGGCCAAGAAGCACATGAAAAGCTGCTCAACATCACTAATTATTAGAGAAATGCAAATCAAAACTATAATGAGGTATCACCTCACACCAGTCAGAATGGGCATCATCAGAAAATCTACAAACAACAAATGCTGGAGAGGGTGTGGGGAAGAGGGAACCCTCTTGCACTCTTGGTGGGAATGTAAATTGATACAGCCACTATGGAGAACAGTATGGAAGTTCCTTGAAGAACTAAAAATAAAATTACCATATGACCCAGCAATCCCACTACTGGGCCTATATCCAGCGAAAACCATAATTCAAAAAGATGCATGTACCCCGATGTTCATTGCAGCACTATTTACAATATCCAGATCATGGAAGCAACCTAAGTGTCCATCGACAGATGAATGGATAAAGAAGATGTGGTCCATATATACAATTGAATATTACTCAGCCATTAAAAGGAACGAAAGTGGGTCATTTGTAGAGACGTGGATGGATCTGGAGGCTGTCATATAGAGTGAAGTAAGTCAGAAAGAGAAAAACAAATATCGTATATTAACACATATATGTGGAACCTAGAAAATGGTACAGATGAACCGGTTTGCAGAGCAGAAATTGAGACACAGAAGTAGAGAAAAAACGTATGGACACCAAGAGGGGAAAGCGGCGGGGGTAGGGGGGTGGTGTGATGAATGGGCGATTGGGATTGACATGTATACACTGATGGGTATAAAATGGATAACTAATAAGAACCTGCTGTATAAAAAAATAAATTAATTTAAAAAAATAGAAGAAAAAGAAACTCTGGATGCCAAACACTGTCAGACTGACCCAGTCATATCCTTTCTCCAGGATGATCTCACTCATGAAGCCTGAAGCCATTCTCCAAGAGGATCTGGCATCCCTTTGAGGAAAAGAAAAAAAAAGCCAAGAAAACAAGTGTTATATAGTCTTCCTCTGATTATTAGTACCTTTTCTTGGGGAGTCAAGCTGTGTACAGCTCTGTACATTGCATAAGGAACGTGGATTTTTTTTTTTATTTATTATTTTATTTATTTATTTTGGCTGTGTTGGGTCTTCGTTGCTGCGAGCGGACTTTTTCTAGTTGCGGCGAGTGGGCTTTTCATTGCGGTGGCTTCTCTTGTTGCGGAGCACGGGCCCTAGGCGCGGGCTTCAGTACTTGTGGCTCGCAGGTTCTAGAGCACAGGCTCAGTAGTTGTAGCACACGGGCTTAGTTGCTCTGCGGCATGTGGGATCTTCTTGGACCAGGGCTCGAACCCGTGTCCCCTGCGTTGGCAGGCGGATTCTTAACCACTGCACCACCAGGGAAGCCCGTGGAATTGTTTTTTTGCTAGGTTCTCAACAAAGAAAAGATCACTTTGGTTTTTGGAGAGAATTGCATCTTTCTGCTTTTGGCATTTCCCTTTGCGCTCTTCTCAGGCTTCAGGGCCTCACAAAATGCTTCATGACTGTGATCACATGATAGTGAGTTAGGGAATTCATGCATACAGGGACAGCTGCTTCTCAAATTGCTCATCAGAATTTGTGTTTCTGTGTTCCAGGACCAAGATTTTAGTTCAGACTAGAGCGATTTTCCCTAATCTTTCTAAATAATCTGTAAAGGAACCTCTGGGAGCCCAGTAGGATTGAAGCTCTAATATGGTCTGTTTTGACATCATTATAAATTATTCCTCAAAAGATTAAATGAATCTTTAAGTTGTATATTACAAAATACTAAGTTACAGACTTTTTTTTTTTTTGGCCACGCCATACGGCATGCGGAATCTTAGTTCCCTGACCAGGGATTGAACCTGTGCCCTCTGCATTGGGAGTGTGGAGTCTTAACCAGTGGACTGTCAGGGAAGTCCCGGCAAACATATTTTTTGTGCTATACCAAATCCTTTTTTTCTAAGTTTTTAATTACAAAAGGTAAATTATATGCTCATTGTAGAAAAGTATAAAAAAATTGTGATCACCCATAATCTGTCTATTTAGAAACAGCTGCTATTGTTAGTGTTTTGGTATTTTTCTTCTAGTCTTTTTTAGTGCATATTTTAATGTAGATGAGGTCAAACTTTGAAGACCATTCTGTAGCCTACTTTCTTATCATTTAATAACCGTATCATGTCTTAAACTGGAATGCAGTGGAATTTTTTGTTGTTTTCGACCCAAAGTCTTAACAGAAATATTTCAGCATTTAATTTCGTTGTATTGGCTTATTCATTTTATAAATATATATTAACTTATACCCGGCCCTGTGCTGTATGTGGTGGAAGATGCAAGTTGAATCAGGGATCAGGGGCTCACTGACTGATCATTTATATCCTACTACAACGATCTACCCTAGTCCCTGAGAGGGCCCTTCCTCCTGCTTCTCATCGTCTAACTAGGTGTTAAACACAATGACTTCTCTGAAGGAGTTCTCAGGAATTGTATGGGGCTAGTGGGGAGCTAGGGAACTCTGTGATCCTTTTTACCATGGGCAGCATTCCTTGGAAATGTGCTACCCAGTCCCATCTACGTGGCATCTTAGTTGTCTTTCCAGGCTGTGACTGCATCAGACTTGACTTTGTGAACTTGGCTTCATGCCGGGACTAATACCTCAGACCGGCTGCCTCCACCACTCTCTGTCCTCTGTGTCATCTGCAGTCTCTCTGTGATGGGTAATCTATTGTGACTTTACTGCCACCTTTACAGAAATAAGGTGGTAGGATGCAGAACTGTTTCTAAGAGGATCTTCTCGAAGGGGGATGGGATTGCTTAGTACTCCCTTGGCATCAGATTTCTTGATCTTCTCCAGAGGGGCAGCTTTGGGGAAGGCGCTGATAATTATTATAGCTCCACACCTTCTGGAAGCTGTTGTAGACAGATATAACACAGTTTCTAACTAACGAGAGGGGTTTTTTTTCTGGGCAGGAGCTTTTACTTTATGAAAAATCAAGTCAGAAGGTTTTCTTTTCCTCCCAAACACATCACTCATTACCCTTTTTATACTCTTATGTCATACTCTTGCAACTCCGGCATCTGAAATGCTACAAAAATGCCTCTGAGTCATTGCCATCGATTTTTTTTTTTTTTTGGCAATCAAACATTACTATGATGCAGTCTCTTTTTAGAAGCTTCGTGAATTCTCCTTGCATCTTTTGACTGTGTTTTACTTTTTAAATGATTCAATGATTTGTCCTTTTTCCTATTAGCAGTTTCCTGGGATATACCAGTGTATTAGGAACCCTGTTTTATCATTCTTTCCCTCCTTCGATGACACCACCTTTCTTCCTTGTTAAATTTCAGATCTTCCATTTCTGATCCACCTATATCTTTGTTCTCTTCTTTTTTTTTAATTAAAGACACTTTTTCAATTTATTTTGGCTGTGTTGGGTTTTCATTGCTGGGCGCGGGCTTTCTCTAGTTGAGGAGAGCTGGGGCTACTCTTCGTTGTGGTGCGCAGGCTTCTAATTGCGGTGTCTTCTCTTGTTGTGGAACACGGGCTCTAGGCACGCGGGCTTCAGTAGTTGTGGCTCGCAGGCTCTAGAGCGCAGGCTCAGTAGTTGTGGCGCACAGGCTTAGTTGCTCCACGGCATGTGGGATCTTCCTGGACCAACGCTCGAACCCGTGTCCCCTGCATTGGCAGGCAGATTCTCAACCACTGTGCCACCAGGGAAGTCCCTGCTCTCTTCTTAATCCTTTCTTTGCTTCCTTGTCCCGGGCACTCTGGCTCCTGCCTTCCTTTGCATGTCTCAGCGTTGGCCTCTAGCTCCTTTCCTCCCAGGTACCTCCCGTGTGGGTTGTGAATGTGCTCTCAGACTCCGATCCATGTTTTACTCTCTCTCACTGCTCTCCTTAGGTAGGGAGACAAGAAGTTACAGGCTTCACTGGGAAACCAGGCTCCTTTCCTTCATCTTCACAGGAAGCCTGCCAAAGTGTAGCCCCACCTCTAAAGGCTCACCTTTTACTAACACACATTAGGAGCCCACCCGGCCTCCTCTGAAGCCCATTGATGAGAACCATTTTGGTTTTATGGCAACCAAGAGGCTGCACATGCACTGCTTTCACTGTGAACTGAATTTGCTGCACATTTGGGGAAGCCACATGGGGAAACTGACTGTGTTTTCTGCCTTCTGTTGACAGAATGGTACACGAAACTTCCAGGACTTTGACTGTCAGGTAAGGACTGTACAAACACCAAGGAGGGCTGTGTACAGGATCTCTACAGTGCTTCCCTCCCTGTGCTGGTGGTGTTATATAGAGGTGGATCTCTCTTCGTAGCTAATCATGACGCCTTCATGTTCTTTCGGTCATTGGATCAAGTTTATTTAAAGTGATTTGCTATTGTGTTCAACAGTTGCCTGCCAGGTACCTGTTCTGTGGTTGTAGGTTATTGGATGGGGCTTTCTCTTTGTAATTAAGATCTCCTTTCCTCAAATGTTATTGGAAACCCTAGTTACAGGTATCAAATGGTTGTCACCTCACTGCAGAGAAGGCAGGGGAGGGGTATTTTGAGGGGAGACTTAACCAACAACAAAATCTTTTCCTAAAAGAAAAAGACACATTAAGTGTTATTAATATAAAATGCAGATGTCTCTTTGCTTTATCTTTGGAAACACAAAATTCAACCTGGCTCATTAGTATTTTCCTAAATGATGTTGTTCGTCTTAGTCTGCTTTTGCCTATAGCTCTATTGCCAATTTGAAAATCAATAAAGTGAACCAGCAACTCTCCCTCCATCTTCCTACTTTATCTGTTGCCTGGCCCTGAAAGAAATGGGAGGAAGGAGTATGGAAATGGGAACCTTATAAGCCCGTGCAGCCTGACTCTCCTACTTTTGGGGTAGATGTCATAAGAGTGGCTATCAGAGGCAACATGAAGTAGACTCAGAGGGTACTAGGCAGGAAAGGAAGGTGCAGGGAAGCCAACTTCCTCGTGTCCAGGATTCACCCAACTTGTATACCCACAGGCGGATAGTTATTTTCAGATATATTAAGTTATGTTAAGTACAGTGGAATCTCTCCATATAGCATTAGAATCAAAAGGAAGAACTAATATCTGTCTCATAGGCAAACCAGTTATATCATAATAATTTATTGGGTACCTACTGTAGATACTAAACATACATCAACTCTAGTGCTTGGAACAATATCATTAGGTGGTTTTTATTAGAGATGAGGAAATTGAGAATCACATTTCATAACTTACCATTGGGTGGAATTGGAGTTGAAAAACCCCCTTTGTCCTGAATCCATTGTCCATTCTTTCTCAGTTGGGAATGTCCAGAGCTGAGATGTGGCAAGGAGTTGAGTTGTGTGTAAAGCTGAGGCTCCTTGGCAGGACAAATGAGACTGAGCCTCACTTTAGAAGGGGCAGGCTCCTTGTTACAGACTTTTTAATCCCAGTGCCAAACACCTCTTGGTGTGACTATTTGGTATACTTACATATACAACATAATCAGCCAAGTGCTGTTAGGGAATCATTTGCTATAGACCCTTACTCAAAAACAAGAAGTCGGGCTTCCCTGGTGGCGCAGTGGTTGAGAGTCCGCCTGCCGATGCAGGGGACACGGGTTCGTGCCCCGGTCCGGGAAGATCCCACATGCCGCGGAGCGGCTGGTCCCGTGAGCCACGGCCGCTAAGCCTGCGCATCCGGAGCCTGTGCTCCGCAACGGGAGAGGCCACAACAGTGAGAGGCCCGCCAGTTTAACTTGATTGCTGTTAATATTTGATATAATTTACCTAGAAGGAGATCATTTGAGAGAGGATGACAGTAAAATTCAAGGTGAGGAATTCCAGAAGTAGTATATATATTCCTACCTAAAAGTGTGGAAGCATTTATTTTCATCAAATTGAGCACCCCCCCTTCAAAAAAATGGAATATTAAAAAATTATGTGCTAAAATAAAAAATATATGTGCTTATTGCAAAATAGATAAGAAAATACCAAAAAGCAAAAAAAATATAAATCACCTGTTATTTCACCAGTGTTAATATTTTGGTATATATACTTCAGGATTTTTTTTTTCACATATAAACATACTTAGATATAAATGAAATTGAGTTTTAGAGATATAATTATCAATCACTTTTTAATATAAAGGCTTGAAAATAGTCTGGCAAAAATTCTTGATGTTTTGAGTGAAGCTCTAATATATTAACATGTTCTGGCCTCATCAAATATAACTTCTAGTTCAGTTCTGATACAAATAGAATGATGGCATATGTTTGTCACTGTTTGTCACATGTCTGTTACTGGTTATGAATGTGTAGGTTCTCTGTGTTCTAAAGAAGAAAATATCATAGGCCCTTCTTTTTTCTCTCAACACTCATGAATGCTCTTCATTCTCATCTGTCTCTTTGTTAAAGGTTTATGTGGTGTTCTGGAGACTGGGGGCATCTGGGTCAGGAGTCTAGTGACAGGTGATAGAAGGCCTAGGAAGTAGGAACTGTGCCGTGAGACATCTAGAGTGGCCCAGTTGGCCTGAAGGCTTCCCGGAGACCAGTGGACATTCTTAGGAGACAAAGCAGAACAAATTTAAAGCCGCCCACTGGCATTGTCACTTAATGGAAAGGCATTCAGCCTTGACATTGGTGGTGTTCATTAGCATAAATGTGGCACGGGGCTAACTGAGGCCAGTTAATCTGGGCTTCCTTCTGGTCTCTGTCTTGCCTCAGAGAAATCTTTAAGAATCTTTGATGATATTCCAGGAAGTTATCTTAACATCACAACCATGAGAGATCGTAACTTCAGTCTGAACTGCCTTTTCCCCCTCTGTTTCCTTTACTAATCACCTGCATGCTTTTTTTTTCCCCCAGTAATTGAAAATATACTTAAAATTGTACCATTTCTCTTGGTTCTTTGATTGTCATAGTGACTTCATTGCTATATAGCTCCCCTGAGGCCAAAAGCAGTTATATTGGGATATAAGAGTAATGAGGGGAGGGGTGCTTAGAGGTGACATGCTTAGAATTGCTGTAAAAGGAGAAAACCTATTGCCAGTTGAAGCAGTGAATCAGCAGGCTTATTGTCCATTTATCTACTTCAGTGCTGCTTAATTTTCTTCTGCTTATGAGATTGTTTAAAAATTTGGAATTAGAGCTGAGACAAATGCTATATAGCTTCTTTGTGTTTGTGATATATTGCTTTAAAAAATAATTATACCTGGGGATTAAGAGGTACAAACTACTATATATAGATAAATGTTACAAGGATATATTGTACAGCATAGGAAATATAGCCAATATTTTATAAAAACGTTATTTATTTATTTTTTGTGGTACGCGGGCCTCTCACTGTTGTGGCCTCTCCCGTTGCGGAGCACAGGCTCCGGACGCGCAGACTCAGCGGCCATGGCTCACGGGCCCAGCCGCTCCGCGGCATGTGGGATCTTCCTGGACCGGGGCACGAACCCTTGTCCCCTGCATCGGCAGGCGGACTCTCAACCACTGTGCCACCAGGGAAGCCCTATACAAACTTTAAATGAAGTATAATCCATAAAACTTTTGGATCACTGTGTTGTACACCTGAAACTAATATAATACTGTAAATCAACGGTACCTCAACTTTAAAAAAAAAGATGGATTAATAAGGCGGTTAGAGGGATGGATAGACGGGTAGATGCATGATAATTAAGTATAGTAAAATGTTAATGGTAGAGTTCAGGTGGTGGGTATACAGATGTTCACTGTAAGGTATTTCAACTTAGGCATATGGTTGAACGTTTTCATGATAAAATACTGGGGGGGGGGACCAATGTTTACTTTTGTTAAAAAGTACACAAAACTGCTTTTCATTTTCACAAAGCTCTCTCCATGGACATTTCCAGTACTTCTCCACATGCACACACACTTATGAACTTGTGATCACTATGTTTGTATAAATATCATCATTGTTATTTCTCACATGTTTCTAAAAGTTCACATGTAGTATTTAATGTGTGTATATCACATGAGTAAATATGTTAAAAGATAACACTTGTGGGCTTCCCCGGTGGCGCAGTGGTTGAGAGTCTGCCTGCCGATGCAGGGGACATGGGTTCGTGCCCCGGTCTGGGAAGATCCCACGTGCCGTGGAGCGGCTGAGCCCGTGAGCCATGGCCGCTGAGCCTGTGCGTCTGGAGCCTGTGCTCCGCAACGGGAGAGGCCACACAGTGAGAGGCCCACGTACCGCAAAAAAAAAAAAAAAAAAAAAGATAACACTTGTGTATAATCAAATTTAGAAAATGCAGAAAAGTATGAAAATAAAAGTTTCCTATAATCCTGTTCCCTAGGGATAACCGTATTTTATTTCTTTCCAGTTTTTACTTTTATATTCTGGTTATCAAAAGAGTACGTGCTCATAGTTGAATATTTGGAGAGCACAGAGAATTATAAAGCAGCTAGAGAAAAGCTCACAGTCCTACAACCCAGGGGCAACCATGTTAATGTGTTCAGTGTGGAGATGTATGTCTGTGTGTATTATTTATTTATATTATTTATTTTATTTATTTATTTTTATTTTGGCTGTGCTGGGACTTAGTTGCGCATGAGGGATCTTTTTTTTTTTTTTTTTTTTTTTTTTTTTGCGTCAGGCAGGCTTTTTGGTTGTGGCATGCAGATTCTTAGTTGCGACACACAGGCGGAATCTAGTTCCCCGACCAGGGATTGAACCCAGGCCCCCTGCACTGGAAGTGTGGAGTCTTACCCACTGGACCACCAGGGAAGTCCCTGTATTTTATTTTCTAAAATATAATTTTTAAAGTTTATATAATTGGTCACCCTGGATGTACAATTATGTATCTCCTTTTCTGACTTAATATTAGAACACAATCTCATTTACGTGTCATTTTAAAACTTGCATAAAAATAATCTCTAATGGGGAATTCCGTGGCAGTCCAGTGGTTAGGACTTGGTGCTTTAACTGCCAAGGCCTGGGTTCAGTCCCTGGTCAGGGAACTATGATCCTGCAAGCCACGTGGCACAGCCAAAAAAAAAAAAAATCTCTAATGGCTGCCTGTTATTTCACCATATGGCTATCCCATGACTTAACTATTCCATTATTTTTGGAAATTAGATTGCTTATAATATGTTCAGTTCACTGAACATTTCTGTGCATAACTTATATGTACATGTTGGATTATTTCCTTAGATGGATTCTTGGAATGAACACACTTAAGGCTCTTGGCGTATCTTGTCAAATTGCCTTCCACTTCCACCAGAGGGGTACTCAAGAAATATTAATGGAAAGTGAAAAGCTGCTGTCTGCCACAATATATCATTCCTGTAGAATTTGCTGATGATGGAGTGAACTCAAGAATGGAGTTCTT
Source organism: Leucopleurus acutus (assembly GCF_964270905.1). Classification (NCBI taxonomy): domain Eukaryota; kingdom Metazoa; phylum Chordata; class Mammalia; order Artiodactyla; family Delphinidae; genus Leucopleurus; species Leucopleurus acutus. Next base: position 65,267,334 of record NC_139158.1, on the reverse strand, counting down.
GCTCCTAGGAGAAGAACTCCAGGCCTGGCCAAGGGCTGAGTAATTTCATGCTGGCTGTTTAATTGCAGTAGCTCTTAAGAGGACTGATTTATAGAACTCTACTGTGAGGACTGGTTTTTTGTGCCACAGTTCAAATGTATGTATGTGACTGCCACTTCTAAAGGGGTATAAGCAGCTTTAAACTCTTGCAGGTCACTTGCTGAATGGGCGCTATTACAAAATAAGAATTCAGTGAAGTAAATAACTGAAAGTGCCTTCCACAGAAAAGAGGTGTTTGGAGACATCTGGGATTCAGCCACCTGCTACAGTCTGTTAGAGAGCTTGACCAGTTCCACGCTCCTCCCCTTGCCTTGAAGGATGTGATTGTGGCCCCAGTGCCCCTTTCAGCCTGTTGTCCCACTGCTTCCCATTGTACACTCCACCCACTCCCAGGAAAACTAGAATTATTGCTGACCTACCCATCCTTCTGCTTTGTGCTTTTCCTTTCTGATGGCCTTTGTTCACAGGTCCTCCCCTTGAGATGCATACCCGTCCCCTTTTGGATTTTTTTTCTTTTTTTATGACTGTTATTTATTTTTTATTTATTTATTTATTTTCTTATTAGTTATCCATTTTATACACATCAGTGTATACATGTCATTCCCAGTCGCCCAGTTCATCACACCAGCGCCACCACCCCCAGCTGCTTTCCCCTCTTGATGTCCATATGTTTTTTTCTCTACTTCTGTGTCTCAATTTCTGCTCTACAAACCGGTTCATCTGTACCATTTTCTAGGTTCCACATATATGCATTAATATACGATATTTGTTTTTCTCTTTCTGACTTACTTCACTCTGTATGACAGTCTCTAGATGCATCCACGTCTCTACAAATGACCCACTTTCGTTCCTTTTAATGGCTGAGTAATATTCCATTGTATATGAATCGGATGTGGTACATATGTACCACATCTTCTTTATCGATTCGTGTGTCGATGGGCATTTAGGTTGCTTCCATGACCTGGCTATTGTAAATAGTGCTGCAATGAACATTGGGGTACATGTGTCTTTTTGAATTATGGTTTTCTCTGGGTATATGCCCAGGAGTGGGATTGCTGGGTCATATGGTAATTCTATTTTTAGTTCTTTAAGGAACCTCCATACTGTTCTCCATAGTGGCTGTATCAATTTACATTCCCACCAAGAGTGCAAGAGGGTTCCCTTTTCTCCACATCCTCTCCAGCATTTGTTTGTAGATTTTCTGATGATGCCCATTCTGACTGGTGTACGGTGATACCTCATTGTAGTTTTGATTTGCATTTCTCTAATAATTAGTGATGTTGAGCAGCTTTTCATGTGTTCTTGGCCATCTGTATGTCTTCTTTGGAGAAGTGTCTGTTTAGGTCTTCTGCCCATTTTTGGATTGGGTTGTTTGTTTTTTTAATATTGAGCTGCATGGGCTGTTGATATATTTTTGGAGATTAATCCTTTGTCCATTGATTCGTTTGCAAATATTTTCTCCCATTCTGAGGGTTGTCTTTTCGTCTTTATGGTTTCCTTTGCTGTGCAAAAGCTTTTAAGTTTCATTAGGTCCCATTTTTTTATTTTTGTTTTTATTTCCATTACTCTAGGAGGTGGATCAAAAAAGATCTTGCTGTGATTTATGTCAAAGAGTGTTCTTCCTGTGTTTTCCTCTAAGAGTTCTATAGTGCCCAGTCTTACATTTAGGTCTCTAATGCATTTTGAGTTTATTTTTGTGTATGGTGTTAGGGAGTGTTCTAATTTCATTCTTTTACATGTAGCTGTCCAGTTTTCCCAGCACGACTTATTGAAGAGACTGTCTTTTCTCCATTGTATATCCTTGCCTCCTTTGTCATAGATTAGTTGACCACAGGTGTGTGGGTTTAATGTTGTCTTGATTACTTCAGCTTTGTAGTATAGTCTGAAGTCAGGGAGTCTGATTCCTCCAGCTCCGTTTTTTTCCCTCAAGACTGCTTTGGCTATTTGGGGTCTTTTGTGTCTCCATACAAATTTTAAGATTTTTTGTTCTAGTTCTGTAAAAAATAGCATTGGTAATTTGATAGGGATTGCATTGAATCTGTAGATTGCTTTGCGTAGTATAGTTGTTTTCACAGTACTGATTCTTCCAATCCAAGAACGTGGTATATCTCTCCATCTGTTGGTATCATCTTTAATTTCTTTCATCAGTGTCTTATAGTTTTCTGCATACAGGTCTTTTGTCTCCCTAGGTAGGTTTATTCCTAGGTATTTTATTCTTTTTGTTGCAGTGGTAAATGGGAGCGTTTCCTTAATTTCTCTTTCAGATTTTTCATCATTAGTGTAAAGGAATGCAAGAGATTTCTGTGCATTAATTTTGTATCCTGCAACTTTACCAAATTCATTGATAAGCTCTACTAGTTTTCTGGTGGCATCTTTAGGATTCTCTATGTATAGTATCATGTCATCTGCAAACAGTGACAGTTTTACTTCTTCTTTTCCAATTTGTATTCCTTTTATTTCTTTTTCTTCTCTGATTGCCGTGGCTAGGACTTCCAAAGCTATGTTGAATACTAGTGGTGAGAGGGGACATCCTTGTCGATTTTTTCCAGGTTGTCCATTTTATTGGCATAGAGTTGTTTGTAGTAGTCTCTTAGGATGCTTTGTATTTCTGCAGTGTCTGTTCTAACTTCTCCGTTTTCATTTCTAATTTTATTGATTTGAGTCCTCTCCCTCTTTTTCTTGATGAGTCTGGCTAATGGTTTATCAATTTTGTTTATCTTCTCAAAGAACCACCTTTTAATTTTATTGTTCTTTGCTATTGTTTTCTTTGTTTCTATTTCATTTATTTCTGCTCTGGTCTTTATGATTTCTTTCCTTCTGCAAACTTTGGGTTTTGTTTGTTCTTCTTTCTCTAGTTCCTATAGGTGTAACATTAGATTGTTTATTTGAGATTTTTTTTGTTTTTTGAAATAGGCTTGTATAGCTATAAACTTCCCTCTTAGAACTGCTTTTGCTTCATCCCATAGGTTTTCGATGGTCGTGTTTTCATTGTTATTTGTCTCTAGGTATTTTTTTATTTCCTCTTTGATCTCTTCAGTAATCTCTTGGTTATTTAGTAACGTATTGTTTAGCCTCCATATGTTTGTGGTTTTTTTGCTGTATGTGGGCCTCTCACTGTTGTGGCCTCTCCCGTTGCGGAGCACAGGCTCCGGACGCGCAGGCTCAATGGCCATGGTTCACGGGCCTAGCTGCTCCATGGCATGTGGGATCTTCCCGGACCGGGGCACGAACCCGTGTCCCCTGCATCGGCAGGCAGACTCTCAACCACTGCGCCACCAGGGAAGCCCTGTTTGTGTTTTTTACGTTGTTTTCCCTGTAATTGATTTCTAATCTCATAGCGTTGTGGTCAGAAAAGATGCTTGATATGATTTCAATTTTCTTAAATTTACTGAGGCTTGATTTGTGACCCAAGATGTGATGTATCTTGGAGAATGTTCCCTGTGCACTTGAGAAGAAAGTGTAATCTACTGTTTTTGGATGGAATGTCCTATAAATATCAATTAAATCTATCTAGACTATTGTATCATTTATAGCTTGTGTTTCCTTATTAATTTTCTGTTTGGATGACCTGTCCATTGGTGTAAGTGAGATGTTAAAGTCCCCCACTATTATTGTGTTTCTGTCTGTTTCCTTTTTATACCTGTTAGCAGTTGCCTTATGTATTGAGGTGCTCCTATGTTAGATGCATATATATTTATAATTGTTATATCTTCTTTATTTTAAAGTCTGTTTTGTCTTATATGAGTATTGCTACTCCAGCTTTCTTTTGATTTCCATTTGCGTGGAATATCTTTTTCCATCCCCTCACTTTCAGTCTGTATGTGTCCCTAGGTCTGAAGTGGGTCTCTTGTAGACAGCATATATATGGGTTTTGTGTTTGTATCCATTCAGCAAGCCTGTGCCTTTTGGTTGGAGCATTTAATCCATTCACGTTTAAGGTAATTATCAATATGTATATTCCTATGACCATTTTCTTAATTGTTTTGGGTTTGTTTTTGTAGGTCCTTTTCTTCTCTTGTGTTTCCCACTTAGGGAAGTTCCTTTAGCATTTGTTGTAGAGCTGGTTTGGTGGTGCTGAGTTCTCTTAGCTTTTGCTTGTCTGTAAAACTTTTGATTTCTCCATCCAATCTGAATGAGATCCTTGCCGGGTAGAGTAATCTTGGTTGTAGGTTCTTCCCTTTCATCACTTGAAGTATATCATGGCACTCCCTTCTGGCTTGTAGAGTTTCTGCTGAGAAACCAGCTGTTAACCTTATGGGAGTTCCCTTGTAATGTTATTTGTCGTTTTTCCCTTGCTGCTTTCAATAATTTTTCTTTGTCTTTAATTTTTGCCAGTTTGATTACTATGTGTCTTGGCATGTTTCTCCTTGTGTTTATCCTGCCTGGGACTCTCTGTGCTTCCTGGACTTGGGTGGCTGTTTCCTTTCCCATGTTAGGGAAGTTTTTGACTATAATCTCTTCAAATATTTTCTCGGGTCCTTTCTCTCTCTCTCTTCTCCTTCTGGGGCCCCTATAATGCGAATGTTGTTGTATTTAATGTTGTCCCAGAGGTCTCTTAGGCTGTCTTCATTTCTTTTCATTCTTTTCTCTTTATTCTGTTCCACTGCAGTAAATTCCACCATTCTGTCTTCCAGGTCACTTATCCGTTCTTCTGCCTCAGTTATGCTGCTATTGATTCCTTCTAGTGTATTTTTCATTTCAGTTATTGTATTCATCTCTGTTGTTTGTTCTTTAATTCTTCTAGGTCTTTGTTTAACATTTCTTGCATCTTCTCGATCTTTGCCTCCAGTCTTTTTCCAAGGTCCTGGATCATCATCACTATCATTATTCTGAATTCTTTTTCTGGAACGTTACCTATCTCCACTTCATTTAGTTGTTTTTCTGGGGTTTTATCTTGTTCCTTCATCTGGTACATAGCCTTCTGCCTTTTCATCTTGTCTATCTTTCTGGGAATGTGGTTTTCATTCCACAGGCTGCAGGATTGTAGTTCTTGCTTCTGCTGTCTGCCCTCTGGTGGATGAGACTATCTAAGAGGCTTAGAAGTTTCCTGATAGGAGGGACTGGTGGTGGGTAGAGCCGGCTGTTGCTCTGGTGGGCAGAACTCAGTAAAACTTTAATCCACTTGTCTGCTGATGGGTGGGGCTGGGTTCCCTCCCTGTTGGTTGTTTGCCCGAGGCAACCCAACACTGGAGCCTACCGGGGCTGTTTGGTGGGGCTAATGGTGGACTCTGGGTGGGCTCACACCAAGGAGTACTTTCCAGAACTTCTGCTGCCAGTGTCCCTGTCCCTTGGTGAGCCACAGCTGCCCCCCTTCTCTGCAGGAGACCCTCCAACACCAGTAGGTAGGTCTGGTTCAGTCTCCTATGGGGTCACTGCTCCTTCCCCTGGGTCCCGATGCACACACTACTTTGTGTGTTCCCTCCAAGAGTGGAGTCTCTGTTTCCCCCAGTCCTGCTGAAGTCCTACAGTCAAATCCCGCTAGCCTTCAAAGTCTGATTCTCTAGGAATTCCTCCTCCCGTTGCCAGACCCCCAGGTTGGGAAGCCTGATGTGTGGCTCAGGACCTTCACTCCAGTGGGTGGACTTATGTGGTATAAATGTTCTCCAGTTTGTGAGTCACCCACCCAGCAGTTATGGGATTTGATTTTATTGTGATAGCGCCCCTCTTACCATCTCGTTGCAGCTTCTCCATTGTCTTTGCATGTGGGGTATCTTTTTTGGTGAGTTCCAGTGTCTTCCTGTCAATGATTGTTCAGCAGTTAGTTGTGATGCAGGTGTTCTTGAGAGAGGGAGTGAGAGCATGTCCTTCTACTCCGCCATCTTGAATCAGTCTCCCCTTTTGGTTTTATTTTGTGGGTTTTTTTTTTGTGGGGGGGTAAGGGTGAGATTAAGTACTAAAGGTAGAGGTGACTTTATTCTCATTTGGGGAGAAAAAAAAGAATCTTATAGAAAAAGCTAAGGCCTTTTATCACCACCCCCAATCTCAGTTCCCTTTTCCCCTGTCACTAGAGGGTTTATTTGTCTGACAAGCTCTGTCATAGCACGGGCGTGACGGCTGCCAACTGCCCAAAATTCACATCCTTCCAGCTTAGCAGCCTCACTGCTAAGAGAAGAGATCTTTACCTGTAACTTGAGGGAAAAGGCTAGGGGAGGGGCTTCCCTGGTGGCACAGTGGTTGAGAGTCTGCCTGCCGATGCAGGGGACACAGGTTCGTGTCCCGGTCCGGGAAGATCCCACATGCTGCGGAGTGGCTGGGCCCGTGAGCCGTGGCTGCTGAGCCTGCGCGTCTGGAGCCTGTGCGCCACAACGGGAGAGGCCACAACAGTGAGAGGCCCGCGTACTGCAGAAAAAAAAAAAACCCAAAAAAGGCTAGGGGAGGAGTCTTATTGGCTTAGTATGGGACCTGTGTGTGTGGGTCACATGCATATCCCTGGACTGCTCACTGTGGCCAGAGATTGGGGTGTCTGAATTGGCCAAACCTGGACCCCTTCCTACCTGGACTAGAGAGTCCATGTTCTGAAGGTGTTCTGAGCTGTTGCATGTGGGTTAAATAGTCATTCACTCTTTTTCTCCTCATTGTTAGCTAAGGCTGTGTGAAGAAGGTATTGGAGTTGGCTTTGAAAAGACAGATAGGAAAAGATAGCTTTTATGTTGACGTATTGCAAAAGAAGCTTTCAAATGAAGAGCATGATTTGTAGGAAGTCTGAGAGTATGGGTAGTGGAAAAGTAAAAGTCGATGTCTCAAAGAGTATTGATTTAACCAGGCTGAAAGATCCAAGAGGTAAGAGGGGAGAGAGCTGAGGCTAGAGTCAGGGAGAATGTATTATAGAACTTTAAGAAGGAAAATATGATTTACTCATAGGCAGAAAGGCTGAGTAATTGTGGAGGCAGATTCTTTTACTACGGGATTAAATGAAGTGCAGATGAACTTTATGCCACCACACAGGGCTAAGGCAGTGGGGGCATTATATTAAAATTTCCTATATAGTAAATAACAAAAACTATGCCCAAGGCTCATACAGTAGCCTGCTTATTAGAAACAGAATAAAACTCATACTAATAAAGAATGTTGACATTTCCAAGAGTGTGTTGTCCTACAAGTTTACCTAAACTGTTTCAGACTGGCCGGGGGGAGGAAGAAGCACTAATAGACATGACGTGATCAGAGAGGTATGACAAGTCAGATTGTGTAATAACTCTGGTGATGGCCCATCTAGCAGAAGGAAAAGGACTCAGAAGAAAAGGTGAACACTGATTCTTATCAATTAATGGTAATATCCTAATCTCTCAACTACATCTTGGATTAAGAGGGAGAGGCAGTCTAAGATGGAGAAGTATGTTGTGGACCGATATGATTTCAGGTGGTTTTATAAGCCTGGAGAATAAAGGATCATGTTTTAAAAGTGCATAGTCTTGGAGGTGGTAAGTAATCAGAGAGTGCTGGGAAAGATCTATGACCAGAGCCTATTGGACAGTTTCACTGTGCAGTCATACCCTCTAGAATGCTGGGGTGAAGGGTGAGGTAACTGGAGAAACAGCCTTTGCAGCAGCTGATAGTTGGCTAAAGCAGAAAGGTGGCAGCAGCGTCACCCCTGCAGTGGCCTGACCACTGGATCAGCTCCATAGCCAAGGTCTCTGCACACTCATCTCCAGATAGAGACTTGTTCAGGCCATTCACATAAGGTCACAAAGGATGTATTTACAAATCCACATGGATGTGAGTGTCTCCTTTCTTTTGGTATTACTTTGAAAATGAGGAGAAACCATAAGAGATACTGACAACCAAGGGTTGCTCCACATAGGGCAACAGGATTGACAGATAGGGCCCAGGACTCTTGGCCTTTTGATACTTTGGTCGCTACACAATTTGAGGGCATATTATGGGGAGGTAGGGGCTAAGATCTCCCTAAAAAGTTGAAATTTTGTAAGCCAATTTTAACTCTGAATTTCATCCAGATTATGAAATGATGACAAAGTAGTTACTTTGCCCTGTTGCCTAGTCTGCTTTTTTTTAAAGGAATTCCTTAATTTTTATTATTTATTTATTTATTTATTGGCTGTGTTGGGTCTTCGTTTCTGTGCGTGGGCTTTCTCTCGTTGCGGCGAGCGGGGTCCGCTCTTCATCGCGGTGCGCGGGCCTCTCACTGTCACGGCCTCTCTTGTTGCGGAGCACAGGCTCCAGACATGCAGGTTCAGTAGTTGTGGCTCACGGGCCTAGTTGCTCCACAGCATGTGGGATCTTCCCAGATCAACGCTTGAACCCGTGTCCCCTGCATTAGCAGGCAGATTCTCAACCACTGCGCCACCTCGTCTGCTTTTTAAATGTGTTCTCTTTTGCCCCATCTGTTTTATCTCCCTTTTCATCATCCTTCTGAACTTCCTTGACAGCTCACTATCCCCCTCCCTCCGCTTGGCACCCTCCCTTTTCCTGCACACACAATCCCCATCAATTACCAGGTCTTAGGAGGTCCTGCTAACCCTAGGGCCAAAGTGTAAGTTGTTTTTTTTTCCTCAGTTCTCAGTATCACAGCTGAGACCAAGCCAGGATATTTATGCAGGACTCTCCTGAAGGCTTAGATATGACACAGGAAGGCTCCAGCAACTTGACTGTCCAGATGACAGATGGTTGCGCATTCTCTTCAATTTGGGTTCTCCTGTATTGTCACTCATCTGGCAGGGGCTGGTTTCTCCCTGTCTCCCTCTTTATTCTTTCTTTCTCTCAAGAAGTGTAACATGAGAGAGATCGAAGCCTCCTTAAGTTCTTTTTCGGAATATATCACCTCCCAGAAGGAATCAAGTCCTAACTTTAGTGTACATTCCTTCTCCAAGTTTTTATACTTTAAATATATGTATGTAGGGACTTCCCTGCTGGTACGGTGATTAAGATTCCCAGCTCCCAATGCAGGGGCCTGGGTTCGATCCCTGGTCAGGTAACTAGATCCCACATGCATGCCGCAACTAAGAGTTTGCATGCCACAAGTAAGAGCCAGTGCAACTAAATAAATAAATATTTAAAAATATATATATATATATTTAAACATATACAATCTCTATAGTGTTGCTTTTTAAAAATATCTACATACGTAAGTCATATATACAGATCCTTCTGCATTTCTACTCAGCATTGTTTTTTCAAGATTTTCTCTGTGTATTAATGCTTATAGTTCTAGTTCATTCATTTTTGTCTGCATCTCATTATATGAATGTCATAATTTATGTTTCCTTACTGATGACTAATTAGACTACTTTCAATTTTTTGACAATATAAATAAGGCCTCAGTGTATATGTATATATATCTGCACATATCTTTTGTGTGTGAGTGTGTTTGAGAATCGCTTTAGATTATCCCTAAAAGTAAAATTGCTGTAGGGTAGACATCTCTTAACTTTACTAGAAATTACCAAATTTTTCTCCAGAGTAGTCGTTCCAGGTTACATGCCTACCAATAGTGTATGAAAGTTCTTATTTCTCTGCATCTTGGCCAACACTTGGCATTATCTGACTTAAAAATTTTTGCCATTCTGGTATGTATGAAATTGCATCTCATTGAATTTAATTTGTACTTTCCTGACTGCTAATAGAGTTAATGTCTTCCTCTTCAATTTTCTTTCGCAGCATCCTATTTATTTCTTTCACAGCTCTGATCACAGACTGTTGTTATGGGTTGGTTGGTTTGTGTGTTTATTGTCGGCCTCCCTGTGTAGAACGTAATCTCTGTGAGAGCAGGGATCACATCTCTCTTGTTCACTGTTTTGTGCCCAGAGCTCAGTCCAGGGTCTGGTAGTAGGGCTTCACTAGATACGTAGTTGTTCAGGGAATGAGCCTGATGATGGTGGTGGAGGGGGTTCCTCAATAAGTGACGTTACCACGTGAGAAATGTTCATACAGCAACAGGAATTTATGTTTTTATATTCCTCCCATCCAAACCTTGTACTTTATTTCATAGCCAGTTCACAGTGCCTGTTCTCTCCTTCATTTCTTATTCCCCCTTTTCAAGCCTTTGAAGAGGATGTAGCAAGCAGTAATAGAGGATAGCAGAAATATTGAGTCAATCAAATATTGAGTCAATCAAATATTGTGGTTTGATTTGCTAGAGAGATACCTGCTGTAGCTTGCAGCCCGTGATTTGAGATATACTGACGTTCAATTAGTGTAAGATTGTTCTGTGCCCCACATGAGAGAAGGAACCAAGGCTCCGATGAGGTTCATTATTAGGTAGGAAATTAAGTTGGAAGTGCTTTGCCTTTGTTGAGATTCTTATTGACAGAGTTATTTTGTCTCAGCTACTATAACACTTCCTGAGATAGGTACGGACTTTGTCAGCAAAAATTCACTAGGCTAGGTGTGATAATTCATTTTTAAGAAATACAGATGTTGAAGAAGACTGGAATAAATCTCAGTTACTTTTTCTAGAGTCTCTTTTTTTTCTACCCAACCGCTCTTAGTGCTGGTCCCAGTAGCTCTGATTTCATCTTGTTCTAGCTTTATTCAGTTCCTGAGCTCTGCTCTGGCTGCATCTTAAATTTTACTCATTGCCTTGGTTAGGACCCTTTAGGATGCAGGGAACAAACCCACCCAAACAGCTTAAACCAGAGGCAATCCAGGGATGTCTCAGAACTTAACAGCACACACAGCTGGAACCAGGAATTAAAGTGGTGGAAATGCCTACTATAAGCTCCCAAGTTTACTTCTCTTTTCAAGAGAAGAACCAAGCTGAGGATGGAATCTCTTAGTCCCAATTACAGATTCTCAGGGAAGGATGCTGACCTAGCATGGACCAGATGCCCACGTGACTCCAGTGAGCCATGGCCATAAGGTTATAGTCTACAGACAAGGCGGCCAAGAGCCACTCCTGTACTGTATGGATGACACAGAAGGGCAGCTCCCAGGGAAGGGGAGAGATTTTAGGCAGATACACCCATAGGTGCTATTGAAATTATCAGTTGTTGAACATGCATTTAGAGGCTCTGAAGCCTCTGCCTTTTTACCCAGCAGCTTCTTCCCATCTTCTGCTTCCTTAACTTTCCTTTCCCCAGGTTTTACCTGGCTCCTCACTCACCTTGCTGATCTCCTTGCCATAGCCAGTTGCGAATATATTCTCAGCAGATCCCTGGCTTCCCCCACTTAAGAAAGTGAGCTTTGTAGATAAGGTATATTTTTCCTTAGTTTGTTTATCTGGAAGGAATTAAAAAGTAGGAATATTCTGTATGATATAACATCCATCTAGTTGGCTTATAATTCAGCTATGATGTGTCCTACCCCAGCTAGTGGGAAACAGCAGTGAACTGGGTATTGTGAAACTTCAGTAACCTGGGAAGTCTATTCTGCCCTTGCTGAGACCCTTATGTTCTCTTGTTACAGGAACATGATATAGAAACAACTCACGGTATGGTCCACGTCACTATAAGAGGCCTACCGAAGGGAAACAGACCAGTTATTCTGACATACCATGACATTGGCCTCAATCGTATGTATTTGATTTTATACCTTCCCTATTTTATTATAATACATATTCTTTGTATATTTTTTTAAAACACACAAGAAACCCCAGTATTCTGATAAACCATAGGTTTTCTCCTCTATACCTTAACCTTCCCTCCTCATTGCTACATGTTAATGGCAGAATTAAAGTTCCTGGGAAGTATGCAGTTGAATGTGTTTTGGGGGATACTGGGATTATATCTCACTTTGTGTCATATCTGCTAAAGGACTGAAGATTATATGATGAACTGGTTAAGAAAGTAGAACTAAAATCAGTTTTTTTAAAAAACAATCTGTGCTTTGGTTTTTTTCATATTTCGGGTTAGAAAATTCAGAGCTTGAACTTAACTTTGTTGTGAGCTCTTCAATAAATTAGTAAAAGTATTCTTATTATAGCTTGTCATGAGTGACTTTAATTAATTAATTAATTTTTTAACATCTTTATTGGGGTATAATTGCTTTACAATGGTGTGTTAGTTTCTGCTTTATAACAAAGTGAATCAGCTAGACGTATACATATATCCCCATATCTCTTCCCTCTTGCATCTCCCTCCCTCCCACCCTCCCTATCCCACCCCTCTAGGTGGTCACAAAGCACTGAGCTGATCTCCCTGTGCTATGAGGCTGCTTCCCACTAGCCATCGATTTTACATTTGGTAGTATATATATGTCCACGCCACTCTCTCACGTTGTCCCAGCTTACCCTTCCCCCTCCCCATGTCCTCAAGTCCATTCTCTAGTAGGTCTGCGTCTTTATTCCCATCCTGCCCCTAGGTTCTTCGTAACAATTTTTTTTTTTTTTTTAGATTCCATATATATGTGTTAGCATATGAGTGACTTTAAATGGACTTCTCTAGATGGTAATATAAGATTCTGGCCCTAGCCCCAGGCATACAGAGTCTACGTACATGTGTTTTCTTGCACGCTCCTCTGGCTTTCAGAGGTGGCCTGCATTTGAAGTTACAGTCTAGTGCTGGAGCTTTTGTTGCCTCTTTAGCATGAGAAGGAATTTGAGCAGTTCCACCAACAGGGTAGAAATTGAAGCAGAAACCCCTCCCTGCACCCCAGCGATTTTGCCAAGAGACACAGTCTTCCACATGGTGAATGTAAGCAGCCTAAGATGCTCACTTTAGCCGGGTTCTTGGGATACGGTCAGTATCTCTCTGTTAGGTAGGGGAATAAGATGCATGAAAAATGACAGTATTATGGGTGTAAGATTGTCTTGTGAAACACCAGGATTGGTTTCCTCTTTGTAGACATTCTGTAGAATTGAGGATTAGTTATCCTTTTCAAGTTGTTAAGATGTCTGGTAGTCAGCCTTTAGGACAGCTTGAATCAGACAGATTGTTCAGACACTTCACTTTAGTGAAACAGTGATTAAAAGGGGGTGAAAGAGGACGATGATGTGGAATTGATTGAGTAGAGGAAAATTGGGGAGAAATGGAGAGCTTGTGACTTATGAGTGTTTTGCTCTTGCAGATAAATCCTGTTTCAATGCATTCTTTAACTTTGAGGATATGCAGGAGATCACCCAGCACTTTGCTGTCTGTCACGTTGATGCCCCAGGCCAGCAGGAAGGTGCACCCTCTTTCCCAGCTGGGTAAGACCACAAGCAAGACCTTCTGGAAGACATGCACTCAGAGAGCAAACGGTTAAGCTCCAGAGGGAACAGTAGCCGTGTGCTTCCCTCCAAGCTGGTTTTAGCACAGCCTACAGGTTATACTTGTCAACCGACCATCTGCATATTTTCTCTCCTTGTTCTGAGAGGACTGTTACGTACACTCTCTTCACGAAAACTGCATGTTTTCCCATATCCAGGAATGGCCCTCCACGAATGGGAGCCAATCACAAGGCATGAGTGTCTGGAACACCCACTTCTCACTGTCTTTTAACTGTCTCCTTCCTCATCTATTTTTTTGTGTGTGTGTCCCTCCCTGAAATTCCAAACTACCTAGGCCCAAACTCAGATCCCTCTGAGCTTCCTGGGAGCACCTCCCCACCCTTACCTTCAGTCTGGTGACAGGAATTTGAATATCAGTATAACCGTTTATTTGGAGGAGCTGCCCTGTCAGCTAGAGGTGCATTTAACTGGACATGGACATGGAGCTCTCAGCCTCATCCTAAGCCTGCTTTGCATGGTGGAGCCACCGTGTCCCTGACTCTTCCCTGGACAGCATAATTATTGAGGAGACCTTGGAGGAGGAATGAAAGCACAAGCTGTGGAATGCTAATTCTTCCCCTCTCCCTTTACTCATCTCCAGAGCTGCCTTTGCCAGTGACTGCTGTGAAATGGACCATTGCAGTGTTAGAATCATAGCTAACACTTCCCTAGTACTCAAACAGTATTCTTGACGCTGCATTGCATACTTTACGTTTATTAACTCATTTAATCCTTCCAACCCTATGGGATAGGTTTACTGTTATTCCCATTGCACAGGGGAGGATATTAAGGCCCAGAGATATTAAGTACCTTGGCCAAGCTTACATAACAAATAAGTAATAGAGCTGGGATTTTAACCCAGGCATTCTGGCTCCAGAATCTATGTTATTGACTATGTCCAAGCTATTCTATCTCTTAAACACAAATTGGCCGGTGACCAGTTTATATCCAACAAGATTTAGATCCAGTTCCTTTTTTCTATTTTACGTACAAATGGCTCAAGAGCACTCCAGTGCTTGAAGTGTTTCAAGCAGAGGCAGGCTGACTTCCCTGTCAAACGTAGAGCAGATCCTGCCCCATATGTAGGGGGTTGTCTGAAGATCCCTTCCATCTTTGATGCTGTAATTTCTATGGACACTTCCTACTTCTCTTGGATTCTTGGTCTGAGTCAGTTTCGGGCTTGCCTGACCATCTTAGGATCCAGTGGCTTAGATCATGAACCAAATTCAAAAGCAAATAATAAAGTAACCGGGTTATTCTAGGCCTAAGTAAAGCAAATCAGCCTCCATGATGAGCAGCCCAGGATTTGCGACTACGTGCCTAGGCCCAGTAAAGCTTTGTTTACTTTTGCACTTAGCTGCCTAAACGTAAGCAGCAGACCAAGAGCAGTAGGTTGACTCTTACTGCTAGAAGTTTACTGAGCCTGAACCCCAAATGAAGTGGTTATTAGGGGTTTGGAAATACCCTGGAGAGAACCGTATTACCTGTTCTTTTCAAATGGCTTCCTCTTGTTCCAGAGATCACTCTTCAGGTCATAGAAACATGTAGGAGTTTTTTTGTTTGTTTTTTTACTTTCCTCTTAGTGTGGCCGTTGTAGAGAGTCACACAACATGCCACAATCATTTCCGGGTACCACATCACCTCCTTTGAGCCTTTGGTAAAGGGAATGCTTTTATCTAAGAACCCTGTACTTTTCTAGCTGTTCTAGTGATTGGGAACTGTGAGTACATTCTAATGTATGTAAGGAGGTATCCTTCTGGATTTCAGGTACCAGTATCCGACAATGGATGAGCTGGCCGAAATGCTGCCTCCTGTTCTCACCCACTTAAAGTAAGTTCATTCTGCAGTTCTTTCGCATGGTTTTTGTTTTTTGTTTTTTCGCACTTTCTACTATGTGTCTGACCTGGGGGATATGACGATGAGCAAAACAGTATCGTCACTACCCTCGTGGAGTGTGGAGCTTACATTCTGGTGTGGGAAATAATTGACAACAAGGAAGCAAACAAATAGTCACAACTTACGTGCTATAGAAGAAGTCAGTGGGGATGTTGTGAC
The DNA here is from genome assembly GCF_964270905.1 of Leucopleurus acutus. Taxonomy (NCBI): domain Eukaryota; kingdom Metazoa; phylum Chordata; class Mammalia; order Artiodactyla; family Delphinidae; genus Leucopleurus; species Leucopleurus acutus. The sequence goes on along the minus strand of NC_139158.1, from coordinate 65,252,099 downwards.
AGAGGATAAAGGCAGGGTGTACACAGATAAGGCTAATTGAGGATTGCCTCTCTAAGGAGGAGTCCTTTAGATTGAGGCCTGGAGGATAAAAAGGAGTTACCTAAACAGAGAGCCAGGACAAGAGGATTCCAGACAGAAGGAATATGTCCAAAAGGCCTGAGCCAAGTGAGCAAGTGGGAGAAAGGCACAGGGTGAAATCTGAGAAATAGACAAGGACCAGATTGCACAGGTCTCACAGATCAGGTAAGAATTTGGGATTTTATTCAAAAGACAAAAAACACCGAAGGGTTTTAGGTGCTATCCAATTTAGTCTTTTAAAGTGATCACTCTAGATATGTAAATTGCACATCTGTAAAGCAATTTACATTTTTAAAAAGAAATTACTCCAGCTGTGGAGAGAATGGTTTAGAGAGGGGTAAGAGAGAAAAAGCAAGGGACCAGTTAAACTGTTACAGCAATCAGGCAAGTAAGTGACAATGATGGCTGGGTACTGGATACTGCCCAGGGGGTGGAATGGAGTAGGAGCAGGCAGATGGAAATACTTTGAAGGTAGATTTGCTGGTGGGTTGGATGTGCAGGTATTAGGAGAGTGAGCTGTCAAGGATGACTCCCAGGTTTTAGTCATATTTCATTTAATCCGTAAAATCAACTTAGAAGTAGGTGGCCATAGGGAACCCAGGCTCAGGAAGTTAAAGAAACCTGACCAAATTCTGCATCCAGTAAGCGTCAGAGCCAGATTTGAACCCAAGTGCATTCTTTTCATTACGCCATCCTACCTCCAAATGAGTTAACCCTGTCAATGTTGATGTGTCCCGTTCACAGTCTGAAAGGCATCATTGGGGTTGGAGTTGGAGCTGGAGCTTACATCCTCAGCAGATTTGCAGTAAGTACATGGAGGATTAGTTCTCAACACCCTTGAGGCACTGCCTAGGTCACAGCTCTTACTGCTGTGTTAAACGACAAGGAACTGTTGTGGGATCTTATGTCAGTTTTTCTATAAATTCTGTCAACAGATACAGGTTTGTATAAGGCCTTGCTTTGTACTTGTAACACCTGAAGAATAACAGATGAGGGCAAGATATCATCAATAAAAATAATTCTCAGAGAATACTTAACGGTGGAATTTCTTACAACCATTAAAATTTTGTAAGAAGAGCTTGTAATGATATGCAATTCACATACACCATAACCTTAACAAAAAGGTTAGAATACAGATGCACATAAAGTTTGTCATAGGCATAGGAAAGAACTGAAAGAAAACATGAAAATACTAACAGGTTGATGTTGTGTGGTTAGATAATATGAGATTTTATTTTCTGCTTTTTATAATTTCTCTGTTTATCAAATTTTCTATAGTGAGCATAACCGGAGGGGGAAAAGTAAGCTGGAAAGTTTTTAGTTTACATAGAAATGTTCTTATTGATTTTTATTTAAGGAACTCTTTCCCAAATGCCTCCTGGGTGAAGGGCAGTCTTCTGGAGGGTGGTATCACCTATTCATGTGGTTTTAGAAAAAAACTTAAGAAGGTGCTATTGGGGACAAGGTGTATGAGTATGAAATAGCCAGTCTAAGCCTCAGTAGCCCCTTATGCCCTGTAGTCCCAAGGGCACTGCCCCAGCAGGGGAGACCCACCATGAGCCAAACAACTGTAGAGATACCAGGTGCCGTCCTCTGCTGTGGAAATAAAAACCGTCTCCCCTGTAGATCTTTGCCAGGCGAGATCATGTGATGGTAGTTTAGGAAGCTGGTTTTCCAGATGCTAAGCTAGATTTATAGAGCTACTTTTCTAAATATCCTCCCTAGCACTTTCTGACCTTTCTTACTTTCAAATCTGAGGCATTGAGGCCTTGTAAGAGGTGACTAACCATGCTGCAATGTTTTTAGAAGAAGCTGAGAGTGGGGCTCTTTACTGTTGTCTTTGTCTTGTTTCAGCTCAATCACCCAGAGCTCGTGGAAGGTCTCGTGCTCATTAACGTTGACCCTTGTGCCAAAGGCTGGATTGACTGGGCAGCTTCCAAAGTAAGACCAGTGTCCATTGGCTCATCTCTTGGTCCCCTCTCAAAATGGCTTATCTGGTTTTTATTTTTATTTTTTCATTCATACAGTCAAGGGCAAGAAGTTTTAAGTGTACAGCTTGATGAATGTTTACACATGTAATCACCACTTAGTCAATATACAGAATATTTCCAGCTCTGTGCTTAATACTTCCTCCCTTTCCCAGAAGTAACTGTTATTCTGACTTCTACCGCCATAGATTGGTTTTATATATTCTTAAACTTCGTATCCTTGGAATAATAGAGTATATATTCTTGTGTATCTCGCTTCTTTGATTCATCATTGTCTGTGAGTCTCGGTCACGAATGGAATACTATGCAACCAGAAACTTATGGGGGTTTTTTTGGTTATTTAAGGAAATGTGAAAATTCTCATGTTTAAAAAAACAGATAATAAAATTTTGTTAAATACGTATATGCATTTATAAGGGAAATAATTTGCTACTGGTAGTTACATCTTTGGCTGGTAGCATTACAGATGATTCTTATTTTTATTTTATGTATTCTATGTTTTCCTAATTATCTATGATAAACATGTATTGCTTTCATAGTTACTTTAAAATATTAAACTATTCCACCTGCCAGCAGACCAGATTCTAAAAAGTTTATCCATTCCTCCCCACATTTAACTTCTGGAGAAATGATGTATTTCCTAGCTTTGGATGAAATATATTAACAACGCTATTGCCAGATGCTATGGAAATTCTTTCTTACAACCTGACTTATTTAAAATTTGTTTTAATTCCTATCTAGGATGTGGGTACATTAAAACTTACCTGAACACTCTTCATAACGTGATACAACCTAGTAAAAATTCTTATAAAGCTTTAGAATGACCTTATGAGTAGTAAACATGAATGAAATAGGTTATTAATTCTTATTGTCTTTAATGTATAACCTGTGGATCACTGATAACCCACGTGAAGATTTCTGGGCTTCTTTCTTCCTTAATCTTTCTGGGACTCCATGACCCTGCTCCACCCATATCCACATCTGTCCCCCTGATTTCCTCTTGTCCATCTCCACCCCCAACTCAGTACTTCACCTCTGATCCAAGTCAGCAGTAGGAATTGAGCATAAAAGCAACAAAGAAGGAAGGCTTAAGGGAATCAGCAACATAATTTGAGATGGAAATTTTTCTGAAAATAGACTAACAGTCTGCAGATTTACACAGATTGATGCATTTATTAGACTGTGATGTGCATAGTTTTGAAATGGGAAAAATTAGGAGAAAAATGTTCAAAATGCAAGAACATTCTGTAAACATAGCAATTTCCTCCCACTACTTGAAATGAAGATAGCAAAGCTAAAAGAAAGAGAAAAAATTGTTTTTTCTTTTGGGTGGCTTGGGAGTAGTTGTAAGTCGTTCCTTATTAACTGTAAACCCAGTGTAACTGCAGAAATACAGGCAGGAATGAAGCAGCTAATAGCTGTGAGTTCTCGGTCCCACATCTTCGAAGAAGCAATGGCAGCATTTCTTCTAGCCACCTATTTCAAAGCAGGCTATATTATTACCCTGGATGGAAAACTTTTCGTTTTTTTCTGACTTGTTTCTTGTTCTCGGGTTTCCTGGGACCACCATCTCATGAAAATGTGTGACACTGAGTTGTGCTGTTTATTTGTTGAAGGATAACATATATACAAGAAAGTGCACCAGTGAAGTGGACAGCTTGATACCTTTTTACCCATGCTAACTCCCTTGACACCAAGTTTTTATCTTTGTAGCTCTCGGGCTTGACAACCAATGTTGTGGACATAATTTTGGCTCATCACTTTGGGCAGGTAAGTGCCTGTGCCAGCCAGGAGAGGAGTGTGTTTACTGGCTTGTGTGCAAAGTCTTACTCACCTCAGGAAAGAAGGGTGCCCCAGAACTCACCTGATCCCAGTGGGTTACCACTTTCAGTGCCGTGTGAGATGCACGTGGCCCAGCAAAGGCCAGTCTTAGGGGAGAGGCATGAACTCAGTGCCACGTGGCTCTTGGCATTTGGAGAGAGGAGAGAAGGCAGCCCCCACCGCCCACCTGTTCCCTGCGAGCAGATGCCATCTGTTCATGTTTGACAACATCATGTGCCTCACCAGGCATCTCTGGAGCCAAATGAGGGAAGGGCTTTACAGAAATAGAAGTTTCAGAGAAAAAGAAACCAAGAATGTTAGTGCTGAAAGAACCTTAGAGATTATCTTGTTCAAACCCCATGTCTTACTGGTGAGGAAACAAGTCCACGGAGGAAATGACAATTATATGGATAATTGTTACGTGAAAGTGGGGATCCCAGTCCTCTTTTCAGAGAGAAAGTGAGTTGGATAACAGAAGTTTTACACCAATTACAATGTGTGTTTTCTCCTACACCACCAAACAATTCTCAGATACCAGCTGGGTGTCCTGCAGTTCAGCTCAATGATGCCACTGTCTACCTGGAGATAGGTCAGATCCAAAAGATGAGGGCTCGGCCCTAACCACCAGGCCACCCCCACTGCTCCCCCTTCCCCCACTTCAGCCACCAGTTGCCACTCCAGGTTGTCACCTGTGCTTCTGACCAACCAGCTATATAGATCAGAGGTTCCAACGGCCCCCTCCTTGGGTTCAGTTAATTTGCTGGAGCGGCTCAGCAGAACTCAGAGAAACATTGTACTTACTAGATTACGGGTTTATTATAAAAGGACATATGACTCAGGAACAGCCAGATGAAAGAGATGCATAGGGCAAGTCATATGGAAAGGGGCACGGAGCTCCCATGCCCTCTAGGGTGCACCAGTCTCCCAGAACCTCCACGCCTTCACCAACCCGGAAGCTCTGCCACTCTCATCCTATGGAGGCTTCATTACAGAGGCATGATTATGTGGCAATCAACTCAATGGCCAGCTCCTCTCCCCTCCCCGGAGGTGGGGACTGGGTGGGATTGAAAGTTCCCACCCTCTACTCACAGGGGCTGGTTCCACCTAGAAGTTACTTAGGGGCTTTCCTAAAATCACATCGTCAACAAAAAAAGATACCTTTATCAATCTCATCAGTTTGGAAATTCCAAGCATTATAGGAGCTCTATGCCAGGAGTGGATGAAGACCAGACACATATTTCTTATTATAAATCACAACATCACAGATGACCTATGAAGAAGGAATAAATGAGCAATGAGTTTGGAGAGCTGTGAGGTGTCTGGAGTTGGGGAGATGAAAACAATATAAATAGGAGTAATGCGGGCTCAGCTGTAGTCTCTGTACTGAAGGAAAATGGTTGGTGGGGAGAAAATTAGCATTTACTGAGTACTCATTCTCTGTAAAGCTCTTTGACAAGTACTTTTAGGTACAGACTCAGTTATTTTTCACGTGGTTCTATTAGACTTATTTTATTTTATTTATTTATTTTTTTTTTCGGTACGCGGGCCTCTCACTGCTGTGGCCTCTCCCGTTGCGGAGCACAGGCTCCGGACGTGCAGGCTCAGCAGCCATCGCTCACGGGCCCAGCCGCTCCGCGGCATCTGGGATCTTCCCGGACTGGGGCACGAACCCGTGTCCCCTGCATCGGCAGGCGGACTCCCAACCACTGCGCCACCAGGGAAGCCCTAGACTTATTTTAAAATGGAGAAACTAAGGGCCAGAGAGGCAGCGTAACTTGCCACCATTGTCCAGATAGCAAGTGGTTTGAATCCAGGTCAAGCTAACTCCAAAGCCCATAGTTTTTTTCTTTCATTGAGATTTTATTTTATCAAAGGTACAAATTCACACATATTTTAGAGTAGAGAAGTTCTGCAGGGCTTATTACAAAGAATCTGCCACTCACCCTATTTCCTTCTTCTTAGATTAATTCTTTTAGCTGATTCTTTTGGGTTTTGCCTCTTTAATTATTTACTTGCATATAGTAAAGGACACAAATCATAAGTGCATCTCAGTGACCTTTTATATTACATACATATACTCCTTTGTAACCACCACCAAATCAAGATACAGAGCATTTCCATCATCCCCTAAGTTTCCCTCATGCCCTTTCCTAATCACTATAATCCCCCTCCCCAAACAAGGTATTCACTATTCTGTCACCTCTATACATTATCTTGCCTGTTCTTAAACTTTATATAAACGTAATTACAGTGTACACTCTTCTGGGTCTGGCTTCTTTTGCTCGGTATAGTCTTTGAGATTCAACCATGTCATTCTATGTATCAGTAGTTCATTCTTTTATTCTGTGTAGCAGTCCATTGTTATATACCATGAATGTTCCTATGAACATTTGGGTTGTTTCCAGTCTTCTGTTTTTGTTTTACTATTATATTTATTTATTATTATTTTTTTAATTTTATTTATTTACTTTTGGCTGTGTTGGGTCTTCATTGCTGCACGTGGGCTTTCTGTAGTTGGGGCGAGCAGGGGCTACTATTCATTGTGATGCGCGGCTTTCTCACTGTGGTGGCTTCTTTTCTTAGAGCATGGGCTCTAGGCACGCGGGCTTCAGTAGTTGTGGCACGAGGGCTCAGTAGTTGTGGCTTGTGGGCTCTAGAGCGCAGATTCAGTAGTTGTGGCACGTGGGCTAAGTTGCTCCGCGGCATGTGGGATCTTGCTGGACCAGGGATCGAACCTGTGTCGCCTGCATTGGCAGGCAGATTTATCCACTGGGCCACCAGGGAAGCCCTGTTTTACTATTATAAATAAAGCTTCTATGAACATTCTTTTTTTTTTAATATTTATTCATTTGGTTGCACTGGGTCTTAGTTGTGGCAGGCGGGCTCCTTCGTTGTGGCATGCAAACTCTTAGTTGCGACGTGCATGTGGGATCTAGTTCCCTGACCAGGGATCAAACCCAGGCCCCCTGCATTGGGAGCACAGTCTTACCCACTGCACCACCAGGGAAGTCTCCTATGAACATTTTTATATGTGTCTTTTTGGATATATGCTTCCATGTCTCTAAATATGCATATATTTCCACTTGTTGATTTTTCATTTGTGGGCATTATCTGTTGGCATTCCATTATGAAAGATGATTTCTCTCATATACACATACACACCGACCCCATGACACATGTTTGTGTTTTCCACCGCTCTATCCTCCCAATATAATTTGGATTAGATCAATTTCCAGCATTTACACTAGCATATAAATGTTATTCAGAGCTGAGCCATGACAGATTTCTTTTTCTGTACATTTCCCCTTTACCAAGTGACAGTGTTAGAATTTTTAAGTAAGGACCACTGCAGGGACACTGCAAGGTGATAGTGGCAGAAAGGCACTTCCTTTCCTTTTTAAAAAAAATTTAAGACTTCCCTGGTGGCGCAGTGGTTAAGAATCCGCCTGCCAATGCAGGAGACATGGGTTTGAGCCCTGGTCTGGGAAGATCCCACATGCCTCGGAGCAGCTAAGCCTGTGTTCTACAGCTACTGAGCCTGCGCTCTAGAGCCCACGAGCCACAACTATTGAGCCCATGCACCTAGAGCCGGTGCTCTGCAACAAGAGAAGCCACCGCAATGAGAAGCCCCCACACTGCAATGAAGAGTAGCCCCTGCTTGCCGCAACTAGCGAAAGCCCGCGCACAGCAACGAAGACCCAACACAGCTAAAAATAAATTAAAAAAAAAAAAAATTTAGCCCAAGAATCAGGGCTTGCCACACAGAAGGCCTGGTGACACTCATCTCAGCAGTCTTCAGGTCACACTTTATCCATCCTGTGGGCGGTTTCCAGGGTCCAGTCAGGAGACAGAAACCACACACTTCGAGTTGAGAAAATTTAACATAAAATATTGTTAACTAGTAGAAGGTTGCTTACTTCTCAAAGAGGTGAAAGAGGACTCTCTGGTGTCCCAAAGTAGCAGGTGGAAACCAGCAGCTACTCCTAGGCAGAGTGCATGTGGACACTCAGGGAACTAAGGACTTAGTTGGGCCCACCCCCACCAAGTCTGAGAGTCATGCCTCTTCAAGGAAGGTAAGGTTTCCACAGAAAGTACAACCGGCCAGGAGTGAAAAAATTGCCAGAGGGTGAGGGCCGTAACTGGTCCATAGAGCCACTCACCAGATGAGGGAGACATTTGTCTGAAATAAGGTCTGAACAGCTGCAGAAGCTCCAGAAGCTGCAGCTGGATGGGGGAGAACCTGGGCCTAGGGTGCAGCTACAGCTTTTCTACGAGAATTCCTGACACCTTGAGCCAGTGGCTCCTGTGCTAAATTTTAAAAAGGGACTGGCAAATGGAAAATGTTTATGCATTCTAGCTCCAGTACGACAAAGAACAGTGGTTCTGAGGCTGGGGATAACTGGCACAGGTTCTTTGCCCAATGGCTGGTGCTCCCTGTCTGTCCGAATTTTATAAGGGTGGATCACTGAAAGGCCTGTGTGCACCAGGTGAGGCTTATCCCGTGGGTGATTAGACTGGGCCATTTCCTTGGGGAGCCCCTGATGTCAGCAGCTTTAGGTCTTTTCTCTGGGACTGGTCACATTCCCCAGATGAGCTTTGAGGTTACACACCAGACACTAATGTTAGTATTCTTGGAGCCAAGTTCAGAAAAAGACAAGAGAGCCTCAACATTCAGGCTTTAAACTTTCACTTTTCAGTATGGTGGGCCTGTGCTTCCAGATCAAAGACCTTGTGTTTTATCGTTTCCAGAGAATAGACCTTCAGTCTTCTTCTGAGGTGGGAAGAGGGAAGTCCCCCAGAATGCAGGGGAGGGATCTGGAGCTCCAGCTGCTTTATGCTTTGTTCCCCTTGGGCCACAGGTGCAGATAATTAGAATGATCATAGTCTTTGGTTTGTAACACACCCTCATCATTCATTGGTCCATGCACATAACCCACTTTTATTTAGTTAATTAGCTAGTTATCTTTAATAATGTAATAAGCACCCAAGATATTACCACCCAAAGCAAAAGCTAGGGTTTGACAGTAACCTGCATCTAACCAAATGATACTCTGAATTAACCTGTCCCCCTTCCTTTCTCACCCTGAGGAAACTATCATCTTTTATCAGTCCTTTGTTTTTCTTTATAATAGTCTTACTGAATTTATATGTGTTCTTTTACATTATGTACATATTTCTAATTATAAAAGGATATTTATGCTGATGTAATTTGGGGAACTTTTTTCACTTAAAATTGCCAAGATTGGGCTTCCCTGGTGGCGCAGTGGTTGAGAGTCCGCCTGCTGATGCAGGGGACACATGTTCGTGCCTCGGTCCGGGAAGATCCCACATGTCATGGAGCAGCTAAGCCCGTGAGCCATGGCCGCTGAGCCTGTGCTCCGCAACGGGAAAGGCCACAGCAGTGAGAGGCCCGCATACTGCAAAAAAAAAAAAAAATTGCCAAGATTTATCCACATTGCTGCTGGATGACTGTGAACAGTTTTATATATGCCTCCTGCTTTATTCGTACGAAAGTCCATCTTGGGTGTAAGTTTAGGAGTGGAATTGCTGGGTCTTAAGTGTTCGTATATCATAAAATTCACACTTTTAAGGTTTAATGGTTTTTAGTATATTTATGGAGTTGTGTAACATTGCACTATCTCATTTCAGAACATTTCCATCACCCCAAAAAGAAACACCATACCTCTTAACAGTCACTCCCTGTTCTCCTTCCCCCTGTACCTGGCAACCACTAGCCTACTTTCTGTCTCTGTGGATTTGTCTGTTCTGGACATTTCTTAAATGGAATCATATAATATGTGGCATTTGTGTCTGACTTCTTTCACTTAGCATGTTTTTGAAGTTCATCCGTGTTACATCGTGTAGCAATACTTCATTCCTTTTTATGGCTGAATAATATTTCAGTGTATGGGTATACCACATTTGGTTTATTAGTTGATGGACATTTAGGTGTTTTCCACCTTTGAGCTGTTAATCAAAAATGTTGCTATGAACATTCATATACCAGTTTTTACATGGACATATGTTTTCAGTTTTCTTGAGTATATACCTAAGAGTGGAATTGCTGGGTCACATGGTAGCTGTGTTTAACATTTTGAGAAACTGCCAGACTGTTTTCCAAAACGGCTGCACCATTTACAGTCATACCAGCAAAGCATGAGAGTTCCAGCTTCTCCACGTCCTTGCCAACATTTGATGTTGTCTGTCTTTTTGATTATAGCCATCCTACTGGGTGTGAATTAGTGTCTCATTATGGTTTTGATTTGCATTTGTTTATCTTCTTTGGAGAAGTGTCTATTAAAATCTTTTACCCATTTTTTAGTTGGGTTATTTATCATTTTATTATCAAGTTGAAGATTTCTTTATATGTTCTTGATACAGATCTTTAGATATATGAAATGCAAATATTTTCTTGCATTTTGTGGGTTGTCTTTAACTTTCTTGATGGTGTCCTTTGAAGCACAAAAGTTTTTATTTATTTATTTTTGTTTAACCTAATGAAAGCATCTTTTTTTGTTTTGTTTACATTTTATTGGGGTATAGTGTTGATTTACAGTGTTGTGGTAGTTTCAGATGTACAGCAAAGTGAGTCTGTTACACGTATATCCACTCTTTTTTAGATTCTTTTCCCATATAGGCCATTACAGAGTATCGAGTAGAGTTCCCTGAGCTATACAGTAGGTCCTTATTAGTCATCTATTTTATATGTAGTATTGCGTATGTGTCAATCCCAGTCTTCCACTTTATTCCTCCCCCCATTTACCCCCCCGGTAACCATAAGTTTATTTTCTACATGAAGCACAAAAGTTTTAATTTTGATGAAATGCAATCTAGTTTTCCTTTTGTTGCTTGCACTTTTAGTGTCATATCTAAGAAACCATTGCTTAATCCAAAGTCATGAAGATTTACTCCTATCCTTTCTCGTAAGATTTTTATAGTTTTAGCTCTTAACATTTAGGTCTGTGGTCTATTTTGAGCTAACTGTTTGTACATGGTGTGAGGCTGGAGTACCAGTTCATTCTTTTATATGTGAAAATCCAGTTGTCCCAGTACCATTTTAAAAAAGACTTTTCTTTGTCCAGTGAATTGTCTGGGCTCCCTTGTTGAAAACCAGTTGACCATAAATGTAAGGGTTTCTTTTGGAAGGCTCATTTTTATCCTATTGATATTTGTCTAGCCTTATGCCAGTATCACAGTGTCTTGATTACTGTATCTTTGTAGTAAGGTTTGAAATAGGGAAGTGTGAGTTCCTCCAACTTTGTTCTTTATCAAGATTGTTTTGGCTGTTTAGGATTCCTTCCGTTTCCATATGAATTTTAGGGTCAGCTCGTCCATTTCTTCAAAAGAGCTAACTGGGATTTTGATAAGGATTGTGTTGAATCTGTAGATCAATTTAGGGAGCTTTGCTATCTTAACAATACTGTTTCAATCCATGCACGTGGAGTGCCTATCCAGTTATTTGGGTCTTTTAAAATTTCTTTCGGCAGCGTTTTGTAGTGAAGTCTTCCCACTTCTTTTGTTATATTTTTTCCTAAGTATTTTATTTTGGGGGTGCTATTATAAATGGAAAGCTTTCTTAATTTCATTTTTGAATTGTTTATTGCTAATGTATGGAAATACAATTAAGTTTTGTATATTGATCTTGTATCCTTCAACCTTGCCGAACTAATTTATTAGCTCTAATTGTTTTTTTGTGGTTCCTTAGGATTTTCTACATACAAGATCATGTCATCTGCAATACACATAGTTTTACTTCTTCCTGTCCAGGCTGGATATGTTTTATTTCTTTTTCTTGCCTAAGCAGAGCTTTCTAGGCCCTGGATAGAACCTCTGGTACAGTGTTGAATAGAAGCGATAAGTGGACATCCTCATCGTGTTTCTGATCTTAGGGGAAGCCATTCAGTGTTTCACCATTAAGTATGATGTTAGCTGTGGATTGTTCATAGATGTCCTTCATCAGGTAGACGAAGCTCTCTTCTATTCCTAGTTTGTTGAGCACTTTTATCATGAAGTCGTGTTGGATGCTGTCAGATGCTTTTTCTGTATCTATTGAAATGTATGTGTGACTTACGTTCTTTATTCTTTTAATATGGTGTATTACATTTATTGATTTTTGTATGTTGAACCAGCCTTGCATTCTCTGGATAAATTCCACTTGCTCATGGTGTGTAATCCTTTTTATATGTTGTTGCATTTGGTTTCCTAGTATTTTGTTAAGGATTTTTGTGTCCATATTCATAAGAGATATTAGTCTATAAGTTTCTTATGTTGTCTTTGTGTGGTTTTGGTATTAAGGTAGTACTTGACCTCATAGAATGAGTTGAGAAGTATTCTCCCTTTTATTTTTTGTAAGAATTTTGGAAAGATTGCTGTTAATTCTTTAAATGTTTGGCAGAATTCACAGTGAAGCCATCTGGGCCAAAGTTTTTCTTTATGGAAAGTTTTTATATTACTAATTTAATCTTTGCTGCTTCTTGAGACACTTTAGGTGGTTTGCGTCTTTTTAGGAATTGGTCCATTTCATGTAGGTTATCGAATTTGTTGGCATACAATTATTCATAATATTCCCTTATAATTATTTCTGTTTCTGTAAAGCTGATAGTGATGTCTCCTCTCTCATTCCTGTTTTTAGTAATTTTGGGTTTTACCTCTGTTTTCCTTGGTTAGTCTAGCTGACTAATTTTCGATTTCATTGATTTTCCCCATTCTTTTTCTATTCTCTCTTTCATTTATTTCCACTCTCATCTTTATTATTTCCTTCCTTCTGCTTGCTTTAAGTTTCCTCTCCTTTTTCTAGTTTCTTAAGGTGGAAGGCTAGCTATGAATTTGAGATCTTTCTTCTTTTTTAATACAGGGATTTACAGCTGTAAATTTCCTTCCAAATATTAACATAGCTGCATCCTATAAGGTATTTTCATTCATTTCAAAGTATTTTCTAATTTCCTTGTGATTTCTGCTTTGATCCATTATTATTTAGGAGTATGTTGCTTAGTTTCCCACATTTCCTTCTGTTATTGATTTTTAATTCATTCCACTGTGGTCGGGATATTCTTAGTATTTCATTCCTTTTCAGATTTACTGAGACTTGTTTTATGTCCTAACATGGTCTATCCCAGAGAATGTTCCATGTACACTGAGAAGAAAATGTATTCATTCTACTGCTGTTAAGTGGAGTGTTGTGTAGATGTCTGTTAGGTCTGGTGGTTTATAGGGTTGTTCATTTCTTCTATTTCCTTGTGATCTTCTGCCTCGTTATTCTATCCTTAATTGAAAGTGGGGTATTAAAGTTGCAAACTGTTGTTGTTGAATATTCTATTTCTCTCTCCAGTTCTGTTTCATTTTGCTTCATCTGTTTTCATTGTTATGTCTTCCTGATGTTATGTCTTTTTTTTTAATATTTATTTATTTCTTTGGTTGTGCTGGGTCTTAGTTGCAGCAGGCAGGCTCCTTACTTGCAGCTCGCCAGCTCCTTAGCTGTGGCATGTGAACTCTTAGTTGTGGCATGCATGTGGGATCTAGTTCCCTGACCAGGGATTGAACCTGGGCCCCCTGCATTGGGAGCGTAGAGTCTTAATCACTGCACCACCAGGGAAGTCCCGGATGTTACGTCTTTATTAAACAGGACTTTCAACCAATCATCCTTTGTACCACGTTTACCCTCTGCTTGCAGGGAGAACTGGTGCGGACAAATCTTGGGCCTTTTCAGGCTCCTTGGTACATGATCACTTAACTTCTTTCACTTTCCCCACTGCCAGCCTAGCAGCCTTATTGAGTCTGTTCAATGGGTGATTACAGTCTTCCTTCTGCTTGCCCACTTTCAAAATGTTATTGCTTTTGTCACTTTTCTTTGTTGTCTTTGTCCTTATGAGTTTATGGCTTATAAAGACAAAAATTTACTGTTATTTTTATGATTTTTCTGGAAGGAGTAAAGCTGTATTTTAATCCAGTATCTTTAACTGGAAGTCTCAAAGACCATGATCTTTCCACTGCATAGTGCTAGATAGAGTAGGTACTTTCCTGAAGACAAAGGATGCTTGGTTTTGACTGTAGACCTTAAAAACCAGTTCACAGAATTTACAAAATTCCATGCTAAGTGCTCTGGGAGAGACAGATGTACATAAGATATGGCCCTTCTTCTCCAGGAGCTCACTCTGTGGAGAGATGAGATGTACAGAAATACTGCTATGGCACATGTAAAAAGGGATAAGTAATAAGAACAGGTATTGGGATAAGTAATAAGAACAGTAATAATGAAAGGTATTGATACCTTTCATTGAACGTCTACAGATTTCAGACAGACGTGTTATGTACGTGAAACAATTCAATCTAATAATCTCATAATGGGAATTGTATTATTCCCACTTTACAGGTGAAGAATGAATTGTTTTATACAAGGCCAGCAGCTAATAACATATCAAGGGAGATTTGAAGCCACGTGTGTCTGACTCTGAAGCTTTCCTCTTTCTACCATGTCAGGGTATCTTAGGAGAGGCCCTGTTAGGGACCTAGAGGAATTCAAAGGCAGGAGAGGATCAAGGAAGGCTCCAAGGTGGAGGCATCCCAGCTGGGCCTTGAAGGATGGATAAAGTTCAACATTTTAGATTTTGGGGGGAAGGGGAATCATTCCAGGAAGGGGGAATAGTTTGCTCAAAAGCCAAAGAGGAAGGAATTATAAGATGCATTTGGGGATTTTAAATAACCTGGTGGGAGACTTAGTGTAGGATACCTGCGTGAGGTTAATTAGCCAAAACAGTGCCTGACCTGGAAGAATGAGGCCCTGAGGTGTTTGCATTGGAATAGGGGAAAGCTAAGAAGAGAATTTTAATGATTTTTGTAAAGTAAGAGCATCCTCACAACATATATATAATGTGTGTTTAATTAAAAATGTGTGAGGTCACAGACAGTGGGTTGTCACAAGGCTGAAGAGTTCATTTAAAATTTAAGCAAGCAAACACATGTATATGGAATCAAAAAAAAAAAAAAAAAGTTCTAATGAACCTGGGGCAGGACAGGAATAAAGACGCAGATGTAGAGAATGGACTTGAGGACACGGGGAGGGGGAAGGGTAAGCTGGGACGAAGTGAGAGAGTGGCATGGACATATATACACTACCAAATGTAAAATAGATAGCTAGTGAGAAGCAGCCGCATAGCACAGGGAGATCAGCTCGGTGCTTTGTGACCACCTGGAGGGGTGGGATAGGGAGGGTGAGAGGGAGACGCAAGAGGGAGGGGATATGGGGATATATGTATATGTATGGCTGATTCACTTTGTTGTACAGCAGAAACTAGCACAATATTGTAAAGCAATTATACTCTAATAAAGATGTTAAATAAAAAATAAAATTTAAGCAAATGCTTGTATTGCTCTTATTGCTTTGAAATGAAAGCAAATAAGTTTTCTAAACGTTAATAATCTCATCTTCTCTAATAAGAAGAAAACCCCACAGTGATATCCCCTTTCTTATCTATCAAATTAGCAAAAATCAAAAAGTGATCATTTATACTAGAAGCATGTGGGAAAACAGGTAGTATAAGTAAATGAGATGGCTCCATATATCCTGATAAGGAATGACGACCTCTGCCGTACTTTTAAGTGGAAAAGCACAGTGTAGAACGGTACGTATAGCAGACTACACTTTGTGTTTTAAAAAAATGTGAGTGGGAGGTGCAATTTATCCGTAACAGCTTTTCCTGAGAAGTTCCATTAGCGCTTAAACCAGTTTTACCCCTTTTATACCAATATCAGTCCTTCTCTTTTTTTTATCTCAAACTTTGCTGCTCAAGTTCCCCTTCAGACTTTCAAGGGGGAGCTGGATAGGTCATTTCATCTCTAATTGCCATGTGGTTCATTTGTTGTTCACTTTTCTTAGTATCTTCAGCATTTATCACGTTTTCTTGGAATGGCTCCAGTGTCCTTTAGTTTCAGGTAGCCTCTGATCCAGTTGGTAAGTTTCCTACTGTATTCTTGGCTCACTTTACCCATATAGTAGTGAGAATGCAAATACTCATTCTCCTTATCTCTGTTTCTCTACAAGGCTTGCTGGTGGTGACCTTTACACACTGCTTTAGATTTACTCTCACTATCCCTGATACATTTCTTTTCTCCAGTGTAAACATTTTCTGTTCTGCTTAAAACTATTTACTGGGGTGTGTGTGTGTGTGTGTGTGTGTGTATACATATATGTACATATATGCTTATATACACAGAAACCTAGCAACTCGTTCTGGTGGCCTCCAAGAAGACCAGCAAAATAGGGACCAGTGGACAGTGGGTAGTGGAGAGGGAGATTCTCTTTTTACTGATAAACCATTTTGTTTCTCTTGAATTTTATACAGGGAATATAGCCAATATTTTATAATAACTTTAAATGGAATATAATCTATAAAAATTTTGAATCACTGTGTGGTACAACTGAAACTAATATTATATTATAAATCAATCCTACTTCAACAAAAAAGTATTGGTAATAAGAGTAAATAAATGATAAATTGACTTAATAAAGTATTATAAACGGAATGTAATATATAATTCTACAATGTATATATATATATATATATTTTTTTTTTTTTTTTTTTTTTTTTTTTTTGCGGTACGCGGGCCTCTCACTGTTGTGGCCTCTCCCGTTGCGGAGCACAGGCTCCGGACGCGCAGGCTCAGTGGCCATGGCTCATGGGCCCAGCCGCTCCATGGCATGTGGGATCTTCCCGGACCAGGGCACGATCCCGTGTCCCCTGCATCGGCAGGCGGACTCTCAACCACTGCGCCACCAGGGAAGCCCAACAATGTATATTATTAAATGATAGTATATAAATAGATATTATACCCATTATATTGATGAAGTTACAGATAAGTTAATTATGCAGATTTATGGCTAATAAGAGAAATGTTACTTTCCACTTATTTTATACTTTACAGTCCATATAACTTTTCTTATTTAATTTTTAAAACAGCCCTGGCAGGTAGCTGGTTATTATCTTTATTTTACAGACACTCTATTTTTATGAGAATGGCAGAACATGAATAAGACACAAATAAGGAAACTAGGCTTCCGAATGGTTAGGTAACCTAAGTTTCACATCTAGTACTTGAATCCAAGTTTAGTGCAGTTTCCTCTGTGCTGCAGAGAAGGGTGTTCAGAGCATATCCCCAAGTTTTTGTGCTTGATTTGGAGTTGATTACCGACCTTTTCCATCATAGATTCTTTGGTGCCCTCATTCAACACAGAATATGGCACTGAACCAGTCTGATACAAATAAGAAAGAAGCCAGGGCTTCCCTGGTGGCGCAGTGGTTGAGAGTCCGCCTGCCGATGCAGGGGACACGGGTTCGTGCCCCTGTCCGGGAAGATCCCACACGCCACTGAGTGGCTGGGCCCGTGAGCCATGGCCGCTGAGCCTGCACGTCCGGAGCCTGTGCTCCGCAACGAGAGAGGCCACAGCAGTGAAAGGCCTCTTTCACAGCAGTGAAAGGCGGACCGCAAAAAAAAAAAAAAAAAAAAAAGAAGCCATTCAGCCTACCAGTACATAAGTAGGCACCCCAGGCTCTGCCCCATCTCCCATCATGGGCAGGGAGCTTTGGCTTTGGGCATTGAGAATGCAAACCAAACAAGATAGACTTGTACTGTAGCTCAGAAGTTCACCTGTGTCTTCTTTTCATTGTTCTAGGAAGAGTTGCAGGCCAACCTGGACCTGATTCAAACCTACAGACTGCATATTGCCCAAGATATCAACCAAGAAAACCTGCAGCTCTTCCTGGGTTCCTATAATGGGTACAGTTGTTTCTGTTCCTTCACTTAAATGCAGACTAGGTCTAAGAAGATAAAGGATATTTAAGAGAGAAGGAGAAGAGGAAATAAACTACTTCTTCCAGTGTTGTGTGATGGGATTGCTTTCGTACTTTTCACCACAGTAGAAGGGGAAGGGCTTTCAGACAGAAATGAAGACAGCTTTCAAGAGCAATGCATGACTTGAAGGCTGTTTCAGGCATGTTCAACTACCAGTTGTACTTTTAAGATGTTTTGAGACCAGAAGTACCTAAAGTTATGTACACACACAAAACACACACATTGAGGT
Organism: Leucopleurus acutus; assembly: GCF_964270905.1. NCBI lineage: Eukaryota > Metazoa > Chordata > Mammalia > Artiodactyla > Delphinidae > Leucopleurus > Leucopleurus acutus. The sequence continues at coordinate 65,234,138 of NC_139158.1, read as the reverse complement.
GGCACAGAAAGATGCGTGTAGAGGAGGCAAAGAATAGAAGTCTTGGGCCCCAATTCAGTCTCTCTGCTGGTGTCCTGTCATCACGCAGAAGTGACACATGGAGAGAAGCTTAATTCTTATCTTGGGACCAGCTTCTCCAAGGTGAAAATGTTAGCTCCTTCTAGCTTTCTGGGTACATGGAAAAAGATTAAGGAAATGGGTCAGCTGTAACTTACCCAGAGTCACACAGCCGGTCAGGAGCAAAGCCAGGGTTTGAACCCAGTCTCTCTAGCTCCTTCCTCTGTGTAACAAAGCCTCCTTACTTTTCGTTGAAATCAGAAAGGTTATTAAGTACCGCACTGAACTGTTAGTTACCAGGAGAATGTTCCCCCAAGAAAGTTCCCCTTGGACCTCCATGGCGGTCCAGCACTTAAAATTCTGTGCTCCCAATGCAGGGGGCACGGGTTGGATCCCTGGTCGGGGAAGATCCTGCATGCCACGTGGTGTGGCCAAAAAAAAAAAGAAAAAAGTTCCCCTTAAGAAATTATTCCTATAAACTAGTTGGAAAATTGAACACTTAAGACTTGAGGGTTTCAACAGCATTGCTATTGAGTTTTGAAGTTGCCTCCTTTTAGCATCCTGCAGAGTCCCTTTTTCCTGCTCTGTACCACTCAGGATGCCACTGAACAAAGTGCACAAGGGCCCCTTCCCTCATCTGTGTGAAAGAAAGGCAGTTTTCAGATTTCTTGATACATTTTGTTTTTCACAACCAGGAAGTAACCTGAGTTGCCATGATTTTACCTGAAAAGTGCATTGACTCCTTTGCGTTTCTCTAGACGCAGAGACCTGGAGATCGAAAGACCCATTCCGGGACAAAATGATAACAAATCAAAGACATTAAAGTAAGTCCCTCAGTCTCCCCCACTACGCTGCTCGACACCTTTGCCTGTCACAGGCAGAGTCATTTTCAGTGGAGTATATGTGCTGCCTGCTGAGTGTCCTCTTACTTTCCCTTTCCCCAGGTGTTCTACTTTATTGGTGGTAGGTGACAATTCACCTGCAGTTGAGGCTGTGGTAAGTATGTCCTGATGTTGTGAAGATGAATAAGATGAAATGCAATAAATTGTGTGTAACACACTCTGCTGACGCACTCGAAACAGTTGGTAGGTACTAGTTTTTGTGATTTCTCATTACACAGACCAGGGTTTGCACTTTGTTACCCAGTGTGGAGGAATAATTCCTCGTTGATCACTGTGTTTCATCAGAAGGGTTCAGGACTGCCCTTGAGTGCTTTGGGTGGTGGAGCTCGCTCTGTGGCAAGCAGGACAGGTAAAGGCCACGGGCTTATTGCCAGACTTCTGACAGCCTTGGCCTTCTGCAGCCACCACAGATATAGAAGGCTGCTGGGAGCCTGTACACTTGCCTGAAGCACGTAGCACACTGGCAAACAAAAGATGTGCTCATTGTAGAAAATTGATAAATAGGAGGACAGGAGGAGAAGTCATGATCCCATTACTCAAAGACAAGCCATTATGTTTTTCTTTACAATAGATGGGATGATATTAGCTATACAGTGTTTTGGGACCTCATGACTTAGCACTGTTGAGAGCGTTTTTCCATACTATAAAGTCAGTATATCTGTATAATAGTCTTATAAATATACCCTTGTTTAGGTAACCCCATTCTCCTGTTGATTATTCCTGATTTTGCACCATTAATAATGTTGCTGTTGAACATCCTTATAGACTCTTTGCTTGAATCTTTGATCATTTCCCTGGGATGAGATGGAAATAACGTGTCATAAACCTCTTTAAGGTTTTTAATACATTCTGCCAGTTTCCTTTCCAGAAAAGACATAACAGTGTGTTTCCACTGCCTATGTTTGAGCGCGCCTGTTTCACAGCATGCTGTTTAGCATTGGACTTTTAAATTTCATTAGTAGTTAATTTGATTAAAAATGGTACCCCACTGTTTTAATTTGCACTTCTGTATTTACAGATGAAGCTGACAGTTTTTCATAAGTCTGTTATCACTTGCTTGTCTTTCCCACAGCATATATAACTTAAGTATCTGCGTGAAATTATCTGGTTTTCTTTGGCCTACTTCACTTCTACCCTATTTAGAGCAAAACATTAGGAAGTAAAGCTTTTAGAAAGGGAATCTAATAATTAATCAGAGATGCAGACATAGATGAGAAGCTTGGTGGGCAGGGGGAGTGTTGGTAGGGTGAGATAGGTATGACAATAGAATATATTCACACTTCCCTGAATTACCCTGTAAAACATTCTGTGTCTAGTGTAAAATACATAGTGTGGCTTGAGCACAGAGGCGAATAACTCTCAACTCAAAAAAAAAAAATCCCCAAAGGTAATAAAGTTATAGTGAAGATCTCATCAAGAAGGAGTTTTGTAAAGGTCCATCTTTTTTGCCTAAAAAGGTAGAGATACATGCTACAAAGTATCAAAAACATTTTTTCATAAACAATGTGTTTATGAAAATAGTATCGTTTATAGAAAATACCCTTAATCAGAATTCTCTAATCATGCTGAGTTGCCTTTTGGAAATTACATGGACTTAAAGCAACATTACCAATTATTTTTGAAGATTGTGTAAGTTGGCCAATACAGATAAGATCTTTTTCTCTTTCTGATTTCCACACCTTCGGTGTTTATAGAGAAGAACTTCAGGAACCCCATCTGTACCACAAACTAGATGCTCTTCTAGACACATTCAAAACCAGCTCCCCTGCCCCAGAGCCTTTTATCCCATAAGTTGGTAGGGATTCAAGGGCTATATCCGTGCATGGAAGAGCAGGAAGAAACTCCACAAATTCTGGTCACTGTTGCTAGCTATTCTTGCTCACATATTCATTCAGCATCATATTTTGAGCATCTCCTATTCTCGCGATGCTGTGGAGAATACAAAAATGAATAAGACGGAGTCTCTGCACTTGGAGCTGGGGAGAGAGTAGACATGTAAAAAACCAACTGTTGTTCTTGGCCTACCAGAAACGGAGACTTCTTATAAAGTTACAGAAATTACAAAGTGATGAACCAAGGAAAGCATGCTTTATTATATTAAGTACAGACTTGGGAGTTCATTCTTCCAGAAAATATTTATTGTATGTCTACTGTGTTCTCAGCACGGTGCCTGGCAGTTAGGGATCCGGTTTTTACATTCTGCCCTTTAGAGCACCTTCTATAGTAAGTAAACGGGTACATTTGTTTGTCACTGCCTGCGTTGTCATTTGTGTAGAGCAAAAACCTTGATTTGGTGATTCTGGCTTTTAGATCATCCTGTGATTTTAGAAGAGTTTTGAATACCTACCCATCAGCAATCCCCAGAGTAAACTTTCAGCTGTGTTACTGGTTCTTGCCTGGGTAATTTTAATAACTCTCTAACTGGCTCGCTGCCTCTGCAGTCTGTCTTACAGGCCACTGCTGGTTATTTTCCTAAAACAACTCACATCCTGTCACCCCAGAAACCCTCTGTGGCTTTTTGCCTTCCACAGTCAGTTCAAGTCTTTCCAGCCTCTCCCCACAGTGCACCCTCACGCCATGCTTGTCTCTGTAACCCCACACATGCTCTGCATACTCACTTCGCAACCCCTGGGTCTTTGCTTATGCTTTCCTCCTGACTCTGGAAGCCTTCAAATGCCCGCCCCTTCTTACTCTAGCTATAGAAATTCTACTCATTCTTCTATTCTCACTCAGCTCAGAAGTGAAATTTTCAAGTGATCTCATTCTGCCTCATATTATATTATTACATTTCTCATTCTGCCTCATATTACATTATTACATTTCCACCCCACTAGCTTTTCCACGCTCTTAGCACAGTGTTTTATATGTGTGCTTGGGCAAGCATGTGTAAAGAAGAGATCCAGTTAATCAGGTTAACCATAAAACACTGTTGAACCTGGAGATTATCTCCCCAGAACATTTTCTTTGAGGTCCCTGCCTTTGTGGATACAAAGGTATGAGATACGATACAGGTAAATGTACAAGGTTGTAATTCTTAATTGTAATGGCTACAGTGAGAGAAAAACCATAGAGAGTTCAACTTTACATGGGATAGCCAAAGATCTTGGGGCAGAAGAGAATCAGGGTGTAAGGAGTGGCAAACCCACTGCATCCAGGGCACGGGAAAGGGGTGAGAAATGGGCAGGGGAGGGGTATAAGGGCCAGTCATAAGGGCCGGTTGTGCTGGGAAATCAAGACCCCAGCAGGTGAGGGCCACGGTCCAGTTCACTTTTTAAAGTAGGTAACTTGTCCCCATGTTATGTAGTGAGTAGGAGGAATTAGATTCAACATGTAGTCCTTTAAAGACTCTACTTGTAATGGATTCAGAAAATGAACTTTGCCAGATTTTTAGATCTACTAAGAAACATAAGATATAAAGTACTTCATATAAACATGTCTCCCACTTTGTATTTTGGTAATTTGGCTGATTCAGCCGTCTCCAAATGAGCCATTGATCTTGGAAGATCATTCTCATGCCAAGCTATTTCTTATTTTTCTAGCAGTTCATAAAATTGTCTCTCTCTCTCTCTCTCTCTCTGTTTTTTAAGGTTGAATGCAATTCTCGCCTGAATCCTGTAAATACAACTTTGCTAAAGGTAATGTGTCTTCTTTCCTCATTGCCAACCATGAGTGAGTAAATTATACGTGGTTCAAATTACTTTATTTCTGGAATAGTTGCCCAGAAAGAAGGAAAGCTTCTCTTTCTCTGTCTGATTCTCTCATTCTCTTAAAAAAAATTTCTTTTCCTGAATATATTCTCATTGTAGAAAATTGGAAAATAGGAAAAAAAAGGAAATATAAAAAAAGAATAAAATAAAAATTACCCTAATCCTGCCCCCCAAAGGGGTAACCTTCTGGTAAAAACATCAGTCTTTTTCCTATACATTTTTACATCATTAAGATCATAGGCTGTTTCTAGCCCTGTGTCTGTTTTCCTCAACTTTTTGACATATAAACATCTTCCCGTGTCATTAAAAACGTCACAAGCATTATTTAATATTGTTTTGAGAAATTAGGTAATGAATGGAAATTCTTTACCTGCTAAATCCCCTTGTATGGATAAGGAAGCTTCTAGTAACATTCTCATGATAAGGGTAGATGCATTTTTTCTTTCTCTTAGGGCAAATAGAGAGTAACTCTTGTACTGAATTTCTAGGGTTAATATCAAGCTTCTCCCCGTTTTGACTGTACCCCAGGCTCACATTTTCTAGAGCCTCTAATGACATATTTAAGGGCCTGACCTCCTGCTTTGAATTTGGGTTACCGTAGATTTAAGTACTGATCTTATGCTTCTGACTGTTACTTTCTCAGCCTGAAAGACCTCTGCTTTCTTCCCTTTCTCTTTGAAGTGAGATTAAAAGGGAAGTGCTGCCACCAGAAGCAGCCCATAGTTCCTGGAAATATAACATGAGGTTAATGCTCTGAGGTGACAAAACTCAGAGTGTTCTGGGGTCCGGGTGATCGGTGAACTAGTCTAAAATACGAATTTTTTTTTTTTAAAGCATGTGGTTTCAAATTAGCTTTCGTTGCATGTTTGAATCAGTTTTCCAAAAGCGCAAAACAACTTTACAGTAGCCATAGATGTGCTTATTTCTGGGCAAAAATGCCCATCCACAGCAGCGTGATGGAACTGATTCTCTGTTTGAGAGAGAAAGCTTGGAAACAGTCTTTCCCAGTATTCTCTCTGCATACGGGAACTGTTTCACAGTTCTAATCAGACCTTGACTCCTAACCTTCATGAAAATACAGTCTGGGCCAGTTAGGTCTATTTGATACTTATTCAGGTTAAATATTTGTTCCTGGGCTTCCCTGGTGGCGCAGTGGTTGAGAGTCCGCCTGCCAATGCAGGGGACACGGGTTCATGCCCCGGTCCAGGAAGATCCCACATGCCGCGGAGCGGCTGGGCCCGTGAGCCATGGCTGCTGAGCCTGTGCGTCCGGAGCCTGTGCTCTGCAACGGGAGAGGCCACAGTGGTGAGAGGCCCGTGTACCGGAAAAAAAAAAAAAAATTTGTTCCTGATCTTACATGTAGAATTTTCAGGGAACTGACTGTTCCTTATTAACCTCAAATTCCTGTGTCTCCTGTGGCATCCCATCTGCTGAATAACAGTCCACCCTCAAAGAAAGTTTTCATGTTAGTGAAGGGAGACCATGAGGTTCATGTCTCTTTTTAAAAAAATGCCAGTCAGCCTGAATAGGCTACTATCTGAGTATGGAATGCATAACAGCTGGAAGGAGGAGGGTGGCCTCGTGGCTGGCCGTCATGCCCTAGAAGCAGTGTTCTCTGCGGATTGGCAGAATATGCATCACCTGGCTTGTTAGAAATGCAAGTTCTTGAGACCTGCTCCAAAGCTATTAAATAAGAATCTCTAGAGACTTCCCTGGTGGTCCAGCGGTTAGGACTCCGGGCTCCCAATGCAGGGCGCCCAGGTTTGATCCCTGGTCAGGGAACTAGATCCCACATGCCGCAACTAAAAGATCCCACATGCTGCAGCTAAAAAACCCGCACGCCACAACTAAAGATCCTGCACGCCACATCTAAAGATCCTGCACGGGGCAATGAAGATCCCACGCGCCGCAAAATAAATAAATATTTAAAAAAAAAAAAGAATCTCTAGGGCAGGAATTCAAGAATCTGAGTTTTAACAAGTCTTCCTGGTAATTTCCAATGCATGCTAATAAAACTCTACTCTAGAAATCTTTGCACAGGTGAGAATAACCAACTGTAAAGATTTATGAAGTGAGAGACAGCCTTACCAAATCCAACTATGAAATGAAAGTGGCTGACCAAGTAGGTTGGCTGAATTCAGCCTCAGTGCCTGATTGGAGACATCCTGTTAATCATGAAATGAAGACAATGTAGAGTTGAGACAGAACCTTAAAAGTGTGGTACCCTGAGAAGTTAGGATCACACTGTTTGAGGTCTCTGAAAGTAACATTCTCCAGGTGGAGGCAGAACCATGGTTGAAGGTAGCGGTTAACTTCACTATGACCCAAATGGAAAATTCCCGACATGGGCCTGAAAGTTAGGCCCTGCATTACTGATTAATAAATGTTGAATAATCTTTCAAAATTACATCCAAGGTTATTGCTAGGATTTAAGTCTTTGTGTAAGAGTGCATTGAGGGGGACTTCCCTGGTGGTGCAGTGGTTAAGAATCCGCTTGCCAGTGCAGGGGACACGGGTTCAAGCCCTGGTCCGGGAAGATCCCACATGCCGCGGAGCACCTAAGCCTGTGCGCCACAACTACTGAGCCTGTGCTCTAGAGCCTGCAAGCCACAACTACTGAGCCCACGTGCCACAACTACTGAAACCCACACGCCTAGAGCTCGTGCCCCACAGTGAGAAGCAAGCACACTGCAGCGAAGAGTAGCCCCCGCTCGCCGCAACTAGAGAAAGCCTGCATGCAGCTGCGAAGACCCAACACAGCCAAAAATAAATAAATTTATTTAAAAAAAAAAAAGAGTGCATTGAGGAGATGGACACTTGGATGTAGTTAAACATTAAGTTAAGGAACCTAAAATTTGATCCTGTCCTGTTTGAAAGGACCCATGGATATTCAGAGCATTTCCCTTAAGCGTAAGTCTCAGCTGACTTACATATTTTTCCTCTTCTAGATGGCAGACTGTGGTGGACTCCCCCAAGTAGTTCAGGTAAGGAGATTTTTTTAAAAGCACCCATTTGATTCCAGCTCTCTGACTGTGCAAGGATTAATGCCTTCTTATTTTGTCCCCCTAGCCCGGGAAGCTCACCGAGGCCTTCAAGTACTTTTTGCAGGGAATGGGCTACAGTGAGTAGTACACAACTTTCTATTCTACCAAAGATTTATTGATAATGGGGTCATTTTGGCGTCTGATGAGTACTCAATTCTCAGGGCTTAACCTCTGTGCTAGCCAGCCTGAAATCAAGTAGAAACCAAAATGTTTATGGAACATTCATCTGTGCATATATATAAAGATGAGCTAATGCTTATTAAGCACTTACTTTGTGCCAGGCACTCTATATTCTTAACCTTGAGAGGTAAGTTCTGTTATTAGTCCCATTTTATAGAAAATGAAACTGAGGCTCAAAGAGGCTAAGCACCTTTCCCAGGGTAACAATTCAGCTGCAGAGCCATGCTTCAGACCCTGCCAGTCTGACTCCAGAGCCCACATTTTCAACCACTGAAGCTTAGCCAGACCTAGCTATGAATCTGAAGTTGTTATTTGCATCTGAACTCAGCTGGCTAATGACTCCTGGACTAGAGAGACAAAGTGGAGACTCCAGATGAAAAGGAGTTAAATCAGTTAAGTCTCCTCCACCACAGGAGATGAACTTGCAGAATATTTTAGAGTGAATCCAAGGATGTGTCCGTATCATGTGCCACTGTCCTGGTCTCTTGTATTGTGAGACCCCTGAGCTTTCTCATTTGTCACAGAATATCCACACTTGCTGCTTTCTTGGAGTTATAAAAAAGAAAACTCTTCTACCCAGGTACAGAGCTCTTTATCCAGTAGGGTGATTTTTCTCCTGTCTTCGGTATCAATGTGTTTAATGACGATTGGGCAGCTGCTCCGGGCAGCAGCTGGGCCCCTGGGTACAGCCCTGTACCTGGCAGGCAGCTCGTGTATGTCTCGTCTAGAGTGGCTGTGTCATCCCCGTCTGTGAGCCACTACCAACCGAGCCCACACCCATATCCCTCTGGGAGGAGCAGAAGTCCCTCTCCTTTCCTAGGAAGCAGCTGTTCTGATCCAAGCAGGTTGGCTGTTCATAGTGAAGGAGAAAACCTTTGACTAGTTGAGAGAAGTAACATCTGAGATGTTACTGAAGCATCAGTTGGCCTCACCTCCTTTCTGGGGCCTTAAAATAAAACTTCACCCCTGGCTTAGAGTGTTCTGTCAGTGTCTGCTAGGCAGCCAAGGTTGCCACTTGGCACTGTCGGGTCACTAACCTGCCTTTTCCTGTGTCCATCCTGCTTCCAGTCCCGTATGTGCAGCTCAGTCACCTGAGCACCGAGTCAGGTACCTTTCTCTATGCTGGCCCCTGCCCCTGCCTCCCAGCCATGCTCTCCTGGCTGCATTGGCTGCCCGCAGCATGTCCGTGGTTTTCCTGTGCAGTGAGAGCCCGATAGAACGTGGCTCGTTGTGCCCTGTGCGAGTTAGCCTGCAGGTCCCGCCCTGGTCCCCCCAGGAGTAAAGGAGCGGGTTGTAACAGCCAGGGTCACAGCGGCAGCTGAAACTTTATAGGCAGGACCCCTCCACCACCACCAACCTACTTACTGATCCTTGAGTTAACCCCCAGACACTGGATTCTCAATTAGGAGCGTCAGAGCCTGTGCCTGGAGAACTGCAGGTGATGGCATCTTCGGACCCCTGCGTTGAAATGGCAGCTGGGGGAGTGGCTCGTGTCTCAGAAAGATAGGCAGGGGGGGTATGCCAGGTAAGGCCCTTTCCTGGCCAAGCTGGAGGGACCTTACAGACAAAGCAGTGGCAGTAGGCAGGAGTCTGAGTTAAACAGCCACCTCCCATGCCCTTGCTCACAGGCAGCCTGTACCTCACCCCCTGTGCAGAGACAAGCCCGCCTGCCCTCCCTACACCTCATCTTCCTACACGTCTCCTCCCCAGGTAGCAAGGGTCGCCTGTGGACACGGATGGTAGTCTTGTTGTATCGGGCTTGCACTGTGTTTGTGAAACACCTTCATCCTTGTGTGGTGTGGTTCGTCTTTCTTTGGTTTAGTCTTGCATGCACTGCAGGTTTTGGTTACCTACTTGGGTTCCCAAAGCCTCCTTCCTAATCACCTTATGAATGGCATGGGCATAGCTAAGAGGCTATACTCTGGACTTATTGTTCTGCTGTGGACTAGAATCAGCTGAGATTCCAGCCAGAACCAGAGGATTAAAGCAGCCTTGCCTAGAGCCCCTCGCCCAGAGCCAGTAATGCAAAGTGGGGATGGCTATGTCTTGTCCTGGTGTCACCTTAAATGGGTTGGGAAAGCGAAATGTAAAGCTTTTGGTGAAACTTCTAGATTAGCTGAGTTTAACCAGGGCTCCCTCCTATAGTCCTCTTGGTTCTTTCTTACAGTCCCATCTGCCAGCATGACCCGGCTCGCCCGATCACGGACCCACTCCACCTCAAGTAGCATCGGCTCTGGAGAAAGTGCCTTCAGCCGATCTGTCACCAGCAATCAGTCAGATGGAGCTCAAGAATCCTCTGAGTCTCCTGATGTTCTGGACAGACACCAGACCATGGAGGTGTCCTGCTAAGCAGATGCTCCTCCCCTGGACCATGCAAGTCCATCCTCCTTCAGACAGCCACTCCATAATATAACCCTTCATCCAGCAAACTGGCATCTATCTATCTTTAAGTCTTGCATGGCCACTGACTCTCTTTCTGGTATCCTGGATTAACCATCCTCTCTGCCTGCCCGCCCCCCTTTTTGTATGTACCGAGAACCACTTCCATGCCATTACTGTAGCATTCCAACACCTTCAGCTGATCAGATCTCCACATCTTCTCTTGCCAGCTTTTCCCTGTGCTTTCCCAACTGTGTAGCTAAGATTGTTTGATCCTGATGTATGTGTGTGAGCACGCGTGTCTGTGTTTGTGTGTGCATAGTTCTGTGATTTTAGACAGGCTTTCTTGTAGAGCTTCTGCAAAAAACAAAAAAAAAGGGACTCTTTTTTTGCATTTTCAGTGGTGTTTTTAGGGGAAATACGCAGAACAGGTTTCTAGGTTGGGTAGGCCATTGCATTCTCTTTCGCTTCCATATTGGTCAACAAGATCTGCAAAGTGACTTCAGGAGAGAGCAGTTCTGAGGAATGTGGAAGATCATAATTCCTGTTTGGATTGTTGACTGTGACCAACAGAAGGGAGCCTGTTACATAGAGAAGCAGGCCCCGGGTGGCCAGCCACCTTCTCCTCTCCGAATGAATTCACATATACTATTCTGTGAATAAAAGGGAGGGATATGTTCTCTTAGAAGCCCATGAATGATGAGGTTCTGATGCAACGTGGAGTTTTTCCCAAGGAGTGAGTGTGGCTTAATCACTGGACTTTTTCAGCACAGGAAGGGGAAAACGAAATCCCAGGCCTCTGCTCTGTCAGAACAAAACTGAGTCTCTGCAGTGTCTGATACCACATACCAGACGTCTGCAGGAAGCGCCGCCCAGGAGGAACACTCTCCACCCCTCGATTGCCCCAGAAGGGAGAGGTATAGCCTGAAAATTATGTAGATGATGAGGAAATGGCTGGGGAGAGAGGAACAGTATAGACTTGATTTCAGCAGACTTAATGGAAGCTAAATGAAAGTCAGATAGAACCCATTTCTCAGGAAGTTATTCGTGTGAACTCCCTTTTGTAGGAGGGAAGGGGCCAATCTGTAAGGGCAGCCTGTCCAGGTAGAATTTTGTTCAGTCCGCTGCTATGTGAGGGAGTCACAGCCACCCAGAGAGTATGACCAGGAGGAGGGTGAGAGCAGCTGCCACCCAGTAAGGGCCCAGCTTTGAGGGCATTGAGACGTTACATAGAGAAGGGTTGCACAGTCCTGACCTTAGGAAGGGGCTTTTCAGATGTAGCATTTGCTTTCTGCTGAGATACAGAACGCGTTACTCTGTCAGAGTACAACTTTTTACGGATGATGAAATAAAGCTGTATATGTCTCATTGTTACCCGGTGGCTGGTGTGACTTCTCTCAAGCCACTTCCTGGGGCTCGGGGGGGTACCGAGTGACTGCGTGTGGGCTCCGTGCTGGGCATCCTCACATACCTGATGATTATCCACCCAGCAGCACTGTCCGTTTAAAGTGAGGAAACCAAGACCCAGGATAAATAATTTGCCCGAGGTCATACCAGTAAGCCAGCCGAGATTGAACCCTGAGTCCATCTGACACGCCTATATTCCTCTCAAACCGAAAACCTGACCGTGAGAAGCCTGACCGTGAGGTGATGCGGGAGAAGCTGAGATCTCGGAAAGGCTGCATCTCAGCTCTGCCCTCTTTGCGCAGTTGCCACCTCCCACCCCTCATGTAGTAATCTGCAGCCACCTGCCAGGGCTCCTGCAACAGACCAGACTGTATTTCGCCAGAAGGGGCTGTCTTCATACCCACCAAGGACAATTTCAGGAGGCAGCCGTCTCAGGTCAGTTTTGAACAGTCCAGGGGCTGCGGCTACCACTACATCGAGGTTGCTGTGTCTGTGGCAGACGCTTGTAAAATGACTCGACCCTGCCCATCCTGGTAGAGGACAGGAAACAAATGCATGTGGGCCGATACAGGTGACCGTGCTGAGGTCCTTACAGAACAGGCAGAAGCAAGAGTTCCAGAGCTGGAGGTGGTCTCATGGGCACAGTTGCTCTACGAACCCACCTTGCTCCAGCTGCCTTGGCTACACATCGGCAGGGATGGTTGCCTGTTTCCCACCTTGGCTGTGTGCCTGGAGTCGGGCCCCAACTGGCTGGTCCTTACCACACTCATCCTCTTCTCATTTTCATTTCCTTTCTTCCTATTCAATATATTCCAAAAAAAAAAAAAAAAAAGTTGGGGTGCCTGCTTTGTGAGAGGCAAGGAAGTGGCCAGGTAGATGCTCCTACCCAAGGTGATTGTGTGAAGCTTTTTCATATAAATTTCGTATAAATTCCGGAATTCCATATAAATTCCATATAAATAAAAATCTCACCCAGTTCTCATGGCAACTCTGCAAAGTGGCAGTTGTGTTTTACAGACAAAGAACAGCTGAGGAAAGTTAAGTGATTTGGCCAAGGACACCCAGCTAGAAAAAGTTCCCAGTTCTTCCAAAATCGATGCATTTTCATATTTTATTAGCTACAGGCCACGCCCTTACACCTTCCTGAATGTTCCTCCTACTGAGCCAGTACGGTAGACCCTTTTCCAGTTTTGTGGATGAGAAAACAGGCCCAGAGGTAACCAATTTACAAATGGTCAAAAAACTAACAAAGCAGCAGATCTAGGCTTTAAACTCTCTAATTCTCAGGTGCCTCCCTGAGTGGAACGGGAGAGGATATGGTGGGATTTTTTTGAGACCATAGATGGTCATTCCCTACTTCCTCGTTCATGGGCCTCTCCTTAAGGCCAGTCCAAAAGTCTGCCTGTCAGATGAAAAGATGGACATCGCGGTGGTGTGGAGGCAAGAGCAGGAGGGTGGGCCTGTGATCAGTTCCCTCCCAGCCACAGGCCACATCCTTGAGTGGCCGTCACCCACCCTCACATCCTGGTTAGAACCTCCACTCTGGCTCCCTCAGCCCTCCACGCCATGTGCCGCAGGAGTTAAATCTCAAACCAGCCTTTCCCGGGAGAAAGGGAGAACCTGAGCCCAGGTGTGCTCAAGGCCCCAGAAAAGGCTGCATTGTCTGTGAAATAGCGGTTTCGCGTTAAAAGCATCTGTCTCCAGGATTGCTAAGCCCCTAATGGGGAGGCAGGGAATGGGTGGTTATTTAGATACTAATGAGCTGAGATTTTTATTAATTTAAATTCAAAAAAAATTTTGGTTTTTTGGCCACGCCACACGGCTTGTGGGATCTTAGTTCCCCAACCAGGGATGGAACCCGGGCCCTCAGCAGTGGAAGCGTGGAGTCCTAACTACTAGACCACCAGGGAATTCCCTAAATTTAAATTTTAATGACTGATTTAAACATACTAATCAAAGGGGGTTCTATCAGAGATTCTTTATCCTAGCCGAGTGGTTCTTAAGTTTAGGGTGTGCATCAGAATCACCTGGAGGGCTTGTGGAAACAGGTTGCTGGCCCCCTACCATGGAGTTTCTGATTGGGTAGATGAGAGGTGGAGCCTGAGAACTGGCATGTCTCACACATTTCCAGATGATGCTGAGGCTGCTGGCCTAGGGACCACACTTGCGGAACCACTGTCCAGGTCCTGCTACACAAAGCGTGGTTCCCAAACCAGCAACATGGGTATCGCCTGGGAGTTGTTAGCAATGCAGAATCTTGAACCCCACTGAACCAAAATCTGCTGTTTAACCAGATCCCCAGGGGATTCCTATACACATTAAAGGTTGGGACACTCCAAGGCAGTGCTTCCCATACTTGCTAGTCAAAGGAATCTCTTGGAGTGTTTAAGATTCAAATGTTGGGGCTGCTCCTCTGGTGACTTGGATTCAGAAGACATGGGGGAATCCCAGGAATCATACTAACAGGCCCCTCAGGTGATTGTAATAGACCAGGTAAGCATGGGAAACTCCTGCTCATTTAGCTTGGTTCTGTGTTCCTTGGATCAGACCAAGCCACACAGTCAGAGAGAAACCTCTCCCTCCAGGATCATGACGAGGCAGCTGCTTCTCCCCCATAAACAGGAACTTGGGGAAGGTGGCTCCTCGATGGTCTGTGATGCTGTCAGAGGAAACGGGTGGTTGTGAGAACCACAGAGCCTGCAGATGTGAGCTGGGAGCCCCAAGGACCCTGTGACAGAGCTTGAAGAGCCCTGGGCCTGCTTCCTGGCCTGGCTGTGCTTGGGAGGGCCAGCCAGTTGGAGGTCTCTAAGGAGCATGGGGCTCCTTTCCCATCCCCAGGGTACAGACTGCTGCCCACAGGCAGATGCCAAGCTCCCCAAAGCAATATCGAGAGCCTCTCCCTGAAGACTCCCAGGCTGAGAGGGTCCCGGGTGACCTAGGACGAAGGACATTGGCCGACTTCCAGAAGGGGCCCCCCAAAGCCCTAACCTCTTCAGCTAAAGCATGCGTCTTAGCCGAGCCCCTGCCCCAAGCCTCTGATGACAGGAAAACAGTAAGTATGCTTGCTTTTTGTTTTCCGACGGCCTTGGGACTGTGAGGAAGGATGGTCCCCTCAAGACTGGGAGTGGGCTTTACGGTTGGGACAGAGCGTCAGTGGATAAGAGGAGTCTAGATTATAAACTTCTGAAGGCACGTTCAGCTCTAGAGTCCACAATTCTTCTTAAAAGGGTGATCTTTCTCAGTTGAAAGGGAGGGAGGTCTCCTTTCAGCTCAATCCAAATTTACCACTTACACCGCCACAGAGAAATTATCTGCAGAAAATTATCTTCAGAAAAACACAAAAGACGCGGATTGTAGATGCAGCTGTGCACTAACCCGCTACGAACAGTGAGCACGAGGTTGCTCTCCCTGGGCCCCGGGCCTTGTTTTGAATGGCATTCGAACCCTGCCGACCTCTCAAAGGGTCAAGTACTGTGGTCAAAACACCAAATGTTCCACGTGCTGACCGCGGCTGCCTTTAATTCTTCGCTTCCGCCCATGCCTGGGTCCCCTAGAAAGTGCCTACCTAACATGTAGTAAGTTGTTCAGATACTTAGACAATTATGATTAGATTCTTAAAAGTTGGGGCCAGTACTATCCCTCTCTTCTAGGTCTGCCCACCCACGGTCTTCACTTTGCTCCTAGAAGGCCTCCTGACGTTGACGGGACCAGGTGAAGGGAGCTGGCAGCGTGCTGGGGGCTCTGCCGGCCTGAGCGCAGGGTTCTCCTGCCTCTCGGGCCCAGCCCCCGGCGCCACCTGCAGCGGGGAGAAGTCTCTGGGTTCAGTGTGGTTGGTGACTGTCTTGCTGAAGCAGGGGAAAGGAGACTAACCTCTGCTGAGCACACACTCCGTGCCAGGCCCCTCAGCTTCTCCTCACAACCCCTTCGAGTCAGTATTATCCCAGATTCACCAGTGAGACTCAGAGAAGTTACACGCTTTGCCTGAGGTCACACAGCTCGAGCTTGGTTGGTCTGAATCACTCGTGCTCCCCAGGAATGATCTCTCCCAGGGATTTTTTGGACCCCTGTCTGCCTAGTTAAGCACAGAGCATGTGCCCCATACCCAAGGGGAAAGGACTATTGAAAACCCGGCCTGAAGGGGTGCCTTGGCATTGAGGGAAGCAGAGACCCCGGGAGGCAGCAGCGCCATCTCGGGCTGCCAAGGCTTCAGGATCCCAAAGTCGGAGCAGGAAGTGGCTGCCGGGAGCCATTCCCTAATGGTGGGCCTGTTTTGTGTTAAAGAGCTCTCCTGTCCCGTGAATACGGAACTCCCCCGGGAGGCAGGAGCAAACATGCCGTCATCCGCATGTGGACGGCACGAGACTACAGACAGCTGTTCCATTCTCCAGGGCCGGATCCTTGCTCCTCAGACAGGAAGGCCCGTGCGGCCATGGGAGTCACTCCACCATCATGATGGACACCGTCCTCACCCAGGTGTGGGAAAAGGGCCAAAGGCAAGGATGGAGCCTGCTCTGTCCCTAAACTGGTATAATTATGCCTTGTGTCTAACGAAGAGACTGAAAACCGTCTGAAAGAATGAAACCATCTCCCTACAACATCTTAATACGTATAGTGTTTGAAAAAACCGGCATTACCCTGGAAACCTGGGAATTTAAATTATTCTAAGGATAAGACACCTGTCCAAAGAGCTAATAATCACTTCGTCCATTTAGATAATGTGTATCAAGTGCCTTCCGTGGGTGAAAATGCTGAGGAAATGGGCAGAGAGGTCCTTGTTCTCAACAAGCTATAGAATAATGGCTCATTAAACAAGCACCCAAGTATGTGAATAGTTAAAACTTGGGTAGAGCACAACAGGGAGCCCTGAGAGGGAGAAGAGGGAAGGTCCCCAGGCATGGCCTCGGGGGAAGTGCCACTCGGAGCGTGAAAAAGGAGAAGCAGGCCCTGACCTGGCTCTTCACGTGCGTTCTCTCTCAGACCCGTATGGTGGGTATCGTTATCCCCATTTTTCAGATGGGGAAATGGAGGCAAAGAGAGGGAAGTGGTTCGACAACCAATCCTGTAAAGGCTTGCAAGTCATCACTATGTCATACAGTCTCCCAGGCGTCTTACTTTGCCCTGTGACACCAGTAACAGTGTGCTCAGTGTCACCTTAGCGCGTGAGGCATGCCAGCCAGCTCCCAAACCCCCTCAGGTTCCCCTTGCCCACCTAGCCGTGGGTCCTGGTGTGCCTGGAGTGAACTCTGTCCTGTCACTGGCCCCTGGCACCCAGTGGCAGAATGTGATCCCAGGTCAGGCAGTGGTTCTGAGTAGCCATAGGAATGATCAGCTAGGGCTGGGGGATTCGGGGAAAGCTTCCTGGAGAAGGGTGGGATCCAGACAGGCCCGAAGTGGAAAAAGGGTCTTCCAGTAATGGGAGGGGGCTTCACACACGCAAAGGCCCAGGAACAAAGAATGGAGCACGGCTACAGTGTAGCAGAGATGGGAGGCAAAGAAAACAGGGTCCAGTTTGCAGAAAGCCTTAACCGTCTGGTGGAGGGGCTGGAACCTGGTCCTGATGGGAGGGATCTCATTTGCTTGTGTCAGCAAGGAGGTCAGCAGGGCTGAGCTGGGGAGGGAGGGTGTCTGGGCACCAGGCTGGGAGCCATGGCTCTGTCCCCATCACAGCATCTCTTTCAGATTTCTCTTGGTGATGCACTTCTGAGTGTTCTGCTGAGGAGCGATGGGAAGTCAGCCCAGCAGGGGGAAAGCCCTTCCAAGCCCAAGCCTGAGCCCCTGTGTGCAAGGCCAGGGGCCTGAGCCCATGCAAGCAGGTAGGCCGAGGGCCCCGGGGCAGCCAGGCCCTTCCTGAGCAGCCACTCCAGCCTCAAGTATCAATGAGGACCTGCTGTATACCAGGCCCTCCCCATGAACCACACAGCCGGGGTCCCTGCTCTTAGGAAGCTTACATATTAGTGGTCAGAACATTAAACCAGATAAACTAGAAAATGTGAGAGTGACCAGAACTAACCAGGAGCGTGTGATGGTCCCCCAGGCATCTCCCATGGCTTCCCTCCTCCTAAACCAGTTTATCCAGAGCCTGAGCTGCAACCCTAAGACCAACCCACATCCATAGCTCTCCAAAGCTGCACCGTCCATTACGATAGCCACTAGCCTCATGTAGCTATTTCAGTTTAAACTGAAGTTAATTAAAATTAAATTAAATATTCAGCTCCTCAGTAACACCAGCCATATTTTAAGTGCTCTCCAGCCATTTGAAGCTAGTGGCTACCTTACTGGGCAATACAATTATAGAAGATTTCCATTATCGCAGAAAGTCCTACTGGGCAGAAATGCTCTTATCCTGAGAGGTGCTGTGAAATACTTGAAGCAAAATAGAGCTATGATGATTGGAAAAAATGAGTTCATGCAACGCATGGGCTGAACCTGTAATTGTGGTTTTCTGAGGCAGTCCTGACTAAAAAATGCCAGTTTTTAGGACGATTAGACAATCAAAGTATCCTGCAATATCTACTACTTTGATGTCAGAGCTACAGCCCCAGTTTGTTTCTTGTTCCCTGAAACAGCCCACAAATCCTTTCTCAAATCACATTCTGATTTGGTTTCGATAATGTATTTGTCAGGGTTCCCCAGAGAGACAGAACCAGTAGAATGTGTGTGTGCGCGTGTGTAAGAGAGAATTTATTTTAAGAAATTGGCTCACGCAGCTGTGGGGTGGCCAGTCTGAAGTCTGCAGGGCAGGCCAGAGGGCTGGAGACCCAGGGAAGAGTTGATGCTGCAGAATTCCACAGTGGAGTCTGGAGGCAGGATTCTCCCTTCCTCAAAGGACCTCAGCCTTTTTCTCTTAAAATCTGCAACTGACTGGATAAGGCCCACTCACATTGTGAAGGGTAATCTGCTTTATTCAAAGTCTACTGATTTAAATGTTAATCTCATCTCAAAAATAGTGTCACAACAACATCTAGACTGGTGTTTGACCAAATATCTGGGTACTGTGGGCTAGCCATGTTGCCGCATAAAATCAGCCATCAGAGATAACAAGATTACTCTAAACCAAGCAGCACTTCTAGGAGGAAGGCCACAGACACACAGTTAACAGAAGTAGAAGACTGCAGAGCCACACTGGATATCTGTGTTTGGCAGGCTCTCCCCAAAACTGAAAAGCCCTCTGCAATGGCTGGGGCTTCCTTTCTGCTCCTCAGCCCGCATCCCCAATATCCACCTTTCTTTTTCTTAAATACTCTTATTTTTTTATTAATTTTTTTTTCTTTTTGGCCGTGCTGCACAGCACGTGGGATCTTAGTTCCCCGACCCAGGATCGAACCCGCAGCCCTGTGTTGGAAGCGTGGAGTCTTAACTACTGGACGGCCAGGAAAGCCCCAATATCCTGCTCCTCTCTTTAACAGCAGCCTCCCCAGCCCCCTTGGTCATCGATTGGCACCCTGGACCCTGTAGACTCCTGCTGGGGAGGCAGTTGCCTCCTTCTAGCCACACAGTGTGCACCGAGAGCCTGGGGCCCAGCAGGCCCTGCAGGAAGAGATCTGGAAACCACACAGACCCGCACCTCATTTCCTCTGAATCTAGCCACAGGCAGCGGCCCCGAGGCTGCTCTGAGTCATGCCCAGGATGCTGAGGGGGTGACCCCCCGGCAGGTGTCCTGGGGCCCTCCTTGCCTGTGGGAACTGAGGGGCACTGTGTTCCCCTCTCTGTCAGGGTCTCCAGGGGACGAATGGGCTTCTCTCAGTACTTCTACCCCTGGTCCCAGCAGGAGCATGGATTCTGGGCAACTCCTTTGTCCATCAGCCTTGCATCCATCCAAAATCTACAAAGGTTCTACCCCATGCCAGGCCTTGTGCCAGGACTGGGGGACACAGTAGTGGACAAGACGGACACAGTCCCTGTGTTCAGGGACAGTCAAACCTCAGAGACAGGTGCTAAACCAATAATCAATTACAACTGTGTTAGATTTTGATGACAGTGTTTTAAGGGACTCTGACCAAGAGTGTGTGCTGAGGGGCTCATCAGGGAAGAGACGTTTCATCCAAGGAGTGAAGGATGAAGGTGACTCAGCCGCCGGAGGGGACCCATCAGGGGGACAGCATGTGCAGCCCAGTGGCTCCTGGGGTGCAAGGCCAGGGCTTCCAGGAGGGGGAGGGGCCCTTCTGGCCACCTGGCTCTGTTCTTGTCGGAGGACACCCTCCCCAGACTTACTTGTACCGTGTATTCGGGCATCAGGCAGGCATTTCCCTGCACCGAGGGATGGCCAGGCCCTACGTTCTGAGGAACTCCTGTCTGGGGTCACCACGGGGGTCTCCATGTGTGTCTGGGAGGACATGTAGGAACTGGTCCATTTCCAGAATCACAGTCTCATTCTGCCCATGTCCCAGAGGCCCTCAGCCCGCATAGTGTCCAGCTCTGTGTCTGCCCCACCCATCCCCTGGGTCCTTGTCTGTCCTCTGCTCTCCCTCCCTCACTTCCTGGGGCCCCAGCTCTGTCTAGAGGGCCTCACAGAGGCCTCTCAGCCTCTGAGGAGCATCTGTGAGGCGCATAAACCTTTCTTGCTGACCTCACTGCTTCTCATAGCCTAACGCAGAGACCCCTACTGAGATGGGGTAGGAGGAAGAGAAGGGAGGGCGCTGGGGGGGTGGGTGAAGGGCGCCCTGCAGCCCGTGTGTTTTCAGGACAAGTAGGCCTGGACAGGCATCAGGAGGTCTAGGTGGTCGGGGCAGGCTGGTCCCGGAGCTGGGGACGAGGGGATGAGCATTCTGTGCTCAGGGAGCCGCTTGCCGCCTGCTGTCCAACCTCAGAATTGGGCCTCAAGGCCACCACGTGCTCAGGACCAGTCCTGAGGGTGGGGTGCGGCGGCTTGGTGTCCTGTCTCTGTGACTCCCTCTCTGAACGCCAGCCTCCTGGGGAGTCTGGGCCTTTCAGAGATGTGCTGCTGCTGTCCAGCCCGGCCCCCCGACCCTGGGCCCGTGGGAGGACAGGGACGGGGTGACGTGGCGTAGGAGCTGTGCCCGCCCTCCCTGGCAGACTGCCCCGTGGAGCCTCGGTTGCCTTGCTGTGCAATGGGGCTGAATGGAGGTGACACATACAGCACCCGTCAGGCCCTGACACAGAGCAGGTGCTCAGGAAGAGGTGGCAGGTGTGTGACCAGGACACTTGACTGAGACACACATTCCTGCTGGGCGTCTGCTCTGGGCCAGGCCTGTCCCAGTGGGCCCTGGGGCTGCACCTCTTCTGAGGGGGCAGCACAGACCTACGCCTGTCGCTCTGGACAGAGGTCACGGGAGAGCCACTCTGCCCACGTGCACGGCACTCCAGAGTTACAAAGCCCGTCCAGGTCAGTGATTTCCTGGGCCCCTCCGGGAGCCCTCCCCCTCCCATGGCCGCCTCCCAGCCCCTCAAAGCTAGTCCATCTGGTGGCCACCTCATCGGTGCCTTTCAGAAGCTGAGCTCAGAGATCCAGGCTGATACCTGCTTAGAGCTGTCGGCTTTAAGCTTGCTGAATTCCTTTATCAGAATCTCCTGTGATGATCTGTATAAAAATGGGATTGTAGCCAGGAGCCCCACTCCTCTTGCCACACCAATCCTTTCCCCAAGGGACCCCCAAGAGATGTCTGGGCACCCCCAGGGCTCTGCAGAGCCCTGTGGAAAAGCATCAGATTCCAGGTTGCCATCCCGGGATCCCAGCAGACATGCCGCCCTAGGGTGCCCGTGGGAGGATTGATGGTGGGAGCCCAGCCTCCACTGGAGCTCATGTCTGGCCAGAGGGTGACCATCTCTGTCCCTCCATCCAGAGAGGAGCAAGGCCAAAGCTGTGGCCTTGGGCAGTTTCCCAGTAGGCGAGCAGGCAGAGCTGTCTCTGAGACTGGGGGAGCCATTGACCATCATCTCTGAGTAAGTCCCCCTGAGGGCACGGGGTGGGGTGCTCTCTCCCCCGATCCCCGAAGATGCATTAGTGGGAGGAGGGGCCCCTTCCAGGGGAAAAGAGCATGGACTTTTGTGCTGAGCTCACACAGCACCGTAATGGTGGGATTTTAGGCAGCTTGACACACCTGTAGGGAAAAGCAGTGGGTGCGCAGGGCCTTGCAGGGGGGCCCTGAATCAGGCCATTCATTGCCCAGGAGGTACCCAGACTGGCTGGTGCAAGGAAACCTGGGAAACTCAGGTGGGATGGGTGGCCACAGGACCTAACCTGGAGGGTCCTTGTGAATCCCAAATGAGCGGTGCCCAGGGCCTTGGCCCTTCTGAGAGGGGTCCCCTCGCCCTTCTCTCTCCAGGGATGGAGACTGGTGGACGGTGCTGTCGGACATCTCAGGCAGAGAGTACATCTGCCCCAGCATCCACGTGGCCAAAATCTCCCATGGGTGAGTTCACACCCCAGGCCCTGCCTCTGGGGAGCTTCCTGCTTTCTCCTCCCACGAGTGTAGTTCTTCACGCCCAGTCTTATGCTGAGCAAAGCTGGGGTCAGGGGAAAATCAGGCCCAGACCCTGCCCTCCAGAGGAGCTGACGACTGACTCTTAGGTCAGCCTGTGAGACATGGAGCCCAGAGGAGAGGACTTGGCAAGGCCTCATGGAGACGTGGCACCTGGGCTTTGGAGGGTGGCCGGGAACCTGGTGGTGGAGAATGCTGGAAGGGACTTGCAGGAGGTGGGGACAGCCTGCGTAAATGTCCCCAGAGAGCCTCCTCGGGCTGCCCTTCCAAGAGGCACTTCCTCAGGAGGGCTGGACTCGGGGACGCAGGGTCTCTCAAAAAGTGTGAGCCATCCCTTGCCCAGAGTAAGTGACAGACTGACTCCAGAGCAAATTCTGTGTCGAGAGAGAAAGGCAGTGAATAACCTGGAGCGGGGGACATGTCACTGTGTGTGCTGTGACAGCCACGCTTCAGTTCTGAGGAAGAGCACGGCTCCCACACTGGATGGCCTTCCTTTCTGAAGCTCGTGGTGTGTCTGGCTCTGAAGCAACATAGGATCCCGAGACATGTGGACACATCGTAGAATCGGCTCGCGTCTCCCAGTGGTCTGGGCCTGCGGGGCAGAGTTTTGCCTCCACAGCCTGGCGTGAAGTTTAAACAGAGGAAACACCGACTACCTCTAAGAGTCCCCTTTCCTTGCCTGCGCTTCACTTATAGCCTCGATCTTCATAAGTCGTATGAATGATGTATTTTATTTACTATAAAACTAGGCTCAGTTTGCTGCTGGCCCCGAGAGAATCACAGCTTCTCTATGTTATTTACTTGGAATCAACTCAACCCTGACTCTGGCATTTCACAAAATGACAGGGAGGCAACCATTTCCATCAAATTGGCTTCTGGAGGCTTTGCCTGGGACCCCCGGACATGACTCTGGGGACAGTAAGAAGCTGATGGACTGTAAACCAAAACATTCCTGCACGACTCCTTGAACTTTTCACTGCAGTGAAGTCCTTCATGGACACACATAGGTGAGGGATTAAGTGAAGAGAGAAAAGGAAGGTGTCAGCTCAGAGTTATCAACAATCCCAGCATTGGAAGAGGCACGTGTGGCTGTTGATGGGCTACGTGATTTTTTCCAAAATTTTAGAATGTCTTGAACATTCTAGTTCCAAACTTTCTACTCACAAATAAGCTACAATGGAAGTTAGAGTTCAGTGATAATGAGTAAATGTTCACCTGCATACCTTTTGGCTACAAAGTTAAACTTTAAACTGTTGAAATAAAATATTTACTAAAATTAAAAAAGAGAGGCAATTCTTGGAGAGGTGAAGGCTTAGACAGGTGAGTGGATGGTGTAGGGGTGCTGGGGGAACTGGGCAGTGAGAGGAGAGGGTCTGGGATCACCTCACCTGCCCCCAGACCCTGGCCACTTGGGAATGAGCTCTTCAGTTAGAAAAGGCTGGGGCTGACCCCATGAGATGGTCCTGGCTCCAGGGGCCTCGGAGGACAAGGACAAAGCTGGGGGCCCTGAGAGATCTGAGGCCAGCTTTTCATGGGACGTTTGGAAGTCTGAGGCCCACAGAGGGAAGAGAGGTTCCAGTAGAGTCTTGGGCCACCCACCCCCAGGCTGACCCCCGACCCTCTCTCTGCTCATCTCCCCACCCCCAGGTGGTTATATGAGGGCCTGAGCCGGGAGAAAGCTGAGGAACTTCTGCTGCTGCCTGGAAACCCAGGAGGGGCGTTCCTCATCCGGGAGAGCCAGAGCAGGAGAGGTGGGTAAGCTCAGCCTGCCATGGGCTTTTCCCTTTCATGCCGAGAGCTAGGTGTGATGTGACTTGGGGGTAGAGGTAGGAGGCCACATGTGGAGGGCTGGAGACCTGGCCTTGGAGTCGGGCAGTCTGGCTGACTGACCACATGTTGCTGCCGTGAGAGCCTATCAACAATGGGGCAGGGCTTCCCTGGTGGCGCAGTGGTTGAGAGTCCGCCTGCCGATGCAGGGGACACGGGTTCGTGCCCCGGTCCGGGAAGATCCCACATGCCGCAGAGCGGCTGGGCCCGTGAGCCATGGCCGCTGAGCTTGCGCGTCCGGAGCCTGTGCTCCGCAACGGGAGAGGGCACAACAGTGAGAGGCCCGCGTACTGCAAAAAAAACAAAACAAAACAAACAAAAAAAAACAATGGGGCAATAACCTGCATTTCTAAAAGTGGTGTGAATTGCCCACGGGAGGGATCCAGCTCAGCCAACACTTTAGCAACCAGGACTCGTAACCGAGTATAGTCGCAGGATTTCTCTGCCTTGACCAGCAATGGTTTCTCCCTCCCCAAGACACAGCATGACCCTGATCTCTTGACAAGGTCTCTGTGCTTTGGGTCACCAGCCAGTCGGAGCCAGAAAACCCACTAGGAGTCACCTCATGATCTTCCTTTCTGTGCTGTGCAGATGGGGAAACAGAGGCCCACAGAGGGATAGGGACATGTCACACTGCACGTTCATATGGGACTTCTCCCACCCCAGGTGCAAACAAAACACGAAGTCGAGTCTGTCTCTGATGCCCCTGCTTCTCTCTGAGCTGCCCTGAGTCCCTTATAGCAGGGACAGAGAGGGACGTTGAAGGAGTGGCAGTGCCCTCGTTTATGTTAGGCTCTGTAAATGCCTTCAAACAACCCTGTGGGGATTGTACTTCCAATGTCCCCATTTTACAGATGAGGAACTGGAGATTTTGGGGAAGAGAAATGATTTGCCTGGGGAGACACAGCTAATAAGTGCAGACCTGGGATTCAAACCCCACTGAGGTTCATCGCACTTCAGACACCCAAGAGAGGCCCGCCTGTGACAGTAATGGTAGCGTTACAAGCACAGGGGCAGACTAGGGAGAAGCTGTTCAGGAGTGAGGACGGGCTGCCTGTGCTTCCCTTAACTGAACTCACTTTGATGCGTCATCAGGGTCCTTTGCTCTCTACTCAGTCTCCCTCCTGGGGCCCCTTCCAGTGCGTGTCTTTGCCTCTCCTTCCCTTCCTTTGGGAGTCCCCTGGGTTGACCTCTCCCCAGCCCCTCCTACTATTTTCCAGGCAGCGCCAGCATCTCTCACATACACCCATAGGCAGGCCAGGGTGGGGGGCTGGCTCAAGTGCAACAGCTACAAACAGGAAACCGTAGCGGTGCTGTTGGGGGCGGGGGCACTGTAGACCGGGCCCCAGTGAGTGTGAGAAGCCACAGGAAGTGCTCCGTGCTCAGCTGCCCCTCCCACACCCCTTCTCTGGCCTGGTTCAACCCCAAGAGCATACTGACCGAAACTTATTGCCTCTCTGAGCCCCTTTTCCAAGAAGGCACATATACAAGAGGAACTGGTGGAGAAATAAAGGAGAAAGCAGATAAGAATCCATGGGATCTTTTTTTTTCCTTGCAGTTTTATTGAGACATAATTGATACACGGCACTGCATAAGTTCAAGGTGTAAAGAATCCATAGGATGTTTAAGGATCCACAGAATTGCTGGGATTAAGGTTAGATTTGACTCTGAGGTTCCCCATAGCAACACCAAAAAGGGATAGATCAGAATGCAGCTCTCATTATCGAAAAAGGAAGAATTTGCCAATTCTGCAGGAAGGGCAATTTCCCAGTACTAATTTCTAATCTCTCATCCTGGGCTTCCTTTTGGAGAGTGTCTGTTAAGCTGCAGGTTACAACCCATTTGTGGGCCAAGAAATCAGTTTGGTTCAGTGGTTATAGACCAGTGGGTCTCAAACCTGGGTGGGCATCAGAACACCTGGAGGGTTTGTTAAAACAAAGAACTGGTCCAGCTTTAAGAACCACTGATCTAGACCTTGGCTGTGTGTTGGAATCATCTGGGGGAGATTTATAAATTACTGATGGCTGCACCCCACCCCCAGAGTTTCTGATTTAATTGGTCAGGGGTGTGGCCTGGGCCCTGGAAGCTACAAGAGCCCCCCAGGTGATTCTGATGTGTAGCCAAGGTTGAAACCCATTGGTTTAGTGGATCTGGACCAGGGAGCGTTGAAAGTGAAATATAGCTGAAAACATTAGGATGCTTCACTGGGGTTGGGGAAAATACTGCTTCACCAAACTTTTTGTTTTCGATAATTTTAAGTGTGTTCTGGGTCACTGTAAAATTTCATATGTGGTTTGTGGTCAAAAAAAGTTTGACACTAAATCTGTACGGGCCCGAGTGACGCCACAGGATGGTGGTTCTCAGACTTGAGTGTACAGGAATTGTCAGGGGACCGTCTTGCTGATGCACTCTTAGGCCCCGCCGCAGACCTGCCCAGTCAGACTGCTGGGTACAGAGGTCAGAAATCTGCTTCCTTCACAAGCTCTCCGGATGGTTCTCATGTTCTTTTAAGTTTGAAAACACAGTTCCAGTCTAGGGAACCCAAAATTAAGTAATGAGAGACAATGTTTTTCATGTTTACATAATGCATCTTGTCATATATAACGGTAATTAACTGTTGACCAAGTGAGTGAGTGATATCAGGATCAGTTCTTCTTTGGCCCAAGATTGAGACGTACCTGTGGGAAGGGAATTCTGTAGGGGCTTTGAACCTGTGGGTGGATCAAGGCGGAAGGCCTGGGGCCACTGAGCTCCCAAGAACACTACTCAAGAGTCTGGAGGGGGAGGGGAAGACCCCCCATCTTCCCCAGAGTCCCTCTGGCATACCTGGTTGTGTTCTAGGCCTGGGGGGAGCCATGGCAGGGCCCAAGTCAGGCCGAAAACCTTGGTGTGAGAAGGGGCACAACGAGTTTGTGGAGGTCCCAGGACTGCTCCAGAGGTCAGCGCCAGCGCCAGACCCCTAGAGCGTCACCCTCTTGCCTTCCTACTGTCCTACTATGTGTCTGTACTGTGTTGAGCATTGCAAGAGAGACTGATGAGCAAGACACGCTTCCTGCCCCTGAGGGACTCACCTCTGTGATTCTGTCAGCCGAGAAGCACTTAAAAGCATCTCCTGAGTCAGGCCTGATAAGTTGTGATTCCTGCCCTCAGGCTTCAGACAGTCAAGGGTCCAAGGTGCAGCATTCTCGAGGCTATCAGCTTCTTAGAGGTCTCAGAAGAAGTTCAGAGGGTACTGCTAGACCTACGTCCCCCAAACAGGTTTTAACGTGCTCCCTCACACCACTGTGGACCCCTCCCCTCCTCCCGGCATCATCATCAGAACACCTGGGAGAACATGGCTCCTTAGGTCACTGCAGGCCAGGGTGTGACACTGGCTAAGCCTGCTGGAGCTTTCTGGAATCCGGGACCTCATATTTTCCTTGCCTTTTTCCCAGTGGGTCTCCCTCCAGGCCCTGCACCCAGCCTTAGCTCCTACCATTCCTTCCCACAGCCTGCCTCTGGCCCACTGCCCACCAGAACACTCCTTGAATGAACACACCTTGTTCTTTCCACTGCTCCATCCTGCACACGAGCCTCCTTCAGGGCCTGGAAAGCCCTCTCCTCCAGTCCTCCACTTGGCCAACTCACACTGGTCCTTCTCGACCCATTGCAATGCCATTTCCCCAGGTTATTTGTCACTCTTTGCTCTCAACTCCCACAGCATCCTGAAAAGACCTCTTCTGTAGCTGCGATAAACTTATTTCTTAAAACAAAGTCAGGGTATGTGGTCTAACAGCAGGGGAAGTAAATATTTGAGATGAGGACCATAAAGGAAAATTCTGGCTGAGGGATGTGCTGAGGGACAGTATTTCTTTCCCCAGAGTATGAAGATCTGATTACCTGTGTCTGGGGCTAGTGCAGTGCCAGCTTGTAGTAAGTGTTCAACAGATGTTTACTGTATAAATGGATGAGTAAATGAGTGCACGTATGTACGTTGAGGGGAGGAGAGAGGATGAAGAGCTGGGATAGGGTAGACTGACCCCCAACACCATCTGTGCTCACAGCGGTAGGAGTGCATATGGTGGCAAGGACTCCTCAAGTCTGCTTGTATCATGGCCGTGTCCAGTGTTTATCACAGAGACTCAGTAATTAATTCAACAAATAAATATTGCATGGTGACTCTGTGCCAGCCACTGTTCTAAGTGCTGGGGATTCAACAATATAAAAAGCACCAATAAAGAGGTTAAAAAAACAGCAAAATCCCTGCCCACAATCTAGTTGGCAATGTGCATAGTGAACAAACAGTAATTGAGCAACTGATCATGGCAAGTGCCACAAAGAAACAATAAAGCGACAGTTCAAAGGAACAGAGTAAACAACAGGTGCATCCTCAGCAGGAGGCAGGTGTGCCTGGAGCAGATCCAAGGTCACCGGAAGTCAGGTCATGCAAGGCCTTTCCAGGGCGAGAGCTTCAGATTTATTTTAAGTGTTGACAGGGAGGGTTCTGAGCAGGGGAGTGACATGATCTGATCCCTCTACGTTGCAAAGAGAGGATTTGGCAGGGGATGAGGCGGAAGTGGGGAGCCACATGGGAAGTTGTTGCAGGCTAATAAGAAGTGGTTAGATTCCGGATATGTTCTGAATGTAGCCAGTAGGGTTTTCTGTGGGGCTGGATGGGAGGTGAGGGAGAGTGGACGCTGCCAGGGATGATGCCGGGGTTAGGAGCTTAGTAATGAATGGATTGCGCTGCTGTTTTCGGAGATGGGAAGATGGTGGGCAGATAAATTAGGACGATCCCTTGTGAGGCTCACAGTTGGTTGTATGGTGGGGTGGGGTAGTGCTGAGGGACAGACGATGGGAGAATAGGACCTTTGGTGCTAGCACTTGTGTCTGGGCAAGCCTAGAGCTGGGGTTTCTACCAGGCAGAGAAGGTGTTCTGGAGAGGAGTTGCCTGAGTAGGAACTGAGTTGTAAAAGGAAGGCTGGCGGTTACGCAGGTGGAAGAGTGTTCCATATAAAGGGAACAGCGTGAATAAAGAACCAGAGAACTGAGAAGGGGCACTAGGTGCTTGCTATGCACCAGACACTGCTAAATGCTTCACCTACTTTACCACCTGGATCTTTGTGGCAATCTATTGAGGCGGGGACAATTATTATCCCCCTTTAGAAAGGAAGAAACAGATCTGAGAGGTCAACTAATGTGTCTTAGAGACACAGGTAGGGTTATAGGATGTAGGGGTGTTATAGTGTGTGACTCTGGGTGAGATATGAAACCAGGGAGTCCGAGTTTAAAAGACGTCCTGGAGGGCTTCCCTGGTGGCGCAGTGGTTGAGAGTCCGCCTGCCGATGCAGGGGACACGGGTTCGTGCCCCGGTCCAGGAAGATCCCACATGCCGCGGAGCGGCTGGGCCCGTGAGCCATGGCCGCTGGGCCTGCGCGTCCGGAGCCTGTGCTCTGCACGGGAGAGGCCACAGCAGTGAGAGGCCCGCGTACTGAAAAAAATAAAAAAAAAAAGACGTCCTGGAACTGGGAGCCAGCCATAGATATCTGGGGCTGGCTGAGCAGCAGTGAGAGGGAACAGCAGGATAGCAGGCACACAGGGCAGTCAAAGGTGGCCTTGGTAGGTGACCTGTCCCCACAGCAGGGTAGACAACCCCACATGGGCTTGACAGAGCTTGCTTATTATCTCTGAGTCTACCAGTCAGATCCTCAGTGTAGCTGTGAGGATCCCTCCTGGTTCTAGTAACTGTGATGACAGTGGCCAGGGTGGGGTGGCTGGAGAACCAGGCCCCAAAGAGGGACTTGGTCACTTAGTTCAGCTGGTTGGTTGGCTTCCAGGGCCTAGTTTCAGATATGTATCCCTTTCCCAACCACAGAGCTTTTTCAGGGTCACAGCACAGCTCCAGAAGAGATTCTTCTTAAAGGTACAGAGTCAAGGGGTCTCCAGAGTCAGGTAGAAAACAACGAAAAGGAAGCAAGGACCTTACTCCATACTTCTCAAAGTATATTGACTTTGTATCCTGTAGCCTTGCTAAATTCACTTATTAGTTCTCGTCGCTTTTTTGTAGATTCCTTAGGATTTTCTACATCTATGATCACACGTTATCTATAACTATAGTTTAACTACTTATTTTCCAATTCATATACCTTTTTTTTTTTCCTTGCCTTACTGCACTGGACCTCTAGTATAACAAGTAAAGTGGTAAGAACATTCTTGCTTTGTTCTTAGAAGGAAAAATTCAGTCTTTCCCATTAAGTATGATGTTACTTATAGATTTTTCACAGATGCTCTATGTCAGGTTAAGAGGAAGTACCCTTCTGTGGTAGGCAGACTAGCCCCCCCAGACGATGTCCAGGTCCTAATCCCTGAAACATGTGAATATGACTTACCTTGCATTGCAAAAGAGAGTTCGTAGACATGATTAAGGATTTTGAGATAGGAAGTTTATCGTGGATTATCCAGATGAGCCCAATGAAATCACAAGGGTCTTTAAAAGATGGAGGCAAGAGGGTAAGAGTTTGAGAGATTGGAAGATGCTATGCTGCTGGCTTTGAAGATGGAGTAAGGGGCCATGAGCTAAGGAATGCTGGGGGCTTCTAGAAACTGAAGAGGCAAAGAAACAGACATTCCTCTAGAGCCTGCAGAAGAAGTACAGGCCTGCCGATACCTTGATTTTAGTTTAGTGAAATCTGTTTTAGATTTATGACCCCCAGAATTGTAAGATAACACATTTTTTGTTGTTTTAAACCACTATATATATGGTAATTTGTTATAGCAGCAATAGGAAATTATTACACCCTCTATTTGTAGTTTTCTTTTTCTTCGTTTTTTTAAAAATCATGATGCGTGTTGAATGTTGTCAAATTTTTCTACATTTCTGCAGGTGATCATGCTTTTTCTCCTCTATTCTACTAATTTAGTGAGTTAACACTGACGTTCAATTTTTAAATCAACTTGTATTCCTGGGATAAAGCCAACTTAGTTATAATGTATTATCTTTTTTATACATTGCTGGATTCAATTTGCTAACAGTGTGTTAAAAGATTTTTTGTGTCTACATATATGAGGTATATTGGTCTATAGTTTTCTCATAATGTTTTTGTCTGTTTTTTTTAGCAAGTTAATTGCTGGCCTCATAAAATGGGTGGGGAAATGTTATCTTCTCTATTTTCTTAAAGAGTTTGTATAAAATTGATGTTATTTCTTCTTTAAATGTTTGATAGAACTCACTAGTGAAGCCATCTGGACCCAGAGTTATCTTTCCAGGAAGTTTTTTTTTTTTTTTTTAGGAAGTTTTAAAATTATGAATTCAACTTCTGCAATAGATATGGGTCTATTCAAATTTTCTATTTCTTGTGTCAGTTTTGGTAATTTGTGTCTTTTAAGGAATTTGTCCATTTCATCTAAGTTGTAGAATTTATTGGCATAAAGTTGTTCACAGTATGCCCTTATCCTTTTAATGTGTGCAGGATCTATAGCGATGTCCCCTCTTCATTCCTGATGTTGGTAATTTGTGTGTGCGTGTGGTGTTTCTCTTTTTCTTTCATCAGTCTAGTTTGAGCTTTATCAATTTTATCAACCTTTTCAAAGAATCAGCATTTGATTTTTCTCCATTGTCTTCTATTTATTTTATTTTTATTTCCTTCCACTTAAATTTATTCTTTTTCTAGCTTTTTAAAGTAGAAACTTTATTTTATGCCTTCTTTTCTTCAAGTGTAAGATTTAAAGCTAAAAATATACCTTTAAGTCCTGATTTAGCTGAGCTCACAAATTTATTTATTTAGTTAAAAATATTTTCTAATTTTGCTTATGATTTCTTCTTTGATCCCTGGGTTATTTCCAAGCATCTGGGGATTTTCCATATGTCTTTCTGTTATTAATTCATAATTCTGTGTGGTCAGAAAACATACCTTTAATTATTTCAATCCTTTTACATTTCTGTTTTTACGGCCTAGTCTATAGTCTGCCTTGAATATTCCATGTGCTCTTGTTGGGCCCAAGGTTTGTTAATTAAGTCAAATGGGCTGACTGCATTGTTCAACTCTTCTATATGCCTGTTGATTTTCTGTCCTATCAAGTACTAAGAGAGGAGTGTTGAAATCTCCAATTATAATTATGGACATCTATTTTTTCTGTTAATACTGTTGGCTTTGCTTCTATATTTTGAAACTCTGTAACTGGGTGCATACAAATTCAGGATATCCTCTTATCTCTGGTAATACCCTTGGTCTTGAGTTCTACTTTTCTGATATTATCACTCCAGTTTTCCTAAGATTAATGTGTGCATGATACATATTTTTTTACTTTTAGCCTGTGTTTTAATATTCAAAGTGTGTTTATCATGTAGTTGGGTCTTGCTTTTTAAAATACAGTTTGAAAATCTCTGCCTTTTAACGGAGTATTTAGACCACTTCCTCAAAGTAAAAGTTTCCTAAAACTGAGCACTGCCTGTGGTTTGGGAAAGTCACTCCTGCATTTTGTTGGCATTCCACAGGGAAAGGTTAAGTGACAGGGTCACTGGCTCTTCCCCCAGGTTCTCTGTGCCAGTTTTCTCATCTGTAAACTGGGGATAACTGTACCTACCTCACAGGGTGGTTATGAGAATTAGACGAGATAGTCCATATAAAAAGTGCATAGTAGGGAGGGTAGGAGGGAGGGAGACGCAACAGGGAAGACATATGGGAACATATGTTTATGTATGACTGATTCACTTTGTTATAAAGCAGAAACTAACACACCATTGTAAAGCAATTATACCCCAATAAAGATGTTAAAAAAAAAAAAAAAAAGTGCATAGTAAGCACTCAATAAATGAAAGCTACAGATAGCTTTAAGTAATTAGATAGTAATAACAGGTTATTACTGTTATTCCACTAAGCACCCTCTTCCCATTTGGCTTTGATGAAGTGTTAAGAAATGAATCCCACTTTACAGTTATGAAGAGCACTCGTATGCAACCTCATCTGCTGAAAACTACTGCTGGAGGCCTGATTTTATATGGTTATATAGTTATGATTTTATATAGTCTTTTCTCTCTATTCATTTTCAACCATGTGCTTTTCCTCTTCTAGCCAGTTATCCTTCTTTTAAATTAAAATTTTCATTGAAACCTATCAAACTGTACACTTTAAACATATGCATTTTATTTTATATACATTATACCTCAATAAAGTTGATTTTAAAAACTAAAACAGGGAGTTCCCTGGTGGCCTAGTGGTTAGGATTCTGGGCTTTCACTGCCGAGGTCCGGGTTCAATCCTGGTCTGGGAACTGAGATCCCACAAGCCACGCAGCTCGGCCAAAAAAAAGAAACAACTAAAAACTGGAAAAATTCTGTCACTTGCATCAGTGAATATAATATTCATGTATAGGTTTAAGACTAATAACAGGGACTTCCCTGGCAGTCCAAGTGGTTAAGACTCTATGCTTTCACTGCAGGGAGTGTGGGTTTGATCCCTGGTTGGGGAACCAAGATCCCAAATGCCGTGTGGCACAGCCAAAAAAAAAAAAAAAAGACTAATAATAAAACCAACATCCATATGCCCACTTACCAGCTTAAGAAATTGTGCAACAGTCCCTTTGAAGCCCTTTGCCTGCTTCACTGTGCTAATCAGTTACTTTTCTTCATGTTTTTTTCTTTTCCTGGTTGTGCCAGGTCTTAGTTGCGGCAGGTGGGTTCCTTAGTTGCGGCAGGTGGGCTCCTTAGTTGCAGCTCACCAGTTCCTTTTAGTTGCGGCACATGTGCTCCTTAGCTGTGGCATGCAAACTCTTAGTTGTGGCATGCATGTGGGATCCAGTTCCCTGAGCGGGGACTGAACCCGCTTCGCCCGCATTGGAAGGCGGATTCTTAACCATTGTGCCACCAGGGAAGCCCCTTCTTCATAGTTTTGCCATACATGCATCCCTATGCAGTAGTCTTGGCTGCCTCTGAACTTTATTTAAATAGAATCATACTGAATGTGTGCTTCTGTGGCTTGCTGTTTCTGCTCATCATTTTAAACATTTATCTGTGCTTATGTGTGTAGTGGTTATTAACTTTTACTGCTGAATAGTGTTACATTCTAGAATCTACCATTCTCTCGAGTCCATATGGGCTGTTTGCAGTTTTTGGGCTTTTCCGAACAATGCTGCTATGAATACTTTTGTTCATGTATTTGCAAGGCATCATGCTGGGATGGAACGGCTGGTTGCGAGGTATGAGCATGTTCAACTCGACTAGTTAATGCCAACTGTTTCCAAAGTGGCTTATACAATTTATCTTTCCACCAGCAGGGTAAGAATTCCTTTCTCCACATCCCTGCTGACATCTACTGACACATTTTCACATCCTAACACTTCTGCCCACTTGAGTCTTTATAATAACAGCCAACACTTAATGCTCACTTAAACTGTGGCAGGCCCTGTTCTGAGCCCTGTGTGCATGACCTTGTTTCCTCCTCACGAGAGCCCTAGCTATGATAAGTGTGTTGTCATTTATAAGCAAGAGAGCAAGTCTCTGTCCCTCCCTTCCCCCTTCCCTCGTTTGGGCCCAGTGCCCACTCTCTGTGGCCATTTCATGTCTTCCTTCTCCCATCCTGGGCTGGGCTTGGTCCCAGCATGGCCTTAATCCCACCCCGGACCCTTTCCTTCTCAGGCTGTTACTCCCTGTCGGTCCGCCTCAGCCGCCCTGCATCCTGGGACCGGATCAGACACTACAAGATCCAACGCCTTGACAATGGCTGGCTGTACATCTCACCACGCCTCACCTTCCCCTCACTCCAGGCCCTGGTGGACCATTACTCTGGTATGGCCATCCCCTACCTCCATGAGAGCAGACTGGGATGTGGGTCTGTGGGGAAGATAGTTTGCCTGCTGGAGAATATCTAGGCAGAACAGGGACCTCCCCTCTCTCCATGCCAGTCCCTGTGCCAAGAAACACAGCCCGGAAGCCCCAAGTTCATCTCGTGCCAACAGAGCCACGGAGGTGTGCCGTGTTAGTGCAGGCCAGCCAGTGCCTCACCCACCACTGTGGTTCTGAGTCAAAGTCCCCAATGGCTGGCACAGTTCTCTCCACAGGAACAAGGCCCAGAGCTGTTGCTATTGTGGAATTCAGTTGATTCTCAGCATTTTCTGGTGCCTGTTCTGTAACAGGCACTGCAGCCACTACAGCAGAGTGTCAGAGAAGCAGAGAGGAAAGACTACTACTGGGAAAACTGATCGGGGGATTTCAGGACAGTCATTCCATGCAGCAGATACTGACAGAACAAGTAGAGACTGATCATCCCTTAGCTTTCTTCTTTCCAAAGCGCTTTTCTAACCAGAAACTGGGGCTCAAAGAGGTCCATCAACTTAGCCGAAATCACACGGTAAATTAAGTCTCCCGAAACCTAGCCCAGAATGACCTTTGACTGCATGTCAGCTTCCAGATTAACAGCCTGGGGCTCATGCTCCCACCTGCCAAGTGTGGAAAGCTGTCAGGGTGAGGGTGGAGTTGTTGGGGAGGAAGGCAGGGCTGGGGCCAGCCATGTCAAGGGTCTAGGTCTCTTCCTCAGAGCTGGCGGATGACATCTGCTGCCTACTCAAGGAGCCCTGTGCCCTGCGGAGGGCCGGCCCACCCCCTGGCCAGTCCATACCTCTACCTGTGACTGTGCAGAGGACACCACTCAATTGGAAAGAGCTGGACAGGTGAGAAGCCCCTGGAACGTGAAGGCAGAACAAAGGAGACTTAGAAGGACCCACCCCTGGGAACCCAGAATGGGCTTGTCACCTTCAGGGACACCTGGGAGCCAGTAAGCGTTGACTGAACTCAGGCCAGCCCAGGCTCAGCAGGTCTGCTGCGGGGACTAGCAGGGAGGCCAAAGTGGGCATGGATATGGGGCTTGCCTGGGCACCAAGGTGGCCAGGATGGAAGGTCAGACAAGATGGGGTACAACAGAGGGCACCAGTCCTGAGTGAAGTGAAGGGGAGTTTGATCTGACTAGGAACAGGGAACCACTGTGAGTTTTTCAGCAGGTTTTGAGAACAGGGAACCATGTGGTAGGTGCATGGAGGAGGGTGAGGCTCCCTGATGCAACTCTTTCCCCCTCTCCACAGCTCTCTCCTGTTCTCTGAAGCATCTGCCACAGGGGAGGAGTCCCCCCTCAGTGAGGGACTCCGGGAGGCCCTTAGCTCCTACATCAGCCTGACTTATGACATCTCCTTGGACGATGCCAAGGCCCAAAGCAGAGGCCAAAAGGGGAACCAAGGCTGCAGCACCTAGAACCCCAACTCAGCTCAGCCTGACTGAGCACCCCAGAGGCAAAGACTGTGCAGAGTGAGGGGAGGGCTGGGACACAGAGGCACAGCCAGAGTCCCACCTCTATCCTCTGTTCCTTCCTCTCTCAGCCCTAAGAAGTCACCTAACCTCCTCCCAGTGCCATGACCCGACCTACAGCCTCTAGTTCAAGTAAAGACCAGTTAAGAACAGGGCCAGGACTCCAAAGAGACTAGATGTCCTCGGTGTGACCCAGCCAGTTCCCGAGTTTGGGAGTCCCAGTACCACCTTCCTCCCTCTGCCTGTCGAGTCTCATTCTACATCCCCACAACCACTCCCACAAGGCAGAGAACGCCCACTAGCATCAAGGAGAAAAAAATAATCATTTAAGGAAAACTGACCAGTCTCATTCAGAATGCCACCACACCTCAGAAGGTAGAACTACGGCCTAGAAGGGACAGGAAGAAGAGGGGATGGGTGGCTTAGACGGCAGCAGAACCTGGGCTCTCCAGCTTCCACCTGACCGCCACGGCAAAGAGCAGGACCTCTGACCGTCCAGGTCCTCCACGTCCCCATTAAGCCCCTTCTCTGGACAGTCCTAGCTCTCAGATCTTTCATCTTGTGGCTCATCATTTGAACCTGGCTAAGCTTTCTTGGCTACAACAGCCTTGCTGTCTTGTAGCCAAATGCAAAAGACACCACCCGAGCCTAGCACACCGCAGTGAGCTCAGTCACGTCTCTCAGTGCTGAGCGGGGGCATCAGGGCATCAGGTGGTAAGCCCTCCCTCCACAAAGTCAAGGCCACAGCCTACACCAACTCCAGCCCTTGACTTCCCTGCTGCACATTAAGGGAAAGAAGCCTGGATAGAGCTGTTAAGGGAGCAGGGAGAGGAGGAAAAGGGAAGGGGGAAGAGGGAACGGGATGGGAGGGCACCACCTCTATTGCTCCTATTGGGTTCTGAGGCTAGAGGTGAGGTGGGAAAGGCTTTACCAGGTATCACCAACAGGGGCTCAATTAAAGATCTGATTTATTCAAGTATCTGAAAACATTCTACAACGAAAACTGTTATTAGATACTGCTTGTACTGTGCTATGGACCACGCACATACTGCCATACTGTTTTCAGAAGACTTGAAATGCCAATGTTTGATATAGTTTAAAAACCGTACACCTGATGGAAAAGGAAGACAATTTAATGTTTCATCCGGATCCAGATGTGCACAAATTACAGGACAGCTCCAATCGGCAAACAGGTGTTTCATGATGGTATCCAAGAAGAAACTGTTGGTGATGGACAATTCAGAAATGCTTCCCCAAAAGGTGGATGGTTCTTTAAAAAGTTTCAGGTCACAACCCTTGCAGAAAACACTGACGCCCAACACACTGATTCTCGGTCCAGGAAACACGGGTCTTCCAGGTTCCGCGTGGCTGGGGTGCCCCCCAACAATTGTGTTTCTGTGGTATAACTAAGAGGGTCCTTTGGACCAGACAGGGAGCAGGTGGGGACTGTGCACCGTCAGTCATAGTGGATGGCAGTGTAAAAGATGATCCAAATGACCTAGAGAGGAAACAAGCAATGTTCATGGGCTCCCTCACCAACAGGGTCAACACAGGCTCCCATTCCACAAAACAAAGGCATCCTAAGAATGGGTGCACAGTGTACTTCCCGGGGGCTATCCAATGCATAAGCTGCTTGGGACAAGAGCACTGAAATCAAGCTGTCTCTAATAGAGCCCAGGACCACCGTCCTGTGTTCCCAAAGGGACCCTGGACAAGTCTCTCCCCTTGCCAAACAGAGACCAGAGTGCGAGGGCTTAGAGTTATAGGTGTGGAAATGATACAGGTAAAGCAAACTGTACTGCTAGTAAGTGTTAGCATTAGCAACAAACGTGAAAACAAAACTACATCATATCCTGTCAGCTCCATATCAAATAAAGTAGAGGTTCTCAAACCTGACTCGCCTTTGCAATCTCGTGGGCTCTTTAAAAACATACAGAGAGATGCCTGGGCGCCACCTCCCAGAGATTCTGATTTCGTTGTTTGGGCTGGGTTCTATAATTTTTTAAAAATAACTTTGAGGTATAATTCATACTTCATGAAGTTTACCCTTTTAAAGTAAAGTATACAATTCAGAGGTTTTTAGTATATTCAGAGTTGTGAAAACATTTTGGAGCATTTGCGTCACCCTGAAGACAAAATCTATTCCCATTATCAGTTACTTCCCATTTCCCCTCCCCCCGCCACTGGCAACCATTAATCTACTTCTTATCCATATGGATCTGCCTATTCTGGACATTTCACATAAATGGAATCATACAACATGTGGTCATTTGTGTCTGGATTCTTTCACCTAGCAGAATGTTTTCAAGGTTCATCCTTGTAGCATGTACCAGTTCTTCATTCCTCTTTATGGCTAAGTAATATTCTACTGTCTGGGTATATAACATTTTATCTAGCCATTCATCGGGTGACGGCTGTTTGCATTTTTTGGCTGTTATGAAGATATTTTTAAATGTTTTCCAGTTTTCAATATGCAGCCAGAGTTGAGAATTAGATGTAGAAACTGACAATGAGCTCTGGATTTGCTCACCACAGGGAGACTATACAGTGTATCACACCACATCTTTTGGGACATTAACTCAAGAAAGGACATGCCCTCCAGCCTCAGGAGTCTTGAAAAATGGTACCCACATCACACACTGTAACTCAGTCAAGGGGCTCCCCTTGAATAACTGGCATCTCAGGAAATGACAAAACCTGCTGTGAAATTACCAGCTACACATACCATGAACAAGGCAAACGATGTCATAAACCCTTCCTTTGTGAGCTCCCACGTGCCGCCATACTCTTCCTCATCTATCTGTAGGTAGTTGCTGAAGTAGAGGTACAGGACACCTGCATTGATCAGGCAGAATCTGGAGCAAGGGAGAACAAGCACCAAACATAAACTGTAAGCTTGGAAGACTGAGAACTCCCACCAACACGGTCCAGCTCTATCAGGGCACTTGCTGTCGCACAGTTAACTCTATTACGGAGGCAAATGAAATAATACATAAAAACGCCTAGGCCCTCAATGGAGCTGCCCACTTGGTTGTGCTAGAGACTTAAAAAAGGAGCATCTCTTTTTAGCTGACCAGCAAAAGCAGAAAATAAAATAAAAATGAAGCACATATAAATTCTCCAAGTCCCCTTGAAGTAAGACAGAAGGCTGCTTGCTGAACAGCCCCAAATAGGTCCAGTACCTGACATGGGCCTCCAGGTAGCTCCAGCTCGGGGGGTGGGGTGGGGGGGCATGGGGAAAACACATGTTAAGCTGCTGCTTCACGGCCTAGTTGAGCAAGCAAGGGCATAGTAAAGCAGCCTCTGCATAATTCCCAACGGGAAACAATTTCTGAATGTCCACTGTCTGCTACTGCACTTGATGCAGAGGTGAACATGACAGTTCCCGCCCTCAGCTCACCGCCTATTAGGAGCCAGAAACAGCAGGCAGAGTGGAATTGAAACCAGAGGTTTATGAGCACTTCCAGGAAGGTCTTTGACCCCTATCACATATGATTTAACTGATGCAGGAATCAGAATACCATGAGTAGTAACACATCACTCTGCTCTACTGATCTCTATGTAAAAGTAATATTCATAAAGTGATCAAAACTCTCTTTTTATGATCTTTCCAGTTACGGCACCTAATCCAATGGGGGACTATATGCCTTAGGCCACATCCCTTCTGAAGGCTGCAGTAGAAAATGCAAAGAGAACAGGTTCCTCCTATCAGTTAAGTGTGGGCTGGTGTAGGGGCAGGGCAGTATGATGGCGATGAGGAGTGTATATGGGGGGGGGGGCAGGGAACAGACCCTGAGGCTGTCTGTGCAAGGTTAACAAGGAGACAGGGTGTACATACACCAGGAAGTCTAGTTTGTGAGTAGTCAAGAGTATGGGCTTTCTCGTGAGTGGAAGGAAAAGGAGCTGGGAGGCTGGTTTAGACCTGTTTCAGGACATAAGTACAAATAAAGTTTGAGGACAGGGACTGGGAAAATGGTTGAATGGAGAGGCAAGAATCCCCAAAGGCTTCAAGCCTAAGGACCTGGGAGAACCATGGGTCCAGTAACAGAAGCAGGGAGTCAGGAAGGACAGATGGTTCTTCTTGGATTTCACACGAAATACAGTCCTTGGCTTGGCTATGTCATGGCCATATCCTGGTCGTCTACTAGGAATCTTGGGACCCAGCCAATCTGGCCACCTCCCTCTGACAGGAGTTCCATTTTGGACAGGCTGAGTTAGTGGCTCTAGACAGCCTACTATCAGGACTTAGCAATGTCACTCTGGGGCTCAGCTAATAAGCTAGGGCTGGACAGTGACTGGAGACTCTGACAGTCTCCAGCTGTAAGGTGGTTGCTTAGTGAGATGAGAAAGGGAAATATAAGGGAAAGAGATAAATAAAGGATGACAGGGAGAGAGAAAAGGGCTGACATAGGCCCTGCCTTCCAAGGGGCACACATTAAGTAGAAAATGAATTCACAGACACAAAGGCATTTAAAAGTCTGGTGTACAAGGGGGAGGGGTCAGGAAAAGGACTGGAAAGGCTCACACTGAGCTTTAAGGATGGGCATAAATTCTGTATTGGAAACGGGAGAGAATGACATAGCGAATGGGTGGACAAAGAAATGAAAATACTGGGGATTTCCCTGGCAGTCCAGCAGTTGAGACTCCAGCTTCCACTGCAGGTGGGCAGGGGTTCAATTCCTGGTGGGGAAACTAACATCCTTCATGCCACATGGGGCAGCCAAAAAAAAAAAAACAAAAAAACAAAAAACTGACTCTCAAATGGATTTTTAACAATTCTATCTTAAAAACTCCAGTCTTAACAAAATAACAAATCTAACAAATACTGACTTCAGGGCTGGAAGGTAATATATGACTCTGCTTCTAAGGATCAATGGGAACTCGTTTCAGCTTTTCAAAAATTTTAACAAGCATTCACTGAGCACCTCTTAATCATGTGCCAAGCTCTATGAGAGACAGAGGCAGAAAGGGATGAATAGAACCCCTCTCCAATTACGTAAAACCTCAGCAGACAGAGCAGAACCATCACACTCAGTTCCCAGGCAAATTTTAAGTAATGAGACCCAAGGAAATGGCTTTACCTTAATAGGTCCTAGCTGGTGCCCACACCAGAAATGAAGAGAAGTCAAGTGGGGGTCCAGACAGAGGGCAGCGAAGGCGGGAAGTGGGGAGGAGACAGTCACCACAACTGAGCACCAGGCAGCTGAGTCAGATAGATGGAGGAAAGGGGGTGTGTGTGGAAAAAATCAATGTCCTTGGGCACTTTCCAAGAGCTGGGAAAAAGGTGCCAACCAAAGGAGGGAAGGGATTCCTTTGGAGAGAAACTGGCTCTGGCAGGACAGTGTGGGACTGAACCCTAGAAAACAGGCAGTCCTGAGAAAGTGGCATGATGGGTAAGCCACTCCAAGGTGAATTCACTGCAAACACCCTGTTTCTTGCTTTCTCAATAGCCAGCCATATTTTATCACTCTTTGTAAAGCTAATCATATGACTGCAGTGAACCACTTATGGAGTACCTATGATGTACTAAGCCCTACCTTTAGCAGTTTACTTGAATCACCTCATTTAATTCACACATCAATCTCATGAGGAAGGCACTTCTTTATTGCCCTCATTTTAATGAGGAAACTGAGTCTCACAAAGTGAGCTCCAAATTATGTAGCTTGAAAGTGGCAGAGCTGGAACTTGAATCCAGAGCTTTCTAGAAAGTTAAAAATCTGGGGCTTCCCTGGTGGCGCAGTGGTTGAGAATCCGCCTGCTAATGCGGGGGACACGGGTTCATGCCCCGGTCTGGGAAGATCCCACATGCCGCGGAGCGGCTGGGCCCGTGAGCCGTGGCCGTTGAGCCTGCGCGTCCAGAGCCTGTGCTCTGCAATGGGAGAGGCCACAGGAGTGAGAGGCCCGCGTACCGCAAAAAAAAAAAAAATCTGTTTGGGCAGCCTTACTCATTTGCCACAGTGGGAAGGATACTAGACTAGCTCTAGTCTTTGCTATATTATTTGCAGATTGATGACTTCGGAAAAATCCCGTAGGACTCCTACAAGACGAGATAGCTGCTGGGGATTTGAACCAGTGTCATCCTCTCCTAGAAAAGTGATCTGGGGAAGACAGGAGACTGACTACCTTTTGCCTTTAGATTGCCTTCTGCCTTCTCTGGCATTTTCCTTATATCTGCCTTTTTTCTCATAGAAAGCTAAAACTGGGTGACCAACATTCTAAAAATGTATCTACATACCATTTCCACCCTGAGAAGACCTCTGTGAACACCAGGTCCTGCCTGTGTCTCATCACCCTCAATGAGTCCTCATCAAATGTCCACTCTGTCAAAGTCAGTCAGAGGATAAACTCTTATGGTTTCCTTGGACAAATGCTTTGATCAGCATCATAAATCGAAAACCTCTTTAGGGACTTCCCTGGTGGCGCAATGGTTAAGGATCTGCCTACCAATGCAGGGGACACAGGTTCGAGCCCTGGTCTGGGAAGATCCCACATGCCGCGGAGCAACTAAGCCCCATGCACCACAACTACGGAGCCTGCACTCTAGAGCCCTCGAGACACAACTACTGAGCCCGTGTACCACAACTACTGAAGCCCGCATGCCTAGAGCCTGTGCTCCACAACAAGAGAAGCCACTGCAATGAGAAGCCTGCGCACCGCAATGAAGAGTAGCCCCCTCTCACCACAACTAAGCCTGCGCTCAACAACGAAGACCCGATGCAGCCATACATACATACATACATATATACATACATACATAAATACAACAACAACAACTCTTTAGTTAGGAGAGGGAACTGTACATTCCTTTTGGGTTATCTTCTGAAAAAACAGGCAACTCAAAGAAGTTTGAAACTGTTTCACACTTTTCACCCCAGAGTAAGGAATAAGAGATGTATGTGATCATGGTTAAAATAATATATGTGATTTTCCATGGGTGAGTATGACAGTTTGTATTCCCAGAGGCCTGCCTGTCCATTTCTACTATAACTTGCCCACAACTCCTATCCTAAGACAATTCCGGGACTTCCCTGGTGGTCCAGTGGTAAAGAATCCACCTTATAATGCAGGGAATTTGGGTTCAATCGCTGGTTGGGGAACTAAGATCCCGATACATGCCATGGGGCAACTAAGCCCGCACGCCACAACTACTAAGCTTGTGCGCCTCAACACGAGAGCCCACGTGCCACAAACTACAGAGCTCACATGCTCTGAAGCCTGCGTGCCACAACTAGAGAAGAGAAAACCCGCACGCCACAATGAAGAGCCCGCGCACCACAACAAAAGATTCCACATTACTCAATAAAGATCCTGTGTGCCGCAACTAAGACCCGATGCAGCCAAAAATAAATAAAATATAATAAAATAAAATAAATACATCTTAAAAAAAAAGAAAAACACAATTTCCACAAATCCTATTAATTCAACCTGGCGGGCATTCGGACTTGCTCTCAGTGACTGGTTAACGAGCTGAGCCACGACCGGGAGCTCGTGTCAACTGCTGCCACAGGCACACAATAAAAAACTGAGGGCTTAATCTCTACTTCTTCACTGCCTTTAAAATGTAGGCACCTGGGACTTCCCGGGCGGTCCAGTGGTTTGGACTCCGCGCTTCCACTGCAGGGGGCATGGGTTCCATCCCTGTTCAGGGAACTAAAGATCCCGCATGCTGCAAGACGCGGCCAAAAAAAAGGGAGGGACCTAAAACAACTTCTGCCAAGTCCAAGATTCTGGACATCCAGCACAGTGCACAAGGGAGTGGTCATCAAGTATTAGAAGCTCTTCCACTTTCCAAACTTCCACAGACAACAAAGGTCATGTC
The DNA here is from genome assembly GCF_964270905.1 of Leucopleurus acutus. Taxonomy (NCBI): domain Eukaryota; kingdom Metazoa; phylum Chordata; class Mammalia; order Artiodactyla; family Delphinidae; genus Leucopleurus; species Leucopleurus acutus. Next base: position 65,190,106 of record NC_139158.1, on the reverse strand, counting down.
AGAACTAGATGCCTGCTGCCAACAGGCAATATGGCAACCTCTTGCATGAGGTCACTAAGGACCCATGAATGAATAAACTAACCTGGATCTTCATAAAGGTAACATGCCTGACCCAAGCTGCTCCCAAGCCTGTGGAACTGACGAGTGCTGTATCAGACCCAGGAGTGCCATCATGGGGCCAGTTTTTTGATTTAGTCATTACACACACACACACACACACACACACACACACACAGGGGAAAAAAACAAAACAAAAAACCCAAGACTTACCCTGCTATTCCCAAGAAACCTCGCAATGGTAACACTCCCCAAATGACACCTAGGACCACAGCAATGATCTGTCGGAACCAGTAGATCACATCTAAAAATTCATCCTGTAGAAAAGAGAGAATGTGTGCATAATCTGGAGTGGGTGCCACAAGAGAGCCTCCTGTGATAGGTGAGGAACAGAAAAGCTTTCTGCTAAACTCATCTTCCAGAGGAATTTTCCCCAAAAGCAACGGTATACAGTTCTTGAATCTCCACATCTTCTTATACTAAAATGTGGTTAAAAAATGATGCATTTAGTTATCTTAAGTGATGGCTTCCAGGGCGTTGTGCTCTACATAAAAATTTTTAGGAAAATCATTTACTTAATTTTTTCAGAAGCTACAAAAATGAAATTGCTGTGATAATAACTGAGCTACTGGCCAGTTAGTTATCTGACCTGGAGAGACAAGAACAGACTATCCACAAGCAGAAGGGCTGACTGTTAACCAATTCAGTACCACCTTCCCACACTCTGAATTTTGAGTAAGTCACAAAAGAGAAAAGAGATTAGAAACAAAAGTGCAGGAGGGGGCTTCCCTGGTGGCGCAGTGGTTGAGAGTCCGCCTGCCGATGCAGGGGACACGGGTTCGTGCCCCGGTCCGGGAAGATCCCACATGCCGCGGAGCGGCTGGGCCCGTGAGCCATGGCCGCTGAGCCTGCGCGTCCGCATTGGGAGAGGCCACAGCAGTGAGAGGCCCGCGTAACGCAAAAAAAAAAGTGCAGGAGGCAGGTGCCTGCATATCCAATTTTCATACAAGAACACGGAAGACTCAGGTTTCTGACCTGCCCTGGACTGCAGAAACCAGTCCTTACACAAAAAAGGAAAGAAATGACACAGCAAATCAGAAAGATTTTACAAGAGCTGGGCAGCACTGGGGGCAGGACAAGGGCACCTTCAGGAAGTACCTCCCATCCCCCCACTTTACAGGAACTCTAGGGAAAACTACTTCTGATGAAAGTAACTGATGAAAAACTACTTCATCAGTCCAAAAAAATAAAAGGGGGGGAAAGACTGCAAATCTAACATTCTTTTCAGGCCAACTGGAATCAAGCTATTTGTGATGGTTCCTTCCACGCGATGGAGCAGAGTTGGGGAAGTGCTTACACTCAGATCTTCTGAATGCGTGTGACCAGTAAGGACATCTTGAAGTCCCCCAACCATTCCTCACACACATTTGGTGGTTTCTCCCCCACTCCCTCGCGTGTATACACACACACACACCACACTCACCCCTGAAAGGTGGTCTCATTCTCCCCTCTCAACTCTCACGCTTATTCTGTTTTCTCATTCAACAGAAAAGCACTGACAGCTCACCTTTAGTGAGCCTCACCATGTGCTAAACGCTTTACCGCACCACGGTACCCGACTTCAGAGTTGTTCGGAGACTTGAGTGAGATGACGCACAGAGGGCGCCCAACACACAGCAAGCGCTCAGTAGAAGTCTGTTACCGTTACTGTTCGAGTTAACCACGGTGGTAAGTTATTAATTCGACAAGGTAAGTCACTTACTCAAGATCCTACTGGGAGTAAAAGGCGGAGATCGAATCGAATTCACCTCGCTCTCGCCGTTCAGGCACCCGACCTGCCCGCGGGGGGGCAACTGCTCCGCCCCCTCCTTGCTGCTTCCCGCGTGACCCGGGCGACTTCACTCTTAGGCCACTCCGTAGTGAGCCCGGAGCCCGACAGCCGGGCCCTCCGAGTTCGCCCCGACACCCTTGGGCCACCCGCCCCACCACCCCGAACACTCGGCAGCGCCCGGACGGGGGCAGGGGCAGGCTCGGGCCTGTCCATTCGTCCCCGAGTCCCAGCCGGCTCCTCGAACGTGCGCCCTCGCCAGGCCCCACCGCACCTTGTCCTCCCAGGCCGCGTCGCTCCGTAGCACCTTGCTCCAGACGGAGACTTTGAGGGCCCCGTTAGCCAGCAGCGGCTGAGGCGGCTCCTCCTTCCGCCGCCCGCCGCTCATCCTCCCGTCGCGCCGCCCGGGCCGGGCCTGGGGCGCGCGGGCCGATCTAAAAGAGGTCGGGGTCTGGGGTCGCGGGTCACGGCGCACGGGGCGTGGCGGTGGCGGCGGCGGCGGCGGCGGCGGCAGCGGCAGCAACAGGCTCAGCGGATCGGTTCGGCGGCGCGCCTGCGGCTGCCCCCACTTACCCGAACACCCTGGCTCTGCTAGCTCGGCCGAGACCAGGAGCGCGCAGGGCGGAAAAACGCAGCGCCGCGCGTCCTCCCGCCGACGTGCCCACGCAGCCAATCGGTGGCCGCACAGCCGTCTACACGGAAAAGCAACCGTCGCTTCGGCGCAAGCGCTCTACGCGCGGGGAAGTGACGGCACGCTTCCGCCAGCCCCGCGGTAGAGTGAGAGGGAAGGGACAATCTTGGTACGGACGGCGACACGAGCGCGAGGAGGTGCTGCGGAGACTGAAGAACGGTGGCTGTGGCGAAAGCAGAGGTTGGAACAGGAGCGTCGTCCAATCCACCACAGCTTGTCCCGTCGAGCAGCGGGGCAGAACGCGGCGCTACCTTTCCCGAGGCGTCCTTTCGAGCCCAAACCTTGCTCCCCGGAAGCCCCGAGTTGCCCCTCAGGATTTAGCCCTTGCTCGTTTTCTCCCCTAACCCTTCAAGTCCCGTAGGACCTTGTTCACAGAGTTAATTCTTTTCCGTAATAACTTAGTGTCTCCTCATGCCTAGCACCCTCTTTTGACAAATGTGAGCCCTGAGATCCAAAAAGGGGAAGTGATTTTCTAAGGCTGCATGGCATGTTGGAACCAGCTGAGGGCTCCTCGGGGGAGTAAAGTTGCGAGAGTACTTTATTGGCTATCAGAAGATCTGGGTATTCATCTATCGTGGCCTCGCTATGGGCTTGGTTAGTGGTTCGCAAAGTGTGTTTCTGGACCAGCAGCAGCTGCATCACCTGGGAACTTGATTAGAGATTGAAATTCTGAGACCCCCCCATCCCAGACCTACTGAATCAGAAATTCTGTGGGTGGGGCCCATAATCAGCGTTTCAGTAAGCCCTCCAGGTGATGCCATTTGCACTGTGCTACGTAGCAAGGCCCATCATCCTACGTGGTGGGTTTATATAGGCAAAGAAACTTGCTCAGAATCACTCGACTGTTACCTGGGTCTGTCTGACTTCAAAATCTGCACTCTGGGGAGTTCCCTGACGGTCCAGTGGTTGGGGCCCCACGCACTTTCACTGCCATGACCCCAGGTTCAATCCCTGGTCAGGGAACTAAGATCTTGCAAGCTGGGCGGCGAGGCCAAAAAAAAAAAAAAAAAGAAAATCCGCACTCTTACACTTGAAGTCTTAAGGAATATCAATAAGGTCAGAACATCCTTTGCATACCTGTCAACATTCAGGTGTAGTTCTCCATCTTAGGTGAACAATGGTATCTCCTAGGAAACTTTTTCAGAATACCATAGCTGTTGTTTTCTCCCACAACCCAATCCCAAGATCCTGTTTCAGTAGGTTGAGTGGGGCTGGACCCCAAAGATGACACACACTTCAACAGACATGACTTTGTCTGGACCTGGTGGGACAGCCATATACCTGACATGGACGTACAACTTTAGTACTAACTTTCCCATGGATCTTGTTCTTATCAGCCCTCCCTTCTCTGAACAGTTTCTCTCCCATATGCAAAACTGTGGTAAAGCCTAACCAGCTCACTCCAGTTTGGATGTGCACCACTGATATAAAGCCTATTTTTTATAGACTCCCTGGTGGCATGCAGTGCTGGAGACAGACAGATCATTCTGTCATAGAATGTTGGGAAAATACCTAGACTGGAGTCAAAGACAGAAGAGGTAAGTTTTTAGTCTGCTGGGTCTGGTGGCAAAGGTTTGTAATGGGGAATTTGATCTGGGGGTTAGGGAAGACTGAACTCTGAGGGAAGAATAGGAATTAAGAAGAGGGAGAGGGAGGGGAAGGGAAGAGGGCATTCCAGGAGATGAAACCATGTCGGCTAATGGTGAGGTATAAAGCCACAAGTTGGAGAAGGACTAGGAGAATCATGCTGAATAATTTTTTCCAGTGGTATAGAAAAATAATTGATGTTCATCACTGTATAAGTTTAAGGTCTACAGCATGATAGTTTGACTTACATATATTGTGAAATGATTACCACAGTAGGATCAGCTAACCTCCACCTTCTCAGATAGATACAATAAAAAGAAAAGAAAGAAGAATCTGAAAAAGGAAAAAAAATTCTCCTGTCCTGAGAACTCTTAGGATTTACTCTCTTAACTTTCCTATACATTGTATGGCAGAGTGTTAGCTATAGTCATCATGTTGTATGATATATCCCTAGTACTTACTTATCTTATAACTGAAAGTCTGTATCTTTGGACCACCTTTCTCCACTTCCCAGGGCTCCCCTCACCCTCTGCCTCTGATAACCACAAGTCTGATCGCTTTTGCTATGAGTTTTTAAATTTTTATTATACTTTTAAAAGATTCCACATGTAAGTGAGGTCATACAGTATTTGGCTTTCTCTGTCTGACTTATTTCACTTAGCATAATGCCTTCAAGGTCCATCCATGATGTGGCAAATGGTAGGATGTTCTCTTTTTTATGGCTGAATAATATTCGTGTATGTTTGTATGTATCTCACAACTTCTTTATCCATTCATCCATCGATGGACACTTAGGTTGTTTTCATGTCTTGGCCATTGTACATAATATTGCTATGAAAATGGGGGTGCAGATATCTTTTTGAGTTCGTGTTTTCATTTCCTTTGGGTATATTCTCAGAAGTGGAATTGCTGGCTTGTATGGTAGTTCTATTTTTAATTTTTTAAGTATCCTCTACAGTGTTTTCCACAGTGACTGTACCAATTTACAATCCCACCAACAGTGCACAAGGATTCCCTTTTTTCCACAACCACGCCGGTATTTGTTATTTCTTGTCTTTTTGATGATGGCCATGAAGAATTTGTTTTTGGTACGCGGGCCTCTTACTGTTGTGGCCTCTCCCGTTGTGGAGCAACAGGCTCCGGACGTGCAGGCTCAGCGGCCATGGCTCACGGGCCCAGCCGCTCCGCGGCATGTGGGATCTTCCCGGACCGGGGCACAAACCCGTGTCCCCTGCATCGGCAGGCGGACTCTCAACCACTGCGCCACCAGGGAAGCCCGAAGAATTTGTTTTTATCCCAAGCGTGGAGGAAGCCACAGAAAGGATTTTAGCAGGGAACACTTTACTTTTCAGGTTTGCATCTTGACAAGATCACCCTGCCTGCTATTTGAAGGACTGGATCACAGTGGGAGACTAGTTTTTAGATAAGATTTTTTTTTTTTCCTCTTTTTATTGGCTGCGTTGGGTCTTTGTTACTGCGCAGGCCTTCTCTAGTTGCGGCGAGGGGGGCGTTACTCTTCACTGTGGTGCACGGGCTTATTGCAGTGGCGTCTCGTTGCGTAGCTCGGGCTCTAGGCGCGCGGGCCTCAGTAGTTGTGGCGCCCGGGCTTCGTTGCTCTGCGGCATGTGGGATCTTCCCGGACCAGAGCTCGAACCCATGTCCCTTGCATTGGCAGGCAGATTCTTAACCACTGCGCCACCAGGGAAGCCCCGGGAGACTAGTTTAAAGACTTAAAGTTACCCAGGTGAAATTTGGTGGGGGCAGTGAAGATGGAGAAAATTGGAATAAAACTTATAATAAATAATGATAATTATTAATAATTATTAAATTTAATGATTTTATTATTAAATAAATTTAAATAATAAATTTATTGTTAAAATAATAAATTTATTGTTAATTATTAAACTTTTATTCTTAAAATAATAGAAGTTAATTCTTTTTTAAAACTTAAAAAAATTTTGCTATAAAATATACATAACAAAATTTGCTATTTTTAAGTCTATAGTTCTGTGACACAGTGAAGTACATTTACTTTGTAGTGTGGCTATCACTACTATCCATTTTCAGAACACTTTCATCTTACAAAACTGAATCTTGGTGCCCATTAAACTATTAACTCCCTGTTCTCCCCTCCCCTCAGCACCTGGCAATTACCATTCTACTTTCTGTCTCTGAATTTGGCTAAGTTCCTCATAAGACTGTAATCACAGTGTTGTCTTTTTCTAATTGGCTTATTTCACTTAGCACACCATCTTCAAGGTTCATCTATGTCATAGCATGTCAGAATTTCCTTCCTTTGTAAGGCTGAATAATAGCTTTGTTAAATGTCCACGGTATATACATTTTATTTATCTATTCATCTGTTAAGGGACACTTGGGCTGCTTCTACCTTTTTGCTATTGTGAATAATGCTACAGTGAACAAGGGTGTACAAATATCTGTTCATGTCTCTGCTTTCAGTTCTTTTGGGTATATACCCAGAATGGAATTGCTGGATCATATAATACTGTTTTTAATTTTTTGAGGAATAGCCATACCGTTTTCCATAGCAGTTGCACCATTTTACATTCCAACAGTGCACAAGAGTTCCAATTTCTCCACATCCTCATCAACACTTGTTTTCTGTTTTTTTTTTTTTCTTTTAACAGCCAACCTAATGGGTGTGAAGTGGTAACTCATTGTTTTTGATTTGCATTTCCCTAATGATTAGTGATGTTGAGCATCTTTTCACGTGCTTGCTGACCATTTGTATATCTCTTTTGGAGAAATGTCCATTCCAGACCTTTACCTGTTTTTGAGTCTAGTCTTTTGGTTTTTTGTTGTTGAGTTTTAGGAGTTCTGTGTATATTCTAGATATTAATCCCTTATCATATATGTAATTTGGAAATACGTTCTCTGTCCTGTGGGTTGCCGTTTTACTCTGTTGATAGTGTCCTTTAATATACAAAAGTTTTAAATTTTAATGAAGTGAAATTTGTCTAAGTTTTTGTTGTTGTTTCCTGTGCCTTTGGTGCCACATTCAAGAAATCATTGTCAAGTCCAATGTTGTCAAGTTTTTCCACGTTCTAAGTGTTTTATAGTTTTAGCTCTTATGTTTAGGTCTTTGATTCATTTTGAGTTAATTTTTTTATATGGTGTTAGGTAAGGGTCCACCTTCATTCTTTCAACATGTGGATATCCAGTTTTCCCAGCACCATTTGTTAAAGACTCTACTTTCCCCATTGAATGTTTTTTTGCACCATCATTTGACCATATATGCAAGGGTTTATTTCAGGGCTGTCTCTTTTATTCCATTGGTCTGTTTGTCTGTCTTTATGCCAGTACCACTCTTTTGATTACTGTAGCTTTGTAGTAAGCTTTGAAATCAGGAAACGTGAGTCCTCCAACTTTGTTCTTATTTTTCAAGATTGTTTTGGGGATCCCTAGAGACTCCATATGAATTTTAGAATGAGTTTTTCTATTTCTGAAAAAAAAAAGTTATTGGGATTTTGATAGAGATTGCGGTGAATCTGTAGATTGCGTTGGTAGTAACAATATCAAGTCTTCTAATCCATGAGCATGAAATGTTTTTCTGTTTATTTGTATGTTCTTTAATTTCATTCAGTGATGTTTTCTAGTTTTCGATATATAAGTCTTTCACTTCCTTGGTTAATTCCTAAGTATTTTACTCTTTTTGATGCTATTGTAAATGGAATTGTTTTCTTATTTTCCTTTTCAGATTTTTCATTGCAGAAACAGAGTTGCTTTTTGGGTGCTGATTTTTGTATCCTGAACCTTTGCTGAATCCATTTGTTAGTTCAGCAGTTTTTTGTGTGGAATCATTAGGGTTTTCTACATACCCGATCATACCTGCAAACAGAGATAACTTTATTTCTCCGCCTCCCCCCGCCCCGCAAAAGTTAATTCTTTATATGTCATATTGTATCATATTTTGAAGCTCTGCTCTTAACTCCAAGATTCTGTAAGTTTGGGTTTACATGGGAGGAGAGGAGAGTGTCACAGAAAGTTGTATTTGGAAGGGTGCTTAGATCCTGCCCAAGGTCACACAGCAAAGTTAGAGGTCCAACAGCCATCTGAAACCTCATCTGTGTCCCTCCTCTTAGCTTTCTAGGAGCAGACAGAGCCAAGCTGGCAGCCTGGAAAGCCCTTGCCGAGAAGGTATTCATGGGACTGAGACGTGTTCCCTTTCTGCTTTTACCCAAAGCTTTCCTTATCTTAGGAAGTGGGGAATTTGGCTGAAACCCAGTGCATCCATCTGGTTAAAATAAACGTCTTGGGTGGTCTAAGATGGAAAAGAACTTAATGAAGAGTCAGATTTGGAAGCGGGAGAGACAGATTTGGAAGTAGAAATGTTGCCTTTGTGAGTTTGGGGCTTTTTAGCACCAGTTAAACATATGATGTCAGTCTTGGGCCTGAGGGTGTCCCTTCCAGTTGAATGCCCCTATAACACTGCCAGCTGCCTATAGCAGGGTTTGGAGGAAGATGTGCACTGAGGGGTAAGATTGTGGCCTCAGACAGAGATAGATGGAATCACAGAAATCAGGAGCCATGTGGGGGAAAACCAAGGAGTTGTGGAAAGAGCACTGGTTGTGAAGTAGAGGTCTGAGTTTGTATGCTGGTCCTCTTCTTTTTTTTTTTTTTTTTGTGGTACGTGGGCCTCTCACTGTTGTGGCCTCTCCCGTTGCGGAGCACAGGCTCCAGACGCGCAGGCTCAGCAGCCATGGCTCACGGGCCCAGCCGCTCTGCAGCATGTGGGATCTTCCCGGACCGGGGCACGAACCTGTGTCCCCTGCATCGGCAGGCGGACTCTCAACCACTGCACCACCAGGGAAGCCCCGGCCCTCTTCTTTTTGCTCACAAGAAATATTTTACTAGCATTATTGAGCCCTTACCAGGTCCCAACTTTACTAAATGTTTTTCATACATTTGTCTCCAAAAGCTGGCTGGCTCTCAGTCACTATACTGAACTCCTCTCCTTTTACAGTAGTCCCTCCTTTATCCACAGGGTACATGTTCCAGGACCCTCAGTGGATGCATGAAACCATGGATAGTAGTAAATCCTATGTATACTATGTTTTTTCCTATGTGTACGTACCTATGATAAAGTTTAATTTATAAGTTAGGCACAGTAAGAGAATATCTGAATCGCCAGCATCACTACTCTTGCATTTTGGGGCCATGATTAAGTAAAATAAGGGTTACTTGATCACAAGCACTGAAGTATAACAACACTGGATCTGATAACAGAGCAGGCTCCTAAGTGAGTAATAGGCGGGGTGGGGAGCACATACAGCATGGATAAGTGGAACAAAGGGATGATTCACGTTCCCGGCCCGGAGGGTGGGAGATTTCATTATGCTACTCAGAACAGCATGCAATTTAAAACTTATGAACTGTTTATTTCTGGAACTTTCCAGTTAATATTTTTGTACTGAGGTTGACCATGGGTAACTGAAACTGTGGAAAGTGAAAGGACTACTGTACCTTTACTTAAAATTTTTCTATAGTGAATGTTGACTACTTATGTAATTAAAATGACAACCTCAGGAAGGCTACACTTGACCTTTAGGACACTATAAACTCCTAGGAGCCGAGGGAAGTCAAATGGTCTTGGGGGACTACTTGGTGGTAGTCTTCCTCTCACCTTGTAACTTTGAAAGATGAGGTGCTATCTTCCCAACCCAGCAGTTTCCTGGGGATAAGTCAGTGTCCTGGACTCTCTGGGGGTAAGGTCTGGGAATTTGCATTTTTGTAAGCTCTCCTGATGCATGAGAACTACGTCTCTGGGTAATTAGTCCCAGATCTCCCACTTAAAAGCTGTGTGGTATTGGGCAAGTGATTTTTTTTAAAAACATTTATTTATTTATTTATTTATTTGGCTGTGCCAGGTCTTAGTTGCAGCACACGGGATCATCTTTGCAGCGTGCGGGATCTAGTTCCCTGACCAGGGATTGAACCCTCCCTGCCCCCTCCCACAGCATTGGGAGCACACAGTCTTAACCACTGTGCCACCAGGGAAGTCCCTAGAGTGTAGTTTTAAAATCCAGGGACTTCCCTGGTGGTCAATGGGTAAGACTCTGTGCTCCCAGTGCAGGGGGCCTGGATTCAATCCTGGTCGGGGAACTAGATCCCACATGCATGCTGCAACTAAGATGTCCGCATGCTGCAACTAAAGATCCTGTGTGCTGCAACTAAGACCCGGCGCAGCCTAAATAAATAAAAATAAATAAATAAATAATCCAGAGTCCTGAATCCCTAGGGATTCTTTATATATATATATATATATATATATATATATATATATATATATATATATATAAATGAATGTCTTATTACAGAGTGTTGCTATATTTCTTCTTTTTTAAAAAATAAAATTTATTTATTTATTTATTTATTTATGGCTGTGTTGGGTCTGTTGCTGGGCGCGGGCTTTCTCTAGTTGCGGTGAGCAGGGCCTACTTTTCATTGCGGTGCACAGGCTTCTCATTGTCGTGGCTTCTCTTGTTGCGGAGCACGGGCTCTAGGCGCACAGGCTTCAGTAGTTGTGGCACGCAGGCTCAGTAGTTGTGGCTCACGGGCTCTAGAGCACAGGCTCAGTAGCTGTGGCGGACAGATTTAGTTGCTCCGCGGCATGTGGGATCTTCCCGGACCAGGGCTCGAACCCGTGTCCCCTGCATTGGCAGGCAGATTCTTAACCACTGTGCCACCAGGGAAGCCCCCCTAGGGATTCTTATTCATGGGGCTGAGTTGGGGAAAAGTTTCCCAGTGGGGTCCGTGAGGCTGGGGGTCCATGGAGAAATCACCACTCCCAAAAACAGTGGAAAGGAAGAGGCCTTCCTTGACTGTCAGTCTAAAGGCATACCCCCCACCCTCATCATTACCACTTTTCCTTTTCCTTTACTACTGGACACAGGGCCTAAGGTCACATTGATAACTAAGGACTTGAAGCATCATCACGGCCCCCTTGTGAAGAATAGGGACATAGACAGAGAATCAGCCAACCCAACCACAGGTACTCAGACTAAGGAGCAGAAATGCCTTTAAAAAGCTATTTCCTAAATGAGAGTGTTACGGAACATAACATTCCTAGCTTCAGCGGAGAGGGGCCCTAGCCACACTGTCCCTGTCACCTTTCATTATCTAGAGTGCTTGCTCACTCCAGGGCTCATCAGTCTGAAGCTGGTTACAGAAGATACTTTTATTTTCAGGTCTTTGGAAAGTATTTGTAAGAAGCCATCTCTCCTGAGGCAGCTGAACCATCCAAATCACTGCCCCTTTTAGGGGAATATTAGTACTCATTTTCCACACGTAAAATGAGCGTCACTCTTGTTTTGAAGAGCCCTTCCAGCATGTTCCTGTTCTGCCAAACCCCAGGGCCAAGTGTCCAGCTTGAGGGATACTGACGGAGGGAGTGGGAAAACCAGGACCCCGGATGAATGGCTAAAGGAGCTGGGGCACTTTAATCTGGGAACTTGAGCAGGGAGGCTGCATCTCCAAATTCCTAAAGGAGAGTGACCTGTGGGAGAGATTCAATATCCTCCATCCAGGGTACTGGGGAGAAATCAGAAAGAAGCCAATTTGGTTCAATGGAGGAAACTTCTAGTGCTTAGCCGAAACCATGTTAGATAGCTGGATGCCAGTAGGCAGTGAACTGCCTATCACTAGTTTATATAAGAGAGGGACAGACCTCAGGGTGACCTTAAAGCAAGACAGACTGGAATTCACATCCTTGTTCCACTTAGTACTGGCTGTGTAAGTTCAGGCAAGTAACTTAACAAATCCCCAGTTTCTTTACCTATGAGAAGAGCATCTCATTTTTTAAATTTATTTTTGGCTGCATTGGGTCGTTGCTGCACATGGGCTTCCTCTAATTGCGGCGAGCAGGGATTACTCTCCATCGCGGTGTGTGGGCTTCTCATAGTGGTGGCTTCTCGTTGCGGAGCATGGGCTCTGGGTGTGCAGGCTTCAGTAGTTGTGGCGCATGGGCTTAGTTGCTCCACGGCATGTGGGATCTTCCTGGACCAGGGCTCGAACCTGTGTCCCCTGCACCGGCAGGCAGATTCTTAACCACTGCGCCACCAGGGAAGCCCTCTCATTTTTTTCTTTTCTGTGAATGTTTGTGTGAACAGAAGTTAAAAAGAGATGTTTGGGCTGCAATTACAATGTACAGTCATTTCAACAGAAATGCTACCACAGCTAGCTTAAGCAAAAAGGGGAATTTACTAGCTTACATAATAGGGAAGTCCAGAGACGGTACTGGTTTCAGACATGTCTAGAGTATCCATATAACATCTCTGCTTCTTTCTGTGCCGGCTTCATACTGTAGTCATGCTCCTTCCTCATTAGGAGAGGGGGGGACAAAGTTACCAGCTCACTAAGTTCCCTTACCACTTAGCAACCCCAAAGCTTGACTGCTGACGCAAAGGAAGACTGGCCCAGCTTCGGATACGTGTGCCCCCTGCACACTGTGATGGAGAGGATGTGGAATACTCGTGAGGCCCAGGAAATAGGGATGCAGAGTACACAACACTTCCAGGCAGCTACTAGAGGGAGGGTGAAAGAGGTGGGGCAGAGTAAGAACTCAGCAATTGTCCTGTCTCCAGGCTGGGCCCAGGGTCATAGTGGATCAGTCCTTCTGCTTTGAAAAACAAAACCAAAACCAAAAAACAAAAAAACTTTATTTGACAAAAGACAAAAACCGAAGTTATTTACAGTAGTTTTTTGCTCAAATAATCCAACGGGATAACTGTGCTTCCAGGGTTACCTCAGAACCGAACCAAGCAGAGGCTGCCCTGCCCCCAGCCTCCCCGTCTTGTACAAGGGGGGAGTGCCAACCAGAATTCAGCAGCATGGCTCCCTGACCCCTCACCACCCTCCACTGCTCAGTGCACTGTGGGAGGGAAAGTCCCACCCCAGCCCAACGCGCTTCCACAGTCCCCTGCTGCAAGTGTCCTGCAACAGTGACAACAGACCTGGGCTCAGAGACACGGGTGGGGTGCAAGAGGCCGGGCAAGCAGCAGCTTCAACTGATCTTGAAGCTGCCGTGTTCATTCTTCCCCAGCTGGGCCTCAGGAGGGTGAGGGTCCCTGATCCCCCCCGGGGCATGCCAGGAGAGGGCACAGAGAGGGGAGGAGAAGAGAGAGCCTAGAAAACCTGCCCACTAACAGAGAGCAAAGCCCCCTCTCTTAAATAACCAATCCCCACTCCCACAGCAATGGGTGGGCGAAGCCACTCAGAAGTTGGGGAGCCTCCCTGAAGTCTTCAGGGATCATCCCAGAAAGGACAGAACACATGTTGCTGCCTTTCTCCCAGCCAAGCCCACCCAAGTCAGCCAATACCCAGGAACTCTCCCCCTGTGCCCAGCATGGCAACTTCAGGAAACTACAGGCTGAGGATCCTGACCTGTCTTTTGGCCCAGTAACAATGTTATTCAGAACAAAAATATTTCACCTAAAAACCTATGATTAGTGTTTCTTAGGATATACTAGAAAGATGGGGTATATTGCTGTTGAATGCTATCAGCAATGAAACAGCAAAAAAAAAAAAAAAAAAAAAAAAAAAAAAAGCGGGGCCCAGGGCGGGGGTGGGGGTTGCGGGAGGAGAATAAGACTAACTGCGATCCGTTTCACTGTGAAGTTCAGGGCAGGGGCTTCTGCAACTCCAATTTAAAGAGAGGTGCAACAGAAAGACACTCACAGCGAACAGGCTTCGTGACCGATTCCCAGCCCCAGCCTCCTCCCGGGGCAGTTCCACAGGCAGCTGGGGGCACTATTCCACGTTTCCTCCAGGAACAGTTTCCGGCCACCATCATGGGAAAAGCTGCCCGTCTGGATCAGCTAAAAGGCCTTCCTGACCACTAGATGGCTCACTTCTCTCCAAGTAGGAGCAACAGGGAGCTTTTGACATTCTGGCCCCACTACGCCAAATTCCTAGAAGGAATTCAGAACTCAGGTCGCGGGGTGAAGCTTTCAAAGATAAAGAAGGGGAAAACATGAAAGAGAAAAAAACACCACCCCACTGCTCAGCCTAGCTTACCTCCCCCTCCCCTCCCCCACAATACAGTAAAGACACCAACCAACCAACCAGAAAAACACCTCTATCATCCTTCTCTGCTCTGCACCTAGAAGGTTTGGTCAGATTTGTTGGACCCTCTCTCTGGCTGTGGCTTTATCCCCTTCTCCCTTCTGTGCATGATGCAGAAAAGCCAAAGCCCATAAAAGTTTTTTCTAACTTTTTTTTTTTTTTGTAAACCAAACCAACAAACAACCATTTGGAACTTTGCAGAGATTTAGCTGGTCCCCCAAATGAAAATACTTCTTCCTTGTAAAACAATCACCAATTGCAGTGGTGGATCATTCTCAGTTTATCAGACTCCATCAAGCAATGCACTCTCATTCCCCACACCTGGGCTAACTACGCCTGTTAATGCAAACCACAGCAAAGAGGGAAAAATAAACACAAAGTTTAGCAAAAACCTAAACATTCAACCGGAGTCGGTTCTGTTACATCTGCTGGGCTCCTCTTTTCTTCTGTTCACACTTATGAACCTGGAATGTCCACACTTAACAAAAAGAGGCCCTGTCAGGGGCAACTGGGATCCAGCACAGGTGTGAGTGAACTTGGCAGGGTTCCTGTGCCCAGCTCAGGAAAGCAGGTGGGAACAAAGGGGTCCCGGGGATTCTCTGCAGCAGCAGCACCATGCCTGTCTCCAATCTCTTGGTCTCATCACTGAGGAGGCCTGGAGAAACGGCAGAGTCAGCAGAGGAGAGGTCCCATCCCAGTGCAGTGACACCAGCTGGCGTCTTCCTGCTGAAGACCTCTGGACAGAGGAGATGATCCCGATGTTTGGCAGTGATCCAAAGAAAACCCTCTGTAGGAAGGGGGACCAAAACGGAAACCCAGGACAGCTGGCTCGAGCCTCGAGCACCCCTATTGGCAGATGCCTACTTGGGGTTTTCAGAGACGAAAGAAATGGGAGTGCGCAGCAATGGGGGTGACGGGTCCTGCTGCTTCTGGAGCTCCATCTCAGCAGCCCTCTGGAGCGCCACCTCCACCAGCAGCTGGAAGCTGCTGAAGTCCTCCTTGTCCTGCTCTGGGGGTGTGGGCGGTGGTGTGTTGAAGAGTCCACCCGTGGGGCTTCCAGCTTCAGCCCTGGTCAGCAGGGTGAGTGTGCTACCAGGGGTCACCAGGGGCTTGGGGGGCTCCAGCTCGCCTTGTGGGAAGGTGGCTGCCGGCTTGTCTCCCTGGCCTGAGTGGAGCGGCATGGAGCACACAGACAAGGAGAGCACACTGGTGGGGGCCGGCACAGACACAGCCAGCACTGAGGGGCTGCCGCCTCGGGGGAGGGCCACATCGGAGGCCTTGCCCCCGCGGCGGGAAATGGTGTACTGGTTGGGGTCTTTGCCGTCCTTCCGAAGCATGTCTGGGAGAAGCCGCCGCCGGGCGTTGATGAACCAGTTACAAATCTGGAATGAGAATGAGTTTGAGAGACTGTGATCAGTTTACTCTCTCAAAACCGGCTGCAAAGCACCTGCGTTCCTGGCCCCAGAAACACAGCAGCAAACAATTCAGGCACAATCGCAGCCCTCAGATTTACGTTGGGCAGAGAGAGTTAAAGAAGAAATGATATAACTGAAAATAAACTGCAACTGTGATCCAGCCAATGAAGGGAAGGTACGTCGGTGCTGTTGGACACAGTAATGGGAAGACCCAATCCAGTCTTCGTGGACTCGGGGTAGTATTCTCTGAGGAAACGGCTTGCGAACTGAGATCTGAAGGGTAAGCAGTAAACCTACTTATCAGGTGGGAGGCCAGAGGGGAGAAGAGCATTCGATTGAGAAGGATCAACACCTGAAAAGTGCCTATGACAAGCTCAGAGAAGGATGTCCTGTTTGGATGGAGCTCAGAGTGGTAACTAGAGGTTACCTCTCATGGTGGGGATCTGGTTCTTTATTCCAAGGAAGATGGGGAGCCGCAGGAGGGTTTTAGGCAAAGAATGCTAAAAATGCTATGTGGAGAACAGAGTGGAAGCAGAGTGCAAGGTTAGTACTTCACGTTAGGTTAAGGGAGATGATGAGAAGATGACAAACGTTTGATCTGTCTGGGAAACTGGAAATGACAGGACCTGGTGCCCAGTTGGATATGGGTGTGTGAGAGGAGAGGGGATGGGGCCAAGGGTCATTCACTCCTAAGATTCTAGACTAGAGTCTTGCTGTATGCCAGGGAAAGAGCCACAAAGACACTAAAGGGACTCTCAGGTAGAAGAAGTTATTGTTTCCAAGCAAAACCAAGGTCAGTGGTTGAATGTGCATTCAACCAACATCCTTAAATCCTTTTTTCCTATATGCTGCTGAGAAAGCTACCATTAACCGTGACCCCATTCCTGTCCAGCTGATTGTTTAGATCAATCCTCTTGGGCCTATGCCTGAGGCATGACATTTCTTACTGTTAAGTGGTCTGCTGCAAAACCAAGGCATATCTAGCACCCATCCTATATTTGTCTGGACCCTTTATAATAGCCTCCAGATCCACAGCTCTCCAATCCAGCCTCGTCACTGGTTGTCACTCACTTTCTAAAATGTATTACTGTTATTCCTGTTCTAGAAAACTGCCATTTGTCTCCTACTGCCTATAGGAACAACTCCAGACTCTTGGGCCTGGGTGTTAAAAGCCTCCCCTGTTCATGGCCTATCTTTCCAGCCCTTGTATTCTTCTTCTTTTTCTTTTTTTTAATTTATTTATTTTTGGCTGCGTTGGGTCTTCGTTGCTGCGTGTGGGCTTCTCATCGCAGTGGCTTCTCGTTGTGGAACATGGGCTCTAGGCGCGTGGGCTTCAGTACTTGTAGCTTGTGTGCTCTAAAGTGCAGGCTCAGTAGTTGTGGTGCACAGGCTTAGTTGCTCCGCAGCATGTGGGATCTTCCCGGACCAGGGCTTGAACCCACGTCATCCTGCGCTGGCAGGCAGATTCTCAACCACTGCGCCACCAGGGAAGCCCCTATATTCTTCTTCATGTGAAATTGCTCATCAGCCCTCACTGAGGCCCTGTGCTTTAAAAAACAAAACAAAACTCCATGCCTCTTGCACATCACATTCCTTCTTTCTGGAACACCCTCTTCTCTACCTGGAGAATGCCTACTATTCTAAGTCTTGGCTGATCTAAGATATCAGAGATCGGGCTGAGGCAGAGGAAATGGTTTCAGAACACATCTCTCCTCACCTGCAGCTGCTGTAGGGCCTGGCAGTTTCTTTCCATACCTGAATGAATGACACCATGAGGGTAGATAACTGTTCAGGAAGAGTGTGAACAGTTTCTGCACACCCCGGAGGAGAAGGCACCTAATCATGGCATCATTACTGATCAAGCGAAAAGATCAGCCACTTACACCCTCCTTCCTTTCATTTACTCCTAACAGCCTGGAGATGTGACGAGACCAATCCTTTAACAAGCGCACCTGGGCATTATTTAAAAAGTTATGGATTAGACTAGAGAACAGGTTCCTAGCTGCGTGGCTGGTGTAAGGCTCATTAACACAAAACCCGTTTCTCCTTCAACAGGCAAATACAAGCCTTTATCATTTTTTCCATGTCTCTCTCCCTCCTGCCCTCCACTGGAGGAGCTGCCACAGGGGAAAAGTTGCCTAATCACTTTCCTGCTAACAGAAAAGTAGCTGGAGAGAAGAGACAAACTGTGGGAGTGTGTTGGTGATGAGGCCTGGGTGTGGCACGGTATGCCCCCACATATCTAGGCATCTTTCTGGGAGCCTTCGTTGAGAAGCTTTACCAATAGCTGACGTTTACGAAGCACTGTACAGCTACGCAATTTTCTTCTAACAGTTTTATCAGCCCTATGAGTTTGATCAGCTCCCATTTTACTGATGAACATATATAAAGCTGAGCCTGGAGAAGTCAGGCAGGATTCTACCTCCAGCCAGGGATCCCCACGCCTGGACCTTTGGATCTGGAGGAACGAGAACCCCTACTCTCTGAATCTTTCTCTCAGACTATCACAGGAGCCCAGAGCCCAGCTTATGTTACTCACTACAATGGTCAAGTTAGAACTTCTCACCTTCCTGTTGCTCTCCCTTTCAAGGCTTCGTGCTCACTCAAATAGTATTTATCGATGCTTGCTACGTGCCAGGCCAGTTCTCGGTGCCGGGCATGCTTCTGTGAATTAAACAGATGTGCACTCTGCCTTGCGGAGCTTATGGTCCATCTAGTTGTGGAGACTGGCAATGAACGAACATCGCTATAGCAACGAGCAGTGCCAGGAAGGAAAGAGACAGGAATAAAAAGATAGTATATAAAGATGAGAGAGACCTCCGTAGATAAGGGGTCTGGGAAGGCTGAGACCTAACAGATAAGAAAGAGCCAGCCACACAGAAAGCTGAGGGAAGAGTGTTCTAGACAGAGGCAACAGCAAATGTCAAGGTCCTGAGGCAGGAAAGGGTTTGGTTTAAGGAACAGACAGAAGCAGGCAGGGCTGATCCCACTAGGCCAGAACACCATGCTTAACCACCACCATGCGTAACCACCAAAGGGGCCCGAACAGTGGCTTAAGCTAGTTTTCACACTGTACGTCCTTCTCCTGGTCCTGTCTTTGCTCTCCTCTCAGTTCATCAACAGAAACTTACAGAGCATGTAGTAGCTGCTGTAGGGGAAGAAATGACAGGAACCCCTCCCCCACACCTCTCCTGTGCTGAGATGCCAGGAACTGTGTGGGCTGCGGCAATGCCTAACATTCCTCTAATGGGTGACTGGATCAAAGGCCCAACTCTCTTCAGGGCTCCCATACCAGTTTCTACCCCTATCACCTTCCTTAGCTGACACCTGGGCAAGGCCTTGAGTACCATTACCCAGCCAAAGGGATGGCCACCTATGACAAGAGCAGGCGCCTGGAGTTGGCATGGCTCCTTGCCCAGCAGCCTGCAGCTGTACCTGTTCCACAGGTGACCCAAGGATAGCACCAGGCTCCAGGTCCTGTCAGGCTGGGAAAGCTCATGGGCAGGGCAGAACCAGAGCCTTCTTGTGGCTTCTCTCCCTTTCCATTCCAGCCTGGAAGGACCCTGCCTCTGGGGTTCTCATTTACCCCTTACCTCTCTGGTCCTCTCAGTACACACACAGACACAGACACACACACAGACAGACACACACACAGACAGACACACACACAAGACAGACACACACAGACACACAGACACACAGACACACACACACACACACACACACACACACACACACACACACACACACACACACACACACACACACACACACAGAGCAGGCATCAGCTGACACTGTTTGAGCTGCTCATTCCAATCCTGGCTGGAGTTGCAGGGGAGCCCCAAGGGAGAAGGAAGACTGAACAGCTGAGTGGACGAAGGAACTAAGGATCTTTGACACAAGGTATCACGCCAACCATCTCACTTGCACGTTTAATCTGCATGAAAGCCTGGACGGTAGTAAGCAGTGTCCCCAAAGTACTACAGAGAGACCTGGAACTCAGAGATGAGAGAACCTGCCCAAAGTCACACAGCCTCCGAGTACAGAGCTGGGATTCAAACTCAGGTCTCCTGCTGCTGTTCTCATTCTGGTCTGCTGTGTTACCAACAGAGGAACAAAATGGATAGCTGCAAGGCATCACCATAATCCTAAAAGCAGATTCTTGCTGAACACAAAACGTATCAGGCGCTGTTCTGAACATTTCCCATCTAACTAACTCATTTAATCTTCAACAGCCTATGAGAGGTTCTGTGATGATCTCCATTTTATGTGAACCACTGAAGAAACAGAGACCCTGATCAGAGAGACTCGGCAACTTGCTCAAGGTCACAAGGGCAAAGGCTAGGATGGGATCCAGATACAGCCTGATTCCAGGCAGCTACCGCTGTCAGGTGAAGACAACAGACGGAGGAGAGTCAGCCTGAGGCCTTTTCTCCTTGCTCAGATGCTTCCGTCTCTCCATCCTGCAGCTGCCTCCTTGGCTACCTGCGCTACAGGAGAGCACTACACCTCTCCACCTCAGCCCAGGATGCAGGGGAAACGCGACCTGGCTCAAGAGGAGTAGGGACTAGTGCTTTTGTTGAGAGCAGTCTTGGGGAGGGGAGCGTGGCGTTTACTAGCAGATGCGTGGGCACTTAGCCTCTAGCTGCACCTCCCATTTTGGCTTCTAATTCTGAGAAGAGAACAGCAGAAAAACACCCCCCCACGTGCTCACCCTGGTCCACAGAAAACTTGGCAGCCTACTTACTGTTTTGTCTTCTCATCCGATAGAAATGCACAGCTGAGGGCAGCCGGGCAAGGGCACAAGGCCCGAGTGCACCACCAGTGCCAGCTGCGATAATGGGCTCTGCGGATTTTCTGTAGCCCCTTCCAGCAGCCTGACCCACGCCTAAGTCAGGAAAAAAGCATGTGACTTGCCCCAATTCAAGGTCCTCGGGGAGGGGGTAGGAGAATGCCAAGGTGAATTCTGTGATTGATACGGCAAAACACAGGCTGGGTGCCTGAAAGCCTGTCTCTACCATAAAACAGGGCCCTATCTGAAAGGCTGCTGCCCTGTCAGTATTTTCTTTTTTTTTTTAATCAGTGGCTGAGATGAAGGACACGGGAGGAATCACTGTGGCAAATGGGAGTGGGAGGGGCACTAGGGAGCAGATAAAGGCCATGAGGACCAGAGCAGGGCTTTTGAAGGCGACACAAGTGCTTTAATTGTAATGTCTTTTCAACTGTGAAAGACAGAAGCAAAAGAGGGGAGAGAGAGGGCATGGAGAGACCTTTCCCAAACATCACGGTCCCAGTGTGGTGACCACCCGTATCCAGGTGCTCCTAAAGGCTGCTGGCTGTATTAGAATAACCTTGAGGGTGATTTTAAAAAACTGCTCTGGTCTCATCCGCCTCAGAGATGGGGGGCAGGGGAGAGGGGTGGGTGGAATCAGGAATGTGTTTTTAAACAAGCTCTCCAGAGTTCTGCCACCCAAGCTTACCAATGGTTTAACCCACTGGTTTAACTTGTCCTTGTGGGCCAAACCCTTTACTTAAGCAAAAAAGCTTACACAAAAGCTCAAAAAATATACAAATGAAAGGCCTTAAGGTGGGGAGACAGTGGTTACCAGGAGGAAGAATCGGGAGGCAGCTATCTTTGGAGCCAGAGTAAGGAGAGCAGCTTCGAGAGATACAAGTTCACTGAGGGCAGGGCCAAGCCACCCCCTCACCACACAGCAGGCCACTACAGCTTCTGCACCAGGCTCCTTTCTTGCCCAGTACAAGTACCAGAGGGACTGCTGCCCCTCACCTCCCCAATCCTTCAAGTCTGTCAGGATTCCATTCATATACAGCTTCCGGAGAAGCCCTGCCTACCAGGGCAGCTCAGCTGACACACACTGAATTCTCACTGAATTCTCAGTCCTTTCAATGTCTTCCCTCCCCCAGGGGGGACAGTGCCTGTTCTACTGTTGTGTTCCCAGCACACAGCACTGGGTCTGGCACAGAGCACAGCCCCAATCAATATTACACAGAGAAGGAATGGGCACGAACTCTCCCCGCCACACTTACCTCCCCTGCCCAACTGGCAGCCCCTTAGAACAGAAACCACAGCAATAAAGTGGGCTTACAGGGTGTCACTGGGACCCGTCAAAATCCTTCACAAATGACTTTTTGGTTTTACCCTCCCAACTGCCACGCCCCGGGCAAGTACCAGCTAACCAGTTAGTTAAATAACTCATTGACTTGCTAATGAATTGCTGCTGGGCCAGTTAAAGGAGACAATCGAAAGGGAGGTCCCCAGGGAGAGAGAAAACAAACTTGGCAAAACGTTGATGCTTGCTGGAGCCAGGTGATTGGTGCCAGGGGTGTGTTATAATATTCTCTTACTTTTGCGGTTATCTGCAAACGTTCCTAATAAACAATGGAAATTTAAAAAATTAGATACAGGAAAAAGAGATGCCTCCAGGGACTGACTTAAACCAGCTTTTCCAGATTGAGGAGCCACTACATTTCCTTTATTTCTGAGGTCCTGCCTATTGACATTTCCAACACTTTTTTTGGGGGGTGGGGGAGCCCGATGTGCGACTTGCAGGATCTCAGTTCCACGACCAGGGATTGAACCCAGGGCCCTCGGCGGTGAAAGCTCAGAGTCCTAACCACTGGACCACCAGGGACTTCCCTCTAGCACTTTTATCTGCATTTTGTCACTTCAACAATTATTTACTGAGCACCTACCAGATACGTGGCATTGAGCTAACACTGAGGATGTAGTGATAAATAAGTCGAGGCCTCTGGAGTTTAGTGTGTTCTAAAAAGCAATCAGTCAAGTCCAAATGCTGACCCAGTCCCGGTGCTGTGGGAGCACAGAGCTCCTCTAGGGGTCAGGAGTCTCCCTGGTCAGGGGTGGGAGCAAAGTGGTGTGGGGTATCTATCAGTGTGGCAGCAATATGGGGGGCCAGGGATGAGGCCCGCTACACAGATTGGGAAAGATGATGTTGTCAATAGGTTGGCAGGAGCCACTGAAGGGTTTTAAGTAGGGGAGTGACACGTGATCAGATGATGATAGGTTGGACTAGGGTAGGAAAGAAGCTATATTCCGGAAATATTTAAGGGGTAAATGTAAAGGAATTGGTGAGACCAAAGGAGCTGAGAAAGGGCTATCAAGGGGAGTCCCTTCGAAAGGGGAGGACCCAGCTTGGACAAATTACCTGTTATCAGTCAGGAAATCTGGGGTGCCTGTGAGACCTTCAAGCACGGATGTATGGCTGGTGCTGCTTGGGATTCATGGTACAGTTTCCATCAAGGAGTACTAGATGGTCCCCACTGCTTCTTTTTTTTTTTGGCCACACTGTGCAGCAGGTGGGATCTTAGTTCCCTGACCAGACCAGGGATCAAACCCATGTGGAGTCTTAACCACTGGACCACCAGGGAAGTCCCCCCACCGCTCCTTAACTCTCAGCATGCCTCTAGAACAGGGTGGCCACCAGTGGAACCCCTCCCACCAGGGGATGCCAGGATCCCGCCGGCCCTTCCTCATAAGTCTCCAGCAGCTAATCCTGAAATGGATTGGCTGTAGCCCCAGACCTACATTTCTGTAAGTGGGATCTGGGGATATGCCGTCCTAGGGGCCCACTAGTTCCCCACAAGAATGTTTTGGTTTTGTGTTTCCAATCTGATCAAGTAGGAGTGCCGTGGCCTCTGGCAACACAGGTTTGCTCAACTCTGGAGCCAGTGCCTCTGTCATACTGCACATCACAGTGCAGTCAACAAAACACCATCCACCATTTGTTATTAATGCAGTTAGATGGAATCTCATTCGTTTTACGTCTATTTACTTTGGAAAACTGTTTGGTTATTTCACAGTTGTGTATAAGAGCAAAAGCAAGAGGTTTTTTTACCCAGTTTTATGTTTGTACATGCTTAAGTGACGTGATAAAAATTATTCAAGTGTACACGTGAGGGAGGCAAGTCTGTGAAAAAGATTTTAAGAGGAGTCAGTACATTATTCAGTCTTGAGAAAGTGTCCCTGATAAAAGGCAATTTCGATACACTGTGGAAGTGGTTTGGTCGCACAGGTAAGAGGCACACTGGAATACACAGCTGGGGGAATCAGAGAATGCTTTCATGAGAAAATGCTTAAACAGAGTGAGCCAGGCTCAGAGAGGTCAAGAAACCAAGGGAGAAGGCCCCGAGGCCTGGGCGTTCAGGGGCCCCAGAGACAGGAAGAACGAACTAGGCTGCAGGCAGTAAGACTAACAAAGAGGCTATCTGGGTAATCCTGGCTCTTAGGCACCAAAACTTTGGCCTGTGCTGTTCTGCATCCTGTGAGTTCAAGTCCACCTCTTCTGGAAGGCCTTCTGAGGCTCCAGGCCTCTCAGAAGCCCTGCCCTGAGTCTCTGCTGCCATCTGCCCCAGCGGGGATCACTTTTTGCAAACCTAAGTGGCCAGGTCTTCCCCTGCTTTCCCATCCCAGACCAGACACGCCCTAGGGTAGGAATGTGCCTGGATCCTCTCTGGGATCCCAACCCTGCCCCGCATAGAGCTGGGCATAGTGCAGCGCTTGTCGGTAAACTTGTGAGGTTCTAGGAACTGCTAAGTCGAGACCTATGGTCTAGGAGAGATGAGGATGAAAGGGGGAGAAGTGCCCATGCTGTGCCAAACACCTCACAGTGGGCCTTGAATTCTTCTCAGTCCTGCCCCCCAACCCTTACGTGCCAGGAAAGTGCTACAATCAGCCCCCCTTTTCAGGTGAGGAAACACGAAGCTCAGAGAGGAGGCAGTGACTTGGCCAATGTCCAAGCTTTCTCTTGTGGAGAAGATGGGATCTGAGTCAGGGTCAGTAGCTCTAGAGCCTTTCTCACAAACTGCCCAGCGAGTATAAAGTCAGGTGACAGGAATTCTGAGGGCCGAATACTCACCATGAGGCTTCGTGGAAGAGGGACGCAGCTGGAAGAGGTGGGGGGTTCAGAGTAGGGTAAGGGAAAGAGAGACGGTGCCAGGGATCGGAGTAGTGGGCCAGGAAAGAACAGAGGTGGAAGGGGAGGCAGCGGGGGGGGGGGGGGGGCGCCAGCGGGGCAGAGGGTGGGCCTTTGCTAGGCCGGGGGCCTGTTCTGTGTCTCCCAGGTAGGTGAGAGCCCAACTGGAGGCAAGGCAGCGGCAGTAGGGGGGGTCTCACCTCAGCACCCGGAAAACAGAACAAAAACACCTGTAGGTCAGCAACTGGGGCAATTCAAAGGGGGTAATACCTCTCACTCTGACCAAAAGTGCATAACGTGATCTTCTGAGCTTGTTCATGTTTGTGGTTCACAGAGCACTTTCACATCCAGTTCTGAATCTATTCCTCCCAATGGTTCAGTCAGACAGTCTAATCCCACTTTACAGATGGGAAATCAAGATGTGGTTTACAACTCCTGCGTGGCAGAATGGGGTTTTGACCCCAGAACCTCTGACTCCTGCCCTTTCCTTAACCGTGACTCCAACTCATTTTTAACCACTCTGCAGATCACCAGCTGCCTCATGAAACCAAATTGCCAACCAATCTGGGGCTAAAGGCCAAATCCCAGACACTCAATGCCTTCTCACACTCTCCTAGCCTCCAGTGTTAATGACGACACCTAGACATTAATAACAATTCCTTGCCTCTTCATAACTCTCCAAAATCTGAAATCTAGCTGCAATGACTTCATGCAATTGTCTTCCCTTGAGGCAGAGAGGGTGGGTATTCTCATCTGACCTACGAAGAAACTGAGGCCCAGAGAGGGGAAGTGACCAGCCCAAGGCCACACAGTTGAGTCCATGACAGGGCTGGGACAGGACCAGAATCCAGGTCTCCTGCTACCCGCTCCTTACCTGCAGCACCGACAGGTTGGTCTGTCCAGAAAGGCTCAGCTTCTCCTGCTCTGAGGGGTAGGCGTTGTAGCGGTGCAGGTACAGCCAGTCCCGGAGGATCTTCACCGACTCCTTGGGCAGGTTCCCTCTGCGCTTCCTCTTGCCTGCCAGGGAGAGGAGGCCTTCATCCTCACCCAGGTCACTGTCTGACATGATGTCTAGGGGCTACGCTGGACCTCAGGCAAGCCTAAAACAGGTGACAAAGGGGAGGGGAACATTATTACCATGCGGTGCCTCTGACTCTTTCCCTAGTCTTCCAGCACATCATTACTAGAGCCTAGGACACCAGAAACGGGGTAATCGAAAGTCAAAGTCTCAGGCCATACCAAAGCCTGGGCAAGGTAGAAGGAAAGGCCCAAAATGCCTCTATTTCATCAGGCTGGTAGATAACTACTGAAATTAATGGCAGATCATTAATAAGCAGAACCAGACTAGAAGTAATTACAGCTACCACTGAGGCCTGTTTTCCATGCTCTGTACTGAGCATTTCACCTTTATTATCTCATTCAGTCCTCACAAATGCCCTCGTAAGGGAGACACTAATATCATCATCATTTTACAGATGAGAAAAACCAAGGCCCAGAGAGATTCAGAAAGTCACCCAAGATACTCTGGCTGTTAAACAGAGTTACCATGTGACCCAGTAATTTCACTCCTAATGTAGCTAAGCTACGAAGAGAAATGAAAACCCACGTCCACACAAAATGTTGTACAAAAATGTTTATAGTAACATTATTCATAATAGTCAAAGGTGGAAGCAACCCAAGTGTCCTCCAACAGATGAATGGTTAAACAAAATGTGGCCTATCCATAACAGAGTAGAATATTATTCAGCTCTGAAAAGGAAGTTCCGATCCGTGCTATAATGTGGATGAACCTTGCAACTATTATGCTAAGTGAAAGAAGCAAGTCACAAAAAACACATACTATATGATTCCATTTTTATGAAATGTCCAGAATGAGCTGGAGGGGATAGAAGAGTGATAACTAAAGGGTTGAAGTTTCTTTTCCAGGTGATAAAAATGTTCTAAACTTGATTGTGGTGATGGTTGCATAATTGTGAATATACTAAAAAAAACACTGGTTTGCTTTAAAAGAGTAAGTTGCATGGTATGTGAATTATATCTCAATAAAGCTGTTATAAAAAAAAAATCTCACCTCCAGGATATGGTATGGAAGCAGGGTTTGGACCCAGATGGCTTGCCCCGTCCTCCACCCCCATCCCATCTTGCTGCCAGGGTCTCCCAGGACCCAGTGAGGAGTCTGGAAACCCTATCAGTCTCCACAGTCCTACAGCAATCCATGTAACATTTACTGTGTACCTACTATGTATACCCTGCAGAGATGCTGAGTTATCCCTACTGGTTGTCTCTCATTCTCCTTTGTCATCTAGCCCCTGGCCTGGTCCCAGAATCAGTGCCTCAGAAATCCAGATAAATAAGCAAGGCTGGGCTCTAGTTCCTCCAACTTGGCTGTGTGACCTTGGGCAAGCATCCCTCCCTCTCTGGGCTTGAGCCTCCTCTTCATCTGTTAATTGAAGGAAGGTGTTTCCCTAGACAATCCAACTCAGTTGCTTATCCCCGACAAACTTCTTGTTCGCACACGCAAAAGAGATACACATTTTAAAACCAAAAGTTCCAGGACAAGCTGATGCCAGAATCTCAAGGCCCCTCCCTCCTCAGCCTTTTAACAGCTCCCTAGCAGGCTGGGCTAACAGACTCTGGCATCTCCCAGGTTTTGTTTCCTCGACTTGGGCCTGAGCCCAGATATCCGGGCTGGCTAGGCCAGGCTTTCGAGGGAAGGGTCTACCCTCCCAGCCGGGCCACCTGGAGGTGAGACAGGCATTGGTTAGAGGTGCCACTCCTCAGAGAGCAGCAACAGCAGGCTGCTTTCTGAGGTCAGGTTTCTGAGGTTTAGCTGGCCAGGGCAGTTGGGATCTGAGCTCAGGCCGGGATGCAGCCCTGGCAGGCTGTGAGAAGTTTACTCAAGGTTATCTGTACGGATTCCACCCTGGCTGCCAGTCAAGTCCCAGTCTGCAGGGTTCCAGTGGGTGGCGTGTGGAGGTGACCCCCTCAGTCTACACAGACCTCTCTACCGCAGTGTCCTGCACTCCAGCCATGATATTCACCGACAAATACAGCAGACACAGTTTACAAATCCCAATCCAGGAGGCTTCCCACACACACACCCCACACTCCCACCCAGCCTCACACCAGGCAACTCTCTAAGAGAACTCAGATAACTGGCACCAACCCATCACTCAGCCCCTAGAACCCCCAGGACTTTCACCGACAAATTCAGCAGACACACAGTTTACAAACCCCGCGTCTAGCACGATCAACTGGTACCACGCAACCAGTTCCTGGATATACGCCCACCCACGATCTCTCAGACTGGGACAACTCCCGACGACATCATACTAAGGGTCAGTTCTTACCCTAACTGGCCTGTGGTAGCACCCTCTCGACATAACGCCCAGGGCACCCTCCTACACACGCCACGACGCTGACCTGCAACCACTCCCGCGCCAACTTTCTGACAACTTCCCCAGCTCGGCCCGACACTCCCCCGGGCCGAGCACTCACGCTGCATTCCCAGCAGTTCACACAAAGCGCGCAGCCTCCCCCGCGGCCCAGACCCGAGTCGGAGCACATGGCTCCCGGGGCGGCGGGGAATCGGCCTGCGCTCGGGGCGCCTGCACCCCTCAGCCCCCCACCCCGCGTCAGACTCGGCGCTTCTGTTCCCCCGCGGGCCTGCAATCCGGGTGGGGCGGGGGCTCTGGAAGAAAGAAAACTCACGTGTCTGTCCCGGGGCAGGAAAAAGTTTGGTTCCCACCCCCTTCCCCAGCCGCTCAGCGCTCCTGACTCTTCGGGGCGCGGGGCTGGCCGAGCCTGCGCGCTCGGCTTTGTGCTCCGAACTCGGCCCGGAGGGGGAGGGGAGGGGGCTGGGCTCCCATCTCCGCACCGCCCCCCCCAATCCTGCGCCCAGACTCCATGTTGGCCGCCCCCTGCCCCGGAGACTGCGCGCTTCGCCCGCGGGAGGCTCGGCTCAGGCTCGGCCTGCCCGAGGGACCCGGCGCGCACAAACTTTCTTCGGGTCGCCGGCCCCACGCGCCCCGCTTCCTTGGCCCGCCTGGGAGTGACAGATGCCTCCGAGACAGACTTTCCTTTGTTCCAAAGGAAAAGGGAACTCGCGCGGGCTCCCCGGCTCCCCCAGCTCCGAGACCTTCCGGCTGCCCCCACCCGCAGCTGTCACTCTCGGGGGGCCCCTCCCCGGCTTGGCCGCGGCGGGGGGTGGGGGGGCTACCGGCGGTTAGCAACGTGCACTTTTGAAACCAAACAAACGCGCCCCCCGCGCGCTCACCCCGGCCCGGGGCAGGGGCGGCCCTCTACCGGGGTGGGTTCCTAGGGAGTTGGGTCCCCCAAAAGGGCCGCAAGCGAACTTTTTCCGGGGGGGTGGCACAGCCCCCCCCACGCCGGTCCCAGTCGGCACACCGCAGTCGGGACTCAAACACACCCGAGGTCACCCATCCACAATCGCACGCGCTTGGACGACGCCCCCTCCCCCGCCCGGCCGAGAAAAAGAAACTTTCCAAGTTGTCCGCGCGCCCCCCGCCCCCATCTGCCCCCCATCCTGCGCCCCGCACTGACTTTTCCCAGCAGCTTTTCCGTCCACGCGGCCTAGGGCTCGGTCCCGAGCGTCCCGGCAGGGGGCGGGAGGCGCCGGGGGAGCGCGCCGCGTACCTGCCGGCCCTGACACTCGGCCTGACAGCTCGCGGCTGGAAAGCACCTCGCGGCCTGACGTCAGATCCCCTCTCCACCCCTCCGCGCTCTCCTCGCCCTCCCCCACCCGCCCGGAGGGAGAAAACAAACTTTGTGAGAAGCGCTGCGAGCGACGCCCACCCCCCGCGGGGCGGGCCAGCGGCGGCTGGGGGCTTCGCCCCGCCCACCGCGCCCGGAGGGGGCGGAGCCGGGAGGGCACCTTCTTCCTGCGCCCACCCCCACCCTCAGGAATGCCACATGGCCTCCGAAGAGGAGTGGTGGGAACCCGGATCGGGATAGTGCGCTTGGGGGCAGGAAGTGGCCCGCTCCTCCTTTCGGAGAGCATTTCCGGAGCGCCTACTGTGTGCTCCACGCAGGGGGTGGGGGTCGTTACCCAGAGGAGAAATAATGCAAATACCGATGTTTGTTAGTCAAATCTCCGGAGAGGAAACTGAGGCCCAGTTAGTCCGGGAATTTACCCCCAGCTGGTAAGGACTGGGGTCTGAATGCGGCGCCTGTTCTGTCCTCAAGGTCGCGTAGAGTCGGGTAGAAGTCTCCCTCGGACACAGCCCCAAAGCACGTAGCCCCAGGGTCTGTCACACAAGGGGCAGCCAGAGGTAAAAATAGCCAATGTTTAAGGCAGTGACGTTAAGCGTGTGTATCACCCTCGGGTTATGGGGTAGGTCCTGTTATATGTCAGTCCCTGGTTCGCCCATGAGCTGTTCTTGACTTTGCTTCTTGTCATACAGTCAACCAGTGTCATTCAGCCCAGGTGGGTCCGATAGCGGGAGGCCGAGCGCTTATCTGATTGAGACGGGCCCTTGAAGGAGGCAGATCACCGTCTAAGAGCTCTCAGCGCTCCCTGGTTTCTTTTTCCTCTGCCCTCAACACCGAATTCCAGGACGTTTCCCTTGGTCTTCCCCAACCCTGCCAGCACTCTCTTCCCTGCTCTTTGCTTTCTGTTCCATGTACTGTAAAATACCTGCTGACCAACCTTTTGGCCTTCTGGGGAGACTTTGTGCCCCGCAGAGCCTAGCACAGAGGCAGCCTAGAAATGGGTAAGGCCTTTTCTGGGCCCCTGGTTCCTCATCTGGTCCCAGATATGTAGGACCCTCGAGCTTGGAAATCAGCAGCTTTGCAACGGTTTTTGGTCTTAATTGCCCTTTAGCTATGGAGAACTCAGAACAAAGATCTAGTTTGCTCCCCAGACCCTAAGCCAATCAGAATGCTGATTAAATGACTGTTAAGGTGCACCTGGACTCCCCATTGAAGCCAGACTAACCTGCAAATGCTTAGAAGCTAGTTGGCCACACTGCTTTCCTCACAGCAGTAGCCAGAGTGTCAGTGCTGTAGCCCAGCGCTCTCCGTGTCACAGACGGGGAAACCAGAGCCCAGAGTGGAGGCCCCGAACAATTTCTTGGAGCGCTCTGTCCTCAGCCTTATGAGAGAAAAAGGGAGGCTTGGGGAGTCTCAGGTAAAAAAGGTAAAACTTCCGGGCCCTGCAGAAATAGAGACGCAGGTGTAGAGAACAAAGGTATGGACACCGAGGGGGGAAAGTGGCAGGGGTTGAATTGGGAGATTGGGATTGACATATATACACTAATATGTATAAAATGGATAACTAATGAGAACCTGCTGTATAAAAAATAAGTAAAATTCAAAAAAAAATTTAAAAAAGAAAAACCTCCGGACCCTCACAGAACATGTGTGGGATTGGGGCCTACGTAAGGGGGAGCCTGGAAGGGAAAACGGGTGCAGCCAGGTAAGCCTGTTGATGCGGCGGTTCCCAGCACTTGGTGTCAGTGCATGAGAGCCGGACTGCCCGTTTTGGGGAAGCCTCAGGGGACCTGGGCTGCAGCCCAGAGACCTCCCGGCAAATTCAGCTGGCAGCAGCCCCCTAGGCCAGTGCTTTGCACGTCTTATGCTAGACGAGGTGCATGGGGCAAATGGAAGAGAGCAGTTCTGTCCTTTTAGCCTGCAGTGGAACCACCTGAGAGCCGATAACAAAGCAGCTTCAGGAGCCCCTCCCCAGGCTTCCTGGAGGGGGAAGGGGAAAGTTGGGAGGTAGAGGGGAGGCTGGTCGTATGTCTAGATTGTGCGTTGTAAACAAATTTGAGAATTACCGCGTGTTTCTCAACTGGTAAGTTATCAGAATTTAAAATATGTGCATCCTTTAAAAGCCAGTAAGTGTACCTCTAGGAATCTATATCGAGAAATAATTGCAGAACAAAGATGAATGCTTACACAAGATTGTTCTTTGCAGCACTATTTATTTTGCTGGAAAATTTCTAACAGCTACATGCCCCTCAGCAGGAGCTGACTGCTTACAGGCACTCTGGGACCTCTGCACAGCGGGATGTTGTAATGGGGTAAGTCTGTGAGCACTAACCTAGGAGATGGCCAAAGAATATTTATTATGACACTTTGCAATGTCCTAGCAAGAAGGGGCTTTGGGTATACTTGGTGAGAACTTTCGTGGGAAAACTTTCCAACTGGGAAGTTATTTTTATTGTCATTTTTCTCTCATCCAGTTTTGCCCCCCCATCTCTTTTTCACAGATGAAAAAACTGGGTCCCTGAGAGAAGAAGGGACTTGCCCCATGATCTGCCTGGGGTCCTGACTCCTGGCACAGATCTGAGGTGGGGCTTGGAGGGGAAAGAGAGGTGGGCGTGGCATCAGAGCCCATGCAAACCTGGTGGCCGCCAGGAGGCCATTTTAGGAAGAGTCCCAGGAACTCAAGATCCCTCAGGCCAGAAAAGGGACTGGATAGGCTGCATAAGGCAATTCTGCCTCTGTACCTGAAAACCCAAATTGGAGGCTCCTGATGATGGGGCTGTCTCTTGATTGTGCCTGTTTCTAGTGAACTTGGTTATTGCATGCATAGGTTCAAATGAATTTTATGCAAATCTGTTTTCATTGGGAAAAAAAGGCTCTTTTTACCTGGGGTTGGTGGAAATGGGGAAAGAGACTGATATTCACTATATTCACTTGGCTTCCAACATGAGCCAAGGCGAGATCCGGTAGCACAAAGGAGATAGGGTTCTGGGGGGTAGAGGGGAAGAGTCCAGCAAAGGCCAGGGTCAGTCAGTAATTCAGGAAAAAGCTAGATTTTATCAGCTGGTAGGGCCTTGAAGGCTAAAGTGAAGAATTTGGATTTGGCGGTGTGGGGTAGTAGGGAGCCCCTGCAGGGCTGCTGAGACAGTGGCTGAGGAGAGGTGGGAAGAGATTGGAGGTAGGGTGATCAGGTGAGGCAGCTCTGGGTAATTGAGACCAAACAGATGGAGACCTGTCTCTGAAGTCTAGGAGATTTGTAGCGCTCTTCCCGCGAGGTGGTGCATTTTCATCTAATGTGGATTTCAGTGTATCAACATCTTACTTTAAAAGTCTTGTAGTTTTTTTTTTAAAGTACATTTATTTATTTTCAACAATTGCAAATAACATTTCCTACATAAAGATGTTTGCAATTCTGAGAATTTCCTGAAATAGATTCTCTGAAGTGGGATTACTTGAACAAAGAGTAAGAATGAATATTTGTAAGGCAGGTTACCAAAGTGCTCTCCATGACAGCATTTGTAGTGTTGGAGTGCTTGTCTTGCCCCATCCTTAGCCACATCAAGTGTTAGCAGTTTTATGTTAATCTTTGCTCATTTGATGGCTGAAGAATCGCCTTTGGTTCTTTTAATCTGCATTTCTTATTATTATTGGTGAGATTGGATATCTCTTTTTTTAAATTAATTCATTTATTTTTGGCTTCATTGGGTCTTCGTTGCTGCGCGCAGGCTTCCTCTAGTTGTGGCTAGTGGGGGCTATTCTTTGTTGCGATGCATGGGCTTCTCATGGTGGTGGCTTCTCTTGTGGCGGAGCACGGGTTCTAGGACTTAAGTAGTTGTGGCACGCAGGCTCAGTAGTTGTGGCGCATGGGCTTAGTTGCTCCATGGCATGTGGGATCTTCCCGGGCCAGGGCTCCAACCCATGTCCCCTGCATTGGCAGGCGGATTCTTAACCACTGCACCACCAGGCAAGTACTGAGATTGGATATCTTAAAATTTCATAATTATTGGACATTTGTCACCTGTGAATTATCTCCACATCTTTTCAGGTCATTATGAGTTTTTTTTCTGACCTGCAAGTTTTTTAGTAGTAAGGATACTTAATCCTTGTTTGTCCTATTGGTTGCAGGTAGTTTTTTCCCCCAAGATTATTGTTTGCTTTTTTTCTAACACTTTTCTAAGCTTGTTTTTTCTTCGTTTTTTTTTTTTTTAAACTTCTCATTTGGTCAAGTGTCAGTCTTTGTGATGTTGCCCATTGCTTTTAGGCTCAGAAAGAATATCAGTGATCCAAGGATATTCACCTGGACTTTCTTGTTGATTTTGTTTCTTAAGGTTTAATTTTTAACACTTAACCCTTTGCTGCATCTGGAGTTTATTTTGATTTACAATGTGAAGTAAGAATCCCAATACATTTTTTTTCTTAATGGCATACCATTTTTTATCATCTTTCCTATGTGCGATGCCACTTCTTCCAAGGCATTGAGTTATTACACTGTTCTTCGTGGTATATCCCAAGGGGAGGGTATCTTGAGACTACTACTTTAGATGATGAAAAGACAGATTTTGGCCAGGGAAGGAAAGCCTTTGAATTTCTGTAGTGGAGACAGATTCTCCTCTGTGAAGCTAATGATGTTTGGGCTTTAAGGACCCTTACCTGCCCCTGTCTCTTCCAAGGCCCTGGAAGAGGTCATATGTTTTCATAAAATGTACAAATTAAGCAATTGTCATTGTAATCACTTAAGACCACTGTTGTATTCCACTATGACTTCCCTCCTCACTGTTCCCCTCCTGCTAACTGGCCTTCTGTTGCCTCTGGACATGTTTTTGGATCTGACTAAGGGTTGAGTTAGAATGCATTTAGGTTGGGTTTATCTATTTATGTAGCTTGTAGTCACCTCCACCAACAGTTCAAATACTGACAACTGTCCTGGTAGACGAAAGCCTTTCATGACACAAAATTGCAGGAACAGAGGTAGTGGCACCATATAAAGGTGTCCTATAGCATCCACACCAGAAGTATATAAGTAAAGGAAGATAAACAAGGTTGGAAACATGGATCAGAAGCTGGTCTGTGGCAAATTCTTCCAATCATGGAGATTGTAAAAATGGAAGCAGAGGACTCAGTTTTTGTTTTTTGTTTTTTTAAATTTATTTTTGGCTGTGTTGGGTCTTCGTTGCTGCCTGCGGGCTTTCTCTAGTTGCAGTGAGCGGTGTCTACTCTTCGTTGCGGTGCGCATGCTTCTCATTGTCGTGGCTTCTCTTGTTGTGGAGCACAGGCTCCAGGCACGCGGGCTTCAGTAGTTGTGGCACGCAGGCTCAGTAGCTGTGGCTTGCGGGCTCTAGAGCGCAGGCTCAGTAGTTGTGGTGCATGGGCTTAGTTGCTCTGCGGCATGTGGGATCTTCCCAGACCAGGGCTCGAACCCGTGTCCCCTGCCTTGACAGGCAGATTCTTAACCACTGCGCCACCAGGGAAGTCCCGAGGACTCAGTTTTTACCAACACTTATTAAAAGTGGAACTTTTCGGGAATTCCCTGGCAGTCCAGTGGTTAGGACTCTGTGCTTTCATTGCCAAGGGCCTGGGTTCAACCCCTGGCTGGGGAACTAAGATCCCACAAGCCGTGTGGTGTGGCCAAAAAATAAAATTAAATTAAATTGGAAAAAAAAAGGAACTTTTCTTCTTCTAAGAATGTACTTGATAATGCAATGTATACAATTATAAATGTACACATTATAAGAAAGACTGAATCATCTTTATTTTTCTCTATAGAATCATATTATGAAGCTATTATCATATAAGGTCAAAGAAAATGCCCCCAAAAGTAGGAAAAAATACTTGGAGAGGTGTTTCAGGCAGTTAATTAATAAAAATACTATGTTATTTTTCTGGACTTTGTCATTTTTGTGATATATGTTAGTTTTTTAAAAATATGTAGTTTGCTGTCTTTTTTTTCTCATTTTGAATAAAGAGTCACATTTGTGCCAAATTTTATGTATTTGATTTTACATTTTTTTCTTAATGAAGCCCCTCTCCAAATTATATGTTTCAGTTCCTACAAAACCTGGACCTGCCTTCAACCCTTAGGATGAATATGTTGGCAAAGATTAAGCCTTCCTTACCCCTTAAGAAGCTCTGGTTACAATTTGTCCCCTCTGGCCCTTTGGAAATGAAATTTCTTGCCCTTTACTCTGATTTCGACACAGAAATAAAACTTTTAAAGGCATCATTAAGTGAATGATACTTTATGCCTTCTGTTCTTCACCTTGCCTTTTTCACTTAACCGTATATCTTAGAGGCCTTTCTCTTCATATGTGAAGAACTTCCCCGTTCCTTTCAGCAATTACCTCTTCTTCCTTTGTATGGATGTACCGTATTTATCTTACTGCTGTACGGGGATTGTCATGTAGGTTGATTCCAGTATTACCATCACAAACAATGCTGCAGTAAGTAACCTTATACATCTGTCATTTCACAGAGTACAGTTGTAGGATAAATTTTCAGGATTTGTCTTCCCATGAGTATATGAGAAAAGTTTAGGTTGGAAGAAATTTTTCTTCAGATTTTTTTATTGTGGAAAAATATACATAACATAAAACTTACCATTTTAACCATTTTCAGGTGTACGGTCCAGTGGTATTAAGTACATTCACACTGTTGTACAACCGTCACCACCATCCATCTCCAGAATTTCTTCATCTTCTCCAACTGAAACCCTGTACCATAAACAGTAACTCCCTATTCCCCACTTTCCCTAGCTCCCGGCAACCATCATTTTACTTTTTGTATCCATAAATTTTCTTACTCTAGATACCTCATAAAAGTGTAATCATACAGTATTTGTCTTTTTGTGTCTGACTTATTTCACTTAGAGTAATGTCCTCACGGTGCATCCGTGTTGGAACCTGTGTCAGAATGTCCTTTTTTTTTTTTTTTAAGGCTGAATGATATTTTGCTGTATATGTATACCATGTTTTGCTTATCCATTCATCTGTCCTTGGAAGCTTGGGTTGTTTCCACCTTTTGGCTATTGGGAATAGCTGCTATGAACATGGATGTGCAGAAATCCATTGAGTTCCTGTTTTCAATGCTTTTGGGTAGATAGCCAGAAGTCTCATCAGATTTTGAAGGCATTACTCTGCTGTCTCTCAGCTTTTAGTATTGCAGTTGGGAAATCCCAAGTCATTCTGAATACTGATACTTTGTATATGACCTAGTTTTTCTTCTCTAGAAATTTCTAGAATGTCCTCGAATCCTTAGTGAACTGGAATTTCTTGATGATATGTCCTGATATGAGTCTGTTTCTTCCCCTATTGCTGAGAGTTCTGGGAGTCAAGAGGGGGGTGAAAGCCAGGTGGGTGGGGGTGGGAGGGTCTCACCATTTAGTATTATGAGCTCTGTGCCTCACTGGCAGTGTTCCCAGAGCTGGCGGAGGAAGAGGGCTGAGGGTCTGGACATCTTCAAGGGTTAGTACGTGAACTTTCCTATAAGCCCCTTGTTGGCATCTTCTCTGTCTCCTGTGCCTAGTGGCTACCTGTCCAGGGTCGTTCTTCTACCTTCTCCTAAAAATAAACTTCTGATCTGCCAGGGTCTGGGTTGCAGCCATGGTGGGTGGGTAGTAATGTAAGGAAAGGGATCTAAGAGTCTATTATTTTATATGTATATATTTTTGAAAGTATTTTTATTTATTTATTTATTTTTGGCTGCATTGGGTCTTTGTTGCTGCACGCGGGCTTTCTCTAGTTGTGGCGAGCGGGGGCTACTCTTCATTGCTGTGTGTAGGCTTCTCATCGCGGTGGCTTCTCTTGTTGCGGAGCACAGGCTCTAGGCACGCGAGCTTCAGTAGTTGTGGCTCACGCGCTCTAGAGTGCTCAGCAGCTGTGGCGCACGGGCTTAGTTTCTCCGCAGTGTGTGGGATCCTCCTGGACCAGGGCTCGAACCCGTGTCCCCTGCATTGGCAGGCGGATTCTTAACCACTGCGCCGCCAGGGAAGCCCTATTATTTTATATTTAGGCAGCTTTTTAAGCCCTCTTCTGCCCATCGTCCTTGCTATAGCACCCCCTCCCCCAACCTCACCTTCATGCCCCCTTCTAGAGGTGCCACTGATTTCTGAATTTTTTGAGAATTCTGTGGTATAAATCAGGTTAAATTTTCACCTTTCCTTATTGCCTTTTTGGTTTTGCCATCTGATAGTACTTGTCCATTTACTTTTTTTTTTTAAGCAAAGACCGTATTCTTTTTTTTTTTTAATTAATTAATTTATTTATTTTGGCTGCATCTGGTCTTGGTTGTGGCACGCGGGATCTTTGTTGTGGCACGCGAGATCTTTCATTGCGGCCTGCGGGCTCTTAGCTGCAGCGCACACATGGATTTCTCTCTAGTTGTGGTGTGGGGGTTTTCCTCTTCTCTAGTTGTGGCGTGGGGGCTCCAGAGCACGTGGGCTCTGTAGTTTGCAGCACGCAGTTTCTTTAGTTGAGGTGTGCGAGCTCAGTAGCTGTGGCGCGTGGGCTTAGTTGCCCCGAGGCATGTGGGATCTTAGTTCCCCGACCAGGGCTCGAACCCGTGTTCCCTGCATTGGAAGGCGGCTTCTTGACCACTGTGCCACCAGGGAAGTCCCCTTGTCCATTTACTTTCTACCCTCAACAATTCTGTAGTGCTCCCCTCTCCCATTCTCCTCTTTCTTGTGGGTTTATGCATTTTGAAAGTAGAGTTTCAAAAGGGAGCCACATTACATACCTGTGATACCTCTACCATCTTCAACTTAATTTTTTTCCCACATGGCTTCCCAATGGTCCCAGCACCCTTGTGTTGAGTAGTCTACCTTGCTCCCTCCGGGTTGAGATGCCAGCCTTATCCTACACCAAATAGCAGGTCCCATTTTTCTGTGGATTCTATTACTGAGCTTTGTCTTCTGTTTCAACAGGTCTTTATTGAGCACATTCTATGTGCCAGACTCTGATCTAGGCCAGGCTCTGATCTAGGCACTGGAGATAAAAGCAGTGTATAAAGTACAACCTCCGCCTCCTGGAGATTCCATTCTAGTGAAGGGAGACAGGCAATAAATAATGTCAGGTGATGGTAAGTACTAGGAAGAAAAAGAGAATAAGGCACAGAGAGTGAGAGGTTGAGCTGCTGTAGATACCAGCAGAGGAGTGCCATCTCAGGAGGTGATGATGAATAGGATCTTTATAAATGGGAAACTCCAGCCATGCATGGATCTTTAGAGAGGGGGGTGTCGCAAGCAGAGGAAATACCCAGAGCAAAGACCCTGAGACAGAAATGAGCTGGGTGAGGGACTTCCCTGGCGGTCCAGTGGTTAAGACTCCACGCTTCCACTGCAGGGGGCGCGGGTTCAATCCCTGCTCGGGGAACTAAGATCACGCATGCCATGTGGCCAAAAAAGGAAAAAAAGAAAAAGAAATGAGCTGGGTGAGTTTGAGGAATAACAAGAACAGTCGTGGCTGGAGCCCTGCAGGCAAAGGGGGAAGTGGTACCTGGGGCCAGATTTTGCAGGACCTGGTAGGCCGTGGCCAAAAGTGTGTATTTTATTCCACACACAATGGGAAGTCATTGTAGTGTTGAGAACAGAAGAATGGAGACATAAGCATCATTACGTGTTAAAAGCAAGGCTGTGGTGGCTGTGTGGAGAACAGACTTCGGGGGAGGAGGCAGGAGTGGCAACAGTTGGGCTATTGTCCTAACCTGCTGAGAAAGAGGTGCCTTGGACTAACGGGAAGTGGGGTGGACAGGTGAGAAGCTATTTGTTCTGGAATATATTCTGAAGGTAGAGCCAACAGAACAGGTGGGCTGAAGGACTGGATATGGGTGGAAAGGAAAAGACTGACCTTATCAACTAGCGGAGCTGCAGTGATTGAGCTTGACTAGGTGCTCGACACAAATCCTTTCGTTTACTCTTCATAACCCTTTGAGAGGGGCTTCCCTGG
Source organism: Leucopleurus acutus (assembly GCF_964270905.1). NCBI lineage: Eukaryota > Metazoa > Chordata > Mammalia > Artiodactyla > Delphinidae > Leucopleurus > Leucopleurus acutus. The sequence goes on along the minus strand of NC_139158.1, from coordinate 65,150,828 downwards.
TGGCACAGTGGTTAAGAATCCACCTGCCAACGCAGGGGACATGGGTTTGAGCCCTGGTCCGGGAAGATCCCACATGCTGCAGAGAAACTAAGCCTGTGCGCCACAACTACTGAGCCCGCATGCCATAACTACTGAAGCCTGTGCACCTAGAGCCCGAGCTCCACAACAAGAGAAGCCACCGCAATGAGAAGCCTGTGCACCACAGCGAAGAGTAGCCCCTGCTCGCCGCAACTAGAGAAAGCCCGCACGCAGCAGCAAAGACCCCAACACAGCCAAAAATAAATAAACAAAATAACCCTTTGAGACAAATTATACCTTTTTGAAGAGTAGAGGGAAAGGAGACACAGATAGTTTAAGTAACCTGCCTGTGATTATACTCTGGTCATTGGAGGAGATAGGATTTTATTTCTGTAAGGTCGGTAGTAATGTCCCTTCTTCTCTTTCTGATTGTAGTAATTGAGTCTCCTCCCTTTTTGTCTTGGTCAGTCTAGCTGAGGATTTGTCAGGTTTTACAAGCTTTTCAAAGAACCCACTTTTGGTTTTGTTAATTTTCTCTAATGTTTTTCTGTCCTCTATTTCATTAATGTCTGCTCTAATCTTTATTTCCTCCTGTTTGATTTAGGTTTAATTTTCTCCTCTTTCCTCTTTTATAGTGTCTTAAGGTAGAAGGTTAGGTTTTTTTTTTTAACATCTTTTTTTTTTCATTTTAACATCTTTATTGGAGTATAATTGCTTTACAATGGTGTGTTAGTTTCAGCTTCACAACAAAATGAATCAGTTATATATATACGTATGTTCCCATATCTCTTCCCGCTTGCGTCTCCCTCCCTCCCACCTTCCCTATCCCACCCTTCCAGGCGGTCACAAAGCACCGAGCTGATCTCCCTGTGCTATGCGGCTGCTTCCTACTAGCTATCGGTTTTACATTTGGTAGTGTATATATGTCCACGCCACTCTCTCGAAGGTTAGGTTTTTGACTTGAAATCTTTCTTCTTTTTCAAAAAATAAGCCTGTGCAGTTATGAATTTCCCTTCAAGCAGTGCTTTAGCTACATCCCATAAGTTTTGATATTTTCATTCATTTCATAGTATTTTCTAATTTCCCTTGTAATTTCTTCTTTGCATCATTTATTGGTTACTTTTTAAAATAATTATTTATTTGGCTGCACCAGGTCTTAGTTGCAACATGCAGGATCTTTGTTGCTGCATGCAGGATCTTTAGTTGTGGCATGCAGGATCTAGTTCCGTGACCAGGGATCGAATCTGGGCCCCCTGCATTGGGAGCACGGAGTCTTAACCACTGGACCACCAGGGAAGTCCCTCATTTATTGGTTATTTAGGAATATGTTTGGTTTCCATATATTTGTGATTTTTCCCAAATTTCTTTTTGTTATTGTTTTCGAATTTCATTGCATTGTGCTCAGAGAACATACTTTGTATTATTTCAGCGCTTTTAAATCTATTGAGGTTTTTTTTTTTTCTTTAATGCTCTCTTTTTTTTTTCTTTGCGGTACGCGGGCCTCTCACTGTTGTGGCCTCCCCCGTTGTGGAGCACAGGCTCCGGACGCACAGGCTCAGCGGCCATGGCTCACGGGCCTAGCCACTCTGCAGCATATGGGATCTTTCTGGACCGGGGCATGAACCCGTGTCCCCTGCATCAGCAGGCGGACTCTCAACCACTGCGCCACCAGGGAAGCCCTGAGGTTTGTTTTATGGCCAAGCATGTAGTCTATCCTGGAGAATGTTCCATGTGCACAAGAGAAGAATGTGTATCGTGGTGTTGGGTGAGTAGTTCTATAGATGTCTGTCAGGTCTAGGTGGTTTATAGTGTTGTACAAGTCTTCTATTTCCCTGTTGATCTTTTGCCTAGCTATTCCATCCTCTTTTTTTTCTTTTTGGCTGTGCCACATGGCTTGTAGGATCTTAGTTCCCTGACCAGGGATTGAACCTGTGCCCCCTGCAGTGGAAGTGTGGAGTTTTAACCACTGGACTGCCAGGGAATTTCCTCCATTCATTATTGAAAGTTGGGTATTGAAGTGCCCAACTTTTATTGTTGAATTGTCTTCTTCTCCCTTCATTTCTGTCAGTTTTTGCTTCATATATTTTGGTGCTCTGTTATCAGGTACATATATGTTTAAAATTCTTATATCTCCCTGATGGATTGACCCTTTTATCATTATAAAATGTCCCTCTTTATCACTAGTAGAGGATAATATTCTTTTTTTTTTTTTTTTGGCCTAGCCATGCAGCTTATGGAATCTTAGTTCCCTGACCAGGGATTGAACCCAGGCCCTCAGCAGTGAAAGTGTGGAGTCCTAACCACTGGACCGCCAGGGAATTCCCTAGGGGATAGTATCTTAAACCCAGTCAGTGTGATTCTCAAGCCCATGTTCCTAACCTCATACCAACTGTCCTGCTTCTGGAAGGTGCATCTTCAGGTATTCCTCCAGCTCTTGTGTTCTCAGTCATTCCAGACTCACCCAAGTGTTCTATGTCAGCTGGATCTTCCTGCCCTGGGTCTTAATAAGACAGCTGAAATTCCATTCTGTGCTCTGGGCAAGTCCCAAACCCTTCTCAGGATGCCTGCAGATTACTAGACGTTTTCACTCTTCATCTTGGGCCCTGGAGCCTGCTTGCCCACGAGCATGCCCTGGTTCTGTAAAGTCTTCACAGTTCAATCACTTTTGCCTTCACCTCTCCCGGTGTCTCCCCACAGTCTCCCCATCCCTCACCAAACCTTGCTTACACAGGTGGAGTAAGCCATTTACTGTAGGAGGGTGAGAGGGAAGGCGTACTTTACAGAATCACAGAGGACTTCCATTTCCATGTTCTCCATCCACGGGCATCCTCTGGTGCCTCAGCTCCTGGAAGATTTGTCATGGCCCAACAGTATCCCGCCTTCCATCACCTGTCCCAGGCTCTGGTCTCCTCTCCCTTCTATTTCGAGGTCCTTCTTCTCTCTCCCCTCACCCCCTTCCTGTCTGTAGCAAAAGCAAATTTCCCTCTCTGCTTTCTGCCGAGTGACTTAATGGGTGCTTTTGTTGTCTTTGTTTCTTTGGATTCTCAAGGGTCAGGCTTTGTCTGCTTTGGTGGAGCGCCTTAAGGAATTTCCCTAAACCCAGACTAACTTAAGAGTAGTGGGAGGGACCTCCCCGGTGGTCCAGTGGTTAAGAATCCGAGCTTCCAATGCAGGGGGCCTGGGTTCAATCCCTGGTCAGGGAACTAGAGCCCATATGCCGCAACGAAGAGTTCGCATGCTGCAACTAAGACCCAGTGCAGCTAGCTAAATAAATAAATTAAAAAAGAAAAAATATATATATATATATTAAAAAAAAAAAAGAGTATTGTGGGACCAGCAGTTAGATAAGAAAACTTTCCACCTGGCTTTGCTGGGTTTATTGTCCTGCCTTTCTGCTGTGGTTGGGTGAAATGTTGGCATTTCCTGGACATTTTGATTATTTGTGGGAGCAGAATATTTGAAGCCAGGAGTTTTCAGAAGAGTCTCGAGATATGTGATGCTGAGTGAATCATCAGTCTGAGGCCCAGGGAGCGCCTACAGCAAGTTAGTGGTGGAGCCAGTCCTCAAGCCCCAGCCCTGGGATGTACCTTGACCCTGGTGGACCTTGATGCTGATGTACCTTGGGTCATTCCCTTCCCATCCCTGAGCCCAACTTGCCATATGGGAAATGGGAATAAGAGCACTGTCTCGTCCCAAGACTATTGTGAGAGATAAATGACAAAATGCTTATGCCACACGCTGCCTAATGCTTGGCAAATAGCAAGGGAAAGTTACACAAAAAATCTTCACTTAGTTACATTCTATGACTTCTGACAATTTTCTAATCTGTTTCACAAATCAGTGTGTATGTGTTTCATATGGGCAAGACAGGCTTCTGCAGTAAATCCATAGCAAGAGAATACTTGCTTTTTGCACGGAATAGCAGGAAGCACCCCAGAGAAAGCTGTTATTTTTGGTAAAGAGCAAAGTATATGTCCACACAAGAATTTGTGCATGAATGTTCATGGCAGCCTTATTCATAATAGCCCCAAATTGTAGGCAACCCAAATGTTTATCAACTGGTGAAAGAATAAATTGTGTTAGATCCTTACAATGGAATACTACGCAGCATTGAAAAGGAACCATAGATACATGCAGTAACAGAAATGAATCTCAAAAATATGCCAAATGGGACTTCCCTGGTGGCGCAGTGGTTGAGAGTCCACCTGCCGATGCAGGGGACAGGGGTTCGTGCCCCGGTCCGGGAAGATCCCACATGCCGCAGAGCGGCTGGGCCCGTGAGCCATGGCCACTGAGCCTGCACGTCCAGAGGCTGTGCTCCTCAATGGGAGAGGCCACAACAGTGAGAGGCCCACGTACTGAAAAAAAAAAAAAAAAGAAAAAAGCCAAGTGAAAGGAGCCAGACACAAAAGAGTAAGTATTGTATGACCTACTCATTTAAAATTCTAGAAAAGGCAGAGAAATCTGTAAAAGGTAGATCAGTGGTTGCATGAACTGAGAGATAGGAAGAAGGGCTCAACCAAAAAGGGGAATGAACAAACATTTGCCAAAACGAATTTCATTCTGCATTTAAAGTGGATAAGTTTTATTTAAAACCAAAAAAAAAAAAACCCAAATGGTTCACAGACAAAGCAATAGTAAAGAGAAACAAATGCAACAACAACAAACGTTTAAATTTAATCATACATTAAATTTAAGTTGGGGGACTTCCCTGGCAGTCCAGCTAAGACTCTGAGCTCCCAATGCAGTGGGCTGGGTTCGATCCCTGGTCAGGGAACTAGATCCCACATGCTGCAACTAAGAGTTCGCATTGCCACAACTAAAGATCCCACATGTCACAACGAAGATCCTGCATGCTGCAACTAAGACCCAGTGCAGTCAAATAAATAAATAAGTATTTTTAAAAAACATTTTAAGTTGGGAATTCCCTGGCGATCCAGTGGTTGGAACTCCATGCTTTCACTGCTGAGGATGTGGGTTCGATCCCGGGTCGGGAAACTAAGATCCTATAAGCTGTGTGGCTCAGCCAAAAAATAAATAAATAAATTTAAGTTGATCAGCAGCTTACATACATGCTCTTTGTTCACTTGGTTGTAAATTTACTTTCTCATCATCCTAGTTGGGTACATTTTACAGCTCAGCGTCTGGATAAACAAAATCCTTTAAGATCCAAATACCTTGTGCCTGACAGTTCCCCTTTAGCTGAGGTGAATTTCTTTCTGAAGGGAGGATTTATATCCGACTTCATATTTTTCTTTCTCAGAGGTGAGGAACACTTATATTCTGCTTCTGTAGGTCTCTATCCTTAGAGCAGGGGGGACGTGCTGGCGGGTTTCGGCCAGGGCAGTGACATGGTCCCATATACTTGGAAAGAGCAACTGGAAACTGCCCTGTGGAGGATGGATGAGAGGCACGTGGGGGGAGAACCAGGAAGGCCGCTTAAGAGGCTGGTACAGTTCATGGAGCCGTACGCTTCAAATGTATGCATTTTTCTCTCTATAAATTATATATTATATTCAGTTTTTTAAAAAATGAGAACAAAAAGACTGTTGCAATAGTCCACGTGAAGTCCAGTGGCCAGAGAAAGGGGCTCCAGGCCATTCTGAGAGCAGTGGGACAAGTCTAGGGACTTGAGTGGGATCCTGATTGTAGAACTGACAGGGTTGGAGGAGAGGTTGGGAATCTGAGAGGAAGTACTGGGGGAGGAATGGGGGGCCAGGAGAGGGAGGGAGCCAGGTCATATTTGAGCACTGAAGATGAGCATTTCTGAGTGGGTCTCAGGGGCCCTGGCTGAGTGAATAAACTTACTTTGTAGCTCTCGGATTCCGCTAGGATGGAGCTGAGAAAAGACCTAGACCCCGTCCTCGATTGTCATGGCTCAGTGGGGAAAGGGGATAGTCTTCTTGGGCCGGTTGGGGAAGGCATGGAGGGACTTTGGGGGAGGACGTAGACGTCCCTTTATGACCCCTCCTTCGTACACCCTCCTTACCTGTTTGCCTCCCAGATCTGAGGGTGGGGGATTAGTAACCAAGTGATAAGGGTCTGACCCACCTGGGTGTGAATTCTAGTTCTGAAGTTCCCTAGCTGTGTGACGCTGGACAGGTGGCTTAACATTTTTGAGCCTCAGTTTCCTCACTTGTAAAATGGGGATAATACCTTATTTGCTCGCATATGACTTTTGCCCCGTTTTCCCCAGGAAAATGCAATTTGCAATTTCCCTGTTGCCTTGTAATGTGCTCATATCGTAGATGGACGGGGATGGTGCAAAGGGTGGTTCTTGGTTACCTGGGTGAAGAATTCCTTTATTTAAGCTCCTGAGGGCTCCATGAGCCTGGGGCCACCAGTCCCTTGAGCGTCTTAGAACAGAAGGCAGCTCTGGGGAGGCAGCAGGCATGTCGGAAAGCAGAGGGGGCTGGGTATTGACTTCTCTGGAACTCTCTGGGTGACCTTGGGCGACCCCTAGTGGAGAAGTGTGACAACACACAACATGCCTGCAAGGATGGGTTTTGCAGCTTTGTACCAGATTTTGCTGAAAATACATGCTTTTGCTGCAGGTCCCAGGTAGAAATTCCTTCAGTGTATTTTTGCATTGTGGCTTGCTTTTTATTCACTTGGATTCAGCCCTGTGTTCTCAGTTACACCAATGTATGTATGGAAGGGCCTTTTGTTTACTGGCAAATCTAGTATACCTTGTTACTGATGTCATTTTTTCCTTAGCTTTTGGGATTTTTGTCCTTTCCAGAGCTGGTGAATTCCTACTAGAATCCTCTGAACTGTATTTACATAACAAAAGTGTTTTCTCCTATAAAACTATTTTAAGATCCCATTCAGTGCATGTATTTAAAAATTCATTTTATGTAATAACTTTTTTAAAAAGTAGTACTTTCTACTTACTAGGCACTGTTCTGTGTACTTTATAACTATAAACTTATTTAATCCTCATAATAACTCTATGAGGGTGAATGTTATTATCCCCTTAATAGTTGAGAAACTGAGCCTCAGAGAGGTTAAATAACGGGCTCAAGTTCAAGCTGCTGATACATGGCAGAACCAGGATTGCAACCTCATTTTGTTCTCTTAATTATTATCCTGTGTTACCTGTGACCTCAAAATTATTTCTGCAAAGCTTTCCATGTAAAATTGGGATGCATCTTATGTACTTGTGTATCTTATAAACCAATAAAGATGGTACTAACAGCTGGACTTAACCCAACTTAACCTCAAGTTTGAGCCTCAGTTCCTCTTCGCAGTGACCCCAGGCCCCCTAAGCCTCATCTGTAAAATGGGGGTGGGCATGTGAAGAATTATATGAATTGGTTTTTTCTGTTGTTTTTTTGTTGTTTTTTTTCGGTACGTGGGCCTCTCACTGCTGTGGCCTCTCCCGTTGCGGAGCACAGGCTCCGGACACGCAGGCTCAGCGGCCATGGCTCACGGGCCCAGCCGCTCCGCGGCATGTGGGATCTTCCCGGACCGGGGCGCGAACCCGTGTCCCCTGCATCAGCAGGCGGACTCTCAACCACTGCGCCACCAGGGAAGCCCTGATTTGTTTTAAGGTTTGATTTATTTACACTTATATTTCTTTCCTCAGATCCATTTTGATGCACAAAGACGGTCTGGCATATACCGCCCCCAAGCCTAGCACAGGATTTTACAGACAGTGGTCCTCCCATAAATGTCCTGGGGATGAAGGGAAGACTAGCTCTAATGAACATCCCCACCTTACCTCTCCTGGGAGTTAATTTCTAGCCAGGGGAAAATTGCTGATAATTTCTATGGTAATTTCTTTCTATGGTAATTTCTATGGTAATTGCTGGTAATTTCTTATTAGAATTAAGTCCCACCTTAAGAGGTGATATAAAGAAATTCCTAACTTCACAATGACTGATGAAGCTGGTTCTCTTGTTTTCCTTTATTTGGCAGATGTGGTGGGAAAGGGGGGTCAATGGTTTTTCGCAGGTGACTCAGTGAATGTGAGTGGGAATCAGGCCAGGCTATGGGTGGGTGAGACTCTAGTCCTTGTGATGTCCTTTCTGGTTGCTGCTATAGTCATTGCCTGTGGCCATTGCTGCCCCACCTTGAGTGCTAGCTTTGAAGAAAGGGACTATTCAGCCTGAGTGTCCAAGAGCCAGCCAGAGGCTCTTGCAGGCTCCATGGACCTAGACTGCTGGCTCATTGAGGTGGGATCCTAACAGGTTAGAACTGGAGGGACCTTGGAGGTCCTTTAGAGGCAGCTAACATCAGGATAGCAGACTAGGCTGGGAATTCCAAGTTCTTTTTTTTTAACATCTTTATTGGAGTATTATTGCTTGAATTCCAAGTTCTTTGTCCCAAATTATCTGGGCAACCTTATGCTTGCCTCTGCCCCGTTCTGGGCCACAGCTGGGATACTGGAGGTCCATCTAGCTATGGTGTTCCCAACATTTCCATTTTATGTGTGAGGATGCTGATGCCCAGAGAGGGACAGGGATTTGCCCATATAATTTTACAGCCAGAGGGATTCTTAAAAAGATCCCTTTCACCCCTGAAATCAGACTACCTAAATATAGTAATTGCTCATTAAGTGTGGGCCATTATTTTTAAAGTTATTTTATTTTGTTCACATGTTGCTTTTACTCAGAATTTTTTTTTTAATAAATTTATTTATTTATTTATTTTTAGCTGCATTGGGTCTTTGTTGCTGCGCGCGGGCTTTCTCTAATTGCAGTGAGCGGGGGCTACTCTTGGTTGTGGTGCGTGGGCTTCTCATTTTGGTGGCTTCTCTTGTGTGGAGCATGGGCTCTAGGCGTGCGGGCTTCAGTAGTTGTGGCATGTGGGCTCAGTAGTTGTGGCACACGGGCTTAGTTGCTCCACGGCATGTGGGATCTTCCCAGACCAGGGCTCAAACCCATGACCCCTGCACTGGCAGGCGGATTTTTAATCACTGCGCCACCAGGGAAGCCCGGCCATTATTTTATTAAAAAACATCTTATACAGTGATTGAGTGTGGGTCTTTCTAGTTGTGGGACCTTGACTTGAATAGGTCACTTAACCTTCTCCTGCCTCAGCTTCCTGGGTGTGGATTGGGTTAATAACAGCCCGTCTTTATGGGGGAGTTGTACAGAATAAAATATGATTGTCCATGTAAAATGTAGAGCTTGCCACATGGCGCATAGTAAGTGCCCAATAAAAATGAAAGTCTGTCCCTGCTTGAAACCTTCCGGTGGTTCCCATGGCATTTATAGTCCTATCCAAACTCCTGCGGGGTCCTAGAAGACTCTGAATTCATCATTTGGCCCCTGCCACCTTGGCCCCTTCTCTCATACCAGCCTCAACCCCACTTACTTTATGCCAAGTTCATATGTATACAGTGGGTTTTTTTCCTTGAATATCAAGACCATTCTTTTTTTAAATTTTTATTTTTATTTATTTATTTTTGGCTGCATTGGGTCTTAGTTGCGGCACACAGGATCTTTCGTTGCGGCACGTGGGCTCTTTGTTGCGGCACGTGAGCTTCTGTCTAGTTGTGGCACGTGGGCTCCACAGCGTGCGGGCTCAGTAGTTGTGGTGCGTGGGCTTAGTTGTTCTGTGACATGTGGGATTTTGGTCCCCCGAGCAGGGATCAAACCCACGTCCCCTGCGTTGGAGGGTGGATTCTTAACCACTGGACCACCAGGGAAGTCCCTTGTTTGTTTTTTGTTTTGTTTTATTTTGTCTTTAACCTCTTGTTGTTTCCTCTGATTTCAGTTTAAATGTCACCTCCTCAGGAAGGCTGTCCCTGACCACTCAGGACTCCCTTCCCCCCATTAATCTCTTTCCTACATCACACTTAACCTAGTTGGTGATGGTTGGTTTTGTTGTTTATTGTCTCTCTCTTTCTCCCCTGCTCAATGGTAAACTGTTTTGTTCACTGTGGAATCTCCCAGCACCTGCGACCTCCCATAATAGGCTCTAAATAGATGCTTGTTGTACCTGGTATCCAATCTCCAGTAGAGGCCCCTCACCTACATCCACATTGGTCTTTCTTGGGCAAAGCTGATCAAGCTGTGTCCTGCTTCAGATGCATCAGACTCCTTGGTGCTCTGGGGGCAGGCAGGAGGGAAAACCAAATGCTCTCACCTCACATTCAGGTCCTTTCAGATCTGGCTCTGCGTCTTCCTCCCCACCCTGCCTCACACTCCAGCACTGATACTGGGGCAAAGTCATTTCCCCTGTTTGACTTGCTTTATTTCTCAGTTAAGTTGACCAAGCTTCCTTCTGAACTTCAGATTAACCTCACTCACTTCTTGTGTACATATCATTGCATGCCTGTCCTTGTGGAGATTTATCGTTTATCCATCAGGTAGCACCCTGTTAATTTCAGGTGCTCTTTTCTGTCTCACTCTGTTTCTCTTCCCCCAATCCAGGTGACTCCCACCTCCTTTTCCTCCCTGTCTCCTGTGCCCCTCCCCCACCCTACAAATCCCCTCTAAAATATTTTCTTTGGGTCCTTGTCCATACAGTCCCTTGAGCAATCCTATGCTGGTTTTAAAATCTTATGCACGTTTTAAAATTACATTTAAGTTGTTAGGCGATAGCTCTCATTCTGTTTCTCCCCCCGACACACACACATTGTTTTTAATATCTATTTATGTGATGCAGGAACATTGAGTTCATTGCATAAGAGTGCCGCATGGTATTCCATGGCATGCATCCTCACATTTCACTTACTCATTCTCCTTGTGACAGGCATGGGGGTTTCCTCCAACACCCTGCTACCATCAGTGCTGCTGGCAGCGGACATGTCGTCCTGCCTCTTCTAGGCTTGCCCAGTTTCCCTGGGAGATGTTTCCAGGTGTGGAGTTGCTGAGCCGGAGGGGCTTTACTTGTTCACAAGTACTGGCAAGTGCTGTCCCGCATGCGGGACCAGTCCATCCCTGATCACCCAGCGTAGGAGAATTCCCCTTTGTCTCCATCTTTGCCAATGTTCGGTATTATCCATCTCTCTGATTGGCAATCTGATGAGTATAAAGTGGTCTCTTGCTTTTGCTTTCTGGACACCAGTGAGATTGATTTATTGTTCTTGTTAGTTGAAATTCCCCTTTTGTGAATCTCCTGTTTATACACTTTGCTCATTCGCCTATTAGATTCTATAACTTTTTCTTGTAATATTTTAGATATTAATTCCTTGTTTCATTTTAATATAGTAAAAATTCACCCTTTCTAAAAAATGAGTTTTACTAACACAACATTGTATTGATAAATCAACTATAGTCCAATATAAAATAAAAATTAAGAAAAATTTAAAAATAAAAAATGAATTTTTTAAAATTGATTTTTAATGGAGTATAGTTGATTTACAATGTTGCGTTAGTTAAAAAATGAGTTTTAACAAACATAAACAATCATATAATCACCACCATAATCAAGACAGAGAACAGTTCTATCGTCCCCACCCCCACCCTACCTCCAGAATTCCCTGATGTCCCTTTTACAGTCAGTCTCTCTTCCCACCCCTAGCTTCTGGCAATCGCTAAGCTGTTTTCTGTCTTATAGTTTTGTCATATTCAGACCGTCGTACAAATGGAATCATATAGTATATAGCCTTTATTTAAAAAAAAAAAAATTTATTTGGCTGTGCCAGGTCTTAGTTGCGGCATGTGGGATCTAGTTCCCTGACCAGGGATCGAACCAGGGCCCCCTGCATTGGGAGCGCTGAGTCTTAACCACTGGACCACCAGGGAAGTCCAAGATACAGCCTTTTGAATCTGCTTCTTCCTTTGAGCAGAATGCATCTGAGGTTCACCTCTCTGTTGTGTGTGTATCAGTAGGCAGTTTGTTCCTTCTTATTGATGAATAGCATTACATTGGATGAACAACCCACATTTTGTTTATCCGATTATTGTTTTTTATTTTTTTAATTTTTGGCTGCGTTGGGTCTTCGTTGCTGTATGCGGGCTTTCTCTAGTTGTGGTGAGCGGGCTTCTCATTGCGGTGGCTTCTCTTGTTGTGGAGCACCGGCTCTAGGCACACGGGCTCAGTAGTTGTGGCTCATGGGCTTAGTTGCTCCGCGGCATGTGGGATCTTCCTGGACCAGGGATTGAACCCATGTCCCCTGCATTGGCAGGCGGATTCTTAACCACTGCACCACCCAGGGAAGTCCCTGATTATTGTTTAAAGGATATTTGGATTGTTTCCAAATGTGTCAGTTTGATTTTGATGACCTTGACAGTTTTGAGTAGTCCTGATCAGGTATTCTGCGCAATGTCTAGCTTCTTGAACACTGTGCTTTGAGTTTTGCAGGGCATGATGCTCTGTGGACTTCACTTACCTGCCGGAGCCAATTAAGCTGTTGTCTGTGAAGGGGGTTTCGTGGATTGTTTAAGGCACACCTTTTTTCTGGCGCCTGGAGTGAATTTTAAGCGTCTATAAAACTTTACCTTCGCTGACTCTCTGTTTCTCCCCTCATACCATCTCTCTTTTTTTTTAACTTTCTTTTTTCTTGGTTGCTTTTTTTCTGACTCTGTGTTTTATTTTAGTTCAGGCTATTCTCATGGTGGCCAGCAATGACTGACAGTTGGTTTTATGGTCTGTTTGTTGATCTCTGTCAGGACACTGGGGGTCTATTCTCTATCCAGTGGGAAAAGAGGGAGAATCTGATTTGTTAGTCTTCTTTTTTTTTTTTTGATAGTTTGCTTATTATTTGTGAGCTCAAATCGGTTAAGAAAATATTGAAAGAAATAGAAAGCATTGAAAGGAGCAGCCCACTGAGATACAGGCCAGTGGGTTTTTGTGTTTTTTTGGTTTATTTTGGCACCTGGCTGAGGTTGTTGAACTGAAGCTGAAAGTTTTCGGTGTTTCTCTATGAGTTTGAAATATTTTATTACCTCCACAGAATGTTAATTAATAAGTCAAATTATACCTTTTAAATTTAAGAAGGTTTGTCTTGATTGGTTTATCAGAGCTAATGGGGCTTACATAAATATAAGGAAATACAAAAATTTCAAGAAAATAAAGAAATGGAAGTTTAGCAGTTTAAATATGCTAGCCTTTGAAGAGAAACAACAACTAAGCTTTACAAAAATGTTAGCTTAAGAGGGTTTTTTTTGGACTAGTTATTTGTTTTAACAGCTTTATTGCTATATAATTTACATATCATAAAATTCACCCATTTAAAGTATACAGCTCAATTAATTTTAGTAGATTTAAAGAGTTGTACAACCTTCAGCATAATTTAATTTCACTCTCCTTCTGCACCGTCCTTACCCCAGCCCTAGGCTGACACTAATCTACCTTATTCTCTGTAGATTTGCCTATTTTGGACATTTCATATAAATAGAATCATGCAATATGTGGTCTTTTGTTACGGACTTGTTTCATTTAGTGTAATTTTTTTGAGGTGTATCCATGTTGTAGCATGAATCAGTACTTCACTCTTTTTATTGCTGAATAATATCCCAGTGCATGGCCATAAAAAGAAAAGAAATGGAGTTGTTTTTAGTGAGGTAGATGGACCTAGAGTGAAGTCAGAAAGAGAAAAACAAATACTGTATACTAACACATATATATGGGATCTAAAAAAAAAATAGTTCTGATGAACCTAGGGGCAGGACAGGAATAAAGACACAGACGTAGAGAATGGACTTGAGGACACGGGGAGGGGACAGGGTAGGCTGGGACAAGTGAGAGTGTAGCATTGACATATATACACTACCAAACGTAAAATAGATAGCTAGTGCGAAGCAGCTGCATAGCACAGGGAGATCAGCTCAGTGCTTTGTGACCACCTAGAGGGGTGGGATAGGGAGGGTGGGAAGGAGATGCAAGAGGGAGGGGATATGGGGATATATGTATACATATAGCTGATTCACTTTGTTATACAGTAGAAGCTAATACAACATTGTAGAGGAACTATACTCCAATAAAGATGTTAAAAAAAAAAATTCCAGTGCGGGGCTTCCCTGGTGGCGCAGTGGTTGAGAGTCCGCCTGGCAATGCAGGGAACGCGGGTTCGTGCCCCGGTCCAGGAAGATCCCACGTGCCGCGGAGCGGCTGGGCCCGTGAGCCATGGCCGCTGAGCCTGCGCGTCCGGAGCCTGTGCTCCGTAGCGGGAGGGGCCGCGACAGTGAGAGGCCCGAGTACCGCAAAAAAAAAAAAAAAAAAAAAAAAAGGGAGTTCCCTCGTGGCCTAGTGTTTAGGATTCCAGCCTTACACTGCTGTGGCCTGGGTTCAGTCCCTGGTCAGGGAACTGAGATCCCACAAGCCGTGTGGCATGGCCAAAAAATAAAATAAATAAAATAAAATAAAACATGTTTATTAAGTGTTTATATTTCTTCTGAGATTCTCTTTTCATATTATTTGCTCATTTTTTTCCTACCATTGTCTTTTCTTTTTTGGCTGCCCTGACCAGGTCCTAACCACTGGACTGCCAGGAAACGCTCTGCCTTTTTCATATTGAACGGTTGAAGCTCTTTTTATAGGATAATGTCATTGACATTTTTTATTAATCACACTACAAATATTTTCTCCCGATCTGTATTTGGTTTTAACTTTGCTTATGGTTTCTTTAGCCCTACAGAAGCATTTAGTCTTCATGCATTTAAATCCACTGGTCTTTGTGTGTGTGTCTTCTGAGTTTTGTGCCAGACTTTGAAAGTTCTGGGGGTGCTTCACTGTTACCTCTAAATGTTGCCTGTGAGAAATAAAACATTAGCTGCTGCTGCTTCTTTTCTGAAAAGCTGCTGTGAGATGTTAATAAATTAATGAGTGAAAAACCGCCTTCCCCCTGGCTCCTGAGTATGTGCCACATGCACTCCTGCTCCCAGACTTTTGTTCAGGCCATTTCCATTCCCTGCAACACCTTTCCCTCTTAGCGGCTCCTGCAGAGTCCCCCTGGCCTGCTGGCCTGCCCTTCCACACAGAACACTTCCCTTTTCCCATCCCCTGGGTCCTGTGAGCCCCAGGCCAGCTCTGAAACCAGTGAGGCTGCACTGGTTCTGTCCCACCCACACCTGGGTGTGAAGCCTTCTCTCTCTGGGGCAGAGGGGGAGTAGGCTTGTGACAAAACTGGGAGTTGGGGGCTTCACTGGTGGCGCAGTGGTTGAGAGTCCGCCTGCCGATGAAGAGGACATGGGTTCGTGCCCCCGTCCAGGTGCCGCGGAGCGGCTGGGCCCGTGAGCCATGGCAGCTGAGCCTGCACGTCTGGAGCTTGTGCTCCGCAATGGGAGAGGCCACAACAGTGAGAGGCCCGCGTACCGCAAAAAAAAAACAACAAAAAAACTGGGGGCTGGGATCGAGGAGGTTTGTTCCTGACCGCATGTCCCTGCCTCCTTCCAGGAAGGCCTTTGGTGCCACAGTGGCCCCGCCGAGTGATCTGTGACCCTGGTGTCAGGCCAGTGCTCTGGGAGTCCTGGGAGCTGGCTGCAGTGAGTGGGTGGCCAGGCTCAGCATGGGGTTGGGGCGAGGGTTGCTTGGGGCCCACAGTCTGGGGTCAGGATCAAGGGTGCGGTGTGGTTGGGCCTGAGTCTGGGGAGTGTTTGGGCCTGGTTGGGACTCATTCGGGGCTGGCTCCATCTAAAGTTGTGATCAGGGACTTGTGGGGCTCAATTTGGAGGCAAGAGGAGGGGTTTCATGGAGCTCTGACCAGGGCTTGGCTGGAAGGGGCCTGGAGCCCCGATAGGGGCAGAGACCTGTGGGAGGTTAGGCCTCCTGGACCAGTGCAGGATCCCCGTAGTGCTCAGTGCTCCCTTGGCTCTGATCTCAGACCTTTGTCATGCACTGTGGCTGGCTGGCTCTGGGTGACCCTTAGGGAAGGCAGCAGGACCAAGCGGGGCCCAGCACCTCCTCCCTGCTGGGGTCAGGTGGGATGTGTCCAGCCCTGGCCTGAGCCCCATGGAAGGTCCAGAGGCCAAGGTCCAGCTCTCTTTCTGCCCCAGACCCACTGGGTGACCTCAGGCAGTCCCTGTCCCTATTGACTCTCTGTTCATTCAACCATTATTAACCCTCCTCTTATGCTCCAGGCACCGTGGTCAGTGTCCCCATCGTTCAGATGTAACAGGGACCCCGTCTGCCTGTCTCTTGCACATGTGGGATGTGAAAAGCTCTGGCTTGCTGTGCTG
Source organism: Leucopleurus acutus (assembly GCF_964270905.1). Taxonomy (NCBI): domain Eukaryota; kingdom Metazoa; phylum Chordata; class Mammalia; order Artiodactyla; family Delphinidae; genus Leucopleurus; species Leucopleurus acutus. Next base: position 65,134,737 of record NC_139158.1, on the reverse strand, counting down.
CTGGTCATGTGGCTGAACTGACCCTCCAGCTGTGGCGGGTGCAGCTCAGAACACACCTGGTAGCTGCCTGGAGCTGCCCGCAAGGAATCCATTCATTCTCATCTCCATCCCTGAGCTATTGGGATGAGCCCTTCTCACTGTTACCAAAGCTTCCCTGTTCTTCCAGGACCACCTGAGTGGCCCTGGAGATCCAGGCTGTGGTCCTGAACACTGTGACCTTGACCGCTGCCCCCTCAGAGGCCCAGACCCCCCACTGGGATTTGCTGTGGTGATGCCTGTGGGCCCTCCCCACTCTGCCCTCTCCCTCCCAGGAGGGCTTTTCCCCTCAGCACCTCTGTCTGCTCCCCACTGCTGGTCTGGTCTCAGCTGAGCCTTCCCTGGGCCAGGGGCTGGGTTGGAGAGGATCAGGGCGGCCCCGGGGGATAGCAGGAGAGGGTGGGAGGGCGTTTGGGGCATGGGGGCTCCTTTATTTCACCCCAGTCACAGACACACAGACCAAAGGCAGTGCTCAGCCTTCTATTAGACATTCTGCCTCGCCGAGACAAACACCCACCCTACATGCATCTTCTGGAGTGCACTCCCGGCGGGGTGGCGCGTGTTCTAGTGGCTGGGCAGGGTGTAGGGGACAGGACTGGCATCCTGTCCTCTGGGAGGGGGCCTGCGTGAGGTTCGCGTGCTTGTGGCAGTGGCTGGGGAAGGGTTTTCATGCCCTGCACAGGGTTGCACGTGCAGTGGTGTCCCAGACCAGGACGCAGGGCCCTGCCCGTGGGGAGCAGCCTGGGAGTGGACGGGCAACAGCCGGGGCCTGGGCTCTCTTGAGGGGCCTTCCCCTGGTGCCTCCAGGTCCAGCTTCTGGCCCAGTTCCCAAGAAGATGGGGTTTCCTTGGAGGGTCACGGGGGGAACCCCTGCCTCACGTTGGCTCCGCCCCTTGCCTGGCACTGCACTCTCTCAGCCTGTTCCCTCCACTGGGAGCTGGGACCCTAACCCCTCAGAGGGAGGATCCTCTAGAGAGGGGCCTGTGGGCTCGCGGGTTTGTGGGCAGAGCCGGTGCAGACAGTGTCTGAGGGAGCAGGTGACTGGGACGCGGGCCTGGGCACAGGGGGGCTGGGCTGGCCTAGTCGTCTTTGTCCTTGGCGCCATGTTTGAGGATGCGGGTGAACTCCACGTAGTTGAAGTTGCCTTTCTTATCAATGGGCGCCTCACGGTACATCTCATCCACTTCCTCATCTGTGAAGCGGTCGCCCATGGTGGTGAGCAGCTCCCGGAGGTGGTCCTCGTGGATGAAACCTGGGGGGGGGGGCAGGGCCAGGGCCATGAGACAGGAACTCGGGCCAGGACACACCTAACACCCTCTACCCCCGGGGCCCCCATCAGCCCTTTCAGACCCCAGAGAGGCCAGGAAAAGCCATAGCCCTGGTCTCTGTTCAGTTCAAGGTCGCCAGGGCCCATAGGGAAGAGTTCCGCCGTGGGACTGTCGGCGAGGTGTTTCTGCAGCGGACCTGGGGCTGGGGGGCGGTGCTGGGTATGTCCTGCTTTAAGAGCCTGAGCCCCAGAGTTCCACTGCCTGAGTTTGAATGCTGATCGCCCCCTTCTTTCTAGCTGTGTGACCTTGGGCAAGTTACTTAACCTCTCTTTGCCTGTTTGATCTGGAAAATGGGGGTGAAAATATACCAAGCTGGTAGGGGACTGTGATGGCAGGAAAATGTTCGAACATGCTTAGGCCAGTGGTGTGCCTGTGGCCCCTGAGAAACTGCTGGAGCAGCTACTGCCAGCATCGCTCTGGCCTGTTCCTGGGAGACACCGGCTGTGAGACAGAAGCCCTTTGGAAGATTCGAGGATGGGGGCTGGTTTCTGTACCTCGTTGGCCAGAGGGCCTGAAATGGTTTGGTGTCTGGAAGGGTAGAAAGCAGAGGCCTGGTGTGTTGGGCCAACAGGTGAACTAGGAAATGGGAAAGCTTGGTGGATGTGGGCTGTTTTAGTCTCGCATTTGGGGGAGAAAACAAGAAAGTAGCCTAGCTTTTATGGTTCTGGCAACAGAAACGGGTGATTTCTGTTCTGGCCTTTGGGGGCAAGCGCGGCCGGGTCCCCCCGGCATACGTGGGGGTGCCCTGGGGGAGGTGTGCAGGCCCAGCCCCGTCCAGGCCTCCATCCAGAGGCTGCCGACCTGAGGCCTCCTCGTCGAAGCAGGCGAAGGCGTTGCGGATCACGTCCTCGGGGTCCGTGCCGTTCAGCTTCTCCCCAAACATAGTGAGGAACATCGTGAAGTTGATGGGTCCCGGGGCCTCGCTCATCATGCCCTCCAGGTACTCGTCCGTGGGGTTCTTCCCTGTGGTGGGAGGGCCATTTGTGCCTGCTATCCCCTCCCGTCCCCTCCCTCCTCCCTGTCCCCTCCCTTCATGGCCCCACAGACAGGAGACAGTACGTTTTGTAAACTGTAAAGCATGTCTCTGGGACGGCCGGCTCTCTGACTGTTCCCTCCCCACTCTCCTGGCAGGTGGCCTTGACCACTTTCCTCCTCAGGTCTGGGGTCTGGATGTCCGCCACTGGTAATGCTCACTGAAGTATAAGGGCCCCCATCTGCTGACCGCTCATGGCGTCCCGTGCTCCATGTGCCTTATTGCTTTAACTTTCACTACCTGTGAGGTCAGCAGTCTTATCCCCCTTCACAGGTGTGGGACCTGAGGCCCAGAGGTTAGGACTTGTCCTTAGTCACACAGCGAGTAAGGAGTAGAGCCAGCATTTGAAGCCAGGCAGCCAGACCCCAGGTCCCAGGCAGTTTTGAAAGTAGTTAAACCAGTGAGCTTTGGTGCCACACAGGCTAGGGTTTGAATCCCAGCTCTATGCCTGTTTCCCCTGCCTCTGAGGAGAACTGTGAAGGTGAAGAAAGCAATGGCTGTAAAATGGGCAGAACAATGATTGGCATTGGCCCTGTGGATTTGAGTCAACTGCTGGTTCAAATCCCAACTCTACCGCTTAGTAGCTGTGTGACCGTGGGCAGATTACATAACTTCTTTGAGCCTCTGTCTCCTCATTTATAAAGTGGGAATGATAATCACACCTACCTAACAGGATTGCTTTGAGATTTAAGATAATACCTGCAGAGCTGCTTCTTGTTATTATTTTATTATTTGCTGCTCTTATTTTATTTTATTTTATTTTTTTGTTGTTGTTTGTGATACGCGGGCCTCTCACTGTTGTGGCCTCTCCCGTTGCGGAGCACAGGCTCCGGACACGCAGGCTCAGCGGCCATGGCTCATGGGCCCAGCCGCTCTGCGGCACGTGGGATCTTCCCGGACGGGGGCACGAACCTGTGTCCCCTGTATCAGTAGGCGGACTCTCAACCACCGCGCCACCAGGGAAGCCCTGTTCTTGTTTTTTAACCTGAGGTTCCTTTGTTTTTGGGCATGCCGGTGTGGCATGCAGGATCTGAGTTCCCTGACCAGGGATCCAACCCATGCCCCCTGCAAGTGGAATTGTGGAGTCCTAACCACTGGACTGCCAGGGAATTCCCAGAGGATGATGTTCTTAACCAGAGGCCACGATTGATCTGTGGACTCACTGACACGAGCTACAAACAGGAGGATTTTTCTGGGTAGATGCCCAGGCCTGTCATCAAGTCTCTGGGGTTGAGGGCCCTGGGTGCAGGCGCTGCCTCATAAATGGAAAGGAGTCTTCGTGTCCCTGTCTCCTCTGAGCCTCACACACTCTGCTCTGTCCCCATGGGATGGCTGAGGCCTGAAGAGCTGTGACATGGGGACTCACAGCTCCTCCCCTCGCCAGGCCTCAGTCCTCCTTCCTGCCGGTGACCTCCTCAGGGAGGGAGCCTTCAGGTGAGTCTGGCCTGAAGCTGGGAGGGGTGTGGTGCCGAGCGCGGGGGCAGTGTGTGATGTCAGCCCTCCTGCTCCCTCCACATTGCTTGCTCCTCCCACCAGACACCCTGGGGGTGCACACAAGGGCCACGGTCACCATTGCACAGGAGGGGAAACAGGCACAGAGCGGGACTGCCCAGCTGTGAGGGGCAATGCCAGGGACTGACTCAGGCCTATCTGGCCATAGGCTGCTGCCTCTACTGCCAGAGACCACCCCCTCCCCCAGCCAGTGTCTGGTCCAGATGCTCTCACCTGGATGAAGGGGGCACCAGAAACTTGGGTTGAGGGTGGTTGTCTGTGGCTAGCACATGGGGAGGGATGTGGAAGCAGAGCCACAGGCTGGGGGCTGGTGTCTGGAGGCCTGGCCTCTGGGCCTCAGTTTCCCCATCTGAACAATGGTGAGATGCACTAGATTCCTGAGCCCTTTCAGCTCTGATTCTGATTCTGGGGAAATCACTGGAGTCAGCCTCTCAGAGCCTGACACAGGTGACCTTTAAAGGAGGGGGGCAGATACCCTGGCCTCCCTTCTAAGGCCTCAGTTTCCCCACTGCACAATGGAAAGTCCATGCAGTTCAAACTTTCTTGTAGTTGCTGATCCCTTTCTTTAAAGCAAATGGTACCGGGCAGCCCAATCCACAAATCTGCCTGAGGCAGTCCTGCCCTGGAGTGGGCCTGTCTGGGTTCAAGTCCAGTGGCAAACTGCTCTGTGCCTCAGTTTCCCTACCTGCTAAATGGAGAAAGTGATGGCAGCTACTCTCCAGGGTGGGTGCCTCATGTCAGTGCTCAGGAAGTGTTCCGTAAGGGATGAGCAGCCCCACTGCCTGCTCCAGCTGCAGCCCTTGCTGGGCCCACTTGGACTCCCACACCCCACCCCTGCTCACCCAGCGAGGCCAGCATGTCATGCAAGTCCTCCTTGTCAATGAAGCCATCTCGGTTCTGGTCAATCATGTTGAAGGCCTCCTTAAACTCCTGGATCTGGGACTGGTCAAACATCGCGAAGACGTTGGATGTGGCCCGCTGTGGCCGCTTCTTGGTGGTCTTGGCCTTGGCCCGTTTACTGGACATCTTGGCTGCGGGCGTGTGGGGCTTTCCTGTAGGCAGTGGGTGTAAGTGGGAGAGCCTCCTGTGACCCCAGGCCAGAGAATCTTCTGGCCTGCCCCTGCTCGGCTGTCAGCGCCTGGGCCGGTCTCCGTGCTCCCATAGGCCTGGGGCTTCTGCCACCCAGCTCAGCATACAGTGTTGGCCCTGTGTGATCTGAAACAACTTCCTCTACCTCTCTGAGTGAGTATACTCATCTGGGAATGGGATAGGACTGCCCAGCCGAAGGGATTAATTGACTTAATGCCCAAGAAGCCCCTGGCATGGTGCCCGGCACAGAGGAAGCTATTTTTGCTGTGACTGTTTGGGTAAGACACTTAGGATTGGGTTCGGTGCCAACCATTTCCGTGCTTTATCTCCTTTAAGCCTTAATAGCATTTACACTGTCCATCTCTCTCCAGCTTACAGGGTGGGTTGCCTTGTGAGAGGCTCTGAGGCTCCCTGCCCCCACCAGCAGGAAGGAGCTGGGTCAGCGGCACGCATTCCTGACATTCCTCATCCTCTCCTCCTCCCCATCCCTCTGCCCTCCCTCCTCTGGAGGTTCTGGAAGGCCAGTGCTCTGGGCAGTCTCCCTTCCCCCCACCTGTCCACACTTGACCAGCCCCTTAGGGTGGGAGATAGACCTGATTTGGGCCCTACCCCTTGTTCTCACTCCTCAGTGCTTATAGGAGCATAGAGCTCCCCCCGGCTCAGAAGCCCAGCTTCCTGTCACCCTTGTTTAGACCTGGCCTCCGAGCCTGTCTCACCCATTGCATACAGACCCAGACACTTCACCTCGAAACCCTTGAGGGTTCCCGCCATCCCCTCCCCTCCCCCAGCAAGTCTTGGCCCCTCAGCCTGGCATCAAAGGCCCTGTGTGAACCCCTCCTGCTCTGCTCTCTGACTGGCCATGGCATCCCTCATGGTGTCCCTCCTGCCATCTGTGTCTGCTCCCCAGACCCCCCCCCTCCGACTTGCCTTCTTGGTCCTTCCCCCTGGAATGCCTTTCCTTCTCCAGCCCAGTTCTTCAGGCAGCCCTTGGGGAGCAGTTCCCCCACCCTGGCTTTGACAGTAAGCACTTAAAGGTCTTTCTCCCTCACAATCAGTCAGGGCTGGTGTAAGTCCCCCGAGTTAAACCTAAGCCCATGGTGGTGCTCATAGATGCTTGTTTAATGAATGACTATGAAGGCAACTGCAGCCAGTCTGCTGGCCCCACTGTACAGATGGGGAAACTGAGGCCCAGCAAGGGGCTCTCCCTGAACCCTGGTCATGGCTCGTGGGGACTGTGCCCCTGAAGACCTAGGGTCATGTGCCCCTCAGCTGGGGCAGTTGTGGGCCTGGCCGAGGCCCCAGGACTGCTGCCCTCTTTCCTCTGCCCTGAGTCCCTTTGTCGAGGATCTGCAGGAAGCCTTAAGTGCTCCTCGATCTGTCGCCAGGCCTGTATCTCATGACCCTGTTCAAGCCATTTGCCGTCTTTGGCCTTTGAGATCTTAAACCCTGGGCTGGGATGCTGGCCAGCCCCAGTCCTTCCCCAGAGCCACGGCTGCCTATAGTACTGGGTCCCACTGGACTGACACACCTGGCCCTCAGGGTTTCTCCTGTGGTTGAGGGTGGGTAGACAAAAGCCTTTCCCACCCTTGACCTGGGTGGGAGTGGGATGGTGCTGTTGGCAGGGCGTGCCACCGTGTCCTGTGGTTAGTGCTTCGAGGGGCCCACTCCTGCCCTGAGCCAGGTGTTCTCTGGGAACTTTGACTCATGGCACCCACAGAAGGCAGCTGAGGAGAAGTCCACTGTGCCCAGCAGAGGCTGTGATGGTTATCATCACTGTCACCCCCCCCCCCCGGCCCCCGTAAAGTTCTAGGGCAGACGTGGCAGGATGAGAGAGAAAGCCGCGACCAAAGGCGGGAGTGGCCAAGAGCTCACCCACTGCTCTGATACTAGCTGGGCTCCCCTGCCTCCCTGGCCACCCCATCTCCGCCCTCTTGTGCTGAGGGGCCGTGACAGGGCTTGGAGCACTGAACTGTACAGTTTGTCCATCCCAGCAGTCTTGGGAAGCAGGGTGGGGAGAGTGGGGCGCCCCTCACTGTGCAATTAAAAGAACTGAGGCCCGTGAAGTGGTGTGTCCACGAGAGGGGTAGAGTCCAACTGGAAGCCAGGACCTCTGGGCTAGGGGTGGGTCTGGGGGTGGCAAATGGCCTTTCATGGTGGGCGGATGGCTACTGAGGGGCTGAGGACTCTTTGTGACCAGAGGCAGTTTCCAGTCTTGGTTGAGGGACTGGGGTCAGAGACAGGCTGGCCTCTTAGCCCTGGAGCCGTCCCCTCATCCTCCTGGGGAATCCTAGCCACCGGCGATCCGATATAGCGGGTACTTGGCCTGCTGCAACTACGTGCCACCTCCCCCTTTCTGGTGCCTGAAATCCCACCGCAACAGCAAAGACAAGGCCTGTGTCCCCCATTACCTCATGGTCCCTATGGCTGGCAGTGCCAGATGCCTTGCTGGTAAGCTCACCTCATCTGAGGCAGTTATCTGACCCTTTCCTGAGAGCAGCCAGAGCAGCTGGAGGGCTGGGGAGGCGCGGGGACCAGGTCCTGAAGCCCAGGTCCTTGTCCAGCCGGGGGGCGGGGTGAGCCCGCAGAGGGCCCCTGGCGCAACTTCCCCACCCAGCTGGCCCGGGTGGGCAGACGGCTCAGAGTGGGCAAGCCCCAGGGCGCGGCACACAGCCTCGGGGTGTGTGTGTGTGTGTGTGTGTGTGTGTGTGTGTGGACGGGGGTTACTCCGGTCACCATCCCTCTCTCCTGCCAGCCTCGGGGTGTGTGTGTGTGTGTGTGTGTGTGTGTGTGTGGACGGGGGTTACTCCGGTCACCATCCCTCTCTCCTGCCAGCCTCGGGGTGTGTGTGTGTGTGTGTGTGGACGGGGGTTACTCCGGTCACCATCCCTCTCTCCTGCCAGCCTCGGGGTGTGTGTGTGTGTGTGTGTGTGTGTGTGTGTGTGTGTGTGTGTGTGTGTGTGTGTGTGTGGACGGGGGTTACTCCGGTCACCATCCCTCTCTCCTGCCAGCCTCGGGGGGTGTGTGTGTGTGTGTGTGTGTGTGTGTGTGTGTGTGTGTGTGTGTGTGGACGGGGGTTACTCCAGTCACCATCCCTCTCTCCTGCCAGCCTCGGTGTGTGTGTGTGTGTGTGTGTGTGTGTGTGTGTGTGTGTGTGTGTGTGTGTGTGTGTGTGTGTGTGTGTGTGTGTGTGTGGACGGGGGTTACTCCAGTCACCATCCCTCTCTCCTGCCCCAGGAGATGGGGGATGGGACACGGACGCTCTGGAGGACACACATGGGTCCCCTAGGGCAGGGAACACCGGCAGCCACACGTCCTCCCGTCCTCCCGGGCATCCCGAGTCCTGGGCTTGGCACCTCTAACTGCACAGCAAAGGGTCAGGGCCCGGACAGTCTTCCCTGGCCATAGGCCCACTGGTTCCCGGAGCCGGGAACAGTCTCCCTGCTGCCCAGACCCAGCCAGAATCCCCGTCAGACCGAGCAACCTCGCAGCCCCAGCCAGGCCCACGAGCTGTCCCTGCCCAGAGGCCCTCCGACACCTCCCTGCGTCCCCAAGTTCGGGCCGCGGCTGTCACACCGCCCACACTAGACCACCCGGGCCGCCGGGCTCCCACCTGGTGCGGAGAAGGCGCTGGCTCGGTGCGCGGAGCGGGTGCGGAGCCGAGGCTGGCGGGCCGTCGGTGGGGTCCGGGCTGGGCGCGGCGGGGGCGCGGGGCGGGGCGCTGCGCCGGGCCTTACAAGGCAGAAGAATGTGCGGCAGCGGCGGGATGGGGGCGGGGCCGCGGCAGCCCGGCCTTATTTGGCCTCGACCCACGGCCCCGGGAGGCGGGGTGTTCCCGGGTGAACCCCCAGGCTGCCAGGGCCTTCCCCATCGTGGACCGGGGAGGTGACGGGGGTGAGTAGGGGGCCTGGACTGCCCGGGGAAGGGGGTTTATATGGGCCGGCCCTTCGTCTCCTGCGAGGCCGGCAGAACATGCAGGGGCCTCTAGTCCTCAGACCCTACCCCCATCTTTCCCCCAAAGGCGCGCTGCCCGGCCCATTCCCGGGGGAGGGCCTCCTTCCACCAGGCCAAGTATGGCTTTTTTCCAGTCCCAGAGAAGAGGCGTGTCAGAGAGAACCCACTATCCTCATACAGAGCCAGCAGTCGGCCTCCTGGGGTGTGGGGCGCACATGAAAGTTGGGTAGGACCGTACTGGGGACAGCCCACCTCAGCCAAGTCATTCTTCTCTCAGGTGCCCTCAGTTCCCTCACCTGTAAAATGGGAGTGTGGTGGTGAGAATTCAGTGAAAGAGTGGCCAGAAAGCCCCACGTAGACCCTGGGGAGCCAGCGAGAGGAGCAGGGGCGAGCGGACCCCCGGAGCATCCTTGCCAAAGGGGCTGCACCCCCTCTCCCCCTCTTGTTGGCCTGAGCTGGAGGATGGAGTCTGGAAGGACAGACCCATCCCCTCTGCCATCGGGCATCAGGTCCATCAGTTTGACCCGTGAAGCAACACCTTACCCATCAGCCCCTACCTGGACTCCCGTCCTGCTCTCTCTCCCCTTTGATCCAACACGGACGTTCCCAAGGGAACTTTTCAACGCCCAGTTACTTAGTCTGTAAATATTAACTGACACCTGCTACCTGCCAGGCACTGTGCTTGGGTGCTGGGGTAAGTACCCAAGTAATTGCACTCAGGAAGCATTTGTTCTTGTGGAGGGAAGTACCATGAACAAGTGGCTCCATGGCTTGGAGGGTAGAAATAAATGCCTTGAGGGAGAATAAAACTAGGTGAGGGGAGAGAGAGTAACAGGAGGTGGGGCTGCCTCCCAGGAAGGGACATCTGGGCAGCGCTGAAGGATGTGAGGGAGTGAGCCAGCCCAGGGAGGCTCTGAGGCAGAGCCCTGTAGGGGGAGCTTGGCCAGGTCACGGTCAAGGAGCAGCAGGAGGTCAGTGTGACTGAGGGGAGGGGGGTGGCAGAGGAGGTCTGAGAAGCACTAGGGACATAGCCCGGGGATCCTTGTGTTACCCCAAAACTGGATTTGCCTCTTGGTGGGTGTCAAGCCAATAGACACTAACACGCCAAAGATCTGGAGAAGGAAGGATTTATTATTACTCACAGCCAGTAAGGAGAATCTTACTGGTGATCTTTCCCAAAGCAGTGTTTCCCTGAACAGCAAAACGGGGGAAGTTTTAAGCTAAGGGTACATGCATATTCATGAAGGGACTTGAGCAGAGCAGAAATCGGCATGGAAATGGGGCCAAGGTCCAAGCTTTAGCTGAAGTCAGGAGGGTCAGCATTACCATTCCGTCCTCCACCTGGGGTGGGGGGTCTTAGTCCCTGCAGAGCGCAAAGACAGTTATCATGCCTATCCCTTGAGGAGGAACTAGGACTCTGCTCTATCAGTGCACTGTTGTCAGACTGCCTTTTCTCTGTTCCTGCATTCCTTTGTTCTCTTAAGATCATTAATTACTGAGACCTGTTCAAGGGCAAGCATTGTGGTCAGGCTTAGATCACAGAATGACTTAGGCCAAAATGACTTCTCTTATGTCAAGAAAGCCATTCCTGGTTCTCTTTCTCCAGGGACCCCTTAACTTACCTGCTTACACTCGTAGGCCACTGTAAGACATCAGAGAGTTCTGAGCAGAAGGGTGGCGTGATCTGGCTTATGTTCTAACTGAATCCCCTTTGGGGTTGGGGAGGGGGAAGCAGGGAGACCAGTGAGGAGCTATTCAACAGGATGAGGTGTCCAGACTAGTGTGGTGGCAGTGGGAGAAGTGATGGGATTCTGGACATATTTTTTTTGGCTCGGGAGGGAGGGTGGCCATGCAGTGCAGCTTGTAGGATCTTACTTCCCCGACCAGGGATCAAACCTGGGCCCTCGGCAGTGAAAGCGTGGAGTCTTAACCACTGGATCACCAGGGAATTCCCATCTGGACATATTTTGAAGTTGCATCCAATAGGATTTTCGCATAGATTGGTATGTGTATGAGAGTCAAGGAAGACTTGAAGACTCCAAGGGTTCTGGTCTGAGCAGCTGGAAAGAAAGAGCTGACATTTTCTCTTATGGAAGGAGCAGGTTTGGTGAGAGATCAGAAGTTCTGTTTTGGACATATTAAATTTTAAAAACTTTACTTTGAAATAGTTTCAAACTTACAGTAAAGTTATAAGAACTGTACAAAGAGCTCCTATATACCTTCACCCAGGTTCTCTAATTGTTAACATTTGGCTTTATTATACTGTCTTCCGTGTGTGTGTGTATCCTCCTCCCCAACCGTTTGAGAGTAAGTTGCACACATCAAGCCCTTTTACCCCAAAATACTTCAGTGAGTATCTCCTAAAAAGGAGGTTATATTACATATCCATATTACAGTGATTAAAATCAGGAAAAAATTTTTTATTGAAATATAGTTGATGTACAGTATTATAAGTTACAGGTGTACAATATAGTGATTCACAATTTTTTTTTTTTTTTTTTTTTGCGGTACGCGGGCCTCTCACTGTTTTGGCCTCTCCCATTGAGGAGCACAGGCTCTGGACGTGCAGGCTCAGTGGCCATGGCTCACGGGCCCAGCCGCTCTGTGGCATGTGGGATCTTCCCGGACCGGGGCACGAACCCGTGTCCCCTGCATCGGCAGGTGGACTCTCAACCACTGCGCCACCAGGGAAGCCCTAATACTATTTTTTTTTAAAGATTTAATTTTTTTTTTTTTTTTTTTGGCTGCATTGAGTCTTCATTGCTGCGCAGGCTTTCTCTAGTTGTGGTGAGCAGGGGCTACTCTTCCTTGCGGTGCGTGGGCTTCTCACCGCGGTGGCTTCTCTTGTTGTGGAGCATGGGCTATAAGCATGTGGGCTTAGTAGCTGTGGCACACGGGCTCAGTAGTTGTGGCACACAGGCTTAGTTGCTCTGTGGCATGTGGGATCCTCCCAGACCAGGGCTCGAACCCGTGTCCCCTGCATTGGCAGGTGGATTCTTATCCACTGTGCCACCAGGGAAGTCCCGATTTAATACTATTATCTAATTTACAATCCATATTCAGGTTTTGCCAATTATCCCAATAATATCCTTTATAAAAAATTTCTTTCTGGTCCAGTAGCCAATCAAAGGTTATCATACTTCTTTGATCTCCTTCTCTGTGTGTGTGTGTGTGTGTGTGTATGGTAAAATAACAAAATTTATCATTTTAACCAATTTTAAGTGTACAGTTCAGTGGCATTAAGTACATTCACATTGTTGTACAACTACCACTACCATCCATCTCCAGAACTATTGATAAATTCTGTAGCCATTAAATAGTAACTCCCTATTCTTTTCCCTGAGCTGCTAGGTAACCATCATTCTACTTTCTGTCTCTATGAATTTGACTACTCTGGGTCCCTCATATAAGAGGAATCAAACAGTATTTGTCCTTTTGTGACCAGTTTATTTCACTTAGCATAATTTCTTCAAGGTTCATCCATTTTTTAGCATATGTCAGAATTGTTTTCCTTCTGAAGGCTAAATAATATTCCATTGTGTGGAGAGACCACATTTTGCTTATCCATTCATCTGTCACCAGACATGTGGTTCTTTCCATCTTTTGGCTGTTGTGAATAATGCTGCTATTAACATGGGTGTAGTACAAATATCTTTTCACGTCCCTGCTTTTTATTCTTTGGGGGTATATATCCAGAAGCAAAATTGCAGGATTATATGGTAATTCTGTTTTTAATTTTTTTGAGGAACCGCCATACCGTTTTCCACAGAAGCTGTACCATTTTACATTCTCACCAACAGTGCGCAAGGGTTGTAATTTCTCTACATCCTCGCCAACACTTGTTATTTTCTGTTCTTCTTTCTTCCTTCCTCCCTTCCTTCCTTCCATCCTTCTTTCCTTCCTTCCTTCCTTCCTTTCTTTCTTTTTAATAATAGTCATCCTAATGGGTGTGAAGTGATATCTCATTGTGGTTTTGATTTGTATTTCCATAATAACTAACCTTAAGTATCTTTTCATGTGCTTATTGACCATTTGTGTATCTTCTTTGGAGAAATGTCTATTCAAATTCTTTGCCCATTTAAAAAATCAGGTTGTTGGACTTCCCTGGTGATCCAGTGGTTAATACTCCATGCTTCCACTGCAGGGGGCACGGGTTCGATCCCTGGTCAGGGAACTAGGATCCCACATGCTACATGACATGAGCCCCCCGCAGAAAAAAATCAGGTTGTTTTTTTGTTGTTGAGTTGTAAGAGTTTTTTAATATATTCTGGATATTAATCCCTTATCAGATAATATGATTTGCAAAAATTTTCTTCCATGCTGTGGACTTCTCTGTTTAAAATAATTTAAAAAATTTATATAATTTTTTATATACCATAATATTCACCCTTTTCAAGTGTACAATTCAGTGGTTTTAGAATACTCACAGAGTTATACAACCATCACCACCATGTAATTCCAGAACATTTTATCATCCCCCAAGAATCAACACACTCATTAGCAGTCACTCCCCACTTCCCCTTCCCCTCATCCCCTGGCAAACACTAATCTACCTTCTGTCTCCGGATTTGTTTACTCTGGAAATTTAATGTAAGTGGAATCATATAATATGTGGCCTTTTGTGACTGTCTTCTTTCACTTAGCATAATGTTTTCAAGGTCCATCTACGTTACAACATGTATCAGTACTTCATTCTTTTCATTGCTGAATAGTATTCCATTCTACTGCTATACCACATTTTGTTTCCATATTTATCAGTTGATTGATATTTGGGTTGTTCCCACTTTTTGGCTATTATAAATAATGCTACTATGAATATTGGTGTATAAGTTTATGTGTGGATGTATATATTCACTTTTTTGGATATATATCTAAGAGTGGAATTGCTGGGTCATCTGTTAACTCTATGTTTAAACTTTTGAGGGACTTCCAAACTGTTTTCTTCAGTGCTGCGTTGTTTTATATTACCACCAAAAATGTGAGGGTTCCAGTTTCTCCACATCCTCACTAACACTAGTCTTCTAGTCATCCTATTGGGTGTGAAGTGGTAACTCATTGTGGTTTTGATTAACATTTCCCTAAAGACTTGTTATCTTGAACACCTCTTCACGTGCTGATTGGACATTTGTATATCTTCTTTGAAGAAATGATTATTCAGATATTTTGCCCATTTTAAAATTTCTTTTTTTGTTGTTGGGTTGCAAAGGTGCTTTGTATAGTCTAGCTATTACACCCTTACCAGGTATATGATTTTCAAATCTTCTCTCCCATTCCGTGGGTTATCTTTTCATTTTTTGGTTTGTTTAAAGATGCATAAATGTTTTTAACTTCAATGAAGTTTATTTTTTTTTGTTTCTTGTGCCTTTTTTTTATCATATCCATGAAACCATTGCCTAATCCAAGGTTGTAAATATTTATACCTATGTTTTATCCTAAGAGTTTTGTAGTTTTAGCTCTTCAATTTAGGTCTCTAATTCACTTTAAGTTAATTTTGTATATGGAGTGAGGTAAGGGTCTAACTTCCTTCTTTTGCATGTGGATATCCAGTTGTCGCAGCACCATTTGCTGAAAAGACTATTCTTTCTCCATTGAATTTTCTTGGCTCTCTTGTTGAAAATCAGTTGTCCATAAATGTATGGGTTATTTCTGGACTCTCATTTCTACTTCATTGATATATATGTCTACCCTTATGGCAGTACCACACAATCTTGATTACTTTAGTTTTGTAATCAGGAAGTGTTTCATCCAACTTCGTTCTTCTTTTTCACTATTGCTTGGCTATTCAGAGTCTCTTGCATTTCCATATCAGTTAAGATCAGCTTGTCAATTTCTACAGAAAAGGCAGCTGGGATTTTGATAGAGATTGTGCTGACCCTGTAGGTTATTTTGGGGGAGTATTGCCGTCTTAACAATATTAAGTCTTCTGATCCATGAACATGAAGTGCCTTTCCTTTTACTTAGATCTTTTAAAATTTCTCTTAATGATGTTTTGTAGTTTTCAGTTTACAAGTCTTGTACTTCTTTTGTTAAATGTATTCCTAAGTGTTTTGATCTTTTTTTTTGTTTGTTTTGTTTTGATCTTTTTGATGCTATTGTAGATGGAATTGTTTTCTTAAACTCATTTTCAGTGTGTTCACTGGTAGTTGAACTGTTTTTACTCACGATACTTCTGACACCAAATATGTGGGTATTTTCCTCACACCAGTCAATTCTCCAACTCTCTGGACACCAATTGGATGTCCTACTATTCGGTTCAATTCTAACCCTAATTACCTGGAGTTAGTGTCAGACTCCACAGGTTTAAGGGCTCAGTCCCACAAGATTTCCCTCACATCAGACCCAGGTTACCCACACTTTTGTCCAACTTGACTACAAATTGCGGATTACTACACATCCCTCCCCGCCAGTGTTAGGGAACTGTTGACCAAAACCACCAGCCTTAGCCAGGCTCACTTGCCTGAGTTGTCTCACAACAGAAAGTCCCGATAAGGACTGGAATCCATCTTGGCTGAGAGATGAGCATGCCACCAGGAAGGATCCCGAGTGAGACTATGGGCCAAGCAAGATGATTGGCCAGAGACAACCCGGAAACTAATCCCATTACCATAAACCCTGAGACTTTGAGCCATGTGGCAGAGCACTTTTCCTGGGTTCCCTTACCCTACCGCTCTCTGCCTGGGCGCCCCTTCCCGGTAAATTCTTTTGCTTTGTCAGCACGTGTGTCTCCTTGGACAGTTCATCTCTGAGTGTTAGACAAGAGCCCACTCTCGGGCCCTTGAAGGGGTCCCCCTTCCTGCAACACCAGGATAAATAATTTCTTTGAACTGCTCAAAGAACTCAGGAAAGCAGTTTAATTACTATTATCAGTTTACTATAAAGGATACATCTCAGGAACAGCCAAATGGAAGAGATGCACAGGATAAAGTGGGGGCAGGGGAAAGGGGGCGCTTCCATGCCCTCTCCAGGGATGCCATTTTCTCAGCACCTTGACGTGTTCACCAGCCTGGAAGCACTCCAAACTCTGTTGTGTAGGGGTTTTTACGGAGGTTTCATTACAGAGGCATGATTAAATCTTTGGCCATTATGACTGACTTAATCTCCAGCCCCTCTTCCCTCCCTGGAAGTTGGGGAATGAGGCTGAAATTTCTAACCCTCTAACCATGCCTTTGTCTTTCTAGCAACCAGCCCCTATCCTGAAGCTATCTAGGGGCCCCCAGCCACCAGTCTTGCCATTAGCATACAAAAGATTCTCATCACTCCAGAGAGTCCAAGGGTTTCAGGAGCTGTATACCAGGAGCTAGGGATGAAGACCAAATATTTATTATTTATTATATCACAGTAGAGATACGATTTTTTTTTTTTTTTTTTTTTTTTTTTCAGTACGCGGGCCTCTTACTGTTGTGGCTTCTTCCGTTGCGGAGCACAGGCTCTGGACGCGCAGGCTCACCAGCCACGGCTCACGGGCCCAGCCGCTCCGCGGCATGTGGGATCCTCCCAGACCGGGGCACGAACCCGTGTCTCCTGCATCGGCAGGCGGACTCTCAACCAGTGTGCCATCAGAGAAGCCCACGATTGGTTTTTGTATATTGATCTTGCTTCCAGGAACACTGCTGAACTAATTTATTAACTCTGATAATTTTTTTGTGGATACCTTAGGGTTTTCTATATGAAAGATCATGTTATCTGCAAGTAGAGGTAGTTTAACTTCTTTCTTTCCAATTTAGATGCCATCCATTCATTCATTTATTCATTCTTGCCTAAAGGCCCTGGCTGGAACCTACCGTACAATATTGAGTAGAAGTGGCAAGAGTGAACCTCTTTGTCTTGTTCCTTATCTTGAGGGGAAAGCTTTCAGTCTTTCACCATTAAACACATTAGCTGTGGATTTTTTTTTTTTTTTGGATGTCCATTATCAGCTGGAGGATGTTCTAATTTGTTGAGCGTTTTTTTTTTTTTTTGCGGTACGCAGGCCTCTCACTGCTGTGGCCTCTCCCGTTGCGGAGCACAGGCTCCGGACGCGCAGGCTCAGTGGCCATGGCTCACGGGCGCAGCCGCTCCGCGGCATGTGGGATCTTCCTGGACCGGGGCACGAACCCGTGTCCCCTGCATCGGCAGGTGGACTCTCAACCACTGCGCCACCAGGGAAGCCCTGTTGAGCGTTTTTATCATGAAACGGTGCTGGGTTTTATCAAATGTTTATTCCGCATCTATTGAAATGTCTTTAATCTCTGGCCCTTAGAACTGTCCTTTAGCTTTTCTATGTCTTTCATGCACTGACGTTTTTGGAGAGTCCCAGCCAGTTTCTTGGTGCTCCCTCATGATTAGCTTCAGACTATGGACTTTTGACAGGAATATCACAGAAGTGATGCTGTATTCTTCCCAGTGCATCTTATCAGGAAACACGTATGATGTTATTCTTACCAGTGATGGGAAAAAATTAACTTTGGCCATCTAGTGTCTGCCAGATTTATTCATCAGAAAATTACTGTTTTTCCCTTTTGTAATTAATATGTTCATTAATAGGCAATTTGTGGGGTGCTCCTTTGAGACTAAATATTCTGTTCCTCATCAAACTTTTACCCATGGCTTTTAACATGCACTGATGATCCAGTTGTTACTATGATGCTTGTCAATGGTGATTTTTCTAACCATTCTCACTTCCTTTTACTGGTTGGTGGACGTGTTAACTTTGAGATTACCTGTTAGATGTCTAAGTGGAGGTGGTGAGTGGGAAGTGCAAAGTTCAAGGAAAGGTACAGGTTGTAGATTTAGGTGTAGGAGTTGTCAGTCTGTAGAAGGTTAAAGCCATTAGCAGTTGAGGGTCTCCAAGGGCCCATTCCCCTGTTGGTCACAGGGCTTCACCAGGCCTGGGGTCCGCTGACATGTTTTAGAGACAAACCCTCGTGCTGACTGGGTCACCAGAGTGCCATGGCTCCATGGAGGCTGGGACTGGGGGCTCCTGTCTCATGGGAAGCTGGGTTCTGTGGAAGGAAGTGCCCTTGCTCTGTTCAAAGCTGGTAAAAGCCCTTACTACTTAACCTGGCATTCAAGGCTTGCCCAGCACCACCCCTTCCCTGAGCAGCAGCAGAGTCTTACTGCTTGCTGTGCCCTTCACTGCCACAGCTTGGGGAACTCCTGCTCATCCTTCAAAGCCCAGCTCAAATATTATCTTCTCTGTGAAGTCCCACCTCTACTCCCCGCAACAAGGTCATTCATTTAGAAAACAGTTCTTGAGGCTCTCCTCTGTGCTAGGCACTGAGACTAGTGAGAAAAACTATTCCTGCCCTCAGGGAGCCCATTGTTTCCTGGTGGAGACAGATATTCATAAGTCATCTCACAGATCTAAGCATCAGTGACAGCAACAAAGCAAGGTAAGTGAAGTGACTGTCCAGCTCCAAGAGTTAGAGCAGGGGGTTTGCACCAACCTGGCCTGGCTGAGGTGCTTTGGGAAGCTTTCACTGCAGAAATGCTAGCTGGCCTGAGAGCTGAGGCAAGAATAGATGCATTGGTGGGGGAGCCATGGCTCCCTGTGCAAGGTCTGAGGTGAGGCTGGATCAAGGCAGAGAGCAGGGGATGGGCTCCCATGGGAGATGTACCTAGAAAGGTGGACGTAGGCCTCCAAGGCCAAGGTGAGGAGGCCGGATTTTCTCTTGCTGGTACTGGGAAGGCTTCAAAGGGTCCTGAGCAGAGGGGGATTTTCGAGGAGTCCCTCTGGCTGCCATAAGGAAGAGGCAGTGCGGATCACATTGATTTTTCAGATCAGCCAGATTCATATCAGTAGGAGATACAACTTCATTTTTTTGTTTAGATTTTATTTATTTATTTATTTAGTGCCAGGTCTTAGATGCGGCATGGCATCTCTCAGTTGCGGCATGCAGACTTCTTAGCTGTGACATGTGGACTCTTAGTTGCGGCACGCGTGCAGCACCTAGTTCCCCAACCAGGGATCGAACCTGGGTCCCCTGCATTGGGAGCACAGTCTTACCCACTGGACCACCAGAGAAGTCCTGATACAATTTCATTTTAAGGTTCTTTTATAAACCCCATTCCAGTGCTGGTGGTAGGAACTTCATCTCAATTGGTCTGGGGGTCCTCATGGTCTCTGGATCTCAGGCCACTGGTGACAATGGGTTTGTCCTGCTGGCCTGGCCACAAGGCCCCTGAGCCCTGTGCTGCTCCTGGCTACGGCTAAGCCTTCTTTCTCTGCTCTCAGGCTATGGGGTGGGGACTCCGAAAGGCTTGGGGACCCACAAACTTTTGGGGAGCAGGAGGTTTACAGGGGAACCTGGGCCTCCCTGCTCTCTGACCTGCAGCCTCTGGGTGGTTCTCAGGGACCCAGGGACGGTGAACAGTCTCCTTCTCTGCTCCCTTTCCTCTTCCCCAGCACCCTTCAGGAGGGTGCTTTCTGTCTCTGTTTGGCCCTGTTCCCTCAAGGATTGTGCTTTGGAAATGCAGAAACCGAGGACTCACTCCCAGCTTCTCTAGGAAGCTGCTGTCAGCCTTTCCCTGAAATGACAAATGCCTCCCTGATAGAACAGAGTACAGGAGATGGGACATCATCTAAGCCATCTTCTTGTTCAGACTGTTTAATCTGAGTCATGAGAAAACAGAAATCCAAATTAGGTAACATTCTCTGAGATGCTTGGATACTTAAAAAATGTCAATGTCATGAAAAAAAAAAAGTGGGGAAACTGTTTCTGATTCAAGGAGACTAAAGAGACTTGATAACTGAAAGCAGCGAATGATCCTTCACTGGATCCTGGATGGATACAAAGTAAACGCCATGGAGGACATTCCTCCGGCACTCGGAGTGTGGCCCTGCTTTAGCTGGTGTTGATGTCTGGGCACTAAGTGCCCCCCTGGGTAAGGGAGGTGCTCGAGGGTCACTCGTGTGTTAAATTAGAGGAATAGTGGTATTGTGCTCACGCAGGAATGCCCTTATTCTTAGGTGTCGCCTGGTGTATTTGGGGTGAAGCAGCATGGTATGTGCGGCTTATTTTTAAATGGCTCAAGGTGAGGGGGATGTTTGTGTGTGTCCCTGACAGGAACAATGCAAATATGGCAAAATCTTGACAGTTGGTGATTCTGGGTAAAGGACATTAAACTATTCTTTCAACTTCGGGAGGGTGGGCCTCTCCTCTGCTGCACCAGCAGGGCTGGGAGAGGGGGCCCAGGTACTATGATACAGGGAGTGCAGGACCCTCCCTGAGACCCTGATCTAACCCTCAAGGCCCCTCCCCTGCTGCCGCAGAAACACTCAGGCTCTGAAGGGGTAAAAGGGTCCACCCAGTTCCCCGAGGCCCGTCAGGAGTAGAGCTGGGCTGCTCGCTGGTCAAGTCCAGCGTGACTGCCTCCTGTGTTCACTCACACCTCTGAGTATCTGGCTCAGTGCCCAGGCAACCTGAAACCCATCCACTTACCTTTGAGTCACCCTCAGCCATGTCTCGGGGCAGGGGGTAGGTCCAGCCCCAGGAGTTAATCTGAGCCATCCATGGCCACTGGGCGCTCAGCCACCACTACCAGGATCTAGACATGAGGGCACAGCACTCCTAGCGCAGGGGGTCTGGCCCACAGGCTTCAGAGGAGCTCACGAGCGGCCCCTCTGGGGAAGGCAGGGCAGCCCGAACAAAGTTCCTGCGAAGGCAGTTCCCCTGGGCTTGAGGTCACCAGCACCTCCGCTGCGTTGTGCCAAGGGAGGAGACCAGGTGCCTGCAGCTCGGCCGGGCCCGAGAACTTTCTGAAACACATGTTCTTACCACCAGACATGGGCACCTGCTGTTCCGCCTGCTCTCCCCTGCACCCCATCCCCATCTCCCAAAGCCGGTTAATACCCACTGTCCTTCAGCCTTGACCTGGGTTTGGCGGGGCTGTCATGGGTTCCCACAGCCTCACTGTGCTGCACCTCCTTTTCTACCATCTGCTGTAGACTGGAACTCACCTACGGCATGTTCCGTGTCTCCCCCACCGGGGCGTGAGCTCTATGAGCAGGGTAGGTGCTCAGGAAGTGCATCCAGTGCATGTAACTGTCAGGGTACAGGCAGCTGCTGGGGTACCGAGTGCCCCGTCCTGGGTGAAGCGCACGCAGAGTCGGGGTCTGCGGAGGGGGCGCGAGTCGTCAGCGTGAGCAGCCCATCTCAGCTCCCACATAGCAACGATGAAGCATTTATTTCTCTGGAGGAAGCTGGTCAGGCGGATGTTACACACTCATCTTTCGGGAAGGGAACCGAGAGCTTAGTTTTCTTGCTGGGGGTCACAGAGCTGGTGCATGAGAGCGCTGGCGTTACAGTTTGCACTCGTCAGCCTGTCTCCAAGGAGCTGCCACTTGGAAGGGGTCTGGCTGTCTCCTGGGGCGTCTGCTCCACCCGCCTCATCCCAGCCTGGCCCGCCCCGCTGCAATAACACCATGAGCCCGTGGTGCACGTTACCTCATTTATTCTCACAACATGCCTGTGAGGTAGGGAGGGGCGGGGACTGTCCCCATTTTACAGAGGAGGAAGTTGAGGCACACAGAGGTCAAGTGACTTGCCCAAGGTCACAGACGGCGGCCAAGCTGGAATGGGCCCTAGAGCAGGCCCCTGTGGCAGGTGCTGGACACGAGGGCGTCTCCAGTGCCGCAGCCGTCGTGCTCGGAGCTTGCTGCAGGCCTGGCCTCGCCCTCGCCCTCCCTGCCCCCCACCTCACCCTGCAGGCCTGGGCCATCGCAGCTCAGGACTCATGACACCCTGGGAGTGGGGCTGGGGGGCAGGGGAGAGAGAAGGATGACGGGGTAAAAAAATAGAAAACTCAGAGGCCAGGCAGATGGGCCCATGGCCGGGGAGCGGGGGCAGGGGAGAGACAAAAAGGGGAGCTGCTTACACACAAGGTATATATTTTTACACACACTTGTACACACACCTAGATATAGTACATGTAAAAATATATGCTATTCACACACCCGCCTCCTGCCAGGTGCCCCCGAGAGCCAGCGGTGGCGCTGGTGGGCATGGGTGAGCAGAGGGGCGTTTGTTAAATATACACTCTAAGGTCTATGTGCATATGTACACATACATACAGACACAGCCGCCCGCCCCTCGGGTACTGTACACAGGCTCGGCCAGGGACACGTGAACCCTGGAAAATGGGGTCCCTCTCGAGTGGCCCCTGCAAGTCACTCTAGGTCATACATTTTGCTGAAGGAAGAAGGGGCTGGAGAGAAGAAAAAGGCGGGAGTCTGGAGGGTGGTAAGCTGTGGTTTTTATCTCATTCCCACCCCCACCCCCCCAAAGACTTCAGCCCTCCTCATGGTCTCAGAGAGCGAGTCACCCACCTGACGCTGCCTAGGGCTGGCAGATCACAGTGGGAGGGCTGCTTCTGCTGAGAGGAACCTGTATTTGCGTGTGTGTGTGCGCGTGAGCGTGAGCACTCGGTGGGGGAGGGGACGCGTGTCCATCTCTCTGTCCTCTGGGCTCACCCACAAAAAGGGCTGAGAACCAGAAAGCCGATAGTCAGGATGGTGACCCCTGTGTGAGCTCTTACGGGAAAAGAGAAAAACATAAGAATGAAAACTCCAAGGTCAGAGCTGGGGTAGCCAGGAAAAGGAGGAAGGACATGGCAGGTGCCCAAGGCTGCCCTTGGGTTGTCGTCATCTTGTAAACAAGCTAGTTTAAGTTCTCATTAGATAGAGCAAGTAAAAAGACTGTAGTCTGGAGGCTGGGCCGGGGCGTTGCCGAAGTCCATCTATCTAGTCCACCACGGCCAGCAAGAGGAAAAAAAAGTTTTATAGTTTTGTGTTTCTGTTGATTTTTTTTGTGTGAAGTCTTCATAACCTAAAGCTGGGAGGGACCCAAGAAAGCCAAATTGTGAGCCCTTGTATGCGTCAATTTGAAAGTTGGCTCAGGGTCTCTAGACAGAATAACCACACTAAAGGTTGAGAAAATTTTGTTCCTTTCGCATTTAGTTTGTAGGTTTCTTTTTTTAATGACTTAAAATTGTTTGCTTCCTGCTTCCTGGTCTCAGAGCCGGGTCTGGGCCTCAGGGACATAAATCTCGATGCTGTCCGCGCTCTCCGTGGCTGAGTTCTGCCGCACGGAAGCTGCCCGCTTGGCCGCCAGGAGCCTCTTGCGGGCCTCCTGACGCTGCTTGTCCCCAGCGTCAGAGGCCTTGTCGCGGCTCACTGCCGGCTTGGATTTGGCTGGCTTCTTTGGGACCGGAGGGGGTAGTTTCTTCTCTTCCTTTAGTGAGACAGTGAGGAGAGAAGGAAAATAAAATAAAGGTGCCACCTTTTGTGTGGTGCTACCACCCACCGTATGCTGGCAGCTGGAGCCTCCACCCCAGCTTCCCCGCATCGGGCACAAGCAACACACATTTGGAATCAGGAAGCCACAAGAAGCGATGATGGTGGGAATAGCACAAGGCATAGGAGCAAAAAGCAAGCTTACAGTCCTAGAATGTTCTAGCAGGAAGGGACAGACAGATCACCTCTTCCCACCCCTGCTCTGAACCACTGAGAGCCTGAAATTCACGCAGGAATCATATAGCCAGAGATGGGATTTAAATTCAGGGCCTCCGACTCCCAGGTCACATTTCACATGCTATTCTAGGGGATCAGAACTCACAAGGGCCACAGTCCAGTAACCAATAACCAAAGGGGTCATTGGGTGCCACTGTTTTACAGATGGAAGCCTGAGCCTCAGGGAAGAGGCTGGCCCAGGAGGCAGAATCGGGTCCAGACCCCTGTACTCCTGGCAGCGTGGTCCTAGGAGAAGGACCATTTTTCTACCTCCAGGGTTCCAACGGCTGTGTCTACGCTAGTGCTCTGGGCTGTGGGCATGTGTCGCCCACTTTCTGAACATGCAGGGCAGGAAGGCATGCTTCGGGGGGGCAGCCTCAACTACACAGAGCGAGTGGCATGCTGGACGAGCGCCGAGCATGGACCCCGCACACTGATGGACGTGAGCCCCCAGCTCAAAGACGACACACAGAGAAGGGAGCCAAGCAGCACTGACCGATGTGGCCAGCGTTATTGCCGACCAGGAATTTGTCCCTGGACTTCCCCTCCGCACTGCTCCATGCTCACCTTCCTCTTCTCGGGGGTCTCCACCAGCTGCCAGCTGTTGGCCTTGAGGTGGTAGAGCTCATCAAACTTCATGCTGATGTCCTCGATGGACAGCTGCAGCAGGTCCCAGAACCCTGCCAGGTCCTGGGCTGTTGGACGTGGGTTGGCATCAGGGTTCTGTGGGACAGACGGGGATCAGTGGGGCAAGCAGGGCAGAGGCCTGTCCTGCACCCCATCCCAAGTACTGTCTCCTAGCTCTGCCAGCCCTGGTTGGCTTCCCTTGAGGCCTGGTCTTACTCTCCTGTTCCCAGGGTCGGGTCAGTATCTGTATGAGCGAATGAACCCAGTTCCTGATTACTGCTGGCCCTGATGGTGGAGAGCTTTGGGAGAGAGAGACAGTCCTATCGTGAGAGTGGGTCCTGCACACACATGGGGACTGAGGCCTTCGCCACCACTGAAGGGCTACAGGGAGGAGGCAGGATCACTTCCAGGTGGGTGTGATTCCAGAATCCGTGTGCTTTCTAGCCCATCATTCTGTTCTCTGACAGCACATTCCTTATCAGGACTTCCCCAGTGAACACCCAAACCCCTACCGGACCTAGAGACAAACACTCGCCACTGTCCTCCACCCCTGGGGGTTACACCACCCCTGCCAGATGGAAAGAGGCTCCACAGGAAAAGCTGCTGCCTAGCGGCAAGGGTGAAGGAGAGGGAAACCCACCAAGTGTCATGGTGGTTATTTCTTTAGTTCTTACCTTGACTGTCTTCTTAGATATAGAGTATGTTGTATATAAATAAATCAGTGCCAACTGATTTTTAACTTTCATGTGGCTGTTTTTACATAGAGTTCACTTTTCTATTTCAGAAGGTAGCAGAGCTCTGAAAGGACCTTTCCTGGCCCTTTTCCTGTGCTAGGCACTGACACACACCACTGTCATCTTTCCAATGCCATGAGGAAGCAGCACCTTCTCCATGTTAGAGAGGAGGTCACAGAGGCTTAGAGGCTAATCCAGCCGGGGGATCTGGCTAGAAGACCCACTGTGGAGGAAGAAGAATCACACTCACCAAGTTTTGCTCACAGAGGCCCCGGAACTGCTGGAATTTCTGTGACATCAGTAGCTGGGCACTGCCCACAGCACTGAGGACTTTCCCTAAGACTGAGAAAGAGAAGGTGGAAAAAGACTGAGCAGAGCACAGGGTCTGCTGGGGTGGAACACAGGATCAGGGTCATGGCTTCCACCTCCCCTCCCCGCATTAGGACACCAATCATCATTTGGTGATGGCAGTCAGTCTCCATTTTATTTACACATTAACCCACTCTCACTGTGAAAAATGCACAGCAGACACATAAAGTGAGCCCCATCCCCTAGTTGCTAAGGACATTTTATGGCAATAAATTTAAAAACTAAGTTAAAATGGAAAAAATTTTCAGGAAAACATAAATTACTATCATAGACTCAAGAAGAAATAGAAAATCCAATTAGGCAAATAACTGTTTTAAAAAACTGAAGCAGGAGTTAAAAATCTTCTCCAGAAAAAGGAACCAGGCCTATGTAGTTTTACAGGTGTGGTTTTACAAAACCTTCCAGGAATAGATAATCCTTGTTTTATACATTCAAATTCTTCCTGAGAGTAAATAAACAGAAAATGACAGCAAATTTCAGGAGCGCTGAGAGAACATAGGACATGCCAAGAATAGGGCACTTTCATTATGAACATAAAAGTCTTAAAGCAAAGAGAATCCAACAGAAGCGTTCACCATGAAGTGTTCAGCCCAGGAAAACAAGGCTGAAATCTTGTAGTGTGATTTCCAGTTTTAAAGTGGTGGCAGGAAAACGGTACTACCTCCTAGCCCCCTTAGAAATCACTGAAAAGCAAAACAGTACAAACAAGAAATAAAAATGCAAACTGTCTCCTGACAGAACTCTCGAACGTAGTATACGAGGAAGGCTGCCACATGCAGTGATAGCCACACAAGGAGGATTCTTGGGATTGAAAGGCTCAGATAAAGGTGGCAGTTCTGAGTTCTCAAATGTAGCATAACTTGAGAGGAGAAGCCAATAATCTCTTATTTGAAATAAAAAGGGGGTGTGGACTGCAGCAGGAGCGTTCCCGGACCTGGTTCAGCACCAAAGGTGGAGGGCAGGGGGGCGGGGACGACACTGCATGGTAACCGCCCTCTAGCTGCCTGGGGAGAACACTAGGCTGAAGAACACACCCTGCACCCATCACCATGCCTGAGGAATTCCTGCCAGCCTGGGACACAGTCCTGGCTCCTCTCCCACAGTGGTCTACTTACAGCAGCTCATGAAGGAGGAATTCCACCTCATTCAGAAATTAGTTATTAAAAAGGAACCAACACAGGAGCTAAACACGTTACAGGAGCAGTAAATGGCAGATGCACATTCACCAGAAAGCTGTTGCCAGAGAGCAGATGAAAAGTGTGACATTTAGCCACAAATATTTAAACAGTAGTTCAAAGCAGAGATGAGGTACTCTGAAAAGAGATGCAAGACAATGGAAGGGGATAAAACATGAGCTCTGGAACTAGTGCAAGAGAAAAATCAGGCATCACAGAAACAAGGGCCATGATGGACACAGCACAAAGAATAAACCCTGATGAAAACCAATAAGGACAAGGAGGACAGGAGTGAAAAAGCTCCTGGCACAAAACACTTACACTGCTAGATTAACAAGACAAGGCGTCTTAAATGAATAGCTAAGCTGCTGGGGATAAAATGACCCCCCACCCGCAGAAGGTAGTGGGTATATGTGCCTGGCTTGGTCTAAAGTAGGATAGGAGGGCTTCCCTGGTGGTGCAGTGGTTAAGAATCCACCTGCCAATGCAGGGGACGTGGGTTCGATCCCTGGTCTGGGAGGACCCCACATGCCGCAGAGCAACTAGGCCCGTGCGCCACAACTACTGAGCCTGTGCTCTAGAGCCCGTGAGCCACAACTACTGAAGCCCGTGTGCCACAACTACTGGAACCTGCGCACCTAGAGGCTGTGCTCTGCAACAAGAGAAGCCACAGCAATGAGAAGCCTGCGCACGTCAATGAAGACTAGCCTCTGCTCGCTGCAATTAGAGCAAAGCCCGCACACAGCAACAAAGACCTCAATCCAGCCAAAAGTAAAACAATTAAAAAAAAAAAAAGTAGGATGGGAATAAGAGGAAAAGTCTCTCTTGAGAACTCCTACCCATAAGACTGCACTTAGGTACCTTATTTTTTAAGAAATAAAGGAAGCAACTAGATGTATTAAAAAGATGAGACTATTTTTAAAAAAGTGACTGAGAGACATGGAGGAGAGAGGGAGACTTAAAATACATCTATCAGAGTTCTAAAAGGACAGAGAGAATGGAAGAAAAGAAACTTATTCAGAGAGATGATTCAGAATATGAATAAAGGAACCATCCCAAACTCATTTTATGAAGCTAGGTAACCTTGGTACTAAAACAGGACAAGGATGAGAAAGGAAAATTACCAGCCAAGTAATTCTGCCTTTGAAGAAAGGCAAAATTATTAAATTAGATATTAACAAAAGTACAACAGTGTACTAAAATAATATAACTCAGCTGGGTTTATTCTGGTAATACAAGACTGATTCAACATTAGAAAATTCTAATGACTTCTGATTCTGACTATGAAAAACCAGTTACTATCAGACAAACTGAACCCTCCCATGAAGAAAAATTAAAAAAATAAAACCTAAATAAAATACCAAAAACAACAAAAAAATCTCTTTCAAGGTATTAAAAAATTACCAAAGCAACCAGAATTTGAGAGGCTAAGATGTCAGTGAGAACGGAAACTATATTCAGCCAAGCCTGATATTCTGAACCGCCTTCTACCCCAAGGCATCTCCCAGTTTATAAGCAGCGCAAGGCTGAGGGTCTAAGAAGCCAAGCAGAAAGTGGTGGTTCAGAGCCTGAGAAGCTAAGCAGAACTTGTGGCAGTTCCATGGGGACAGGGAGACCAAAACTGGAATTCGGAGCTACCAGAGGAGACAGGACTTGGGGAAAAGTGCATCAGGCTGAGCCAAGCTTCCAGCAGTCTTAAGATGGGGGAGAAACAAAAATTGGAGCTCAGTGTCTGCCAAGGAGGAAGGGCTTGGAAATACCCCAGGCTGTCACAAAACCCAGCTCTGAGCCAGCTCAATCCCATATTAGATTAAGTTGGTCTGGCCCTACTCTAATTGTCTGCAAGAAGCAAAAGTAAATTCGTTCTCAAAGTATAGAAAATCGTCTTCAAAAAAAAAGAAAAAAAAATCATCCTGAGCTTCAAGTTATCTCTGTACTTTTTGTATACAGTTTCTGGCACTGAATAAAAATTACCAAGCATGCCACGAGGTAGGACCAAATGACTGCACACCAAAAGAGAAAAATCAGCAAAAAGTAAAAGAACTATAGGGATGTAGAGGTATAGGACCAGGGCTTTAAAATGACTGTGAATATGTCCCAGAAAATATATGACATGATGAAGAATTTCAGCAAAGAACCAGAAATCTATCAAAAAGAATCAAATGGAAATTTTGGAACTAAAAAACAGAGTAACTGAAATTAAGACTGCAATAGACTCTTCAATAAATGGTGCTGGGAAAACTGGACAGCTACATGTAAAAGTATGAGATTAGATCACTCCGTAACACCATACACAAAAATAAGCTCATGGGAATATATGTATATATATATAACTGATTCATTTTGTTGTGAAGCTGAAACTAACATACCATTGTAAAGCAATTATACTCCAATAAAGATGTTAAAAAAAAAAAAAAAAAAAAGCTCAAAATGGATTAAAGACCTAAATGTAAGGCCAGAAACTATCAAACTCTTAGAGGAAAACATAGGCAGAACACTCTATGACATGAATCACAGCAAGATCCTTTTTGACCCACCTCCTAGAGAAATGGAAATAAAAACAAAAATAAACAAATGGGACCTAATGAAACTTCAAAGCTTTTGCACAGCAAAGGAAACCATAAACAAGACCAAACGACAACCCTCAGAATGGGAGAAAATGTGTGCAAATGAAGCAACTGACAAAGGATTAATCTCCAAAATTTATAAGCAGCTCATGCAGCTCAATAACAAAAAAACAAACAACCCAATCCAAAAATGGGCAGGAGACGTAAATAGACATTTCTCCAAAGAAGACATACAGACTGCCAACAAACACATGAAAGAATGCTCAACATCATTAATCATCAGAGAAATGCAAATCAAAACTACAATGAGATATCATCTCACACCAGTCAGAATGGCCATCATCAAAAAATCTAGAAACAATAAATGCTGGAGAGGGTGTGGAGAAAAGGGAACACTCTTGCACTGCTGGTGGGAATGTGAATTGGTACAGCCACTATGGAGAACAGTATGGCGGTTCCTTAAAAAACTACAAATAGAACTACCATATGACCCAGCAATCCCACTACTGGGCATATACCCTGAGAAAACCATAATTCAAAAAGAGTCATGTACCAAAATGTTCACTGCAGCTCTATTTACAATAGCCTGGAGATGGAAACAACCTAAGTGTCCATCATCAGATGAATGGATAAAGAAGATGTGGCACATATATACAATGGAATATTACTCAGCCATAAAAAGAAACGAAATTGAGCTATTTGTAATGAGATGGATAGACCTAGAGTCTGTCATACAGAGTCAAGTAAGTCAGAAAGAGAAAGACAAATACTGTATGCTAACACATATACATGGAATTTAAGAAAAAAAAAAAGTCATGAAGAACCTAGGGGTAAGACAGGAATAAAGACACAGACCTACTAGAGAATGGACTTGAGGATATGGGGAGAGGGAAGGGTAAGCTGTGACAAAGCGAGAGAGAGGCATGGACATATATACACTACCAGACGTAAGGTAGATAGCTAGTGGGAAGCAGCCGCATAGCACAGGGAGATCAGCTCGGTGATTTGTGACCACCTGGAGGGGTGGGATAGGGAGGGTGGGAGGGAGGGAGACGCAAGAGGGAAAAGATATGGGAACATATGTATATGTACAGCTGATTCACTTTGTTATAAAGCAGAAACTAACATACCATTGTAAAGCAATTATACTCCAATAAAGATGTAAAAAAAAAAAAGACTGCAATAGATAGGTTACAGCTGAACTATAAAATAATCCAGTAGAAAATATCCAGACTGAGGTCCAGAGGAAGAAAAAAAAAAGGGAAAATACAGAAGAGAGAATGAAGAAGCATAAGATGTGGCAGTCTAAAATATGTGTAATTGGAGTCCACAAGTAGAGAAGAAATAACATGGAGCAGAAATTTGAGGAAATGATGGCCAAGACTTTTCTGAAACCGATGAGAGTTATTAAGGCTGCAGATTCAAGAAACCCTGTGGGCATCAAGTTGGAAAAATACAAAGACAACCATACCTAGGCATCACAGTAAAGTGGATAAAACTCAAACACAGGAGGAAGAAATCTTAAAAGCAGACAAAGGGGAGAAAACAAATTCTTCTTCAAAGAAGCAGCAGGAAGACTGACAGTTGACTTTTCAATAGAAAGGCTGGAAACCAGGACATAAAGACATATTTATAAAGTGTTGAAAGAAGATCAGTACGTACCTATAATTTCTATACTTAGCAAAAATACTGTTCAGGGACTTCCCTGGCAGTCCAGTGGTTAAAGACTCCGCACTTCCACTGCAGGGGGCACACGGGTTTGATCCCTGTTCAGGGAACTAAGATCCCGCATGCCGCGGCCAAAAGAGTAAATAAAATTTAAAAATAATAACAAACAAAAGCCTGCCTCCTGGAGGACAGTTTTAAAAAAATACTGTTCAAAAAAAGAGGGAGGGCTTCCCTGGTGGCACAGTGGTTGAGAGTCCGCCTGCCGATGCAGGGGACACAGGTTCATGCCCCGGTCCGGGAAGATCCCACATGCCGCGGAGCGGCTGGGCCCGTGAGCCATGGCCGTTGAGCCTGCGTGTCCGGAGCCTGTGCTCCGCAACGGGAGAGGCCACAACAGTGAGAGGCCCGCGTACCACAAAAAAAAAAAAAAAAAAAAAAAAAAAAAAGAGGGAAAAATACATTTTGAGATAAATACTGCATTAAAATAAATACTAAAGGGAGTTCTTCAGGCACAAGGAAAATGATCCTAACTAGAAGCAAAGAAATAAAGGAGAGAAGAGTACCAGAAAGAGTAAATATGTGGGTAATACTGATTGTATAAAACAAAAAATAATGTCTTGTGGCATTTAGAACATATATATAGAACTGAAATACTTAACAGCAATAGTACACAGGTTAGGAGGAGGATAAAAGTGATCGAAGGTCCTTGCATCATCTGTGAAGTGGTAAAGGTACTAATTTAGTCTTTACAAAGTCAGGGATGCAGGTTGTAATCTTGAGAGTAACTGTTAATAATAAGCTAACATGAAAAAAGTGGAAATAAATACTTGATTAATCCAAAAAGAAGGCAAGAAAGGAGAAAAAACTATCAATAAAATTTACCACATTACAGATTAAAAATTATCTAGATACACTAAATTTCATTAAATTCAACAATTTTCTTAACCAGAATAAGCGTATCTCCAACAGACCTATAGTAAACATCATACTCAATGGTACAAGGTTAAAAGCAATTCCTTATTTACAAATAAAGTAAGAATATAGCAAGATTTCTAGATATAAGATCAATAGAAAGGCCAAGAGCATTTCATCAACAATAAACAGAAAATACAGTAACAAAAAGTACCACTTACATCCCTCCAAAATGAAAATACTAATCTAACAAATCTTCAAAAAATATGTAAAACTTTTATGTGGAACATATAAAATTTAAATGAAAGACACTAAAGAAGACCTAAATAAATGGAAAGATATAATCATGTTCTTGGATAGAGAAGAATTATTCATAAACATGTCAACTTCCCACCAAACTGATCTACACATTTAATATAATTCCAATGAAAACCTCAACATGGAACTTGAAAAGCTGAGTCTTACAATTTATATGGAAAAGCAAAGAGCCTATGCCAGACACTCTTGAAGAATAGGTTGGGGAAACTTGTCTTTCCAATTATCAAGATTCATTAGACAGTTATAACAATGAAGAAAGTCAGATTTGGGCCTAGGGATAGACTAATGAACAGAATAGAAAGCTCAGAAATAGATCAACACATATAGGAAACCTGATATTTGTCAGGGCTGTACTGCATATCAACAGGATAAGGATGAACATTTTAATAAATTATTGTCCAATGAGAAAAAGTTAACATAGAGCCTTATCTCACTCCATGCAGACAAATTAATTCCAAGGGATCAAGGACTTAAACGTGGAAGACAACTCAAAAACTTTACAAGTAAATAGTAAAATATCTTTTTGACTTTGGGAGAAGGATGGATTTCTTAACATACAAAAAAGTATAAACCATAAAGGAAAAGATTGATAAATTTACATTAAAATTAAAAGTATCCATTCATTCAAAAGATACCATAAAGAAAATGAAAAGATGAGTTGCAAACTGGGAGAAGACAATTACAATACATATAACTGACAAAGGTTCCAGAATCTAGATACGTAATGATCACCGATGAGGCAATTAAGAAAAAGACCACTTAATAGAAAAATGAGCAAAACATATGAACAGGCATTTCACAGAGGAGGAAACATAAATGGCTAATATGTGAAAAGATGCTCAATGCCATTAGTAACCAATGAAATACAAATTATAACCACTATTTTATAACTGTGGATTGGGGGAAAGAAAAAACCTATTACATACTAAGTGTAAGCAAAGATGTAGAGCAATGGGTACTTTCACACAGTGCTGAGGGACTAATAAATTGGTGTAATCACTGTGGAGAACAATTTGGCATTTCTTATAAATCTGAACACAGGCATACTCTGTGACCCAAACGGTTCCCAGTATATACCTTAGAGAACTCTTATAGAGGAGACATGGTCAAATATGTTATAATATGTCATAATAACTCACAGTTTATATCAACTTAGTGGTGTGAGACTGAATAATCTATCCCTGAGATTAGGAATGAGACAAAAACAAGGATGCCCCTGCTCTTGCCACATCTATTCAACTTTGTGTTGGAGCCAGGGCCATTAGGCAAAGAACAAAATAAAAGGAATCCAGGCTGGAAAGAAAAAAGTAAAACAATCTCTATTCTCAGATTAAATGCTCTTGTATGTAAAAAATTCTGAAGAATTCCCCAAAAAACAGTGAGGTTGCAGCATACAAGATCAACATACAGAAGTCATTTGTATTTCTATATGGTAACAATGAACATCTGAAAATGAAATTAAGAAAACAATTTCATTTACAATGCCATCAAACAGAATAAAATACTTAGGAATAAATTTAAAAGAAATGTAGGACCTGTCCACTGAAAATTACAAAACATTATTGAAAGAAAATTTCAAAAACCTAAGTAAATGGAAAGATAGCCCATGTTCATGGATCAGAAGACTTTAAAGTAAGAGGGCAACACTCATCAAATTGAATTACTGATTTAACACAATCCCTATTAAAATAAAATCCCAGCTGCCTTTTTTGCGGAAACTGACAAGCTGATTCTAAAATTCATATGGAAATGCAAGAACGAAATATGAACTTTAGAACTTCCTTTAGTGAGAACCTGAGAGCTGGCAATAAACTTCTTTTATTTTTATTTAAAAAGTAAAGCTGGAGGACTCACACTTTCCAATTTCAAAGCTTATTACAAAGCTACAGTAATTACGACAGTGTGGTACTGGCATAAGTGTACACATGTACATCAATGCACTGGAATAGAACTGAGTCCAGAAATAAACCCTTAAATAAATCAGTTGACCATAAATAAACCCTTACATTTATGGTCAACTGATTTTTGACAAGGGTACCAAGACTATTCAATGGGGAAAGAACAGTCTCCCTAACAAATGGTGCTGGACAAATGATATCCAAATGTAAAAGAATGAAGGTGGACCAATACCTCACACCATATACAAAAATTAACTCAAAATGGATCACAGACCTAAATGTAACAGCTAAAGCTATAAAACTCTTGAAGGCAAACAGGAGTAAATCTTTACAATACTGGATTAGCAATGGCTTCTTAGAATTGACACCAAATGACAAGCAACAAAAGAAAAAAAAACAATTGAACTTCACTAAAATTAAACTGCTGTGTTTCAAAGAATACATAATAGCCAAGAAGTGGAAACAACTGACGAATGGATACGCAAAATGCAATATATCCACACAATGGAGTATTATTCAGCAATAAAAAGGAGTGAAGTGCTGAAACATGCTACAACATGGATAAACTTCAAAAACATTATGCAAAGTGAAAGAATCCATACATAAAAGACCACGTATTGTATGATTCCATGTATGTGAAATGTTCAGAATGGGCAAATCTATAGAGAATGAAGCAGATTAGTGTTTTAGAGGGATACAGCATGATGGCTAAATGCGTACAAGGTTTCTTTTTGGGGTGATGAAAATGTTCTAAAATTAGGTAGCAGGGATGGTTGCACAACTCTGTGGATGTGCTAAAAACCACTTTAGCTGTTTTGTATACTTTAAAGGGGTGAATTTTATGGTATATAAATTACAACTCAATACTGTTATAAAAAATTATTCACAACCAAAGACTAGAAACAACTCAAGTGTTCATCAGTGGAATGGATAAGCAATGGTACATTCACATTCATACAGTGGAATGTGACATATCAATGAAAAGAATGAACTACAGGTACACGCATTAATATGGATGGATCTCAACAACAAGGCTGAATCAAAAAAGGCAAGCCTCAGAAGAATACATACACTGTGCTTCTATTAATATAAATTTCTAAAACAGGAAAAACTAAACAGCATATTCCTTAGGGTCACACATATATGTGGTACAAGTATAAAGAAAAGCAAGGGTATAATTAACACAAAATTCAGGATAGTGCGTTCTGCCATGGCAGAAAGAAGGTGATGTCTCACTGGGTTCAAAGACACTGGTAATATTCCATTTTGTAAACTAGTTGGTGCGTACAGGAGTGTTCTTTTTATTATTTTCCTTTACTCTGTTGACTCTTTGCATGTATATTTCACAATGAAAATAAAGGTTAAGAAGAAGAATGAGAGCAAAATAAAGATTTTCAGATAAATAAAAACAGAGTTAATGCCAGCTCTCAGGTTCTCACTAAAGAAAGTTCTCACTAAAGAAAGGATGAACTCAGCAAAGAAGAAAATGATCCAAGAGGAAGATCTGAGATAAGAAAGGGTGAGCAGAGAAAATGATAAACATGATAATTATTATTTATACATGTATTTCTTTAGATTTATCTGTAATTATATAATTGAAAATTATATAATAATTTGTGAGGTTTTAAACCATAAGAAAACAATTAGATAAATCATATTTTAAGGTTCTTGCATTGTTTGGGAGAAAGGTAAAGATGTTGAGTAACTTAAAGTTTTAAGGGTTCATAGAACGGAAATACAGTTGTAACTTCTGTGGCAGATATGGCTAGTTGTCCCCAGTGTTTGCTTCTCCTTCTCCCTCAGAAGTAGAACCATTTTTTTTCTTCGTGTCAAGTAGCAGCTTTTTTCAGATGAAATAAAACACAGATGAAATAAAACACAGAAATTTCTCAGGCATACTGTGAATTTTCCAGGACAAAGTATTGTCAAATGGAAAATATGAGGTATGGTATGCAAAGTATTAGAATCACAGAACAAGTTACACTAGCATCAGGACTGGAATAAGGACTTCTGCTGTGAGTGTGATGTCATATCTCCATGATGTGCACACTCCATCTACCAAGCACTGCACAGGCGTCGGAAAACAAGTGATCTGTGGGGACCTGTGGTTTTTAACTTGGGCACATGGCAGCCCGAACTCAGGCATTTCCTAGGCTACCCTTGCAACAAGCTGTGAGTAGCTGGTCAAAGTGGGGGAAGTGGAAGTGGTGTGTGGGGCCGGCTTGCTCTTTTTTGCAACTGGTTCCTTTGCTGCTGGAATGCACTTGGGGTTCTGGAGTCCAGCAGCCACTTGGAAAAATGAAAAGATCTTGTGAATGGAAGCCAATTATGACATCAAACCTCAAGAAGAAAGAAGCCTGGGGCTCCAGCATTACTATCTCAGACATTCTTGAATGTGAGAGAAATAAATAGTCTTGTTCAAACCACTTTTTCTTTTCTTTTTTTTTTAATGTTATTTATA
This sequence comes from Leucopleurus acutus, assembly GCF_964270905.1. Taxonomy (NCBI): domain Eukaryota; kingdom Metazoa; phylum Chordata; class Mammalia; order Artiodactyla; family Delphinidae; genus Leucopleurus; species Leucopleurus acutus. Next base: position 65,098,571 of record NC_139158.1, on the reverse strand, counting down.
GGCAAACCTAATCCCAATTAACACAGCCTCAAAATAGCAAAGGGAATGGAGAGAGAGGTGTGTTAATGCAAAAGAAAGCAAGAAAAGAGAGAGGAATAAAAGAAACCTCAAAAAAGTAGAATGGGTCTTCCCTGGTGGCACAGTGGTTAAGAACCCGCCTGCCAATGCAGGGGACACAGGTTCGAGCCCTGGTCTGGGAAGATCCCACATGCCGCGGAGCAACAAAGCTCGTGCACCACGACTACTGAACCTGTGCTCTAGAGCCCACAAGCCACAGCTACTGAGCCTGCGTGCCACAACTACTGAAGCCCAGGCACCTAAAGCCCGTGCTCCACAAGAGAAGCCACCACAATGAGGAGCCCATGCACCGCAACAAAGAGTAGCCCCCGCTCGCCGCAACTAGAGGAAGCCCGCGCACGGCAACAAAGCCCCAATGCAGCCAAAGTAAATAATAAATTAAACAAAAAAAGTAGAATGAAGAGCACAAAATAACATGGTAGGAATAAATCCAAACAGTGAAATCCCATTGTAAATGGATGACATTTTCTACTTCTGAAATAAAAATCAACACACTGAACAAAACACAAAATCCAGGTATATGCTGATTATAAGAGACATTATGGGGCACATGAAAATTGAAAGTAAAAGGATGGAAAGCAGTGTACCAGATGAACACTAACCAAAGGAAAGCTGGTACAGCAATACTTATAACACATAAAATAAGACTTTGAGGCAAAACACAAACAGACATCCAGAAAAATAGGGAGAGTGGATCACTAAACATTCACCAGGAATATTACATTCTAGACTTGATGCGTCTAAGATACCTTCAAAATAATATAAAGCAAAATTTGACAGAATTTTAAGGAGAAACGGACAAATTCACCATTTTACAGAAAGTGCAGTGATACACATTCCCTAAATACAACACAATTACATCGACGACACAATAAAAACAAGCTAATCTTTTGGATTAACACCCCCCTGCCCAGTTCTCCCTCTACAGCCTCATCTCAGTGGCCCCTGCGCTCTCCTAGATGACTGTCTCCTAGACGACCGTTTCAGACGCTGCTCCTCAAACCTCCCAATGCCCCCTCCCGCTTTCTCACTCTGCAGTGATAACTCTGCTCTCCCGCTAGAGTGCCCCCCAAACACCTTCCTCCTATCACTATGGAGGAACTATGTATCCTCTACTTGGGCATTAATTCAGTTCCTTCTCACCTACCTAAGAATATCACTCAACAGTTATCCCCTTTCTCTACTGCATGATGAACTTCCCCTTCCCTACAAGTTCATTCTCAACAATACAAAAACATGCTTGTATCATTCAATTTAAAAATAAAAAGAACAACAAAAACTCCAGCCCTCCCCCTTTGACCCGTATATCCCTTCATTTCTCTGCTCCCATACAGAAAAATTCATCAATGGAGTTGTCTATACTTGTGGTCTCCCGGTCACTCCTATTTTCTCTTAATCCTTCTCCAATCAGGCTGTCCCTCCCTCTGCTCCCCACCATCTCCAAAGCAGACCAGCTCTTCAAGTCTGTAATGACCTTGCATGTGTAAGTCTGACCTGCTGTGTCCTTCAGAAAAGCATTTGACACGGTTGATTCTCTCTTCTTGAGAATTCTCATCTCATTTGGGAACTGCCTATACTCTGATGACTCCCAAATTGATCTCCAACCTGGACCTCTCTCCAGACTCATATACCAACTGCCTGCTTCACCTCTCCACTCTGATACCTAATAATGTGTATCAAATTAAACATGTCTAAAACTGAACTCCTGACTTTTCTCCTAACATCTACACTAGTCTTCCCTATCGCAGTGGCAATGCCATCCTTTCCGTCACTCAGACTCCAAACCATTTTGGACTCCTTTCACTCTTAGTCCATATCCAATCCATCAGGAAATCCTGCTCTGCCTTCCAAGTATACCCAGAATCTGACCCCTCCCTTAAATGCTCCATGGCCACCACCATCTCCTCTTTCCCAGATTATGTTACTTCCTCCTAACTCATTTCCCGGCTTCCACTTGTGCCCCTCCCCCCACTCTCTTCTGAACAGAGAAACTAGATTAATCCTGTAAAAAAGAATGTCACATTGCACTCTCCAACACGTTCTCTTTTGGGAGTCAAAGCCAAGCCTGTGACACCTCTGAGGCCCCACCACACGGACTCCATTCCCCACCTCTCTCTGCTCACTCCTGCAGCTACACTGGCCGCCTTCTCCAGCCCTAGAAGACGTCAGGCGCTTGCCCACCACTGGAGTTCTCTGATCTCCAGAGCTCTAAGACTTCTCTCTTCCTTCCTTCAGGTTTCTGCTCCAAGGTCACCTTACCTGGGAGGCCTTCGCTGACCACACTGTGTGGGGCAGCAACACTGCCCCCAGCCAGGCAGCACTCTTCATCCTGCTCTTACTGTGCTTTGTTTTCTCTGTTGCATGTCTAACCATCTTGCATATTATATGTTTAGTTGGTTATTTTCTGTCTCTCCCCATGAGAATGTAAGCTCCACGAGGTCAGGGACCTTGTGTTGTTCTGCTACATCCCCAGAAGCTAGAATAGTGCCTGTGCAGTATACGGTAGGAACTCAGTAAATACTCACTGAGTGGATGAAGGTCAGGACCAAGGGAGGGATGCTGCTTTCCTCCCACTATCGCACAATGTCCTGACACTCTTGCAGTTAGACAAGATATGCATGAGACACAGTAAGATTAGAAAGAGAAACACAGGGCTTCCCTGGTGGCGCAGTGGTTAAGAAATCACCTGCTATTGCAGGGGACAAGGGTTCGAGCCCTGGTCCGGGAAGATCCCACGTGCTGCGGAGCAACTAAGCCTGTGTGCCACAACTACTGAGCCTGTGCTCTAGAGCCTGCAAGCCACAACTACTGAGCCCACGCACCACAACTACTGAAGCCTGCGTGCCTAGAGCCCGAGCTCCGCAACAAGAGAGGCCACTGCAATGAGAAGCCCACGCACCACAATGAAGAGTAGCCCCCACTCGCCGCAACTAGACAAAGCCCGCGCGCAGCAACAAAGACCCAATGCAGCCAAAAATAAAATAAATAAAATAAATCTTAAAAAAAAGACATAAAATTGCCACTAGAGCAAATAATATGATCATTTATTATGCAAATCTAAGAGGACTGAGAGTTGTACAAGGTTGCTGGACACAAGATCAAAGTAGAAGTCTCAACATAACTAATTAGAGTATGCAAATATAAAAATTCATTTTACTACCAAAACAAAAACTAGAAAGTACCAAGGAATAAATCTAATAAAAATGCATAAGGCCTTCCTAGATATATTAATCAAACTTGAATGGAAGGATATAAAATGGAGATCTTGAATAAATGGAGAGATAAACTTCATTCATAGCTAAGAAGACTCAATATTTCTCAGGTATCAGTTTTTCCCAAAGTAATCTGTAAACTCTATTTCTAGTCAGCGACCCAGGAAAATTTTTCTGAGGAACTTGATATACTAATTCTCAAATTGGTATTGGAAGAATGAAGATATAGACTTTTTCTTTCTGAACAAAAAGAATAAGGAAGGGGATTCACCCTATCAGATGCCAAGGCATGTTAAGAAGCTACGGCAACTAAAAGTTGTATTAACACAGAAATAGACAAAAGGGCAGCAGAACAGAACTGAGAAACACACCCCTGTGTGTGTAGCAATCTGGCAGTGGTTATTATGACTGACTGGCATCACTAATCAGTGAGGAAAGCAGAGACTTCAAAACATCTTTCCAGTGAGCTGTGGTCCGGGAGCATCCCACATGCCGTGGAGCAACTAGGTCTGTGCACCACAACTACTGATCCTGCGCTCTACAGCCTGTGAGCTACAACTACTGAGCCTGCATGCCACAACTACTGAAGCCCACATGCCTAGAGCCTGTGCTCCACAACAAAGAGAAGCCACCGCAAGGAGAAGCCCGCACACCACAACAAAGAGTAGCCCCTGCTAGCCGTAACTAGAGAAAGCCTGCGTGCAGCAATGAAGACGCAATGCAGCAAAAAAAAAAAAAAAAAAAAAAAAAAGTCACCACTATGTACCCTTTAAAAAAAACTTAGGAAAGATCTAAAATCAACAACCTAACTTTACAACCTAAGAAACTAGAAAAAACAAACTATCCCAAAGCTAGCAGAAGGAAGGAAATAATAAAGATTAGAACAGAGCTAAATGAAATAGAGAGTAGGGAAACAACAGAGGAAATTCAAAAAACCAAAAGCTGGTTCTTCAAAAAGATCAACAAAACTGACAGAACTTTAACTAGATAGACTAAGAAAAAAAAGACTCAAATAATAAAATAAAAAATGAAAGTGGGGACATTACTACCAATTCTACAGAAATAAAAAAGATTATAAAGGAGTACTAGAACAACTGTACACCAACAAATTGGATAACCTAGATGAAATGGACAAATTCATAGAAACACAAAACCTACCAAGACTAAATCATGAAAAGCTAGAAAATCTGAATAGCTTTGAATCAGTAATCAAAAATTTCCCAACAAAGAAAAGCTCTAGACCCAGTGGTTTCACTGCTGAATTCTACCAAACATTTAAAGATAACTAACACCACTCCTTCTCAAATTTTTCCAAAAAACTGAAGAGGAGGAAACACTTCCTAACTCATTCTATGAATCCAGCATTACCTTGATACCAAAGCCAGAAAACAACACTACAAGAAAACTAGAGACCATCATCCCTTATGTACACTGATGCAAAAATCCTCAACAAAATATTAGCAAACAGGATTCAGCAGTATATTAAAAGGATTATACATATGACCGAGTGGGATTTATTATAAGGATGGTTCAACATATGAAAGCTAGTCAGTGTAACATGCCACATCAACAAAATGAAGGGGAAAAACCACACAATCATCTCAATTGATGCAGGAAAAGCATCTGACAAAATTCAACACTCTTTCATGAGAAAAACACTCAACAAACTAGGAACTACATGAAACTACATCAACAAAATAAAAGCCATACATGAAAAACCCACAGCGAACATCATACTCCAGGGTGTTTTCTCTAAGATCGAGGATAAGGCAAGGATGCCCACATTCATCACTTTACCTCAACGTAGGACTGGAAGTTCTAGCCAGAGCAGCTAGTCAAGAAAAAGAAATAAAAGGCATCCAAATAGGAAAGGAAGAAGTAAAATTATCTCTGTTTGCAGATGATACGATCTTATACATAGAAAACCCTAAAGATTCCACCAAAAAACTCCCGATAGAACTAATAAATGAATTCAGCAAAGTAGGCAGAATACAAAGTCAACACACAAAAATCAGTTGCATTTCTAATACTAACAATAAACAACCTGAAAAGGAAATTACAAAAACGATTCCATTTACAATAGCATCAGAAAGAATAAAATATTTAGGAATTAACTAATTAAGGAGGTGACAGACTTACACAATGAAAACTACAAAACACTGCTGTTTTGTAGTTATTAAGAAGATATGATAAATGGAAACAAGTCCCATGTTCATGAACTGTAAGACTTAATACTGTTAAAAAGTCAATACTGGGCTTCCCTGGTGGCGCAGTGGTTGAGGGTCCGCCTGCCGATGCAGGGGACACGGGTTCGTGCCCCAGTCTGGGAAGATCCCACATGCCACGGAGCGGCTGGGCCCATGAGCCGTGGCCGCTGAGCCTGCGCGTCCGGAGCCTGTGCTCCGCAACGGGAGAGGCCACAGCAGTGAGAGGCCCGCGTACCGCAAAAAAAAAAAAAAAGTCAATACTACCCAAAGCCATCTTCAGATTCAATACAATTCCTATCAAAATTCCAATAATGTTTTTTGCAGAAATAGAAAAATCCATCTTAAAATTCATATGGAATCTCAGGGCATCCCAAACATTAAAAGCAATCTTAAAAAAGAATAAAACAGGAGGATTCACACATCCTGATTTCAGAACTTACTACAAAGCCACAATAATCAAATCAGCATGGTACTGGCCTAAAGACAGACATATAGATCAATGGAATAAAATAGCAGCCCTGAAATAAACCTTTGCAAACATGATCAAATGATTTTTGACAAGGGTACCAAGCCCACTCAATGGGGAAAGAACAATATTTTCAACAAATGGTGTGGAGAAAACGGGATATCCACATGCAAAAAAGTGAAGTTAGATTGTTATGTGATACCATAACTCAAAATGGATCAAGAACCTAAATTTAAAACCTAAAACAACAAAATTCTTATAAGAAAATATAGGACAAAAGCTTCAGGACATTGGATTTGGCAATGATTTCTTAGCTCTAACACCAAAGGCACAGGGAAACAACGAAAAAATAGAAAAACTGGACTTCCTGAAAATTTTAAAATTTTGTTCATTAAAAGTCATTACGTACAGAGTAAAAGGGTAACTCACAGAATGGAAGAAAATATTTGCAAGTCATATATCTGGATGAGGGATTAATATTTAGAATATATAGAGAACTCCTAAAACTTAACAACCAAAAAAATCCCAACCTGATTCAAAAATGGGCAAATGACTTCAACACACATTTCTCCCCCCAAAAAATCAAATGGCCAACAAACATATGACAAGATGCTCAACATGACCAATTATTAGAGAAATGCAAATCAAAACTACAATGAGGTATCACCTCACACCGGTCAGAATGGCTATCATCAAAAAATCTACAAACAATAAATGCTGGAGAGGGTGTGGACAAAAGGCAACCCTCCTACACTGTTGGTGGGAATGTAAATTTTTTCCTTAAAAAACTATAAATAGAGCTGCCCTTTGATTCAGCAATCCCACTCCTTGGGCATATATCTGGAGAAAACCATAATGCAGAAAGATACATGCACCCCAATGTTCATTACAGTGCTATTTACAATAGTCAAGACATGGAAACAACATAAATGTCCATTGACAGAGGAGTGGATAAAGAAGATGTGGTACATATATACAATGGAATATTACTCAGCCATAAAAAAGAATGAAATAATGCCATTTGCAGCAACATGGATGGACCTAGAGATTGTCATACTGAGTGAAGTCACACAGAGAAAGACAAATATCATACGGTATCACTTATATGTGGAATCTAAAAAAATGGTACAAATGAACTTATTTACTAAACAGAAATACAGTCACAGATGTAGAAAACAAACCTATGGTTACCAGGGGGGAAGGGGGAAAGGGATAAATTGGGAGATTGGGATTGACATACACTACTGTATATAAAATAGCTAACTAATAGGACCTACTGTATAGCACAGGGAACTCTACCCAATACTCTGTAATGACCTGTATGGGAAAAGAATATTAAAAAAGTGGATATATGTATATGTATAACTGATTCACGTTGCTGTACACCTGAAACACAACACTGTAAATCAACTATACTCCAATAAAAATTAAAAATAAAACTACGATGAGATACCACCTCATACGCATTAGGAAGGCCACTATCAAAAGAAAACAAAACAGCAAGTGTTGGCAGGGATGTGGAGAAACTGTAATTCTTGTGCACTATTGGCAGGAATGTAAAATAGCACAGCTGCTGTGCTGTACAACAATGTGAATGCACTTAATACCACTGAAATGGACACTTAAAAATGGTTAAGATGGGGCTTCCCTGGTGGCGCAGTGGCTGAGAGTCCGCCTGCCGATGCAGGGGACACGGGTTCATGCCCCGGTCCGGGAAGATCCCACATGCCATGGAGCGGATGGGCCCGTGAGCCATGGCCGCTAAGCCTGCACGTCCGGAGCCTGTGCTCTGCAACGGGAGAGGCCACAACAGTGAGAGGCCCACGTACTGCAAAAAAACAAAACCCCAAACAACAAAAATAATAGTGATAAAAAACATCATTAATTTCGTGAATTCCCTGGTGGTCCACTGCAGGGGGCCAGGGAACTAAGATCCCGCAAGCTGTGTGGCATGGCCAAAAAAACAAGCCAAAAAAAAGTGATTAAGACATCATTAATTTTAGGAATTCCCTGACGGTCCAGTGGTTAGGACTCGGTGCTTTCACTGCAGGGGGCCCAGGTTCAATCCATGGTTGGGGAACTAAGATCCCACAAGCATTCATATATATATAAATATATAAAATAAAACAATATATATATGACATAGTATTAAGTATCCACATATATAAAGAACTACAAATCAATTTTCAAAACACTGACAATGCAATAGAAAAATGAACTATCTGGGCAATTCACAGGAGAAAAAGTTGAAAGAGCCAATTAACTAATGAAAATATGCATAGCTTCTCAAATAACAAAGTAAATACAAAATAAATCAACCAGATATACTTTTCCACTTACCAAATAATTAATTTAGAGTCTGACGGGATCAAGCATCAGTGAGGATATCAGAGAAATGGAAATTTTCCAACACCGTTGGTGTAAGGATACACTGGTATAATCTTTGGAGAGCCATCAGGCAGAACTGATTAAAATATAAAATGTTTCCATCCATCCAGCAATTCTGTCCAAGGAAGGTAAGTATCCTAGAGAGATTCTCTCACATATGATGCCAAGAAAGACGTGTGCCAAGATGCTGATAAAACCCTGAAAACACCTAAACACCCATCATCAGGAACGTGGGCAAAGAAAATGCAGTATTTCATGTATCTCACTGAACACGTCACAGAATTTAACCAAACTGAAGCAGATCTGTATGCGTCAAACTAGACAGAACTTCACAACACACTGTTCAGTAGTAAAAGCGCTCTTTGTAACTGCTGCATATTAGATTGAACTGGTTCTGTATTGTGGCAGACTGTATTTTCCAAAGATGACCCCAGCAGTGTCTCCTGTCTCTCGAGTTCTTCTAGAACCCTGACACTCCCCTATCAAGAGGCGGGGTCTAATTCTCCCCGTCCTTGAACCTGGGTGGGCTTGTGACTTCTTGTCGCCAGTAAAATACAGCGGTAGAGATCCCAGGTGAGTTCTGAGGCGAGGTCATCAAAGGCAAGGCAGCCTTGTTAGCCTGGAGCCCGGAGCCAACAGGTAAGAAGTCTGACTGCCCCGAGGCTGCCCGTGAGGAAGCAAAGTCCCGTGGAGGAGACATACACAGGGGCCCCGGCAAGCAGTCCTGCTCTTTAGGTCACTCTGGTCTAGGCACCAGGCATGTGAGTGAACTACCTTCAGGTAATTCCTTCCCTCGGCTCTCAGGCCCTGAGTCATCCCAGCCGAGGCCCCAGACATCTTGGAGCAGAGATGAGATGTTCTTGCCATGCTCCTGCTGAATTGCTGACCTACTGTTATAGCCATAACCATAATAAAATGCTGGTTGTTTTATGTCACTAAGTTTGAGGTCAGTTTTTATGCAACAAAGGTAACTGAACACTTAGTGATAGGCAGTGAGGGGCCTGCTTTATTACAAATAATACAGCAAAGACATCCTTGTATACGCCTCTACACACAAACTCGTTATTTAGGGGAGGTCCTAAAAAGGAGGCCTGCACTCAGAACTGCCCACTGGTGAAAGTGGAGGAGGCTACAATGCCTATTTCTAGTAATATTAATATCAACATTAACGACAACAACTGTAATAAATGCTACCACCTCTTGGGTTCTTGCCAAGGGCTTTGTGTTTCTAATCTTACATTAATACACAGTCCTGTCGCGTTGGTATTGGTCCACCCAATTCACAGGTGAGGAAGTGGAGGCCTGGAGAACTGAGGTGACTCGCCCAAGGTCTCTTAGTTTCCTTCCTCGCCAGAGCTGGGGAAATGGGATGGCAGGCCCCTTCCCTCAGGCTGCTAGCTCTATGTCTACCCTTGTTCACCTCTCATCTCCCAGCACTGAGGCTAGAGGTGTGGCCTTTTTGGCTCCTGGCCTGGGCTGCGTCTATCCACAAGTTAGGGTGATGGTGACAGCAGATGCAGCAGACACGGCTGCTGCCGTTCACCACCAAGCACTCCGCATACACAGGGTCTCATCGTATCCCCACTACAGGCTGAGGGTGGGGTCATTATCGCCACTGAACAATGGGGGGAAGCAGGCTCAGATGTGCCCAAGGTCACACAGCTGTTGAGTGGCAGAGCACTTCACCTCCATTTGTTTCTTCTTCAAGACACGATTCTAATAGCTCCAACCTCACGGGATAGCCGGGAGTAAACAAGACGATGAATGCCGAGTGCTGGCTCATGGTAGGCCGCCCAGCGTTCAAGGCTCTCTGATTCTCCACTCACTCTGGAACGATCCTGATCAACCCCCTGGCCACAGGAGTTCCCAGACTACGCTGAAGCGGTCATTTCATCCGCATCTCCTTCTACAGCAAGAAAGACATCTGCACAACTTGACCTCTGTAATCTTGCTTCCCCACGAGCCCCTCCTTATCCAGCCAAGCACGCCTTGCCTCCGCCTCCCTCTTTCAAGTTGATGACCTCTCCATCCACCTGTGGCCCAAACCAGGGAAGCTGGAGGGATTCACCTGACTCCAACCCTGTGCCCCTTTAGCCGGTCCATTCAGAACGTTCAGAAAATTTCTTGTTTATCCATTCCTTCCTCTTCCACCCCACCACCCTGGTCTCCCTGTTTCCAAAGCTTTTTCCACACAGCAATCAAGGGTGATCTTTCTAAAAAGAAAATCTGACCATCTCACTGTTGCTTCAGATCCCCCAGCTCTCCCCTGCCTGGAGGGTAATGCCCAATACTTTGATCTGATATTTGAGGCCCTTCTCAGTCAGCTTCCTACTCTTGTGACCCACCATCCCCCTCTTCCCACCCCTTTCTTTTCACTTGTGATTCCTGGACCTGCCCTGCACTTCCTGCTTCTGTGCCTTTGCACGTGCTACTCCCTCCATCTGGAATCCCTGTCCTCTCCCCCTGCCTGTAAATATCCTCCAAGCTTCTGCACGATATGAAGGTATCATGTTCTCCTTGAGGTACCTCCTTGGTGAAGCTCTTCCACATATGTAAGAACAGTGACATTAAAACTTGTGGCCATAAGTCAGACAGGGCCTTGGGTGGACGTACACAATTTGATCAGAAAGCATGGTGGTGTCAACGAAGAATTGTGGTCCTAAGAGATAGGAAATGTCATTATTCACAACAGACAAAAAGATGGAAGCAACCCAAACATCCACGGACACGTGAATGGATAAGCAAAATGTGGTCTCTCCATACAATAGAATATTACTCAGCCTTAAAAAGGAACGAAATTCTGATACCAGCTGTAACACGAATGAATCTTGAGGACATTATGCTAAGTGAAATAAGCCACTCACAGAAGGACAAAGGCCGTATGATTCCACTTGTGTGAGGGACCCAGAGTAGTCAGATTCAGAGACAGAAAGTAGAATGGTGGTTGCCAAGGGCTGGAAGAGGGAGAATGGGGAGTTAGCATTTAATAGGTACAGAGTGTCAGTTTGGGAAGATGAAAAGTTCTGGAGATGGATGGTGGTATAACACAAAACCCACTCAAGAGATGCAGCCACCTGCATGGGTGTTACTGATTCACCTGAGCAGTCAGAATACTTATCATGAATCTAAGGGACAGAGCAACGTGACTACATCTATCTTTAAGTTATAGTCACTGGTGTAGGGCTGTGAAAAGGGCTCCATCCAGAGGTTGGGTTCAACAGCAGGGGTTGAGGGCTGCTTATTAAGAAATGTCATCATGTTGAAAGAGCACCCCTCCCCCCATAATATTACAGGAAGGTAATACCAATACTGTTTGACGTGACATATGCTTAGCAGGTAAGCATCTTCTCAATCCAGAAAGAATTAGAATTAAGTGTAGTACAGAAAAGTTTAACCTGCTGCACCAACACTGAGTCGCTAAGGTATCCGCGCACGCCCACCCAGGCTTATTCTCCTCATCTGCGCCGTCCAATACAACGGCCCCCGGCCATTTGCAGCAAGTGAGCACCGGCAATGTTGTTTCTCTGGATTGAGATGTATGATAAAGTAAAATATGCACTGGATTTTAAGTACTTAGCATGAAAAGGAATGTAACACCTCAATAATTCTGTATGTTGAAACACTACTATTTTGGACATACTGTGTAAGATAACTTACAAAAATTATTTTCACCTATTTCTTTTTGCTTTTTAAATGCAGCTCCTAGAACATTTAAAGCACATGGCTCACATTATATTTTTACCAAATAGCGCTGCTCTAGATGCTCTGACCCTAGGCCACCGGGCAGGGTCAATGGCAGACGGCATGGAGTGAATGATAGTCTGCGAGCTCCCTCCCTCTACCCTGCACCTGGAATGCCAGCAACCAGACACATGCCCCCAAAGAAACTAGAGGATTCTTTTCTGAAGAAGATTCTGAAGGATTCTGGAGAAAAGATACTGACATTTCAAGATCTTCTAAGGCAAAGGCCAGTTTGTCACCGAATCACCCTAAAGCAGGACGCCCTTAAACTTAGATGGGCAACAAACCACTTCAGTTCAATGTCAGCAGAACCTGTCACATTGTCACCAATAGAAATCAAAGATAATTTCATATCACATTACAGTGGTCACAGTTATCTTGAAATAATGTTTACTGTCATCATTACTTTAAAATTATAGTAATTTTAGACTGACTGCTAGACTGTATTACTTAATGCCTTAACAAAGAAGTATATATAGTATTATCATATCACAAATTTATTCACTATTTTAGAAACTGTATATTAATGTAATTGGTTCCCTTTATCTTGATATAATTTTTTAGATTAATTAATTTATTTAATTTTGGCTGCGTTGGGTCTTCGTTGTGGTGCGTGGGCTTCTCATTGTGGTGGCTTCTCTTGTTGCGGAGCACAGGGCTCTAGGTGCGTGGGCTTCAGCTGTCGTGGCACGTGGATTCTAGAGCTCAGGCTCAGTAGTGTGGTACATGGGCTTAGTTGCTCCGTGGCATGTGGAATCCTGCCGGCCCAGGGCTCGAACCCGTGTCCCCTGCATTGGCAGGCGGATTCTTAACTACTGCGCCACCAGGGAAGCCCTGATATAATATTTTAAAATTATTTTTATTTTTGGCTGTGTTGGGTCTTTGTTGCTGCACGTGGGCTTTTCTCTAGTTGTGGCGACTGGGGGCTACTCTTCATTACGACGTGTGGGCTTCTCGTTAGGTGGCTTCTCTTGCTGCAGAGCACAGGCTCTGGGCGTGCGGGCTTCAGTAGTTGTGGTGCATGGGCTCAGTAGTTGTGGCTTGTGGGCTCTAGAGCACAGGCTCAGTAGTTGTGGCGCACGGGCTTAGTTGCTCCGCAGCATGTGGGATCTTCCCGGATCAGGGCTCGAACCCGTGTCCCCTGCATTGGCAGGCAGATTCTTAACCACTGCGCCACCAGAGAAGCCCTGGATATAATTTTTACTGTATGTTATTTAAAACGAGTTTTCTGAGAAGGTGTCTACAGAAGCCTACCTTTCAACGGGCCCTGCCCACAGAGCTGCCAGTTAGTCTCTCACTGCTTCAATTGTTTTTTGTCCTAATTTTAATTTTTATTAAATTAATATATACTCATAGTTTTAAAAATAAATGGAAGCACAGCAATAAATGAAAAATAGATAAATTGGACTTTATCGAAATTAAAGACTTGCACATCAAAGGACACTATGAAGAAAGTGAAAAGACAACCTACAGAATGGGAGAAAATATTTACAAATCATATATCTGACAAGGGTCTATTATCCAGAATATGCAAAGAACTCCTAAACTCTACAACAAAAAGACAAACAACCCAATTAAATAGACTGAATAGATGTTTCTCCAAAGATATACAAATGACCAATAAGAACATGAAAAGAGGCTCAGCATCAGTCATTAGGGAAATGCAAATCAAAATGACAATGGGGACTTCCCTGGTGGTCCAGTGGTTAAGAATCCACCTTCCAATGCAGGGGATGTGGGTTCAATCCCTGGTCAGGGAACTAAGATCCCACATGCTGCAGGGCAACTAATCCCGTGCCACAACTACTGAGCTCCAGCACCTCAACTAGAGCCCACGTGCCGCAAACTACAGAGCCCGCACATCACAACTAGAGTAGAAAAAAACCCATAAGAAACAACTAGAGAGAAGCCCGCACACTGCATTGAAGAGCCTGTGTGCTGCAATGAAAGATCCCCATGCCACAACTAAGACCCGATGCAGCCGTAAAAAAATAATAATAATTTAAAAATAAATAAAAATTTTTTTAAAACGACAATGAGATACCACTTTATACCTACCAGGATGGCTATAATTTTTTTAAAAGATGGAAAATAACAAGTGTTAGCAAAGATATACAGAAATGGGAACGCTTATGCATTGCTGGTGGGAATGTAAAATGGTGCAACTGCTGTGGAAAACATTGGCAATTCCTCAAAAAGCTAGACATAGAATTAATTACCATGTGACCCAGCAATTCCATTCTTAGGTTTAAACCCAAAAGAACTGAAAATAGGACTGAAACAGATTCTCATATCGTGTTCACTGTAGCATTATTCACAGTAGCTGAAAGGTGGAAATAACCCAAGTGTCCATCAACAGACGAATGGACCAAACAAATGTGGTATTTACACACAATGGAATATTATTCAGCTATAAAAAGGAATAAAGTTCTAATATGCTACAACATATGGATGTACCTTGAAAACATGCCAGACACAAAAGGACAAACACTGTATCTTCCCACTTACGTGAAAGATCTAGAATAGGGAAATTCATAGAGACAGAAAGTAGATTAGAGGTTACCAGGGACTGGGTGGAGAAGGGAATGGGGAATTATTGCTTAACGGAAACAGAATCTCTATTTGGGGTGATAAAAAAGTTTTGGAAATAGATGTTGGTAATATACAACATTGTGAATATAAGTAATGCCACTGAATTATGCACTTAAAAGTGGTTAGAATGGCAAATTTTATGTTATATATATATTTTACAATAAAAAAATGGAGAAAAGTTAAACATAGAATTACCACATGATCCAGCAATTCCACTCCTACGTATGTACTCAAAAGACTTGAACAGAGGTACTCAAACAAAATCTTGTACATTATGAGTTTTATTCTGCTATTAAAGAGGTTTTTTTAAATAATGCCATTCTTTTTATTTCCTTATAAATTTATTTTATTTATTTATTTTTGGCTGCATTGGGTCTTCGTCGCTCCATGCAGGCTTCCTCTAGTTGCGGTGAGCGGGGGCTGCTCTTCGTTGAGGTGCGCAGACTTCTCATTGTGGTGGCTTCTCTTGTTGCGGAGCACAGACTCTAGGTGTGTGGGCTTCAGTAGTTGTGGCTCACGGGCTGTAGAGCGCAGGCTCAGTAGTTGTGGCGCACGGGCTTAGTTGCTCCACAGCATGTGGGATCGTCCCAGGCCAGGGCTCGAACCCGTGTCCCCTTTATTAGCAGGCGGATTCTTAACCACTGCACCACCAGGGAAGTCCCAAAGAGTTTTTATCATGATAGTTAAATAATTATTTCTTCATCTTTGATGTTATTACCATATGTTATCAACATACCAGTATATTACCATGACTTTTGCTATTTTTATATTATATAGTTTGCTTTTGCTAACTCTAAAATTAAGTTTTATCTTATTATATTTAATTTTTTTAAAGAACATAACATGCAATTTATAAATTTATTTTATTTATTTTTGGCTGCTTTGGGTCTTTGCTGCTGCATGTGGGCTTTCTCTAGTTGCGGTGAGTGGGGGTTACTCTTCGTTGTGGTGCGTGGGCTTCTCATTGCAGTGGCTTCTCTTGTTGCAGAGCACAGGCTCCAGTAGTTGCAGCATGTGGGCTCAGTAGTTGTGGCACACGGGCTTAGCTGCTCCACAGCATGTGGGATCTTCCCAGACTAGGGCTCGAACCCGTGTCCCCTGCATTGGCAGGCGGATTCTTAACCACTGCACCACCAGGTAAGTCCTTTATTTAATTTTAATTTTAATATTTTGGCTGCGCCGCACAGCTTTCGGGATCTTAGTTCCCCAATCAGGGATTGAACCTGAGCCACAGCAGCGAAAGTGCCGAGTCCTAACCACTGGACTGCCAGGGAATTCCAAAGTTTTAATTTAAATTAAATCATAAAATTAAAAAACAGCAAGTGGAACTACTAGGCTTACAACAAAAACAGAAATCTTCTACTCCATCCCTTCCTACCCCTGAGTTAGTTCCTCACTTTTAATATGAATAAACAACTAAAGATCACTGGACATTCCAGGAAAGACTCCAACCCAAAAAGACACATAGAAAAAAGGAGCCTAAAGGAAACAGAGACAACACAGGGACACATGAAAACTTAAATATATATGTAAATCTTAGAAAGGTAGGAGAAGATACTCTATCCATAAAACAAGGACAAAATATTATGAAAAAAGGAACAGAGTAAGAAAGAGCTCTTATACGAATGGCTGTAGTAAACATCTGATGTACAGAGTTTAGAGATAAATTCAAGAAAACTTCTCAAACTCAACAGATTTCTCCAAAAAAATAGCACTTGCAAAGATGCTATACTTTATTAGCCACCATGGAAACTCAAATCAAAACCACAGTGAGGGGCTTCCCTGGTGGCGCAGTGGTTGAGAGTCCGCCTGCCCATGCAGGGGAGGCGGGTTCGTGCCCTGGTCCAGGAGGATCCCACATGCCGCGCAGCGGCTGGGCCCGTGAGCCACGGCCGCTGAGCCTGCGCGTCCGGAGCCTGTGCTCCGCAATGGGGAGAGGCAACAACGGTGAGAGGCCCGCGTACCGCAAAAAAACCCACAAAAAAACAAAAACCACAGTGAGGTACTACTATACCCACCATGATGGCTATAATCAAAAAGAGCAATAATTACAAGTGTTGGTGAGGATGTGGAGAAATTAGAACCTTCGTGTGCTGCTGGTGGGAATGTTAAATGGTGCAGCCACTGTGGAAGAGTTTAGCAGGTTCCTCAAAAAGTTAAACACAGAATTATCATATGACCCAGCAATTCCACTCCTACTTGTATACCCAAAGGAAATGAACATAGATCCACACAAAAACCTGTACACAGATGTGCACAGCAGCATTATTCATACTAGCCCAAAAGTGGAAAAAATTCAAATGTCCATCAACAGATAAATGTATAAATAAAATGTAGTATTATCCATAAAACGGAATATTACTCCACAATAAGGAATGAAGAACTGATACATGCTACAACATGGATGAACCTTAAAAACATGCAGCAAAAGAAGCCAGACACAGAAGACCTGTCACACAATCATACTGTATGACTCCATTTACATAAATGTCCAGAACAGGCAAATCCACGAGAGAATTAGTGGTTGCTAAGAGCTAGTGGGGAGGAAGGGATGAGGAGTGACTGCTTAAGGTCACGGGGTTTCTTTTTGGAGTGATGGAAATGTTCAGAATTTAGATAACAGTGATGGTTGCACAACATTATGAGTGCACTAACTGCCACTGAACTGTATACTTTAAAAGGGTAAATTTTATGGCATGTGAATTATATCTCAATAAAGTTGTTATAGCGTGGGAAAAAAAAGAAAAAAAAAAAAGAAAGCCTTCCAGAAAGAGAGACAACAAAAAGATAAGAGAAAGAAAAGATCAGAGACAGGATCAACTCAGCAGATCCAACATGTGAGTGACAGGAACTTCAGAGAGAGAAAACAGAACAAGTGGAAGTGAGGAAATTATTTTAAAAAATTAATGCAAGACTATTTCTGCAAGAAACAAAAGACCTGAGTCTCCACATAAAAGTGGCCTATTAACTACTGGCACAAAGACCCATTCCAGGGCACATCACTGAGAAATTTCATAAGAGAGGTAAAGTGAAGATCCTAGCAGATCCTAACAGCTTCCAGAGATAAAATAATACAAAGGACTGAGACCTGGAATGGCCTCAAACTTTTCATCGCAAGTAATGGAAGCTAAACATAATACGGCCTCTTTAAGATTCTGAGGGAAAGTTACTTTCAACTTTAATATTTATATATAAATTATATCTATATTTATACACAAAAATAATTTGTATTTACTATTTTCAACTTTACACCCAGCCAAACTATATGAGGTCTGAATAAAGACATACAGTTTCCAAAAATTTATCTCCAACTGAAGGTGTGCTCCCGTAAAGTGAGGGGCTAAAATCAGGAAAGCGGAAGACCATGTTGTCCAAAAAAGCAGGGTGTCCATCACAGTAAAGTAGCCAAGGGCAGTCCCAGGTGACGAAAAGGGAAGTCTCTGGACAGCAGCCTGGCAGCAGGCCCAGAAAGCAAGCTGGCCAGATCAGGGCAGAGGACAGAGGGCACCAGGAAAAATAGGAGATCATGAGATTATCTGATACGTTTGCACACCTGGAAAATAATATTGATGAGGGGCTGGCCGATCTGGTGGAGCATGTGAAAAAAATTACAAATAAGAGCTTAGAAAATAAAGTGTATAAAAAAAATGAGGCAACCATTCATTCTAGGAAAAACAAAATGTATAAGAAAATGAAATCATTAATATACTACAAGGCTCTGTAGTGAACATCATTTACATGCTCATAGCAACCAGAAATATTGGTTGTTTTTTAACCCCAAACTGATGTAATATACGGAAGGTGGGGCACAGGAAGTGGAGGTGACAGAGCTAAATACTGAGCTATTATAGTAGAGATCAATACATAATGATGATTAATTTGAGAGGAAATAAAAGGTAATCCCATTTAAAAATGAAAAAGAAATATGAAGGTAAATACCAGAATACACAGTTGACGAGAGCTGCAAGTGGGGAAGGCTGAGGAAGGGCAGAGGGCTGGATGGTTTCTGTTAGAAGCCATTTAGTGCTCTCTCTGATCCTTGCCTCTGTTCTGATTTTGTAAATACGAGTATTGTAAAAGGTTGTTAGGTATATACCTCACAACAGTTCCCTGCACACCAGTGGGTGTGACATCAAAGCTGGGGACTGGCCTAGAGAGAGTGAAAACAAGGCCTCTGAGTCATCAAGGGGTGGTTTCCCCAGGCCCTGCCCCACCAGGGGTCAGTGGGATGCTGGCTCCATCCCTTCTGGATACCCCCGGAGACCTGTGCTTCCTGCACGGTCTGTGAAGGGGAGCCATCTAGGGGCCGGAGCTTCCCAGGCGCCTGCCTCCAAACCACCCCTCCCCTGTATCAAACACCTGTGAATCTAGGCTCCCTACATATTTCTAGCTCTTTCTAGAACTATTCTCTAATTTCTCGGGGGAATTTTTGGAAACAGGCATGGTATAGACAGAAGCCTAAGTGGGAAAGTAGATGACTTCTGTCTAACCCATTCATAGTTCTTCACATCCTGCTGAGGTTCACAGTTAGATCCCTGGTGCTTGGTACACAGTAGGTGCTCAATAAGGAGCCGCCAAAGGCTAATTATGGTGCCAACTTTCTGTGTCCGGCACTTCATCGGGCCCTGAACATGCACCGCCGCATCAGAGGGTAGGATTATCTCCACGTTACAGGTAAGGAAACTGAGGCTCAAGGAACCTGCCCAAGGTCACTTCACTAGTAAGGGAAGAGCTAGGATTCAAACCAGGGGGCTGCTGACCCCACAGCCAGTGCAACTAGCAGCTGCTGCCGTAAATCCTTTCTGGAAAAAGGTTTGGTTAGGTCGGTGGATGGATGGAAGAAAGGAAAGAATGAGAGTAAGGGGTGGAATCACAACCGACCCAGGAAGAGAACCTAAGAGCCCCCACCCCCACCTCGGAGGCTGGGGCTGGCACCCGCACCCCTCCCACCCCGCCCCCGGGGCCGGCCTCACAGCGCCCACCTTCTTCAGAGAGGCTGTTCTCTTTGGTCTCCTTGTCCATCTGGCAGCACCAGCCTTCCAGCCGCTCCGTTTCTGCCTGAAGCAGCTTCAAGAACCAGTAGCCGTCCCGGCGGCAGGCACCTGGCTGTGCTGGCTCCGCGGGGGAGCTGGAGGACGTCTCCAGCCAGGGGTCGGGCGGGGGCAGCGAGGATGCCTCTAAGGCAGGGTCGCTGTCGTCTCCATAGGAGAGGTTGCGCTTGATCTGGGCAATCCTGGGGGTCTGCCGGGGGCCGGCATCGATGCTGATGGAGTCGGGGTGTGGGGTGCAGTCTGGGAGGCTCCTCTCAGATGACTTACAGCTCGAGTCGTTGGCATCCTGGGTATCCGAGTCGGTGTCCCGTCGGGAGGACATGCTGTGAGAGGGGGCGCTGCTTCTGTGGGTACGGGGTGGAGTGGGGTGGGGACGGTAAGGGGTGAGTCACCCAGAGGGCCAGAGACCAGAGGCCACCCCGACCCGGACACACGGGAGACAGAGAAACGGATGCATCGTCTGCTCACCATGCGCCTGAAGCGGGTCCCACAGCCCCCGTCTCATTCTCTGCTCAGCCCCCGCCCCGCCCACACGCACACGCACACACAGACAAGGTCATAAGGTTGCCTGTTTACTGCACTGGGGCCAGGACGCCCACCAACATCGGGGTGCCAGGCCATGTCTCCGCCCGGCCTCGGCCCCCGTGGCTGATTAATCTCACAGAGCAAGCGCTCGTTGAGCACGCCCGCCCGCCCAGCCTCCCACACCTGGGCCACCGCCCGCACCCCAAACCCAGCTCGGTTACTAGAAATCCAGCAAGGAGAAGTGGGTTAGGGAGAGCAGGAGGAGAAGGCGCAGGAGAGGGGAGAGCAGAGGGAGGGAGAGGAGAGGGGAGAGGCAGCCAACACCTCGGTGCCACTTACCGCCAGTCGTCCTCTACCTGAACCCCGATGGACTGGAATTTGGTAGCGGGACTGGGCTCCTCTTTTGGCACTGGCTGAACGCAGTCAACCTTATTGAAGGACAACGACAGCAACGGCACGGAGACAAAGACAAAAATAAAGAACAAACACCACACTTGCTGCTGAAATTCACGTTAGTGGGACGACGCAAACGGACGTGTGGACAGACAGACACGAGGCATGCGGACACTGCACGTGGGCCCGAGGCCGGACCAGGTTAAGCCGGGCACTGCTCATTCGCGCGGAGGCGGGCGGGCAGGTGGGTGGGAGGTGGGATGGGGTGGAGATGACTGGCTTTCCCTACTCTGAGGAGGGTGCCATCACATCGATCGCTTTGGGTCCGTTGTCCTCCGAGAGGTGGGAATCGTTCCTTCTAGTCCTCTCCTTCACACGCATCAGAGAGAAGAAAAGAAAAAAGGACAACGAAAGAGAAAGAAAACACACACACACAAAGCCACAGCCGTTATCTGGTGTAGTTGAAGCGGGGCTGTCTCGAGGCACAGATCGCTCCCCCAACCCTGCAGGTGAAGGGCAGGCTGGAGGCGGCGGCACTAGGGGCGCACCTCGGACAGCAGTTCTGGATTTGAAAGCTGCAACGAAGGCAAGAGCCGGCCAAGTCCCTGGGCCCCATGGGATGCCGGCCCTGGGCCTTGATCACACTTGGCTGAGGTTACCTTCAGCACTGGGTGGGCCAGGGGAGCCACGTGCAAAGCTGGCACTCTTTCTCTATACCAGTGATGCCCTGGGCCTACCTTTCTTTTCCGGGACAGAGGTACGTGGCCACGGAGCAGCCAGGCCAGCCCCTCCACCACCGCTCATGAATGAGGGAGAACACACACTTGACCCAGGGCTCGAGGCACCAAGGGGTGGGACGAGAGTTGTAGGGGTGTCCTTGGAAATAGGAGACTCTCGTCTCTTGGCTTCACAGAGGCCAGGGAGGCTTTCCCGGGCAGGGACCGAGCACCAGGCTCCTCCTTGCCATGGGGGTGCAGCTGCATTTCTCCTTCAGCAAGAGCCAGCTCAGAGGATGCAATATCACCGGATCTCAAGAAGCTGCCTGGAGAGCATGGAGTGCGGGTGGGGTGAACCCGGGGGAGAAGCCTGGATGGGCCCAAGAGCCAGAGTACTCAGCCCCCTGTGAACTGCCGAGTGAAAGGATCAGGGTGAGTCTAACTCTCTCAGGTCTTCTGGAAAGATAAGAACATCCGGTTTGGCCAAGGAGAGGGTGGGGCTGCCCAAACAAAGACCCTGGGACTAGACTATTTTCTGTATTCCTTAGTCTCTCCTGAGAGCTGTACAGGACAGGGGCCGGACCCCTTATGAAGGAGCCCAGAAAACTGAGTAGTCTCCTGGCTGACTTTCTTCTTGTATATGTGCCCCAATTTTTCCTCTCCAAGAGGCAAGTGCAAGAAATCGGCCAGTGAGCCATCTCTGGTCCATTCTGCCCCCCTTTGAGTCCCATGTTCCTTCTGTAACTTTGGTGCTTTGTCATCTACTCGGCCATGCCCCACTGCACAGGGGTGGCTGGGGAAACGGAGATCCTGTCCAATCTAAGCCACAATGCACACCACCTGGACCGCCTTGATCGCCCTCTGGGTTTGGAGGGGCTCTGCCTCCCCCAAGCTCTTAGCTCACTGTAGCTGCCCTCCCTCCCTGCCCTGAGTATGCTCCACTTTAGTCTGGATTTAGAGCAACTCTTGAAAGCTGCAAGGCAGGGCCCAAGTTTTCCCCACTCAGCTAACAGCAGGCAGATTACTGATGTTAAGTGCATGCAGGAGGTGCAATGAAGCAGTGGAGGGGAAGCTGGCACACCCTGCCCTGCTGTGTGCCCTGGCCATGGGCGCACAGTGAGCCTGGCTTCCTGAAGGGTCTGCTGGCTTTGGCCACTTGGTCCCGGGGAATTATCTGCCTGGATCCTTTCTCACAGAGGGATGCACCGGGACCGACGTCCCACTTCTCAATTTGACATGGGCCTGGCACCTCAAGCAACCTACCTGTCCCCAAGGCCCGAGAGGGCTCTGGGCAAAGTTCCCCTTGAGCAACCCCCAAGGCTCCAGGGCCCTGAGTCCTGGGCCCCTGGCCCTCGGCGTCTACGCTCCACGCTGCTCCCACCGCCAGGCGGGGCTGTGGCCTCCGCACCGGAGCTGACCTTGGATCAGAGAACTGTTAGGCCAGTCCCGCCTCCCACGCGTCAGCTGCCAGGGCAAAGGGTGGAGTGAACAGACAGACAGTGGACAGGCAAACAGTGGACAGGAGATGGCTGGCTGAGTGTAACTACATTCACTGGGACAACCCATCGTTGGAGGAGGGACACCTGCCCACAGCTGCAGAGCCCGCAGCATGTTCGGGCGAACGTGAGGAAGACGTGACTATGGGTGGAATTTGGTCTGGCCACTTGGGGCCGACCTCCCAAAATAGACAAACCACCTTTGCCCAAGAGACCTAGTGGGCCTCCACCAGATGTAATTACACGCAGGCAGGTGCACGGCGGGGGCCGAGGACAGAGTGCGAAAGGGGCCCCTACTTGTATTCCTATAGATGACAGTTTCCTTTTGGGAATGGCCTCAGGGTGGGATTCGGAGCTGGTCAGCGTCCCTTGTTCGCTCTTCAAAGCTGCATGTTTTGGGGGTGGCTCAGGGGCCTCGGGGGCTGGGGTGACTCCGCCCCGTGTCACACTGGGCGGCCGGGTACTGCTGTCCAGGCTGTCCGACGAGTTGCTCAGGCCGGACTGGCTCGTCACTTCGCTCTTGTGGTCCTGGCTGTCCAGGTAGGTGTCCTGGGCAGACTCGGTGCTGCTCTGGACAGTGACGGAGATGAACGGCTTCGATGTGGTGCGTGGAGGGACCGGTGGCGGGGTCTTCTTATACGCCACTAGGCATGATGAACCTGCAGATGGGTGAGAGGAGGGCAGGGGAGAAGGTGAGGCCCCAGCCCTCTCGAGCCCCTTTCAGGGCTGAGGCCCTACCTGACCCGACCCTAGCTCTGGCCTCGGTGAGGATTTCTGGAGCAGGAGAATGGGGGTCAGACACAGCAATGACCAAGACAGACAGACACAGGCCCTGCCCACCTTCATGCTGAGCCAAGGCCAAGTCTAGTGGGGGATGCCCACATGGACCAAACACACCCTCCACCTGAGTCCCCCACAAAGGTCGTATCCATCCGGGGCATGGGCTGGATGGTGACAGCAGAGTGACGGTCAGGACAGCTAAGGAATGGTTAACCTCACTTGTCCTCAAGCTCACCGAGAGACCTACCACTCCCCTGCCCAGGTCTTTTCCTCCTACCCTACCTTCCCTCCACCCTTGTTTCCTCTGCCTGGATGCCCTCTCCCTGTCTGGTCAGAGACCAACACATCCTTCAGGGCTCAGCTACCCTTCCCCACATCTTGCCATTCCCACCCCACCTCTCACCTTGTTATGTGAAAACCCCACACACCAGTCTACCTCCCCCAAGAC
The DNA here is from genome assembly GCF_964270905.1 of Leucopleurus acutus. Taxonomy (NCBI): domain Eukaryota; kingdom Metazoa; phylum Chordata; class Mammalia; order Artiodactyla; family Delphinidae; genus Leucopleurus; species Leucopleurus acutus. Next base: position 65,074,478 of record NC_139158.1, on the reverse strand, counting down.
TCCATCACGCCCGGTCAGACTCTCTGTTCTCCACCAAGATTCAGGGAACCAGGACCCGCCATAGGTGGGAGTTGGTGTCTCAGAGTCCCATTCTGAATCTGGCCCAGGGCTGGCCCACAGCTGGCTTCGTAAATGCTGAACTTTTTGTTCTGAAACAGGAGGTGCTTTTCAAACAGCAGTAGCTACTTGCTGTGAGGGGCTGGGTCACATCCAGCGGCTTTTCTCAGCATCTTAACTCCAACTGCCCTTTCCCCAGTGAGGACTGAAATGAGCCTCTCCCCCGGTGAGGCCCGGGCCAGAAGAGGAGCCAGAGGAGTGGCTTTAAGCCTTGCCTTCAAGGGACTGCCAATCACAGTGATGGTGATGGCTCAATGGAAACCCTCAAAATGAGGCCCAGTGCCACAGGGGCAGTGACAAGGCACAGCAGAATCCATTCATCTGCTCCTGTGAGATATCACTACTCAAACATCAGAATGACCAAAATAAAAACCGGTGACAGCACCAAATGTTGGCGAGGATGTGGAAAACGAATCACTCATTCACAGCTGGTGGGAGTATACAATGATAAAACCATGGAAAAGTAAACATGCAATTACCATACAACCCAACAAGTGCACCTTGGGCATTTATCCCATAGAAATGATAACACATTCACAAAAAACTTATACAGGAATATTCATGGCAGCTTTATTTGATATAGGCCAAAGTGGAAACAAGCTCACTGAGAGACCTACCACTCAATGGGTGAATGGCTGTGGTGCGCCCAGACCACCACTCAGAAACAAAAAGAAATGAACCACTGATACAAGCAACTACTTGGATGAATCTCAAGTGAATTACGCCGAGGGAAAAAGCAATCTCAAAAAGTTACAAACCACATGATTCTATTTATAAAGCATTCTTGAAATGACCTAATTATGGAGATGGGAACAGATTAGTGGTTGGTGGGGAGACTAGGGGGAGAGAGTGATGGGGAGGCTGGAGGGACTTGGTTATACAGGGGCGACAGGGAGGACCCCAGCGTGTACAAAGTGATGGGAGTTCTATATCTTGACTGTGGTGGTGGATTCATGAACCTACACATGCAGTGAAACTGCATCAAACTAAAAAACCACAAGGTGATACAAGTGAAAATGGTGAAATCTGAGTAAGATTGGTGGGTTGTACCTATGTCAATATTCGGGTTATGATAATTATACTACAGTTTTGCAAGATTTTTCCACTGAGGGAAACTGGGTAAAGGGTACACAGGATCCCTCTGTATTATTTCCTACAACTGTATGTAAATTATATACAATTACCTAACAATAGAAAATGTAATATAAAAAGCCCATCCGTCTGTTCACCTGATAGACGTGTATTAAGCCAGGCCCTGTACTGGGGTTCAGGAAAGCTAGGAGCCCCCATCAGCAGAGAAACAGCCGTGACACAACTACTTCAACAGCAATAGAGGCCACAGTAGAAAAGCCCAGGAGCTGGGAGCCGTGTCTTGTGCTTGACCTAGTCTAGGTGACTAAGTGCTCTGGGAGCTCAGAGCCAAGAGCACTGTTCCTCCTCTGTTCAAAATTTCCCAGTTCTGCTCAGGGATCCCCCCAGACAGACACACCCACAGTCTCTGACTCCCCAACCCAAGAAGGGTGGTGCAGGGGCAGGAGGCGGGGCTTCGGTCTGCGGGAGAAGGACCCTCCAGGGCCCTGCCCCGTGGAAAGGGACAGGCCTGCTCTGGAAGATGAGCTCCTGTGTTCAGCTGGTTGTAAGGCACAGGTTGACAGCCGAAAGCTGGGCCGCTTACTGAGCTGTGCTCAGCAGCTTTCTGGCTTTGTAATTTACACCTCACAGTGACTCTGTGAGGTGGGGATATGATTATGCCCATTTTAAAGATGTGGCACACGAGGCTCAGAAAGTTAGATAACTTGCCCAGAGTTGCCAACAGCAAGTGACAACCACATCTGTTCGGCTGCACAGCCCACCACACTCCACTCCCCGGGCCTCAGGCCGCCCCCCTTTGCTGGGCTGGGGCTGCAGGTGTCTGAGGCTTTCACTGACCACTTTGCCCCTCAGCATCCTGCTGGACTCTGGAGCCAGTGTGCAGGGGCACATCCAAGCTGAGGCCTGACAGCTGGAGGAGGAGGGGCCTAGACTAAAGGCAGAGGCCTGGCTTCCAGGCCCCGACAATGCCTCACCGAAGTCCCTGTCCCCCAGTGAACTTTTTAGTACCTTTATCTGTTCAGTGGGGGTGGAGGAGTCCTAACAGCACACCGTATTCACATAGCTCTTGACTAACTCACAGCATTTTCCCATTTATGCTCTCATTTAAGGGTAAGTATGGAGGCTCCCCTCACTGTGACTGAAAGGGAGACTCCTGCTAGGAATCCCTCCTCCCCATTGCCTGAAATTCTACCATTTGAGAGTCATTCCTTTGGTAGTGAGGATCCAAAAGCCAGAAGGCAGCAGAGAACCAGACAAGCCTGAGTTCAGACCCCAGCTCTGTCATATACCAATTGCGTGGCCACAGGGAGTGATTACATAGGCTACATCACAGAGGTCAAGGCTCAGACAGCACAGTGCTGGCATGGCTCTGACTAGTTTCTGGTACAGAGGGAGACAGGCCTGGAGGACAGGGGGTGAGCCAAAATTTTACCACTCCCCAGACACTGGTGGGGAGGCTGGACTGCTTCCCTGACCAGCCAGGGGCAGTCTCCCCCAAGAGCTGGACACGTAGAGAAGCCCATTGAAGCCCATGACCACCAGAGCCCAGCAGAGACACGACTCATTGGGGATTTCAGGATTTGTTTGTTTGTTTGGCCTAAATATCCCAAGAAAGCTTCAGTGGAGTCTTCTGCCCCAGATTAGAAAAGCGAAGCCCTAATCTGCTCAAAATGTTTAAGGGGGGGAATATGCCCCTAAAGGGGGTGGCAGTGAGCATGAGGACCCAGAACTGGGCTCTAAGCCTGGCGGAGGCCGTGTGGCCCCAGTCAGGGTCCTTGTCCCCACCTGTGGTGGGGCTAACACTGGCCTGGAGGAGTCAGTCTGTGCAGGGACCTGCCCCACCCAGGAGATAATGGGACTGTCCAAGGGTCTGGACAGAGGACTGACCCTCCAGCCTCTGTCTCAGGGTTGTGTAGGCCAGAGTCCTGCTGACGCAGCCACTCATTAGAGAGAAAGTTAGAGGGAGGCCAGGCCAGATGGCCAGATGTGAAAGAAGGAAAAGTGAACTCATCTTGGATTCTCTATGTCTCCTGGGGCACAGGTGACAGCCAGACAAGTGGTGTGACTAATGGAGAGGATTTCGGGGCATCTCTCAGCTGCGAGCACTGTCCCCCCCAGGGCAGGGGGATGGGGCCCGAATCTACAGGACAGCTCTCATTTCACAGGCGTGAAATGCCAAGAAACATAGGCCAACACCTCCCCCAGCCCCTTCCAACGTGGCGATCCAGGCAGTCTGTGTTCCTCACGCCCACCACACTTCCTCCCACCTCGGGGCCTTTACACAAGCTGTTCTTTCTGCCTGGAAGGCTTCTCTCAGCACCTCACATGTTTCAAGTGTCACTTCCTCTAGGAGGCCTCCCCTGACTGCTCCCTACTCTCCCATCACTCAGGATCTCCATCAGAGCGCCCATCACATTTGGCATCAGCTCAGCGAGGCATTTACTTGCTGGTGGTTACAGGCCTGAGGCGGCTGGGGGCTCTGTCTGTCTTGGCACAGCAGGTCGTGTCCCGGGCCCAGGGTAATATCTCAAGCATAGAAAGCTCTCAGTAAATATTTGTTGAATAAGAAGAAGAACCTCATCATCGCTACAAAAACCCTCGGTTGCCAGAAATCAAGATTTAGCCATAGTGAAGGCTCCCAACACTTTAGAACCCAAGGTTCTAGTCCCATCTCAAATTTGGAGCCCTTTCTGTTTGGTCCCACCCACCCATCCTACAGCCTCACCTCCTGCCCTCCCACCCGCTCAGCATGCCCCTTCCAGCTTCACAGAACCCACACCCCCTTCACAAACACACCACTCTTCAGGCACCAAAGCCTTTGCACGTGCACCGTTTCTGCCAGAACCCCTCCGCGCATCCTTCATGCTTCCCGTCCTCCGGCCAGTCCCTCCACTCTCAGCCCTTTCTGGCCCAGGCAGAGTCCGACCCTCTCCTCTGGAGCACTCAGGGATGTGGCCAGGTCTCCGACTGAGTGTGTGTCCCATGCGGGTCAGCAGCTGGTCCCCAGTCCAGAGGGTGCACAACCATCATTTGCCAATTAAACCTTAGAGGGAAGCAAGTGCCCCCGAGACCTAAGATGTTGGCCCGGCCAGGATGTAACTGCGGTCCTCCCTGCCCTGGGGAGATATTCTATGTGCCACAATTTACACCAAAATGGCATATGGGTCCAACTCTGTGTCCACTCTTGGAAAACTTTCAGATTTGCCCAGGAAGCTTGGGGGTGAACATCACTCCAGGGTGACTGTCTCCTCCAGCTGGTCCTTGTGCATATTTTTAAAGATCCTGAGTGACACATCACTGAGACACAGCATTGTCTGCACACTGCACAGCTGTGCCCGGGGGCCGCATGCTTCCCTGCCCTCACCTTGGCCATGCCGGTCCATCACGCCAAGGCTCAGACAGAAGCTGGTTGTGTGATGCCACCTGCCCCCGGCCCCAGACATCCAGCCCAGCCTCCCTGCCCCACTGTGCACAAGTCCTTGCTTCTTCTAAGTAGAAGCTCCCTTTGTCTCATTTCCGCCTTCTGCCCTAGATTTTATCCTGCAAACTCTATTTTTCAGGTCAGAATGAATTTGTTTCCACATCTTGTTTTTTTAATGTCAAGGTGTATAAGATGGCCAATCAGAGCTTCAGGTGCTCTGAGTACTGGCTTGGCTCCATTTCCCCAGCAGCCCCAGCATGATAGCCTCCTGCAAGTGCCTTGGAGGCCCAGCCTAGTCCTCACGTCTGCTGGCTCCCAAGGGCCCGAGCTTGGCAGGGGTGCTGAAGGAGAAGCGGCCTAAACAGTGTAGGAGCCATGGCTGCAGGCTTTACATAAGAGGCAGCGGACCCATGCAAGACCCCACGTGAATGGAGCTGGCCTCAGAGCCAGAACCCCCTAAACTCCTTTGCCGACTCTGCCCGGCTTGTCGGAGGAAGGGCTGAGAGCCTGTAAGAGCTCTCCTTCTCTCACCCGACAAGTAACCTGTCAAACCACGCAGCTAAATCGGGGAGCTCACTTGTGTGCTACGGTTAAAGCAGAACTCACGGCTCCCGCCCACCTAGCCTCAAATTCCTCCCTCCTTCCCTGTTTCTTCCCCCAGAGCAGGGGAAGCTGGGAGAGAATTCCCAGGAGCTAAGTCAGGATCGGGGACAGACTGACCTCTCAGAGCCACTTTCCTGCCGATGGCCCATGTGCCCTCTACTTTCCCCCTCTGCCAGCCTGGACACCACCTCCCTCACTGTATCTTAAGAGTAACAAGATCAAACTTCAATTTCAAACGCCAGCAAGAGAGACTGGCAGCACCTCTTACCCCAGCATCCTCCTGGGGCTCCTCCCCACTGCCCACAACCAGGGGCTCCCTACCTGCCTCCCCATCCTTCCCTTCTCCCCCCCTCTAGAGCCAGCCTCCCCTAGACGCCCCACACCGCCGCTCCCTGGCCCCTCACCCTCCTATCTTACCTTTCCTGTCCCTCTTCCACCCTGGCCAATGGGCCACTTGAGGAATCCAATCACGCCACTGCTTTGAAACCTTCCGATGGTGCCACCGCCCACCCAGTGGAAGTGGAACAAGCCCTTCAGTGGGGGCACTCAGGGCTTCCAGAATCTGTACCTGCCTCAGACCCCAAAGTCCACAGGAGTCAAGAGGTTACAAAGGTGTCTGGGAAAGACGAAGCCACAAAGCTTAGGGAGTCCGGCCACACCCTTGGAGCCCTGCCCAGAAGGGGTGCACTCAGGATGCCCTCCTGTTGGTATCAGTGCCAAAGTTAACAGTGCTACTGAGCAAGCACTCCATCTATACTCAGTCCTCATTCCTCATGATTCTGTACCTGCGAATTTGCCTACTTGCCAAGACTCATACTCGCGGGGCTTTTTTTGCAGCCACTCGCAGACTTGAGCAGAACCTGAAAATCTGAGTTTCCCAACACACAGGTTCCCAGCTGAGGCTGAACAAGGCAACACTGCCTTCTTGTTTCAGCTCATACTGTAAACAAGCACCCTTTTCCTGGTCTATTTAGTGCTGTGCTTTCACATTTTTAAGTGTTTTTTCGTTGGTGGTGATTTCTCTGCTTGAAATGGCCCCCAAGTACAGTGCTGAAGTGTTGTCCAATGTTCCTAAGTGCAAGAAGGTTGTGATGTGCCTTATGGAGAAAACACGTGTGTCAGATAAGCTTTGCTCAGGCTTGAGTTATTACAGTGCTTAGATCAGTGTTAATAAATCAACAATATATTAAATAAGGTATCTTGGTGGTTTGTGCTGGTAGCGGGTGGAAACGCAGGGACTCTGCGTTTCCCATAGGAGGAATGGTTCAGTATTCACTAATTCAGTGTTTGTGAGACACTGCGGACGTAAGCACCATGAATAATGAGAATGGATTGTACTTTGGCCAAATGAACCCTCAGAACAGATATGTGAGGTAGGTTTCTCACTGCCCTGTTTTCCAGGTGAGGCTCAGAGAGGTGGGGAGACTCGCCCAAGCTCACCTTCTAGCCAGGCAGTGTTGGGGCCAGGGATTGAACCCAGGCTGCCTGAAGCCTGACCCCTACCCTATGCCCCGCCCACTGTGCCAACTCTGTAAGGGTCATGTAGAGGCAACAGCCTTGAACATGTTAACTGTTTCACCCAGAAAATGGGGTATGACTCCCAATGTGCTCTGAGTAGAATTCAAAGAGATGGCAGACATGAAGATGTTTGTAATCCTGGGGTGGCCCCTATGATTCCACTTACCACGGTTTCTCGATGAAGGAGAGAGTGATCACCTTTTGGGGGACAGCTGAGGACCTTTCTGGAAGACATGAAGGTTGACTGGGTCCAGCAGGATGGACCAGAGTCACTGAGGGGCAAGGAGATGCAGGGCTTTCAGGTGGAGGGATGCTCCGAGCAAAGGAGCGGGGCAGCACAGCCCAAGGTGTGGGAAGACAGATTTGAGCAGGGCATGGCTCGGCAAAGTGGCATTTAGGTAATTTAGCTGGTGAAGGGAAGCCAGGGAGGCCTGAGAGAGGGCTGCCTCTTCTCGGACAGGGTCCGTGGCTTCCTGGGGCTGCTTGGACACCGGGAACGGTGGTATCTTCTTCCTGCCCACAGCATCCCTCACAAAGTCCCTCCAAACTGGCCTGCAGTCAGAGGATTTACAGCACGTGGACCTGACTGCAGCTGGAAGGGCGCACTGCCTCCTTTCTCAATAGCCCGGCACACCAGGCAGCTCTGTGTGAGGTGCCAAGGCCATCTCAAGCTCAGTGTGTCCAGAATGAATCTGAGTCTCTCCTCCCCGCCGTTGGCCTTGCTCTTCTAAAGAGGGGACCCCCACGCACGCACTCCGTCACACACTCCAGAAGCCTGGGGAGTCCTGCCCCCTGCTTCCCAGGCCTCCACCATCTGTAAGGCTTTGCCCCTCCCCCACAAAAGCACATGTCACAGAGCCGGGCTTCTCTCTACCCCACCACCCTGGTCTAGGCTTCCACTTTCTACCCTCTGGCCTCCCTGCTTTGTCGGTGATCCAACTCACCCACAATCACTCTCCAGAAAGCAGCCTGAGGAGTTTTTTTAAAGTACAAATTGGATTAATGCTTCCCATTTCTAAAGCTTTTCAAAGGCTCCCCACTCCATGAAGTTGCCCACCTTGGCCTACTACAGGCACTGCCCCCTTCTCCAGCCTCAGTTCCTGCACTTTCCCCTTGTTGATTCCATTCCAGTCACACTGCTATTCCTCAAACACTCCAAGCATGCGCCGACCTCAGGGCCTTTGAACCTGCTGTTTCCCTGTCTGAGATGATCCCCACCCCAACCTCCGCACACCTACTCCTTCCCATCCTGCTCTCATCTCTGCTTCCCACTCAGGTCTCGGCTCAGGGGTCATGTCCTCAATGAGGGCCTCCCAGACCACCCTGTCTAAAGTTGCTCTTCTTCCTTTGAGGATCCTGTTTATTTCATCGAGCACTGATCAACTTACTGGTTCACTTGTCTTTTGTCTCTCTCCCCTACCAGACAGAGATCCTGAGTATCTAATATAGATTCCTGAGGGTGGGGACCCTGAATACCTTATAGAATTAAGATGCTTTCCCAGCACCAGGCCCAATACATGGCTGGGCTCAGTAAGTATTTACTGAATTAATGAACAACCCCCTATTTGACAATTGGGTAGACTGAAGCTCAGGGAAGAATGATTTACTCCTGACTCTGAGTCGGAATCTAATGGCCAGTGCTGTGGGAGGTAAAGCTTGGAGCAGCTCTGCTTGAAGTTCGGCAATGAAGCTGTGGGAACGAGAGCTCAATAAACCCTAAGCACTGGGCATCAGAAACAACTTGAAAAACAACCATTTCTGAAAGGTGGCAGAGAAAGAAAGTAAGCAGTGCTTCCGGCAACATCTTCCAGGCAAGGCATATCATATGTACAGATTTAAAAGAATCATGACTGAGTGAGTCCTGGGCCAGGTACTACTTTATTCCAGACACAGGCCTGGGAGGGGAGATAATCATCACTGATGTTTTATAGATGAGAGAACAGGCTTTTAGCTTTTAACAGTGGCCGTGCTCTGTGAGGCTGTGGTCGACTGTGTACCTTGCAAAGGGTCTAATCCTTTCTGGGCCTTCGTTTCCCCAGCTAAGTGGGTTGGCCTTGAATGGGCGTCACAAGTTTAAACGTCTACAGGAGACCATGCATGTAACCCCTCTGGCCCACAGCTGTCATGTGGAGACCTGGGTGAGAGAAGCCAGAAATCTGGCCTTAAAAATAAATAAATAAAACCTCTAAATTTAAAAGTGGAGTTAGTTGATTCTTTTAAAAATGGAGTTAGTCAATTCTAAGTTTTAAAAAACACTGGGCAGGTACGTGCCTGCCTGCTAACGTGGCCCATGGCACACAGGTTTGTGACTGCTGGAACAGCTGTCCTCAGGCCTCCTTGCTCCTTCTGGAGCTCCAGCCCCTCTCCCCCTGCTCCCCAGGAAGCCGGTCCACTAGAACCTCCCCCTTGGAAAGGCAGGAGACCCTTGGGAACCTTGAAATCGAGGCAGCAGGAGGCCCTTCTGGTGGTGTCTCAGGTCTGTTGGGCAAAAGCAGAGAAGCCCCTTCTGGTCGGCAGGCCAGTTCTGCTTGCAGGCTCTTGGCACCAGGGCACAGGTGGCGGGAGAGCCCCATCCAGAGCACAGATGGCCGCCCCCCTTCATGGGCCTGGAGCAGCTGCCTGAGAGGGACCAGCTTGGTTGCTGGGACAACACCCTTCGCCCCCTCCAGAGACAGCTGCTCCTTAGAAGCCCTGTTCACACACCAGTTGGGGTCAAAGGTATGAGGTGGCTCTGTCCTGACACGTTCAGGCCAGAGGTGCTGGAGGACAGGGTTAAGCAATGCCCTCCAGATGGACCCACAGTTCAGGTCAGCTGATCCTCTGAGGACAGGAAGCTGCCGGTCAGGAGCCTTCACAAGCTCCCGGGCATCTCCCCTGACTGAGGGCTGGCCGTGAACTGGCCTAGCATGAAAAGCTTTAACTGTATTGGCTCATCAACTCTTCACCAGGCCTATCACTCCTACTTCAAAGAGGAAAAAAGTGAGGCCGAGAGAGAAGTGAACAGCCCCAGGTCACACAGCCAGGATTTGCGCTCAGGCTTTCTGATTCCAGAGCCAGCACTTGTAGCTGCTGCTTCACCACACTGACCAGGGCTGGAGTTAGGTGCACTTAGCAGGGCCTGGCTGAGATTCTGGCCAGGCCAGTGCCCCAGTCAGGACCCTAATCTTGGGTCCTCACGTAGGGTTTGGCGATATCCTCTGAGTGGGTTAGATGGTGGCTGCCTCTGGCTCTGCTGGCCATGGGGTCAGAGGCCTGGTGCCCCTGGACCAGAACCCCAGCACGTGGCAGAAAAAGGCGGCCTGCTCTGCCTGTGATCACTGCCACCCACAGCCCTTCCTCAGGCCCTTCTCTTCTGGATGTACAGTCCTGGACACTCTGACCCTCCACCAGAAACACCAGAACCCCTGACGTGGTTTCCCAGTCACTCAGGACTTCCCCAGTTTGGCTAAATCTCACTACAGCCTCAAGGCAGAGCCCAAAGAGGTGAGGCCACTCATCCCAGGTCACACAGCTGGCTGATGGGGTACTGGGACTGGAACGAGGATGTGAAAACCTCCAAATTCTAGGGTCCGAGGAGATAGTAATTCCAGTGACTTTCAAACCAGGTTCTGGGGGCCCTCAAGAGGGCCTGGGGAGGCTTTTTGACTCCCACCCCCCGCCAGGGCCCTCAGAGCACCTCCATTTTCTTTTTTTCCTCCATATGGTATTTTGGGATCCACCGGACTAATTCAACCTCCTCATAGTACAAATGAGGAAACTGAGGATCAGAAAGGCAAATGTACTCCTTGAGGATCAGGTGGCAGAGCAGGGACCTTGCCTGGGGCTCTGAGTGTGGGTGTGTTCCCTCTGCCCACCTGACTCCCAGCCTGGAGACCACCAGCTCTAGGCATTCAGGGAGGCACCCACGTGTGGCTGAGCCCCACCTCCTCCAGCCCCTGACCAGGGGACCCCAGACGGCATGCTGTTTCTCAAAAAACATTTCCACGAATACTGCGACTGTATCCAGTAAGCAACCTGTCAGGCAACATTCACCCCTCACCGCCCGTTCTGTGCTGGAATCTGCTGCAAATGTCCTTTTATTTATCCCCAGAGACCTGCCGGCAGAGTTGGCTCTGCTGGCAGCTCTGCTGAGGCCCCTATCCTACCCCTCGGGATACCTTACTACCACCACCCCTGGGAGTCCAAGCTTGAAAGAGACACCAGCTTCCAAGCAGCAGTTCCTGAATCATGATTTTCTCGTATATTAAAGCTATAAACACTAGTAGGGAGTGCTGATGAGGAGAAGATGGCCAGAGTTACAGGGCTGCTATGGTGGTTCCAGTCCAAGACAAAAACTTGATGTGTACAGCCCCTGTCTGGCCTGGTGGAGGAGTCGGGGGTGGAGAATCCAAGATTTGGCTTTTCAAATACTGGCTCTAGCACATGGACCTTGTTGTGGTCTTTCCAAAGCCCTAAGGTCCCAGGAGCCCAGCCTGGGAAGTACTACTTAGAAGAAAGAGCCTCAAAAACCACCCTCACTTCTGGAGGGCTGATGTCAAACCCTAGTAATGGGTCACAAAAGCCTGGCTTTTTACAAGCTGTCACAGGGGCCCACATCCAGTGTGCAAAGCCAGACACTGCCAGGCCCTGTGCACCTCGATTGCTGGCCTCTTTCATTGTTCTGAATGACCAAGCGGATCCCAGAATAGAAAGACGGTGTTAACAGGCTCATTCACTGTGCCTGCAGTGACAGGTGGCATATCGGGTGTCAGAACCCGGAGCCAAGAACCCTGGGCGGCCAAGAGATGGTTTGAAATGAACAGAGCAGAAGTGAATGGGGAAAACCGTGAGTTCAGGTCAGGTCAGCCCAGGCCAGGTCGCCTTGCCTGGTGCCAGGCCTGGGGACAGGGACAAGGGCCCAGTCCTCAGAGCTTATATTAAGATTTTGAGTTCAGGACCCCAACTTGGACAATTACACAGAAAACAGACATGTGGGAAAATGTCTTAGCGACTCTAGTTGATCACAGACACGGTCTGAGGCTACACTGACAGAGAAGGTGCAGGACCAGGGAGGGGGCAGCCCCACTGAACTCTGGATAATGTTGTGGGTACTGTTGGCGATTCTGGACAAGGGACACTGACAAACTGGAGCCCGATGAGAAGGGGGCAATCGCACACGGAGAAGTCTCTAATCCATCCTCCCATTACGACAAGTAGGCCACGCACTGGGCTCTGGGTGGGCACTAGGGACCCACCCAGTGTTAGTAGTCCTCAGACCTCAAGAAACTCACAATAAAGTAAAACTCCACCGACTGGGCGTAGCCGCAGGGACTACTGCAGGAGAAAGCCTGGGGCTGACTGAACAAGAGTGCTGCGACTGATTGGTGACGTCTGTCACAGATTTGCCACAGATGGGGTGTGACGCACATGCGCCATGAGCCATGCCTAGTCTAACACAAGGGAGGAGGTGCTTAGAGAGACTGGAGTAGTAGCCTGGAAAAGAGGGGATTCAGAAGGGCATGGCTACTGTCTTCAAATACCTAGGAGACTGTCACATACGTTGTCCATGTGGTCCAGGTCATTACAGCACAACCAGAGGGGGGACAGGAAGGTGGGGGTTAAGGGGGAGCAGGTTTTGCCTCATTATAAGGAGGCAGTTTCTAAGGGGCAGAGCTGCCTAGGAGGCGATCAGCTAGGCTAGACACAGGCACGACGGATGCAGGGAGGGACTCAAGCCCCCGCGGGTGACCTTTAAGATTCCTTCCAGGCCTGAGATGTTTCCTCTTTTCTCTGCCTTCCTACTTCACACTCAGTAATGGAGGTGACATCAGACATCATTTTTGTGTGTGTGACATTCACAGTTCAATTTCTTTTTTTTTTCTGCCTCCAGAGAATTGTTACCAACTAGCAGAGGAGAGGGAGGAGAAGGTTCAAATGGCCTAGCTACAGGGGAAATGATGGGAGGACTAACTCTAAGGTCTAAGGCAGCACGGTCAGGGCTTAACACACCTTCCTCTGGACAGTCGGGCAGCACAGAGCTCCTACCTGAGATGATAAACCCATCCTCAGAACAAGAGACCAGCCGATACTGGCTTCCCTTCCCCCCCCCCCCCGCCCCCCGCCATACCTGCTGCTGAGTTACAGAAGTGGCCTGTAGGTCAGGAGGCCCTGAGAGTGAGCACTGTTCCTGCACTCACTGACTGTATGACTAAGGCTCCCCGGGCCTCACTCTCACCCATCTGTAAGATGGGAACAGTACTGACTCGCCCTGTTCACTGCCCTAGGGCTGCTGTGAGACTCTCTTGGGAAGACAGGCAGGAAAGGGCTTGGCAGGTGAGGAACTACCATTACAATCACTTGAGGGGCCCAAATATCTGAGCAAGGGGCCCACAGAGCAGCTGCCTGATTCTAGGCCTTCCAAGGACTCCATGCGCCAGAAGCTGGGGGTTTCTGGCCTGAGGCAGGTCAGGAAAGTTCAGTGCCCTGAGGACCGCAGCCGACCCCCACCCCATGCCGCATCTGTATCACTATTCTAACATTTTAGGGTAGTGACCTCTGGTGTCCCTGCCTTGCCAAGCACCCCTGTAACTTTTCTCTGCCACCCTCTCCATGCCAACGCCCCATGTTCCCAGCGTCCGGGTCTTTGCAAGGCTGCTCCCTGCCTGCAATGCCCCTCCTCCTCCCTAATCCCACCGCCTCTTCCGGGTCTCCGTTCCAGCATCACTCCCTACAAGCCTTCCCTGACTGTCCTTCCGCACCCGCCAGGCACCCCTCACTGGGTCGCGCCCCAGGTTTAGAGGTGCCACAGGCCCCTGCCGTCACACTGTTTTACAGGCCTGTTTACTTTTCTCCTTCTCCGTTTAGACCCTGAGTCCCCTGAAGGCAGGGACTGCAAGGTTCCCATGCCTGTGGCACCCAGAAAGGGTGCCAGGCAAATGCCTGCTGCCACTTACGACGTGGGACCCTGTCTCTGTCTTCACCCCAAAAGTGAGACAGGCCTGCAGGGCCTTCCCCTGGAAGACTTGAGAATGCAGCAGTAGGGAAGTCTGTGAGGGGCAACCTGGCAAGCAAAAGACAGAGGTGCTGGGACAAGCAGGGACTATAGGCCTACCCTCCGCCTCCAAACCATCCATACCCTCCAAACTCTACTCGAGTTTTCTCCCAACCACCTCTAAAAGCACAGCATGGTGACATCTGGGAAGATCTTTTTAAAAGAAGACCTCCCCAAGGGAAAGTCACCAGCACCCTGCAACTGTAAGGACTCGCTGAATATTAGCGACTAATCGTCATAGTTACCGGTGTTTATTGCCTGCTCGGGCATCGCTGGCTACTGCCCTGGCCCAGTCACTGTCTGAGGTCCTTATATTTGAGCCCCACAAAGAGATGTTTTCACCATCGCCCCTTGTGCTGCTGAGGAAATGGAGGCTCAGAGAGTTTGAGGGATTTGTTCAGCATCACACAGCAAGTGTTCTATCTGCTAAGTGAGTGCAAACCTTCCAGGTTGCAGTCTCCAGAACCCAACCTTCACAGCATCCGGTCTCACAACAAAAATACAAGTTGGCTGACAAGGAGGCTGACACACACATTCCTACAAAGCTTAGAAATCACCGTAGAAAGACACATTTGGTCTCTCCCTTCTGCTGGCAGACTCTGACTAGAATACACTTCTACAAAGACCTCAAGCCCAAGCCAGCATCCCAAAGAGCATCTGAAGAAAGCGGACTTTACCTTGACAACTTCTACCCCTCTGGGAGCTGCTCTGCCCTGATGTTTTTACAAACATACTAATCACCTCCCCAGGCTTCGGGCTGTCCTACCAGGCCCTTTTCGTCTCTCACAAAGAGACCTGTGATATCACTTGCCCCTCAAATGGTCCCTTCCCCTCCTAGGACTGACACCCATCTGTAAAAGTTGGGCACTGCACTAGGTTGTGGACGGCACAGGTTCCAAAAGGTGTGCTACTTCTGGTTAATTGGTAGTACCTGCCTGTGTTAAGAAGGATCCTGAGGCTGTGTCCAGGCTCCACGCAGCTACCACGGGCGCTGGAACCAACACTGCCTCTGTGGGAAAAGCCCTCCTGGGAGATGAGCAGCCTTTTAAAAACTCTGCTGGAACACAGCCACATAAAGCTGAGAGCTGCAGTGTGCATCAACTTGGAAAGTTAACCAAGAGTTCATTACTTCCAGATGAAACCTACTCTCCCTTTCAAATATACCTCCTTAAAATGGACTAATGAATGAGTTACCTGGAGTAGTTAAATTCATATAGTCGGAAAGTAGAAGGGTGGTTTCCAGGGGGTGGGGGAGGAGGGAATGGGAAGTTGTTTAATAGGTACAGAGTTTCAGTTTTGCAAGATGAAAAGAGTTCTGGAGATGGAGGGTGGTGATAGTTGTAAAACAATGTGAGTGTACTTAATACCACTGAACTGCACACTTAAAAATAGTATAAGCGGTAATTTATTTTTTGGCTGTGCCATGCAACATGCGGGATCTTACTTCCCCAACCAGGGATCGAACCCTGCGGTGGAAAGCGGATTCTTTACTACTGGACAACCAGGGAAGTCCATGTGGTAAAGTTTTATGTGCACTTTAACACAGTTTTTTAAAAAGTGGGCTAGTGCAGAGTCTACTGAGGAACTCTCTACAAACGAGTCCCAGCTATCAAACTGATTTTCCACCCCAAATCCAGAAGTCATAAAATAAAATACTGAAAGCTACTTTAAGCATGAAGTGTTGATTTCTGGTTTGACTTAAATGTATTTGTGAGCAGGGGCTGATTTATAATCTGCTACAATCTCTTTCCTGAGATTCAGGGAATAGAAATAAAAGAAAAAGAAAGAATTTAAATAGAAAATCAAAAAGACTGGAGATCTACAAGGGTAGAAATGGATGTGTTAGAACCTTGGAAAGGAGTTGGATGGGAGACTGTGTGGAGGTTAAAAAAATTAAAACTTAAAAAAGAACTATAAATATATTGTATAACATTATAGAAAACAGTTAAAAAGTGATTCTAATCCCATTGCCCAAACACAATTACTGTTACATCATTCTATACCCAAACTTTTAAACTGTGATCATTTAGGAATGGCAATCTGGCTAAAAAGAAATAGCAACTTCTACGTTGGCCTTCTTAAACAAAAGCAGTTGGTAGTACAGAAAAGAGTAGTGAATCAGGACTTCAAATCTTGATTAAGCTGTATGACTCTGGACAAGTCACTTTACCTCTCTGTTCCATCATTTCTAAAAACAGCAGTAATAACTGCAACTCGCCTCCCTCAGCAACAGAAGCAACAGGGCTTTGTGAATTGTGAAGTAGTATGTGAAAGGGCATTAGCAATAAGTAGGGAGTGCTGAAGAAGCCTTTTCTTGATGACTAATGATCAGTATGAAAACCTGATGATGATAATAATAATAATGATGACGATTCAAGTATTCAGAAGCTCTGATGTTAATTTTAAAACAAAAATCACTTGTAATACTTTCGTTATCACACCTCTGGGTGAGCAAAGCTGTTGGCCTCAGACCTACCCAGGCTTGCCAAGCCCAGCCAGGCCCTGCCTGACCTTGCAGACCCTTCCAGACATAACCCAAACCTCTCCCAGTTCCCTAAATACACCAAACACTTTATACCTCAGGGTCTTGCCCCCTGCTGTTCCCAGTCTGCCTTAACTGCCTCCTTCCCATCCCCCACCCCACCTTCCCTGAGATGCCTTCCCCATCTTCTCTGAATAAGTCCCTCTCGGCAACTATGTTTCCTTCAGGACTCATCCCAATTAGACAGTATGTTGTGTGTCTGTACCTGCTTGAATGGGGTCTCCATGCTGGATGAGGTCTCCAAGCTCCATGAGGAAAGAGACCAGGTTTGTCTTGTTCCCTCTCCTTCCCCTGGCTCAGCACCTGGGATGAATGGCTGATTGTTTGGGAAGAAAGTGGAGGCGGGGTGGGGAGGAGCTGGCTGGGATGAACCCAAGTCCTCTTCCCCTGGGCTGTTCCCACGCACTGCTGCGTGCACCCCCTTTGAGAAGACTGCTGGGGCAGCAGTAGCAGTGGCAGCCCTGCCTTTATAGGTGCTGTCAGACAAGCCCCGCTCTCCCTACCCCACAGGCAAACACCTCCTGACTGCTACCATGCTCTGTGCTGGGCCAACAGTCACGTCATGAAGCGTGGGAAGCTTGGGAAGGCAAGAAAGTTCCAGGAGAGCCTTGAACTATTACTGTATTCACAACACACTCAAGAGCAGACTCTTCATTGCAGTCCCCAGCAGGATACTGCCCAATGGAGTGATGACCCTGCCGAGATAAACCCTGACTCTGAGTGCCTGGTGGACTCTGACAGCCCTGGGCAGGCTTCTCTAGCCTGATCTCAGCTCCCCAGGCCCCTGGACAACCAGCCCCTGCCTCCCCTCCCGTCCCCAGGGAAGCCTCCCCTTAAAAATCTCCATCCACTTGGAGCCTACCCAGCTTCTGAGGTCCTGAAGGTCACCTCCTCTCTAAAGCCTGCCTTGATTCGCTGCATCTTCCCCATCAGAGCCCCACACTCAACAAAGAGCCATCGAATGATTAACTCCTCTCCAAATACCAAGCGCACCTGCATCTTTCCAGACATGGGACATGCACAGTCTTTAAATATTTCAAGTCTTCTGTCTCCCCCTGGATATCAAGAAGAGCAGGGGCAAACATTTCTTAAGTGCTTCCTCTGTGCCTGGCACTGTCCTGAGTGCTTTACACACACATACATTCTCTCTCTTGTCCTCGCGCAGTGACTCAGGTAATATCATCACCTCTATTTTGCAAGTGAAGAAACGGAGGCCCAGAGAGGTTAAGCAACTTGCCAAAGCCTCACAGCTCCAGGTGGCATCCCAGGATCTGAACCCCGGCAGCACGACTCCAGGGCTATGCTCTTAACTACGGGGCTGCCCGACCATCGGTGTGTGGGCTTCCGTACACAGTCGGGCTTTGTAGGTGCCAGGTTCTGCCACCCAGGGGAGCAGCGTGGCTAATGGGTGTGGCTCATCAGTGCAGTCACTCAGCCACAACTTCCAGGTCACCTACTGTGTGCTCAGCGTGTGCCGTCAGGGAGTGGACTTGAACGAACACAGCTCTGCGCCTGGGGACCTTGGGATTACGCAGAGCAGAGGAGAAGTAGACGAAAATCCTATTCGCTGAAGCAACAAAATTGCTACCATTATCTGCTCTGGCAAGGCTGAGAACTTCCTTAGAAAAAGCACAGAGAAACAGGACCTTGAGACCCCAGCGAGTTAGGCAACGGCTAATCTTTGAAGTACACAGGCGAACCAAACGTGTGTTATGATTTTGGTCTCACCAGGGGACCAAAAGCTATTCGGTTGAACAGCAGAGCTAGAGCTCCTGCCAAGAAACAAATGGGGATTGAGGTCCAGAGCCAGGAAGGGGCTTGTCGGAGGCCACCTATCAACTGGAGAAGCACGGCTCCGGTTCCCTTACGCCCAGTGCTCTCCAAGTCCCTGGGACTGCAACCAGGACAAAAGGCTTTCAGGCCATCTGCGTCCTTAAGAAGAAACCGCCAGGGGGTGAGAGGTAAGTGCCTACAGTGACCGAAAGTTTAAAAGTTTTCTCAGTGGAGACAGGACGTTAGCTCTTACCTTCAGGGAGTGTGGAACTGTTCTGTGAAAGCTGGATTCGGGAAGTCAGGGTTGATGTCCCAGGCCCACCTCCAGCCCCAGCCCTGCCCCAGAAGGACAGGAATTTCAAAGGCAGTAGCTCCCCACCTGGGGCCACACCCAGGTGAGGCTGACTTTACCGGGGAACCCGTGGAACTGGCTCTCCCCCACGCAGGGGCAGGCCGGGCCAGAAGGCCACCCTGGTCTGCAGCCTGGCGCCTCTCCCTGCGGGGTCCCACCCGGCCCCCACCCCGGCCGGGCCTCCAGAACAAGGGAAGAGGCCTGCTCCTCTCTTAGTGAGGCCTAGTGAGGTCCCCCGGGGCCCACCCCAGCCTGGGCTGGATCTGACGCGGCTGCTTCCTGCTTTACCTTTTTCTTTCACTTTGGTTTTTAACCCCAAAGTGAAACTAAAGACTGGGATGATGTGGGAAAGATGGTGAGAGTTAAGGCCTGAACACCTGGCTTCTCATCCCAGTGAGGCTGCTGACTCGCTGGGAAACGTGGGAGGAGGCCCTCAACCCCCCCGCCTCGGTCTCTCCGTTGATAAAATAGGAGGGAGGAACTCGGCTAATGCTTTAAAGTGTCATTAAATTAGAAAAATGATGGAACGTCCCCTTCCTCATCCCTGCCACCACTGAGGACTAAAAAGGAGCTGCAGAAATGACCAGAGCGGGACCCAAAAGGGCCTTCCTGTTGGCTTGGAGGACGAGGCAAACTCTGGCCACTGTGTGGAGACCGTCCTGGTCTCTCTGACTACCTCTCCCCAACCTGTCAACTCAACTCCTTTATCCTGAGCAGCCCCTGGGGCAGAGCAAATTCAGGAAGACCCCAGGGACGAGCCTGACCTGGTCTTAGCACAGCAAGAGGAGCCACCAACAGCTGCCTGAAAACTCCCCGCCTGAGGGCCGACCAGGCCATCTGCTAAGACCCAGGACTAAGACAGCATCCCACCCAGGACTGGTCCAAACTTCACTCTCCGCTGACCCCAGGGTGCCTGACACAGTCTAGCTAAGACCACTGTAATCTGTTTTATGGTGTTTTCCCACTGGCTGGTTTACCAAATCTCCCCTCTAGGCTGGTGACATGAGAGAGGCAGGGATGAGCCTCCCTGCCTCTCAGATGAGGAAAACTGAGGCTCGGAAAGGCACAGGGACATTGTGGCCAAGCCAGCCAGTAAATACCTGCGGGATGATTGAGCTTGATGGCCCAGCCGTTGCCAAGCAGGTGCGGCACACACCAGAGAAGCACAGGAAGGAGGACACAGTGTATGTGAGTGTGTGTGTGTGTGTATGGGGGGGGCATCCCTCCCTGGAGACCAAGTCACAAACAGGTCCCCAGGTACCTGTAACAGAATCCCCTCCCCCCAGTCCTGGCTCCACTCCCGATATCCCTCCAGCCCATTTCTTCCCTTCATCCCTCACTTCCTCCCATCTGCACCTTACTCTGGAGAGATCTCATTGGCTGAGGGCTTCTGAGCGAAGACTGGCCAGCCTCCTCCCCCTCTCTGGGCTGGATTAGTACTGTCAGTACTTAACCAAGGAAAGGAATTTGAATCCAGGGGTGGGGGCAAGGTGCTTTTAAAAATATACACACCTTGGGTTTCCCTGGTGGCACAGTGGTTAAGAATCCGCCTGCCAATGCAGGGGACATGGGTTCGAGCCCTGGTCGGGGAAGATCCCACATGCCACGGAGCAACTAAGCCAGTGTGCCACAACTACTGAGCCTGCGCTCTAGAGCCCGTGAGCCACAACTACTGAGCCCGTGTGCCACAACTACTGAAGCCCGTGTGCGTAGAGCCTGTGCTCTGCAACAAGAGAAGCCACCGCAATGAGAAGCCCACGCATTGCAACGAAGAGTAGTCCCCGCTCGCCGCAACTAGAGAAAAGCCCTTGTGCAGCAATGAAGACCCAACACAGCCAAAAATGAATAAATAAAATTTTTAAAAAATATCAGTAGCCCTGAAAAAAATATATCCACCTCATTTTTTTTGCGGTACGCAGGCCTCTCACTGTTGTGGCCTCTTCCATTGTGGAGCACAGGCTCCGGATGTGCAGGCTCAGCGGCCATGGCTCATGGGCCCAGCCGCTCCGCGGCATGTGGAATCTTCCCGGACCAGGGCACGAACCCGTGTCCCCTGCATCGGCAGGCGGACTCTCAATCACTGTGCCACCAGGGAAGCCCTACACCTTATTTTTGTTAAAGGAGGCAAGAATATACAATGGAGAAAACACAGCCTCTTCAATAAGTGATGCTGGGAAAACTGGACAGCTACATGTAAAAGAATGAAATTAGAACACTCCCTAACACCATACACAAAAATAAACTCAAAATGGATTAAAGACCTAAATGTAAAACCAGACACTATAAAACTCTTAGAGGAAAACATAGGCAGAACACTCTATGACATAAATCACAGCAAGATCCTTTTTCACCCACCTCCTAGAGAAATGGAAATAAAAACAAAAATAAACAAATGGGACCTAATGAAACTTCAAAGCTTTTGCACAGCAAAGGAAACCACAAACAAGACAAAAAGACAACCCTCAGAATGGGAGAAAATAATTGCAAGTGAA
This sequence comes from Leucopleurus acutus, assembly GCF_964270905.1. Classification (NCBI taxonomy): domain Eukaryota; kingdom Metazoa; phylum Chordata; class Mammalia; order Artiodactyla; family Delphinidae; genus Leucopleurus; species Leucopleurus acutus. The sequence continues at coordinate 65,053,538 of NC_139158.1, read as the reverse complement.
GCAACTGACAAAGGATTAATCTCCAAAATTTACAAGCAGCTCATGCAGCTCAATATCAAAAGAACAAACAACCCAATCCAAACATGGGCAGAAGACCTAAAGAGACATTTCTCCAAAGAAGATATACAGATGGCCAACAAACACATGAAAGGATGCTCAACATCACTAATCATGAGAGAAATGCAAATCAAAACTACAGTGAGGTATCATCTCACACCAGTCAGAATGGCCATCATCAAAAAATCTACAAACAATAAATGCTGGAGAGGGTGTGGAGAAAAGGGAACCCTCTTGGCACTGTTGGTGGGAATGTAAATTGATACAGCCACTATGGAGAACAGTATGGCGGTTCCTTAAAAAACTAAAAATGCAACTACCATACGACCCAGCAATCCCACTACTCGGCATATACCCTGAGAAAACCATAATTCAAAAAGAGTCATGTACCACAATGTTCACTGCAGCTCTATTTACAACAGCCAGGACATGGAAGCAACCTAAGTGTCCATCGACAGGTGAATGGATAAAGAAGATGTGGCACATATATACAATGGAATATTACTCAGCCATAAAAAGAAACGAAATTGAGTTATTTGTAGTGAGGTGGATGGACCTAGAGTCTGTCATACAGAGTGAATTAAGTCAGAAAGAGAAAAACAAATATCATATGCTAACACATATATATGAAATCTAAAAAAAAAAAAAGGTTCTTCAGAACCTAGGGGCAGGACAGGAATAAAGACGCAGATGCAGACGCAGACGTAGAGAATGGACTTGAGGACGTGGGGAGGGGGAAGGGTAAGCTGGGACGAAGTGAGAGAGTGGCGTGGACATGTATACACTACCAAATGTAAAATCGATAGCTAGTGGGAAGCAGCTGCATAGCACAGGGAGATCAGCTCGGTGCTTTGTGACCACCTAGAGGGGTGGGATAGTGAGGGTGGGTGGGAGGGAGACGCAAGAGGGAAGAGATATGGGGATATATGTATATGTATAGCTGATTCACTTTGTTATAAAGTAGAAACTAAGACACCATTGTAAAGCAATTATACTCCAATAAAGATGTTAAAATATATATATATATATATATATATATATAGGTTTTCAGAATGCAAAAGAAGGTAACAAACTTTTAGGTGCACAGGTTCTTCAAAACAGCAATTTCACTTGCAGGAAGGAATGGCTCCCACAGTGATTATTGCCCACATGTATACAGCCAGGTGGGAAGGGTGCTGGCTGCAGCGCTGCTCGTAGCAGCAAGGCTGGGAACAACCTAAATGTCCCTGAGCAGAGGACTGGACAAACAATGGGTGGTCCATCCGTCAATGGACTGCCACACAGCCACGTGTGTACCCACAGGGAATACCGACAAGAGAGACATCCTTGTGTGAAGAAGACAAGGTACAGAACAGCAGGCAGTAGGTAATAAAATGGGATGTATTGACACAGCTGCCCGTGTATGCAGAGTATTTCTGGAAGGAAACATCAAGACTGCTCACAGTCATTATCTAGGAGCCTAGGTGGGAGAGAGACTAATTTTTCACTGGACCCCTTTTTTTCCTACAAAGTTTGAAATGTTTAACCACATACATGTATTGCTTTCTCAATAAAAGCATAATTTTTGCACATAAAAAAATAACTCCAGCAAAATGTACCCCAAGAAGCTTCCCTCTAGGTCTCAGGCATCAGACTCCCTGAGGGCAGGGCCCAGACACCTGGATTTTGAAGTCTCCTCAAGGGCTGCTGGTCTAGTCTTGCAGAACAGGTGGTCAGCCTCTGACAGTAGATGGAGGCAGCCTGGACAGCACAGGCCTCTGGGCAGGGCAGAAAGTAGCAGGGAAGACTCAGAAAAACTTGGCCTTACGGCATAAGAAGAATTTCAAGAGGGCTTTGAATGCTCAGCAGGTACAGCTGAGAGGGGAGGGTTCCTACAGGAAGGACTGAGGAAATTAAGTCAGGCTGGGGAAGGGGAAGAATAATGTCTCTCTCAATATGGGATCCTGTCCCCTCCAATACTTGGTTCCCACTCATGGGAAATGAGGGGGCTGGGAGAGTCCTTTCCAGACTGATATCCTAAGATATGCCTTTATTTCATCTCATTTAATATTAAAGGAAGCAAGGAGGGTCCCCAGCTTAGCACATGGCCACAGGGCTCCACACCTGTGCAGACTGTAATCAAATATTTGGAGGCTGCAGAAAATTCAGGCCCGGATCTTAGGTACAGCAGCCCTTGAGCGACTTCCTCCCCCTGGGGAGGAGCAGATGGCCTTCTGTAGAGATGCCCTTCTTCACCTTCTCGTGAATAATTAAGTCATTACCAAAGACCTCCTCTGCCACTTTTGAAGTTCAGTTTGCAGAGACTTGCTGCCTTGGCTTGCTTTACCATGACGCTCCAGGCTGAAGGCTCACAGGCTACAACAGTCTAGATCTAAGCCTCAGGCCCAAACTCCAGGGGTCTGCAGTGGAAAGAGCCCAAGGTGGGGGTCAGGAGCGCTAGGGTGAATCCTGGCTACACCTTGATGATTCTGTGGACTCTGGGAGGTCAGAAGCTAAGTCTCTAAGACGGCTCTGCTTGCCACTGTATCCCCAGGGCCAGCTCATCGCCTGGCACACAGCAGGCACTTAATAAATATTTGTTGAATAAGTGAACAACAGCTCAGCCAGTGAATCCCAGAGTGACCTTGGGCAAGTCACTTTCTGGAAAATGATGATGACAAGAATAGCAATCCTCTTAGGGCTGTATAAGAACCTAATGAGATAAAGTAGATGTAAGTGCTTTGAAATTAAAAAACAGGCTACACAAATATTAATGATCCAGAAACAATGTGCTATAAACGAAATGAAAAGAATGAATACATATGAGAATGATCACATTTACAAGAAAGCACCTGGCAAATGGTAAAGCATTAATCAAGTGAATAACTACAATTGAAAGGGACAGCACAGGTCAGTCTAGTTCACTGTTCCAATATCCGAACATTTCTCAGGCTGTGTCTGTTCCAAAGGAGCACAAAAATCCCTCATCAAAACCTTTGTCCTGATTTTGGTATGAATTTGCCAAAGTAGACTGGCAGAAGGATCCTGGGGGTGTTTATTGGAGACAAGGGAGGAGTGGGGTGAGCGGAACACAGAGGCTGTGCCTGCCATGTGGCCTCACGACCCCAGGACAAGGCCCTGCTCAGGGCGGCACACCGAGAATGACTGGCCACCAGTTTCCTAGCTGCACACTGCCGCCAACCATTGCTGCCTCCCCTGCTAGCCGCTCTTAAGCACCAGTCCCCTTCCCCTTCCCTCTGCCCAGTGGCTATCCCTGGCTGCAGCCTGGGAAATAGGCTTCATCACCTTCATCACCTGGCTCTCCCGTGTCGCGAGCACCTCGGTCAAGTCCCTCCCTGCCTCTGTGGCTGGGCCAGGGCCCACCCTCTCCGGTGGGGGCTGGCTGCGAATCCCAGTGGGCCCAGTCATGGACACGCCCACTGTTGCACTAGACACACACGAGAGCCAGCTCTGGAGGATGCTCACAGCCTGGCGAGTAAAACTGCTGATGTGAAGGCCCCTCAATTCCCTGACTCTCCCACCTTGAAGCAATTCTGAGCTGGTACCCAGCCCCAATCTTCCAGGTCTTTAGAAAGTAGGGGGTTCTGTCCTTTAGGGGATGTATTAGGTGCCCCCAATTCAAGGGGCAAGAAGGCTCAGATTCCTGGGATCCTAACAGTAGGAGGTTCCTTTCCAAGAAGCAGAGCTGAACTGTGGGGAGAGCCAGCATTTGCAGACAGTCAGCTTCGGGTCTGAGCCACATGTTCCTTATTTGTAAAATGGGGACGGTAAGTCCACCTGCCTCGGGCTTGCTGTAAGGATTTCACGAGAGCACCCATGAAGGCCCTGGCACAGAGCAGGTGTGCGAGCAATGTGCCCAGACTATTATTTCCTGCTCCAAGTAGCGACACCCAACATCTTTCCCGCTGGCCCATCAGGCCCCCTGGTCAGGCTCTCCTCAGAGAACACAACATCCTCTGCTCCCCCAGCTGGCCCTTCCCTCTCGCACGGGCCCCACCCGAACCCTGCCCTCTCCCTTCTCCGAGTTGCCTACAAAGCTCCTCCCTGTGGTCACTTTCATTCATTCCAATTCACCCAGCCTGACTCATCTTGAAAAAATCCTCCAGCTGTGCCATCCCGGCTCTAAAATCTTCCATGGCTCTCCAAAGCCTCTGCTCTTCAGCTCGCGTTCTATGCTGCCTACAATCTCCTGGCTCCTCCCTGAGCCCTGATGCATCAGCAAAACTAGTCTACTGTTTCCATAATATGCACTTACCCTGTCTAGCCCCCACACCTGTGCCTCTGCAGAAACCATTCCCAGGAACGTCAGCCCCAATGTCGGCCTCTGCGAATCCAGCCCCCCTCACGAGGGCTCTTGTTTCCTCTGGGTCATGCTCACTTCTTCCTTCTCAGACAATGCTTTCCTTCAGCAGATGCTTAATTACAGACTGTCACACAGTCTCTCATAATTGTAGGCCTTGTCTCCCTTGTCAGATCCTAAGTTCCCAGGGGCAGAGGCCCTGTCTGTCTGGTCTCTCCCATCCTCTCAGAGCCCGGCCCAGGGCTGGGAGGGCAGGTTCCTGGACAGAAAGTGTTTTCCAAGCCCAGTTCAGCTCCAGGCTGAGCCAAGTCCAGCTCCAACCACTTGGGACCACTTTTCTTGCTTTTGTCCTATTCACTGGCCAAACCAGACCTCCATGCACCAGCTCTCCCGAGGGTGACCCAGGCCAGGGACAGAGAAATGAGGGAGACCTGGGTGGGGAGACAGCACTACGGCTCTCACCTGTCCCTGACATGGTCTTCTTCTGGGATCCGAGGCACATCGCTGTCCCTTTTCCTCCCTTAGCATGCTTCTTATAGTGAGACAAGAAACAATAACCTTTTAGCTCTAGAATATGGATTTTATTTGTCTTTAAGGTAGCCCTGGTTCCCACGAGTGGGTGGGTGAGGAAGCAGCTGATTCCAACATAGGTTGAGGGAGGCGAGGCAGCCACAGCCAGGACGGGGAAACCTGGGAACCTGAGAGGCACTCACACCTCACACCTCGATAGCCTCATTAAGTTCCTGTTGACGACTGGATTGCATTCCTGCCCAGATGTTCAATTCTACAGCCCTCACCCTGGCCAGGTCTGACAGTGTCTGCTGCTGGGACTGAGCAGGGGAAGGGTAATCTGCTTCTGGAAACAACCAATTCTGCCTGAAACAAAGACCATGATGAGGGGCCAGTCTCCTCACCTGTAAAATGGGGATAATATTGGGACCTGTATCATAGGATTGTTGCAATAATGCAGTGGGATAATGCCAGAAAGTGCTTAGCACAGTCCCCGACACCCAGTGAACGGCAGTGTAGCAGACAGGTTCCCATTTCTTGAGGGGCCTTTACAACACGAGTTTGCATCCTCAGAGCAACCTGTGAGGAAGGCATTTCCATCCCAGTCTGACAGGGAAGAAAACTGAGGCGCAGAAAGTCGACCAATCCAAGGTCACACAGCAGGGACAAGCCAAACTGTGACACCAACCCGAGAAACTCTCAGTTCAGCTTTACCCAGAGTGCGGCCCACAGGTTTCAACATCAGACTCCTCCAGAGGGCTGGTTTAAAAAGCTGATTCCTGCCCCCAGACCTGCCAAATGAGAATCTTTGGGGATAGAGCTCAGGAACCTGAACTTTGTAAAGATGAGGAGCCTAATTTTTATATGAGGAAACTGAGGCACAGAGAGGTAAAGTGATCTCCAAGGTCACACTTTCAGCAAGTATGGACCTGGGACCGAATTCACAGTCTGACTCCAGAGGCACCAATCAGAGACTTCCTGGAAGAGGTGGCATTTGACAATGTGGGCCTCAAAGGGAAGAGACGGCACCACGGGGGAGGGTACAGCACAAATAAAGGCTTGGAGCAGGAGAGGCCAGGCAACAACAGCTCAGTGTGGCTTGTCCTTCCAGAGCCCTGAGGTGAAGAAATACATATGGAGCCACCACTGCCGCCTTCCCCTGAGAGCCCAGAGGGAGACATTCCTGAGCCATCCGAGCTTCTGGGAGGAAAGCCTGTTGTGTGCAGGGTCTACAACCAGCAGGTCTACGGCAGTGGCCCTCTGGGTGTGTCTGGCTGCTGCTCAGGACGAGAAAGCCGGGGAAGGTGGTGACTCAGTCCCCACCCAACCTCAAGCTAGTCCCATTTAAATTTGAGATGAGCTCAGAGGTTGGGGAAATGCCAAACAAACCCTCCTTGCAGAACAGACGCCAGATCCAGAGAAGGCAGCCCGAGCCGTAGGCTACCGGGAAGCAGCAATAAATGTGGAGTAACGCTGTGGGTTGCAGGGGGAGCCAAGTCAAGAGGCCTGGGCGCAAGCCCTCCCTGGGCCCCTATTCTTCATTCACCCATGAAACAGGGAGAACTCCACTGGCTTCTGACTTCCTCCCAGGGCTGTTGTGAGGAACAATGGAAAGGAAAGAGCCTGGCAGATTACACAATGTCCCACATAGCGAGAGGTTAGAGGATCACTGCTGTTAACATATTAGAACAGCCAGGTGGTGCTTTCCTTGCTACCTGAACCCCAGCCACAGCGGGTAGAGGGAGAGGCTGGGCCTCTGCCTTGTTCCCACAAAGCAAAAAGGGATCCAGATATTATCTCGAGGTGAAAGTTCACATTTATTAAACGCCTACTCTGTACTATTTTTTAATGTAGAATCTCACTTAATCCTCACCACAACCCTGCAGTGTAATTATGATTATCTTGCGTCCAGATGAGGAAACTGAAGCTCAAAGAAAGTAACTAGCCCAAGATTACACAGGCAGCGAGTGATGCAGACCAACCAAGACCAGGTGTCTGCGGCCCAAAAACCCGCACTCTTTCTCTGGAACAGTTTGTATAAGAGGCAGAACATGTCTGGTATAGGGGTCCAGCTCAAGCACTGCCTCCTTCTGGAAGCCGTTTTGAGCCCTTTGCCCGGACAAGATCTCTCTCCGATGAAACTCCACAGCACATTATCAGCACACATCTGGCAGCACTCAACACATTCTGCCTCTTATTTTGTGATCAAGCACACTTTTAACAGGTAAGATAAGATGTAGGTGCGAATAGGTGGCATTTCAGTTACCTTAAAATCCTCAAATGTCAGGGCTGGAAGCACCTAAGAGAGCACAACAACCAGCTTCCTCATTTTTTCGAAGGAAAAATACAGACAGAGGAAGACACTTGTCTGAAGTCATACAGCATCTTAGCATCAGAGCCGAGAATAGAACCCTGGCATTCTGCCTCACACAATTTCTCTAGGGATTCCATGATTTCAGAATCAGCCTCAGGACAAGGATTATCATTCCCACTTTACAGATAAGGAAGCTGAAGCCCAGGCGAAAGCAGCCTCCCTGACAGGTGAGATGTGGGACCACAACCCTGATTCCCTCCACTTTCAGGCCAGAGACCAAGCCCTTTCTCCTCCCTGCTGCAAGTAGTCTGTGTAGCGTGTCAAGCTCAGGGCCCACAGTAAAAGGTCAACGGATGCTGGAAACTGTCATTATACACCAGTGCGCAGGTGACACCAGCCAGACAGCGACCTCCTCGGAGGCAGTGCTACGGCAGAGGACACAGGAGTCCTGGCTGAAATCCTCTGTGGGTCCCTGATCTCTCGTGAGACGAGGGGGCTACAACAGCTGATCTTATCTCCTGCTCCAAACTTCTGGGACATCTGAGGCTCCTTGAAAGCAGACCCCAGCTGTCTGTGGAGCATCTCTCAGCTGAAGCCTTTGTTCCCCCACTCTATGGGAAGCTGGAAAAGCAGGTGGGGCTCACAGCCACAAACTGACAGACTTTATTCCCAAGTGCCACTGGCCAAGCAGGGCCCACCCTTAAACAACAACAGGATGGAACATGGAAAATCCAACTGTCTCCAGCACAGACATCCAGCTGGGCACACCCACCTATCTTTACAAACTGGCAAAGAGCAACCAGGAATGGGGGCATAAAAAGGGGCAGCCTGCCCCCTGCCCTATTGGAAGGGCAGGTGCATTTCTGAACAACCAGGTGGCAATGGAGTGGGGGGGAGGCTAAAGAACTCTGGGCTGGGGAGTCCCAGGCCTGGATCCCTGTCCCAACTTTGCCATGAACTAGCCTGTGTGCCCCGGGCAAGCTGCTTTCCCTCTGTGGGGCTCAGTTTAAAGACAGGCTGACAGTTCCCGAAGTGTCTTTACAGATGTTTCATTTGATTGTCACGACAACGTTGTGAGGCTGCCATAATTATTCCCTTTTTACAGATGGAGAAACTGAGACTTGGAAAGGTTGAAGGTCTCATTCAAAGTCACACAGCTTGAGGCTGGCCGCAGAGGTCTTAGACCACCAAACCCAATCCTCAAGGGTGGTCAGGTTAAAAACAACCCCTCTCTCCCCTCACCCTGATTGACAGTCTCCGCAAGACCAAGGCAGCACAGACCCTGGTTCACCTGCCCAGTCTGGTGGCTGGCAAAGTTCTGGCCACAAACCGCACAGCCCAGCTGCCTAGGAGGCGCACCCCCCATGCAAAATTTGATTACTCAAGTTGGCAAGAACGCACTCCCCACCCCCAATCGGGTCTAAATAAACGCCCAAGTGATATCACATCCTGCTGGCTCCAAAATAGCCCAGGCCTGCCCACAAGCAATCACAAAATGCCAGGCCATGCAGGGCCAAGCGGGCAGGGATGCCCAGCCCGTGGCACCGTCCACACACACAAGCAACTAAAGCAGAAGCCTCAGAGCAGGAAGGCTCCCCCTCCCACCTCTGCCAGACAGCCTGGCCCCTCCCTCCATGCCCCCTTTGTGGGGAGGCCCCAGAGCCTCCTGCCCCAGCGCCAGCCCTCGCCCCAGCGCCAACCCCATGGAGCCTCGGCCGCGGCCAGCCTGCGGGCGCACTCCAGCCAGACCCGGACACCCCACCACTCACATTGCTTCAAGAGCTCCAGACACAAAGCCATGAGGGCCGGATGGGGGTCAGAGACCCAGAGACCGGCAAAGACAGAAAAGGGGAGAGGGAGAGACACAGGAGCAGAGAGAAGGGGAGACAGGGGACCGGGGCAGAGAAAGCAAGGGGGAGCGGCAAGAGCCCTGGCAAAGGAGTAGCCTTAAAGGGAGGTCTGCAGCGCAAGAGACATCGAGTGGCGACACCAGCAAGACAGATGCGGGGGCAGAGAGAGGCAGGGAGAGCAAAGCAGGGGGCCCCGACCCAGAGGAATGAGGAGCGCGGAGGCCCGAGAGAACAAGGAGAGAGCGACAGGGGACAAACGAAGGGAAGGCAGGGAGGGGCGCTGAAGTCTGGGAGCTGGGGAGCTTTGGGGGTCCCAAGGAGAGACCCCAAGGGATCTAGGAGGTATCAGCGTATACAGGGGACACCAAAAGAGGGAAAACCCTGAAGCAATGAGGGCTAAGAGGAGGCAAGACCCCCGGGATTTGGGGGGACAGATGGAAGGGAGGACCCTCAAGGGATGTGCGGGAAGCTCAGAGGAGAGCCTTGGGGGAGTGTGGAAGGTGTTCAGAAAAAAAAGGTCCCCAAAGATGAGGGGCGCTCAGAGGGGGTAGGCTCTGAGGGATGAGACGAGCGCCTTGAGGGGGACCCGAGATCGGGGAGCGAGGGAGGGGCTGGGAGGCAGCGCGAGGGCAGAGACAAAGAGACAGCGAGCCAGGGAGAGACAAAGCGGGCGGAGCGGGGCTACGGGCCCGAGGGCTGGTGGCCGGACAGAAGGACGGAAGCGCGAGCGGGCGGGGGGACGGACGGACGGACGGACAGAAGGGGAGGAGGGCGGGGGCAGGGCAGGGCCGGGCGGGGGCGGCGCCCGTCTCCTCGCGGGGCCGCGGCTGCTCCGGGCGGCGCTGGGCGGGCCCCAAGCGTCCGGGCTGAGGAGGCGGCGGCGACGACGTGGACCGGACAGACCGACGAAGTGACCGACGGGCTGGCGGCAGCTGCGGCCAGTGGCGGGCACTCACCCTCCTCCCTCACGCGGCCCGGCCCGAGTCTCCGGTTTTGTACGCCCGAGGGGCGGGGCCTCTGGGTTAAAGCCCCGCGCCGGCCCCGCCCCGCCCCGCCCCCCGCGTCACGCGCGCGCGCGTCGCTCGGGACTCCCGGGATGGGCGGGGGCGCGCGCAACCCTCTCGGCACGTGGCCGTAGCGCGCGCGCGGAGGGGCGTGTGCGCAAGCGCGCGGGGCGCTCAGTCCAGCCTACGCCCAGGCCGCCCGACCCCGAGAGGGAGCGCGCGCCCACGTCAGCACGCGCATGCCTAAGCACGGGGGACTCCGCCCCTCTAGCCGCCCCCACCAAACCGGTTCCAGCTGGAACCAGACGCATGCTCCCTGACGCGAGAGCGGCCAGCAGAATCTGCACCAGTTTACCGTGGCGACACCTGGCAGTTCCCAGGGGAAACTGAGGCTCAGAGCAAGCAGTCTGAGGTGGTCTTCTCATCTCTGTGTGGTCAGATTAGCCCCCCAGGTACTATCGACTGTACGTCTTAAGTGTTTCTAGTTGTCCCCTCTACTCCATCCTCACTTTGCTGTGCTCATCTGAGGTCCTCCAAGTTGGGTTAGAATCCCTGCTCATACTCCGGAGGGCTGTGTGACCTTGGACAAGATACTCATTCAACCTCCTAAGCCTTCATTTCCTCCATAGTAAAAACCATCCCATCCAGGATGCCTTGGAGAGCTAAGTGCAGTAGGAGCTGCCTGAATTCATAAATCACTCCCTTCGTGGCTCATGGCCTTCCCAGTTCCCCACTTCTCCCCTGCGAGTCCCCTTACTCACAGTCCTGGTCCTTGGGGTCTCATCCCTCATCTGCGCCTACCTGCAGATCCAGCTTCTGCTCCCCCACCTGCCTTGCTGGGTGACCCAGGCAAGTCCCTTCCCTTCTCTGTGCATCTCTTTTCCAAATGTAAAGTGGAGAAAAGAATCTTACTCAAGGGACTTCCCTGGTGGTGCAGTGGTTAACGATCTGCCTGCCAATGCAGGGGACGCTGGTTCAATCCCTGCTTGGGGAAGATCCCACATGCCGCGGAGCAACTAAGCCCATGTGCAACAACTACTGAGCCCGCATGCCACATCTACTGAAGCCCATGCTCCTAGAGCCTGTGCTCCACAGCAAGAGAAGCCGCCACAATGAGAAGCCTGCACACCGCAACGAAGAGTAGCCCCCTCTCGCCACAACTAGTTTCTCTAGACCACGCGCAGCAACGAAGACCCAGCGCAACCAAAAATATAAATAAATTTTTCTTAAAAAGCATCTTACTCAAGAAGATGATACAGTCTTTCCAATACCACTGTCTTGCATAAAGGTAATAGTAACAAAAGGAACTGAGGGCTATTGAGCCTTTTTTGATGCCAGGCACTGTACTAAGCACTTCGAAAATATTAGCTTACTTTGCCCGTCTCACAGTCACTATGCTACACCTATACCATTCACTTAGTATTTATCTTTAGATTGATTACTTAGGAAAATTCAGGAAGCCCCAAAGCACAGGCCTGACTCTGTCTTGCTCCATCCCAACCACACCAGCCCTGCTCCTCCTCCAATGCACTAGGCACCCTCCTGCCTCAGGGCCTTTGTACCACTCTTCTCCCTGCCTGGAGTACCTCCCCAGCACTACTCCTTCCCTCACTTCCTTCAAGTGCTTGCTCAAACATCTGTCTCAGTGAGTTCTATCCTGGTACCCTGTTTATGCTGCAATAGCCCTGTCCTCCTGCTGCCGGCACTCCCAGTACTCCTTGCCCTACACTACTTGCCAGTAAACCACATACTTATTTGAGTTATTTATGCTTATTGTTTTGTCTGCCTCCTCCCATATGCCCCCCCCCCCAAAAAAGTATGTACTCTCTATGAAGGCAGAGGTTTCCCTTTTGTTCACTGATGTGTCCCTGGTGCCTAGAGCAGAGCCTGGCCCATTGAGGTTATCAGTAAGCATCTATTCAATGAAAGGGCTGCCTCACTGCAAAGCTCTTGCCCTTAACTATGGCCTCAGGGCCTCCGAGGTTCAACTTAAGCACCTTAGTCTCTCCTCCTTTGGCCTGACCTCTCTACCCCTGAGGGAGTAAGGAATTATTCTTGTTCAAGAATCTCAAAGCTGGGGTTCCCAGCCTGCCCACCAGTTCTTAAGCCCAATCACTATTTCCCCCAGAAGGCTCAGTGGGTCTGCCTAAAAATGGGACTTAGGAGAGTGACCCAGTTAACCAGGAACTTCCTGGTCCACGGCTGGGTGGGGCTGTGGGAGGAAGCCACCTTCTGCCCAGTGCCCTCTGGGGAGAGGTGCCTATTTCAGGAGGTGGGAATTCTCACTCTAGGAAGGCCTCCTGGACACTCCCATTACTCTCTGACTCTATGGCCCCTGCCCAGGCCTCACTGTGCCTTGCCTGGACCACTACACAGCTTCCAATCCATCCTGCCCATGTGGCCAGATAATTCTCCCTGAAACTCCTGTGACCACACTGCATCTCTTTACCAGGACCTTGGATGGCCCCCCCAACACAGGATAATGGGGAACTCAAGCCAGGCAGACCGAGGTGGGAAACAGCTCCTTGACCTTCTAACTGGGTGACCCTGACTTGACACTCACCTCCTCTAGGCTACAGTTTCTTCGTAAAGTATCTGTAAACATGTATGTGTGTGTGTGTGTGTGTGTGTGTGTGTGTGTGTGTGTGTGTGTGTGGTTAACTGGGCTAAATAAGGAACGTCAGATAAGTGCCACATTCCTGGACAAAGTAGCCATCACTGATCGATGGTGACACATCTCTCTGCTTAACCCAATCTCAGTCCTGAGCTCCAGGGATCAGAGATGACATGTGAGTTGAAGTCTATTTGCATCTCTGGTCATGATGGTCTTTCAGGTTCCTCTCAGCCCTGATATTCTGGGGATTGGAGTGTCCAGCCTGATAGGGGCCTGTAGTGTAATAACCGGAGATTGTGGAGGGTTAGGCCTGGGAAAGGGCTTGGGGGACAAGGCTGCCTGGAAGGTTGGCTGCTTACTGGAATTTTGTCAGCCTCCCTTCCTGTGTCTATGGAGGAGAGAGTAAATCAGAGAAGAAAGTGGGAGAGTTCTGGGGGAGGGGAGAGGGGACAAAGAAGGGAGGACAGAGCATTCTGTGACTCAGATAGGAGGTGTTTGGGGGTCCCCAAACCCAAGCCTCACAACATAGATGGAGAAATTGAGGCACAGGGAGGGGTCAGGACCCACCCAGAGTGACACAGCACAGCTGAAACTAGAACTCAGGGCCCCTAAGCAAGGAGCAAGTGTGTTTCCCAGTCCAGAAACCTATCCCAAGCGCTGCCAGAGAGTGACTCCAGGTGTGTGCACATGTGCGCGTGTATACACGTGTACCCATGTGCAGCTGCGGGGAATGCAGTTGGTGCGGGGCAGGGGTAGGTGGCAGGTACCACCCAGCAGCCACCGCTCCTAGGTGTTGTCACAGTCTCCCTTGTGATTCAGAGGGAGTGGGAGAGACACAGAAAGGAGGCTGGGGAGGGAGAAGGGCCAGAAATTTAGAAGAAAGAAAGGGAGAGAGGCTGGCGGGGAGAAACAGGGCTGAGGGAGACAGGCAGACAGAAGGTTAAGATGATGGAGGGGAGGGGAAGCTGGAAGAAAGGGATGGAGGAAGGGAGGGAGAAGAGGAGAATGAGCGCTAATGGGGGATGGGCAGCGTCAGCGAAGGGAGGAGTGGGACGGAGCGCGTTCTCTGTTCTTTCTTTCTCAGAAGTGGAGAGAGAGGGGGCAGGATGGGGCAGACTGAGGGGGTAATGGCACCCCCGTGGGCCCTCCCAGGTAGGTCCTTTGGCTGGGGAGGGGCATGTGTATGTAGTGAAGCTTCTGTTTCCCCCACCATCCTGGCTGGGGCCGACCCTGCCTGCCAGTCACCTGCCAGAGCTATTTCTGGAGTGTGGAATCTGGGTCAGAGAAGGGGCGGGACAGAGGGGGTGCTGACAGCTGGGAAGCTGGTCAGCCCCCAGCAAGCGGGTGGGGGGGGGTGGGCAAGCTCCATGCCCTGCCCAGGGCCACTCCGGAGGGGCCCGCCCCTCCCAGGCTCTCACCATCTCAGTAAGTGGCCTTCACATCCACCCACCTGCTGGCATATGGCCTGAGAGCATATGTGCCCATGTGAGGGTGACAAAGAGCTTTCATGCCCCTCAGCGACTGGGGGCTCAGAACAGCCCTAGGTGGGGGACAGGCCCCGGACTGCTCACTTCCTGGAGACATATGCTGAGGACAGGGGGCAGCCTTCTGAGCAAGGGTGACCCCTGCAGGGAGACAGTGTCTGAGGGAGGGTGTACCTGTGGGTGGTGGGGTGTGTCTGTGAGGAGGGAGGTGGTTACGGGCCAGAATGCCATGGATGCTGGTGCAAGCTTTACACTGATGAAGGGTGCCACGTATAAGGGGGGTGCTCTTCACAACACAGACATAATCGAATTGTATATTTATTATGACACATCTGTGGCAGATGGCAGTAAAGGACATTATTCTAATAAAAATTGTGCTTCGTGATAATTTTCCAATAGATGACAGTTAAGTGTCTTTCCTAACCCAGCACTAAGGTACTGTAGGGACCAACTGCAGCTCTGGGCACGGGTCTGAAAAATCTGGTGGCTTTGGTTTTCCCTGAAAGGCAGGTGAGTTTACTTGCTGAGCTTGAGGGGATCAGGGGTTGGAGGAGAGAGGAGCACATACGTAGTAGTCACTATGGAGACCTGGAGGCAGGGCTGAGTGGGGAAACACGGGGTAGGGGGGATTGTTTTGGTGGCTCCAATCTGTTAGGGGCATGATTTCCTCACGGGTGTGGAGGTGGCATGAGCCTTGAAGGAGACACACACATATGTGAGAGCATGTGCAACTGTATGTAGAGATTAGGTGTATGTTTGTGCATGTGAGAATATCAGTGTGCATGTGTTTTTATATGTTTTCAGAGAGAGAGGTCTAAGGGTACAGAACCTTATATATGTCCATAAGTAGGTATATATGTGCACACATGTCTGGGTAGGTGTCAGATGTTGCTACCAGTACTTTCTTGAGTATCCTGGTTTGGGCTTAAGCTCCCAAACTGAGAATAATTGGAGCCCCACATCCCTACATTTAAAGCCAGAAATGCTAGACTATTCATACAGGATGTGCTGAAGGGGCCGTGATTGAATTTTTTTTTTTTTGTGATTGAATTTTTGGCCTCAATTCTCAACCCTTCCCTGTGTTCATGCCCTTTGCAATGTAACTGCAGTTTCTCCCACAAAAGGTTGAGTGTATTTCCCTGGACCTTGGCTTTGGGCTCATGTGACTTGCTTTGACCAACCAGATGTTCACAGGTGTGACACAGAGACTTGAAATGAGCTTGTACCGTGGGATATGCCCTCTTATACTTCTGCCACCACCATGAGAAGTACATGCCTTGGCTAGGGCACTGATTCCAGGAGTGCGCTTTGGTTCCAGGAGGAGAATATAGGCCATGCAGAGCAGAACCAGCCAACCAAAAAACTCGTGAATGAGAACAAATGCGCATTACTGTGTGCCTCTGACATTAGATGTGCTTGTTTGTTACACGGCATTATTGCGATAATAGCTGATAGATACAGAAATTGGTACCAAGAGCGGGGTGTATAAGCAACAAAAACAAAAATATGTAGCATCGGGTCTGGGACCAAGTGGTGAGCAGTGAGCAAACTGTTAGAGGAGGCTTGAAAAAAGGTTACCCATAATCTGCAGAGACAAAGTGCCTGGTGAAACTGTCAATCTACAGTAACTTGAAGAGAACCAATGGATTTGGGCAAGAGAGTTTCCAGGTAAAATGTTGAAAGCATGAGCTGGCTCCTTTGGGCTGAATTTGATAAGGACTTAGAAGAAAGAGGAATTCATAAAAGAAATAGGGAGTGTCACAGGGAGTGTTTAGAGGGAATACAGAGAGCCCAGAACTCGCTGAGTTGGACAAGAGATCAGTCAACTCCAGCTTCTCCAGCCAGTAAATCAGTTTCAAATTAATATACAGCCTGGGGACAAAGATCAGACCAAGGTCATGGCCTTAAGATACAGCATGTGGGTCAGATCAAATCGAGGATGTGGTTATGACATCTTTTATTAATACTCTAAAATAATAAGGTACCATTCAGTAGATGTTCTCAGCTGCTCAAAAGAGCTTCTAGAAAGCTTAAGAGCATGGCCCCACAGAAGCCTGATGCACCCAAAGTCATCATAATTGAGTTGAGAGAGACTGACATGACTCAAAAATAATTGTGGGTGTGCTTTTTGGTACATGGGGTTAAGTGGAATCAAATACATAGAAGACCCATAAAGTGTTTGAGGGAGGTGTGTGGCCAAAACTATGATCAGCTGAGGCTCAAGGGACCGAGACCACTCAAGATGTAAAAAGACAACTGGGTCCCTAACTTTCTTCAGGCAGGAAGCAGACAAAGAAAGCTCTTTGGCTGCCCAAAGGCCTATTCTCCAATGCTTTCTTTAGACAATGCCAACAAGGCTAATGGAAAAGAAAGGGCTTTCAGAGAGCAGAGCCAAGAGCTACGGAAAACCATGGCTTAGGGAATCAGCCCCAGAGCATAGAGCTTGGGCCTGGACAAGAGACATTCCCTTTCCCAGAGTATCTGCCCAACATCTGCCCAGAAGGACTTCAGAATGGCCACGGATCAGTAAGTCTCTGGACCCCTTCTCCCTCTTTCTGAACAGGAGTGTGGACTGCAGTCATCCTGTCCCTATTTTACCAAGGTATGCTGGGTGTGTGTGGGGGGATTGGGAGGTGGGAGGTAGATACCTTTTTCTTTTTTAATTTTAGATTTTAGGTTGCTTGATCAAGAGGAGCCAAATCCATATATGACACAGAGCATGAGATGTTTTTTCCTTTTTAAAAAATGTATGTATGTGTGCATGTATGCATGTATTTATTTATTACTCAAGGAGAGTTGATTTACAATATTATATTAGTTTCAGGTGTACCATGAGATCCTGATGTTATGATTGGATGAGTCTTTTCAGGATCTTTGGGATAAGGGTATTTTCTGTGAGAGGGACACGAATAAATGTGGCCAAGAAAGTGGACCACAGTAAATGGAATTACTGACCCTGATTCTTCACCCCTTCCTCTGTCCACACGGTGGGAGGATAGTTCTCCATCCCTTGTTTTTGAGCTATGACTTCCTCTAACTAATAGGATTTTAGCAGATATTATGCAAGCAGGGACCTTGAAATGTGCCTGTGTAGTTAGGCTTGCTCTCTGTGCTTCTGCCATCAACATGAGAAGAACATGCCCTGCTAAAGCCACTGCTCCCAGGAGGACACTTTGGTCCCAGGAGGAGGGTGAGAAACATGTGGAGGAGAGCCATTCCAGCTGACCCACAAACTTGGGAGCAAGAAATAAATGTTACTTGTTGTATTACACTGATTCTGTAGTTGTTTGCTTTGCAGCACTATTGTAGCAATAGTTGACCAATACAGGGACCCAGACAGTTCTGGGACATGTAGCCCATCACCCATCTTCAGTCCATTCATGAGTGATTGGGGTCGGGGGAGATTGGTGAGTGAAGGTTTATTTGAAGAAAATTGTTGATGTGCTATCTGATTCCCCAGGCCCACCTCCTGCTTAGAGAACTTCCCTTGGGCCTGATGATGTGGGGAATCTGATCCTTTACCTGAGACTCTTATAAGACTGTAACAGAGTGCCTGGGAGAGCCTGGCAGGGATACCCTGGATTTGGAGGCCGAAGAAACTGGACCCCGACACCTGCTTTGGAGACTTCTAATGTGGAGAGGCTGGCAGGCTTAGCTGTGACAGCAGGTCTAGAAGGAAGGCTGTAGCAGACCAGCCTATACTTTCAGAGTTCTGCAAGGCACAGGCCTCATTTTCACATGGGTAAAGCGGGAGCTGAGGGAGACAGTAGGGCTGGAGTTGTCATCAGAGGAGTCTGCCCAAGATGCCTGCCTGGCAGGGCCAGGTCCCCTGGCAAAAAGAGGCTGAGTGCGGAGGAGGGCAACCACTGGTTGGAGAAGCTGAGACAGAATAAGCAGCAGTGGCCTGGAGGGGGATTGCCCATGCTGGGAAAGAAGACACCACAAGGGCCCTGCAAGATAGGAGAAACTCTGAAAGCACCACCTAAGAGAAAGAGCTAGCAGGTGGCATCTGTCACACAGATACTCCTGATGCCAGACAACATCTGCACTAGCGACCTTCCCCTCCCCCTGGAGGAACCAGAAATGGCCACTGATGAACAAGGAACAGAGAAGACACTCACCACCACGCCCAGCTCCCCACTGTGGGCTTCTGAGCCCAGTCAGGCCCTAGCTGCAGGTGCATGAGGTCTGAAGTAGATGAGACTGATGTTTTGAAATGAGACCAGACCCTCAATACCTGAAAATGAGACTGTTCCTTAGGGTCTAAAAATGCCTGGAAAAGCTCGGGGATCTGCCCAGGTATCAGCCACGATTTGAAAGGCAATAGTGAAACAAAGTGGTTTCTTGCTCTGCCCCTGCCTTTGCAGTTTTCAGTCAATAAGCTGGTTTCTTGTGTATAGAAAGAATATCCGTAAGATTCAGGCTCATTTATTTATATCAAACACCAACTGAGCGCTTGAAACATGTGGTTTTAATCCAACCTCAATGCCTTTGATTGTCAGGAGGCTCAGAGTCAAGTCTGAGAACCAGTAAGAACAGCTACACTTGTCAGCTCCTACCATGTGCAAGGGCCCGCCTAAACCTCTCCAGGCACAGCCTTAGTTCATCTCCCCTGAGAGCTCTCTGGGGTCTGGCTTATGCCTCAGTTTATACATGGGGAAACTGAGGCTCAGGGAGGAAAACTCTCTAGTCAGAGTGAGATCAAAGTTCTCTCTACGAAGCCAGAAATTGTGCTATGATCTTCCTGGGTCTTGATGGTCATGGCTTGCTCTGGGACACAGGGTCCCCTTTTTCTCTGATTGTGCCTGGGTTATTGTCAGAGAACTTAGAACAAATATCAGAAAGGACAGGTTGTCCCTGACTGTGAATATGAGAGAAACCTGCAAACCCACCCCTTTGAGAAGGCTCAATGCAGATCCCATCCTCTTCCCTGCAGGGGCCCACCCTCCCCACAGGTTTGCCTACCTGAACTAATCCAAACAGGGAAGTAGGGCTTCAGTAAGAGCCAGGGTCTAGAGAGTCAGGGGCAACCAAGTATCTCACAAGCTCCAGCCCTCACGACCCCCTCACCCCATCCCCAGTGTTGACATCTGCCTCTGTGACAGCCCCCCACCCCCACTGCTGCCATTTGAGCTCCAGTTCACCAGTTGGTGGGAAGATCAGCCCCAAGGCCTCCTGCTTTTGCTGGCCACCCCTCCAATCCTGGCTCACCAACCATGGATTCCTCCCCACCTCCGGTCCACCAGGAACGGTCCCAGGGGTCCCCCATCTCGGTACTCACTCGGAAGCGTGCGACTATTGCTGAGGCTGCCGGTGCTGGGAGGGGGGGAAAGGGACTGCAGGGAAACACTGTCCTCCTCCTGCGAGCAGCCCGCCTGGATGGCGCGCAGGTAGCTGTGGCTGCGGGAGCGGAAGTAGCTGGGCAGCGGCAAGTCTAGAGCCTCCGCCGCGGTCGACTCTGCTTCACTGCAGGCCGACTCGCAGGCTGCCTCATACTGGTCGCTTAGATCTGCCTCCCGTACCTGTCAGGGCAAAAGCAGGCATCAGGGGCCGGCTGTGCCCACTGGGGAGGGATGGGGTGCTTGGTGGTCGGCTCAGCTGCAGAGCTGGAGTCTGTGGGGCCTCAACTCGGCCCACGCTCCTGCTCCCGTCTCACTTAGGACACGGGATGGGCAGATGGAGCCCTTAAGAAATATACAGACTCTCTCACCTCGTTGGGCCTCAATCTTCCCATCTCTACAATGGAGGAGAAACTAGTAAATATACTTTCTAGGATGTTAGCTAGGTTATAACTTGTGTGTCCAGACTGATTAACTAAATAGATTTTGAGGTCATATCTGAATTCAGCCAGAAAGAAGGCTATAATCAGTAACGTCTGCCCTGGATGTTGGAATGGGGAGGTGGCAGTAGGTGTGCTAGATATTTACCATCTTATGGTCCAATTCCTTCATTTTTATAAGCAAAGAAACTGAGGGCTACTGAGGGGAAGATACTTGCCAGTTGTACCCAGTGAGGAAGTAGCAGAATCAATACTCCCAATGTATATTTAAGGAAGATTAATCTAGCCCTGGTGTACAGAATGGATGTTGGATATAGGGTCTGGAATGGAGGCAGAGGCCAGAGATGAAGCTGATGCGATAGTCTGGTGAGAGAAAATAATACTGGAACGAGGGTAGTGGCAGTGAGGACTGATTAGTCACACCTGCCATGGACAGTATGGGGAACAGAGGTATATATGCTATTTGCCGTCTCACATCTAGTTCAACCTCATCTGGATGGTTTCTAGGTGTCCCTCTAGAAACAAGATCCTACAGATCTGCAGCTGGGGGTGTGAGTGCAGAGGGGGCTCACCATACATACACTCTCCAATGGTTCTGGAAGGGTCTGTCTGACCCATGTCTCAGGCCATCTTGGTACCTGGGGATCACAGAGTATAAGCTGAGGAGTCAGCTGGCTAAACATGGACACTGGGTGGGGGTCCGGGAAGACACCTGGGCTACGCGGGAGGGGGCAAAAGTTGACTGAACACCATGTGGAGGAAAAGATGAAGCTGGATCTGGGGCCAGTGTGCCCTGGACCTGGCTGTGTGACCTCAGGCGGGCCAGCACTATTCTCTGGGTCAGTGTTTCCCTGTCTAAATGGACTAGAATGCCTGTGGACTCGTCTGGCACTGCATCAGGGAAAACGACTGGACAGATCATCACCCAATTTTTTTTCTGGCTGCACCGCGCGGCCTGTGGTATCTTGGTTCCCCGACCAGGGATTGAACCCGGGCCCTCGGCAGCGAGAGCGCGGAGTCCTGAACACTGGCCTGCCAGAGAATTCCTGATCATCACCCAATTTGGAGTATATGTTTGGAAAGGCCTAAATTTGCTCTGTTCCATATGGTAGCAACTAACCATGCGTGGCTATTTCGGTTTAAATTAATTAAAGTAAACAAAATTCAGTTCCTTAGTCACACTAGCCACGTTTCACTTGCTCATGTTACCTTATTGGACAGCATGGATGATAGAACGCTTCCAATCATCACAGAAAATTCTATCAGACAGCACTGATAAATTAAAACGTAGTCCATGTGACATACCCAAAATTCACTTGGATAGGGTATTAAAGAGACAGGTGTTTATCCTCCAAAGCTGCAGCCTGAGGTATATTGAGAGGCAGCTGTGATTGCCAAAGGCGATGAGGTCTTGATTAGGGATTGCACGGTAATGGTCCACCTCTGGAGCTAGACTGCCAGAGTTTCATTCCCGGCTCCATCATTTTCTCACAAGAGGAATATGGGCAAGTCACTTAACTGCTCTGTGCCTCAGTTTCCCCATCTGTAAAATGGGGGCTAATTAGAGACCAGATTTCACAGGATTGTGGTCAAGATGAAATGAGATCATTCATAATCACATGCTTCGAATAGAGTTGGGAAAACTAAGCACGTGATAACCTGTACCTGTTATTACAGGCAACTTTGGGGGGCAAGTGCAAAGATTTGTCAGTGTCGGTTAAGATGCTCCCAAGCTCCCAGGGAGAGGCCAGCTGGTTAGTGCTGTTGGTATGTATATCATTGAGGACATACTATGCGCAGGGAACTGCCCTGGGGGTTTTATATGTGAACACATCACACCCTTATCATGAGGCTGTTGAAGGAAGGAAGAGGTCACCTGGCCCACTGTGGGCTCCCAAAGACCCTCTGCAACAATGTGCCCAAGAAGAATTAGGATATGAAGGTGGGAGGCACATGAGGCATTCGTGGCTGGAATCAGGAGATGTGGAGCCAGTCACAGTTCTGCCCTGTAGGCCGTGTGGCCTTGGATCAGTCCCTTGCCACTCCTGGCCCCAATGAGGACTTGGGCCCAGAGCACCTTGCCTGCCTCTCTGTCTGGCCTTGGGGCTGGGGCCTTGGAGGGAGGAGAGGACCACCTCCAGGGGCAGGATGGGTATGCGTGGGATGGGGCACCCTTAGGACAGGTAGACAGTGCCAGGACTGGCGTCGTCTTCACCACCTTTGGTAAGCTTGAAAAGTCTCTGCATTCATTCCAGAACCCTAACATCCTTAAAGGTCTTACTGGAACCCAAGAAAGGAGATAAGTCAGGGGATCTTGTGGCTGGGATGTGAAGGCCAATGCCCCCAGCCCCTGATCTGTCCAAATGGAAAAGTCTCCCCAGGCCTTTCCCAGGCTTTGGGGAATGAGAGGAAGGAGGGAGCTAGAAGCTCTCAGGGTATACCTTCCTTTATCTTGGGGTTATTATTTAAAAAAACCTTTTTTTTAATTCAAGTATAGTTGATTTACAGTGTTATGCCAATATCCTGGAGTTATTCTTGCCCCATCCATAGATCCTAGCCCATTCTTTTCCATTTTTGAGAAGAGGAAACTGAGGCACAGAGAAGTGAAGCGATAGGGCCAAAGAGCGGAAGGTCCAGGCACCAATGTGATTCCTGACACTACCTTCACTGGAGGGGGCTTTCCTGGTGCTGGCTCTGCTTACCCCTGCCCGGTTCAGGGGCCAGGACCACTGAGGTGCCTGAGACCCAGCCCTGGCCTCTGGGATTGGGGGACAAGAGAATGGCAAACATACTGACCTGCTGCTCGTGGCCAAACAACTGGGGGATCAGGGAGGCCTGTCCAAACATCTGCAGGAAAGAGATGGGGGAGGGTTATGGGGAGACCGAGGCTGGGGGCTAGGGTTGGGTATTCAGGCCTGGCTGCAAGAGAACTTGTGGCTGGCTGGTCTAACCTCCTTCCCAGACTGGCTGAGGCCCAGTTGCTGGGAGGTCTTGGCTTCCTCCAGGGGTGGGAGGCTCACTCCTTCTGGGGCTGGGTGTTGTTGGAGACTTGTCATCTGCTGTTTGTAAGTCTTTCTCCTGGGTTGGCTTCTGGGACCATGGATGTCCTGTCTGCTGCCTCTCACCTGGGCAGGCAGCTTCCAGGATGTACAGATTAGGGACAGAGCCCAGAGGCTTCTCTTCCCTGGTCAGGGCTTACACAGTCCAGTGACTGGTGGGAGCGGGGTTTCTTCTGGCAGGAGTTGAGGCCTCAGAGACACAGACAGAACTGGACATCTCTGACTTTGGGGTGACATATGTGGCTCAGGTCACTCAAGCTTCATGGGATGAGGGTTTGGGGGTTCAGAGGACCCTGGGCTGGGGGAGAGCTGGGGCTGGGCAGGGCGTAGTTGGAGAGACCTGCTGGGGTCCCCAGCCTGGCTCATTCCGTGTACCTTTTCGTGTAGCCAAAGGACAAAATTGTTCCAGGTGCCAGGGCCAGGCAGGGGATGGAGACGGTGGGTGTGAGAGAAACAGACAGACCCAGAGAGAAACATGGAAATGAGACACGCTGGAGAGAATCAGAGAAAAATGTGAATGAGGGGAGAGAAAAACAGAGGGAGACAGACACAGACCGACAGGGAGACTGAGGGATGAGAGAACAGGCAGGATGGGAGAGACAGGGAGGGACGCCATCCATTCAGCAAACCTACGTGCCCTGTGCCATGTGCTGGGGACTCTGTGGGGACAAGACAGCAAGGTCCCCGTCTGCAGGGAACTCCCAGTCTTAAGAGTGAGACAGACATCAACTAACAAGTATAGTTCCAGATAGTGAGAAGTGCTGTCAAGAAAATTAAGCAGAGTAAGGAAACAGGGCCCCGGGTCCCCCTGAGGCAAGCGATAGGGCAGGTCCCTCTGAGGTGACATTTGAGCCAAGACCTGGGACACGGAGAAGAACCAGCTGTGCAAAGATCTGAGAGAAGATGCTCCTGGGAGAGGCAGGAGCAAATGCAGGGGGCCTGGGGCAGGAATGAGGTGTGTGAGGGGCCAAAGGGGGCCAGAGTGGCTGGAGCAGAGTGAGTGACAGAGCAAGTCGGGGAGCACATCTGAGAGGCAGGCCGGGCTTCACAGGTCTGGCTTTCACTAGGGTGAGGCGGAAGCCATGGGAGGCTTCGGAGCAGGTGACGTGATTTGACTTCTGTCTTTTACAAGCTCCCTCTGGCCGCTGAGAATAGATTGGGGGTGGCAGGCCCGGAGTCCAGGACAGGACAATGGCACAGGTGAGACTTGGTGGGGCCTGGATGAGGATGGTGGGGCAGAGGGTCCCCTGGCCGGGGGTGGGGGGCTCTCCCTCTCCCCACATCTGAGGTCCGTCTCCTTGGAGCGTGGGAACGACAGTGCTGAGGATGGGGGTTGGGGCGGGCTTGGCCGGGCCAGGAATATGGGGTGGTAAGGAGCTGGAATCCGAAAGTTTTAAGCAGTCCGTTAGCCCAGGCCGTGGGGCTGCACACGGCGGGACCTGGGGCCTGTTCCTGCCCAGAGAGGTGGCTGGGTCTGCACCTGGCTGCCTCTACTGCCCCACTGTGCTACTATTGGCAGATGTCTGCCCTCTTTGGGCCTCGTCTCCCCATCCACACCATGGGGGGAGCCCTCAAGCCTTGACTGGTCGTCCCTTTGCAAACTGTAAAGTACTGTGCACAACACGGTAGGGGCTGAGGTCCTAGATCTCTGCCCAGCTTTGCCTCTTCCTAGCTGTTGTGACCCACCCCTATCTGGGCCTCAGTTTCCTCATCTATGAAATGGGGATATGGATGATATCTGGGGGTGGCTGTGAGGGATCAAGGAGCTAGCTGATGGTCGAGAGAATTAATAGTACAGCACAGCGTGTTTACCGCTGTTAGTGGCAGAGCTGGCTGGGCCCTGGAAGCCCAACTATCCACTGATCAGGTGGGACATGGAGGTCCAGAGTGGAGAAGCAACTTGCCTGAAGTCACACAGCAAGATGACAATGCTAACCATCAAGGGAGCCACCCTTTGCTGAGCACATTACGTTTGTATCTCACTGATTCCTCACAACCCTTTGAAATTGGAATTATCACCCTCCGATGGTAAATTAGGAAACTGAGGCTCAGGGAGGGGGTGTTTTGTCCTGGGTTCATACTGTCAGTGACAAGACTGGGACTCAAACCCAGGTCTCCAGTACCCTATCCTCAGGGCTCCTGGGTCTAAGGCAGTGGTATGGCCCCTTCCTCTGGGCCCACAGCTTAGGCCATCAGTGTGAGGCCCTGTGACTGCTCTCCAGCCACAGGACAGTCAGTGGGGAAGAGACACACACAGGCAGCTTCAGGAACAAAGACCGAACAGAAGCACAGGGCAGATATTCGGGGGCCACTCAACAGAGGCTGGACTTGGACGTCTGTCCTTTTCCTGGGTGGGAGTTGGGGCTCTCCCAAGCCCTCTGACCTTCTGGCTGCCTGCCACCCTTACCTGGCTGATGCAACTGGAGTCGTTGAGGCTGTCGCTGATGGGGTGGTAGTCCTCCTCCCAGCTCGGACACTTGGAGGGCAGCAGCATATCCACTGAATCCAGGCGGTCCAGACTCCTGGTGGGGATGGGGAGCAGATGGGGCTCAGCCCACCCTTTGTTCAGCATGGGAAACTGAGGCCCAGAGGGGGAGAAACGGGCCAAGGTTATCCAGGGGCAGAGGGTAAAATGGAAGTCACTGCCATCCCGGGTAGCGTGGGGGGTGATGAGCAAGGGGAGAGCTGCTCCCAGCCTTTGGAGGCCTTGTGAGTCTGGAGAGTGCCGATGGCCCTCACCTGTCATGCCCACTGCAACCGCGAGGTGGCAGCACAAGCTTGCTCTTGACTGTTTCAAACCAGGGGTGGGCCACACCAGCTCAATTCTACAGCCCCCTCCTCTGCAGGCCTGGGGCAATTCCAGGGGCTGGACAGAGGAGATGGGCCCAGGCCCACAGCCTTGACCTCCGGCCAGGGCCGCCCAAAGGTCATCAGTTTTGACCCAATGTCCAGGTGGCCTCCACCAGGCCCCTGAAGACTCACCACTTCTCCCCATAGCCCTGGCTCTTCAATCTTTCGCACATCTACCTGACCCTGGGCCTCCCCCTCCCCAACTCCCCTGCTCTGGAAATAAGGTCCAAGCCGCCAATAGCTCAGGGCCCTGACATAGACAAACTTGGATTGGAATCCAGCTTCCTCACTGGGTGACCCTGGGCAAGTCGTCACCCCTTAAGTCTCAGTTTCCTCACCTATAAAGTGGGGGATGTCACTGTGCCTGCCTGCTGGGGCTGTAAGGAGGTTTCAGTGATGCAGATTCAAGGGCACTGGGGCAGGCATAGAGCCCAGAGCGCAGCAAGGGCTGACAGATGGCCCGCATTACTGTTACTACAGGAATACTCCTTTTATTGCACTTTACTGCGTTCTGCAGATATTGTTTATTTTGTTTTTCTCTTCTTTTCTTTTTAACAAATGGAAGGTCTGTGGCAACCCGGAGTTGTCAGGTGATGGTTAGCATTTTTCAGCAATAAAGCATTTTAAAATTAAGGTATGTACTTTTAAAAAGACATAATGTTATTGCACACTTCGACTATAGCGTAAACACAACTTTTACATGCACTGGAAAACAAAAACATTTCGTGTGACTCACTTTATTGCCATATCCACTTTATTGCGGTGGTCTGAGGTATGCCTGTACTACTATTATCAATTCCCTCTCATTCAAGGCCTGGGCCCTCGTCCTGCCCACCTCTCCCACCTCCATGCCCACAGGTCATTCAAGGAATTGCAGGATCTCAGGAGTAGAAGGGGTCTTAGAGATCATCTAGCTCAGCCCCCTTCACTTAAAGCTAGGGAAACTGAGGCTCAGAGAGGGTGAGACCTAGGAATGGCTGGTGGCGTCCTGAATTCCCACCTGGAGGCCATTCCCTGCCTCTGTCCCAGCCAATGAGACTCCCTGCCTCAGTCTACTGTCACCTGCCCTGCTCTATTCCCTCTGCTGCAGTCCTCCTAGGCTACCTCCTCCAATGAAGCTCTGGCTCTTGCCCCCAGGAGTAGAAGAACTAGGGCTAAGCTTGTTTCCTTTAACTCTTCCAAGTCCTTTGTCTGTTTCTGACTTGCTTTTGTTTCTCTTCCTCAGCGGGTTCTGAATCACCTATACCGACTTTCACCTGATTTGCACTCATTCTTTTCTGTTCTAATCCCCACGGTGACTTCTGCATGTGAAAGGCTCACTTCTCTCTCTAACATGTTATTTGTTGCTTCCTGTGTGCACGTGTTTCATTTTCCACGCTTTCACTAACTCTTCCCAGTCTTAAAGCAACAGGATGGGGCTCCATTGGTGGAATGCCAGGCCGGGTGATGGGACAGGTGAAGGCTGTCTATCTCCCTTTCACTTGTGGATCCTCCCTCATCCCCAATCTCGGAGCTCAACTCAGGGGTCAATTACAGGGGCACTGGCAGAGGGGGCTCTGGCCTTCCCTGGCCAGTGCTGGCACAAGGGGTGGGCTCACTAAGGGCAGGGTTCTCTAACCTGAAGAAGAGGGTCTCCGAGGGCAGTTCCCCTGTACGAGTGGAAATCATCTGGGGATGTAGGCAGGGTTTACCTGGGCCAATCACTCCGGAGAGACTCCCCTTATGATTTACCAAAGGATAAGGCTCACCTGTGGTCAGGACTTAACTGTGGGGGGCTTATGGGGTGGGTTCACCAAATGGCGGGGCTCTCCGGAGTCAACTCATCAAAGTGCAGGGGCCAAGCTAAGGATGAAGATCTCAGGAAGGGGACTAACCGGAAGGAGGGTTCACCTAGGGGGCCTGGATCATTGGGGGTGGGGATTCACCTGGGTCTGAGGCTGGAGGGCAGGATTCATCTGTGGGGCTGGGATCTCCGGGCGGGCGGCTGAAGAGGAGGAAGGCGAGGTTCCCAGGGGTGGGACATACCTGTGAGGGGCTCACCTAGAGGGCAAAGCTTGCCTGTGAGCCAGGGCGGTACGAGTGTAAAGAGGCTTTCCCAGAGGAGCGCTCACAAGTGGGCGGTGCCCCAGTGGAGCAGGGTAAGCCTGCGGGCGTGGCTCACTTTAAGGGAGTGGTCCCCTTAGGGAGCAGAACTCACAGGTGACCAGGGCTTCTGGTGCGGGGTTCCCAGGGGGCAGGACTCACTGGTGAGCAGAGGCTTCCTGGGGCGGGACTTGGACTTCGGAGAGGCTCTCCCACGGTGGGGCTTCTGGGGTCAGGGCTGGCCTGCGGGCGAGACTCTAGGGGGCGGGACCGTGCGCTCACCTGCGGGGATTGCTCTGCTCTCCCAGCGACTGCTGCGTGGCCCTCAGGTAGCTCTGGCGCCGCGCCGCCGTCTTGGGGGAGGGCTTGGGGCTGCCGCCGGACTCGTCACTGTCCTCGTCGCCCATGGCCTTGATGTAGCTGCCGCTGCGCATTCGCCGGCACGGGATGGGGCCCTCGCCTGTGGAGTCCGCCTCGCGCGGGGACAGCAGCGAGGTGGTCCATTCGCCACCGCCTCCGGGCACCTGGGGTTGGGCGGACAGCCCTCAGCAAGGGTGGCTCAGGGGGCAGTGCACACCCCCAGCGCGCCGCCGGCCACCCAGCCTCGGGCTCATCACCTGGGGAGTGAGCTGCACGCTAGAAGCCCCATCTCCAGGCCCCTGAAGCTCCCTCGCTGCCCACCTCGGGGAATTCGGCCTTCGGTGCGGGGTACTGCCACTAAAGGCACCCACGAGCAGGGCGGAGCCGGGGCTGGGAAGGATACCTGGGTCCCAGAGCCAGTTCTGCCGCAGCTTCCCTGTGTGGCCTTCTCCAGCCTCAGATCTCCGTGGACCCCAGGCTGAGCGTGCCCCAGCAAAACCGTCCAGACAGAATGATCACAGTGGCTTCCACTGCAGCTACCCTTCTGAGCAACCCCTGTGTTCCCATCACTTCCCCTGCTATCTCAGTGGATGGCTTACGATCCCACTGCCCAGATAAGAACAGCAGGCTTGAGAGAGGTCCCTGGACCCTAGGATGGTGGGGGAGGATGAATCAGGGGACCCTAGCGCATCAGTACGGAGGCGAGGTCTTTGGGGCCAAACAACATTCCTCATCCTACAGGTGGGTAAACTGAGGTACAGAGAGCACAAGGGCTTTGTGGGGTCTGGCAGCCATGTGGTGAGCTGGAAAAAGCGCTCAGTGTTCCCATCTGAACCCCAGGGACCCCATCTGTGGAAGGGGGCTGTGATAAGGTAAGGTCACAGCTGTGAGGGCAGC
This sequence comes from Leucopleurus acutus, assembly GCF_964270905.1. Classification (NCBI taxonomy): domain Eukaryota; kingdom Metazoa; phylum Chordata; class Mammalia; order Artiodactyla; family Delphinidae; genus Leucopleurus; species Leucopleurus acutus. The sequence continues at coordinate 65,024,378 of NC_139158.1, read as the reverse complement.
CCCGGTCCTCAGTGGTTACAGTGGCAGAAACCAACTGAGGGGACCTCCCCTGCCCTTCTGAGGCCAGGCTCTGCCAGCTGCTCCAGGGCAGCACACACTGTCTACACTCTTGTTCACTTGATACCCACCGATGTGTCCACACAGTGGATTTTCACCTCGTTATGGAGTACGCTCATCTCAGCACTCACACGTACCTCAGCCCGAGCACAGGGTGAACACGCCGTGCCATGTACACGCACCTCAGAGAGCAAGCATACCCTTTCCCCGCACACCCCTCTCCCCAAGGATGCACCCCTCTCCCCAAGGATGCACCCCTCTCCCCAAGGATGCACCCCTCTCCCCAAGGATGCACCCCTCTCCCCAAGGATGCACCCCTCTCCCCAAGGATGCACCCCTCTCCCCAAGGATGCACCCCTCTCCCCAAGGATGCACCCCTCTCCCCAAGGATGCACCCTCTCCCCAAGGATGCACCCCTCTCCCCAAGGATGCACCCCTCTCCCCAAGGATGCACCCCTCTCCCCAAGGATGCACCCCAGCCACTTCATCATGTGCCCACACCTCAGTGAGTGCACGATGTGAACACAGAGCGTACACACCTCCTCACGTGCACACCAGCCACCACTGCACCGCGGACACATCTCAGCGTGTCCCTCCTCACCGTGTCCCCGCCTCAACACACACAGAGCACACACCTTCACTGGGTCTATATGTCACCGCGGACACCCAGGCACACGTTTCTCAGTGTACACAGCACACCCATTCTTCGCCATGCCCACAAGCGCACACCACACTCCCCAAGTCACCACGCCTGCACAGAGACCACGTTCTTCTCAGTTCCCACATTGCCAGTGGCTGGTTCTTAGCTGAGGGAGGGTCCCTGCCTGGGCTTCCCATCCCAGGTCCCCACCCCTGCGGCTTTCCTCCCCAACTGACTGCCCAGCCAGTCACCAGGACCTGCACATTCTACCCCAAACCATTTGCTAGTCAATCCTTCCTACCTGCACCTGTCCCTTGGGAAGGTGGCTTTGTATATCCCTGCTCAACACCTGTTGCTTCCCCAGCCCTCACCCACCTACTTCCTGTTGAGCAATCAGGCAGCACCACTCCAGGGCCTGCAGGGCCACCGTTTCACGGTGTTTCTGAAGCATTTTCACGTGATCAGACCAAACCATATCATTCGAGAGGGAGCTAGGTCACACACCACCCCGTCTGATGTTTCTAAGCTAAGGAAGTAGATTGAGAGCCACAAAAGCCTTAAATATATAAAATACTGCCTAGATTTCATTTCCCTCCTATTGAAAAAAATAGCCTCCTCCCCCCATAGTCTCACTGTCTTTGGAATTTTATATGGAATGACAAGAACTCAGGTCAGACTTTGATGTTCATCCGGTTCAAAATGCATCTAATGGGGCTTCCCTGGTGGCACAGTGGTTGAGAGTCTGCCTGCCGATCAGGGGACATGGGTTCGTGCCCCGGTCCGGGAAGATCCCACATGCTGCGGAGCGGCTGGGCCCGTGAGCCATGGCTGCTGGGCCTGCGCGTCCGGAGCCTGTGCTCCGCAACGGGAGAGGCCACAACGGTGAGAGGCCCGCGTAACACACACACACATACACACACACACACACGCACAAAATGCATCTAATGTGTTCCCAAAGGCTGGCCAGGCCTGTGCTGAGACGCCCTCCAGGATGAGGGACTCACTACCTACTGAAACAGCCCCTTCCATCTGCAGGTGAACCAAAATCTACTTCCTGTAACTTTCACCCACAGCTTGGGCTCTGGTACCGGGAGCCACCCAGTTCTCAGCCACTCACCCTGCCCTTGAGAGACCCAGCACAAGTGTAGCAGCAGAGATGTCTCTGAGCCTTCTGCCACTTACCAGGAGTGCAGCCTTCGTGCATAATAAGTGCCTCAATAAACATTAGTGTTTGAAAGAAAAAAGCTAGTCCCCCAAACTGATCTAGGGCCTCGGGGCTCCTGCAGTCCCCCTGCTCATCTCCATCACGTTCCGCTCATGCTGACAGGAGTGTCTGCTCATGTGTCTTTCTCTCCCAGCATCCTGATAATCCGGACTATGTCTTATCTATTTCTCACTCTATTCATTCAAGGGTCCATCTGTTCATCTACCCCTCTCTCCTCTCATGTTTATCGAGCACTTCCTGTATGACAGACCCTGTCTTGGGCCCTGGGGACACAGAGCTGCACCAGATATGGTCCCTATCCTCAGGGAGCCCCCAGTCTGGGGGCAGGACCAGGCAGGAGGCTGGCAAGCAGAATGCCATGCAATTGGTCCTCGGAGGGGATAGAAGGCACAGCTTCCATATTTTTCTTCTAAAGGGAAGGGACATGTTTTGGTCCCTACTCAGGGCCGGTCTCAAAAGGGTCCTAATCAATGTCTGCTGAGAGCATGACCAGTGGAAGGAATCCTCTTACTAGCAAGATACCACCAGCCACCCATTTCCTAGGCGAGTCAACAGAAGCCTGAGTGAAACAACTTTCCAAGTCCATCTGTGACAGAGCTGAGCCTCAAACTGGTGCCTTCCCCACAATCCCTCCCCCCGCCCCGACCCTGGCAGGGACCCACCTGCAGGTAATGATAGGCAAGACCTTGGTGGCAGGATTTGGACTTTAGCAGGCTCTTATCCAAGGTGGCTGAGGTCTTCTGGCAGACCTCATGGGCGTGGCTGAGGGTCAGGGTGGACCAGGAGCCCCGCTTGACATAGTTGGTGTCCGCGGCCACCCCAAGGCTGGGGCAGGTGGCTGGGGGTGCCGGCGGAGGTGGCGGGGCGGTCAGCTCGGCGGTGTTGTTCTTGGCGGCTCTGAGCATGTGCCCACTGATGGTGTTGTAGGCGTGCGTGAAATAGCGTGGCTGGCTGCGTTCTGTCTGGCGGCCTAGTGTCATCAGTCCAGAGGCTGGGCCACCGCTGCGGAAGGTGCCACCCTCACCATCCAAGTTGTCGTCGGAGCTCCACCAGCCCGAGATGTTGGAACGGCTGCGCCGCTTGGGCTCCCCGGCCTTGGCCCGCTCCTTGCTCTTGGCCCTCCGGCCCTTGCCGTCCTCCAGGCCACCTTTCTTGCCGCCATTGCCGCCGACCTTGCCTGCCGTGCCCTCCAGGGAGGGCGCCTTGGTGAAGAAGAGCCGCTGGACCGAGTGGACCAGGTGGCGGATGCGGCCAGGACTCTCGCCCCGGGCCTTGGCCTCCCCGCGGGGGAACTGGAGCGTGCTGAAGCCGTCGCGGTGGATAGGCAGCTGTTTCTCAAACTGGTCCAGGAGGTTGGCGGGCAGCCGGTTGATCTTGGTGGCCTGGGCGTGGCTGGGGAAGGGGCTCTCCTCTGGCACCTCGAAGTGGGAGTTGTAGTGGATGCGGGGGAAGGTGCTGCTGGGTGGTGGCAGCTGGTTGTTGAGCGGGAAAAGCCCGTCCCCCGGCAGAGCATTCTGCCCAGGGAAGCGAGCCTCGCGGGCGAAGGCCTCCGTGGGCGATAGCAGGTAGGGGTTGCGATCAGGCCCTGCGAACAGGGGCTCGTGTGGTGGGTCCAGGCTGTCGGACAGGTGGCGGGGGCGGCTGTCACCGAGGCCTTTCATGATCCCGGCCCTCGGGGCAGGGGCCGTCGCCCTAGCGCGTTGCCCGGGTCTCCACTCCCGGGCAGCAGCTAATCTGGGGAGAGAAGACAGACAGGCGTTAGCTGGATGTGGAGGGGATAGGATGCTGGGAAGGTCAGCCAGACCCCCGCAGATCTCAAGGTTGGGAGGATTTCTGAAGACTCCTGGCCTGCCCTTAACATTGTGGGTCGGGAATCACGAGTACAAATGGAGACCCACATACCATACGGATAAATAACAGCGACATCTCAGGCTAGCAAGACTTTAAACAAAATACGTTCTACTCTCCTACCTTGACGAACATATTTTCACAATAACCTGGAAAGCCAGGTTCGCACTCAGACTTCTTGGTCTCCTCCGAATTCCATGGCAGCATGTGGTCAGGGGGAAGCTGCCTGCCCTCCCTCTTCCTCCTGTCTCTGACTCTGTTCCTCACCACGAGGAACCCCACCCATGCGTGCACCCCCAGCTCACTCCACATGCCCCCCAAACAGCCACCCCTCAGCCCTAGGGCTGGTCCCACTGGCAGGGTAGGCCACCATGGGAGGATCTGTGCTGGCCCTGGAAGCAGGCCTGGGGTCTTTGGGGCAGGGAATTCCAGGCTGGGGTCTGCCCAGGCTGCAGAGTGTGGTCGAAAGGGGGACGTAGGCTCTGGGTGGGCATGTTCCCTTGGCCCCTGAACATTCCTTGACTCGTGGGGAACAACAAGGTTGAGAGAGGGCCAGAGAGGCCTTCTGAAGAGTGGGGCCTGGGGCCGGGGCCCCTCTTACCCAGGTCTGAGGGCAGTACTGTCCCACCTCTATTTTAGCAGAAGAATCCTTACATCAAAATGTAAACCCTCTGTAAAAACCCACTCTGTCCTCAACAAAAGTCTACTGAGTGTGACCCCTGGGCTAGAGGCTGGGGGCTGCAGCCATCAGACAGGCCAACAAGCCCATCAGCCCATCCTTTCCTACTGGGATGAATCAATGACACCTGGCCTGGGACAGAGTTCCCAGCAAGTCAGTAGCAGGAGCACATCCTCAGGATGACAAGTAGGTGAAGCCATTGTGCCTCAGTTTCTCTATTGTAAAATGGGCCTTCCAGCCAGAAGCATCCTGGAAATGCCAGTCTCAAACTTCGGTAAGTCCCTTTCCTTTCTGGGCCTCAGTCTTTCCATCTGTACCATGGGGCAGAGGGGGAGGTCAGCAAGCTTTCTTAGCCCTGGACCCCACTAGTCATGCTTGGAGGAGTCCCAAGGCTTGGTCCGGCCTGTGTGCCTGGTGTGCTGAGGAGCTGCAAGGAGTTGGTACGGCTGGAACGGAGCAAGTGAGGCCAAGGGCACTGGGGACAGAGGATATCTCAGAGGGGCTGGGCCAGAGTGGACGGGCTCCGGCTGAAGCCAGGTACGGGAGGCAGAATGATGGCTCCCAAGATGCCCAGGCCTAATCCTCAGAACCTGTGATTATGATACGTCACATGTTAAACGGGACACTGCAGATATGGTTAAGGATCCTGAGATGGGGAGATTTCCTGGATTCTCAGCAGGGGCACAACCTAATCGCGTGGGTCCTTGTCAGAGGGAGGCATGAGGGTCAGAGTCAAAGAGGGAGATGTGATGACAGAAGCAGAGGTCAGAGCGATGTGGGGTCATGAGCCGAGGAATGCGGGCAGCCTTTAGAAGCTGCAAGAGGCAGGGAGTCAGATTCTCCCCTAGAGCCTCCAGAAGGAATGCAGCCCTGCGACCCATTTTAGGCTTCTGATCTCTAGAACTGTAAGGTAATAAATCTGTGTGTTTTAAGCCACTAAGTTTGTGGTAATTTGTTACAGCAGCAATAGGAAACTCATACACCAAGCATAAGTTTAGGTGTCCGAGACACCCTCCCACCCCACAGGGCAGCTCTTAAGGCAAAGCCCAGACCCCACCAAACACTGCATGAAAAACACTGGCCTAGGTGAAAACCCCCATCTTATAGATGGGGAAACTGAGGCCCTCTGAGGGGAAGAACTTACCCAAGATCACATAGTGGGTTCAGTAGCTGAGGCAGGGCTGAGACCCACAGCTCTTCCTATCCCTCTGCACAGCTGCCTTGCAATTGTCACCTGGAGCTTGCTGGCCCTAAGACCCTCAGGGATCTGAGAATCACTTCCTTGGACCTAGCCATTTTCATGACCAAATGTGCCCCAAGGCTTCCTCAGCCCTGAGACTTCTGCGGAGTCCACTGGCTGGAATTCTCCCCCTTCTCTGCCAGAGCCTCTCCCTGACCCTGGGAGCCTGATGGACCCCAATCCTGAAGTCCAGAGCATTTGAGCAATGGTCCTTGTAGCTGAACAGCCACATCGGAAGCATCTCTGCTTCCACCAGGCAACTTGTCAGAGCATTTATCCCCAGCCTGGAGAGGGAGTCTGCCGACTCACACTTTTATCTTCATTACAACAGCCACACGTGGTGGGGGACCATTATCTCCATTTTACAGGTGGGGAAACTGAGCCCGAGAGAAGCAGTTCTAGCCAAGGTGAAATAGGTAACTCAGACTTCAGCCACCCCGTCAGTGTCCCAGACTGTCAAGTATCCTCCTCCACTCCAGCCCGCAGCAGCTCCCTCTGGGCAAACCTCTTCTTGAAGACAATTTCAGGCAAATGCAAAACCACCCGCAGATCCCTCCTGCTCCTGGCCTTTTCTTGGCCTCCTTGCATCCCCTCAGGGCTGCAGTGTCCCTGGACTCAGAGGCCAGCCTCCTTGGCTCTCCAGCTGGAGAACTGTGTGTGCAGCAGTATGTCCTTGATGGCCACTCAAGTAAGGCCAATGATACTGAAAACTCAGGAGAGTTTGCAAACACAGCCCTCTGGCTCGCTGGCTTGGCAGGGGCCTGACTCCCTAGAAATAACAGAGGTGGAGAGGGCTGGTCACCAGAAGCAGAAGATAGCCGCAGAGCCCTGCCCCAGAAGTGCACACAACACTTCTCCTCCCAGACCGGGGCACCTCCTCCAGCCCTCCCAGGGAGAAGCTGGCTTCAATTTCATAGGCCAGGCACTCCCGACCCCAGGAATCCAGAGTTGCCCCAGGAGGACCATGGGAACCTGGGTCCTGAGCCTCAGACTGCCAAGTGGGGCCAAAGGAGGAAGGGAGGGAGGGGGCAGGAAAGTGCTTGGTGAACTGTGAAGTGCGGGCACAGCCTCATTCCCTGGGGGACAAACCCTGCCCTCAGTCCTGGTGGTCTTGATGATGAGGTCCCTTGCTGGGCTTGTGGGGGGAGGAGTTAGACAGGTCCCTGCCTTGGAGGTGCCTCTGGGATTAAAGGAGGGCGAGTGGGGGCTGCCAGCCTCAGGGAGACCTCTAGATACCAGCTAGAAACTTTAAGGACCACAGTGACCTCCGCTTTCCTTCCTGGGACTGGATCCTCATTGTTAAAATAGTCTCTGACTTCTGGGGCCCTGCGTGTCTATCCTTCTACCCCACCTTAAATGCCGGTGCATCCCAGGGTTCTGAGAAGGCCCATAGTATCCCCCTATCAGTAAAATGCTTCAATGTCACTCAGTAGGGGCTCAAGCCAGACACCTTGGCACCTCCATGAATTCTTCCCTCTCCTGACCTTCCTTGTCTTTCCCCTCGTAACAGCTCCCACTGTGCCTGGAAAATGATTCAGGCTCAGTTCCTGTGGTCCAGGTGGAGCCAGTCCTATGCCAGAGCCCCAGGGGTAGACATAGGACCCAGGCCTGGCCAATCAGAGTCCTGCATCCCTGAGTGCTGACTGGCTCAGAGATGGGAACAGGATCCTTGTTAGCCAATGAGAGTCGGCCCCGGGATTATGGCTGAACTCTTGGGAAAGCAGTACCCTCCTTCCTGTTAGGGCTGCTATCTTTGTCTGAGTGTCAGCCTTGAGTCCTCTGTCAAGATCTTGCCTGACGTCTCCGACATGAGAGTTAAGAGACTTTTTGCTGAAGTGTGAGTTCGGTGTCTGTGTCTTTCAACGAGAGCCTGATACAGACCTCATGTCCAATTGGTCACTACAGCAGTGGCTGTGGGTACCCCACCCATATCTCCTGTGGCCTCATCACTGCAGTGCCCAACAGGCTGGCTTCCAACTGTCACCATGTGCATCCCTGCCGGAGGGAGGGGGTGCTTTCTGTGGCAGCTGGAGTGTGCTCTGCTCACACGTGGCTGGCAGGAACTGCCAGGGAATTACCCACCCTACCCACCTGCCCCATATGCCATCAGGCTGCAGCTCTCAGCCACTGACTGTTGGGGAGTTTGTGTATAAATACCCCAGGTCTTCCCCACTTGGGTGGGACAACTGAGGAATGGGCTCTACAGTCCTCAGTGGGATGGACCTCCAGTTACGCACAGAGATCACTTGCCTGATAATGTTCCTTTCATTGGCCACCTCCCTTCTCTGCCTTATCTCCCCCCTCCCACACTGTGCTGCCTGTTCCCAAATAAAGTACTTGCACTTGAATCTTTATCTTGGTCATGCTTCTGAGGAACCCCAACTATGACAGCCACAGCAATTCTGCCTCAGTTATATTTTCTGACGCCATCCCCTCTCTGTAGCCTCTGCCTATGTCACTCCCACCGCTCACTGGAAAATCACACCAGCCTTCTCCCTGGTCTTTCTGCATCCACTCTAAGACCCTTACAATCCAGCTTGCAAATTGCAGCTGGAGTGGTATTTCTAAAACGCCAAAGCAATAGTGTTCTTTCCCTTCAGTGGCTTTCCATGGCTCTTGGGACGAACGCTCGACTCTGAGCCTGGCATTCAAGGCAATTGGGGAGCTAGTCTCTGCAGACCTCTAAACTTCAGCTCCAGCCACGTGGCCTACTGGAGCTAAAGGAACTGCGAGACCAAGAGTGTCATCCTGGGGAAGGGACAGCATGAGGCCTCACAGCAAGGTCGCTCCAGCCTGGAACCCAGGGCTCTTTACTCTTAACCCCACTGGCCCTCCTGAACTAGAGGGTGTGCGAAGGAAGGGGACCACGCTGGGGCTGCGTTGCCAGCTGAGGAGTAGAGGGTGAGGAGGGTGGGGCAGCATGAAGAGGTGCCTCAGTGAAGAGTGGAGGTCCAAAAGACCCAGTGTGCTCTGGCTTCTGCCAGCTTCTCCAGCCTCAGCCTCGCTTCAGGACTGAGGCACTCACGTCTCCAGCTGCCAAGGGCACTGGCTGCTGACAGTTCACAGCCGGGTACCTGTTACGACTTGCTCTCAGCCAAAGGGAGATGCCTCACCCAAGGTGATGCTTCTTCCCAGGGGCAGCCTGTGTCTAGTAATTGATTGATGTGCAGCCGCAAGGTCTGGCCTCCTTGTCCAATTCAGAACAAATGGGCCATCCCGGGCTTCCCTGGTGGCGCAGTGGTTGAGAGTCCGCCTGCTGATGCAGGGGACACGGGTTCGTGCCCCGGTCCGGGAAGATCCCACATGCCGCGGAGCGGCTGGGCCCGTGAGCCATGGCCGCTGAGCCTGCGCGTCCGGAGCCTGTGCTCCGCAACGGGAGAGGCCACTACAGTGAGAGGCCCGCGTACCGCAAAAAAAAAAAAAAAAAGAAAAAAAAGGGCCAGCCCAGCTCCAGAGCTTCCCCTGGGATTTACTGAGGGCCTTTGTTGTAACTGCATCTCCGTTCAACTCCTCCCCCTGCCCGATCCTGCGCTCCTCTCCTGTCACAGGTGTTCCCAAGAGACTTCCCATGCAAACCTCAGAGTCTCTTTCCTGGGGAATCTGACCCTAAGACAGGGTGTAACTGGGTCCTACTTCTTTCTACTGCAGGACATTCGGCGATTTAATTACTCCTCTTAAGCCTCAGTTTCTTCTTCTCTAACATGGGTATGAGGATCTTTACTTTTCAAGATTACGATGAGGATGACTTGTGACGTCATACAGAAAGCCTCGAGGTGCTTGATAAATATAGTCACGCTCCGGTCCTCACCTCACTGTGCTTCTTGGGGGCGGGCCAAGGTGTCCAGTGTAGGACGCTGCACAGCTTAGTGGAAAGTGCATGCAACCGCACCGGGATTCAAACTCTGGCTCTGCTTTGTATTTGCTGTGACCTTGGACTGGTCCCTCTCTCTGGTCCCTCTCAGTTTCCACCTCTAGGCAGTAGAGGGTCTGCATGAGGGTGGTCTGGGCATCTGGCTACACTGAGCTCTCTGGGTCAGGATTCCTGGAACTCTGGGTGCCAACCCCTCAGTCACCCGACACCCAGCGGTGGCAGGAGCCTCACCTTGGGGAAGTCTTAAAATAGGCAGGCCTCAGCCTTGCAGGGGAAGCGGCTGGCTGCCTTGCACTGCCTTTGTCTCTGAGCTATACTTAGGCCCATCCGGGTGCCAATAATTACCTCTCATTAATATAAGCCTCATTGCCCTCATGGAAACGTGGAGGAACCAGCCGAGCAGCTGCCTCCCCAAGAGCCCTCCCAGCTCCACAGAGCCTCTGTGTCTGCAGCCACTACCCCCATCTGCACAGAGCGGGGCCTCCCTGCCCTACGCCAGCTCATCCTGGAGCCAGAGTTGGCCAGTGAGCATGGGAGAGCTAATCAGGGACAAGGTCAAGAACACAACCCAGCACGGCCCCTCCTGAAGCAAAACTCACTTGATTGAGCCATTTCCCTAATCTAGAACTGTCTCTGGATCCTCTTCCCTCCTCAGTCCAAACTCCTTGGTGTGGCAATCAAGACCCTTGCTGATCTAACCCCTTTTCAGACATTACCAGCCCCTTTCCCTTCTTCACAGCCCCTCCCCCCCCTTTTTTTTAACATCTTTATTGGGGTATAATTGCTTTAAAATGGTGTGTTAGTTTCTGCTTTATAACAAAGTGAATCAGTTATACATATATATATGTTCCCATATCTCTTCCCTCTTGCTGTCTCCCTCCCTCCCACCCTCCCTATCCCACCCCTTCAGGTGGTCACAAAGCACCGAGCTGATATCCCTGTGCTATGCGACAGCCCCTCCCTTTAACCTGCCCAGATCTCTTACTATTTCCTACCTATATCTGAATTTGGTGCTACCCAAAAGGCTGGTTTCGTCTAAGGTCGCATTAATAGAGAAAGAGTCTAAATGAAGGGAGGGGATAGTCCTGTTCAATGCTGAGCCCTGCTGTTAAGAGAGAGAGAGAGACAGCTAGAGTGGGACATGGGAGAGCTAGTGGAGTGATGAAAGGCTGGCAATGATGTGGGTGGTACGGCCGAACATTCTGGCCAAACAGAAGTCCGTGGAGGATAGAGGCACTGCCTTAGGCCTCTGAAGGGATGATGTGTGGAAGGGAAGGACGGGCTCTGTGGGGCCTCCAGGACCTTGATGCTACCTGGGGTAGGGTTGGAAGTAGAGAGAGGCAGGCTGTGTTACACTGTGGCTTCATCTCTGGGTAACCCTCCCATTCTCCTCCCACCTCTCTTGCCACACATGCTCTATCTCTTGCTGGCTTTCCTTCCTCTGACCTCTAAATTCTAGAGGAGCTGGGTGCTCCTTGCTTCTTTCTACACACCCTCTCCTGCTGATTGCATCCAGACTCGTGGCTTTAAACACCACCTGTATCTGACAACTCCAAAATTTACATCTTCTGCCCAATCTCTGTCTCAAACACCAGACTCATATCTCTAACCGCCTCCTTGACATCTCGCCCTGGGTGTCTGATGGGTCCAAAATCGAATGTCTGATCTCCCACCCACCCTGATCTGTTCCTCTGACAGTCTGGCCCAATTCAGCTTGTGACAACTCCATCCTCCTGCTTGCTCAGGTCAGAAACCTTGGAATTGGGACTTCTCTGGTGATCCAGTGGTTGAGACCCCGTGCTTCCACTGCAGGGGGTACAGGTTCGATCCCAGGTCGGGGAACTAGGATCCCACATGCTGTGTGGCACGGCCAAAAAAAAAAAAAAAAAGAGAAACCTTGGAATCATACTTGACTCCTCTTTCTCTCACCCCACCCCCTCATCCCATTCAACAGCAAATCCTTCAAAAACAACTCCACCTTCAAGATATCCCACAATCCCACCACTTCTCCCCACCTCCACTGCCCTGCCCGGGGCCAGGCCCCCATTGGATCTCACCTAGATGATCTAAACTCCCATGGCCCTTAGACTCAAAGCCAATCTTTTTACTTTTCTTACTTCTTGCTTTTCCGACCTTATTTCCTGCCCCTACTCCCTTGGGCCTCCCTTCTGTTCCTTGAACACAGATCATTAACTCCCATCTCGGGGCTTTTGCCCTTACTGGTGCATCTGCCTGAAATGTTCTGCCCGCCTCTGACCACGTGTCTCCTCCTTCACTTCATCCAGATCTCAGCAACACAGGCTGCCTCTGCAGAGAAGCCGGCCCTGACCACCGTCCCAAGCAGCCCCTTACCTGGAGCCCTTTCTTCTGTATCACCCGGATTTATGCCAGTGGAACCTGGGATAGCAGGGACAGGATCTGTCTTTGTCACTGCTGTGTCACTAGCACCCAGCAGAGGGCCTGGACTCAGTAGAGACTCATCAAGCTTTTGCTAAATGAAAGAGTGGCAGAAGGTCTTGGGGATGCCCAGAAACTATGAAGAAAGTGAGGCAGCAACGGGGTGGTTAGTTTTCAGCTCACGCTAGTCAAAGTGACCCTTTCCTGAGTGCTTACTGGATACCAGGCACCTCCCATGTGTGAGCTCATTTAAGCCTCACTGCAGCTCTTCCTGGTGGAGATGATGAGCCCACTGTGGTAGCCAGCCTCCAACATACACCCCGGTGATCCCACCTCCTGATATTCACGTCATGAACAGCGTTGACTGTATAACTAACAGGATATTGTGGAAATGACCGAGTATAACTTGAGGTAGGTCAGAACAGACGCTGCAGCTTCTTTCTTGCTCTCTTGGATCATCGGCCCTGGGGGCAGTCAGCCGCCATGTTGTGAGGACACTCAAGCAGCCCTAAGGAGAGGTCCAGGCGGGGAGGAACTGAGGCAGTCTGCTGACAGCCAGCATTCATTTACCAGCTGCATGAGTGAGCCACGTGGAAGTGGATCCTCCAGCCCCAGTTAGGACCTCAGACGGCTGCAGCCCCAGCTGACAACTTGACTGCAACCTCATGAGAGCCCCTGGGCCAGAACCACACACTGCGGCTGTTCCTGGGTTCCTGACTCTCAGAAACTGTGTGAGATAATACATGTTTGTCGTTTTAAGCCACTGCTAAGTTTCGGTATAATTTTTTTAATGCAGAAATAGGTAACGGATACATCCATGTTAGAGAGAAGCTCAAATGGCTAAAGTCACATGCTCTAGGCCTCGCAGCTGGTAGGGGTCAGAGCCTGGTGCAAATCAATCTGACTCCTGAGCCCACATTCCAGGCTGAGGTTCCAGGATCCTTCCCATCTATGACACCTCCATTATCCTGATGGATTCAAGGTCTGAATTGTCTCCAGCCTCAGTCTGTGTCCATAGCAACTGTTTGAAAAGCATGACATTCAATCAACTGGTTGTTTGGTCAACAAGAGAGCAGGCGAGGGCTCCAGCAGACACCCCTGGATCAGGCTGCTCAGGACATGTGGCTGACACTGTCCCTACCTTGGGCCCCCTCCTCTGCTCAAAGCCGAATTCCTGGGCTGCCCATCCTGTTGGTGAACTCCGGACACGGGGTGCTGCAGCTCCTCTGAGGTAAGGGGCACAGATTTCGGGCTGAGGGGCTCTGTGCGGACAGGGCTGCTTCCCGGGCCTCACTGAGACCACACCCCATTTAAACTGCCTGTCCTCAGCAGGGGCTCTGGAGGTCACAGGCACACCCTCCACGCAGCACTCACCTTTGTGTGGCAGACACAGAAAAGGTGCAAGGAAACAGACCCAGACCCTCAGAACAAAGGGACTACAGGGGCAGAATCACAGAGTCATCCTTTGAGAAACCCACACAGAATAGAATCGCTTCACCCAGTTCCCTTAAACCCCTTCAAGGTCTCCCCTCGCTCTCAGGCAAAACCCCATCCTCCTCTCACCCTGACTCAGCCACACTGGTCCCCTCATTCATCATTTCTCCGGCACCCCCCCAGCTCTTTCCTGCCACAGGGCCTTACACATGCTGTTCCCTCTGACTGAACATTCTTCCTTTCAATTCTTCACATATCTGGCTACTTCTGTTGATTCGAATCTCTGCTCAAACATCACCTCCTCAGAGGCCTTCCCTGACCCCTGTGTCCAAGGCGGTTCCTCTGTCCCACCCTCCTCTCTCTTGACCCTCTTCTCGAGTTCCTTCAAAGCACTCACAGGGTTTCCAGTTATACTGCTTGATTCCTTGTGTACTTGATTAATATCTGTCTCTCCATTCTCTCTGGGCTCTGAGACGTGGGTGGGCGACCACGCCTGTTTCATTTTCAACTGTATCCCCAGTACCAAGGGCAGAGTCATCACATAGCCGGTGCACAGTAAGCAGTTGCTAAACGGATGAGGTGGTCGGATAGACAGAGCCTCAGAGGGAGAGCAGCTGGAGAGAGCTGGAGCTGCCCAGTGGGAGAGAAGGGAGTTGATTATTGGGCTGACCCATTCCCCTTTCTTGCTTCTTCTCCATGTCTGGGTCCCAGATGGGCCAGTTTATTTCTATTCCCTAGAACCTTCCTGAAAAATGCTCTGTCCCTAGCCTCGTTCCCTAGTTAATATCCTCAAAGCTCAGAAGAGACACCTCTTCCTCCAGGAAGTCCTCTCTGACCTTGCAGGTTGGGGGTAAGGCCTCCTCTGGGTTCCCCAGTGATGGGAGCCACCACCCTAAGGGATCACAGGCCGTCCTGAGTGTTCCTCTGTACCAGAAGCAGGACCCTGCACAGAGCTGGCGCTCATAAATGTTCACGCATGAAGAGCGTGACATACATCGTGGTTCACTCGGATTCTAGCCATTATCCTAAATCTCAGATGGCCAGTCCCTGTTTCATTCTCATAAGTGTCACGGTTTAAAGGATGAATCATATGCTTACCCCGTGCAAGAGGGAACATGGGGACACAGGCAAAGGAAGAGGTGTCTGTGGCTGAGAGGGAGTAAATGAGGTCTGATCTGAGCTTCTGCTCCAAAGTTCCAAGCCAGGACCCCCTCAATCCTAGGGGAATTAATAGGTCAGCCCACCCTCACCTAGGAAAACCCTGAGTTGGGGAGAGGAGAGGGTGATGATCATGACTATCCCTTCCCCTCCACCTCCAGGCCTCACCGGGGGCTACCACTTGGCACTCCAAGCCTCGTTGCCTTACTCCAGCCACTCCCTGCAGTGGCCCTAGGGAGGACTGAGTACAGCCCTTCCCCTGCATGCAGTGCAATATGGAGGCTGAGAATGTGGGCTCTGGAGGCAAGCTCCTTAAGTTTGAATCTTGGTGCTGTGTGACCTTGAGCTGGTTCCTGAACCTCCCTGAGTCCAGCTTCCTAAAAGCATTGTTGGGAGAGATAAGTGAGTTAATATAGCCAGATGGCTTGGCACTACACCTGGCACAGTGAGTGTCCTACATGTATTCACTACCGCTATCCTTATCAACAGGACATCCCCACAGGCAGACGGGGCTGGACACCATCCATGTTTAGCTACTTAGAAGCTCAGAGAGGGAATGAGATTTGGCCTGGATCACACAGCATGTTGGTGGCAGCTGTGATTTGAACCCAGGCCTCTGGACTCCTAGGCCAGTGCACTCTGGAGGTCGAGAACCAACAAGGGCTGGGTGTGTTCTGTGCTGTGGGCACTTTCTGAGTGGCCCTCTCCCTTCCTCGTGTCCCCAGAGCCCAAGTGTCTAGACCAGCTCTAGTCATTTAATTAAACTTAAATAGAATTAAATAAAAACGAAAGCTCAGCTTCTCAGTCTCACTAGCTACATTTCCACTGCTCAATGGCCACATTTCGCTGGTGGCTACCATATGCACAGTGCAGATAGAGACCATTTCCACCAGCACAGACAGCTGGGACAGCACTGCCTGGAACTGGATCACTGCATGTGGTTGTTGCCCATGATGCTTACATGGGACTGGAGGGGGACAGGGATGGGGTCTCGCCCTCTGCAGTGCCCATGGAAGCCTCTCTAAAGCCTACTAATCGTGGCATGTTCAGCACTGAATCTGTCATATCTTGTCCAACCTCATCATGATACACTTTGCTGACTGGGTTCAGGCAGGGGCTGGGACTCACCCAAGGTCACACAGCAGGTGGAAGCTTCCAGGCGCTCAGGTCTCCTGACTCTGTACGTACTGTGCCCCGGCACCCTGTTGCTCAGGTGGGACAGTCAGCAGTCTGACTGAGGTGCTGGTCAACAGAAATGGGTTTTTTTTGCTGATGAACAAAAGCCAAAAAACCACTCAGGGATGGATGGCGGGGGACAGCTGTCCACAGCTGCAGAGAGGGTGCCCATCAGCACCATGGACAGCCCCCAAGGTCACACTGGGATGACTGTATAGGGCTAAGAAGGGGGCAAAGGCAGGACTTCTCCCCTTCCCATGCCATCAGAGTCTGGAGGGACCTCAATAACCCCCTTGTCTGTCATGTCAAAGCATTACTGGTGCTCGTGGGGGCCGGGACCCTCAGTCCTGGCTGACTCACTGTGGGACCTCAGGCAAGTCACCTTCCTTCCCCACCTCGGTTTTCTCATTTGGAAAATGGAGAGGATTATCCCAACTGTGCGGGGCCCTTGTGAAGGGCCAAATGGGACGAGTTGGACAGGAGAGCGTTTGTCCACCAGGAGGTGCTAAGAGAGGAAGAAAGCAGGTGTCAGATCCCATCTGACTTGAGTTTGAACGTGGCGGCACCTCTTCCCAGCAGTGGGACCTTATGCAGGTCAGCTGGCCTCTCCAAGCTTCAGTTTCTTCACTGGGAAGCATGGATAAGATACTTCACTTGCTATCCAATGGAATATTATTCAGCCATAAAAAGAACAAAGTACTGATACGCGTTCCAGCATGGATGACCCTTGAAAACATTACACCAAATGAAAGGAACAAGACACAAAAGCCCACATACTGTATGAAACCATTTATATGAAATACCCAGAAAAGGTAAATTAATAGAGACAGAAAGTCGATTAGTGGTTGCCAGTGGCTAGGAGGAGGGGGGAGTGAGGAGTGACTGTTAAATGGGTGCAAGATGCTTCTTAGAGGTGATGAAAGGGTTTTAGAAATAGATAGTGGTGACGGCTGTACAACATGGTGGATGTACTTAATGTCACTGAATTGCACACTCTTAAATGGTTAAAATGGTAAATTTTATGTATATCCTACCACAATTCAAAACATTAACATACTTCACTTGTAGGGTACGTGTGAGCTTCAGCAAGAGCGTGCCGCACAGCACCCAGGAAAGGTTTTTGTAGGTGCTTGTTACAGGGACCGCCGCCCCCCCACCCCGACAAAACCTTTCAAAACCTTTCTGAAGCTTATTTATCAAGTGCTTCCTACATATGCATAAGCACTTTATATGAATTGTCTCATTGGATCCTCAAGTAAGCCCTAGGAAGGGCATCCCATTGTTAGTCCCACTTTACAGAGGGCACGGAAAGAAGTGACTTGTCCAAGGTCACATAGGTAGGATGTGATGGAGCTGGGATCTGAACCCAGGCAGTTTAGCTCCAGAACCTGTGGCTCCAGTCACCTCCCTGGGCTACCTCTCAGCTTTCAGGTAACAACGTCCCATCTGCCACCAGCTCACGGAACCCCAAGCTTGGATCAGGGGACACAACCTCTAATTGCCTGCTCACCATGGCCCTCCTGGGAGAGGTCTATTAGGGAAAGGTCATCCAAGGGCCACACCGCCCTGTTCTCCAGCCCCAGAGGTCTGACTGTGGGCAGGTGGGCCCCAGAGATCACCTGCCTCAGCCTGTTTCATTTTGGGCCCTGCTGAGGGACCTTCCTTCAACATTTATGGAGCCTGCTCTGTGACTCAGACGGTTCCAGCCCTTACAGAGCATGTGGCCAAGTGCAGGAGCACAAATACACACGGCAATCAGACAACACAAAAATAAATTCCAAGAAGCATCAAAGCCAGAGTGTGCGGCCCAGTGAAAAGAGGGATTCATACTCACTGGGGCACCAGAAGGCTCCCTGGAAGAGGTGGCATTTCAGCCAGATCTCTGAGGACCAGAAAGATTTCAACAGATGAAACCAGGAAAGAGCATTTCATAGAAGGGAAAAGCGTAGGCAAATCTTGGAAACAGCAAGTTGTCCGTGTGGTGGTGAGGCAGATGCCTGGGGTCAGATCATGGGGGGCCTTGGTGAACCCCAGGGACTCTAGATTTAGACTGTAGACCATCTGCCATCAACACAGAGCAGGTGTGGCACAAATACACAATGGAATATTACTCAGCCGTAAAAAGGAACGAAACTGCATTATTTGTAGTGAGGTGGATAGACCTAGAGACTGTCATACAGAGTGAAGTAAGTCAGAAAGAGAAAAACAAATACCGTATGCTAACACATATACATGGAATCTAAAAAAAAAAATGGCTCTGAAGAACCTAGGGGCAAGACAGGAATAAAGACGCAGACCTACTAGAGAATGGACTTGAGGATACGGGGAGGGGGAAGGGTAAGCTGGGACGAAGTGAGAGAGTGGCGTGGACATATATACACTACCAAACGTAAAATCCATAGCTAGTGGGAAGCAGCCGCATAGCACAGGGAGATCAGCTCGGTGCTTTGTGACCACCTAGAGGGGTGGGATAGGGAGGGTGGGAGAGAGACGCAAGAGGGAAGAGATATAGGGACATATGTATATGTATAACTGATTCACTTTGTTATAAAGCAGAACCTAACACACCATTGTAAAGCAATTATACTCCAATAAAGATGTTAATAATAATAATAATAATAAAATAACATAAAAAACAAACAAAAAAACAGATCAGGCCCCCAAAGGCCACTGCCACCAGCAATTCCATTTCCAGGAATTATCCAGCAGCCTAGCTTTAGGCACAGGAAATGAGGGTGGTGCACAGGGTTCTTCTTCGTCTTCTTTTTTTTTTTTTTCGCCACATCATGAGGCTTGCAGGATCTTAGTTCCCTGACCCGGGATCAAACCCAGGTCCTCGGCAGTGAAAGAGCAGAGCCCTAACCACTGGACCAACAGGGAATTCCCCACAGGGCCCTTCTTGAAACGTTGTTTGTACTAGCAAACGCCTGAAGACAACTCAAGTGTCCATTAGGAGACTGGATAAGCAAATTATGATCTAGCATACTATGTAATACTATGCAGAATGAGGGAGCTCCAAGTACCGACATGAAAATCTCTCTGAAATGCACCAGTAAGTGGAAACAGCAAGGGCCTGTCTTAGTTTGAGTTCTCTCAGAAGAAGACCCCTAGCCAATGATTTGGGTCTATTTGGGAGATGATTCTAGGAAGCACAGTGAAGGAGTGGGAAGCAAGGAGAGGCAATAAAGGATGCGTTCCTGAGCTGTGGGCAACTGAGCTCAGGCCCACGGGGGAATTCTGCGAGGCAGCGAGAACTCACATCTCAGAGTCTTCCCTGCAAGGGCCAAGGGAGCAGGGGTGTTTACTTTCCACCTCCTCCTGCACAGGCTGAGGGCTGCCTGGGGGCATGAACTCTCAGCACTTCCGCCCTCCCTGTGCAAGCTGAAAGAAATCCCTCAGCTGGAGAGGTGCAGGTGTTTCCAGGAGGAAGCCGTTGACGTGAACAAGACAGTGAGGTGCGGGAAGGGCCCCTATGGCATCTGCCACAGAAGGGTACCAATCATCTGAAAAAGGGGCAAAAGAATATTATTCATCTTTGCTTATCTGTGGAAGGGTAACCAAAACTCTAGGAATGAGGTGGATGGAAGACGGGGTAGGAGGAGGACCTTTCTACTATGTTTTTTTAGAATGAAGAAAAAATAAGCCTGTTATTTTGGAATCATTTTAGATTATTCCAGGTTGCAAAGCGAGTACAGAGAGTTCCTGTATAACTTTCACCCAGTTTTCCCTAACGTTAGCATTTTACATAACAATAGTACATTTGTCAAAACTAAGAAATCAGCGTAGGTACATTACTAGTAATGAAACTCCAGACTTCCTTATTTGTAGTTCACCAATTCCATTAATGTCCTTTCTCTGTTTCAGGATCCAATCCAGGATATCACATTGCATTTAGTCTTTAGAATTTTGATCTGGGCGAGTATATTATCTATTGCAGAAGTTTATAAAACAATAATAAACTGCAGCTCCTAGGAGTCATCTGAAAGCTTCTCAGCTGGCATGACCTGACCCGGGGTAAGCGGACAGAGCCTCAGCACTGGATGCCTGCGGGAAGGTGAGCTGGGGCTGTACAGGCAGCACACAGGGGCTGGGTTTCCCGGCACAGGGATCTGCTGGTCCCTTTTCCCCAAAAGACAACGGAAGGATGAAACCTGTAGCAGATGCCGGCAGAGCCCTGCCCATATCCCCTGGACACTCACCTCCACCCACCAAAGGCTGCCTCCTGCAAAGACTGTGACTCTGTCTATAGGAGCAAGCTCAGCCCGGGCACAAGGCAAGCAGGAAATATCCGGGAGCTGATGCCCCCAGAAGTAGCCCTCAACCCATGATGGACGGGGAGCTAGTGGATAACCTCCCCAGCCTCCTTAGCCGTTGGGTGCTGGTAACTGTGAGTTCTGTGCTCTACTCCGTCTCCCAGGCTCCCCCGTCGTCCACAGCGGTACCTGCCTAGATAGCAATCCTTTACCGACCCCCTTTTCTTCCCTTCTCCACTCCCCAGCGAGGCTTTCCTGGGATCACCCCCCAAAAGATCTCCCTGCAATCCCTGTCTCTAGATCTCCAGGAAAACACCAACTGAGATAAAACCCAAGCCCCTCGGCCTGATTCCTAGGCTGCCCGTGCCCCAATCTGTGCCTCCCGCCCGGAAGCCACACACATAAAGGGTCCTTTGGGGCTCCCCGAACACGAGAGATTCAGATGTCCACGACTTTGCACCTGCTGTTTCCTCTGCCTGGAGTGTCCCCCCGCTGCCCGATTGCCCAGGAAACTCCTGCTCACGCCAATGGCCCAGCCCGAATGCCATCTCCTCTGGGAGTATTTCTCTGACCCTCAGGGGGCACATGATGCTTTAGTCACCCCTCCAGCAAATCTGGACTCCTCTCTCCTACACACTGTGAGCTCCTTGAGGGCAAAGATGCTCCTGAGTCTGACCTACCTCCCAGAGCCTGGTATACAGCAGGTGCATAATAAATGATAAATTCAGGAAGAAGTGCACACCCATTTAGGACCACATGTTAAGGGGGAACAGTGCTCACTGAGGGCCTGCTGTGCACCAGCCTCTTAAAAAAATTTTTTTAAATATATGTATTTTTTATTGAAGTATAGTTGATTTACAATGTTGTCTTAGTTTCTGGTGTACAGCAGACTGATTCAGTTATGTGTGTGTGTGTGTGTGTGTGTGTGTGTGTATTCTTTTTCATATTCTTTTCCACTATAGTTTATTATAAGATATTGAATATAGTTCCATGTGCTATACTGTAGGACCTTGTTGTTATCACCAGCCTCTTTAAGACATGGTATCCTTGGGTCTCCCACCACCCTAAGGCTGAGGCATCATTAATTCTGATTGAAAGAGGAGGACACTGGGGCTCAGAGGTGAGGTGCTTGTCTGGTATGTAGCAGAGCTAGGATTCGAACTGGGGTCTACTTGACTCCTGAAGGCTTTCCACTGTCCCCCCCTCCACTCCCCCCACCCCACAACTCCAGCAAGATGGAGCACGGAGCCTGCCACCTGGTCCTGGCTGGGCCCTTAACCCACGGTGTGAGCTCAGGCTGGCCCCTGCTGGCCTCTGGGCCTCAGTTTTTCCATCTGCACAACACGGGGGTTGGCTGGAATAGGAAGTCTTCAAGGTCTCTACAGCTCACAGTCTGAGATTCTATTGGCTGCCAGCTGGCTGCCCTGGGCGAAGGGGACTCAGCCCTGTTCCCTCCTCTTGGAGGGATGGGAAGGGAGGGTCAGGTACAGGACTTGGTAATTACAAAGCTGTGTTCCAGGGTCAAGAACCATCTGTGGTATCCGAACATCCTGCAATGAGCCATACTCCCCCCATAGGTGCCCCGTCACCCCTTCCAGCTCTGAGACCAAGACGAACAGGGCATGTGCACTCTGCAGAGCAGAGGTGACTCATCCAACATGACTTCAGTGGTGAACCTTTCACCCCCACCTAGTCCCTCGCCAAGGTGAGGGGCTGAACAGGTAGGACAAGGGGTGAG
Source organism: Leucopleurus acutus (assembly GCF_964270905.1). Lineage (NCBI taxonomy): Eukaryota > Metazoa > Chordata > Mammalia > Artiodactyla > Delphinidae > Leucopleurus > Leucopleurus acutus. The sequence goes on along the minus strand of NC_139158.1, from coordinate 65,002,662 downwards.
CTCCCCACTGTGGTTCCAGCTCCCAACAGCGACCTCCGTGACCTGGGCCAGCGGCCCCAGCCTCCCCACGGACACCAATAATTTGCTTTGGTCGTTTTCTCAGCACCTTCAAGGAAGCATCCCTGGGCCCCATGGACTGTTCTTACCTTGGGCCCTTCTCTCAGGGACCAGCCTGGCATGGTTTCTTGGTCTCCCCTCCATGGAGGCCCCTGGTCTGGTGTCCATTTGGGACTGGATGTTCCAACATGGCTGTGCCAACTTTGGGGTGCCCTCACTCTACCCTCTCCCTGTCTTCCACATTTAACAGGTCATCAGGCCGTTCTAGGGTGGCAGCATCCAACACCCTAGTCTAGCCCTTGCATCCCTCCCCACATCCTCTGCATGACTAGACACTCATCAGCTCTGGTCCAACAATTCCCCAGCCCCCTCCAGCCTCCCTGGCCCATCCACCATCAATTTTTTTTTTTTTTTTTTTTTTTGCGGTACGCGGGCCTCTCACTGCTGTGGCGTCTCCCGTTGCGGAGCACAGGCTCCGGACGCGCAGGCTCAGCGGCCATATCTTACGGGCCCAGCCGCTCTGCGGCATGTGGGATCTTCCCGGACCGGAGCACGAACCCGTGTCCCCTGCATCGGCAGGCGGACTCTCAACCACTGCACCACCAGGGAAGCCCCCACCACCATCATTATTAAAATAGCACATGCCCAGGATGTGTTCAAAAGTTAGGAAGTCTCCCTCCCACCTGACCCCCCAAGGAATTTCTCATGCGGTCTTTCAGAAATGGCCTACGTCTCTCTCACATGTGTATATAATACTTATAGTAATGAACACTTAAACAGCCTCATCATGTGTTAAGACTCTGTTTCAAGCACTTTAAGCACATATACTAACTCATTTTAACCTCTGACAGCCCCACATGGCACTTAAGTACTATCAGCATCTCTATTTTACAGATGAGAAGTTGCCCAAGGTCACAGAGCCTGTCTGTGGTAGGGCTGGGATTTGAACCTAGGTATCTAAGTCCAGAATCCTTGCTCTTAATGACTCTACATGTCTTCCTGACTCTAATCACATCCTCCTTTACCAAAGAAAGACCCTTCCCTGCCTGCTCCCCGGCCTTCAAGGCCCTCTGCAACCCTGTCCCCGCCCACTTTTGCGGCAGCATCTCCATCCCACGCCACCCACACTTCCCAAGACACACTCCTTCCAGGCTGTTGTGTGTGCTGGTCCCTCAGCCTTGAATGCCCTTCCCTTCCCCTGGGCCTGGAGCAAGGCCTGGCTCACACATCACCTCCTCCAGAGGCACTCCCTGATCTGCTCACCCACCACTCCTCTCGCCTGCAGCCCGGTCAGCTGTCTCTCCCTCCAGGACCTCCTGCTCCAGGCTGTTGGAGCATGTTGCCTGTGCTAGAATGAGCTGTCAGGGTCCTCACTGGACCAGGGGCTCCCCACAATTTGGGGTGGCAGCGTACTCATTTTTGTAGCTCATTCATTCATTCAACAAACATTTGTAAACACCTCCTGTGAGCTAGGCCAGTGCTTACCAGCAGAGCTGTCTCGTGGGGAGGCCAACGTCACACACAGAGCCCCATCTGCGTATGTCCATCCGCTCTGCAACCCTTACTCTGCTCCACCCCCTCATATGCCATCTCTCTGGAGAAGCTTTCAGAAAAAGAACACTGGAAGCGGAGATGGATGATACAGGATCTGATCTACGAGGGAGTTTTTGGGGAGCAGAGGGATGCGCCAGTTGCAGCCTACCTGTCCCTAGGACTCCGGCTGTGCCTCATAAGATGTGGCCTGATACTTAGGGATGACGCCTTCTGGGGGAACATCTTGCAGCCTACCTTGGTGCCCCTCGGGGACTCTGGGGTAACCATGGGTCAGTAGGAGGAGTATGTGAGTAATGTAATGATGACGACAGCATAATAACACCAACTATTTCATTCACTGGGCACATGTGATCCACCAGACCCTTGACACATATTAGCCCATTTAACAGTCCTGCAGAGGAGGTGAGATCATGCCTCCTTTTTCAGAGGAAACTAAGCCCAGAGAAGTGAAGTAACTTGCCCAGCTGTTAAGTGCTGAAGCTGAGATCTGAACCCCAAACAACTGCCCAGGTCGAGAGATACCCTGGGTAAGGGACAGTTCCTTTCTGCCAGCCTGTTCTCATCAGCAGAGCTCCAGCAGGGAACCTGGAACCGAACCGCACTGACTCAGAGCTCTTCCCACTGGGGTGATGCGTGTCTTCCTGGCCCTATGCACAGTTGTGAACAGCTTCACAGTTCTGTTGAACAGAGATGCAGCATGACCCTGATACCTCTCTCCCCATCGCTCACTTGGCTCCAGCCACACTGGTTTTCCTGACCCTCAAACTCACCAAGGAAAGTCTCCCACCTCAGGGCCTTTGCACTTGCTGAGCCCTCTGCTGGGAATACTTTTCCCAATTCAGATCTTGGCCTCCAGGAGACCTGCCCTGACCCTTCAGTCTACAGTATGTGCTCCCTGTTTTTCTCCAACATAGCAGCCTATGTTCTTCGCAAAACTCATCTTCAAAAGCGGTCTTTCTTTACGTGTCGATTTCCTCCCTGATCATGAGCTCTGCAAGGGTGAGGACTGGCCTGTCTTGAGTGTCCCTACACCAACCACGATGCTGGCCACAGCAGCTATTTAGTGACTATCTGACGATGAACATGAGCTTCCAGTGTGCCTAGCACCTTGGTCAGCACTGTGTGGGGAGAAGAGACGCAGGACAGGAGTTTTTGTAAACCCATTTTGCAAGTGAGGCTATGCAGTTCCCAGGAAGGAAAAGCAAACTGCTCAAGGTCACTTGAGGGCTAAAGCAGCAGCACACGGCCCAGACCGAGGGCTCCGTCTCTCCGCTCAGAACCACCTCCTCGGCCAGGACTGTCTGGACCCACCAGGGAGGTGGCTAGATGCTGCTTGGTATTCTGCCTGGGACCGCTTGGAATGGAATAAAATATTTATCTGTGGCTGGAGGTTTGCAGAGGCCATTTGAGATGGATCGCGTTTTCATGTGCCTGTGAAATCTAATTGAACTCATCGTAGGATATTTTATTTCTTGGAACAGACACATCATTTTCCCAGGGAACGGAAGCCTCTGCCACCCAGGATTGGGTGGGAGCTGGTTTGGCCTCAGGCTGCCTGATTGGCTGGACTCAGTTTGAGTCTCAGTTTCTTCTGGGCGTAGATGGCAGGAGATCTGTCTTGCCTCTCTGTGGGGTGGCCTGATTTCCTCTGATGTTCCCAGCCAGAGATGGCCAGCTTTTCCAGCAAAGGGAGGAATTCCTCAAGAAAGAACTAAAGGCGCATGGCCCCTCCACTCCCCACCCCCGCCCCCGCCCAGTGCCTTATGTCATAGGGCCTATGACACATGCCTGCCTGGCCTCCCAATCATCTCCCAACTCTGCACCGTCTTTTCATCCCCAGCCAACCCCTCCTCTCACCCCCATTCTTCTGCCTCAGGCACTTCATTGATCTGCCTCCATGCTCCCCCCATTGTAAAATGAGACAAATCTTCCTAACACATGAGCTTCACGTTCTGCCTCCCACTTGCCATGTGAACAAAGGCGAGCCTCTTCCCTCCCTGGGCCTCAGTGTCCCCATGAAAGGAAGGGGTTGGGCTCCAGCAGTCATTCTCAACCCCGTCCAAACCCATCAGACCCCAATTCCTATTTTTTTGGCCACACCACGCGGCTTGTGGGATCTCAGTTCCCTGACCAGGGATTGAACCCGCACCCTCAGCAGTGAACGCGCCAAGTCCCAGCCACTGGACCGCCAGGGAATTCCCTCCAATTCCCATTTTTATAGCAAATATTTGGTAATGTCTCGCTTTACTATCCCAAAATGAAATTCACAGATAATATTACCTACCTACACATAATTAAAAAAAAAATGCCCTAACTGAAATATAATGGAGACGTGAAAGGCAAGTAATTTATAACAGAGTATATTATAAAGCATAAATGCTGGGCCACAACTCCACTAGAAAGCATCATGAAGGGATCGGGTGCTGGCCCCTACACACACATAGTCAGTGACAGCTATGAATGCAGACAGAGATGTGCTGTTGAATCAGTTACTCAAATACCACAAGAACCAAAAGTTAGAAGAGGGTGCGATTTTTCCAAAACGGCAACCAACACTTGGTAAAGTTCTGAACGAACAAGCAAAACATATCATTTCCTTTGTATATGTGATAGATATGCTCCTGGACAATTCAGGGTATGTTAAAACTGTGCAGAAAATACTTCATGCATGTATATGAGATATACTGAGGGGACAGGCTCAGGGAATTAGAAACAGATTTTTTTGTCTGCTGGAATGACGGGTAGGACAATTGAAAGTCATGTGGGATGCACGTGGGACAATTCTTCATTGTGAGGGGCTCGCCAGAGCATTCCAGGTCTTTGCCCTCTACGTGCTTAGTAGTGTCTGCCCAATTACTGTGGTAATAAAAAAATGGTCCCTGAAGGGCAGTGCCATCCCGTTGAGAACCTCTGGACTACAGCCTGAATGGCAGATATAAAGCTTTGCCACCACTGCTGTTTCTTGCACCCCTGGCAGACATGGCTAATCAAAAGCTCACTTCCAGGGCTTCCCTGGTGGCGCAGTGGTTGAGAGTCCGCCTGCCGATGCAGGGGACACGGGTTCGTGCCCCCGTCTGGGAAGATCCCACATGCCACGGAGCGGCTGGGCCCGTGAGCCATGGCCGCTGAGCCTGCGCGTCCGGAGCCTGTGCTCCGCAACGGGAGAGGCCACACAGTGAGAGGCCCGCGTACCGCAAAAAAAAAAAAAAAAGCTCACTTCCTCACCGAAACCTCAAATTGGCACTCTGTGCAACCCACTGGAACTTGCTCATGAGCTGAAACTTGACTCAGCGTATAAATACCTTCAGCTCTTACAAATATTTACTGAATTGACAGAGCCGGAGAGAGGATCTGAGAGGTTCTTTTCAGCTTCAGGCTCAGGATTCCCGGCCCATCCCCAGCTCCAAGCCCACCCAAGGCTTCCCACCACTGACAGAAGACAGCCCTGCTCCCTTGGCCTGACATTCCAAGCTCTCCCTGAGTTGGTTCAACAATGACACCCACGTGCAGAGCACTTCAGAGATTACAAAGCACACAGGATCTTATTTGATCCTTACACATCACTGTGAGGCAGGCAGGGCAGGAGGGCAGGCCCATTTTATAGATAAAGAAACCAAGGCTCTTTGAGTGGAAGTGACTTGCCCAAGGTCACAGAGCTGGGAAGTAGTCAGCAATGGAACCCCATTCTCATGAGTATAAAACCCTCACCTTGTCCAGCTTGTGCTTTTCTCTCCATCCTGTCTCAGGTAATCCAAGCCCAGTGACAGTGGGCCACAGGTCATTCCCCACCAGCCCCATCATACCTGGGAAACAGCAGTGTAGTGGCTAAGAGCATGGGAGCTACAGTCAAGACTGTTATCTGGCTGGCTTCAAATCCTGGCTCTACCACTTGGAGCTGAGTGACCTGGGGCCAGTTACTTAACCTCTCTGGCCTCTGTTTTCTTATCTATAAAATGGAGATGATAATGGTGTCTATTTCACAGAGCTATTGAGAGGATTAAATGAGTGAATTTATATAGAACTTTTAGCATCCTGCTAGGCAAGTAGTAAGAGCTCAACAGATGTCAACTGGAATTAGTATTATTACTCTCACAGTTCCTGCCACTGGACATGCCCTTCTGCATGTCTATGTTAGTTAAAACTGGACTCATCCCACCATCCTAGGATAAATATGTCCTCCAATAAACATCACTCCCTGACCCTGCCACCTCAACCAGATTCATCTTATCTCCCCTGGATTCCTAGCAAGTTCTATCAGTGTTTCCATGTTTTTCTGTAAGTTACTCCCTACCTCCATTCCTTTGCCCACACTGTTCCCTCTAGGTGGAATGCTCTTCCTGTCTTGCTTACCAGGCTAACACAACTTTATGTAGCATCTCCTCCAGGAGGCTTTCACTGAGACACACAGCCTGCGTCGGGAGTTTCCTCTTGGCTCCCACAACCCCCAGTTCCTCTCTCTAATGCACCAGAACTACTACTGAACCTTTAGAACACGTGGAAAACTCTGACCCGAATAATTAGAAAATACATGTTCTTTTCAAACATGTATGCAACATGCATTTACATGTTGCATGTAAATGCAAACATGCATTTACAAAAACTGGCCATGTTTTAGGCCATAAAGCAAGTTTCAACAAGTACCAAAGAAACAGTATCATACATACATTTTTTAAAAACCATAAAGCAATAACAAAAGGTAACTTAAAATCACCCGTATGTTTGAAAATTTTTAAATACATACTTCTAAATAACTCATGGGTTGAGGAAGAAACCAAAAGGGAAATGAGAAAATATTTAGAACCGAATGATAATGAAAATACAATATACCGAATTTGTGGGAGACAGCTAAAGCAATACCTAGAGAGACATGTATAGGCTTAAGCGCTTATATTAGAAAAGGAAAAAAAGACTGAAAAATAGTATGATGAACATCCAGAAGTTGAGAAAGAACACCAGAATAAATCCAAAGAAGGCGGAAGGGAGGGAATGCTCGCTAGTGTCCACATCTGTGCCCCTGATCACACGGGGGGCATCGCTGGGTCCCCAGCACAGGCTGGCCCAGGGCTCAGTGCTGGAGGATTGTATGAAGTGTCAGCTGAATGCATGCTGTGGGTACAACAGTTTTAGTTTCTCACTATTCCATTTTCCATCTCAGTATTTTTCAGGTTGGGTTCCCAACGTGAAAACTGCATCAGGTCACCTGGGCCCACCCGAGTCTGTATGAGCTGAGGCCCTAGAACCTGCATTTCCTAACAAGCTTTTGGGCAATCCCATGTGTATTGACCTTGAGCCCCAAGGTGAGGGAGAGCAGGGCAGCCTCAGGAAGAAGTGTGAGGTCAGGTGTATCTGTCAAGGGGACCTGCTCTTCCCTTAAGGACCCTCCACCCAGTGATGTTTTCATAACCTGCTCTACCACTTTAGAGAAATCATGCCCCGAATCCGAGCCTCAGTTTACTTGTCTATAATAAGGGAATAAAGATGGTTACTTCCCTACACTTCCAGAGCCTCAGGATTTTTCTTCCTAGCAAATCTTCCCTGGGGCACAGGTCAACTTCCTAATAAGGGGCAGTGGGGTAGGGATGGGGGTGGGGTGGGGAAGGGCGTGGTTACCACTGGTAAGTTGTCATTCTTCAAAAGGGCTCACAAAGGCCGTCCTCATTCCTCTGAATCATTTGAATACAACAGCCTGGGGAGGGCAGGCAGTGCTTATTAGGGTCCCTATTTTACAGATGAAGAAACTGAGGCTGATTAAGCCTGGCTTTGAGGTGCATGGTCTTCAATGGGTCCCTGGAATTACCCCCAAAGGAGGTCAAACCTCGTCGTCCCTATTGCTCGTGGGGTCCGGGGGTGTGAGTGAGTGTGTGTGTGCGCTGAAGGAGGGGATTAGGGCTGGGAGGCCCCTGGCCCCAGGCTTTCTGTTCATTCTCTTAGACTTGAAAGAGGTCTCGAGCTGGCCGAGTGACCTCCCGGGGTGCTGAGGGGCAGATGCTGGCCCAAGGTCACCTGGCAACGAGGAAGTCAACCTGGGATGGGAACTCGCGGTTCCTGTTTCTGGGGCCCACCTTTCTCTCTGACACGGAGCCGCCTCCTTCCTCAGTGGGCTGGAGTGCCCGCTGCCAGGATACTATATCAGTGGGGCTCCCAAGATTGCTGCATTTGCAGGTGGTGATCTTGAAGCCGGCAGGAAGCACTAGCTTGGAGCTGGGACTAGGCAGGCCTGGGCTCCAACTCCATCAGCCTGGCCAGCCTCAGAGACCCCTGGCAACTCACGGAGCCTCACAGCCTCCTCTAGAAAGTGGGGATAATCACATCTGTACCTTCCTCCCGGGACCGACTGGGAGGCTCACAGGCAATAAGGTGTGTGGAAGTGCCCAGCACGGAGCTGACTAACATTCGCTCAGAGTGAAGAAAGGCGGCAACCGTGAGAACTACAGTACCGATCAGCAGGGGCCGGGCTCTGGCCTATGGGCTGTAGGTTCACTCATTCGTTCCTTTAACAGATATTGACTGAGCACCTTCTATGCTCAGTCAATATCTGTTGACTAATCCTAATCCTGCAGCCCAGAGCAATCAAGGCTCCGGGCTACAGAAGCACAGACCAAGCTCCTGTCCTCACAGAGCTCACATTCTGGGGGCGGGGGTAGGGAGCAGACAACAGAGAAATGTACATCATGTAACGTCAGGTAACGATACCTACTTGGAAGCAGATTAGAGCAGGTGAAGAAGAACAGGTGTGATGGGTGGTCAGGACAGGCTTTCTGGAAAAGCAATGTTTGGGCAGCAGTGAGGGGTGAGCCCTGTGGATACTTGGGGAAAGAATATTCCAGGTAGAGGAATGGCAGGTGCCTAAGTGGGTATGCAGCTGGTGCTGTGAGTGTGAGAGAGCGTGTGAGCATGTGCAAGACCATGAGTACTTGGGAGCGTGTCAGAACGTGAGTGTGTAAGAGAGTGGGTGTCAGAGCACGTGAGTGTGTCCTGGGTGAGGGGCTTACTGTGAGGCAGCCAGCGTGGCGGGCGCAGGAGTGAGGCGGAGTGTGCAGAGGACGCCAGAGCCTGCAGGGTCCCGTGACTGGATCCCCCAGAGGAGCCGTCATTATCTCCTAGCCGCACACCAAGGTGGAGGAAGTGGGGTGCGGCCCAGGCAGTCACAGGCCAGCGCCCACTCTCCACGCGGCCTCCACGAGCATGGCTGGTCCTGAATGAGAGGCATGTCTGGGGAAAGGCCCCTGAACCCCAAACTTTCAGAAGCCAGAGACCTGCGGATGCGGGAGGGTCGAATCTGGGTCATGGAGAAGCCAGGAGGGGAGCCGGCAGGGGTGGAGAGGCAACCCACCTGGGCTGGGGCGGTGGCGGAGGCCTCTCCATGGAGATAGCATTTGGAAGCACCACTGGAATTACTCACGGAGGCCCGTGTGCACACGTATGTGCACCCAGGGCCACGTGCACACACGCGTACCCTGGAACCCACGCAATCCCAGCACATCTCAGAAGCAATTAATGATTGACGTCACGCCCCGGAGGAGATGGGGGCCTGGAGTCTGTCTTAGGAGGAGGATGGCGGACAGGTGCCCAGGAGGACCAGCAGGGCTAGGGCTCCTCTGTTTCCCTGCAGCCCCACACCCGCACAGGGCAGAGGTGCTGGGCAACTCCCCCAGTCAGAGCTCCAGTGGCCCTATTCTGCATTAGGCTCCGTGGAAACCAGGAGAAACATGGCCCCTACCCTTAGGGACAACCAGTCTCTCAGGGAAGAGAGGTCATAAACATAACTACACAGATGGATGAAAGTGACGGCAGTGACCAGAGCTTGGGAGAAGGGGCAGGTGGGCAGGCATCTGAGACTCAACACGTTTGAACTGAATCCAGATCTCCTCTGGCAAACCTGTTCCTTCCGTGTCCCCATCCTAGGGTCAGTCTCCAGCACCTGGGCTGGATGCTGTGGTGTCCCTGCTCCCCCTCTCTTACTCCAATAGCCCCCCTTCCCTGTAGCCCACTGGCCAGGTCTGGTGGTTCCACCTCTGAGCCAATTATCAAATCTGCCTGTTTCTTTCCATCTCTGTTGCCTCAGCCCTGGACCTGGCCACCATCACCTGTCAGGGGGGTCACAGCAGCCCGGCCCCTTCAATCTATGCCCCCCTGGCCAGGCCTCCTAACCACCCCACAGCCTCCACGGTGGCCACAGGATTCAGCCCAAACTCTGTGGCCCAGTAACACCACGTGACATGTGTTACATGTGACACGACTCAGGCAGTTTCTCCAGCATCCACGGCCACTATACACCCAGGCTTCTGACACCACGACAGCCTGTGGGTGTCAAGCCTCCAGACCTCTACTCAGCAGTGCCCACTGCCAGGAGAGCCTTCCCCTCTGTCTGCCTGGCTGATCACATCCTGGCTTGCCCCAGCTTCTCAGCGCAGTTCTGACCAAGTGTGGGCTGATTCTCCCTTCCCCGGGCCATGCTGCCCTCAGCCTGCTTCCTCCAACCCAACCATTCATCATTTTCCAAACACGCGTCAGGCCCTGTCCTCAGAGCCTCACATGTATCACCTCTTATCATCTGCACGGCAACCCATTTTACAGATGAGGACACAGGTTAAGTGACCTGCCCAAGATCCCACAGCAAGTACCAAGTGGAGTTGGGTTTAGGATACAAGCCCATCTGACTCTAAAAGTGGATTGTGAAGACAGCAGGGATCACGCTAGGCTTTTTTCCTCTGGGTCTTTAGAGCCCAGCACACAGGACTGGGCTCAACAATCCATGTTCCAAGCAGAAGCATTGGGATAAGAGGGCAGAAATTACAAGGAGAAAGATTTTGGCACAAATCTAAAAAAAAATGCCAACAGTGCAAGGAGCTGCCCAAGAGATGGTGAACTTGAATGCAAGCAGAGGCCAGAGGAATGCTGGCAGAATTTGAGGAGGGGGTTCTGCCCCAGGAAGAGGCAGCCTGGAAGACCTCTGAGGTCTCTGACCTACTGGGGAAGGTGGTGTTAGTACAGGGGACCGTTTAGGGGGATGACCCCAAGTCACTCCCTGCCTATCACCCAGGCCCTAAAGCCCACCATGGAGCCTCTGCGACTCATCGGAAGGACAGCCTTAAGCTGCCTCCTTCGCGGGGTGATCTGTATTTTAACTGAGATTTCTAGACAACCCAAATGGTGCACCTTCAGGCCCTGTGACAGGCTGTGGGAAAGGGATAGTAGGGCCTGCCCACTTGCTCACGTGGCACTGGTTATGGTGGGAACAGTTCTAACACCGAGCAGACCCCCTCTGTCAGGCCTGTGCTGAGCACTTTGCCCCTCACTGAATCGCACTCCCAGCCCACAGACTCAAGGGCCATTGTTCTATTTGCAAGACAAAGAGACCTGCGCTTAGAGATGGGTAGTGACTCACCGGCAGGTGCACCCGGGCTGAAGGGGAGTTGCTGCCCGCCTCCAGCGCCCGGCCCCTTCTGCTCTGCCAAGGTTGGTTGCTGCTGGGAACAGTGTTCTAAGCCTGGTAGGGCCCAAGAGAGGGGGCAGCTCCGAAATGCAGGAGCTGTGGCTTCGGGCGGACCTTGATGAGGGACCTTGCGGTGGGTGTGGTTTGAAGTTTCGGGGGCTTTAGAGAATGAATAGAGTGGCTCTGGCCTTGGTCCCTGGGGCTGGCTTTGTCATGAAGGACACAGATTTTATAAATATCTCAGCCCTCACCATGGATCACATGGCACGGGGAATTAGCTTGGAGGCAAATTGGGATGAGGGGGAGGGAGGGTTTCAGCTGTGCTGGCAGCCCATTTGGGGGAGCAGAGTTCACAGTCAGAGCAGGCGGGACTGCATGGCTTGTCCGTTACCCATCGATACTGGTGCCCACGCCACTGAGGCCAAGGCCAGGGAGTGGGGGCTAGGTCTTTTAGGCAGAACCCTTAGGGCACAGTCTGAGTCAGGAACCACTAGCCTTCACTGGGGGCGGGGGGTATCCTCAGCTGAGTTTCTGGCAGTTTTGGGGGGAAGGGCCAACCCCAGCTATTGATGGGCTCAGCCTGGAGAAGGGATCAGGATTCAGTCTTGGAGTGAGGTCAGGGCCCAGTGTGGGGCTAGGGTCAGGATACAGACTGGGATCAAAGCTGGGCCTCAGTGTGTATCCAGGACTCCCCAGGTGGGTACTTCACCTCTGATACCTGAATCTTACTTAGGGACAAGTCAGTTCTCTTGCAATGACACAGAGGCCCAGGAGCCAGGACTCTGCTCTGTCTTAGGGGAGGAGCTGTGACTGTGAGAAATTCAGTTAGGCTAGAGGGGAGGGCAGCGGAGGTAGACCTCTCTCTTGGGGCTGCTATTCCAGGCCTCTGTAAGCCACAGCGTGGGAGTTAAATAGAAGGGGACACCACGTGACAGGCAGTAGGTGGTTAATGACCCTGTAGGAGGCGAGCCAGAATCCGGAGAAGGCGCCATGGTGGGTAAGGGTGTGGGGAGGGGGAGAACTAGCCCTGGGCAGGGAGGCAGGACGCTCGGGCTTGAGGCCTGCGATGTCCCTGCCTCTTTGTGAGAATTCAGGCTCATCCCTGCCTTCTCTGAGCCTCAGGTTTCCCTTCGCGGAGAAGACAGTTGAACTCGGGTCTCTAAGCTCTCTTTATCTGTGAAATGTCATGAATAGATGCTCCTTCCCCAGGCGGGACCTGGTGGGGATCTCATGACCTCCACCTTCATCTCCAGTGGTCAAAGTCTGACCTGGCCTCTGAGGCCCCAGGGCAAATACCACTTCCTCCATGAAGCCTTCCCCCACTGAAATTCGCTGCCCCTTGGTCCAGTTTGCACATTTCTGAGCCCCCATTTCAGCCGGGAGCCCACTCTACCATGCAGTAGGGTCGGAGTGGTCCCAGCTCTCTCCCCCACCAGACTGGGAGGCCAGGACCTCAGGCTCCACCACCCACCCCTTGGTATCCTGACCTTCAGGGTCCCACAGTCACAGTCCTCACCCTCAGATCCTTCGGAGACTAGAGCTGTAGCAGCTCCCATTGTTACTGTACTTGTATGAATGGCACTGCAGACTTGGTCATTCTGCACACACCTGAGCGATTAATTGCCTTCTTTCCCTTTCAAGGGCACTGTGAGTCACGCTACATCTTGTATTTCTCTTTTTTGTCTATTAAGAAGCTCAGAGGCAAATTTATAGTTTTGCTATAAAAATAATCCAAAATTATACTTTGGATATTTCCAAAGTATAACCTGGAATTATCTCATTACTGTCTCTATTTACTCTTCATCTGATCTCTTATTTATTTCTTTTTCTTACTTATACAAGGGAATTTAAAAAAAAAAAGAAGAGAGGAAGAAAAGGAACAAAGTAATGAATCGGGGAAATCACGGCTTAGACTCACAGCTGTAAATGATAAATACTGAGTTCATACAGTAAGAGTGCTTTGCCCGTGACAGGCCTCAGTGAAGCCCATGACCTGGCATTCATTATCTCCTGCAATCCCCACCACTCCCATAAGGAAGAGGTAAAACCAGCCTGCTTAACCACTGTGCTTTCTTATCTCCCCAGCCACAGAACACTGGGATCTCTAGGGGTCCTCAGGTGTGTCCACAGCTGTGAATTCAGGCCCAGTTCAAGGCCTGACTCAATAAATATTTGCTTTCAAACTTTCCAAAGAAACTTTAAAAATAAACCGTTGGGCAGTGGCCAAATATTAAAAATGGGTAAGCCTGGAGCCGCCATTGGCAGCTCCACAGCCCCGAGGCCAGCCAGAGTAACTCCACCCTTCCTGAACAAAGAGACCTCTGTGAGGTTGCTTATGGTACAGTGAGTGAGAAAAGAAGGCAGAAACACCCGGTGGCCAACAGTAGAAGACTGGGAACATAATTTCCATCGAGCCATGCTGTGGAATATTATGCAGCCATGAAAAAGAATAAGGTCCATTTCTATGTACTGACCTGAGAAGAAATCTCCAAACCATAGGATACCTGAAAAAAGCTGGCTGCAGGTCAATTAAAGCATGGTTCCATTTATGAGAAAAGCACACAAAATAACACATCTATGCAATTGCAGTGAAAAAGTCCTAGGAAGGTCTTTTTACATCTCTAGCTTGGATCCCTCCCCTGAACTCTGGACTCATGTATCCAATTGTCCACTCAGCATCTCCACTTGGATGTCTAACTGGCATCTTTAACTTGACATGTCCAAACCTGCACTCCTGACCCCGCAAACCTGCTCTCCCCACAGTCTCCCTATCCCAGGTGCTGGTAGCTCTACCCTCCTAATTGATCAGACCCAAACCTTGGATTCAGCCTTGACTCTGTTATCCACACAACGAGCCCAGCAGCAAATCCTGCCATCTCGTTTCTCAGGCAGAGGAAGCAATGGTGTTCTTTGGCCTGGCCAGAGCCCAACTAGGTACTCCTTTCAGTTCTGGGGCACCTCTCCTGATGGATGGGCATGGGACAGTGACTATCACGAGAGTCACAGAGAAGGAATAATCACAGGAACAATGTTAACAGTTATCACTTCTTGAGCAATCCCACCAGGCCCAGGACTTGTCATGCTCCTAATCATTTATATCTCTCTTGACCCTGTGAAATGGAGGACCTATTATCACCATTTAACAAATGGGGCACAGAGAGGTTAACTGACTTTCCCAGAGTCACACAGCTACTAGGTAGGAGGGCAGGAATTCTAACCCAGTGTGTCCAACAAAAATCCAGAGGTGCCTGACAGAATGTCATGTTATGGATTCCATTCTTGACAGCAAAGCAGAGTGGAAAGAGATCATGAAAAAGAAGAATCAAGAAGTGGGGGAGGGGCTTGTCCTATCAGAGATCAAACCACATTAGACAGCCATTTGTGGTGGTTCTCAACAGTGGGTGGAACTGCCCTCTTAGGGCATACGTGGAAACGATCGGGGAATTTTCGGTTGTAACAATGACTGAGGGGGACGAGGGGAAGGTTCTACTGGCATTGAGTACCGAGGACTGGATCGGGGATCCTAAAGAACCTATAATGAGCAGGGTAGTCCAGCCCCCAAAAAGAATCGTTCTACCCCCAAATACCAACAAGTCCCTGTTGAAAAAACAATGAGATACAGTAATTAGTGTAGAATTCAAATAGACAAAGCGGTAGACAAGGAGATCAATGAGACACAGCAGAGCTCCCAGAAATAGATCCATAAATACATGGGCACTTAAACATTAAACAGAGACGGTATTTCAAGTTAGCAAGAAAAGGATGGAGTATTTCACTAATGCTGCTGGGACAAGCTATCCATATATACATGAAATTAGATTCCCTACCTCCTACCACATGCAAAGATAAAATTCCAGATAGATGAAAGACTTCAATGTGAAACATGAAAAAAAACCAACTTTAAAATTATTAGAAGGAAATATAGCATATCTTTATGACCTTCGGTGGGGAAGTTGTAAACAAAAGCAAATAAAGGGCAAAATGATGCTTTGCTACATCAAAATTTTAAACTTCTGAATGAAGGAGACACAAAATTAAAAGAAAAGCAACACACTGGGAGAAAATATTTGCAACAAACATAACAAGGACTGAGATTCACATACATAAACCTCTTTAACAAATGAATGAGAAAAAGATAAGTGACCCGTAGAAAACTGGGCAAAGTATATGAACAGGCATTTTGCAGAAGAGGAAATTCAGATGACCATTAAACATATAATGAAGCTCAGCCTCTCTGATAGTCGGGTGATGCTAATGAAGATGAGATGTTTTCTTCCAGCAGACTGGCAAAATTGAAGAGTGATAAATCAACTGATGGGGAGGTGCTGAGGAAATGGGAACTCAGATACGTCACTAGCAGGAGTGCAAAGTGGCATAACCACCTCGGAGGGCAATTTGCAGTGTTTGTTAAAACAGAAAATCCTGCTTCCAGAGAAGCATTAACACACATCTACAAGGAAGTTCATGGCAACACCGCTTGAGGTGAAGAACTGGAAACGTTGAAATGTCCACCAGAAGGAGGATGGACAAAATGTGGTAACAACATATAATGGAACACCGCTCAGCAGAAGAATGAACTACAGATACACTTGAACTTGGATAGATGTCAAAAACATGGACAAAGCAAAATACAAAGATAATTCACTTACTATGACATAATTTATATAAGAAAATCATTCAAATAACACCCATGAGTTTGGGTCCGTGAAAGCTCCCTCTAGTACCTGGGAAGACTTTCAGCATTTTCTCCCTCCCTCCCTCCCTCCCTCCCTTCCTTCCTTCGCTCCCTCCCTCCCTCCCTTCTTCCCTTCCTTCCTTCCTTCCCTCCTTCTTTTCTTCTTTTATCCCTCCCTCCCTCCCTTCCCTTGACATGCTTGCCCTGTGCTGACAGGTGCTGGAGATGAGGCCAAGGCCCCAGGTTGTACCCTTGCCATGAAAAGCATCCCACCATGACCCCTGAGCCTGGCCCCAGACTAAACCCTCACCTCAGACCCCATGTCATGTCACCTCTCGGGGGCTGTGACATGGACATGATCCTGCGTCCTGCTGGTTTCCCAGGCTGTTGAGAGCTTCACGGGAGCGTGTGGATGAGGTGGGCTTGTGTCTCATAAAGTGCACCAGCTGACACCAGAGTCACCGAGGAGAGCGGCTGGTGGTGCTAAGTTTCTTTTTTTTATTTATTTATCGGTACGCGGGCCTCTCACTGCCGCAGCCTCTCCCGCTGCTCACGGGCCCAGCCGCTCCGCGGCACGTGGGATCTTCCCGGATCGGGGCATGAACCCGCGTCCCCTGCATCGGCAGGCGGACTCTCAACCACTGCGCCACCAGGGAAGCCCGGTGCTAAGTTTCTTGCCTCCCTTCCTCCACCACCTCGTCCTCCTCTGTTATCCCTGCATCTTTCCCTTCTTTCCTTCTTCATTTGCTTTAATGCCTTGGAGCCAGGGGAGGGTGTAGGGGGAGGGTGCAGGCAAATGTCTGGGCCCATGAACTAATGCCTCTTTGTCTGGGCTGGGGAATTAGATCCCTAAGGCCATAGGTGGCCAGAAGAGCAGGTGGCCACCTCTTCCCAAAAGCCAAACAGGTGCCAAGGACAGCAGCCATGGTCACAGCCAGGGCCTCAGATGGCCACACAGGGCCCTGGGGAGAGGGTGCTGGAGGACGGACTAATCGGGCATGACGGCAGCCCTGTGGGCGTATTAAGCTTGGAGCTGTTAGGGTGGCTGGTGGAGGAACAGCCAGGGCTGGCCCAGCCACAGAACCCCCCAGGGACACTTGGCTCTGGGGCTCGAGTCTGCTTGCCTGAAGGAATGTCCATCAGCTGGGGCTGCCAGGGCTGCCCCAGCCTGGCTGCCAGTCCCGCTGGGTAGTAGCAGTTCTAGGCCCTTCTCTGTATCTTCTGATACTTGCTGTGCTGCCTGGAGGCGGGGAGTTTCTCTCCCTTCTCTGGGTCTAATTTCTACTAACAACTAACCTGTCAGCCCTTTCCTACCCACTGTCTCTTCTGATTCTCAAGACCACCCTGCAGGGCAGTGATTACAGCACTATTTTGCTCTGCTAAAAATGGAGAAACAGGCCCAGAGAGGTTTAATGACTTATCTGAAGCCACACAGCTCACAGATGGCAGATCCAGGACTTGAGTTCTGGGCCTCTTTGACATCTAGTCCTTGTTTGTGACACAATGCCCTCCCTGGAGCCTAGGCCAGTGGTGAGGGGAGGGTGGTAGCGCCATAGTCCTGGGAAAGGAAAGACACTAAAGGAAGCCAAACATCGTCTGAGTCCTGCTGCCGACCCTATGCCCCCAGCAGGTCACGTCCCTTCTCTGGGCTGGACCAGATGACACCCAGAATCCTTTCCAGCCTTGATGTTCAAGTGCGTGGTTTCCAGTCTTCAAGGCTTTTTTCAGCTCTATCGCGTTCTAGCTAAGTAACCTTGGGAAGTCTCTCCTCTCTGCTCATATAGCTATAAAATAGAACCAGTCACTCCTCCCTGGTGTGCTTGCGGGGGTTTGTCAAGTGCCCAGCACAGGGCCTGGCACATAGTAGGTGCTCAGTAAATGGGCATCCCCTTCTTTTCCATACAATCCCTGAGCCCCTCACACCCTCTTTCAGATCTGGCTCAAATCTCACACCTTTAAGGAAACCCCATAAGATTCTAAAAGCATATACTTAACAATCCCTTCTTGCCTCCCTCTGTGTGTAAGACTAAGGTCACCCCATCCACTCATCAGTTTACAAAGCCCAGCCCCACCCATTAGCTTGTGTAGTGCTACCAACAACCTTCCTATTATGACTGAGGAAACAGAGGCTAGAGAGAGACAGAGTCCTCAGTTCACTTAAATTCTCTAGGATTCAGTTAGCTCACATCTAAAATGGGGATACATATTAGTACCTTTCCTGCAGTTTGATGTTTAGAAATAAAACAGCATAATACGTTTAAGTTCTTAAAAGAGTGCTTGGTAGACAGTAACATGGTCCCGAATCCTACTGCAGATACTGCTTGGATTTTATCAATGCCAAGGCCAAAGTCTCTGATGTCCCAACCGGGTTCCCAGAAAACCAGTCCTGGAAATGATTCATGAGAACTCTCTGAAGACAGAACCATGGACAGCATCCCCAAACACTGGGACAGGGCCAAACCCTCTCTTCAGCACCATGGACAACACTCCTGCCATCCATGTCAGGGACGAGGCAACCATATCGTATGCACTCCAAACAGCCCAGTGCCAAGGTCGGTGACAAAATCCCCACCACCCATGCTGGGGGGGCAGTGAAAGCCTCTGTTTTCCAGCTTGTTATCTGCTCTGGAATTTGTAAGGCCCAGAACAGGCTACTTCTTTTTCTATTTCCATTTGTAGTCATCTATGCCAATGGTCTGTTTTCCTGTTTCTCACCCAGTGATTGGGGTACCTCAGGAAGGCTTTCTAGGGGTATTCGGCTGGGAAAATCCATCTTCCTAGGCCAGGAGAGCCTCCCAAGCCTTTCCTTTTTTTCACTCCTGGCCTAATTTCAGACACAAGTAGTGATGGCCACCAGGCAGAGTGTCATGGCCAAGGGTGGCAGCAAGGGCCAGGCCCATTGCCACCTCATCTCAAGGGCTGGGCTCCTTGCTCTGCTCTCAAGATACTGAATAAAGAGGAAAAGCACTTCTGAGTGGAGTGGATCCCACTCCATCACTCATCTCTGAGGCCACCTTCTATAGGCTCCTTGTCCATTTGATGAGGGCTAGATTCCTGCCCTACCCACCTCCATCCCTGACCTCATAGGCCACCTACATGGTCTCAGAGCAGCATCATGGGCTGCCTCGGGCCCTTCTTCAAAGATCTGCAGGGTTTCAGTTCAGCAGGGACCCAAGAAAAGCCAGAAACTCAGTCCTTCTGAGACAGCAGAAGGGGAAGATGAGGCCACAGAAGAATACCAGTGTCCTCCTCTGATGAACAGGAAGAAGGCCACCTTCTCAGAGTTGTGATATAATGAGGTGGTGTGTCCAACACTGAGCCTGGCGTACAATGGGGGCTTAGTAAATGTCCATTCCCCCTTCCCAAGAAGGAAAATATAACGATGGTAACGATGATCACTACCAATATCGAGCGCCTACTACATGCCAGGTGCTGGGTCAAGGTCATCAGAGGCAGGAAAGGCAAGGATTATTATATCTATTTTGTTAAGGAAACCAAGGCTCAAAGTGGTCAAGAAATCTGCCGAAGGTCACATAATCAACCAAATGACAGAACCAGATCTCCACCCTCACACTCCAGGATGCTTCCCCCTGCCTCCAGGAGATCTCTGATAACTACAGTCATACTTCTCACCTGGGGGACCCAGCACAGCCCATTTGCTACCCGTCCACATACAATGTTGGACGCTCCATGCCCAGCCACTTGGCTGTTGTCAAGCTGCTGGGCCCAGATACTGGAGCAGGTAAGGATGGGAGCAGAACCCAAAGCCCTTGCCCTCTCAGGCCCCCAGCAGATTTCAAGGGGCTCAGATGCAGTCCCCTCCCCACCCTCTCCTAACATGGCAAGCTGGCACTAGCCCACCTGCCCATGTATTGCCTACATGCCCAGCATCACTGAGATCCCACATAGGGCCACTCACACTTGTCATACAGATGAGGACACTGTGGCCCAAGGAGGGGACGGGACTTACACCAGGATACACGAACAGATGTGATCTCAGGACTCCAGACTCCTTCTCCAGTGCTCTTGAGCCTAGACTGTGGGCTCAATGGAGGCAGGAGCCACAACACTCTCGTTCACTGCTAGGTCCCCAGCACCCACCTCAAGGCCTGGCCTGCAGCAATTTTCTTTCCCCACTTCTTCTGCGGGGAGGGGCGATGTGTCACCCGCTTTCTCTATCCAGTCCAAAGAGCCTTGCACACAGTAGGCCCCTAATGAGTAGTTCTTAAATTATTTCATTCATTCAGAACTCTTTATTAAGTGCTTAATGTGTGTCAGGCACTGTTCTAGGTGGTGGGACCACAGCAGTAAGAAAAAACAGACATAAGTAAATGGACATTCCGATCCTCCTGTGACACTGATTGGACTGGAGTGAATCTGCCTGTTTCCTTGCCTGTTTTCCCTACTCTTTGTGGAAAGGGCAAACACTGTCCCTGTCATGTCTCCAGGACTGTATACGGTGCCCAGAATACAATATATGCTTGCTGAATCAATGAATGAGTGAATGAATACAGTAGGGCAGTATAATAAAGGAAGCCACCATATACTGAGAGGGTGCTCTATTCCAGGTGCTAAATATTTTATACACATTAATAATCTCACAGAATCTTCCCAACAGCCTCTGTGAGGTGGGCACTTTAAAGTAGATCCTGCTAGCTATCTTGCTAGCCATTGTTTCTTTTTGCCTAATTAGCAGAAGTGTCCAGTTAGAAATATTCACTTCACCAGCTGCCCTTGCAGCAAGGATGGCCATGTGACCACATCTGATAAATGAGATGTAGCCAAAAGTCCACTGAGTGGGGCTTCTAGGAAATCTATTGTTTTCCAGATTTTAAGAAGGGTAGATTCAGAAAGCATGCAGTGTTTATTTCCTTTGTTCCACCTGGAATTCAGATGCATCTGGAGGTGGAGCAGCCATGAGAACAAAAGACACACACTAAGGATGACAGAGGCTTGGGCCCTTGATCACTTGCTTGACATGCTGCACTGGCCCCGGCCTGCCCCTGGGATCCTTGTTACATGAGAATAATCTCCTGGGTGTTTGTATCACTGTTATTTTCTTTTTTTCTTCTGTTAAATGCAGCCAAATTCAATTCCAATTGATTCAGTATTATAACAAGTGAGGCTCAGAGAAGTCAAGTGATTTTCCTAAAGTCACACAGCAGGTAAACAGATCTGGAATCGGCCTCTAGGTCTAGTGCAGGTAAGTGCCTCAGCCTGTGCCCACTCCCTCACCAGTATGCTGTCAGTCCCAGGCCTGATACCCCACACCTAGCACTTGGCTCTCCTCTAAGATTCTTCCTGACCACTCTGGTGTCTGGCTTTAAGTTCCTCCATGTCTCCTCTCTCACCTGACTTCACCTCTCAAGTACACCCAGGTGCAGATCCTCCCTTGCAAACGGTCCTGTCTCAAGTCCCAGGATTCTGCTCATCTCCTGACCCCAGTGAACTGCTCTCTCCCTCCTCTCTGCTCACCCACCTCTACCTGGCC
This sequence comes from Leucopleurus acutus, assembly GCF_964270905.1. Lineage (NCBI taxonomy): Eukaryota > Metazoa > Chordata > Mammalia > Artiodactyla > Delphinidae > Leucopleurus > Leucopleurus acutus. Next base: position 64,981,449 of record NC_139158.1, on the reverse strand, counting down.
CAGAACAGTGTGCATAGCGGGCTGTCAATCAGTCTTTGCAGATGCGTGTCCTGGTTCCCATCTCTTCCCCACCGGGCTCCTGCACCCCCCACCAGAATGACCGTCCGCAAGAGCAGTTCTTACTGGACCTGGTATCCAAGGCCTCCAGGATCCAGCTCCTGCCTCCTTCCCTACACTCCCTCTGCCCCCTGTCCTTTTACCCTGACCAGCATTTGCAGGGTCAGCTCCAACTTCAGATCACAGAGAGGCCCCTCTGCCCACCCTGCCTCGAGTAGGTACCCACCACCACCAGCCCATGCCACCTCCTCTCTCAGCCCCTTGGTCAATTTGAGCACAATCTACAATCTTGTTAGTTTGCTGTTTGCCATCTACAACCTCCCCCCATCCCCAGGAGAACCAGAGCTTCTTGAGGGCAGGAAGCAGGCCCATCTTTTCCACCCGTTTCCCCATGCCTGGCATGAGGCCCAGTACTCAGGCTCAATCAGGAGGTGCTGAATGGAGCTCAGACTTGCTTCCCACGCCTTCCCGCCTCCCCCTTTCTACTCCAGCCGAACAGCACTACTCAGGCTTCCTGAACCCTCCTATTGCTGTCAATGCCCAGAGCTTCCCCCCAACTCCGCCTCCAGCCAGGCCTTCCTCTCCCTTCCGTCCATCAAAACCAAGCTGTTCTGTGTCTCGTGTCCTCAGGATGTTGCTTATATCTCAGCACCAACAGAATTCAAGCAGATGGGCATTCCAGACTCCAGCGGGGGTGAATGAAACTTTGGGACAGAGAGCGTGTGTGCATGCGTGTGTGTTTGTGTGTGTATGTGCATACGTGCTGGAGTGTCTGGCCACCTACACTCTACCCTGGATGTGGCAGCCTCTGTATGTTCCTTTTCTTGCATTTCTGCCTCTGGTCACCACTATTGGAGCTCATTTTGGAACGCTCCGATATTCCCTAGGTAGCTGCCACTGTAAGAAAGAAGAAGAGAAAAACAGCAATGTTTACTAAGCCTCTACTATGTGCCAGGCGCTGCTCTAGGCCAAACAATAATGACGACGATGACGATAATGATGATGATGACAGCAGTTAGCATTTGTTGAGCACTTAGCACGAGTCTGACACCATCCTAAGGGCTTCTACTCAGACAGATGCTATTATTATCCGCATTTTACAGATGAAGAAAAAGAGGTTCAGAGAGGTGGAGCCACCTGTCCAAGGTCACAGACACATAAGTAGTCTTCTTTTTCTTTCTTTCTTTTTTTTTTTTTTTTGGCCACACCGCAAGGCATGCAGATCTTAGTTCCCCGATCAGGGATCAAACCCGTGCCCCCTGCAGCAGAAGCACAGAGTCTTAACCACTGGACCGCCAGGGAAGCCCCTAAGTAGTCTTGAGTTCGGGTCTCTCTAAACCAAAACCTGCTCCTCTGCGAGGCTGATCTGGCCACACCCAGGGGCCTCGGTGGCGTAAGGGAGGATGCACGGCTTCCACTTGCAAACTATTGCTGCCTCTGAATGCAAAGCTGGAAGCCACCCTTTCTGACCTGGGGCTCTCCAGGGGGAGAGCTGGGCTGGTAAGACTTACCCTAATCTGCAAGGCTGTAGAACAGTGCTCTAGCCCCCACCAAGGGCCAGGCCAGAGGAGACGTGGGGTGGACGGAAGTCAGTGAGCCTGGGCTCCACCTCCCCGGTAAGGCTGAAGATATTCCCAACAGCCACAGCCAAATTTATCTGCCAGTCCCCCGAAGAGCTGATTCCAGCGTCTGTCTGGAAATGTCAGCCCGTGTGGTTGCAGGAACGTGGGGAGAGTTTTCCTCTAAGTAGCAGGAAGCATATGGGAGGCGGATGGCGCCCGCCGCCCCAACCTGCCAACTCTCGCTCAAGCAGGAACTAAAAGGGGCCCAGAAGGGTCTGGAATTCCTACCACCTCCAGGGGGGTGGGGGGAGGGGAGGAGCTGGAGACAGAGACAGTGGCAAGGAGAAGTCCAGAGACTGGGTCCTGAAAGCTTGGCTGGCACGAGCATCTGACCCACATACAGCAAGTTGAGGTCCTCAGATGGAAGTGACACACCCAGGAATTTAGTAAAAACATCAACAATGATGAGAACCACGCACAGAGCACTTGCTCTGCCAGATCTGGGTTAGGCGCTTTATTTGGATGATTTCACTTAAACTTTACAATCCACTCGAAGACAGGGGCTGCTACTCTCCCTATATTACAGATGAGAAAACTGAGGCTCAGAGAAGAAAAAACATGAAGTCAAAGACTCTCGGGACTAGAAAGGACCTTCCAGATTCTCAGCAGAATTACAAATACTCTATAGACATTTTGGTCAAGTTGTGATGCAGCTGATGCTTGAATAGTCCCAGTGATGGGGAGTTCATTATCACCAAGTTAGCCCATCTGCAGAGAATTCTTTGTATCCAAATGGTTTTCCTAGCCTTAGCTGGAATCTCCTTCCCTGGAGTGCCAGACCCAAGGGTCTGGAAGACCCCTGCCTTCCCCCACAGAGAGAGAAAGGCAGGGAGCAAGGCCCCCTCAAGGTCTCTGGTTTCCCCTCTGCAGGTGACACACCCTAGTTCCCTTGCCCACCTCTACACCCGTGACCATGATAACCAGAGCAGCCCCCAGCACTTAATGTGTGCCAGGTTCTCTGCAAAGCCTGACCCTTCCCATAATTCCTGGGGAGGTACTATCATCACCCCATTTTACAGAGAAGCAAAATGAGGCTCCATGGGGGGAAGGGACTTACCTCAGTCATTCAGTGGGGACATGGGGACCCTGGAGGCCTCACTGGACTGCTGCTCTAAGTCTCATGAAAGCGGAAGAGGTCCCTGCTGGCCCCACCTGGGGACCCTCTCACTGACACTGAGCCAGGCTTTGCCAGGATTTCCCTCAAATCTGGTCCACAGGGCCCCCGAGCCCACACCACCCCCCTCCCAGGATCAAACTCAACCCTCCCTCTCCCCTTCTGCAGCACCCACTAAGTCCCCAAGTCCTTTTTTTTTTTTCTTCCTGCGGCACGCGGGCCTCCCACTGCTGTGCCCCCCCCCCCCGCTGAGCACAGGCTCCGGACGCGCAGGCCCAGCGGCCACGGCTCACGGGCCCAGCCGCTCCGCAGCATGCGGGATCCTCCCAGACCAGGTCACGAACTCGCGTCCCCTGCATCGGCAGGCGGACCCCCAACCACTGCGCCACCAGGGAAGCCCCCAAGTCCTTTTAAACCTCCTTGCTAAGCGCCCTTCTGAGCCATTCCCATGGTCCTGCCCTGCCTCTTGTCACCCCCAACTGTCACCAGCCCAATGTGCCGGCTTTTCTAACACCCAAACCTGCTCTGCCCTTGGCTCCCTTCTACTCCAAGGATCAAATGCAAACTCCCTGGCCCAACAGTTGAGGCCTTCCAAGCTTTGGCCTGGGCTGACCTCTCCAGCCCTTTCTCCCCCCAACCCCTCATGCCCGGTGGCCTAAACGCTTAGCAGAAAGCAGGCGAGATCTTTGTGTAGCCCAGTTCCTCTACCTGATGTAACCTTCCCAGTTGTTTCTCATGAAGAACCCCTATTCATCCTTCAAGACTCTGCTCAGAGGGACAGAATCAATTGCTCTGGCCCCAGAGATCCCCAAGTGATCAGCACCTCCCTCTGACCTGCCATGTGTCACCTGCCATCGGTGATGGAGGCGTCTCTCTCCTCGTCTGAACTGTGAACTCCCCCCCCCGCCAGGCAGGGGCTGCTCTAATGCATCTTTGTAGCCTGCTGTCTAGTACAGCGCCTGGCACATGGCAGGTGCTAATAAATATCTGTGGAGTGTGAGAGAGAACGATTAAATGGGGACCGTGGGACGCAATGAAGTATTAGAGACGACCCGTAAAACGTGGCTCACGTGTATCACAGCTTTGATGTATCGGGGACAAAAAATGCTGCTGTCAAAATAAACAGACACAAAAATTTTGGTGAATGAAGACTTTGCTGGCTGCCTCTGAATTTAGAAGGGTATCAGGGGACGATCTGAGGTAGCTGGAGCTTCCAAGAAAAAAGCTGTCCAAGTAGATGAAGTAACCAGGGCTCACCTGAAGGATGATAGGAGGGCCCTGGAGGGGGCAGGGGTGGAAGAGACTAGGTCCATGTCCCAGACCTGCCTCTAACTTGCTCTGTGTTTTTGTATAAGTGTCTTGGCCTCTCTGAGTCCAGTTTCTTGTTTGTAAAATGCAAAGGGCATTTGGAGAACTGCTGAGGCAGATGTGTGTCCAAAGGCCTAAACACTGCTCTGCTGTTGGGCTGATGTGACACTTTCTGCCTGTCCCTCTTCAAGCTCCCAGCAGGCTGTGCAGACACTCAGGGCTCCATGGCTTTGGAACCCTCTGGCCTGAAAATGCAAGCCCCTGGCAGCCCTCCCAGCAGGTCATTCGGGAGAAAGACCTCAGTGGCAGGTGGGTGGGCAGTGTTCCGGGTGTGCCTCAGGCAATGGCAGGATTGTGGACTTGATCCTGTGCAGGGGTTTTCTAACTAGAGGTGGAGGGAACAGAGAGTGAGCTCCCCATCTCTGGAGGTATGCAAGCAGTGGCTGGATACATCGGGACAGGAATTCTGACCCAGGGTAGGGAGGAATTTAGACCAGTAGATATCTAAGGCCCCCTCTTAAGGGGCCACTGGGTCTCTTCTCTCCTTCCCCACATGGAGCCTCAAGCTGACCCCTCCACGGCTGTACTCTCAGCACCAGCCAGACTGAGCTTGCTGACACTTTCCTCCTTCCACAACATCCTTCAAAGACTCCCCACTGCCTTCAGGATCAAGGCCAAGCTCTATCCTGGCATTCAAAGCCCCTGTGATCAGGGCCTGCTGCTGCTCATCCACTGGTTGTTCTCCCACCACATGTGCCTCGATGTGCCTCATTGTTTCTTCCACCTACAATGTTCTTCCTGTATTCCTGGCTACTCAGCTTAGGTGTCACCTCCTCCAGGAAGCCTTCTTTGCTCCCATGCTAGCCCTTGTGTTCCCTCAGCCCCAGTGTGCACACCCACATTCCAGATGAATCATCCGTGGGCTCCTCTCACTCCTCCAAAGACTACAAGACCTTTGGAGGCCAGGACGGCTCCCCTCCCCCACCGCCCCTTGGGCCCAGAGTGGACTCTGACACAGAGAGAGCCGATGTCTCCTGAGCCGAACTGGCACTTCAGAGATTCTGACATTCTGATTCCAAGAGTCTAAAGCTGCCTCAGGGAGCTTCTGATGGTAAGGTCTGGGATCAGGACTCCTTTCAATAGTTGTATTGTTTTTTTCTGATTTGAAAGTTATACATCTTGGGAAATTCAGATAAGTACAGGAGGGGGAATTTGCTGTGTTTGGCTATTGTTGGGTCTACTTTAGGCCACAGCCCTATATTTTCTTTGGGGAAGCTACTCTTCCCCACTCTCCACTGGTAAAGTTCTGGGTGTCAACTCCACCTCCAGCTGTGGGGTGGTACATAGGCCCAGGCTGTCAATCAGAGCACTTGATTAAGGAATGGGCGTGTCCATAAATTTGACCAATCAATGCCAGGACTCTGTTCTGGGACTTGTGTCTGAGCTATCTGGGAAGAAGTCTTGCATGTTCCTCTGGACAGGCATCTTATCACCTGTATGAGAAAGCCCTATGAGAACATGGGAACAACCCAGAGAAAGCAGAGTTGAGAAATGGTGACTAAAAATCAGGTCCTGGGGGGACTTCCCTGGTGGTCCGGTGGTTAAGAATCCTCCTTCCAATGCAGGGGACTCGGGTTCGATTCCTGGTCCGGGAACTAAGATCCCACATGCCGTGCATGGGGCAACTAAGCCCACGCACCACAGCTACTGAGTCCGCGCGCCACAACTACGGAGCCCGCGCGCCACAGCAACTGAGCCCGCATGCCTCAACTAGAGAGCCCGTGTGCCGCAAACTACAGAGCCCACGCGCTCTGGAGCCTGCACACCGCAACGAAAGATCCCGCACGCCACAACGAAGATCCCGCGTGCCGCAACTAAAACCCGACGCAGCCAAAGATAAAATAAAATAAATAAATAAAAATAGAAAAAAAAATAAAGTGTGTTTAAAAAAAATAATAAAAATCAGGTCGTGGGGACTTCCCTGGCGGTCCAGTGGTTAAGACTCCGTGCTTCCACTGCAGGGGGCATGGGTTTGATCCCTGGTCGGGGAACTAAGATCCCGCATGCTGCATGGTGTGCCCAAAATAATAATAATAGTAATAATAAATGTTTTAAAAAACAGTGGTAGAAAAAAAAATCAGGTCCTGGTGACAAGGTCTGAGCCCCTGGATCCAGCTGAGCCTAAAGCTGGACTTGCCTCTGGACTTTACATTCACGAGCCAATCAATTCCATTTTTGTTTAAACCAGTCTGGGTTGGGTTTTCTGTCACTTGTACCTGAAAAGTACCTGAATGATACAAGCAAAAATAAAAATAGAGCTTGTCCATATCTCACACCCAGAGGAAAATGCTACGAACAGTATAATGGTTGTCCTTCTGGGCAGGAGCACGCATATATTTATATATACATTTCCTAACAAAAATGAGATCATACAACATACACCATTTTATAACCTCCTATTTTTCCCTCAACAATGCACCACGGACATGTTTCCATGTCAACAAGAATATATCTACAGCACTGTCTCCACTGCCGCTGAGAACACCATTGTCTGGCTGGACCGTAATTTATTTAACCATCTCTTGCTGATAGATAATTGGGTAGTTTCTAATTTATCACTGTCTTCAGGAAAGGTGCAGTGAACCTACTTGTAAAACGCGTATGTTTGCTCTCGCTGGATTATTTATGGCTAAGATTCCGTGACTGCAAGAGTTTGACTTCACCAGTATAAGTTTCTCTGCCAAATATTTAAGATTCTCTGAGTGTCTGTAAGGTAGCATCTGTCTTCCCAGGCAGGGTAAACGGTTATCAAAAAAAGCAAATCCAGGGTGTCTCCATAGCAGTGTCTCTGGCGAGAGTGCTTATTGGAAGACGCAAGTGAGTTGATGGGAATGTAGCTGGGGCTTGGGGATGGGGGCGGGGGGTGGTGCTGGCCCGGGGTCCAGCCAGCCATGTGCACCCCGTTAAGCTGCCCTCCTCCCTGGGCCTCATCCCCAACTGGGTCTGACTCTCAGTAACGAGGGGAAAGGCGAGTCTGGGGGACCGGTTGGGACCCACTGAGGGTCCAGGCAGGACGTGACAAGTGCGCAGCAGGTAGGTGTCACCTCTGGAGGTCACAGTGGTGAAAGCAGCCGCCACCAGAGATGCAACAATCGGACTGTTTTACTCAGTAAAGCACCACAGCCACCCTCTGATGCTGTTCTGTGTCACTCAGGCCCCCTTCCCCCTTCATCTTTATCACGTCACCATTAATTTCCTTCGAAGCATCGATGGAGTCGCTGCGTAATCAGTTTATCTGCTGGGGTGTTTGTATAATATCTGTCCCTCCCTAAGGCTGTGTGCTCTGCAAGGGGCACAGACTAGCAGGGACTGGCGCTCAGTAAATGTTCCGGGAATGCAGGAACGCCTCTGGGGCTGGTGCCGTCTGCAAAGCAGGCGCCTCTGCGTTGGGGCTTGGAGATACCCTCTGCCGTGCCACCCTCCAGGCCATGTTCCCAGCACAAGTTTGGGGACCCACAGGTCTGCCTTAGAACTTGACTCCAGTCACGGGCTGCTTGGAGCTTCCGTGCCAGGTGCCTGCCGGGCCGGGACCCCAGCCCCGAGCAGTGCTTGCTGCACACACAGGACACAGGGCCCTGGAGACAGCAGAGCTGGTGGAGCAGCTCCACCCATCACTGGCTGTGTGGACTTGGGCCAGTCATCTCCTCTCTGGAGGCCTCAGTACCTTCATCTATAAAATGGGGCCAATACCACTGACCTCTCGGGGTTGTTCTAAAGACTGAGGAAGATAATGGACATACTTAGAACACAGTGGGTCCTCAGGAAATGGCAGGTCGGCCCCACGTATAGTTAGTTCAGAGGTTGGGTCTGACCCTGTCTCACCTGGATGATCTCTTTTTACCTTGAGTGATTCCTGGGTGAGCCCTGGCCTCCTCCCCTAGCCCATCCCTAGGGAGGTCCCATTCCTATCCGTCAACACATTAGATGGCTAAATGCTCTGCTCTGACCCCTTGTCACACTCTCAGATGCCTCATGTGTTGCCTACGGCCACAGACAACTGCCTGGCCTCCCAAGCCTTAAGAACGCAATGGCACCGATCCACATCTGAGGGACAAATGGAGGATCCCCTGCCCTTTGGGGGGAACTTCCTGGCCCCCAATCTCGAACATGGGACAGTGATGCCGGCCTGAGTCAGTCTGTCCTGTTTCTCATCCCATCTCTCCCACCTGAGAGCTCTTCGACAACATGATAAATAACTCTACCCCTCTAAGCCTCACTTTCCTCCTCTGTAAAATGGGTAGAATAATAGACTCTGTGAGAATTCAATGAAATAAGGTAAAATGTTTTGCAAAGAGCCTGGCATTTAGTAAGTGCTCAAGAAGTATTAACTATTACTGTTAGCATTGCTCTTTAGCCTTTCTACTGTGAAACCTAATTCATAGAGAAAAGTACACAAAACAAAAATGTTTACTGCAATAAATGATCACAAAACCACCTGGGTCAATGAATAGAACACCGCTTACCCCTCAGAAACCCCTCCTGCCCCACTCTCAATCCTTATATCCTCTTTTCTTCACAAAGGTAATCCTTTTCCAGACTTTTATAGTGCTGTTACCATTATTAATAATAGAAAGCAAATGAAAAGAAAGAATGTGTGGCTACTCTGTCCCTACCCCTAGCCAGGCTCCCGGACCCCTGGCTGCCTCTGCCCTGGGCACGGAGACTCCCCATCCAATTTCCCAACTTCGACTTGGGCTGTTCTTTAAATAACCAGCTCGTTAGCAAAACAGCAGCAGTAACACCTCCCTCGCTGCCGCCCGGTCCTCCATCTTTCGGCGCAGTGCTGACGGCTGCGCTCCCAGCTTGTGCCAAGGAATCCCGTTCTCCGTCACTGGGCCACACATGCCAGGGGCTGCCAGCTATGCTGTGTTCTTGGAGGCCACGATCCTGCCCCTCCGGCCAGGCCTGGCTGGTGCGGGGCGGGGCAGGGAGGTGGGCAGAGAGTGGTGGTAATTTTCTGGAAGGACCAGAGTGTTGCCGGGTGAGCCCTCTCCCCCAGGTCCATGCCTCGGTCTCCCCATCGACCTCCCACAGGGTCACTAGGAGCTTAACTGAGATGATGAAGAAAATGAAGCATTAGCACAATGCCAGGCACATAGTAACTGCTCACGCAACGGCCGCTGTCATTCAGGTTGCTCCTCTCACATACTTAGTCCCTAGGGAGGGCATGCAGGGCCTAGGGCAGCACCAGGAGTATCTGCATATGATTAAATCCCACAGACACAGCTCTCAGACCAGGTGGCCTTATCACGTCTTTTCCTAGGACAGCTGCTCCGCCAAATGTAACAGCTGTGTGTAGCCACTACAACAGCCCAGGCCAGATCGGGGGAGCTGGGCCGGGGGGCAGCTAATTACTAGGGCCCCTTTCACAGTTATTAGTACTAAGAAGGGGGCACCGGACGAGCGTGCAGCCCTTGTTCCTGAAGAAGCACTCCTATATACATTACCTACAGCGAACTTCCCGGGTTTTTATTATCCTGTGGCATTGGTATACTATCCATATTTACGAGTCTTTTCCCTTCTCATAACCATCCCATTAGGGAGGTTGACCAGTTGTTGGCAGATGAGAGAATGGGGACCAGAGGGGCTGGCCGCCTTGCTGAAGGCTTGAGTGGACTGCCAGCTCTCTGGGGTCAGCAGGGACCAGAGGCTGGCCGAAAGGCCAGTGGGCTCTTGGGTCCTGCTAGCGTCTGGGTGGAGGGAGGTGAGAGCGCCTTCCTCCTCTCCCTTTCTCCTTCCTCCCACGTATACCAACTACGTGCCAGGCACAGATGCTGGCTGTCCGGTAGGGAATGAAGCAATGTTTCCTGACCTTTGGGTTGCTGAGGCCAGACTAGGAGGTAGATCTTAAACCAACAACCCCGTGTAGCGCTGAGTGGTGGCTGGGTGACCTTGGGCGAGCCCCTTGAGCTCCCTCTTTTTTTTTTGGCTGTGTCGGGTCTTAGTTGTGGCACGTGGGAACTTCGTTGGCGGCGCATGGGCTTCTCTCTAGTTGTGGTGTGCGGGTTCCAGAGCGCAAGGGCTTTGTAGTTTGCGGCACGTGGGCTCTCTAGTTGAGGCGTGCCAGCTCAGTAGTTGTGGTGCGCAGGCTCAGTTCTCCCGCGGCATGTGGGATCTTACTTAGTTCCCCGACCAGGAACCTGCGTCCCATGCATTGGAAGGTGGATTCTTTACCACTGGACCACCAGGGAAGTCCCCCCATGAGCTCCTTTGAGCCTCGGTTTCCTCAACTGTGAACTAGTCACACCTGCACAACCTGGGGAGGTGGCAGGAGAATAAGATGCAGGAAAGTGGTGCCCGGCGCTGTGGCCGGCGCTGAGTTGGGGCACCCTGTTGGGATCCTTGCTGTGGGAAGGATGATCAGAGATGCTGCAGGACCGGGCCCCTCATCCATGTTGGGGTCAGGCATGCTGGGGACTGGAGGGTTGCCGGTGGAACAAGCTGGAGGGGCAGGAACAACAGGGCTCCCCAAGATTCAGAAACTCTGATGGCCTCACCTCAGCCCCCGCCCCCGGGGTCTCATAGGCTCCACGGCTTCCGGCCCAGCCCGCCGTTCCCCTTCCCTGTCTGAGCCCGTGTCACCAACCCCCCAGCCCCTTGGGTGTGTTAAGAGCTGGCCTTTGAGATGGATAGAGCTGGGCTTTCTGTGCATCCTCAGGCAGGTGCTTTCTCCTCTCTGAGGCTGTTTGCTCTGTAAAATGGGCTCAGTCACTGTGTTCAACTTCTGGGTTGTCGGGAGGACTGGATGAGACAAGTAGTTAAACTATAAATTGAGCCCAGACGTATAACAGCTCTCACTGAGGTCCCTTCACCAGCACGTGGGTGTCGCTGGGTGGGAAGGCTGGACACTTCCCAACTGTGCCAAGCACGGGTCTGTGGATGAGCGGCCCTGATTCCGTGTGCCCAGGCTGCAGACACAGTTACTTACCAACCCCGGAGCTACGTGCGGAGGGGAAATGGGAACCAGTCGGGAAGCAGCAGGCGTCACCTTGGGAGCGGGTGCTGGACCGAGGGCTGGCACACACATCCCTCCGGGCGCTTGGTCAGAGGTGCTGGCGGGAAGCAACGTGGGACGGGGCCCTCCAGTACCTGGAGTGACCAGGTTCCGGCCACCGGGCCCCTGGCAGTGGGGAGGCACGGGTGCCTGCAAGAATGAAGGAGAACGTCAATTAGGAGGTGGCCGGGGATAATCCCTCCACCCTGAGACCCCTGGACTGGCCCTGGGGATGCTGGGGAGGGGGACACCACGGAGCAATCATCATAGAAACCCAAGTGTTTGTACAACACTACATTTTCCAAAGCACTCTGGCATCCCGGCTCACGAGGGCCCCTACGTTGTTTTTCAGAGGGGTATTTGCATGTCATGCATATTTACAATGCTTTCCCCACCACCCACAGAATCCCCACAGCAGCTGGGAAGCTGGGGTTCCAAAGGCTCAGATCCTCCCCGTCTTGCTTCTCCCTCTTTTTCCCTGAATGGGGGCGGTCAGGAAAGGGGCCAGAGTCACACAGTCCCGAGTTCGAATCCCAGTTGAGCCCTCACTCTCCCGGCGACACTGGGCAGGCACCTGCCCCTTTCTGAGCCTCAGTTTCCCTGCTTGTCAAATGGAAATAAGAGAACCACCTCTGAGGTCTCCTGTGAGGATTAAGAAGATAATGCAAGTAGAATACCTGGCACAGAGTATGTGCCTGAAAAAGACCCTTCAAAGAGGCTCGGTCCCTGTCCCCCGCACTCAGAGCAGGAGGTGCTGCAACACCACCCCCTGACCTCCTACATCACAGGTCTCGTCTCGTGAGAGGCACAGGGAAGCCAGGTGTCCCTCTCCACCCACCTCTGCTGAACAGGTGGTGCTGCTGCTTCTGCTTGGATCTTTATTTTGTTTTTGTTTTTTTTTAATTTTAATTTTATTGTTTTTGCCGCTCCGCGTCATGTGGGATCTTCCCGGACGGGGGCACGATCCCGTGCCCTCTGCATCGGCAGGCGGACTCTCAACCACTGCGCCACCAGGGAAGCCCCTGATTGGATCTTTAAATCAGCAGGAACCAGGCCCTCCTGGGAGAAGAAAAAGCCCCCCCCCCCCATTCCACACCTCCGCTCCCAGGAGCCTCCTGGTTGCTTTGGAGGACTCAGTGGAAGCCCCCGCCCCTGTTCTCTCATTCTGCAGGTGGAGAAACAGAGACACAGGGGTCATCTACCTGATCTGGGGACACAGAATCCAAGTGGTTGGGCTGGGATCTGAACTCAGGCTTACCCCCTCAGCCCGGGGAGAAGAAGTCCAGGGGTCAGTTCACAGTAGGAATACGGAGAAAGGGGCAGTGGATGATGGGGGAGGTTCATCTTTTTCTCCTGGTTACACCAGGGCCCTGGAAAGCCCTCATAATCTCTAACTTCTCTATATCTACACCCCCTTTGACCTCATTTTCTCCTCACAGTGCTACAATGTTAGCCATATTTTTCAAAAGGAGAAACTGAGGCTCAGAGAACTTCAGTAATTACCCACACGGAGGAAGAGTCAGGGCATCTGATTCTAAGACCTGGTATTTAACCCCAGTGTGGCCCTGCCTCCCCAGGTGAGGAAATCACCAACCCAGAAAAACAGGCATAACCGTCTGGATGAAAAGTGTTTAAACAAAAGGAAAAGAAAACACTGACCTCCAAAACATTCTGAATTAGCAGACACAAATTCTTAAAAGATTCCAAGCTGCACCACGGGGTGTGAAAATTGCCAGTACGTGAAAATTCCGTGCTTGGGAGGATGCGTGCCTGATCAAGTTGTCACTTTTAGCCAAAATCAGTGGGAGCCCAAAGCGGAAGGAAGAGAGGTGACGGCAGAGGGAGGCATCCTGTGCAGGGCAGTGGGGCAAGGGGTCCCAAGACCTGCCCTGGAGTCCGCCCAACTTCCTTGCTGAGGGACCAGAGCAAGTCTCCTCCCGACTGCCCACTTTACAACAGGTGGGAGAAGCCTACAAGACAGTCTCTTAGGTTCTTGTCAGCTCTGATGGTGATTAAGATTCAGGGACTTCCAACAGGGATGAACCTCGAGAACATTATGTTAAGTGAAAGAAGCCAGTCACAAAGGACCACATAGGGTATGATTTCAGTTATATGAAATGTCCAGAACAGGGAACTCTGTGGGGACAGGAAGTAGACGAGTGGTTGCCGGTGGGGGGATTGGGAGCGGGTGAAAGCTAAGGGGTTCGTGGTTTCTTTTTGGGATAATGAAAATGTTCTAAAATGGATTGCTGTGACGGACGCACAGCTTTGTGAATATACTAAAAGCCATTGAATGGTACACTTTAAACGGGTACAGTATATGTACAGTATACGGATTCTATCTAGAATTGTACAGTCTATGAATTCTATCTCAATAAAGCTGGTAGAATAATCCAACACTAAAAGAAAGATTCTGCAACTTCCCAATGGACAGCTGTCCTCTGGGAGCCTGTGATTCCCTTGGGGTTCTTCCACTATGGCCTGGGAAACCAGGGAGTATTTTCCCAAGAATCCCCCAACACCCCTACAGACCCTCTGTCCCAGAGGCCTTTGCATTTGACATTTGCCTCCTCCAGGAAGCCCTCCCTGACCTTCCAGCCAGTCCAAGTCCCCAGTTACTGGCTCCTAGGGCTCCCTCAGTTTCTCGCTACTTATGCTGATGTGAGGAAATCATTTCCATGATCATTGGATGACACTGCCTTCTCCATCAGACTGGGAGCTCCACGAGGGCAGGGCCATCGTCATTGGTCATCATTGTCAACGCTCAGTGCAGTGCCTACCACACAGAAGGTGCTCCAGAAATGTTTGCTGATTGAATGAATGGATCAAAATTCCAAACGCTATAATGCGACTTGGCTTCCTGTCCTGGCTTCACCTCATTCTGGCTGAGTGATCCTGAGCAAATCACGTAACCTCCGAGAGTTTCAACACCTACTGCAGAGAGTAGCCAGGGCATTAAAAGGGATAACGCACATGGAAAGTACTTTATGAAGCGGCTTCCCCACAGCTGCCCCCATCGCAGTCAATGGAACCCCCTCCTACCAGCCACTCAGGCTCAAGCCCTGCAGTCATCCTTGATGCCTCTCTTTCCCTCACCCTCTACACCCAAGCCATCAGCAGCTCCTACTGAAGCCACTTTCACGACGTATCAAGAAGCTGGGGCACCACCTGCATGTTACCACTGCTGTGGACTGAGCCATCATCACCTCTTGCCTGGATTAGTCACGTCCTCTCTTGTCTCCTGCTTCTGCCCTTGCTCCGGACACAGAAGCCAGAGGAATTGGGCTAGAACACAAGTCAGAGCCTGCCCCTCCTCTGCTCTAAACCCTCCATGGCCTCACTTCACCTCAAGTAAAAGCTGACAGCCCTACAGATGCCACGGGTGGTCCCTCCACCACGTCCGATTCTCCCCTTCACTCTCTGCTCACTCCCTTTGCCCCAGCTACCCTGGCCTCTGCGTTGTTCCCTAAATATACCAGGTATGCTCCTGCCTCAGGGCCTTTACACTTGCTCTTTCTCTGCCTGGAATGTCAGTCGCCCAGATGTCAGTGAGCCTTACCCCCTCACTTCCTTCAGATCTTTGCTGAGACCTGACCTTGTCAATGAGATGCATTTCAGCACAACAGGTAAGACTCTTAACAGAAAAGCATGGGCTTGAGGTAGAAATCCAGGCTCTGCCAGTTACATAGCTGAGTGACTGTGGGCAAGTTTCTTAACGTCTCTGGGACTCAGCTGCTCTCTTCTAAAATGGGAATAATTACAGCACCTTCCTCGTAAGGTTGTAAGGCTTATATGCAAATGAGCAATTTATCCTGAATACACCCTGCCCCTCCCACTAAAATGTCGGCCCCACGAGGCTGAGAGTTTGTGTGCTTGGTTTATCGCCAGGTCCCCAGTGCCCACCACAACACCTGGCACACGGAGGTGCTCAGGGAAGGCGTCGCTCAACAAATGTTTTCAATGCTGAAAAAATATTTATTGGCTAATTGTCACAAGCTCTGGGTTTTCCCTTCTTCCCTCTCACAGACATTTTATTTTTCTCTCCAGCCCAGCCTGCCCCTTGGAGGGCCAGGTCCGCAAAGCCAAATTCCCACGGGCAGCTCTGCCCGCCACCCTGTGGACACGTCACACGCCACGTGTCCAGGGTCTCTTCTCCAGAGATCTTGTCTCTTAAGGCATCATCTAACCAGGTACCTGGAACCAGCTCACGCTCTTCGGTAACCAAGATGCCAAGGGCTCCTATGCACGTTCCTCCTCTCTCAACATCTCTCGAATCCCCTTCTCTTTATCCCCAGAGTCACCCCCTGTCCAGGCCACCATGATCTCTCATTCAGACCACTGCACCAGCCCCCTTCCTGGACGCCCTGCTGTCTCCCTCAGTCCCTCTTCTTACTGCAGCTGGGAGGATCTTTTCAAAACACACAAGGAACAAATGAAAGCCTCCCTCTGCGAGCCTGGAAAGTTGAAATCCTCACTGACTCGAAAAACGAACCAACTGGGGCTTTTCAAAAGAATTTGACTCAGAGTCTGTCATACTGAGTGAAGTAAGTCAGAAAGAGAAAGACAAATACCGTATGCTAACACATATATATGGAATTTAAGAAAAAAAAATGCCATGAAGAACCTAGGGGTAAGACAGGAATAAAGACACAGACCTACTAGAGAATGGACTTGAGGATATGGGGAGAGGGAAGGATAAGCTGTGACAAAGCGAGAGAGAGGCATGGACATATATACACTACCAAACGTAAAATAGATAGCTAGTGGGAAGCAGCCGCATAGCAAGATCAGCTTGGTGCTTTGTGACCACCCAGGGGGTGGGATAGTGAGGGTGGGTGGGAGGGAGACGCAAGAGGGAAGAGATATGGGGATATATGTATATGTATAGCTGATTCACTTTGTTATAAAGCAGAAACTAACACACCATTGTAAAGCAATTATACGCCAATAAAGATGTATAATAATAAAAGAAAAGAAAAGAATTTGACTCAGGGCTCTTCAAACAATGAACGGCCTCACCAACCTTGCCACCCCAGGCCCAGGTAAAATGGTATTTGTTGTATGAAAATTTAATTTACAAAATGGATTTACACCAAACCTTAGTTCCATAAATATTTGTGGAATTGAAATGCAAAAACAGGTTTTTAAAATAGCATTTATGGAGTTTCCTCATGCAAGTGGGGGCTTCTCACACTCCCACATCTCATTCACTCCTCTCGGCAAACCAGGCAGGTGGCGCTGATTCCAGTTTCCAGATGAGGCCCAGAGAGGGGAGGTGACTTGTCCCACGTAGCACAGCACCCAGATTAACCCAGAGTGCTCCCAGGCCCTGGAGGCTGTGGTCACAGGGTGCCAGATGGGGCAGAGAAAAGGCGTGGAGCCTCCTGTTCTCCAGCTGACTGGCTGCCGCAGGCTCCGAGGCCCTCAGGGTACGTGGACATAACTTGCCTATTTCTGCTCCCTGCCTCGGCCTGTGCAGTTTCCCTGCTCAGGGTAACCCCTCCCTGGGCTGGTCAAAACCTCGCCACCCTTCCTGGCCCATTTCCAGCACTGAGTCTCCTGCCCGCATCCCCTCGGCCCTGGCTGCCCGCAGCACACCGCCTGCAATGATTTATGGGTGTCTGTGACGTGGCAGTGCCCTCCCCCCTTGTGCTGTGTCCCTCCTGGCTCTTCTACCTCAGGGACCGTGGTTCCTCCGCCTTTCCTGACGGCTTGTGCTCTAGCCCTCAGTCCTGAAGCCACATGACCTTCCGAGTCTCTGTGAGGTCTGGCCTTGCCCCTGAACCTGTCCAAGGCTCATCTCCCCAGCTGCCTCCCAGACCTTCCCCCCATGGGCCCCTCACGCTCCCACATGTGAAATGGACCTCATCACCATCTCCCCCAAACCTGCTCCTCCCTGAAAATACCATGATCCTCCTAAGTCTCCAAGCTAGAAACCTGGCCGTCGCTCTGGACCCCTCCCCACCCCTCAGTCCCCTGCAAGCCCTGCTGATTCTGCCCCGAAATGCCTTCAGACTGCCGCTGCTCTCCACACCACTGCCCTGCGCTCAGCTCAGGCCCCATCTCCCCCTTGGCATTTGAGCAGAAGCCACCGGTCCACCCATCCAGTTTCCCATCATGCACCAACTTCTACTCTCTCCCCTTGACTCATCATCCACCTGCTCCACCCATCCTTCCATCCATTCACTCATCCCCCTCCAATCCACCACCCGTAATTTACCAAGACCTCCAATCCTCCAAGCCATGTGCTGGACATTGTGACACAGAAATGACTTAGGCCCAGTCCTTGGCCTCAAGATGCTCACACTAGAACCGGGTCCTGAAGGATGAACAGGACTCTGTGGAGGGTTAAGGGGAAGAGGGGAGGATATCTAGGGCAAGGAATAAACAACGGCACAGGCATAGGAAGGAGACACCTGGGGTGTCTGAGGAACTTGACCAGACAGGTGAGGAGCGACCCGAGATGAAGGTGGAAGGGTGACCAAGGCCGGCTTTGCAGGGCTCTGCAGGGCCCTTCAAGACCAGGTAAGGAGTCTGTACTTTATCCAAAGCATAGACTCTGGAGCCTGGGGTCAGACCCCTGCTCCACCACCTCATAACTGTGTGACTTAGAACAAATGTCCTCAGTGTTCCCCATCTGTAAAATGGTAAGAGCAATATACCTATTACACAGGGCTGTTGCGAGGAGGAAACGAGCTAATGCATATGTGTATCATGACTCTTAGCACAGTGCCTGGTAAATAGAAAATGCTCAGTAAATATTGTTGCTATTATGTTCATATTATTGTTAATTACTATCCTCTAGCCAGCTGGTGGACAGCGGAGAGTTTTACACAGAGGAAGTGCATGCTAACTCGGACTGCAAAGCGTCCTCCTCCGCAGCTAGGGGCTCAGGAGTGAGCTTCATTGCCCCTGCCCAGCCTCAGCCCCACCAGCTCCAGCCTCGCCCTCTCCTACCGACTGCCCCCAGCCAGGCACGCCCACCAGCCACTGCCCCAGACTGGCCCTCAGTGCCCGGAAGTGCTCCAGCCTGCCTTGCCCCTGGGCAGTTGAGCTCCAAGCTCCAGGAGCCTGGAGGCTCCCCCACTGAGAGCTGCCACGTAGCCGGTTCACTCACTCTTGCACGGGACACCGAGAAGCCCTTTACAAGCTTTTTTCTCTAAGTGTCACGGCTCTGTGCAGGCACACGGTCACCCAGTCTGCAGATGAGCCTCAGGGAGGAGGCGGAAGTCCCTTTGCTTCAGGCTGCACAAGTCGATGGCTGAGCAGGGATCCAAACCCAGGTTGGTCAGGCTCCAGAGCCCCCAGCTCTCTCCCAGAAATCTTGGAGGTAAGCCCCCAAGATGATCAGGGCCTGAGATAGCGCACGGACATGAATTTTCCCCGCACTGAGGAGTGCTGTCCAAGACAACTCTCTGCAGTAATGGAAATGCTCTCAACTGCACTGTCCTATAGTGGCCAAGAGCCACGTGCAGCTACTGATCACCCAAAACGTGACGAGTACAACTAAGGAACTGAACTTTAAATTAAATTGATATCGAAATAGCCACACGTGCTTTGTGGCTACCCTACCGGACAGCACAGGACCAGACAGCTTTTAGCATTCTCAACCCTGAGACTGCATTTCCAGACGCTCACACTGCTTGAGCCACAACTTACGAAACATTGTGTCATTTTATTAGAAAGATTTCCACCACGTACCACCTGGTCCCTGTTTTTACAAACTGAGCCTACCCAGCACCCTCAAGTTAACTGCTTCTCTACAAGTCAAGGTCATTCAAGAACTAGCTGTCAAACTCCTGCTCTGGGCCAGGAACCGAGCCAGATGTGGAAGAATCATGTACCTGTCCCCGTCCTCAAGGATCTCAGTCTGGCGGGGGACACGTCCTACCTTAGGGTCTGTGACGGAAGGGACAGGTGCAAGAGTGAGGTTTATATACAGTCTGGGGAGAACAGGGTGACTCACTCAGCTGGGGGAGTCTCTGGGAAGGCTGTATCAAGGACAGACACTGACAGGGTGTGACAGCACTTTACAGTTTGCAAGGCACATTCACATCCGTTGTCTCATCTGCTCCTCACTCTAGTCCCATAAGGGAGTTCAGGCCTGGTCTGGTTTCTGGTTTTCTGTGTACTGGACTCACATCAGCACCCGCTTCTGGAAGGAGCACTGAATGGGGCCACAGCCCTGAGCCCTGGCATGTGGAAGCCAAGACCTCCACAGTGGGTGAGGGCAGTGTTCCCCTGAATCCTCCACAGAAGCTTCTTGGGAAGGTTCACCCAGCACCCAGCCAGCTGGTGGCCAAATGTGTTTTCATTCAAGGATTTAGAAATCAGATGTTCCCCAAATCCTCCAAAGGGCCAGTCTTGTAAATCCCTAAACTTTCCGGCAGCTCTGACGGGACCCGGTGGCCCCCTCACTGGCCATTTGGCCTCCTCTTGGCGCCCCGAGAGGCCAGGGAAGATCTTTATTTTAATGACATTTCCTCGTAATCCCTTCATTTCTCTTCCGCACTCTCAAGGGGCTGCCGCAGTGACCCGCTCTCTCCTGCCCTACTTTTCCTTTCTCTGAATCCTGGGAGGCATTTCTCTGCACCTCCTGGAGGCGCTCTTGCCCGGGAGGCCCAGGCAGTTCCAATCCTTCCATCACCTCTGTTAACACTGAGCCCAGATGGTCCCTCCTTCAAAGCCTCGTCCAGCCAGGAGACCCCTGATTCCTCACGGTGGCTTTGGAGCAGAGGGCAGGGAACATTGTGCCCCACGAACATTTCTTGAGCCCTTAGTCTGTGTATGGCCCCGAGCTGGACCAAGCTAAGCGAGAAGATGAATTAGTCAGCGGGGGTAGCGAATGTGTGAACAGACATGAGAGGTGGATATGACTGGGCTGCCGTGGAAGGAAGCCCGGGCGTGGCCCACGGGAGCCCCGATCAGCCTGGGGGAATCAGAGGAATATCAAAAAACAGGTGAGCCTCTGGCTAGGCCTTGGAGGACGCACAGGAGTCCAGTGGTGGACAAAGTGGGGAAGAGTGTAAGGAAGAGGGACACAGCGTGCCATGTGGGGGGAACTGGGAGGAATTACGCACAGGTGGGAGCTGATCTGTGTGCTCTGGGAAGAGAGGGTAGAGCAGGAGGGGAGATAGGGTTGGAACTGCAGGTGGGGACTTGATCATGAGGGTCCTGCAGTGTCAATCAGGGAGTGTGGCCTTCACCCTGGGAGCAGTGGGGAGCCCAAGGGCTCATCAAGTTTGGGTGGGAGAAGGATCACCCAGCAGTTCTGTGGGGCAGCCTAGAGGTGGGCGCTGTGACCCACTGATTGCTGACAGTGGTCTACCTAGGGCAGGGGTACTGGGGCTGGGGGACAGCAGACAGATTCAGGAGATATTTAGACTATAAAATCAATCAGACTTGGGGCTGATTAGATGTAGAGGATGAAGTAGAGAGAGGAGTCAGGGATGACGCCTAGGTTTCTATCCTGAGTAACTGGGGTACATATTGAATACTAAGCTTTGGGTTATAACAGAGGTTGACAAACTTTTTCTCAAAAGGTCAATGGTAAATATTTGAGCCTCGTGCACCATTCAGTGTTCCAAAGCTGCCATAGACAATATGGAAATGAATGGGCATGGCTGTGTTCCAGCAAAATTTTTTTACAAGAACAGGCTGGCCATGGCCATACTTTGCCAGCCCGAGCTATAAACAACAACAGCAACAAAACCCATTTTAAGCTGGCTTTAACATAAAGTGGATTAACCCATATAATTGAAAAAGTCCAGAATTGGTGGACTTCAGGCACAGCTCAGTCAGAGTTCCAGTTCCGTCTCATTGATATCTTCTCAACCCAGTACTTCTCCATGCGTCAGCTCCATCCTAAGGCTGGCTTCCCATGTGAGTGCAAACAGCCGCAGCGCTTCCACACAAATCACATGGTCAGGAGCATGAGGACGGAGTAATCTTCCAGCCAAGTCCTAAGTGTCATCTTTATTGGAGTATAATTGCTTTACAATGGCGTTAGTTTCTGCTTTATAACAAAGTGAATCAGCTATACATATATATATATCCCTATATCTCCTCCCTCTTGCGTCTCCCTCCCACCCTCCCTATCCCACCCCTCTAGGTGGTCACACAGCACCGATCTGATCTCCCTGTGCTATGCAGCTGCTTCCCACTAGCTATCTATTTACATTTGGTAGTGTATATATGTCCATGCCACTCTCTCACTTCGTCCCAGCTTACCCTTCCCCCTCCCCGTGTCCTCAAGTCCATTCTCTACCTCTGCGTCTTTATTCCTGTCCTGCCCCTAGGTTCTTCAGAACCATTTTTAAAAATTTTTTTTAGATTCCATATATATGTGTTAGCATACGGTATTTGCTTTTCTCTTTCTGACTTACTTCACCCTGTATGACAGACTAGGTCCATCCACCTCACTACAAATAACTCAGTTTCGTTTCTTTTTATGTTGAGTAATTTGTATTTAATTTTTGATAGTTTGATTAATATGTCTTGGTGTGTTTCTCCTTGGATTTATCCTGTATGGGACTCTCTGTGCTTCCTGGACTTGACTATTTCCTTTCCCATATTAGGGAAGTTTTCAACTATAATCTCTTCAAATATTTTCTCAGTCCCTTTCTTTTTCTCTTCTTCTGGGACCCCTATAATTCGAATGTTGGTGTGTTTAATGTTGTCCCAGAGGTCTCTGAGACTGTCCTCAGTTCTTTTCATTCTTTTTTCTTTATTCTGCTCTGCAGTAGTTATTTCCACTATTTTATCTTCCAGGTCACTTATCCGTTCTTCTGCCTCAGTTATTCTGCTATTGATCCCTTCTAGAGAATTTTTAATTTCATTTATTGTGTTGTTCATCATTGTCTGTTTGCTCTGTAGTTCTTCTAGGTCCTTGTTAAACGTTTCTTGTATTTTCTCCATTGTATTTCCAAGATTTTGGATCATCTTTACTATCATTATTCTGAATTCCTTTTCAGGTAGACTGCCTATTTCCTCTTCATTTGTTTGGTCTGGTGAGTTTTTACCTTGCTCCTTCATCTGCTGTGTTTTCCTGTCTTCTCATTTTGTGTTTGGGGTGTCTTCTCTTACTGTGTTTGGGGTCTCCTTTTCATCAGCTGCAGGTTCGTAGTTCCTGTTGTTTTTGGTGTCTGTCCCCAGTGGCTAAGGTTGGTTCAGTGGGTTGTGTAGGCTTCCTGGTGGAGGGGACTGATGCCTGTGTTCTGGTGGATGAGGCTGGATCTTGTCTTTCTGGTGGGCAGGACCGCGTCTGGTGGTGTGTTTTGGGGTGTCTGTGACCTTATGATTTTAGGCAGCCTCTCTGCTAATAGGTGAGGTTGTGTTCCTGTCTTGCTAGTTGTTTGGCATAGAGTGTCCAGCACTGTAGCTTGCTGGTCATTGAGTGGAGCTGGGTCTTAGCGCTGAGACGGAGCTCTCTGGGAGAGCTCTCGCCGATTGATATTATGTGGAGCCGGGAGGTCTCTGGTGGACCAATGTCCTGAACTAGGCTCTCCCACCTCAGAGGCACAGGCCTGACACCGGCCCGAGCACCAAGACCCTGTCAGCCACATGGCTTTTCACTCCCTTTAACACAATGCTGACTTGACTCAGACTCAGATCCCCTCCTGGGGCTACACACGCCTCTGGGTGACGCCAGATGGCAGAGCTCCTGGTCTCCACGCCTCCTTCATGGTGGTCTTTCCGGATGCAGCCTGGCGAGGGTTGCCGTCAGCTCCTTTGTCCGAGGGAAATCGTTCACGCCAGGAGCTTACCGACTCTCGGGCCCCATGTTTAGTGTGGGCAGCTGTGCCCGGAGGCCCATCTTGGGCTCAGAGGCACCGGCGTCCTAAGTGTCACTCTGATTGGACTTACTTATGTCATATGCCCATCCAGGAACCAGTCACTGTGCCTGGGGGATGGAAAACACCGATTGGCTTAGCCTGGCTCATGTGCTCTATCCCTGAGTGGGGGAGGTAGAGTCAGTGTCCAGGAAACCATGTGGTCTCCCAGTGAAAATCAGGGTTGGCAGGATGGTGGAAAAAAGGGAGGAATGCAAGAAAAGCAAAAGCACATGCCCCTCCAAAGACTTGTACGTGAATATACATAGCAGCGTTATTCATAATAGCCCCAAATCCAAATTCCCATCAATCAGTGAACAGATAAACAAAATGGCATATATCCATAAGATGAATACCACTCAGCACTAAAAGGGAAAGAAGTACTGATATATGCAACAACGTAGATGAACATAAAAAACAATATGCTGAGTGGAGGAAGTTAGACACAGAGACTACATATTATGTTTCCACTTATAGGAACCTTCTAGAAAAGGTAAAACTAGAAAACAGATCAGTGGTTGCCTGGGGCCCGGGATGGGAGTGGGGATCGACTGCAAATGTGCACAAGGGGATTTGGGATTGTGGTAACTATAAGTTTATTAAATCTCATCCAAATGAATAACATAAGTAAACTTTAGGGTATGCAAATTATACCTCAATAAAGCTGTTTTTAAAAAAGGCTGATGGGGGCAAAGAAGATGCTATGGCTATTAGGGTCCACGCAGAGAACGATGGTGCCACTCACGAATCAGGGGACAGAGAGGCAAGGGCAGGCTTGAGGGCAAATGCTGAGGTCCCTCTGGACAGGCTGAGCAGGAGGTGCTTCTGGGACATCGGGAGTGCCATCCAGCAGAGCTCCGGGTAAAGGGAGGGGATGGAGCTGGGGGTCTGGGGGATGGTGGGTGTTCAGAAGGACACTGAAGCGGTGGCAGTGGATGAGTCCCCCCGAAAGGGTGTGGTCTGAGAAAAGAAGGCTGCCACGATAGAGCCCTGAGAAGCAGAAACATCTCGTGGACCAACAGAGGAAGGGAAACCGGCAAAAGCATGAGATACTTTGATAGCCAGAGAAGCTAGCAGAGGTCCCAGTCAGGGCACGTGCCAATGCCCAGAGGACAACGACCACGGAAGGGTGAGATGTGATCCAGGCTGCAGTGGGTGAGGAATACAAGGGGTCAGTGAGCATAGTCAACAGCGCTGAGAAGCTCAGCTGGCGAGGGAAGGAGGAAGCGGAGTAGCTGCGGGCAGGGCGGAAACCAAAGGCCGAAGCAGTGAGCACAGTCCACACTCTTGATAGGTGTGGCTGGGAAGAGGAGGAGACAGGCGGTGTGGGGCGGCTGCAGCCACTCCAAGGTCCATGACACTCCTGGAACCGGGCCACCTGCCCGTCACCCACACCGCCACGCCCCATCAAGCCACCCCAGCTACTCACACTGGGGAGACACAGCTCTTGCTGGGGCTGGCTCCCAACCTGCCCTGGCCACTGTCCGCTGACCAGCAGTGTGGCTGCATCTCAAGTGTGGCCGGGCTGGACATGGAGGTGACGGCATTTAATGGAGCAGAGGATGGCTCTCGGGCATCGCTCCGACCTTTTCTCCAGACCACACCCACAGGGTCCTGGCCCTCGGAGACAAATTCTGGGAGTGCTTTGTGTGACAGCTTTGTGTGAAATGTCAAGTGGGAGGGAATTCCCTGGTGGTCCAGTGGTTAGGACTCAGCGCTTCCACTGCCATGGCCCGGGTTCAATCCCTGGTCAGGGAACTAAGATCCCACAAGCCATGCTACAGCCAAATAAATAAATAAATAAATAAATAGAGGGTTAAAAAAAAAAAGAAATGTCAAGTGGGAGAAACTTCTCGACACTACCTTCACTTTAGGTCTGGGCATCACCCCCCCCCCACCTGATAACCCAGATGCCCATCAGCCCGGGGGGCATGAGACTGGTACCGGTCAGCCTATTTTTCCAATTCTACACACAGCTATCAGCTGGCTCCTCCCCACAGCCCTGACAGGTTGTCATCATTACATCCATCTGGCTGACAAGGAGAATGAGACTCAGAGAGGTTGAGTGGCTCAGCTAAGGTCACACAGCAAGTGAGTAGCACAAGTGGGTTTGGCACCCAGGTCAACCTGCCTCAAGAGCCTGCCCCCTTTCCCCCACTGACCCTTGACAAAGGGTGTGGAAAACAAAAGAGGACGGCAGGAGGGGTGGGGGAGGGGAGGCCGGAGTTCTGAATGGCAAAGTGGTGAACCAGGTTGGAACCCCAGTTCTGCCCCAGCTCCTGGGGCCAGGGTGAGTCACTCTCCCACACAAGGCCTCAGTTTCCCTAGCTGTACAATGGGCTCTTAGGTCCCTTGTGGCTGCCGCATGCTGAGTTCTGTGACCAGGTGCTTATCGGAGACACTTCTGCCCTTTATGGTAGAAACAAAAAAACGCCCCTGGGAAGGTTAGCAGCAGGGAAAGGCCATGGTGGGGGGAAAAGGGTCTCCTCTACCAGGCCGGGCCCTGGAGGAGCTGCACCCAGGGAATATGGTCAAGCCCAGCCTATATGCTGGCTCAGCACTTCGCTGGGACAAAGGTCCAGCCTGATATCATTGTGCCTCTTGCAGGAGCTGCCCCGTCTCAGTCATCCCAGCAGGACCTGCCACGGCTTTGCATGAGTCTCTCCTCCTTTCAGCTGTGGCCTCCCTGTCTGCAATCCTCCAGTGAAGGAGCTTCTCCAGGCCAGCTTTCTCCCCACCCTCAGCTCCCCTGCCCACCCCTCCTCCCTGCTTCCACAACTGCAGGCCCTCTGGAGCCTCACGGCTGCCCTAGTGTCTCCACGGGCGATGCCTGAAGTCAGAGAGTCAAGACCTTCCAAAAGGAATCAGAGTCCCAGAGAGGGTAGGTGCCTAAGCAAGGCCACACAGCAGACACGGGGGGCCAGCATGGAACCTGGGCCTCCTGACCACTCAGCTCATTTCTGTGACACCTTCCAATGGTTTTTATGATAGAAAATATTTTATTCTTCTTTATGTCTTTGTGTTATGTGTATAACTCAGACCCACATCCTGATTTTCAGTTCACCAGACATATTTACAGTCACTCAAATGCTACTCCCTGAAGTGGCCATGGCTCAGTCCCCTTTCTGCCCACACAGGTGACCTCACCCAGCCTTGTGGCTTTTAACACCCTCTCTCTCTCTGCCCCTCCCTCCTCCTCTTCCGTCCTCCTATTCTCTCTCTCCTCACATTCAATCCATCAGGAAATCGTGTTGTCCCTACCTCCAAAACATCTCCAGAATCCAACCACCCCTTGCCACCTCCACCTCTGCTACCTGGTCCCACCCACCATCGTCTCTCTCCTGGATTAGAGCTGTAGCCTCCCCATGGCCTCCCTGCCTCCACCCTTGATCCCTTCAGCCTGGTCTCCACACAGTAGCCAGAGGATGCTGTTAAGATGCAAGTCTCTGCTCAAAGCCCTCAGGGCTCTCACCTCACTAGTAGTGAAAAGACAAAGACCATGCCTTGGCTTATAGGGCCAAACACATCTGGCCTCCATGTGCCCTCTGACCTCATCTCCTACCACTCTCCCCATCAAGTACCCTCTGTTCCCCCTATACTGGCCTGCCAGCTGTTCTTCCGTCACAATCCACTCCCACCCCAGGCCCTTTGCACTTGCTGTTTCCACCACCTGGAGCGCTGCTCCTTGGATATCCACACGACTCCCACCCTCCCTCATTTCTTTGAAGTCTCTGCCAAAAGTCACCTCCTCAGAGAGGCCATCCTGGACCTGGACCCCCCTGTCTAACCGTGCTCTCACTCTCTGTCCCTTTGCCCTGCTTTATAGCATGCAACATCCCCCGGATTCTAGTACATCATATGTACTGGTTGGTTCGATGAGTCCCATCCCGAAAGTAAGCCCAGCAGGGGAGACACTATCTCTTTTCCTTACTGATGTATCTGGAGCCCCCAGCCCAGTGGCTGGGACACAGAAGATGCTCAATAAATACTTATGACAGGATGAGCCCTAGCACCTGCCCTAATGTCTTTTTTTTTTTTTTTGCAGCACGAATATCAGTCATTTATTGACATTTAACATTATGAACACATAATGGAAAAATGCTCCTCAAAAGAGGAAGGTGAACTTTGACTGTCAATAGGACAAAGCTGTCTTCAAAAGACAGAGAGGTGGAAACTAGGTTCACAGCTGGGTTTCGAGTCCCTGAGGATGGAGCTCGTCCATGTATGTGCATCCACAGGCGCAAGGTGTCGGAGGAGGAGGCCCAGGAATGTCTCCAGCTGCTTCTTTGACCTGTAAGCGATTAGTCCTCCCTTGTTGGCCCACTGGTCCACTCCAGCAGCGCCTCTGTTTCCCACGTGGTACACCAACTGTGGCAAGTCAAGCCGCGAGTTGGGGTTTCTTTCCAAGAACCCTTTTAAGTCCACCATTCCCCCACCCGTGGCCCTGAGGATGGCGTGAGCAGCACAGAGTCCCACTTGAACGTGGTATCTTCTGAGAAGATGTAAATGTCAACAAGGCCGAGGACAACACAGAGGCTCTTGTAACCAGCCCCAGCTGCCCGGAATATGCGCTCTCCACACGCACGTGACAGTGCGGCCTTGATGGTCTCCTTTTCACTTGTATTAATGACATCTGAGAATGGGTGGGAGCATTCCGCCTCAGAGCTGGGGTTTTGGGTCACTTGGCTCTGCGTTTCACTGCTGTTTCTTGGAGAGACGGGAGGCAGAAATGAATGGATATTGGTCCCCATGTAAGAAAGGCCCCAGTAGCACTGTCCTTTCCACCTGAGGGTGTTTAGGTCTTGTGATACAAAAGGTTGGTTGATGACTCCCATCAGGGGCACCCCTGTCTGTATGTCATAGACACCAATTAAAATAGTGACACACTGAAGTCCACTGGGGAAGACTCCTTGGTTGGATTTAATGTCAGCAGAACCTTTTATATACTGATAAGTTGAATCTATAGGATCCACCCAAACTCCCAAAGTGTCCTGCGGAATGTTGATCTCTATTGCATCCAGAGCTGGGTCACTAAAGACAACGTCCTGATGTACAACCTTGGCTAATGCTTCAGATGCCAACTTGTTACCATTAAGGACTTTGTTGAGAAGATCTACTGTTTCTTCCACTGTTGGACAAAGTCTCATGATAATCTTTTCCCCCAAATCATTTGTAAACTCATTGGATTCTTCTCCAAAAAAATTTTCCCCCAAGCCTGGAAACTTGTTCTCCGTATCCTGTTTTATAACTTCTTGTACCAGTACATCAGCCAGGGGCTTGAAATCAACTGCAAACTTCTTGTTCTTTTCTCCCTCTTTCTTTTCTTCTATCAGCAGCTGGAAGAGGGCTTGCACGCCCGGGCAATGTTGGCAGCTTTCTCAGAGACACAGAGCAGCTCCCGGAGGATACCTGACATTTCTGAACCTGGCTTTTCAGTTGCAGCGTCTGGTGGAATCGACACCCACCCTCCGGGCCATCAGCTTAAGCAATATTAAATAACATCTTCCTTTGGTCATTTGAATTTAATCCTGTGCAATTTGTTACAACTCTCATTCGCATCAAGGGAAACCTAACCATCATCACTCTTCCAGAGAGGCGATGGGTGCGTGCTGGTCGCCCAGCCTGGGGACCTGGATCCGAGCAGGAAGGGAGGCTGTGGCGTCGAGGCGAGGGGGGCGTAAAGAGGAAAGCGTATCACCTAAGCCGGGATGCGGAGCCCACTGCCCTAATGTCTTGTAGGGCATCTGCCGTTTACAGCATCATTACAATGACATGCCAGGTCCTGCCAACGGGCAGAGCTGACACGAAGATCAGGGTAATCCCAGCAGCAGCAGGTGCTACTCGCTCCTCTGTGCCATGTAATCGGGTCTCCCTAACTCTGCGAACCCTCTTCCATTATCCCCATTTTACAGAGGGAACTGTAGGCTCTGAGAGGCAAAATGACTTGCCTGAGGTCAGAGAGGCAGCATGCATTAGAGTTGGCATTAAAATCTAGATCTGTTGGGCCCACAGACACGCCACCACAACTCTAGCTTCCCTGGCCTGGCATCTGAGCCCTCAGGTCTTCAGGGTTCCTGAGTTAGGGGCGCATGGTGCTGCCAGGTGACAGGTAGGGTGAAGTCACCCTGATGGGAACAGTGCCCCCCTCTCCCCGCCAGACCAGCCTCTGGGGGCAGCAGAGGCCTCACGCCCAAAGTAGGAGGGGCCAGGCATCAGTGACTACATCCCTCTCTGGCCTCTCCAAAGGGGAGACAGAGCCCTCAGCACACGTCACCTCCCTGCCATCTGCTGCTGGGACGCACTGAGTAATCATCTACTGTGTGCAGAGGTCTGTGCTGACACCGTGGGAACAAAAGAATGTCATCACCCACTCCCTCCCCACCTGCTGGTACTGTGGGCAAGCAAGCCCCTTGTCAGCCATCATATCATCTGATCGCCCCATAGAAATAACAGCTGAGTAATATCAGGCCCATTTTACAGGCCAAGAAAGTGAGGCCCACTTTTTGTCAAGCACCTGCCAATCCAGGTATCTAAAGAAGCTGAATTCTGAGTCTCAGAAGGGTCAGGACGGGGCAGGTGCTGGCATGAAGAGAGAATGTCCCCAGGGCCAGGATGATGGCTGAGATCGCAGGAGGCCACCCCACTGCCCTGCCCAGGAGGGACTGTCTTCACCACAACCCAGGCACTTGCTCAAGTCCCACAGCCCCGAGAAACTCATCCACTACCTCGTCTCTGCCCCCCGCATCCACAGGGGAACTGCCTCTCCAGCACATAAGCAACTGGTGCCAATGGTGGGATGGAGCCAGCCAGGCCCAAGGTCAAATTGAGCAAGGGGGACAGACCAGGCTGTGCACATGCCAACGTCCTGCCTCCCTGTGCAGATCACTTTCCTGTCCCCAGGCACCTCCTTCAGAGATGCAGCTGGGGAAATCACGCAGCCGCCCAGGACTCCCATGCTGAAAATATGGCAACTGTGAGATGCTGACACTCTTGTTCGCTTGAGGATGGGGGGCTGGCATGAGCACCACTGTGCCCGTTGGGGCTGCTCCTCCAGGGGCAGGAAAGTGGGGCTAGGGTGGGGAGGATGTCGGTATGAGGAAGGCGGCCACCTCCTGGGGATACCGGAGATGCTGCTCTCCCAGAAGCACCTTAGGGAATTAAGCTTCCCAAGAAATAGCAATTATTGATAGATGCAATGACTGTATAATTTATCTTCCAAACCAAGAGCTTATAAGATTGAAAGGGAAGCTGTTAATAATTACTCCAGAACTGACCTGGGAAAATCATGACATGGGCACATTAATTACTGAACACCTACTATGTGCCAGCATGAACCCTGGATACTTTGCGGGCATCATCAATCTTTATCCTCATAATGACCCATGAAAAGGCACTGCAGCCATGCTGGCCTCCTCCCTGTTCCTCTGTCATGTCTTGAGTTCCTACCACGAGAGCCCTTGTCTTGGGCTAAAGTACTGAAAGGTCCTGTTACAAGACACACCCCCTCACTGCCAGGACCCCATTCCCACCATAATCAACCCATTTTCAGCCACTGTGACTTCCCATTTCATAGGGAACAGACTTCAAGGTCAGGGTATGGATGAGAAAGAGGAGAAAGTGAATGGGGAAGACCTGGGGCTGGGAAGGAGGATAATT
Organism: Leucopleurus acutus; assembly: GCF_964270905.1. Lineage (NCBI taxonomy): Eukaryota > Metazoa > Chordata > Mammalia > Artiodactyla > Delphinidae > Leucopleurus > Leucopleurus acutus. The sequence goes on along the minus strand of NC_139158.1, from coordinate 64,950,807 downwards.
GGGGTCAGGGGTTGAATAAATGGGTCCTAAGACCTTGTAGTGATGGAAGGAAGACAGAGAAAGGAAGTGAAAGGACTTGGATAAGGTGTAGCCTTCGAGGTCCTTGGTGAGCCGCATAAACTCCACCCACTTCTCTGAATACATCATCTACTAGCTCATCGCACACCACACACCAGGCACAACCTGTTTTTCCTGCCTCCACCACTTTGCGTGTGCTGCTCCCCCATCCATGATTCCATCTGCCAATCTCAGCTGGGCAACATCCTCCCCACTCTTCAAGGCCTGCTTGAAACACCACTGCCTCCAGGAGGCCTTCCCTGATGGCTCCTCTTTAGGGTTTACCCCTCCCTCCCCTGGGCTCAGCACCTGTTCAGGCTTCCAGTGTCTGTGGAGCGAGGCCCGAGGCCCTGCTAAGGGTGAACAGGGCTGCCTTAGCAGCCCACCAGCCCGTGCTTGCAGGGCAGTTCATCACCGAACCCCTCTAGGCAGCCACAACGGTCTCCCACCAGTGATGACAAGCGTGGGGTGCTCATAAAGATGCAGACCCTGGACTCTGCCCACAGAGGTGCAGACCCCAGGAATCTCGACGGGGCCAGGAATCTGAAGTGTCAAGTCTCTCCAAGGGATTTCAGTATGTGCTAAATTTCAAGGCCCTCTAACAAGGCAGGTGAGGAGTAAATATCTGCTGGAATGAAAAACGTCTGCCCCTGATGTCCTGAAGGAAAGCCCTCCTGGAGTGCCTGCAAACGAGCAACAAAGACAACAGCTGACATTGGCTGGCGCTTGCCACCCACAAGGCTCAGTGCTCCTACTAACTGGGCAAACGTGCAAAGCAACCCCATGAGGCCGGTGCCATCGTTCTCCCCATCTCACAGATGAGGAAACTGAGGCTCACAGAGAAGTGACCTGCCTGAGGTCTCAAACCCAGTAAGTGGCAGAGCTACGATCTGAACCCAGGACAACTGGCCCCAGAGTCTACACCATGGTGACCACTGTGGTGTGCACTGGCCCTGGGATATGGCCACGAACAAATGACCCTGGCCCCAGTTTGCCTGCCAGCAGGGAAGAAACACCAAACACGCAAAAACACATACTTTTAAATTATGGCACATATGAGGAAGGAAAAGAATCAATGCTTCCAGAAGACAACTGCAGGAGGGCTTATTGCAGATCTCCCTGATGATTGCCCTTTGCCTCAATTTTCTCATCTATATAATGGAGGAGTGGGGCCAGCTGATCCCTGGAAACTTTCCAGCTAGCACATCCCAGGAATCCAGCTTTCCTTCCTCTGGGCCTTGGTTTCCCCATCTATACAGTGGGCTGGAGGGAGAGCTGAGTCAGTGGCGACCCCTTCAAACTCAGCTCCTGGGTTTCCCAAGGCCAAGTCACCCGGAGTTTCCTAGAGCCAGGTCTTCAGGTGTGCAACCGCCACCTGTTGCCATGGCAACGCTAGAGCCTAGGATGGGCATGCGGTGATGCTGGGACCTGGAAGTGGCGCCCTGGCTCCTTCCCTTCTAGGAAGGCGAGCCTCTGTATCCAGTGGACTCATTGAGCCAGGGGAAGGGGTGGACCCTTGGCTTTGCTGGCTCATCTAGAGCCCTGCTATCTCCATATGGTGAGGATGAGGGTCCCACCCCGCTGAAGACGACCTGCCATCCAGGGCCCCAGCCACAGCTGAGAGCCATTTCGTTCTTCTCAGGGCCCGGTGGTCACTGGGCTCTATCCATGGTGCTGAAACCCCAGCAGCTCTCCTAAGACAGGGTTCCCTTTAGCAAACACTCCCAGGAGCTGACTCTGCTGGGGTTTGGGAATTCAAGAAGGAAGATTAGTACCTGGGGACAGGCAGGGAGCCATGGCCAGTCAGGCTCCACACTTCCCAGCAGTGTCATCTCAGGATGGCCCTTTGCCTCTCTGTGCCTCAGTTCTGTCGATGTAAACTGGGGACAATAAGCGTTCTGACCTCATGGATCTGCAGTGAAGAGTGAACGCACAGAAGTATGTGGTGCATGGAGGGGCCCGATGAATGCTAGCTACTAATGTTAGATTGTGTGCGTGTTATTATTCGTGAGGCTAACTATGACTGGGTGCCTGTCGTGTGCCCGGTCTTCCAAGAATTTTACCTGCGTCTACTCACAGAAGTCCTGCAAAGTAAGGACTAAAATGAGGATAAGAATACAGACATTCTGGGACTTCCCTGGTGGCCTAGTGGTGAGGATTCCTGGCTTTCACCACCGTGGCCCGGGTTCTACCTCCAGTCAGGGAACTGAGATCCCTGTACGACACTCAGTGCACCAAAAAAACAAAAACAAAAACAAGAAACATTCTGAAGCTCAGAGAGGTGAAGTTAGCTGCTCAAGATCACACAGCTAGTGAAGTGGAGAGCAGAGATTCAGACCAATGGGCCTTTAAAATCACCAGATCTATCCCACTCCACTTCAGCTGTTCAGATGGGAAAACTGTGGACCAGAACCAGAGAGGGACCTGACTTACCACAAGTCCCCAGAAAACCCAGGGTCCCATCTCCCAGTGCAGATCTCTTCTCACTGCTCCAAACCAAGTTCCCCGTGGCAAGGTGAACAGGACTCCCCCATGCCCACAGCAGCCGGCACTGCTGTCAGGCAGCTCCCTCCAAGGTGATCCCTTTGTTCTGCTGGAGGGTCCTCTGCTAAAAGCAGAGACATGAAGTGGCCCAGAGACAACATGTGTCAGCTGCAGCCATGGGCCAGCGGCCACTCACTGCCCGCCAGTGCCCTTGCCAGCAGGCATCTAAGTGCCAGGAAGAGGGCGGGCCAGGGCAGCACTGCTGGGGCCCCTCCAGCTCTGGCCTGGTTTTCCAGCAAAGAGGAGGTCCAGACATGCACCCAAGCTGCTCCCGTCCCCAATTCCCTGCTGAGTGTAGTGTGTGCGCACGCACATATGCACATGCACGCACATATGCACGTGCACGCACATATGCACGTGCAGCTATAGTTCAAATCCACCCAACAGAGGGCTCCCGGTAGCCTCAAAACCCCAATTGTTTTCCTTTAAGGAGGCCCGGCCTTGACCTCTGGTGGGGGATAAGGGGCAGGGGAGGCATTAAAGAGTGGGGGGACCCAGAAACCTGGCTTCCTGTCCCAGCTCTGCTCCTTCCAAGCTGGGTGACCTTGAGCAAGTCAAAAAGTTGTCTGATGTGGTACTGCCTGTACAGAAGGGGCGTCCTTGGCCCTAGAGTAGGGCATCAAGGGGATCATGGATTGGAATGGGTTTTGAGACATTAGAATTGGCTGCTGCCCACACAGTGGTGAGAGGCTTAAAGGAGAATCCCAGGGATAAATCCCAGCTCCACGGTTGGGTCCTCCTTGGTTGCCTTTGCCCCAGAGTCGGCAGCAGCCAGCATCCCAGGCTCCCCATTTCCCCGTGGGCCCCTCCAATTCACTTTTCACATAGAGGCAGGAGGGGTCTTTGGAAAATGTAAAGCAGAGCTGTTCACATACCTCCAGAGCCTTCCCAGTGCACTTAGGAGGAGGCCCGAACGCCTGGCTGGGACTTGGAAGACCCCTCGGGGGTCTAACCAGCTCCCGCTCTTCTCACCAGCATCACTAACCCTGCCCCTCCCCCTCAGCCCCCGTGGCCACCCTGCCCTACTCGCTCTTCCCTGAACGCACCAGCCCGTCTCACCTCCGAGCTCATGCCTGTGCTGGTCCCCTCACTCGGCGCACTCTCTTCCTACCTTCACACAACTGGCTCCCTCTCATGCCACAGGGCTTAGCCAAAAGGTCACCTCCTCTGAGCGGCCTTCCCTGACGTCTAAAGTACCTCCCAGCACCGCACACCAGCTCTGGCTTTTGGTTTCTGCTGCCAGTTAGAGGGAGAAGCCTCTTTGCTGGCAAACGACAAGGGTACAAAATGGGTGTGCCAGGCAGCTTGGGGCACACAAGTGGCAGAGTAACAAGTCCTGACATTGAGGAATCCCTCTGCTAAGTGGCCCTGGGCATGTCACCTGCCCTCCGTGGGCCTCAGTTTCCCCACCAGGACCATGGGTCAGAGGAGTCAGTCTCTGAGCCCCTTCTAGTTGGCTGTGGTTGCCTCCATCCAGGCCCCACCCTGCTTGACCCATTTTTCTGAGGCTTCTCTGAGCTCAGACAGTTGCTTCCTGAGGGGCCCAAACCCATAAATCACAGATAATTTCACCAAGTGCGGCGGCTGCTGGCGCCCGGGCATCTCGTGGCCATTACTCAACATCGGCGGGACTGAGGCTATTGCCAGGCGGCTTTGGCCTTCAAGGTTAGGGTGCTTGCCAATCTAAGACTTTAGCCCCCAACAGACTCCCCTTGTCCTGACAGGTCCCCCGCCCAGCCGCACCCACGTGCCCACCCTGTTGACCGTTCAGTCAACAAGTGCTCCCATTACTCCCTCTGGAGGCAGCCCCTCAGCTTCCCAGCTCCTCACAGTGTGCAAAGACTGGAGCCATCCTGCACCTGCCGTTTATCAAAAAGGAGTCTGAGGCCCAGAGAGGAGGAGTGACTTGCCCAAGGTCACACAGCAAGTGTGTGGAGGCCCCTGGCCATAAAACTTCTGTTTTGGCCCCTTTCACCAGGGAGACCCCAGCCCAGGGAGAAGGCATGCAGGGCCACCGCCCAGCTCCATTCAACCCTGGGAAGACCCCAACTGGCTGTTGTGCCTGTGTTCACAGCCCCCTCTCCGACCTCAGGGGTCTGCTCCAGCTGCCAGGGGCTCCTGGGAAATTAAACCTCTTGTCCCGACATCCGGATCCAACAGGCTGTCTCCGTTCCCACTCTTCAATCTGCTTAAAGTAATGAGGAGAAAGCCTAATGAGGTGTTCCCGGGGAGCTGAGCCCGTACTACCAGGAGGCAGGAAGCAGGGAAACTGTCGTGGTGCCCACTGGGTGCTGAGGACGATGCCCCAGTAGCATCCGAAAACACTGGGAGGCGGAAGCTGGGGTGACAGGCTGGCTCTTCCCTCAAAGTCTGGGTGGCCCTGGGAGAAGCCTGTCTTCCCGTCCATTCACCCAGCCAATATCTATCAAGCACCTACTGTGTGCATTAGAGCAGAGGGAGTGACGGGGGGGAGCCCAGTGGCCTATATGGAAGTGCAGGCTCTGGGCAGACTGCCCAAGACCAAATCCTGTCTCCTTCCTGCAGGCGCGTTCCTCATCTCTAAAACAGGAGCGATGGAAACTGTGCCTGTCTCAAAGGGTTACTGAGGGATCAAGGCCTCTGGAGGGGTTTGCACTGTGCCTGGCATGGAGTACTTGCTCGGTAAATGCCGGGTATTTCTATTGTCATTGTTGTTCTACGGCAGGTGCTGGGTTAGAGCCCTGAACGGGACGGATGTGGACTTGGAGCTCACAGAGCTTACCTTTCAGCAAAGGGGAGAGACAAAACTGGTAAAAAAAACTGTTATAAATCGTGATAAGTGTCCCAAAGGCATGGGACAGAGAAAACCAGGGGGCCAAGACAGGGTTACAGAGGGCCCCTCTGAAAAGGACAGCAAGCTGAGAATCTTGATGGATAAGAAGGAACAGGGAAGGGTTTCAGGGACAGGAAAGCGCCAGGCAAGAGCCCTGGGGCAGGGAGCAGCTCGGTGCAGCGTTCAGGGACCTGAAAAGAGGGCTGTGTAGGCAGAGGACTGAGCAGCGGGGCGCGTGTCCCCTCTCTGAGCCTCAGTTTCCCTCTCTACGCAAAGAGGGTGACGGAAATGCCCCAGGTTCTCCTAGGAACTACCAAGGAGCAGACGAATTGCTCCAGGAGGAGCCTGGGGGAGCAGTGGGAGGAGCTTGGGGAGGTCTGGCTCGAACTGCTCTCATGTGACCTTGACCAGTCCCCTTCCCCAGCCCCTGGGGCTGACTCAAAGCGGGGAGGGGTGCCTGACTCACTACTTGGGTGACAGCTAATAATGCTACCCCCTCCACCCACTGAATCGCAGCCCCTGCATCAAAGCACTTTGGCTCCTGACCCCCTCACCCATCTGCCTACTGACCGCCCCCTGAGGGGCCAGACCTAGCCGCGAGGACCGCCTGGGGTCTCACGGGAGGCTGGAGGGGGGCGCTGTCTGGGAAGCAGCTTCTCCTCTCTCTTCTCACTTTTCTCAGCCCTGCCCCCTGGGGACTCACAGTCAGGGGCCCGGGTGGGTGTGGCCACAGGGACCGAAGTGCCTCAAGACCAGCGGAAACCCCTGGGTGCACTCAGGGGTGCACTCAGCTGGGTGCACGTGTCCAAGGCACTGGGCCTGGGGCTGGTGACGTAGGGAGCCCTGGCTTCCTCCCTGAGCTCCCCCACCCCCCCCACATGCCCCACGGAGCGTGAGTCACTGAAGTGAAGCCGGCCACATGCAGGCGAGTCACAAGATGGGGCCTAGCCCTCAGCGTGTGTGCGGGCGTCCCAGGGACACCCCTCTCCCGTACCATCCCCACTTCCTGAACAGCTGGGATTTCCTGAGAGAGGGAGGGTGTGCAGGGACTGGCGGGCGGCCAGAAGGGAGGAGCTGACCCTGGGGACTGGGGGGCCCGCACCCCTACTTGGGGTTCCATTTCCAGAAGGTGAGGGGGTTGGGATCTTAGGCCTCCCTCTACCAGAGAGAGGAGACACCACCCCCCACCTTCCCCTCCCCTGAGTGATTAGCATATTCATGAGGGTTGGCATGAACATGAATATGCTAATCAGACACCACTGGCTACTCCCGGTTCCTTGCCTTCCCTGCTCCTGCCTCCAGCTCTGCTGTGGCCACAGGCTCCCTCCCCCCTCAGCCTCATCCTTCTCGCTCTCACTCCCCTGGCTCACCGCGCGCCAGCCTCGCAGGCTTTTCCCGGGTTCGAACTTGGCCTGCTTGCTCCTGCCTCAGCACCTTTGACATACTGTTCCCCCTGCCCTTCCGTCCGTCTCCACGTGGGTAGCTGTCACTCATCAGAGCTTAGCTCGACTTCCCAACCCCCGACTAGGTTGGGACCCTCCACTTTATCGCACAGTTGCATTTATTTATTTTTGTGGTAACTGGATGAGAACTGTCTCCCCCACTGGACGGGCTCCCTGAGGGCAGAGGCCAGTCTGCTCAGGGCCTTGCACACAGGTGGTGCTCGATACATGTTGACTAAATGGGTGATTTTTACTATTGTTCCAGCAGACTCCAGATGGGCCTCCCTGCCTCCCCCTCGCACTCGTGGCTGATTCTCCGCCAGCACCCAGCTCTGAGCAGACAGTGCTTCCCACTGCACACACAGTCTAAGAAGTGGACGCCTCAATCCTCTGACCCTCCCGCTTCCTGGACAGCTGAGGCCCCTGAGGCTCAGAGGCGTAAACCACCAGCCTCCACGATGCGCGGGCTGCGGAGCCCAGGGCAGGAACTCAGGCCTGCCAGACCCCCAGTTCCTGGACAGAGTAAGGGCCTCTGGGTGCCACACGGCGTCACCAGCTCCCCTCACACCTGAGCCCAGGTGGAAGGCAACACCAGCCTGGGCCTTCTTCCCCTGGGAGAGGCACAGAGGGTAGAGGAGCGGGCCCACCTGTGGGCCCTCACGGGACACAGCGGGGAAGGGAAGGCTGGGCTTAAAACACCCCTGCGTGGAAGCTCCTCCTTCGGAGGGGAGGGGTTATCACTACAACTCCTACCTCTGCTGCCGCAACCAACCCTTAGGGTCCCAGAGCCGGGAAATGCCAGAGGAGCCCAACCCCCACCCTCCAGCTCCCAGTAGCCTCGAAACAGAAGGGGCTGCTGACCCACCTTCCCCTCAGGCGTCTCTGTTCACGGCTGAAAGGCTCAAGCCTCCCCTCTACCTGGACTTCCCTCCCCTCCTTCCTCAACTGCTAGGGGATGCCTGATCATCCTTCAAGACCCAAATCTGGACTTTCTCGGAGCCCACCCCTAGCAGTCCCAGCGGCCTCCACTGCACCTACAGCTGCCCTCTGATCCCTCCCCACAGCATGGCGCTGGACCCAATAATGTCACTTGAATGAATTCTTGGGTGACTGGGCAGTAACTCCTAAAACACTCCATGGGTTCTCGCTTTGCCCTCAGGCCTGGAACATGTCTGACCTCCCATGGGCGTCTGAATAAAAAAATGTGGGGCTTGAATCTGGGCCCTGTCCATTGGGCAAGTAATTTAACCTTTCTGGGCCTTACTTTCTAATTTGCAAAATGGGTTTAGTCATCCTGATTGAGAATGTGGGAAACGCTGTAGCTACTGAGTCTTACCCACCTCCTCTCCCCCATGTTCCCAGCTCCCCTTTTTTACCCCCAAGTCCAAAAGCTTCCAATGGATTAGCTGTTAAGGGGAGGCAGGGGTGTGGGCACAGCAGGGAGAGGGCAGAGACAGAGACTAGGTGCTGGTGGGGTGTCTGTGTGGGGTCTGCCGGGCTCCAGCAGCCCCAGAAGGTAGGAGCAAAGCTGGACCATTGTCCACTCTGGTTGGATTCAGGGCCACAGTGAGGTCAGGGCACATGGAGGGAGCAAAGGAAACCAGTGCAGGGAGGAGATGCTGATGGTGCAGCCTCCTCTGGGGCACAGCTGGGCCTTCCAGTTCCCCTGCCCCTGGGATTGCGAACCCCAATGCCTCCCCCCAACCCCAGTCCCACTCACATGGAGAGTCTGCAAACCAGGAAAGTCACTCAGCCACAAACCTATTGGTACTGTATGCCAGCCACCATTCTGGGGATTGGAGATAAGACGTGAGCAAAATGAACGTGGCTAGTGACCTTGAAGTCCACTGGGAGAGATGGAAATTAAACAAACAACTGTATAATATTTCAGGGTGTGACCTCTGTCATGAGGCAAAATAAAGCAGGATAAAAGATGGAACAGGGCTCTTTGAGGAGGTGACATTTGAACTCAGGACTGAATGAAGTGAGGGGGGAAGCTCCGCAGGTATCTTGCGGGCAGAAAGTTCCAGGCAGAAGGAACAGCAAGTGCAAGGGCCCTGGGGCAGAAATTTGATTTTGATGCAGTTGCCAACATTGGTCGAGGGAGTGAGCACCAGATGGAGCATAACAGTTGTCAACTGGGTGACCTTGGTGGTGCAAAACTTCAGCTCTGTAGCTTCTGTCTCCTTATCCATCAAATGAGCACAGAAAGATGTCTTGGGTGGTTACAAGGATGAAAATGGAGGAAGTCGGTGGAGGAAGTACCCTGTAGCTCAGGGCAACACAAAAATAGATGTTCAGTAAGTGTGGACTGGATTGGCAAATGTAACTGGGGAGGTGGGAGGATGGCCACAGGATGGGAGCGGCTCTTAGAAACAAGGGTCTTACAAAAGGGCTATAGTCCTTCCCTCCATAACATTCCTCTTGACCTGATCTGCTAGGTCAATGCAGGCACCTGAGTTTGCAACTCTTGGGAATAAACCAGCAATTAAAGGCAGAAGACCAGGCCCCTAAGAGGGGGCAGCTCTGAGAACCCAGGTCCCAGGGAGGGGTGGGAAGGCTTCCCAGAAAGGATGGGCAAGGGTGGAGGGAGGCACCAAAGATGGGGAAACAGCCTGTGCAAAGGTAAAGCGCAGGTCCAGACTCCTGCGTGTTCCGGGACAAGAAGAGAAAAGAGAGAGAAAGAGAAGAGTGACAACATCAGTGATAAATGGCAGCTCATGTTTATAGAGCACATGCCGTGTGATCCTCACAGTCCTGACAATCACAACCACATAACCCTGAGCACTCACTGAGTGCTCAGTATGGGCCAGACGCTTGGATCTTCTTTGTTCTTAACAACCTTATGTACGAGGCAAGAACTCAGCATTCCATTTTACAGATGAGCAAACTGAGGCTGCGGGCCGTTAAGCAATTTGCCCAAGGGCCTGCAGCCAGTATGTGGCAAAGACAAGACTCAAAACCCAGATGTGTCCCAAAAGCTCTCCACCACCAGGCCCACAGCCTCCTGTAGGAGAGGGCACTAGGGAGCCACAGAAGGTTCTGACAGGAAACAAAAGTCATGTGACTTTCGTCCTGGGACAATCTTCTGGTGGCATCACAGGAGGGCTGAAGCCCCACAGTGGCTGCTGCCATGGTCTCAATGGCAGGGCCTCCTGCCTTAGTATTCCTGCGGAAGGGACCCCAGACCCCAGCGCGGAAGCCCCCAGCTCTGTAAGGCAGGGAGCAAGGACTCAGCAAGGCCTCCTCCTACCCACCCCAGGGGCTTGGGCACCAGCTCCAACCTGTAGCTTTAATTAAAAGGCTTTTTCAAACCATTAGCAGCAATAATAATAAAACCCCAAATAGGAACAATAAAACAGTACGACAGTCAGAGAATTAAAATGGGCACCTGGCTTTCTGCCACCCCCAGGGGGCAATTTGGGGCGCAGGCGGGAGGCACAATTTTCACCTCCAGTTCCAGACACAGGCTGGGATGCGATGGATTCAGAGAAAGGGACCACCCTGTGCCAGGGACTCAGCTGCCCCCGGGCCACTTTGGGGACCCTCACAAGGAGGGCTTCAGCTGTGTGTCCCAGCCCCCGTCTTGGGAGTCAGTGTCCCCCTCCTGTCCCCTACACAGCCCAACACAAAGCCAACAGGCCCTGCCACTAAAATCTAATTGGCCCCTCACCTCCACATCCACAGCCCCTGTCCTGATTTGGTCCACTTTTAACTCCCCTGAAAAACACACCAGCCTGCTACCAGGGGTCTCCATGTTCATCTGGGTCCCTGCAACTAAGCTCAAGCCAAATGCTGCCTCTACTGTCACCCCCTCAGATCTCGCCAGTGGCTCCCTACCTCCTCTGGCACCCCCGCCCCTGCCCTCAGGGACACCCCCCTCTCATCTGTCCCTGAGTGAGCCCAGACTTTCTCCACCGCAGGGCCTTTGCACAGTCCACGTGGGAGACCCTGCAGCCCATACCTCCCTGACAGGCTCCCTCACCTGGCAGAGCTCAGCCTCAACACCACCTCCTGAAAGCCTCTGACACTTGCCCCCCTCCCCAGACCCCTCCCATCATTCTTTCCAATGCGGGAGCATTTCTGTCAATTTCTTGACTGCCTACGCTCCGCCTCACATGTGAGATCCCTGTGAGGGTACGGACTGGGTCCGGCTTGTTTGCAGCTTTGCCCCAGTGCCTCGCACTGTGCCTGGCACACAGTAAGTGCTCAATCAATGCTTCCTGAACGATCCAGCAACCACGACCTCCCTGCTGTCTACTGAGCCCTGCCCTCCCTCCCTCCCTGCAGTCCAAGGAGCCACTGCTCCCCAAATATCTGGTCATCCTTGTGGGTAGCTGGGGGCGGTGGCTTTCTAGCCTCCCTGGGTTTCTTGCTCCTGAGGCCTCTACAGGTGGTTCCATGAGACTTCCAAGCCTTTGCTTTCACTCTGTAATGGCAGGGACCAGGGAAAATGGTCTCCAAGATTTTGGATCTAGGTTTTCACCCATTTCGGATCTAGGTTTTCACTGGCCACCCCGGTGCCAGCACTGAGCTGGGTACACAGGGTCCAGGGCCTGGGACCCACCCTTGGGGGGCTTACAGGCCAGCAGGGGTGATCAAGCCAGAAAGATCTGTGTTACAAAGTGCCATGGTGTGATAACGCAGGGCAGAGCGGGGAGTGGTTTGGGGGCTGGGCCACGTAGCCACACGTTCATTTGGATCCTCACCCCACTACTCACTTGCTGTGTGACTTTGGGCAAGTGACCTCACCTCTCTGAGCCTTAAGTTTCCTCATGAACATGTGGGACCACTGCATGAGGAATCAAAGCCATAGCCTGGGTAAAGAACAGAGCATAGCGCCTAAAGCACTGTTCGTGCACTGGTGGCGGCTGCTGGTGAGAGAAGATGAACAAGGGGCTCTGAGAGAGGCAGGTGTGACTGCCTGAAGGAATCAGGGAAGGCTTCAGAGAGGAGGTGACATGGGAAATGTCTTGAAAAATGAACAGGAGTTCGTGAGGCCTGAGGGGAAAGCACATGCAAAGGGTGGAGTGAAGAGGGAGTGTTAGGGAGCAGACCCTCATTGTAGCCCCAGCACTAGAGAAGCCTGACTATGAAAGCCTGGGCTGCCACGCCCAGAAGGGGTGGCCCTCCCCCCAAAGGACATCCACCTACAGAGTTGGGTTGTTTGTTTTTTGCTTTTAGTGTTTTTTAAAAAAACTCCTTTATTAACTTCTTATGAAAACTTTCAAACATACACGAAGGCAGGGAGAAGAGCCCCATTTATGTGGTGTCTTTTAAGCTGGGTGAGCAGGTAACCCTGGCTTGCGGGGCCCCCTCGCACTCTGACCTCCGCTTTCTGTCACTCTAAAGAGAGACCAGATGGCCTTGGAGAGAGGACAGAGGACTCTACTCAGCCAGCAGCTCTCATGCCCTCCCAACTCCTAGAACCAACCAGGCGAAGTCTGAACCAACCATGTTCAGACGTCAGAGCTGGAGGCAGCAGTTCTCTCTTACCAACTCTGGTGAAAAAGGAAAAAGAAAGAAAGTCTTTTCCCAGCCAGACTACATTTCCTGCATCTGAGAGGGTGAGAATTTGCTCTTGGAAGGAAAGAAGAGAGTCTCCTGTCTGGAGCTTCCTCTTTGAACCTCCATGAATATACATGGCGGCAGGCAGAAGGCTCTTTGAGATGCTAACAGGATACCTTACTTTGGGAAATTGGGGTCACTGGCTTTGAGGGGACCTCGAATGGTGCGGGGGGAGCTAGGATGAGATAGCAGGTGCTGGAGAGACTGGAGACCCGGGTGGCCAGCTCTGACCTTGGGCAACTCCTTTCCCTTCTGAGCCTCCATTCTGAAATGGGAACACTCCCTCCTGGGGCTGGCAAGGACAGAAGATGATGCTAAGTGACACACCCAACATGGCACCTGGTACACAGTAGGTGCCCAACACTTGCCGGTGCTTATTTCACTGAACCCAGAGCTGGGAGGGACCACTGGAACAGTTAATAATGGAGAAGGATGGGATTGGCAATCCATCCGACCTGAGTTCAAGTCCTTGCTCTGCTTGCCACTAGCTCTGTGCCGTTGGGTAAGAAACGTCACCTCTCTGCACCTCAGTTTCCTCATCCGTAAAATGTGAAGACTTCTGTTTACCTACCCTGGGTGCTGTGGGATGAAAGGAGCTAAGATATACGCAAACTCTGGTCAACACTAACATACAAAGCCAATCTTACGGTCCTTGAGGTTCACGATCATGGCTTTGGCTCCGCGCTGTAGCTGAGGCCTGGGATGGGTGGGACAAGGCATGGGCCAGGCAGCGGAAAGGCTGCAAGCTGACAGAAGAGGGGCCTTGTAGATCAGCGCGCTTCTCGGTGAAGAAGATGAGGCGCAAAGACTGGGAAGGACTCACTGGAAGGACGTGAACCCTTTGCCCTGCCCAGCTCCTTGATCTGTCCTTCATCCCCATGGTAACCCTCAACCCTCAACCCTCAACGCCTCCCTGGTCAGTCTCCACACTGCTGGGATGACTGGCCCAGCCAGCCTCCTCATGGCGCCCCTTCTCCAGATGAAAAGTCTCATGAAATGCGAATCTGATCACGTCGCCTCCTCGCCCCAAGCTCTCCAACGACTCTGGCTTGACTCAGGGAAAATGCCAAGTCCTCCCTACAGCTATGTGCCCCCTTATTTCTATGACCTCATCTCCGGCTACTTGCCCCCCATTCTTCCCAGCCACATGCGAAGTATATGGAAGGTGCGGTCTCCTTGGCACACAGTAGGTGCTCTAGAAACAGCCTTCGAATGACTGTGAGTCAGTAAGTGAACAGAAGTCAAGGCTTCCATTTCTGCCTCCGTCTTTAGTGACGTAAGGAACTCTGCTGCTAGAGAAACCCCCTCCTTTGGCCCCCTCTCCCTGGGGACAGAGCAAGTACTGGGCAGAGGTTGGGCAGGCAGTGGGCCAGCAGCCTGGGTGACCCCTGTCCGGCTCTGACTGCTGCTCTGACTGCATGCAGGGCTAATAGCTACAACTCCAGAGCAAAGTGAGTTAATGAGGAAGATTAATGTTCCCATGTTGCTCCCGTTCCCTCCACGGCCATCAGGGAGCTGGAGGAGGGACATCTGGGGCTTTGGGGCACCGGCCTCTGGGTGGCTGGGGTGCCTGACCCCACCCAGCCTGGCCACATGGCCTCTCCTACTCTTCTCCCTGACACAGGTGTCATCCACGAAGGGAAGGAAACCAACAGTAGGTGCCACTGGTGTGTAGGTGTTGGACATGGGGGCCCGTTTATTATTCACATGTGGAAACAAGTGTCCCCACTGATCAGAGGGGGAACCAGAGGCCCAGAGAGAAGGCCCAGAGAGATGGGGTGGCCTGCCCAAGGGTCTCCAGCTGGGTTGAGCTGTCTCTCTCACGTCTCTCATCTTGTGAGGGAGATGGAGCCCCACTTTGGACTGACCAGTCCCCACCCCTCACCACCTACACTAGAGGCAATGGTGAATGACTATAATAAGAATAGTAATAATAACAATGAAAACAGCTGACACTTACTGTTCACCGGGCACTGTGCCAAAAACTAAACAGTCACTAAAGTCTCAACAACCCTATGAGACAGAGCCTCTTATATGCCCATTTTACAGATGCAGAAACTGAGGCACAGAGCAGCAAAGATGCTTGACTGAGGCATACCGTAAGTGGACCTTGAATTCTATCTGCTCCAGCACCTCCCTCCACAGCCTCCTTTCAGATTCCAACCCAGGCTCTGGTCTTGGAGATGGAGGACCGGTCACCCGGCCCTTCTCCAGCCCTGCCACTCCCACCTCTAGCCTGGCCCATTGGGTTTCTCACCCCTTTCAAAAGAAGTTTTGGAAGAATGACACACATTGTGTTTTAACTGCCATCTATTTTTTTCTCCTCATTATAAAAGCAATATTTGTTCACTGTAGAAAACTAGAAGAAAACAGAAAAGCATTTAGAAAATAAAATGATTCCTCTCCCAGAGATGACCATTTTTGATATTCTGGGCATGTTGTTCTAGTCTTTTTATTTTCCATATATAATCATTATCAAAACATTGCCCAGCAGCACAAGATTTGCTCTGTACTTGGCCCTGTGCTGAGTATCTGGTACACATTACCTCATTTAACCCTCATATGATCTCATTTCATCCTCACTACAGCAAGATAATACAATGATTAAAATCCCAATTTTATAGATAAGCAAATGTAGGTTCAGAGAGGTTAAGTAATATGTCCAAGGTCACAAAGCTGATCACTGATCCAGCCAGGTTCAAACTCACATCTTTTGGCTCTAATAATCTGAACTGTTTTCTTATGATAACTTCCTGGTGCTGGAATTGCCAGGTCAAGCATATGTAAAATTCTAAGCTTTTTAAATCCTAATTTAAAACAATTCTATACCAACTTGTCCTAAAAAAAGGGGGTCTCAATTTGCACCCTTGTGGATCTGGGGCATGACTGGCCAGGGCCTAATGTCCTCCCAGCTGGAAGCCCCATGTCTCAACACAGAAGGAACCAGAAGAGATGCTGAGTCAACAAGTTAAGAGTTGTACCCAGTTACCTGACACCTTAGCCACTCTGTCACTGTGTACTTTGATCTTAGAAGCAAGTCCTATAAGGAAAACAGAATGCCCTCAAATGCAGGTATCCCTCAGCCCACCTGACAGGGAAACTAAGTCAGAAGTGGCTTTCCCCAAGTTTTTCGGCTTGGTACTTCCTCTCTGTTCCTGAGTGTCACTCTATCATGTGAAAAATTGTAAACCTTCAGATCCAGTAAATTCAATGAATCCAAGGACAAGAAGTAGGAAGAACACGATACCAAGGTAAATCATAATCAAACTGTTCAAAACCAGTGAGAAAGAGGAAATCTTAAAAGCAATCAGGTTAAGGGACTTCCCTGGTGGTCCAGGGGTTAAGACTCCACGCTCCCAATGCAAGGGACCTGGGTTCAATCCCTGGTCAGGGAACTAGATCCCGCATGCCGAAACTAAGAGCCCACATGCCGCAACTAAAGATCCTGCGTGTCACAACAAAGATCCCGTGTGCTGCAACTAATACCTGGTGCAGCCAAATAAATAAATAAATAAATATTAAAAAAAAAAAAAGCCATTGGGTTAAAAAGAAAAGTTACATACCGAGGAAAAAAGATGAGAATGACAACAGATTTCTTGCCAAAGATAATGCAGTGAGAAAGCAGGGAACGACGTCTTTAAAGTATTGAAAGAAATAAATCTGTCAACTTAGAATTCTGTGTCTAGCAAAGATAACTTTCAAAAATGAAGGTTAAAAATAAAGACTTTTTCAGACAGAGAAGCTGAAAGAATTCATCACCAGCAGACCCACACTAAAAGAAAAGTCAACGTCCCTCAGGCTTAAGGAAAATGATACCAGAGAAAAATGTGGATCTACAAAAAGGAATGAAGAGCACTGGAAATGGTAACTACATAAATAATATGGAGGATTATTTTTCTCATTATTTAAATCTCTTTAAAATTAACTTACTGTTTAGACGAAAATAATAATAATGTCATGTTGTATTTAAAATATGTAAAAGTAAAATGCATAATAGAATAAGAATTTATTATATATATTTATTATTATACATTATATATATTATTACATTATGTATTTATTATATATTATATATATTATATATATAATAAGAATTTATTATATATAATTATATTATGCATGAAGTGATATAATATCACTTGAAAGTAGATGGTGGTAAGTTAAAGATGTATACTATAAACTATACAGGAATAACTAAAATAACAAAGCAAAGAGTTATAGCTAATAATCAACAAGCGATAAATAGAATTATAAAAACATTTAATTAATCCTAAAAAATGGGCAGAAGAAGAGGAAAAGGGGAACAAAGAACAGACAGGACAAGTAGAAAACAAATAGCAAGATAAAAGATTTAAACCTAACCATATTAACAATCACATCAAATGTAAATGGTCTAAATACTCCAACTAAAAGGCAGAAATTTTCAGATTGGATAAAGAAATAGACCTAACTATATGCTGCTTATAAGAAATGCACTTCAAATATAAAAATAAAACCAAGTGGGTTAAAAGTAAAAGGATGGAAAACTGTAGACCATTTTAACACTAATTAAAGGAAAATAGGAGAGGGACTTCCCTGATGGTCCAGTGATTAAGAATCCATCTTGCAATGCAGAGATGCCAGTTCGATCCCCGGTCGGTCGGGGAACTAAGATCCCACATGCCGTGGGGCAACTAAGCCTGGGGGCCACAACGAGAGAGAAGCCCATGCACCGCAACGAAGAGCCGGTGCACGGCAATGAAAGATCCCACGTGCCGCAACTAAGACCTCAGGCAGCAAATAAATAAATACTTTTTTAAAAAAAATTAAAAGAAAAGAAAGAAGAAAACTGGAGGGCTATATTTACATTAGAAAAAGTATTTTTAGAGGATAAAGAAAGTCATCTTATAATGATTAAGAGGTCAATTCATCAAGAGGAACAATAATCCTAAATATTTGTGTATTTAATAACAAAAGTGCAAAATACATGAAGCAAAAAGTGATAGACAATCCCCAATTATAGTCAGGGATTTCAATATCACTCTCTCAATAATTGATAGAACAAGTGAAACAGAAAATAAATAAGGATATGGAAGACTTGAATAAGACCATCAACCAACTTGACCTGACATTTATAGAACACTCCACCCAATAACAGCAGAATACATATTCTTTTCATGGAACACTTACCACAATAGACCATACTCTGGGCCATTAAAAAAGTCTCAACACATTTTAAAAGATTCGATTCATACAAAATACGTTCTATGATCACAATGGAATTAAAGTAAAAACCAGTAACAGAAAAATCCCTGGAAAATCCCCAAATATTGGGAAACAGAATAATACACTTCTAAATAACCCATGGGTCAAAGGGATATCAACAGGGAAATTAGAAAATTTTGAACTGAATGAAAATGAAAACAAAAACATCACATATCAAAATGTCTGGGACGCTACTAAAGCAGTACTTCGGGGAAACTTTACAGCACTAAAGGCCTATATTAGTGAAGAAGAAAGGTTTCAAACCGATGACTTCTGCTTTTACCTTAAGAAACTAGAAGAACAAATTAAACCAAACTAAGTAAGAACAAGGAAATAATAAAGATTAGATGGGAAATCAATAACAAAAGAACACAGAAAAGTAATAGAGAAACATCAGACACACCAAAAGCTGGTTCTTTGAAAAGGTCAATAAAATTGAAAAATCTCTAACCAGATAGATCAAAGAAAGAAAATATAAAAAGAGAGGGAGAGAAGACACAAATTACCAATATCAGGAATGAAAGAGGTGACATCACTACAGATTACACAGATATTAAAAGGATAGTAAGGTTCAAAACTTATTACAAAGCTATAGTAATAAAGTCAGGGTGGTACTGTTATAAGGATAGATCAATGGAACAGAATTAGGAGTCCAGAAAAAAAATAACCCTCACATTTATGGTTAGCTGATTTCCAACAAGGGTGCCAAGACCATTCAATGGGGGGAAGAACAGCCTTTTCAACAAATGGAGATGGCACAACTGAATATCCACGTGCAAAAAAAAAAACAAAAAACGAAGTTGGACTACCTCACACCATGTACAAAAAATTAACTCAAAATGGATCAAAGACCTAAATGTAAGAGCTAAAACTATAAGGCTCTTAGAAGAGAACACAAGTGTAAATCTTTACAACCTTGAACTAGGCAATGGTTTCTTATATATGACACCAAAAGCACATGCATTAGAAGAAAAAAATAGGTAAGTTCGACTTCATCAAAATTGAAAAGGACTACAAAGGACACTACCAAGAATGTGAAAAGACAACTCATAGCATGGGATAAACATGTGAAAATCGGGGACTTCCCTGGTGGTCCAGTGGGTAAGACTCCACGCTCCCAATGAAGGGGGCCCGAGTTTGATCCCTGGTCAGAGAACTAGATCCCACATACATGCCGCAACTAAGACCCGGCACGGCCAAAATAAATAAATATTTTAAAAAATGTGAAAATCATGTATCTGATAGAAGACTTATATTCCAAAGTATATAAAGAACACTCACAGCTTAATAATATAGAGATAAGTAGTCCAATTTTAACATGGACAAAGGATTTGAATGGACATTTCTCCAAAGAAGACACAAGTGGTCAATAAACACATGCTCAACACCGGTAGCCATTAAAGTAATGCAAATCAAAACCACAATGAGACACCACTTCACATCCACTAGGATGGCTATAATTAAAAAGACAGACAGCTACAGATGTTGGTGAAAATCTGGAAAAACTGGAACCCTCATACACTGCCGTGGAAATGAAAACTGGTGTAGTCACTTTGGAAAACATCCTGGAAGTTGCTCAAAAGCTTAAACACATCATATGAATCAGTGATTCCACTCCTAGATATATAACCCCAATATGAAAGCATATGCCCACACAAAAACCTATATACAGGGCTTCCCTTGTGGTGCAGTGGTTAAGAATCTGCCTACCAGTGCAAGGGACACATGTTTGAGCCCTGGTCCAGGAAGATTGCACATGCCGCGGAGCAACTAAGCCCGTGTGCCACAACTACTGAAGCCCGCACGCCTAGAGCCTGTGCTCCGCAACAAGAAAAGCCACTGCAATGAGAAGCCTATGCACTGCAATGAAGAGTAGCCCCTGCTCTCCGCAACTAGAGAAAAGCCCGCACATAGCAATGAAGACCCAACGCAGCCAAAAATACATAAATTATTTTTTAAAAACCTATATGCAATGTTCATAGCAGCATTATTTGTAATGGCTAAAAAGTGGATACAACATAAATGTCCATAAATTGAAGAATGGATAGATAAAATGTAGTGTATCCATACAATAGAATACCATTCAGCAATAAAAATGAATGAGGTACTGTTACATGCTACAACTTGTATGAACCTTGAAAACATTATGATAAGTGTAAAAAGACAGTCACAAAAGGCCATATATTGTATGATACCATTTACATGAAGTGTCCGAAATAAGCAAATCAATAGAGGTGGAAAGTAGATTAGTGGTTGCCCAGGACTGAGGGTAGGGGAGTGGGTAGTGGGAAAAGGGGAGTGGCTTCTAATAAGGATACAGTTACTTTTGGGGGTGATGAAACGTTCTAAACTTGATGTGATGATTGGTGTACAACTGTGTACAATGGTATTAAAACCACTGATTTTCACAATAAATGCTGGAGAGGGTGTGGAGAAAAGGGAACCCTCCTGCACTGTTGGTGGGAATGTAAACTGATACAGCCACTATGGAGAACAGTACGGAGGTTCTTTAAAAAACTAAAAATAGAGCTACCATATGACCTAGCAATCCCACTTATAGGCATATATCCAGAGAAAAACATGGTCCAAAATGATACATGCACCCCAGTGTTCAATGCCGCATTATTTACAATAGCCAGCACATGGAAGCAACCTAAATGTTCATCGACAGAGGAACAGATAAAGAAGATGTGGTACATATATACAATGGAATATTACTCAGCCATAAAAAGGAACAAAATAGTGACATTTGCAGAGAGAGACGTGGCTGGACCTAGAGACAGAGTGAAGTAAGTCAGAAAGAGAAAAACATATATCATATAATATCGCTTACATGTGGAATCTAGAAAAATGGTAGAAATGAACTTATTTGCAAAGCAGAAATAGAGTCACAGAGGTAGAGAACAAACTTATGGTTACCAGGAGGGGAGGAGGGTGGGATGAACTGGGAGATTGGGACTGACATATGTACACTACTAATGTATGAAATACACAAACTAATGAGAACCTAATGTATAGCACAGGGAACTCTATTCCATGCTCTGTGGCAACCTAAATGGGAAGGAAACCTAAAAAAGAGTGGATATATGTATATGAATGACTGATTCATTTTGCTGTACAGCAAGAAACTAATACAACATTGTAAAGCAATTTTACTCCAATAAAATTTTTTTAAAAACATTGATTTTTATACTTTAAATAGGTAAATTGTATGGTATATAAATTATATCTCAATATAATATATAATAATATAATTTATAATATATATAAATTATATCTCAATAAAGCTGTTATTTTTTAAAAGGGATAACAAAGGAATATGACGAACAACTTTATGTCAATACATTTGACAACTTAGATAAAATGGACAAATTTCCTTGAAGATACAAATTACCAAAGCCCATGGAAGAAGCTATAGGCAACCTGAATAGCCCTATATTTATTAAAGAAGTTGAATTTTTAGACAAAACTTTCCCACAAAGAAAACTCATGGCTCAGATGGCTTCACTGGTGATTCTAAACAAACATTTGTATGCGAATTCTATACAAACTCTTGTAAAAAACTGAAGAGAGGGAAATACTTTCCACTGCACTTTATGGGGCCCTGATACCAAAACCAGACAAACTCAATACAATAAGTGAAAACTACAGACCAACAGCCTTCATGAATATAGATGTCAAAATCCTAAACAGGGACTTCCTTGGTGGTCCAGTGGTAAAGAATCCGCCTTCCAATGAAGGGGGCTCGGGTTCCAGCCTTGGTCAGGGAACTAAGATCCCACATGCCGCGGGGCAACTAAGCCTGGGCGCCACAACTACTGAGCTCGCATGCCTCAACTAGAGAGCCCGGGTGCTGCAAACTACAGAGCCCACACACTCTGGAACCCACGTGCCACAACTACAGAGCCCACACACCCTGGAGCCTGTGCGCCACAACTAGAGAGAAGCCCGCGCGCCGCAACAAAAGATCCCGCATGCCTCAAAGAAGATCCTGTGTGCCGCAACTAAGACCTGATGCAGCCAAAAATAAATAAGATAAATAAATAAATCTTTAAAAAAAACCCCAAAACCCCTCTGCTTTACAGTACTAAAATGCTGTGCAATGAACATGATGTATTTTTTTTTTAAATCCTGGTACTTTCCTGGTGGTGCAGTGGTTAAGAATCCGCCTGCCAATGCAGCAGACACAGGTTCAATCCCTAGTCTGAGAAGATCCCACATGCCGTGGAGCAACCAAGCCCAAGCGCCACAACTACTGAGCCTGCGCTCTAGAGCCCACGAGCCACAACTACTGAGCCCATGAGCCACAACTACTGAAGCCCATGTACCCTAGAGCCCACACGCCACAACTACTGAGCCCACTCACCACAACTATTGAAGCCTGCACGCTCTAGGGCCCATGTGCCGCAACTACTGAGCCTGTGTGCTGCAACTACTGAAGCCCACTCACCTAGAGCCCATGCTCCACAACCAGAGAAGCCACCGCAATGAGAAGCCCGTGCACTGCAACGAAGAGTAGCCCCCACTCGCCACAACTAGAGAAAGCCCGCATGCAGCAATGAAGACCCAACGCAGCCAAAAAAAAAAAAAAAAAAAATCCTAAACAACATTTCAGCAAATCTAATTCAAAAATATGTTAAAAGGTCAAGTGGGTCTCACCTTAGGAGTGTAGAGTTGGCTCAATGTTTGAAAATTAATCAATGTATTTCATAACAGAATAAAAGAGAAAAACCATGGGATCATCTCAAAAGACACAGAAAAAGCATTTCACAAAATCCAGTAACCATTCCTGGTTTTTAAAATTCTCAGCAAACTGGGAATAGAAGGAAAATTCCTCAACCTGAAAAAGGCATCTACAAAAACCCCACAGCTAATATCATATTTAATGGTGAAAGACTGAAAGCTCCCTTCTAAGATCAGGAACAAGACAAGGATGTCCACTCTCACCACTCCTATTCAACACTGCCCTGGAGTTTCCAGCCAGGGCAATAAGGCAAGAAAATGAAACAAAAGGCATCCAGACTAGAAAGAAAGAAATAAAACTATCTTTATTTGCAGATAACATGCTCACCTATAAAGAAAATCCAATAGAAGCCACACACAAAAAAGCTATTATAACTAATAAGTAAGCTTACCAAGGTGCAGGATATAAGATGAATATACAAATATCAATTTTTCTATATACTAGCTACAAACAACCAGAAATTAAAATTTTTAAATACCATATACAACAGCACCAAAAATATGAAATAGGAATAAATATGGCAATAGACGTGAAAGACCTGGATACAGGAAACTAAATTATTGCTGAGATAAGTTTTTAAAAACCACCTAAATAAACTGAGATATCTTGCTCATGGACTAGGAGATTTAATATTGCTAAGATGTTCATTCTCAAATTGACTTTTGACAAAGGAGCAGAGATAATCAGCAGAGCCATAAGGGTTTTTTCCACAAATGGTGCTGGAATGATAGAACATTTATGAGTAAAATGTGAAATTTAATCCATATCTCACACTATATAAATTAACTCAAAATGGATCATAGTTATAAACATAAAACTATAAAACTTCAAGAAGAAAACACAGACTAAACCTTTATGATCTTGGACGAGCTAAAGATTTCTTAGATATGACAGACAACAACAGACACAATCCAGAAAAGAACAAATTGTTAAATTGGACTTCATCGAAAATTTTAAATGCCTGTGCTTTGAAAACACAATGCACAGACTGGAGGAAAATATTTGCAAAACATATATCCTTTATAGGACTTGTATCCAGAATACAAAAAGAACCCACAAAACTCAAGAATAAGAAAACAGACAACCCAGTTTAAAAATGGGCAAGGGACTTCCCTGGTGGTCCGGTGGGTAAGACCCTACGCTCCCAATGCAGGGGGCCTGGGTTCAATCCCTGGTCGGGGAACTAGATCCCACATGCCTGCCGCAACTAAGACCTGGCACAGCCAAAATAAATAATAAATAAATATTTTTAAAAATAAAAGATAAAAATGGGCAAAGATGTTGTACAAAGAGACACACTTCACAAAGAAGATATACAGATGGCAAAATAAGGACGTGAGAAGTTGCTCAACATCACTGGTCATTAAGGAATTGCAAATGAACACCACAAGGAGATACTGCAACTATTAGAATACTTAAAATTGGAAAGATTGATGCTGCAAAGTGTTGGTGTGGATGTGGAGGAACTGGAACTTCCACACGCTGTTAGTGTGAATTTTAAATGGTGCACCCACTTTGGAAAACACCTTGATAGGTTTCTTAAAAAATTAAACATACACCAACCATATCGTCCAGTCATTCCTCTCCTAGGTGTTTACTCAAGAGGAATGAAAGCATAGGTTCATACAAAGATTTGTACACACAAATTCATAGAAGCTTTATTTGTAATAGCCCCAAACTGGAAAGAAGCCCAAATTTCCATCAACAAGTAAATGAATAAATAAACTGTGGCGTATCCACACAATGGAATACTACTCAATACAATAAAAAAGAACAAACTACTGATACATGCTGCAACATGGATGAATATCCAAATAATTACGCTGAGTGAAAGAAGCCAGACAAAAAGAGTATGTGTGAGTCCATTTATATAGAATTCTAGGGAACACAAATGAATACTTGCCTGGGGATGGGGAGGGGCAAGAGTAGAGTGGGAGGGGGGAAGGGGGGGAGAGGAAGGCTTACCTAGGGCCATGAGGAGACTTTTGGGAGGGATGGATATGTTCATTATCTTGATCATGGTGATGGTTTCAGGGTGTATACATCTGTCAAAACCTATCAATTTGAACACTTTGACTCAGTGTGATTTATTGTTATGTCAGTTATACCTCAATAAAAGCTGTTTTTTAAAAAGGAAAATAAATCAAAGTTACACTGGAGGGCTTCCCTGGTGGCGCAGTGGTTGAGAGTCCGCCTGCCGACGCAGGGGACACGGGTTCGTGCCCCGGTCTGGGAAGATCCTACATGCCGCAGAGCGGCTGGGCTCTAAGCCTCCGTGCCCGGAGCCTGTGCTCCGCAATGGTAGCGGCCACAACAGTGAGAGTTACACTGGAAGCGGGGGGGAAAGGATTAAACTAGAATACTTTGACTGGTTTTTTCAACTTAGAGGTTCTATCATTTTTTGAATCTTGAAATGCTAAGTCTCATCTGTTCAAGGATTCATAATCATTTATTTCCAGAGTATAAACATACCTCATTCTGTCATTTTGAAGATAACTATACTGAGGTTCTGAGATGCATTGGTACCAAGTAAGAGGCTGTGATGCTAAATCATTTCTCCTAAAATGTAACACCCATAACCTGAGATCGCATGATTCCATCGCTTTCTCCATCTCCATTCTTTTCTTCAAACACGCACGAACGGAGGAATAGAATGGCTCCTACTCCGTCATTAGAATTTAAATCACCTCTCGCTTTAGGGAGCCACTGAACATGATGTTTTGGAAGAGTTTTAAGTAATACGGGGATGTGCTTCCACCACAGGCATGAGCAGGGAGAGGGAACAGAAGTGAAACACAGAGGTATTCTGGAGTGTCAGCCCACACGGAGAAGAAAAACCTCCCCGGACAGAACGATCAATGGGACATAGCTCCAAAGCTACCGCAGACACCACTAGTGATTTTTGTTTTCATCTTTTTCCTTTAAAATTTTTTTACATTTTAATTTAATTTTTCATTCTTAAATGAATAGGCTTTGTTTTTTAGAGCAATTTTAGGTTTACAGAAAAACTGAGCAGAAACTACAGAGTTCCCAGATATCCTTTCTCTTCCCTCCTTGTAGTTCCCCATGATTAATACCTTGCATCAATGTGGTACCTTTGTTACAATGGATGAACCAACATTGATACATTATTATTAACTAAAGTCCATTGTTTAAACTAGGGTTCACTCTTTGTAAAGTTCTATGGGTTTTGACAAATGTCTAATGTCATGTATCCACCACCTCAGTATCATACAGAAGAGTTTCACTGTCCTAAAATCCTCTGTGCTCCACCTACTCACCCCCCCTTCCTCCACTCGAATCCTTGGCAACCACTGATCTTTTTACTTTCTCTACAGTTTTACCTTCTCCAGAATGTCATACAGTTGGAATCAGACAGTATGTAACCTTTTCGGACTAGCTTCTTTCACTTAGTAATTGTGTTTAAAGCTCCTCCATGTCTTTTTGTGGCTTGATAGCTCATTTCTTGTTATTGCTAAATAATATTGCATTCAATGGATGTACCACAATTTGTTTATCCAGTCATCCATTGAAGGACATCTTGGTTACTTCCATTATTTTCCATTATATATACATATACCCATGAATCAAGCCATACTATATATACATTAAGGTTAGTGTACTCTACCACACATATGTTACACCTCAATACAAAACTTTTAAATATAATAATACTCTGTAGTCATTGACTCAGAAAGATGGCCAGCATCAAGGGGAAAGGTAGCTACAGACAAACAGGACTCATATGACCCTATTTATGCAAAATCGTCTACACATATGCATTTCACTTGCAGATGACTTCAAAACTATATGAACTAAAATTTATGAGAGTACTTTGTGTACACCAAGCATTGGCCTAAGCACTTTTTTACATCATTTCATCCTCACAACCGTCTTATGAGGTTGGGACCATTACTGGCCCCACTTTACAGATGAGAAGACCGAGGCACAGAGAGATTAGGTAACTTGATTGAAGTCAACTAAGTAAGTGGCAGGGTGGGATCTGAACTTAGGCCTTATGGCACCAGTGCCCATGCTCTTATGTAAACCCTGACCACAGCCCCTGAGGCTGCACACAGTCTGGTCCCTGTCACCCCCCTCATGCTTTAACTCATCCTCCCTCCTCATCCCAACATTCCAGGCTTCTCCTCTTCCTTTCTCTTCCCTGAAAACACCACTGCCTTCACACTGCAGGGTTTGAACATTTGCCGTTCTCTCCACTAGGAATGTCTTCTCATCCCTCCCGTCTCAGCCCAAGTGTCACCTCCTCCAGGCACCTTCCGGACCCCCAGCCTGGGCTGAGACCTCTCATTTGCATCCATCATTCCCAGGACTCTCCCCTGTGGACCTCACCACTGTTCTACCTGCTTTTTGAGTCCCCTGAGAGTGGGGAAGTGTCTGTTTCACTCAGATCCAGGTCCCCTCTGCCCACTGTAGGGCCTGGCGTGGATTGGGCACTCAACAAATATTTGCTGAAGGAATGAATAAGTGAATGAATGAATCCACCTGCCAGGTCAGATCGACTTGGAGGGGCCTCTGGAAGGCTGACATCAAAATGTCGACGATGGTCACCACAGGGAGGTGGATTCCGGGGAATTTTTACTCTCATTTTTGTACTTTGGGGTTTATCTGGCTGGATAGTGTTCCTGGGGGCAGATATCATCTTCCAACCCCTCAGCACTTCCCCTGTCTGCGGGATCCCCGTCTGCCACCCTCCTTGACCCCTACAGAGTTCTCCCAGCTCTGCCTGCAGCCCCAGTGGGCGGTGTATTAATAAACGGAGGGAGAAGGTCACCCAGCTTGCAAGCTCCGAGCGGAGCCGTCCTTGACCCAGGTGCACATGAAATGCGCTGGGGGCGGGGGAGGTCGGGCGAGGGGGGGAGGGGGGTGGAGCCGCTTCACCGAGCGCTGAGCACGTGTGAGCTATTTCTGATTCCCACCTGGCCGGGCACAGTGCATCTGCCGCAGGAAGCCGCAGGAAACGGGGCTGCCCGGCAGGTAGAACCGCTGGCCAGCTACCCTGCACACTCATCACACCAGACCTGGCCACTGACCTACTGAAAACCGTCCCTTAGCTCTCCAGCACCCAGGGTCGGGGGGTGGTGGGGGAAGGGGAGGGCAAGACCCTCCACCTGGCATTTGCGGCTCAGCAAGGTCCCCGCCCACCTTCCTGCTCTCCACTCTCCCAAGTGCAGCCGGGTCCTCACTCAACTCCTGGCCTTTGCACGTGCTGTTCCCTCTACCAGGAATGCCCGCTCGGCCCCAGTAGTCGGCTCGCTCCCACTTAACCTGTGGGTCTCAGCTTGGAAAACTCCTCCAAGAAACCTTCACTGATCATCCCCCCAGCCCTTGTCCCAGCGCTGCCTGCTATCACAACACAGATCCCGATGACCTGGTGGCCTGTGATCCCCCTCCCAGCCTGTGATGTGGCCACCTTGTGGGTCCTCCATAGTCATCTCCATGTCCCAGAGTCCAGCAAGGGAGTGGCCCATAGCAGACACGAATCCATGTTTGCTGACTGACTACAAGAAGGAGAAAGTGCTCCAGGTACTGAGAGGGACAGAGGAAGTCGGGGACAGGGGAGCGGGAGGAGAGCCAGTGATTGAGTGTGGCTGTGACCTGGAGGCCAAGGGTAGAGAGGTGTGGTCCTGGGGGGTGGGGCGGCATCCACAGTCAGCTGCAACCCGTCTGATGGGCTTGCCCTCCTCTAGCCAGCCGGCCCCAGAGCTCCAGGTACCAGGTGTGGCTGCCCGCAGGCCCCGCCTCCCCAGCCCTGACAGGCGCAGTGGACGTGGAATCTGTACAGAACAGAGCGTTCTGTCTAAATATATCTAATCCCAACACAGGACACACAGGGAGGGAGTGGGGGGCACGGTGGGCCTGAGTGCTGGGAGAGCCTCACTCACTCGCCCGGCCCACGGCCCCTGCCCCGGCAGGGGGAAATCCACCCTGGGGCCCAGGGCCAGGGGCGGGTCTGGGTGGGCTTTTCCAAGCAGGGTTCCCAATGCCTGACCTCCCCAAAAGCAGCTGCCTTGAATGTGGGCCACGGACAAACCAGGCCAGCAGAGGAGGGACCTGGGGGAGGGGGACACGGAGCTGGGGGAAGAGGCCTTGGTCCCAGGCAGTCCAGACTCTCCCCACCACCTTGTAACAAAGGCACAGAGAGGGAGGCAACTCCAACAGGGTCACATGGGGGTCTGGGGGCAGTGAGGGGTGGAGAACCCAAGTGTCTTGGCTCCCAGCCACCGAGGGCTTCTAGAATTCTCTTCAGCTTCTCCCAACGATCTTTCAGAGTGGGATAGCAGAAAGAGCACTAGGTTCAGAGTCAAGAGGCTGTGGTTCGGGACTTCCCTGGCGGTCCAGTGGTTTAGGACTCCGTGCTTCCACTGCAGGGAGCCTGGGTTTGATCCCTGGTCGGGGAACTAAGATCCCGCATGCTGCATGGCACGGCCAAAGCATAAATAAATAAATAAATAAAAAATGTTTAAAAAGAGGCTGTGGTTCAGCCCCATCTCTACCACTGAGGCCCTCAGGCAAGTCCTCTCTGGGCCCCTGTTTCCCCATCTGTAAAATGGCCATAAGCACGCATCCCTGTGTGTGCAGGCACTCTGCACGTAGGAGTGTCCACTTCTTGGCTCTCCCTTCCAAGCTGGTCTCATTGGGAGCCCGGGCCAACCTTCTGTGAGCTGGTCTGCACTGGGGTGTGGGGAAGGAACGCCAGAAGCCTCCAGAATGTGTGTGTGCGTAGGGGTGGGGCAGTCATGAGAGAACACAACAGCATCAGCTGCTTTTTCTTGACCACCTGCTATGTGCCAGGCCCCGTCCTAGGTACTGGGTTGGCCAAAAAGCTTGTTTGCGTTTTTCCATAACATCTTACGTCACCTCAACGTCACACCAAGCCTCCAAGGCAGGCAGTGACGTGTTATCCCACGGGGAAGAGATGGGGAAACTGAGGCTCCGAGAGGTTTCTGTGACCTGCTGAAGGTCACACAGCTGGTGAGGAGAGCCAGACTCGAACTCGAGCCAACCCTCAGAGTCGGCTCACTTCCTCCTGTGGGTGGAAGAGCTCACTGGTGGCCACGCAGGGAGGTCCGCCCGTGGCTCCAGAAAGCCTCCCAGGGTCCTCAGGGATGAGGCAGTCGCCACCTTTCCACTCAGTCTTGCTCTTTCAATTAAAAACAAAAGCAGAAAAAAAAAAAAAAAAAAACCTGTTTACTGAAACAGCTGGACATCAACACTCGCTGCTTCATTTGTAAACAGGCGCTAAGGCCCCACACAGCCGAGCCCACCTCCCGGCCCTCACCCGCTCTCACCCGAGGCAGGATGGCACAGAGCCTGGATGCCGAGGACAGCTGGTCTGGGTTCAAATCCTGACTCTACCAGCTGCCGGCTGGGAGACCTTCGGATTGTCACTCTCGCTCTCTGTGCCTCATCTCCCCACCTGTGAGAGGACAGTGGGTCCCCTGACCCAGTGTCACTGGCTGTACTGGAGAGATGGCCAAGGCCAAGTTCTGGCCCACGTCCCACAGGAAACAGCCAGCATCACTCTGGTTTAACCTATCACTGATGACAGGGTAAGATTCCCTAAAAAAAGATCCCCAGATTCCCTCAGAGTGGCTCCTGGAGATAGAATGTGTGTGTGTATGTATGAGAGAGATTATAAATGTTTATTATCATTTTAAGCCATTAAGTTTTGGGATAATTTGTTATACAGCACCAGATAACTAACACAGAGGGTCAGCCTTGAGAGGGGGTAGAGGAGAGGGCAGAGAGCAACTGGGGGCTGGTTCCAGAGGGTGCAATTTATGTCTCCCAGGCTGGGCATGCAGGGGTGCCTTCCTCTCATGCCTCCCCCTGACCTCAGCCTTCCCTCTATGGCTGCTTCCTATGACTGTTTATAGACACAAGTACAGATCAGAAAGAACTCCTCTAACCCACAGAGCCTACCATGCGCCAGCTCAAAGCTAAAGGCTTTTGGACTTCCCTGGTGGCACAGTGGTTAAGAATCCACCTGCCAATGCAGGAGACGGGTTCGATCCCTGGTCCCGGAAGACCCCACATGCCGCGGAGCAACTAAGCCCTTGCGCCACAACTACTGAGCCTGCGCTCTAGAGCCCGCGCGCCACAACTACTGAGCCCGCGCACCACAACTACTGAAGCCTGCGCACCTAGAGCCCGTGCTCCGCAACAAGAGAAGCCACCGCAACGAGAAGCCCGCGCACCGCAACGAAGAGTAGCCCCCACTCGCCACCAACTAGAGAAAGCCCGCGCGCAGCAACGAAGACCCAACGCAGCCAAAAATAACAATTAATTAATTAATTAATTAAATTTAAAAAGATAAAGGCTTTCACATATCAGTTTTCATTCAATTCTTTATTATGCCCAGTGCCTAGAATAATACCTGGCACATAATAGGTGTTGGTATTACTCTGTATGGACTGGGCAGCAGTGATAAATAGACCCCAAATTTCAGGGGCTTAAAGAACAAGAACTGTACTCCTTTCAAACAGTTGCGCTTCTCCCCAGGTTGGCAGAAAACAGCCCTGGTGGGTCCACAAGCTAAAAGAGGGAGACCCATCAGCAAGCTTCCCACTTGCTCAGCCCCTGGGCACCCCCATGGCGCCCCAGATGGGCTCATGCAGCCACCGCCCCCGCTCCTGGTTGGGGAGGAGAGGCGCGAGGGGCCACAGTGGGATGTACGGGCTGGGCTCTGGTCTGAGGCACTTGCCACGTGACCTGGGCTTGACCCGGACATTTCTGTGGGACAGGAGCCTGAGGGGGCACAGGCTGCACCTGGTCACTGGGCGCAACCGTGCTTGGCTGACACCTATGAGCTGCGCACCTACTGTGTGCCAGGCCTCAGGCTGGGCACGGCTGGGGGAACCAAGAGGCACCAGCCTGGCCCCTGCCTGGAGGGCAGGCGTGACCCACATGGGACGAGGATGAGGCCTAAGCTGAGTGGGAAATAACAAACAGGAGCTCCTGAGCAGAGACTCTGGGGAAGGGTTTTCCAGGCAGAGGGAGGCTGGGGGCCAGGGGACATGTGTGCTCTGGGAGTCCCAAGTCCTTCAGCTGATCCGTAGGTGAGGGTGTGACAGGCGCAGGTGACAGAGGCATGGACTGCTCAGGGCTCTGGGCCGTGACAGGGTGTAAGGGGCTGGGTGTGGTTCTGGATCCATCTCTTTGCCTGTGTGTGGAGGGTATACGGGCAGGAGACCTGGGAGAGGGCCGGGACAGTCATCTTGACGAGAGGCCACGACGTGCTGAAGTCAAAAGATGCCTGAGAAGGGGACATGGGGCAGGGAAGGAGCCCAACTTCTGCTTCGTAGCCAAACCCCTAGTCCCACCCCAAGGGCTCCATGCCTAAGGCTGCCTCCCCTCCCCCAGCCTCCAGGAATGGCCTTGTCATTTATCAAACCCAGGCTGGCAAATGGTTCCTGGAAGCCTCGGGGCTGCAGGCTGTGCGGTGGTGCCCCTGCCCACCCCCCCACCCCCAAACGGGCTGCCGGCTGCCTCTGCCCCTGCCCCGTCCAGTGGCAGCAGAGGGTGAGGACACACCGGGTCAGCAGTCAGTCGGCTTTGGCCTCAGCCTCACCAGGCAGGCAGATGGCCAACGCTCCGTGCCAGTGCCGGGAAGGCCTGAGGCGTGGCCGGCCAGGAGAACACTGTGGGTCTGCCCTGCTCCGGAACCTTCTGTGGCTCCCCAGTTTCTCTCAGTGGGAAGCACCCTTGCAGGGGGAGCCCAAGAGGCTGGGAGGAGGGGCCAAGCTCCACTCTGACTTGCTGCAGAGCCTCAGGCAAGTCACTCAAACGACCTGAGCTGGACTCAGTGAGAGCCAAAAGCTTTCCCCAGGGACCCCTCAGGGATCCAACGCACATCCGGCCAAGTTTCGAGCCCCACCTGGACAGGCTGCTTCACTTCTCTGAGCCTCAGTTTCCCTGTACGTCAGCAGTGCACCGTGTGGTCCTCCAGGCCCTGACTGCCCCTCACATCGAGCTCCTCCAAGCTCCCTCCAGGCTTGAGACCCTCACGCTCCCCATGCTGCCCCCAGGTCAGGGCCTTTGCACCAGTTAACTCCCACTTGCAGGTCTCAGCTTGAGTGTCACCTCCCTGGGGCAGCCCTCCCGGACCGCCCCAGTCTAGGGCAGATCTCCTTGTGCTTCTCTGCAGCAGCCGCGCCTGTCACTGATGTGCGTTTACATTCATCTGGGAGGCTAGGTTATGACCACTGGCCTCCCAAGAGGATGGTGGGCCCCAGAGGGCTGGGACCGGGGGCTCAGTTCACTGATACGTACCTGGCACCTGCTCTGGGCACAGAGCAGGCACCTACCATGTTGTCTGTTGAATGAATACTTAGAAAGAGAAAGGGAGAAAGGGAAGGGAAGTCCAGAGGGATGATAATATCTATCTCCCAGTGTTAGGAGGATCTGACAATATGCAAAAGGCCTGGCCTGAGCGAAGGCAACGTCACACCAGCCCCACACACCCAAACATACACCTATCGCACACAGGGGTGGGAAGGGGCCCACGGGCGGCCATACCTCCCTGTCCACGCCCACACCCTCCCCGAGTGCCCTGATGAACCAGACAGACAAGGGTCAGATGCACAGACTGGCAGAGGTGGGTCTGGCCCCATGACCCGCCAAGACCACCAGGCTGCCCAGAGCCAACCAGCCTCCGTCCCCGCCCACTCCGTCCCTGGAAGGCCCTGCACACTCCCAGTCCTTCAGGAATCTCTCACACCCCCAAGGTGGCAGGTTTCCCCCCACTACCCAGGAGAGGCATGAGACACTAACACCTTCTCCCTGCCATCTCACCTCAGCTTCGAGGACCGGAGGGGCAGCTCAGAAAATTCCCAGCACAGCCAGGTGAGGGCCCAGAGATGGGCCGGGGCAGCCTCAACCCCTTCTACCCCATCCCACTCCTACTGCACAGATGGAGAAACTGAGACCCAGAGAGGGCATGGCGGGGGCGGGGGGCGGTCATGGTCACCAGGCTGGCCTCTTGCCTGGGACTTGCCTGCCTTCTCACCTGGATGCCTGAGTCACACAGACCTGGCTTCAGATCCTCGCTCTACCCGCACCAGCTGTACAGCCTCAGTATCCTCGGAGATAAGATGGGGATGATCACAGCACCTTGCCCCCTTCACTGCGGGGTGCACACGTGGAGAACAGAGGTGGCAGAGGGCCCTGTCCTCCCACAGCAGGCCGAGTCCAGCCAGGACAACTCCCGAGAGCCATCACTGCAAAGCTGCCTGCTCAGCTCCAGTGTCCCAAAGCCCGGCTCTCACAGTGCACCCTGCCCAGAAAAGACAGGCAACCATGCCAGGGTCACACAGCAAGACCCCAGCATGCAGAGACTTGAACTTGGGCCCTGTTCAGCTGAAACTCCAGCCCCGAGCCTCCCACCCCAAAGCGGATCTGGCAGAGCCAAGGAGGTGCCAGGGCTTGGCGGCAGCCGGAGGAGGGAGGGAGGCAGGCAGGCAGGCAGCTGGAGGTGGTGGGAAGAACCTTTTTTTCCCCTGTCTTTAGCAAACTCGGGTCCCCGTTTCCAAGCTGCGCTCCAGAGCCCTCAGTTGCTGCGTCACTGCACGCAGTCAGCCCGCAGTGGGCGGAAGGGGAGGCTCCTTCCCTCTGGCAGGGGCTGGGGGGCAGGGGGGTGGTGGGGAGCCAGGCAGAGGGTCAGGGGTGAGGACAGTGAAGGCTCCCTGACTGCTCCCAGAGGGAAGCCCAGCTGGATTCACCCCTGGAATCACAGAAGGCTGAGCTGGGAGAGCCTCGGAGACTTAACCCCTAGTGTCCCACAAATAGATGGAGACTATGAGGCTCAGAGAGGGGCTGGGATTCAGTCGGTGACACACAGCAGCGAGCGAGCTCATCATTCGAACTCCAAACCCCTATCTCCTAGCAACCGCAAAGCAAAAGCCTCCTGGACCCACCTCTGTCACCACGGGCTCATCTGTCACTGCAGAAAGAAAAATGTCTGAACTAGAGGCCTAGTTCTCACTCCCCGGCCCTGGCACCTGGAATCACAGAGACCCCCACCTGCACGATCACAAGCACCTCAGTGGGGTGTGGTTCTGAGCCCCTGTCGTGGGGCGCAGCACAGTGCTAGGTACACAGCAGGCGCTCAATAAGTGGTCTTGTACTCCATTTATGTGCCGGGATGCTGGCCCCATTTCTACATTGTCAAAGACAGAACCCGCCCACATCATGTGTTTTCTAAAGATGACCCCCTCGTGTACCAAATGTCGCTTTAGCCACTTTTGAAGTAAACTCCGGGAGACGGATCACCTGCACAGGCCTTCTTACGCTGAAGAGAGGAATACAAATGCTGTGTCTGCTTTCTGCCTTCTCAGGAGCACCCGCACCCCTGTGACTGGGCCCTGGGGGCTGCGGTGTCTGTGTGAGATGGGTCTGCCCCGTCACTGGACGGCCCCAGGAACCAAGCGCTTTGTTCTCCCTCTGTTCTGCAGTCACGGTCACTTCTCAGGACCCATGTCACCTCCCTGTCCCCCCCGGAAGCCGGGGAGATGGGCCACCTACCGGAACTGTGTGTTAGTGGCAACTAAAGGAGCTGGGACAGGCCACGGCTCTCTTACTAACAGCATGCTTCCCCCGGGGCCTCCAGCAGGGCCTGGGAGGTGAGGTGCTGCTTGAGTGAGTGACCAGTGACATCAGGCGCTCTCAGACCAGGCTGAGCTCCACCTGCAGTGTATGTCCAGGTGCCCTCAAACCAGGATCTGGGTCTGCCACCCACATTTGATTCCCACGGCCTAATACCCGCCTTCCATGCCCTCCACCCATCACTTCTGTTGAACAAATGGGAGCTTTAGAATTTCCATAACACAGGGCTAAGACTAGACTCTAAACTCTAACCCACCTGGTTTCAAATCCTGGTGCCACCACTTCACCAGTTGTGGGGCATTGGACAACCTACTATAGCTCTCTTTGCCCCAGTTTCCTCGTCTGTAAAGTGGGGAGAGTAATCATAGGGTGGGATGGGACAAAAGGAGGGCCTGGATTTACGGTGCTCAGAGGCGGTGCTCGCTCAACAGAGGGCCCAGCACTGTGCATGGCTCCTAGGCGACGGTCACTGATGCTCTGTGGCATGAATGGGTGTTAGTCAATGATCCGTTGTCATTACTATTATCATCATCAACACCAGCAGGGATCCCCAAGCCTGGTTTTGCAACTAGCCCTGCTATAGGGTGTAGCAAAAATTTCCAAACAAAATTTGCTTCCATTCATTTTTGAAAAGGCCACGTCAGACAGCTCGGCAAGGAGGAGGCGGC
Source organism: Leucopleurus acutus (assembly GCF_964270905.1). NCBI lineage: Eukaryota > Metazoa > Chordata > Mammalia > Artiodactyla > Delphinidae > Leucopleurus > Leucopleurus acutus. The sequence continues at coordinate 64,915,101 of NC_139158.1, read as the reverse complement.
ATTGCGAAACCCAGCACAGAGGGATCTGGGCCCCGCTCCTCGGCTTGGGAAATGATCTGCGATCCGTGAGCAAGGGGGCCCTCGGAGCCGGCACCCCCAGGGCTCGGTCCAGGGGACTCCTGGACTCCTGGGTTTATCCCCACTCTCTGAGTGACCCTGAGCAGCCACCCAACTGCTCTGAGCTTCAGTTTCCTCATCTGTCAAATGGAGACAATTTCTGTTTTTATGCATACCCCTCCCTGGGGGTGGTTAGAAGATGAGGGGATTAAATGTGTTCTGCAAACTGTAGAGTATCGCACACACCCTACAGGCCTCAGTCCTGGCCTGGGGCAACCACCAGAAGACACTGTGGAGTGGGTGTGGGAGCAGAACAGGCTCCACCCCCCACCCCCCCAGAGGCCACAACAAAAGAAAATCTAGTCACCTGAGTTTTAAAGGGTTCCCCCCACAAGAGTCTGATGAAGAGGGGAGTGGGCTTGTCTTTGGTGCAACACAGGAAGCCCCTCCTTAGTGAGAGCCTTTCCCAAAGAGGGTGGAGTGACAGTTTGCACGGCAGGGGCCCCCTCCCAGCTGAGCCGGCCTCCACACTCCCTTAAACCATCAGGATCCTCCATTAGAAGGAACTTCGGAGCCTCACGCCCAGCCCCTCAAAGCCACCAAGCCCCAATGTGGGACAGCCCTCCTCACGCGCAAAGAAGAGGCAGGGCCCCTGAGGACTCCCTTCCCGGGACGTCAGGATCACAGACTCCAGACTGTGGGTAGACGCAAGGCCCCTCTGAGTTCACCAGGCCCTAGCTTTCACTTTACTAAGGCAGTCCAGAGAGGGGACATGTCTCATCCAAGAGCACACAGCAAGGCAGCAACAAGGCTCCTGGCACAGGCTGGACACCCACCATGACAGCACATTGCCCACCTCCATGGCCAGCCTGCTCAGGAAGCCCCTCCTCCTAGAAGGACACATACCCACGCCAACCCCCAGCCTGCCCAGCACTTGGCTGCCTCCTTGCCTCTAACCATGCAGTTCTCTCAGCCAGCAGCGCCCTTCCCCGCCATTCTCCATCGACCCGAATCCCTCGAATCCTCCAAAACCCACCCCAGATCCAGTGTGTGTCCTCCAGGAAGCACTCCCTGCAGGTCCTAACTAGTGGCCCCTTCCCAGCACTCGAGCAGCCCAGCCTCCATCACTGAGAGGGGCCTGGCAGATGACTAGAGTTTACAGAGCAGGGCCCTGTGGGGGGCCTCTGGGTCCCCATGCCTGGCACAGGGGTGGGCACTCAGCAGGCCTCAGGAAGCACTGGTGGCCCAAAGACAGAATGGAGGATGAGGAACTGGAGAGGTGAAGGAGCTGGTGGCCTAGTGAAAGAAAGAAGGGATGAACCAGTAAATAGGTGATGATGTGAGCAGATGAACTGATTCAGGAATAAATGCCTGGCAAGATGGGCACAGACACACCACCGAAGATGTAGGGTCTTGCCCAAGTGCGGCCCCTCACCCTCATGGAGAGCCTCTGGGGGCTCCTAGATGTACTGGGATTTTAGAGGCCACAGGCCCATCAGAGCCCAGCCAAATGCCTCTAGGTTTGCAGACCCAGCTGGAGGCCAGGAACCCACAGGGATGGCCAAGGTGGCGACTGGGACTGGCCAAGGGTCCCACCATACCCCACCACCCAGTCCTTGACTGAGAATGGCCTAGACCTGTCCTCAGCCCCAGGGGAATGGCATGAAGAGGCAGGCATAACCCTGGCCCTCCCCACACCAACCACACCGAGCGACATCCAATAATAAGGAACGGTGACTGGGTCAGTGAAGGCAGAGGCCCGTGGGGCTGTAAAGGTGGTGACAGGGACACACCTGGCCTGGGTACCAAGGAGAGCTTTCTTCTGGAGACCTGGATGATTAGTAGTAGTTAAGTAGGAAAATGAGGGGAAGGAAGGCAGGAGGTTCAGGCAGAGGAATCAGCGTGTGCAAAGGCCCTGAGGCTGGAGGGAACCTGGCCTGTTCCAGGAACTGAAAGCAGGCTGGGGGGATCGGAGCCAAAAGGTGTGTGTGTGGGGGGGGGCAGCGGTGCAAGATGTGGCTAGAGGAGTAGCGAGTTGGGGAAGGAGGCTGGGCTTCATCCTGGGAGCTGTGGGCATTTACTGAGTACTTACTGTGTGCTTAAAAAAAAATCTGCATTCATGATTTTATGAATTCACATTCCAGAATGTTTAAGTGAAAGTGTTTAAATGCACTGTAATCAGACAGTGCTATTTTTTAATGCTTTTTTGAATGAATGAATGAATCAATCAATCAATCACAGATGTATAGGAGGGTAGAGACCACCTGCCCCCATCACACAGAGTGCCCTATACAATTCCTCAGGGCCTCCCCATCACGGAGAAACGCCGGCACTGATGAAGCCAGTGGCCCATAAACCACACAAGAACCTAACGAGATGCCAGTGGGTGCCCCCGGTACATCCAGTACGTCACTGAGTCTTCTGAAAGCTCCAAAGTACACAATCTATCCTTAGTTTCCAAGTGCTGCACAGCCTGTCTTCAAAAACACCAACTCAGCTGCCAGGCAGCCTCGCGCTCAGGGCACAGCCCTCAAACCCACAGCTCCATAGCAAGGCTGGCACTAGCGGAATGCTGCCCCGGGTCCCACATAACAGCCGTCCATCAGCCCGCTCCACCCCACACCTCCTCTCCAGTCTGGACCTTGCCTTCCGTCTCCAGTGCCCAACACAGACCGCCTCTCCCTGACAAAACAGGGGCTCCTCGAGGGTGGGGACCACATCAGGCCATCACATGTCCCCAGCGCCTTGCACAGGCCTAGCCTGGCCTCTGATAGATGAATGAGGGGCGGGTGCCAGGGACACCACACACAAGCACACTCGCTGAAGTCCAGCGGCCGTCTCTCAGCTCCAGGAGGACCCAGGAGCCCTGGCGCACCCCTGCCACGGCGCAGGCACGAGCACACACGCCTGCCCCACGTGCACAGCCAGTGTCTCCAGGAGCTGCTGGGAATACAATTGGCATCTGCCACCGACTGGCTGCCAACAGCCCAGTTCCGGGGCCTGGCGGTGGCTCCCGACTCCAGCTACCAACGGGCTAGCCGGCTCTGCGGCCCCACCCAGTCCTGGTGCCCACAGGAGTCTGGCTCCGGCCCCTCAGGCCACCCTGGGGCCAGGCAGCCCACAGTCCCCCCCGTGGGACAGAAACTGGGCTCCTCCAACAGCCTCTCTGGGACGGTCCTGTACAATCTCGCTTCACCACCTCTGGCCTGGCAGAAGACACAGCCCCCTCCCACCAGCGAAGGCCCAGAGGTAGAGGGAGCCAGGACCCCAGGGAACTGGGCTGGGCCGGGAGGTGCAACCGGGTAGAGCCAGGCCAGCCCAGCCTCCCTTGAGGCTGGGGACTGCAGCCCCCTCCACCTCTGTCATTTCCACTTCCAGGCAGGTGTGGGTGCAGGAACCCTCCCCCCATTAGCCCTGCTTTCCAAGCTTGAAGCTTCCCATTCTAGGGGCACCTCCTCCGCCCCCTCATCCCCCAACTGGCCTTCCCCATCCCATAAGCCCTTCCCCTATTTCATTTTTCTCCCCACATCAACAGTCTCTGGCAGCCCCTCTGCAACACAGGCAGCACCGAGGAAGAAGGGAGAAGGGAGAAGGGAGAAGGGAGAGGGATGAAGGGATAGAGGAATGGAAGGATGGAGGGGGACTGGAGGCATTAGGTTTGGTCGAAAGAGGCCAGAGGCCATCACATGTCCAGGTAGCACATATCCCCTCCCAGCAGGCCAGGCACATCTGAACCCAGCTGGCCTCTCGGGCCACCTGGTCCACCCGCCACCCGCTCTGAACACGATCCCCCTTTCACCGTGGGGCGCCGCACGTGGGGGCCTCCAGTAGCCATGTGAGCACCCCCCCAGCCCAGGTGCCCAGGTCAGCCCGGCCCCTCCCGGGTACGCAAACAGGGAGGGGGCGCTATGCAGCGGGGGTGGGGGGGTGGCCCCTGCCCCCTCCCCAGATGCCAGGTCCGGGGAAAGAGCTCGGGAAGGGGGTAGCCGGCCGGGCAGGCTCCCGGGGCTACTGAGGCGGGATCGGAAGCAGCTGGGTTGAATGGAGGAATGCCCGGGCCGGCCGGCCGGCAGAACCCTCCGTCTCCTTAGCTCCAAGGTTGGTGGGCAGGGGAGGGGTCTACCTGACCCCCCTGTCCACCCTGCTGATGGAGGGTTGGGCCGGAGGAGAGGCTTTCCAGCTTTGGCAACCGGTTGACAAGGGGGAGTCCGCGGGAAAAAGAGGTGGAATGGGGGCCCGGCCCCGGATAGAGGGTTCCGGGCCCAGCGCCACCGCCCCCCGGCTTGAGGGTCGGGGGAGACCTAGATTGGGGGATCCCACCCAGAGAAGGGGGCTTCCCAGCCGCAGAGCCGCCCCCTCGGTTCTGGGGCTCAGAAGACAGAACTGGCAGGGGGAGGGGGCTTTTCTGCGCCAGCGCCGCCCCTCGGTTTAGGGAGGTCTGTCCGAGAGGAGACCGGATTTGGGGGTCTTGAAGAGGGACGGGGCGCACCGGCCCCGGAAAGGGGGTCCCGGCTACCGCGCGCCACCCCCGCGCCCTCACCTGCGCCCGGCGCCCCGGCCGCCTCCGGCCCGCTCGACCGCTGCGCTGCGCCGCCGCCGCCGCTCAGGTCCGCTCGCAGGTCCTCTCGCCTAGGCCCCGGCCCCGGCCCCGGCCCCGGCCCGCGGGCGCCCCATGCCTCTCCTCTGACCGGCGCGGCGCCCCAGATGCGGCTGCGGGAGGAGGAGCCGCGCGGCCCCGGCTCCCCGAGAGCGGCGGGGAGGGGGCGGGGGGCGGGGGGCGGGGAGAGGCGCGCGGGGGAGGGGGCCGCGCGGCTGCGCCCAAAACCAGGCGCGGATGCAGCCACCGGCCCGGGGCTGGGGGTGGGGGGGGCGCCGTTTCCAACGCCCACCCCCACTCACGCCCCCGCAACCCCGGGGGGGAGGGGGAGGGTCTCCGCAGCCGGCGACGCTGGGTCGCGCGCGAGCCGGAAGGGCGCTTGGAGATCCCTGGTTGGCCGCCCAGAGAGTGCAGGCTACTGGCGCAAGGTCACACAGCGCGGGCTGCGGGAGCGTGGGAACCTGGAACTCCAGGCTGCAGAGTGGGTCAGCGGGAACGTAGGTGGACGAGCGCCGGCCCCGTGGAGCAGAGAAACTGAGGCCCACAGAGGACGAGATTGGTCTGGGCCATACCGTGCGAGTCAGGAGGCCCTTGGGATTCGAACCTAGGGGTCCTGCCGCTGGGAACGTGTGCCCCCTCCTGGTGACCTGTTTCTGGCAGAAACCTCTCCCTGGTGTCTTCTTGCCTATGGCAGCACGGGGGTTAAAGACAATCCCTGAAGTTGGATGGACCGGGCAGAGTACCCATCCTACCTCTCCTGAGGCTCTGAGATCAGAGATGAGAGACTCTTCTTTTGGAGCCCCAGTTTCTTCACCTAAAATGGGAACAACACTAGTATAGTATCCCCAACTGGGATCGAGGAAACAAGGAGATAATGGATGTTAAGCTCCTTGCTGGTGCCTGGCATTCAGTAAGTGTCAAATGAATGTGTTCACTCTCCCTGGCTCCCACATCTCCCAAGAATGCCAGTTGAATGCGGAGTCAAAATGGTGTTAAAGGTTGGCATTCAAGGCTCCTTACAAGCTCTTTTTCCGGCTTGATCCACTGCCCACCCACCCTGCCTCATCCTCATCCCAGAAACGTCTGTTCCAGTGCTTCTCTGCCTTTCCCTGTGTCTGCAATGCGTTCCCACCATCTCTACCCGGCAAACTCCTATTCATCCATCAAAGCCCTGAGCACATATCCCAGTTTCTCACACTCCCTAGCTGCCCATCCATGCCTCCCTTCTCCTTTCCCACTGCCTGGTCTAGGTTTGTCTCTGTCTTCATGGGCTCTGACAACTGTGGTGAGAGGATATCACTCAGAGGAGATGACACCATGAGGTCATGTTCCTTGGAGGAGGCAGCTTTAGTAGGGCCTGGAAGGAGAAGTGAGTCTGGAGTTCCAGGGGGAGGAAGGAGAGTGTGTGGCAGGCAAAGAGGTGGTTTATGTTTGGGCAGAGTGTCAATAGGGCCACAGAGAATGTGCCGCCTGGAGCAGTTGGGAAGACCTTATTGTCTGAGCTGGGAGCCAGCAAGAGCCGAGGGCTGGGCAGTGACCTGGCAACATATGGTCAGGTTGAAGATGAGCAGGCTTTGCCCTGGAGAACACCTCACACAGGGGTCCCAGGAGACTTATACAAGGATGTTCATAGCAGCGTCGTGTAATAGTGGAACGTTGGACACAGCCTAGCTGTCCATCAAGCAGAGATGGGGTAAATAGTGATGGGAAAGTGGGAAAGCTCTCCACACCATGATCTTCAAAATAGGTGAATGCAAGTCTCATGCATCCATGAAAAGAAATCTCAGAAAAACACACTGTTGATGCAATTCGTGAAAATTCAGAGTTGTACACTTATGATTCGTGTACTCTTTGTATGAATTTTATACTTCAATACAATAAAAAAAATTTTTAATACATCATTGGATGAAAAAAGCAAATTGCAGATGGAAGACACAGTTTGATGCCAGATATATAAAGTTTGAAAACCCACAATACTTTATATTGTTTAGGGACACATGCATATGTAATATAAGTGTATTACATAAAAACACACATGGCAGTAATAAAGAGCAAATTCAAGAGAGTAGTGACCCAGAGGGAGAAAGGGAAGGGAATGTAATGGGGCTTCAATTACACTTGAAATGGTTTATTTCTTAAGATGGGTGGTGGGTACATGGGTGTTTGTTATGCTGTTCTCTAGACTTTGTTGTGAACATGAAATATTCATAATGTAATAATGCTTTCTTTTTAATTAAAAATAATTCTTTATTTATTTGTCTGCACTGGGTCTTAGTTGCAGCATGTGGGATCTAGTTCCCTGACCAGGGATCAAACCCAGGCCCCCTGCATTGGGAGCGCAGAGTCTTAACCACTGGACCACCAGGGAAGTCCCTGCTTTTTTTTTTTTTTTTTTTTTTTTTTTTAGGAAGTCAGGAGATGCCTGGGAAGGCAATGGGGAGCCACCGTTGGTTCTTGAGTGGGGTTGTGACATGGTCAGTGGACTGGAAGGGGCAAGACGAGAAAAGCAAGGTCGTGGGGAGGCTGGTGTGACAGTCCAGGGGACAGGTGTGAAGGCCTGAGGGGGGACAGAGACAGAGTTATGGGGAGAAGGAAAAGGATGGGAGAGATTTAGAGGAATAAACAACTGGTGTGCTTAGGCAAGCGTCACAAACTTAAATGCTCACAGAGCCCAGGCAGGTCATTAAGCAGGCGGTGAGCATGGAGGTGTGGGGACTGTGACACATGGTCTGGCAGGGGCAGCCCCTACTCAGCACCAGCTGATTGTTGCCATGTAGAAAAAGAGGCCCAGTGGGGTTACAGCTTGTTTTTTTGAAGATAAATCAGCAATTCCGATTTTTTAAAATACAAAATTTTTCAGATTTTTTAAAATACAAAGTTTTCCAAATTTTAAATGATGGAACTAAGTTGAAAAAAAAAAAAATCAAAACTCTGTGGGGGCCAAGCCATAAGGTTTGCGATCTCTTTGGTGAGGAAGAGCCTCCAGGAGATGAAATGAAGGGACAGTGACACCAAGTTTTCCTGCCAGTGAGGCTGAAGAGGCTCACAGCCTGAGCAGCAGTCGTGGAGGGCTTCCTGGAAGAACTGACACCGGGTAGTGAAGGGGGAAGTTGTTCCAGGCTGAGAGAATAGCAAGTGCAAAGGCAGGGGCAGAGCTGAGTGAGCCCAGAAGAGCAAAAATCACCAACAGGGCATTTCACAGAAGGGAAACATGGCCGGTAAACACGAGTTGCCTGACCTCATTAGTCATCAGGGAGAGGTAAGTCCAGACAGTGATGAGTTGCCACTTTATTCCCATGCGACTGGCAAAAATGAGAAAGTCTGACAATACCAAGTGTGGGTAAAGAGGTAGATCAGTGCAGCTCTCTGTACTGCAACACCACTGTGACCCAGCAAATCCACTCCTGGATACGTGTGCCCAAGAGAACCCTGCACACGTAGCCTGGGCCAATGCTTCTCGAACTTTAGTGTTCATAGGAATCCCCCAGGGATCTTGTTCAAAGGCAGGTTCTGATTCGGCAGGTCTAGGGCAGGGCTGGAGAGTCTGCATTTCTAACAAGTTTCCAGGTGATGCCGATCCTGGAACACAACACATTTTTGAAGAGCATTAGGAGAAATGCAGATGGATATCCACGGCAGCACTGTTCGTAAGATCAGAAAACCTGAAAACAATCCAATTATCAATTGACGAGAGAAGGAACAAATAAATAAATTGTGGTATAGTCACACACAGCCCTTAAAATGAATGAATTACAACTACACACAACATGGATGAATTCTCACCAACGTGGTGTTGAGGTGTTTTTTTTTAAGACAACATTCTATACAGTATGCTGTTTAAAATAATAAGTAAAAACAAATAAATTGTTTAGGCATTCATCCATGTAAGAAGACTAAAATCAAAGAAACTAGGGAAGGATAAACTCAAAATTCAGAATATTAGTGACCTCTGGCAGAGAGCTGGGGGATGGGATGGGCTGGAGCACAGAAATGGATGTCAGATTTTGTTTCTGTTCTAGTTCTTGGGGCGGGGGTGGGTGGGTAGGGGACAGTGGTTCACAGGCACATATGTTGTGTTTTATAGTGTATTGTATTGTATTATATACACAGGGCCGTGCATGGACCAATCCTGAGATTGTGTCATGAGCCAAGGATGTTCTTAACTCAATCATGAGTCCCTGAGGTCCGTATTTAAAAAGAGAGAGAGAAACTCATAGAGACAGAGACTCAAAGAGAGATGCAGAGACTGAGAGAGACGGGGAGAGTTGAGGACAGGCATGGTCCATTTGGGAACGTGTGTTCTAACCCAAGCACAGCACAGAGCGGTCAGGGCTCTGAAGGGAACAGAAGTTGTGGGACTGTGGGATGTTTGCCTGACTCAGCCAGGGGCCAGAAAGGGGTTATCATGGGGAAGAGGCTGTAGCAGCCTGGGTGTCAGATTCTCTTCTGACTCCTGCCATCAGGCCCCAGCTCAGACCATGCAGAGCCACAGACTTCAAGAAAGACCCTAGGAGAGGACAGAATGACTCAAACCAAGTGGAGAGAGTCCACTTGGCAGCAGGTAACCTCCAGCCTTGGGTAAAGACCAGCTCTGGTAATGACTAGATCCGAGTGGTAACCACATCTAGCTAATGATGAGTCTCGGCTTGTGACCAAACCAGATAATGTCCATATCCGTCAAGATCAGATCTGGGGATGCCTGGCCCCAACACTGCTCTCCAGGTCAACGAGGCATCTGGTCAGCCTTGGTCAGCCCCTGGGGGAAATGGAGAGGGAGGAAAATCCCAGGGCCCCTGCAGGCAGTGAGGGTTGGCCTCTTTCTCCTCACCCTACTGCGTGCGATGAACTCTCTCTCCCCTACACAGCCCTTGGGGCTGGCCCCGCCTCCCCATTGCTCTGTCTCTGCCCTGGCTCAGCCTCTGCATCCCCTGACTGGACCACTCCAGCCTCCTCCCAGGACTTCTGCTCCGGTCTCTCCCTTTCCAATACATCCTCCACACCAGCCTCAGAGAGAACTTTCTATAAAACAGATGTGTCCCTCCCTTGCTCAGAACTCTGCATTGGCTCCCCACCACCTGGGGTGAAAGTTTGAACTGGTATTCAGCGTTAGCCTGGTATTCAAAACTCTTCACCATTTGTCTTTTGTACCCTCTCCTAATTCAATTCTGGTCAAATCCCATGACTCAGGTACAGGCTCTGCAGTTTCTCCCAAAGACAAGCTGTTTCACACCTCAGCCTATGCAGGTCCTTCTACCCGGAATGCCTCTCCCCCATTGGATATTCATCTTTTGAAATTCGACTCAGATGTCACCTACTCTGGGGAAACCTTCCCTAACTTCTACGCCCCATTCCCCATTTCCAGTTTGTCACCCCAGATACTTTATTTTTTCCCCTTGGTATTACCAAGCATTTCTTTCTTTCTTTCTTCTTTAGCTTTACTGAGGTATAATCGACAAATAAAAATTGTATATATTTAAGGTGTACAACTTGATGTTTTGATATATGTATATATTGTGGAATGACCGCCACAATCAAGTTTATTAACATGTCCACACCTCACATAGTTACCTTTTTTTTCTTCTGGTGAGAACACTTAAGATTACACTCTTAGCACATTTCAAGTATACAATACAGTATTGTTAACTGTAGACTCCCCAGATGCTTTATGATTGCAAAGACACACCATGCCTCAAACACCTTATAACAAATGGCTTTGCCACCCACCTTGGGGTCCAGCAGCAGACAAGGTGGACAGCTCCCAGACACTGGTCCCCTGGAGGCAGCCAACAGCTCTCTCCAATTCTTCTGCCTGATGGCTTTTTTAAAATAATTGAAGTATAGTTGATGTACAATATTGTGTTAGTTTCGGATATATGGCAAAGTGATTCAGTGATATGTATATTCTTTTTCAGATTATTTTCCATTATAGGTTATTACAAGATACAGAATATAGTTCCCTGTGCTATACAGTAACTTCTAGCTGTTTATCTATTTTATATATAGTAGTGAGTATCTGTTAATTCCATACTCAGAATCTATCCCTCCCTTTCCCCTTTGGTAACCGCAAGTTTGTTTTCTATGTCTGTGAGACTGTTTCTGTTTTGTAAATGAGCTCATTTGTGTTATTTTTTTAGATTCCACATATAAGTGATATCATATAATATTTGTCTTTCTTTGTCTGACTTACTTCACTGAGTATGATCATCTCTAAGTCCATCCGTGTTGCTGCAAATGGCATTATTTCATTCTTTCTTATGGCTGAGTAGTATTCCATTGTATATATGTACCACATCTTCTTTATCCATTCATCTGTTGTTGGGCACGTGAAGGTAGCTTCCATGTCTTAGCTGTTGTAAACAGACAGCATTTTCTGAAGTCACAAGAGCTCAAGCACAGGACAACTTGGAAATGCAGCGGAGTTAATGCCCTTAGGAGCATCCTTCCATCATGGGGTCAGGAATCAGTGGGTAAATCCTCCTCCTTCAGGGAGACAGTTCTGAGGCATCTTCTCCACTGTTCCTCGGAAGGTCCCCAGCAGGATGGCTTTCCAGTGGCCATGTGCTAATGCACACGTTATTGACTTTCTCTCCTCTCCTGTCTCACTCTCCAGACTCCCTCCCTCCCACTTCCTAGGATCACCTCCCAAATGAACTACCTGTGCTCAAGTCACTGTCTCAGGGGCTGCTGCTTTTGGGGGGAACCCAAAGTAAAACATACCTGTTTGCTTCCATCTCTTACATAAAACTGGATATAGCTCCTTGACGTCTGAAGCCACATTGAATTCACCTCAAATTGTGGCCAGCAATCTGGGTCCACATCCTGCTGCTTGCATTGTGTGACCTTGACCAAGTCACTTCCTTGAAGACAGAGGCTCAGCAAAAGTAAGTAGGAGATTCCCAGACCGTTAATGAAATATATCCCAGGGTCGAAGGGGGGGCGGAATATAGGACTTCACTCTTCCTTCTCTTTTCCTGTTTTCCAATTTTTTTGAGTATTCACATATTCCTTTGCTTTGCTTTGCTTTGTCTTGATGGTGTGGAAGGAGTGTGACCTCTGGACTGAGCAAGCCTGGGTTCAGATCTTGGCTCTGTCACGTACTAGCTGTGACTAGGCAAGTCACTCAACCTCACTGGGCCTCAGTTTCCACATCTGGAAAATGGACATAAGCATGAGCACCTACTTTGCAGGGTGGTTGTGACTTTTATGATAGAAGCTCGTTGTAAACCACAGAGTAAGTTGCAAACCTGGGTTATTGTTGTCCCTGGGGCTGGCATCAAGCCTGGCATGGAGGAGGTGCCTGGGAAATGTCTGGAGAACAAAAGGAGTAGTAGTGGAAGCTAGTAGTGGAGCCCGGAGAACAAAAGGAGTGAAGCTAGTAGTGGAGCCCCAGGGTGCTCCTCATCTTGTTCATTCATTCATTCCATGCTCACTGATACCACTTGGGCCAAGCCCTATGCTGGGCACCGGGGATACACAGTTGTAGGAGGAATGTCTCTGGTCTCAGGAGCCTTGCCAGCTCCAGGGGAGACCCAAGAAAACCCACCATTCCCAGAGGGGCTCTGACCAACTGTCGGGGGAGTGTGGGAAGATGTCCGGGAAGAGGTAACTCCCAAGTTGTGCAGGCCTTAGTCTGATGAGCAAAGGAAGGACAGAGTGTACATTCCAGCAAGAGGGGACAATGTACACTAAGGCCTGGAGGCCAGGCCGGGCCCTTGCAAGCCACTGTGGGCAGCTCATTGGGGCTGAAGTCTCAGAGTTCAAAGGTGAAGCCAGAATGCAGCCAGGGCTGGATCATCACAACCTTGAAGTCCTCTGAGGAATCAGGATTTTCAACTGAAGGTGGTGGGGATCTATGAAAAATGAGGACAAGACTGGGAAAGAATCTTTGACTTCCTTTGTGAACCAGGGCAACTCCTTTTGCCTCTCAGAGCCTCAGCTTCCTCATCTGTACACTGGGGGGAAAAGTACCACAACAAGGATGTCCTGAGGAGGGCTTGAAATGAAGTGTGCTCGGGGCCTGGCTGAGGAAGGCGCTCCGTTCATTCCTATGAATGGAATGAGTGGATGAGTGAGCAAACGAATGGATGAATTTCTGCCAGGTGCCTTCCCTCACACTGCTCTCAGCCTGGAACGCAGCCTCCTGCCCGCAGTCCTGCCCTCTCCCTGCCGCACCCCACTCAGTGGGGCCTGCTGCTTGCCCACAGGCAAGAGACGAGGGTGGGGACTTTTCTAGGGTCATCAAGTGAGTCCAAAGCACAGCCAGGTCCAGTGTTCTGTCCCTTCTCTGTGACACCAGGAATGCTTTTTCTCTGCCCCTCAACATAGATTCACCTCCAGGGCCCGTCCTGGTGCTTTTGGGGACGGGAGGTGCTTGGGTTCCACTGTCTCCTTGAAGGGCCAGACCACCTGCCTCAGCCTCCCAGATGCCCGAGCTACCATCTGCTCCCACCAGAGCCTTAGCTCTTTTCCTTAAATAGTTCCTCTCGTCTCCTTGGAGACATCTCTCACATGGAAGAAAGGAAGGGAGGGAGGGAGGGACGGAGGGAGGAGGACGAGTTGGGTCCCATTTCCTGAGTACCTACTGTGTGTCGGCTCTGACCCTCATCACACCCCTTTGACCTGGGGATCCCCCCCATCCCTTTTCAGATGAGGAACTGAGGCATGGAGACCGGTGATCACAGGCCCCAAATTTCAGAGCAAGTAAGAGCACAGCCAGGATTTGAACCCGGGTCTGTAGGGTTCAAAACCTAAAGCCTGTGTGACGTAAGGGGAAGGTGCATTTGTGCTGCCCTTACCCCATGTCCGAATGCCCTGGACAGGGCACTACCTATCCCCCCAAGTCACCCTCCCTTACATGACCAATTCAGAAACGCTTACGGGCACCTGTCATACGTTAGGCCCTAGGCCCTGGGCCACACGCAGAATAGGAAGAGTATCTCAGATGTGAATGGAACAAAGTCTTCTCCCTTGAAATAGAGTGTAGGGGGAGTGCGATGGACAGAAGGACAATTTATTTCCTGTGCATACACCAAAAGCTTCGGAGGGACCATTTCAGCTGATCCTCTGAATACCGCAGTTGGTAGGATTTAAGAACCCCATTTTTCAGAAAGGAAACTGAGGCCCAAAGAAGTTAATTCACTTATCCAAGGATATACAGGGAGAAAGTGGTGGAACCAGGATAAAGTCCCAGATTATGCTAAAACTTGCTGGAATGGCCCCCCGAGACCCGAACAAAGTGCTGCTGTGAGGTTGGGAAGGAGTGGTAGCTGGCAGCTCAAGGACCCTTGAGTGGAGGGGGAGAAATGAAAGGACGTGGACAGATGGGTCTCAGCCCCTTTCTGGCCTCAGTCCTCTTGAGCCGGCCCCAAGGCTGACATCACCAGGGAATCTGACACCAGCAGCTCAAGCAAAGATGTGACCAGATCCCACCTTAGTATCTAGTGAATCCCACTCAAAGCATCTCATAGACATACCTCACCCCGTGGATATCTGGTCAACCCTAAACCCTTGTGTCCTAAACCCTAAACCAGCCCATCTGGTTGATCACACTAGTCTAAATCTTGGGTTTAAGAGGCAACTCTCACATCTGATGGTTCAGCCTAGGGGAGGAGAGGATATTTCCAAAGATTTCTGGCAAAAGTGGGATCATTGTCATATCAAAATGCCTGCATGCTGTGTGTACACCTTTCACTCTCCTACTCTGCAGTGCACTACAGGGGCTGTGACAACCCCCACAGCAGGCAAGGGAAGAAGGGAGGAAATGCTGGGTGGAGGGACTGGCATGAACAAAAGGCGGGAGGCACAGGGGATTCAGGGAAAAGCAAACAGTTGAGTGCGGGTGCGTGTGGAGAGCAGCAGAGCTGAGGCCAGAGCAGGGGTTTGATCAGGAAAGACTTTGAGTACCAGGTGAACAGCTCAGACTTCATCTGGGAGGCAAAGAGGTGCTGTTACAGGGTTTAGAGGACAGGGAAGATGTGATCCAATGTTGTTTAATCGTGGCCAGTGTAGAGGATGGCCATCAAGAGAGCGTGAGACTGGAGGCAGGGAGGCTAGTGCCGAGGCCACTGCAACCATCCAGAGAAGTGATGGGCCTAGACTAGGCTGCAGCTGTGGAAAGGGAGAGGAAGGAGATAGTCGGGAGAGATGTCAAAGAGACAGAATCAAGAGATGTCAAAGAGACAGAATCATCAATGTTGCTGATGGATCCTGATGTGGGGCGACGGGCGGGGAGGAGGCAAAAATGAGGCTCAGGTTTCTGGTGTGAGCAGCTGATAGGACAGCCTTGAGAGGCGAGGACTGGGCAAAAGGCAAACGGGAGGAAGGCCACATGGGCACCCGGGCCACGTGAGGGATCTCAGGGCACATGGAGCTGCTCCTCCTGCGGGCTCCGTAGTTTACAGTTTTCAAAGGGCTGTCGATCCACAGACTCCCTGGAAGCCACCGCCCGCCAACAACCTGTGAGGCCAACCCCATTTCTCTCGGAGAGAAAATTCAAGGCTCAGACAGCAGCAATGACTGATCCAAGTGGGTGATGGAGCTAGCTCTCTGCCTTCCATACCCAGGCCTTTCTCCTGCACCCAAGGGGCCTCCCAGTCACCAGAGGTTTGTAAGGAGATGTCCAGAGAGATGGGAAATCAGGGGAGAGGCTGGGGCTGGAGACAGAGAGAGGGAAGGCATGGAGTAGACAAAGTCACTCACGGAGAGGGCATCGAGAGAGACAAGAAAATCACCTGGGCAGAACCTTAAGAATCGGCAACCTTCAAGAGTTGAGCAGAGTGAAGACTGCTGCCATGTCCTGCCCCCAGGCCACCGCGCACAGCCGTGTGTCACGCACCAGGACTTGCTTCAGACAAGTAAGCTCCCCCATTCATCAAACCAGGGATCGAACCCACGCCCCCTGCAGTGGAAGCACGGAGTCTTAACCACTGGACTGCTGAAGAAGTCCCTGGAGGTCCACTTTAAATTAAAATTCTCAGCTTGAATTTTTTTTTTTTTGATGTCTCTGTTGCTGACTCTGGGCTCTTTCTTTGGTCTTGAAGCTGGGCAAGCACAGGCCTTATAGGCCTGTGGGGTGCAGCCCAAGAGGTGCACATAAATGACCATCTTCCAGAGCCCATCTAGGAGGGATGAGAAACTGACAGTCTGGGTATCCCTACATGCAGAACCCAGCTCCTGCCTACATTCCAGCTCATCTTGCCTGGCCTCCTCATCCGTCGGTGGGGCTGTGGCCTCCTCAGCGGCAGGTGGGGCTCCCAGCCAACAAAGCAGCATCTCCAGAGACCCTCTGGGCTTCAATCAACAGCCCAGGCCTTCCAGCCGAAGCTGATTGTAAAATGTGAAAGGATTTTTCTAGAAATGACAAGACGCTGTACATGGAGAGTTGGATGTTACTTGGTTCCTCTATTAGAAACAGTTTGGTTACCTTATTGTGAAAGTGAGTCCTACAGTATTTCAGCAAAAGGTATTCATGGCAAAAAAAAAGAGTTGCGCAGAAGAGGCTAAAATGATGTGAGCAGAGAAGCAGAAGAAAGACCAAGAGACTGCTGGGGGGCCGAACTGGGGGAGGCCATGCTTCCAGGAGCAAGTGGCCAACAGTGTTGTGAAGTGAGGACTGTTTTTCCTGTGCTGCCCACACCTTGGGGGCTGGGGCAAAGCTCCAAGGAGACGGTGACTGTACTTCAGTACTGTGGAGTGCTGGACAAAGGTCAAGGGTAATTGTTCTGGTCCTGGCTCTGCCACCACCTCTCCAGGTGACCTTGGACAAATCCCTTTCTCTCTCGAGACCCCTGTTTCTCTCTCTGTCCAACAAGAGGGCTCCAGTTTCTGGAAGCATTCCTTTATTTGTTCAACTAATTCAAGAAATATTTACTGAGAACCTGCTATGTGTCAGACACTGTCCTAGGAATTTGGGAGACTTCCGTAAACGAAAAAGATACCGGTCCAGCCTTCCTAGAGCATAGGGGACTTGTCAATAAGCAAAAACATAGTGAAAGACATGATACAGTTTATTAGGTGATTATAAGTTTTATGAAAAAAGGAAGAGAAAGGTAGATATGGGTAAGAGGAGTAGGAAGTGCTAGAGTTGGAGAATTGGTGCCGATTATTAATTTTAAATAGGGTAGTCAGGTAGTGCTCTCTGAGAAGGTAATACGTGAGGAAAAGAGTGAAGGGGATATGACATCCTTGCACGTATCTGGGGGAAAAGCTTTCCAGATAGAAGGAACAGCCACTGCAAATGCCCTAAGGTCTGAGATACTAAAATCTTCCTATTATGAAACATCTAAAAATCCTAGATTTAAAAAAATATGGAAATGGATAAGCCTTAAAGAAAGTAGAGAAATCCTCAAATTGGGAACATGAGACCAATGAGAAACGCACACTGAAGCTGTGAGATGCCACGCAGACACCTACAGCTCAGGTAACACAAAGTCTATGGCCCACACAGGGCAGAGAGCCAAATGAGTCAGCGACCATCCTGCATAAATTATGGACTCAGGAAGGGCTACATGACAGAAAAAAAATGGTGAATTTAAAAAGAAATTCTGCCTCACAGAGGCAGGCAGCAAAGACAACTGTCTGTCTCAGCCTGAGATCTGTGCGAGAGTAAAGAAAAATCTCACCTGCGAAGGTATGGACATTGACTGGCCCTCACATGGCTTTTAGGTCTGAACTGTAAGTATTGATGAGCTACCAAAAAAAAATTCAAGCTGAGAATTTTAATTTAAAGTGGACCTCCAGGGACTTCTCCAGCAGTCCAGTGGTTAAGACTCCGTGCTTCCACTGAAGGGGGGCATGGGTTCGATCCCTGGTCGGGAACTAAGATCCCACATGCTGCGCAAGGCAAGCAATAAATAAATAAATACATAAATAAAATGGACCTCCAAATTAACAAAGCCGAAAGTTGGTTCTCTGAAAAAAGATCAAGAAGAGACAGAGGTAAAAAGATCACACAAATTATCAACATCAGGAATGAAGAAAGGACATCACTACAGATGCTACAGACATTTAAAAGGTAACAAGATATTGTAAACAATTTTATGCCAAAAAATGGATAATTTCATTGAAGTGGACAAATTCCTCAAAAAATATTACTTATTAAAACAGACACAAAAGAAATGACAGTTTTGAATAGTCATATCTATTAAGGAAATTGAATCTGTAACTAAAAATCTTACCCTATTAAGACTCCATGCTTCCACTGCAGGGGGCTTAGGTTCGATCCCTGGTTGGGGAACTAAGATCTCACATGCCATGCGGCGTGGCCAAAACAAAACAAAACAAAACTTACCATAAAGAAAATTCTAAACCCAGATGATCTCAGTGGTGAATTCTTTCAAATGTTTAGAAAATAAAAAGAATCAATTCTATAAATTCTTCTAGAGAATAAAAAAGGAGGGAATATTTCGTGACTTGGTTGATGATTTCAGCCTAAACTTGTTACCAAATTCTGAAAAAGACATTACAAGAAAGGAAAATTATAAGCCAATATCTCCATGAATGTAGATGCAAAACTACTAAACAAAATATTGACATAACAAATCTAATCATGTATAAAATCACAATACATCATGAACAAATATGATTTATTCCATGACTGCAAAGTTGGTTTGGCATTCAAAAATCTATCAATGTAATTCACCACTTTAATAGAGTTTGTTAAATAATCATCTCAAAAGATGTGGAAAATATATTTGATCAACTTCAACACCCATTCATAATAAAAACTCTCAGCAATCTTGGAATAGAAGCATCTTCATTAATCTTACAAAGGGCATTACAAAACCCTACAGCTAACATCATACTTATTGGTGAAAATCTGAATGCTTTTCCCTTTAGATTAACTGTCCACTATCACCATAGTTATTCAACATTACAGGCTAGCCAGTGCAATCAGGAAGGGAAAAATGTACAAAATTGGAACAGAAGAAGTAAAAATATCCTTATTCACAGATGACATTTTGTGTATGTGGAAAATCCAAAGAACCTACAAGCAAACTATTAAAATGAGTGAATTTAGCAAGATCTCTGTATAAAAAGTCAATATTCAAAAATTAGTTGTATTTACATGTATGAGCATTAAACAATTAAAAATAAAATTTAAATAAACAATACCATTTACAATAGCACCAAAGCCTATAAAATACCTAGTAATAACTCTAATGAAAGATGTGCAAGACTTCTACACTGAAAATTACAAAACCTTTCAGAGAGAAATTAAATAAGACCTTAATAAGTCGAGAAATATACTATGTTCATAAACTGGCACACTCACTATTGGAAAGGTGTCATTTCTCCTCACATCGATCTATAGATCCCAATCCAAATCAAAATCTTCTCAAGGTTCTGATAAGCACATTCTAAAATTTATATGAAAGTTCAAAGGACTTTCTACTGTAGAGACTATATTGAAGAAGAAGAATAAAGCTGTAGGACTAACAATGCTAGATTTCATAGACTCACAGATTTAGAAAACAAACTTATGGTTACCAAAGGGGAAAGATGGGAGGGGGAGGGATAAAGTAGGAGGCTGGGATTAACATATACACACTACTGTGTGTATAAAATAGATAATAGATAATAGATATTATAATAGATAATCAACAAAGACCCACTGTAGAGCACAGGGAACTCTACTCAATACTCTGTAATAACCTATATGGGAAAAGAATCTGAAAAAGAATAGATATATGTATATGTATAACTGAATAACTTTGCTGTACACCTGAAACTAACACAACATTATAAATCAACTATACTCCAATATAAAATAAAAATGTTTTAAATCTTTAAAAAAATACTAGATTTCAGGGTATATTGAAAACTATACTTTGGAGGACTAAGTTCTAGAGTATATAAAACTCTAACAGTAAAAAACTCAACAGTAAAAAAGCAATCCAACTAGAAAATGGACAAAAGACATGAATAGACATTTTACCAAAGAATACATGCAGATGACAAATAAACACATGAAAAGATGTTCAACATCATTAACCATTAGGAAATGCAAATTAAAACCACAATGAGCTATGACTATATACCTATCAGAATGGCTGAAGTATAAAGTAGCGACACCACCAAATGCGATCAAGGATGCAGAGAAACTGGATGACCCAGACATTGCTGGTAGAAATGTAAAATGGTATAGCTCCTCTGGAAAACAGTTTGACAGTTGTTGTTGTTGTTTTAAATAAAGCTACACATGAACTCCTGGATCTAATAAGAGAATTTAGCGACGTTGCAGAATACAAGGTTAATACATAAAAGTCAATTGCTTTCCTATACACCAGCAATGAACAAGTGGAATTTGAAATTTAGAAATTCAATACCATTTACACTAGCATCTCCCGAAAGGAATTACTTAGGTATAAATCTAAAATATATATATATACAAGATCTTTATGAGGAAAATTCTAAAACTGATGAAAAGAAATTGAAGAACTAAATAAGTGGAGCGATATTCCGCATCTATGGATAGGAAGAAAACACTGTCAAGATGTCAGTTCTTCCCAACCTGATCTATAGGTTTGATACAATCCAAATGAAAATCCCAGCAAGTTATTTTATGAATATTGACAAACTAACTCTAAAGTTTATATGGAGAGGCAAAAGACCCAGAATATCCAACTCAATATTGTTGGAGAGGAACAAAGTCAGAGAACTGACACTTCCCAACTTTAAGACTTACTGTAAAGCTGCAGTAATCAAGACAGTGTGGTATTAGTGAAAGAATAGACAAACAGATCCATGGAAAAGAACCCAGAAATAGAACCACATAAATATAGTCAACTGGTGTTGGAGTAAAGGGAATCCAATGGAGCAAAGGTAGTCTTCAAAAAATGGTGCTGGAACGACACCCACAGGAAAAAAAAAAAAAAAAGAGTATGTACACTGACCTTATACCCTTCACAAAAATTAAGTCAAAATGGATCATAGACCTAAATGTAAAATTATAAAACTCCTACAAGACAACATAGGAGAAAACTTAGATGATCTTGGGTGTGGTGATGACTTTTAAAATACAACATCAAAGGCATGACCTGTGAAAGAAATAATAAGCTAGATGCTATTAAAATTAGAAATATTTGCTTTATGAAAGACAGTGTCAAAAGAATGAGAAGACAAGCCACAGATTGGGAGAAAATATTTGAAAAAGACATGTCTAATAAAGGACTGCTATCCAAAATATGCAAAAAATTCTTAAAACTTAACAATAAGAAAATGAAAAATCCAATTTACAAATAGGCAAGAGGGGAATTCCCTGGCGGTTCAGTGGTTAGGACACTGCACTTTCACTGCCAAGGGCCTGGGTTCCATCCCTGGTTGGGGAACTGAGATCCCACAAGCCTCATGGCACAGCCAACAATAATAATAATAAATAAATGAAAATAATTAAAAATAGGCAAGAGACCTGAACAGACACCTTACCAAAGAAGATATATAGATGGCAAGTAAGCATAGGAAA
The DNA here is from genome assembly GCF_964270905.1 of Leucopleurus acutus. Classification (NCBI taxonomy): domain Eukaryota; kingdom Metazoa; phylum Chordata; class Mammalia; order Artiodactyla; family Delphinidae; genus Leucopleurus; species Leucopleurus acutus. Next base: position 64,893,985 of record NC_139158.1, on the reverse strand, counting down.
AGATGTTCAACATCATATGTCATTAGGAAATTGCTCATTAAAACAAGGAGATACCACTACCCACCTATTAGAATGACCAAAATTCAAAACACTGAAAACACCAAATGCTGATGAGGATGTGGAGCAATAGGAACTCTCATTTCATTGCTGGTGGGGATGCAAAATGGTGCAGCCACTTTGGAAGACAATTTCTTACTAAACTAAACATACTCTTAGCATATGATCCACCAGTTGCACCCTTTGGTATTTACCGAGATAAACTGAAAAGTCAGGTCCACACAAAAACTCCACACAAATATTTATAGCACCTTTGTTCATAATTGCCAAAACTTGGAAGCAACCAAGATGTCCTTCAATAGGTGAATGGATAAATAACTGTGGTACATCCACACGATGAAATATTATTCAGTGCAAAAAAGAGGTGAGCTATCAAGCTCATCTCGAAAAGACATGGAGGAAACAAACGAATATTACTAAGTGAAATAAGCCACTATGAGAAGTCTTCATACTGTATAATTGCAACTATATGACTTTTTTGGGAAAGGCGACTATGGAGACAATAAAAGGATCAGTGGTTGCCAGAAGTTGGAAATGGGAGGGATGAATAAGCAGAGCACAGAGGACTTTTATGGCAGTGAAACTACTCTGTATGATACTATAATGGTATACGTGTCATGCCTTTGTCCAAACCCATAGAATGTACCACAGAGTAAATCCTAATATAAACTATTCACTTTAGGTGATAATGATGTGTCAATGTAGATCCATAGATATAACAAATGTACCATTCTGGTGGGGTATTTTGATAGTGGGAGAAGCTGTACAAATGCGGGGGCAGGGGGTATATGAGAATTCTCCGTACTTTCCACTCAATTTGCTGTGAATCTAAAATTGCTCTAAAAAATAAAGTCTGTATTTTTAAAAAACTAAACATGCTATCACCATACAACCCAGAAATTGCACTCTCGTGGGCATTTATCCAAGAGAAATAGAAACTTAGGTTCACACAAAAACCTGTATATGAATGTTCATAGCAACTTTATTGATAATAGCCCCAAACTGGAAACAATTCACGTCCTTCACTGGGTGAATGATTAAACAAAAGGGTACATCCACACCCTGGAACACTATTCAGTAATAAAAAGGAACAAGCTATCGATAGTGTAACAACCTGGGTGAATCTCAAGGGAATTTATGCAGAGAGAAAGAAGCCAATCCTAAAAGGTTACATACTATGTGATTCCATTTATACAACATTTTTGAAATGGCAAAATTATAGAAATGGAGACTAGATCAGTGATTGCCAGGGGTTAGGGATGGTTGATATCGTGGGGAGAGAGTGTGAGAGGGAGGTGGATGTGGCTAAAAACGGGAAACACGGGGATTCTTCTGGAGATGGAACTGTTGTGTATCTCGATGGTGGTGGATACATGAACCTACACGTGTGATAAAACTGTATAGAACTGAAAACACACACACACACACAAATGAGTACAAAACTGGGGAATTCTGAATAAGATTGGTAGATTGTATCAATATCAACATCCTGGTTGTGACATTGTATTATACCTTTGCAAGATGTTACCACTAGGAGAAACTTGGTAAAGAGCACACAGGATCTCTCTGCATTATTTCTTACAACTGTATGAGAACCTACAATTATCTTGCAATTAAATGTTCAATTATTTTGCAATATATATAAATATCAAATCATTATGTTGTTCACCTGAAACTAATATAATCTTATATGTCAATAAAAAGTGAATTTAAAAGTTTAATTTAAAAATAACCTATAGTAATTAAGACAGTGTACCATCAGTACACAGATAGACCAGTAGATCAGGAGTATAGAACAGAGAGTACAAAAAGCAGACGCACACATATATGAACACCTGGCTATTGAGGCGACCCTGAAATTCAGTGGGGGAAAGGATATGTATTTTTCAATTAAAAAATATTTACAAAAAAAGTATATTTATTTTTTATTTTCAATAAATAGTGCTGTCAAAACTGGATATCCGTATGAAAAAGAAAAAAAGATTTTTGATCCTTACCTCACACAAAAATTAATTCAAGATGGAGGATCATAGATCTGTATGTGGAAACTGAAACAATAAAAGTTCCAGAAAAAAATATGGATACATGTTCTGAAAATCTCTATTCCACAGCAATGCTAAAATAGAAATAAAGCCAAGGGGACAATTAATGGAATATTTCATGAACTTTAAGCTGTAGACTTCCAGGGCTAGAAGGGACCTCGGAGGTCAGTTAGCTCAAAATCATTGTTTGCTGCTGTGCACACAAGTCCAAGAGGATTTCCTGACGTGCCCTAACAGCACCAGCAAACCTTCAAACAGTGGACTAGAAGCAGTTACAGATCCACAATCTTTTATGTGCAATGCGAAAATCCAAAGAGCTCTGTAAACCGAAAGTTCTTTTACAGTTAATTGGTGGTTGACTCATGTGCAGGCAAAAAACAAACTGACCTCAACTGATGTGAGGCTTGTTTTATACCAATTACTGTGAATATTTACATATTTTGCCGCAGAAATATCAATTAGTTTCATTAGAGGTGCTGTCCCAGACAGTGGTGTCCCAGAGCTGATCAAGGCTGGCTCATGAGAGCTGCTTGTTAAATATTCAGGAATTTTGTGAGCCATTCAGTTGGTAGCTTGAAATCGGCTATGGTTGGAGTATTTACACCACAGAAATCAGAAAATGCTACAAATCAGGCTATTTTTTACTTCCAAGAGCCAGTATCAGTGCACCACTGCCCTACGCACTGCTGGAAGTGTTATATAAGGTGGAAAATGCACCATTTTTACTTTTCCAATGAATTCCAATTAAGCCTAAGTTCAAAAAAAGGAGGGCAACAGATTTGGACACACACCAAATAGGATATCAAAATGGCCAATAAACATAAAAGGTGTTCTACAGCATTAATCATCAGGAAAGTACAAATTAAAGCCACGGTGAAATACCACTACGTCCCCACCAGAATGGCAAGAATTAAAAACACACAAGGCCAAGGGTCGGTGAGAATGTAGAGCACTGGGAACTCTCATACATGGCTTGTGGGAGGGTAAACTGGCACAACAATTTTGGAAAACTCTTTGTCAGTATCTACTAAAACCAAACATCCAATATACTCCGTCACCCACCAATTTCATTCCTGGGTATATTTATCCAATAAAAATAAGTGCTTGTGTTCCCCAAAGGTAATATACAGGAATATTCACAGCAGCTTCACTCATAATAGCATCAAACTGGAAACAACCTAAATGTCCATTATCAGGACGATGGATACGCGAATTGTGGTATAGTCATACACTAGAATAGTACACAGATTCTCACAACATACAATAGCATGAATGAATCACATCAATGTTACATCAAGACAAGGAATCCTGAATTATTCCATTTGTATAAAGTTTCACAACTAATTAGTGATGGTAGAAGTTAGAATAATGGTTCCCTCTAAAGTCTTGTGGACATTACTTTTTATAGGAAATAGTTCAATTTTTGAAAGTATATAAGTTACAAAAATAAATTCTGTGGTGCTCCCAGGTGCTCAACAGAAACAAAACTAAATCCTCCCTGGAAGAAAATACCCTCAATCTAGTCTTCAGTGAATCCCCACAGATATAGGTCCAACTGACAATTTAAAAGATTCAAAGCATTCAAGAAACATGCCACCCTGAGCAAGACGGGAGAAACCGCAAACAATGGAATCAGATCCCCAAAGACTTCAGATGATTTACGGTTGAAAATATAAAATAAATACATTCCATGTGTTTAGAGAAGTAATAGAGCCAGTTGAAAACATGAATATGGAGGAACAGACTCTCCCAAAAGAACAAGCAGATTTGAAAGAGAACAAGGTCAAACTTCCAGAAGTGAAAAATATAATAATAGGAGTTTTAAAACTCTTAGAGAGAAAACCATAATTCAAAAAGACACATGTACCCCAATGTTCATAGCAGCACTATTTACAATAGCCAGGACATGGAAGCAACCTAAATGTCCATCAACAGAGGAATGGATAAAGAAGATGTGGTACATATATACAATGGAATATATGACTCAGCCATAAAAAGGAACAAAATTGGGTCATTTGTAGAGACGTGGATGGACGTAGAGAGTGTCATACAGAGTGAAGTAAGTCAGAAAGAGAAAAACAAATATCGTATATTAATGCATATATGTGGACCCTAGAAAAATGGTACAGATGAACCAGTTTGCAGGGCAGAAATAGAGACACAGATGTAGAGAACAAACGTATGGACACCAGGGGGGAAAGTGGCAGTGGGGATGGTGGTGGTATGATGAATTGGGAGATTGGGATTGACATATATACACTAATATGTATAAAATAGATAACTAATAAGAACTTGCTGTATAAAAAATAAATAAAATAAAATTCAAAAACAAAAAGATTTTGTTCAAACATCCTACACTCACAAAGCCCTCCCTCACGCTCTTCCTGTCCCACCACCAGAGGTCTTGTGCCCTTTGATGCTTCTTCAATTTTATACAGACTTGTATTTTAATACTGTCATGGTATTTTCCATATTACACTGTGATGATCCGTTTGCGTGCCTGTCCCATTGCACCCGCCATAGACAGAGCATACTGAGGTCAGGGACCAGGTCTTACTGTGTCTGCGCCACCAGGGACCAGCCCATTTCAGAGAGGTGGGTCCCATCCCATACAGAAAGTAGGAAAGTCAGCATGAAAGGTGAAACACGAACAGTTAAAATTGCCCTATGAGATCCAATCAATCCCCCCGAACTGTGGCATCTGTGGTTTTGCTTTCACCACCCTATTTGGTAGCATGTTCCTGTATGATGATCTGGAAAGTCTCATGGCTCAGCTCACGTTCCCTCAGGGGCAAACACCCACTGAGTGGAATGGCAGGTAGAGTCAATTGTGCTTTTAAAATTAGTTTTCCCTCTCTCTGTTTGGCTAAGGATATGGTTGAATTTATGTAAGTTCAATATGCATATGATCCAACTGTACTGTTGAACAAAGGAAAGGACAGGTGGATAGAAGAGTAGGTAGGTAAATGGATAAAAGGATGGATGGTTGGATGGACGGATGGATGGATGGGTGAAAGGGTGGCTGTACTGAGGCAGGGATGGTACATAAACAAACAAAATAATCTCTGTTCCTCTTTGCCAGATCAAGCCCTGCCTCATTACCTCCAGCCTTGTTGCCTAGACCTCAGAAGTCAACCTCAGTCAAGCTACTTATTGTCTGACCCACTCAGGCTACCCACCTCCCATTCTAGCATTCACAACGCTGGCCCCATCTCCACTCAGGGCAGCCACTCACTCAAACGGGTCTAATAGCTTTGACAGCAAACACCCACCTACACCCTACAGTAGCAAATGATGTCTGTAGCAGATCATGTGACAGAGGTGGACACAACAACATCTCCAATTCCACATGCTGTCCCATCGAGAGGTAAGGTCTATGTTCCTTTCCCTTGAAACTGGGTGGGCTTGTGATGATTGCAGAAGTGACACAAGGCTATGTGATTGCCAAGGTTAGGCCATAAAAGGTGCTGCAACTTCCACTTGGCTCTTTTGGGGTGCTCACTCTCAGAACCCAGCTGCCATGCTGTGAGGAAGCCCAATCTAGTCCAGGGAGAGGTGGCATGGAAGGGCCGCAGGTAGCTGATCTGGCTCACAGCTCCACTGAGGTCCCAGCTGACAGGCAGCATCAGCCATCAGACATGTGAGTGAAGGAATTCCAGGTGATTCCAGCCTCCAGCTGGCGAGTCACCCCCAGCTACTGAGTCTTCCCAGAGGAGGCCCCAGACGTAGGGAAGTATCCATCCTCACTGTGCCCTGTTCATATTCTTGACTTACAGAGTCTGTGAGCATAATTAAATGGATATTGTGTGCCTCTAAGTTTTAGGGTGGTTTATTTTGCAGTAAGAGTAACTGGAACATCCTCCCTCCACCAGCCAGGCCCTGCCTTAACTACTCTTGGGGAGGTGAGGGGGAGGGTCTGAGCCCTGAGCCGCCCTGAATCCCGCATCAGTCGCACCTGAGGCCCAGTGAGCACGCGGAGAGGGCCTCTACCAAGCTCTCCCTCCATGACTTTTCAGGGTGGAATGAGGTCGGCTTCCAGGTGTCCTGGATTCCCTACAGACAGGGGTCAAGACCAGGCTGGGGCCCCTGTTGATGAGACGGGGCTTCTGAGCAGGAGCTCGACTCCAGCAAAAGCATGTTCTGGCTCCATCTGAGACTGGCCTGGTTTGCTCCCAGGTTTTGTTCTTTTTAAAACTGGTTCACTCAGTGGGTATTTAAGACAAAAACCACAGGCTGATTCAAGGGGAAAAAATAGTATTGGGGTCTAGGAATCGACAGATCTAGGTTGAATCCCAGCTCTGCCACTTGCCAGCCGTATGGTCTTATAAGTTATATCACGTTTCTGGGCCTCTTCTGTGTAGTGGGGATAAGAATAGCTACCTCGTCATGGGTTTGTTGTGAGAAGAAATGAGATGAACTTTGGAAGGCACCCTATTCAGTGCCTGGCACACAGGAAGAGCTCAATACATTTCAGTTACCTTTCCTCACTCCTGAGTGGAGTATAGCTGTAACCCATCTCTCTTCTATCCACAGGCCTAGTTCAGTGCCTTGTATACCCTAAGCACTCAATAAATGTATCTTAAATCAATGGATGAATTTCTCAAAGTCCTCTCAAGTCTTCTCAGCTCCTCTCTAACCTCAGTTCACATGACGACATATCTCTTCCCCAATTGACACTGACGTCCCCAGGGGCAAGGATACTCACTCTTATTCACCTTTTTTATCCTTTTGTATCCCCAGCATACAGCAGGTGCTTAATCGGTGACTACTAAAGCAAAGCAAGTGCCTTCCTGGTTCGGCACAGAGTCCTCAGTTCAGGATCCGCCTCGGGCTCCGACAAGGGTTTGAGGTGAAGCTGCCACAATACAGAGCTCTCTGCTACCCGGCTTTCCATTTACCATCAGCTTCTCTTTATCAGAACCATCTGCTGACCAGCACGTCCCCACCTAGCGCCACAGGCTCCCACATTTTTGTCATCACAGCCCCCATGATGGACGCAGTCCCTTGAGCATCTGCAGGCCCTTGACCCCTCTCAAAAATTTTTGTAGGTCAGGAAAGCACACATGATTTTGGAGGGTGTCTTAGCCCACGTTTCCCCGGTGCAGATCCTGGATGAGGACTGGGGTGCGATAGTCTGCTTGCGACGAGGAGAATGAGCCAGCAAAGGGGGGACGTCAACAACGGGGCTAATACTCAAGTTACCGCTGTGGGCGATTGTCCCGCTGAGGGGCGAGGAAGTCTTTCTCCACCACCCCTATCCCCCATGGTTGAGGGTGGCTCCTGGGACATTAAGGCCCCGGCGTTTCTGGCTGAGTGTGCCCACACAGTGGAGAACACCTTCGGGCAGAGAGGCCATCAGCCGGCACCTCCGGGAACGTGGGCAGGGCACACCAGCCCCTGACGGTGCCATATTCATACACGCCCTTTTGTCACAGGTAAGTGACTGCCAGCAGACATCCGTTACTCATGGCTTGAGGTACAGGTGAGAGGCGCCAGGTCCTGCAAGCTCCAGGTAACTCTATTCCTTTATCGTCCACTCAAGGACGCAGGTGAGCGGGGCCTCACAGTTATCTCTGTGACTCTGAATCTACTCAAGTTGATCATACTTAAAGTAAATCACTTGGAGAGTCTAGGACTTTGACACTTATTTGTATAACAAACCATAGATCCCAGTGGAGAGGTTGGAAACCACTGCCCCACAGGACAGAGATGATAATGATTCCCAAATGCCCTCTTAGTCACCGAAGTTTGATTCCCTTAGATCCAATCTGCTTTAAGTGGGCTGCAGGCTCCAGCCCCTCTGATCTCTCTTCAAGTCCAAAGTCCCCCAGATGACAAGAGGAAGAGGCTCTTCCAGGCACCCCCCGACCCAGGCTGTGGCTTGCTGGGTAGCCCAGAGGTTTTGTAAGCAGGTCTTTCCAGGAAACCACCCTCAGCAGGAAGCCCCTTTTCTTGTCACTTTAGCAAAGCTATATTGTAACTAATTTGTATTTTTATTTTTTTTTGGCTGCATGGCATGCAGGATCTTAGATCCCCAGCCAGAGATCGAACCCATGCCCCCTGCAGTGGAAGCACGGAGTCCCAGCCAATGGACTGCCAGGGAAGTCCCAGTAAGTAACTTTTAAACCAGGCACCCCCATGCTCTACTCATCTCTGGCCCAAGCACACCTTTCAAATCTTTTAATCACACGATAGTTTGCCTAACCTGTCGGTTATTTCCATAGATCAAAGAAGTAGAAATGAAGAATAAGAATGACAGATGACAGAAGAATGACATTAACAGATGACCAGATCTCTTCCCTAGATTCCCCTTCAGTAATCTCGCAAACAAACTGTGTGACCAAACTGTGTGAACAAGATAACATCTAGAGGAAGATCACAAGTAGTCCATGAGCCTGCACACAGGGGGATGGCAATGACTCTGACCTCCCAGCTCAGTGATTAACTGAGATTACTTCGCTTCTTCCCTTTAAAACTTTCATGGCCGAGCAGAATCTTCTGAGGTGGTTTTTGAGGGACATTGAGTCCATCATCTCCCCAGATTGCCGGCATTCTGAGTAAAGGCATCTTTCCTTTCTATCAGCACCTGTGAGTATTGATTTGGTAAGTGGTGAGCAAGGGGACCCCCGATTCGATAAGATTCTGTAGTTGTGCCCAGATGACTCCTCCAGAAGCCAGGTCTCCTCCAACCCGCTCCCTTACTTCTTAGCAGCCACCTGTGGATTGAGGCTTCTTGTATTTTCTAGACTTTTCCTGAACCCGTTTCAGGAAGGACCGGCTCTAAATAACAGACTTGTGACATGACAGTGATGATAACAAAGATAACAACAATCATAACAATACTTGTCTCCTTGAATCCTTTTTACAGCAAGGCAGAACACAGAGAAAATAGTATCTAACGTTTATTTGCCATTTTGCAGCCTACTAACTGCGGGCTCAGATACGAATAATTTACCAAGTGACCGTTGCTGGGGTCACAGAGGTAAACAAGGTGGACGTAGTCCCTGTCTTCATGGAGCCCACATTCTAGTGAGAAAGATGGACAAGAAGCAAGCAGTTAGACAAATCGTGATGATAAGTAGTAGCATTTGATGAGAACTTGCTGAGTGCCAACCACTGTGTTAAATTCTTTGCATGGATTGCTTCATTCAATCCTTACAATACTATATTGAAGTCATAGTATTTTGTCCTCAATATACAAATGAAGAAATTGAGGAACAGAGAGGGTAAGCAATCTGCCTGGGGCCACACAGCCAGCAAGAGGCAAATCTGGGAATTCTGAACCCAAGATTTTCTGATTCCAAAACCCACATCCTCAACCAGGCTATCTCACCCCTTTGCTCTCTGCCCCTTAGTTTCTCTATCTGTAGAATGGAAGCAAATAATGGTAATCCCCTCGTAGCACTGTCGTGATTAACCAAGATAGTGATGGAAAGACTATGTAAATGGCCAACTGTGATCTGCTTGTTTTCTTATTCCTGCCTGAAGCTCTGGCCTCCCTTGCCTGCCCCTCACCCCTGATGGCTGCCTGTGAGTGGCCTAATACACTGCCACCTGGCAGGGCTCTTGGTTCACAGAGAAATCACTGCTTCCCTCACCAGCCCCCTAATGACAACATGGTTCTGTGGCATCTGTGCTGATTTAATTATAGATTAATCAGGAGAGCCAGGGCGGGAGCTCTCCTCTTTTCTCCAGCAAGCTGGAACGTGACCTCTGAGTACACACACACGTGAAGGACAGAGGTGATCCCCCTCTGGCTCCCTACCTCAGGGACGAACTGAAATCAGTCCTGATCCCTCCGCCTGGGGCTCGTGGTTCTCCCAGCACCACCTGAACCACACCTCCCAAGCCGAGTTCCCATCTCCAGGCCTTTGCTATCCCTTAGACACCAAGACACCTTCTTATTCCATCCTGTCTCTTTACAGCCACATTTTCAAGGCTCAGCCTAAATGCCACCTCCTGCAGGAAGCTTTCCCTGATGCCCCAGCTGGGGTGACTTCTTCCACTTCACTTCTGAATTTCCACAGAAGTTGATCTGGCTTCATATGAAAGTCCTGACTATTCCCTACCCTGAGCTCACCTCCCTCACAGGATGAGATCTCTTTGAGGACGCATGTCCCCAGAGCCCAGCAGGGGTTGGCATCAGTAAACTGACAGAATGAATAGTAAACAGAGTAAATCTACAGAAAAATTCCCACAGGTAGCAAGAACCTGGAGCCAAGAGCCTGGCCTCCTTCCAGAGCCGCAGCCTCCTGAGGACCTGCTGGCCCAGGGAAGGGCTCACACATCCACATCTGTGGCCTTTCCTCAGAGGCTGGATGGCTTCTTTGGGCTTCTCCTGCCTTCTTGGGGACTGGCCTCCCAATGCTGTTATCAAGGGTATCAGCAGGCAGGCACAGGCTGGGGAGAAATACAACCCCCCCCTCCTTCCCCCACCAGAACAGACCTAGGCACCACCCTGCTGCTGCCCTATTTCTCCCTGGGGAACCAGACCAGATGAACGACTGCTCAGCCGTGACCATAATGATGATGGTAGAATGTGTTGATTGCCTACACCGCTCCTACCCCATCCCACCCCACCACCGTGATCACTGACGTGTATTCTCTCTTTCAAGCCTTCCAGTGACCCAGGGCAGTGCCGTTATCAGCCCCCTTTGCAGATGAGTAAACTGAGAGGTGAAGCGACTTCATTAGCGACAGCAGAGAAGGACTTAAAGCCAGTTCGACTCCAGAGCCTGCGCCCGGTGACTCCCCACACAGGCTGTACCCTAGGCCACCTGCCTCGCTCCAGTCCGGGCCCTTGACCGCTGACCCGGGGGCGCCCTTGCCGCGGGGGGGATCCGTGGGCCCAGGCCGCTGCCCACGGCGCCCGGCACCTGGCATCCTCTCAGGTGGCATGAATGAACCGGCTCATGAATATGCAGGCAGGCCCGCGCGCACAGAGCGCTCTCGGCTAAATCTGATCACAACGCGGGATAAATTAAGCGCCAGGATAAATGCATTAAAAATCACGGTCGGAGGAACACGCCGTTCAGGGAGGGGTCTGTAAAGTGGGGTGAGGAGCAGTGGGAAAAGCTCCGCCAGGCGCTGCCAGCTGCTCCCGAAAGGCCTCAAATGAAGTTCCCTTCCGTGGGAGAGGCCCCTCCCCCCTTCCCCCCCGCCCCCCCCCGGTTCCTATGGAAACGCAGAACGAGTTTAGGAGGGAAAATGCCTGGCGATGAGTGATATGGGGAGGGACCAGGAATAGCTGCTGGGGCTGGGATCGGGTGTCAACAGGGCCTCTTTCCTGACAAGGGATGAAGGGGAGGGCATGGTCCAGCCCAGCAGCAGCCCCCACCCCCTACCCCAAGCCCCGGGCAGCATCCAGAGACAGGCGTGTGGGGAGAGAACCACGTTGGTCCAGACCCAAGTTCCAATATGGGTGGTAGGTGTCCTTGGGTAATAACATAGTAATAATAGCAGCTAGATATCCCCAGAGCATTTGTGCAGTGGCCCCACAAATGGGGAGAGTGAAGCTCAGAGATGTGGAGTGACTTGTCCAGTGTCACACAGGGAGGACTGGGCCAGGCAGCCTGGCTCCAGGCCTCTCTCTTAACCGCACCGCATGCCTGCGATGGCACCGCTTCGTCAAAACAGCGCCTCTTCTCGGGGCAAGTCTTGTTCTTTCATTCAGCAAAGATTTACTGAGCAATTACTACGTTGCAAACACTCATTCTAGGCACTGGAAATGCCAGGGGGTGGGACAGACAAAGCTGCCTTCAGGGAGCGCACTGCATTGGATGGAAATGGGTGGCTCACAGATTTCCTCTCTCTGGCCCAGACAAGGGGTGGGTTCCAAGGTCTAGGCCAGAGAAAGAAAGGTTTGGGGGAGCCCAGGACAGACTTGAGGGTTTCACAGAGCTCGGATGATATAAAGCCTGATTAGTGTTCGGTTGGCTCTGGGTGACAAGCGTGGGCTCTAAATCCAGCTCTGCTACCTGCTAGCTATGAGATCTTGGGCCAGTTCCTTAACCTCTCTGTACCTCACTTTCTCCATCTATAAAATGGGCATAACAGGAGGCAGGGTCAATGTTCCCCTCTCTGTGCCTCCAGCTCCGCACTCACCTGAGACTGTGGACAGCTGGAGAGCAAGTGTGACATGTCTGCATTGCTCTGAGGAGAGGAACGATGCAGCCAGGATACTGCCAGTTGGCAGCTGGTGCTTAGAGACGGTAGGGCAGATGGGAGCCGCTGGCCTTGCAGGGCATGGGGGGCCCGGGGGGCAGGCCTGAGGGGTGTATGAAGGGGGTTGAGCTCCACCAGAGGCTGAAGGTCACCCTGGGCAGAGGAGAGAATGGGGGTGGCCAACACAGAAGGGAGGTGACACTGCCTAGCTGAGGTGCTCAGAGCAGGAAGGGCCAGGAGCCGCCCTGGACAGTGGGGCAGAACAAGGCGAGAGAGCGTGGAGGGCGCTCTGCCTAGAGCTTCCTGGCTGCTGGGGACCAGGCCAGCCCAGGACTTCCTCTCCTCGTTCGGTGCCCCTCCATCCCTCATGGCACTGCTCTGTTCTCTGGGGTCTTGCTCTGTTCAGACTTGGGAGAGGAAAGAGCCATCTGAGAAAAAGACAAGATTAGAGCCAACAGGAAAGAGAGGGAGAAAGAGAGGTGGGGGAGGAAGAGGGAGGGGGAGGAGGAGAGGAGAGGCAGCCACCCAAGAGAGGAGGCCTGCCTGTTCTACAGATCGCGGGGCCTTCCCTGTAGCCCCCAGCAGAGCCTGGTCAAGCCTCTGTGCCAGCTTGGTGTTTGGAGTTACGGTCAGAAATGACGCAATATCAAGGACACAAAGCCCTTGACCCAGCAAGTTCAGTACTATCGAGCCTAAGAATGCATGTGGACAAGAAGCAAAGCTGCTTCTCCAAGCATGTTCATTACAGAACTGTTCATACTGGAGCAAAATCAGAAATCTGTTCCCCAGCAGTAGGAAAGCGGTTATGCCGGGGTACATACCTACAACGAAATACTATGTGGCTGATACAAGTGACGCTATGAATGTAACTTTACTGACATGAACAAATAGTCAGAATTTTACAAAACAGCATGTTCAGTGGAATCACATTATTTATATGTGTGTATACACACACACACACACACACACATGCGTGCACGCATATGAAAAAGCCTAGTGTTTTACAGCTAAATTCTTAACCGCAGCTTGGTGGTAAAAATCAGGGTAACTTGGGCTTCCCTGGTGGCACAGTGGTTGAGAATCTGCCTGCTAATGCAGGGGACACGGGTTCAAGCCCTGGTCTGGGAGAATCCCACGTGCCGCGGAGCAACTAGGCCCGTGAGCCACAACTACTGAGCCTGCGTGTCTGGAGCCTGTGCTCTGCAACAAGAGAGGCCAGCGATAGTGAGAGGCCCACGCACCACGATGAAGAGTGGCCCCCGCTCGCCGCAAATAGAGAAAGCCCTCGCACAGAAACGAAGATCCAACACAGCAAAAATAAATAAATTAATTAATAAACTCCTACACCCATCATCTTAAAAAAAAAAAAATCAGGGGAACTTAAGGAGTTTTTTCGTCATTTGTATTTTCTAATCTTTCTTTATCACACGTTCATTGTAGGAGGAGAGAATAGAGTTATATTTTGCGTTTATCGTTTTTTAAAAAGTGTAAGTCGGGCTTCCCTGGTGGCGCAGTGGTTGAGAGTCCGCCTGCCGATGCAGGGGACACGGGTTCGTGCCCCGGTCCGGGAAGATCCCACATGCCGCGGAGCGGCTAGGCCCGTGAGCCATGGCCGCTGAGCCTGCGCGTCCGGAGCCTGTGCTCCGCAACGGGAGAGGCCACAACAGTGAGAGGCCCGCGTACCGCCAAAAAAAAAAAAAAAAAAGTATAAGTCCTTTGACCAGTCGTACCAATTCCAGAACACTCTCCTAAGGAAATAATTAGGATAAACACAAAGATTTAACCACAAGAATCAATGATTCGTTGCTTCTCATGGGAAAAAAAAAGGGACATAAGCTAAAATTTTCAGCACTGGGGATTGGTTGAGTCAAGTGTGGTGTAGTCATATGTAGCATGCTATGCAGCCACTAAGAATCATGCTGTAGAAGTTCAATTGTTGACTAGGACAGATGTTTGTGAATATATGATTGGAAGAAAAAACAGGTTTTAGAACATTATGTACTGAAATCAGCCCTTCTTTCTATAATATGTGTTTGATCCAAAATCTGGAAGGATATATGTTTAGATGTTAATGGTTGTTTCACTGACAGAAGTTGATTATAGGTGATCTTAATTTTCTTCTTTACACTTTCCCAATTATTATACGATAAATATATATTACTGCATATTTATTACTACATATGTATTATTACATACAGAGTTTTAAAAATTAATTTTTGAAGAAGCAAAAATAAATAGCCTATTCTGAGAGCTCAGTGAGTGGTGGGCGCTGGACCCCATCCCTACTCCCCTGCAGGGCGGGCAGGGGCTGAAGCACCTGGGGAGAGGGCTGGGAGTGGGGGCAGCCAGCTCTGCGCCTGCCCAAGGAGACTCCCTGCGCCTGCGCTAGCTAAGGAAGCGCCCCCCCCGCCACCCCCCAGGCCTGCTCTCTGCCATTCACCCTCTGGAATTAGCTTGCAGAGACCGTTTTAGGAAGCCTGTGGGCGGTTGGAAGCAGCTTGTGAGCAGAGCTGGGGGCCGGCTGAGAGCTGCAGAGAATGAGTGCCCAGAGGAAGACAAGGCAGAAAATAAAGGGAAGCCAGCACCCTTTCCCATTTTTCTTTTTGGTTTGATTTTTCAAAAACAGTCTCTGGAAAATCCTTGCTTTGGTCCAAATGTTTCCTCCTCCATCTTCCCCCACCTCCTCCAGGCCTCCATAGATGGGCCAAGTCTAAGCCTGTGAGGCCAGGAGCAGGGTTCTGGTCTCAACACTTCCACTATCTTGCTGTGCAACCTCACACCAGTGGCTCACCCTCTCTGAGCCTCAGTTGCCACTTCTGTCAAATTGGACTAGGATGGACTCAACTTTCTCTTCCCACTCAGAGGCTCTGTGTTTGAGATCCCATCCCAGGAGTGAGGCAGCTGGACCAGATATCTACTAGGCCTCCTTACAGCTCTAAGATTCTGTGATTTGTGCTTTGAGATCCTTGAGAGTCTAACATACGCTGGCAAAGACTCTGGATTTTGCAGTCCATGGGTCTAGAATGCAATGGTATGAAATTGCTAGGAGTCTAGTTCAGGTTCTAACGGAGGGGCTGCTCACTGTTCAATATCAAAGAGTGTTTCTGGGGACATCCCTCTCCTAGCCCCCCAGGCCGAGCCCCACATTTGCCAAGGGCTTGGGAGCTGTCTTCACCAGGTGAGGAACACACATTCGCAGTCCTGGGCCCCTGCAAGGGAGACACATGGGTTCAGACCTCAGGTAGCCTCCTGAAGGAGACGTGGAAATGACAGCTCATGAATAAGGGCCCTCACCATATGTGGGGCTGCAAGGAGTCAGTGGCCGTTTGGTAGCTGAGCCTCTGCCCTGAACCAACAGCAATATCTCCATTTACTCCACACCACTATGTGCCAGGCCTGCAGGCTACAGAGATTACTGGATCTAAGTGGTACTATGTTTATGCCCATTCTCCAGATAAGGCAGCTGAGGCTCAGAGAGGTCCAATGACTTGCCAAGGTCACAGAGCTAGAAGGAGGTAGAGCTAAAGCTTGAACGCAGATTACCTGACTTGAGAGCCTGCTGAATTGCTCTGCTGCCTCCCTGCAGACCCCAGCCCTGCTGGTCCCGGATGCGGAGTCAGTCATGGGGAGAGGCAGGAAATGGCTTCCACACAATCAGAACTTCCAGAACTAGGACCCAGCGCACAACCCCCGGCCTGCCCACCTTCCCCAGCCAGGGGGTCCACATTTGTGGTGTCTGCGTGGCTCCGGGAGGGTGTGTCTCTGTCTCTGTGTGGGTGTCCCTGTGCCCAACGTGTGTGTGCGTCTGATGTGTGTGAGTGGTTTGGATGTGGGTGCTGCTGCGTCTGTCCCGGCACGGAGCGTGTGAGAGAGACAGATGAGTGTGAGCTCTGTGGAGCCTGCGAGAGGAAGCCGGTGCCAGAGAGTTCCGGGCTATGCTCCCTCCCGTCCTGCTCGTAGGGGTGGAAGTAGAGGCCTTCAGAGGTCCATGGCATTGGGCCCCTGAAAAGCTGCCTGTCCCCCAGGTATCCCCACATATTGCCAAATTGAACCCAGAGTCCATAGTCCCCACTCCCATTGCTTTCCCTGGCCCTCACACCCAGCACCAGCGGGGGAATCTCTTGGAGATTAGGATCCCGCATCAGCCTTGGACTTGATCCAGGGAGGACCAGTTAAGCCCCTGCAAAAAGGCAGCTGGGTTCCAGAACCCCTGGTTCTGAGCCCAGCTGTGTGTTCACAGACAACTTTCCTTTAGCCTCTGGACTCCCTTTTCCTCTGCCCTGAATTGGGTCTGCTATTGCTTGTGTCTGTCTTGGAGGGGGTCGTGGTTTGAGGAGAAAGTCCTAGAGAAAAGGAGATTTGTGGTCAAAGAACTGGAAGAGAACGTCACAACCACCTAGTGAAGCTACTCTCCTGGTGGATATCTCTGTTAGCCCCATTAAGCTGCCTAGGTTTTACTTGCATACCTCTAAGAACGGAGAACTCACTACTTCCAAAGAGCCCATTCCATTCCGGGCAGCTTTAACTGTAAGTTCTACCTCATACTGAGATTTTAGATCTGCCTCCCATAGCTTCACCCCACGGGTCTCAGCCCTGCCCGCTGAGGCCCATGAGGCTCAACATTGATCATTCCTGCTGAGGTCGGGGTAAGTCAGTACAAAGCCTTGTGGAGACCCTCAGGTCCAGAGGCTGTTTCTGAGGCCAGGTGATAGGTTGAGAACCTCAAAGACACACCAAGCTGAGCAGACACGGGGAGGCCAAGGGCTGATCATTCTGTTAGGGGCTGATCTCATGGCTGAGGAGATGAGACTCCCCGGTCCTGCCAGGCCAAGGATGCAGGGTGAGGCCGCTAATGCCTGAGGGAAGCTTGGGGGTGGCTGCCTTGGCCGGGCCTGGGTCAGGGTCTCAGGGACAGCTCTGAGCTCTGGGGGTCTCTGGGAACCACAGCTTGGAGAGAAGGGCATGTGCGCATAGTGAACAGATGATGGGGAGGGGGTGTGGTTCCCTCCACAGTGCAAGGAGGCCGCCAGGATGAGCTATGATGTGTGCAGGGAGCTTGGCACACGGAGGGCACTGGATGAGCACTGCTGTTAGGATATTATTCATCCATCCACCCATTCATTCACTCACTCTCCTCCTCTGCGCCAGGCCCAGGGCTGAGGGCTGGTGACCTGGAGATGAAGCAGGTACAGCCCCACCCCTGTCCCCGAGGACTAGGCGGGAGGGGACAGGCTCCGCTCTGGCGAGTCATCGTGCATCAGCGCACGCCCGGCACACAGACCCCGGCTCCAGATGCAGTGCGCAGAAGGGGCTGTGAGCATCTTCAGCTCAGTGCCCTGCTTGGGGAGGTGGGGAGCACGCAACCCCTTATCCTTCAGGGACTGGGCACTGGGGTTTCACGGGAGCCTGGGGCACAGCCAATACCCTATGTGACAGAGGAGGAAACTGAGCCCCGGAGAAGCGGAAGGACTGGTCCAAGGATTACAGCGGGGTTAAGACTCCCGACATGCTTGCAGAGCCGCGGCTTCCTGGTGGGGAACGCAGGTGAGAATGCAGATCTTGAGCTTGCGGCAGGTAGATGAGGCCGCAGGACACTTGCCCTACTGAACAGCCTCAGCCCCACGCTCTGGGCTGCACAGGGCAGCTGGGATGCCCACCCTGACATGAACATGCTAGGTGACCTTGGACGAAGCCTCTGCTCTCTCTGGGCCTGTCTCCCCCTTGCCCTAAGACAAGGGCACTTCAACTGGATCGGGAAAAACAAGCAGATTTCCCCTCACATGTCAGCTTCCTGCATTGGCTGGGGCTGCTTGGGGCATCACATTGAGAAAGAAAGGGTGTCATGATCAATTCGTCACATCTCCGGTGAGGGACCGGAGCGGCAGCGTGTGTCGGGGCACAACCTGTCTGGATCAGAGAATCACCAGGAGTCCTTACCTCTGGGCAGCGTCGGCGTCGAGTCCACAAGCCTGAAGCCTCCACGAATGCCCGCCAGGGACCCTCCTTACTCCATGGGAGGCAGGAAACGCGTTGAACCTCTTTCTGAGGAGAACCCAGGGCATCGTGTGCTATGGCCCAGCCCTGCCCCCAGAGGCCACTGAGCCCAGTTGGCTTGTGATTTGGGCCCATCTTTACAGTGACACAGCCCTGATGCACGGCCAGTTCCCCATCGCCTTCCCCTCTAATCGATTCTGACGGAATCGATTAGAGGGGACACTGCCTGCCTTCAGTGTGGACTGAATACAAGTAAAGAGTCTGCGTGGAGGCAGTAAGAACTATACCGAGAGTGAAGGGCATGAGCGAGGTCTTCCCCTTGCCTTCCTGGTTCTCGGCACTGTCCTGGACAGATCCGGAAGAAAAAGACTTATTGTGTGCCAGGCACTCCCACTTTCTGTACTTCATTTGCTCTTCACTCTTACCCTGAGAGGTGGTTACTACCCCCATTTTACAGATGAGAAAACTGAGTCCCAGAAAGGTTCAGTAACCTCCCTAGTATTATCATTATGAGCAAGGCTGGAAGTCTGTCACTTCCAGAATCCAGGTGTTTCCTCTTTCTAGGCAAATGGCCATCAGCTGGGTAATACGGTGATAAGAGCACCTCACCTGTGGCTCAGAAGGACCTCAGATCTAGTCCCAGCCGCTCTTTCGCTGAGTTACTGTGGGATGTCGACCATTTACATTGCCTCACTTGGTCTTCCGCCCTCACCTGTAATATTGAATAGTTAAGTCTCTTCTGCTGTCTCAGCTCCCACCCAGCCCCCCACTTCTGGTGCTTTGCCTTTGAGGCATATTCGAGAGCAGATGAGTGTGGGCCCGGGCAGGGTCAGGGTCTAACAATACCAGTTCTCCCACCAGAGGATGGACAGAGACCCCTGTGGGTAAGAATATCATTCTCCAGCCACACAGAGTAGAGTAAAGTAGAAAAGTTGCAATCCACAGGCTTGCAAATGTGCTTTTGGTTGGCTTGCACAGTGTTGTTTTTTTAATCTGAATTTGTTGCCAACACTTAAAAATAGAGAAGTTTCATATAAGAATCCAGGTTGCTGGCTTCTCTTGAAAAACTGGAAGCTTTGACAAGTCTGCCTTGAATTGGCCGCCCCGGGCCAGAGCTGGGAAGCAGAGGTGTACTCCCGTCCACTCAGCCACGGGCCTGCCTGACCCCTTGTCAGCATCCAAGTTCGTCTCCCCTGATGCAAAGGGTGAGACCATGGGCTCTGGAGTCAGGCCGGCCTGGGTTAATCCAAGCGGGTGGCTCAATTACAGTGTGACTATCAGAAAGTTCCTTAACTTCTCTGGGCCTGTTTCCTCGCTGGTGAAATGGGGATTCCCATAGTACTTCCTTCATATGGACGCAGCAAGTCTTCCATATGAAGGCAGATGTACGTAAAGCTGCTGCTATGGTTGAAGATGCTGCCTGGCACATAGTGAGCGCTCAGTAAATGGCAACCCTGGTCTCGATCATGGCAACCCTGGTCTCGATCATGGCCACCCTCTCCCGACAGGGGCCGCAGGGTCTGGAACAGCAGAAACAGCAGCACTTGACGCCCTCCCCAGCCTGGCCTGGGCCCATCCTGGAGCTCTCCGTTGGCTGCACAAATGCTTGTGGGGTGGCGGCAATCTTGTCTGGGTGATGCATCCGAAAACAACAGATCGATAGCCACTCAGCACTCCAATGCCATGGCTGAGGCCCGCGCCACGGTCCAGGCTGCTGGCCAGTGAGTTCAAGCGCTTTCTGTTTGGGCAGAAAACAACTTACCATGTAACCTTGAATGAGTTCTTTTTTCCTCCTGGGATCTTGGTTTCACTAACAGCAGGGTCAGCCTGTGGTCTCTAGTGCTCCTTTGAGCTCTGACATCTTGGGAGTTTTGCAGATGGGAAGGCAATGAAGGTCAAAGCCTCACAAATGCAAGAATGAATTAGTCAGGAAACTTCTGGTTGCAAAGGGCAGGAACCTGTCACAAAGGGGCTTAAAGAAAAGAGGTCTTTGTCTTTCTGCGACTGGCTTATTTCACTCAGTATAATGTCCTCAGGGTTCATCCAGCTTGTCACATATTGTAGAACTTCCTTCTTTTTTAAGGCTGAATAATATTCCATTGTATGCTTATACCACCTTTGCATTATCCATTCATCTGTGGATGGACATTTAGGTTGTTTCCACATACTATTGTGAATAGTATGAAGTATCAAAAACAGTCAAATTCATAGAATCAAAGAATGGAATAGTGGTTGCCAGAGGGTCAGGGGAGGGAGAAATGAGAAGTTACAAGTCAATGGACATAAAGTTCCAGTTAAGAAAGATGATTAAGTTCCAGAGATCTGCTGTACAACATTGTACCTATAATCAACAATACTGTATTTTACACCTAAAAAATTCTTAAGAAGGTAGATCTCATGTTAAATGTTCTTACCACAATAAAATAAAATTTAGGGAAGGAAAAAAAGGCGTTATATTGGCTCATTTGAAGGAATCCTGGGGACTGTGGGCTGCAGGTGGTGCTGGAGCCAGGTGTTCCAGTGATGTTGTTGGCTCTCTCTCTCTCTCACTCTCATCTCTCATCTCAGCTTCCTTCTGTGCTGTCCTCATCCTCTGGTGCAAGGGCTCTTTTTTTTTTTTATGGGTATGATGAGCCCTATTAGGTCCAGGTGAGAGTCCTCTACCACCATAACTCCAAAAGCATGCAGTATCTTTCTGCACCTTCCAGAAGAAGCATCCCAGGGAAGGTGACAAGCGGCTAAGCTGAAGTTATGTGTCTATCTCTGCAGGTAGAAGGATGGAATGAGGTCCCATGATTGGCACTCCTACCAAAGATGACATGGAGTAGAAAAAGGCTTCCTCAGAGCAAAGAAGGCTTGACATCAGAAGGGCGGTGAAGAGAAATGGGTTGTGCAGTCTACAAAACAGCAACTACTGGCCATTCCATGGCCTTTAGTGCAGGGATGGGGCCTTCTCAAAGAGGGAGAGGTAATCTTCCCATCAACAAAGCACTGAGGATAGACTCTCCCAGACTACTAGGAAGTCGGCCCACTGCTCTGGCAGCGACACTTCCCTCTAATAAATTCTGTCTTCTTTACATCTGCCTTGTGTCTGGAGATTCTTTTCCAACCCACGTTCGGACCACGACGTTTGGTGGCCTGTACGGGTATCTCCAGGGGGGATCTCTTTCCTCACCTCCTCTCCTCATTCCTTGGGACCCTCTGTGAACAGGCAAGTTGCTGTGGAAGCAATGGAGGAACTCTGGCCAGGGCCACACCCTGGTGTGTTCCGAAGACTCACTTCACCCCAGTAACTGCCGCCCAGAACGGGTGAGGACCCCTCTGTCTTCCTTCTGACTGAGGACTAGGCCAAAGGGTATCGTGAGGGCACGGGTCAGGCATTTAAAAGCCATTAGGGCGCCTGCTGCTTGAAGACTCCCGTGAAAGGATAAGGGGGTCACGGAACGGACCAGGCTATTAGAGAGTCTGCCCCCGTCAAGACAACTTCTGTGCAACATGAGGCACATCATGGACAAAGCAAAACACAAAGCCCCCAGTCCCTTGGCCACCGCCTCCTCGGTAGGGTTAGAAGAGGAATCCTCAGTCCTCTTTTCTGTTGCTTCTGCTTCTTTCTCCTAGGCTTGGACTGACTCCAAAGGACCCCACCACCTCTAGATCGTCCCAAGAGCTCCTTCCCGTCTTCTAACGGTGAGTCAATTTCCCGCTGGCTTCCGGGAATTCCCTTTTCTGGTCACTGGTGCCTTAGTCATACGGAAATGTCACTGAGACAAAGAGGGATGCCTTTTTGCCCATCAGTAATTCTCAGTACCCCCATTCTACGGCACTGAGGCTAAGAATGTGTTCAGGTACGTCTATCCCCTTAGACTCACAAATTGGAAGGAATTTGACCCAGACAATCTTAAAAAGAAGAGGCTTGGGCTTCCCTGGTGGCGCAGTGGTTGAGAGTCTGCCTGCTGATGCTGGGGACACGCGTTCGTGCCCCGGTCCGGGAAGATCCTACATGCTGCGTAGCGGCTAGGCCTGTGAGCCATGGCCGCTGAGCCTGCGTGTCCGGAGCCTGTGCTCCACAACGGGAGAGGCCACAGCAGTGAGAGAGGACCTCACAGAGCAGAGCAGAGAGGCCTGCGTACCGCAAAAAAAAAAAAAAAAAAAAAAGAGGCTTATTTTTTATTTATTTATTTATTTATTTATTTATTTATGGCTGCATTGGCTCTTCGTTGCTGCACACAGGCTTTCTCTAGTTGTGGCGAGTGGAGGCTACTCTTCATTGTGGTGCGCGGGCTTCTCATTGCAGTGGCTTCTCTTGTTGTGGAGCACAGGCTCTAGGTGCACGGGTTTCAGTAGTTGTGGCTCGTGGGCTCTAGAGCACAGGCTCAGTAGTTGCAGTGCACGGGCTTAGTTGCTCCGTGGCATGTGGGATCTTCCCGGACCAAGGATAAAACCCATGTCCCTTGCATTGGCAGGTGGATTCTTAACCACTGCACCACCAGGGAAGTTGCCATTTTCTTTTGTAATATGGCTTGGCCCCAATACAAACTGAGAGAACAAGAACAATGGCCTCTTAATGGGACACTAAATTACAACACGATCCTCCAACTTGATCTCTCTTGTCGGAAACTAGGAAAGGATTCCGAGGTTCCATGTATCCAGGCCATCATGGCCCTCAGTCAGAATCCGAGCCCAAGGGACTCCTGTCGCATGTGTCTCTCCATTACCACTTTAATGCCTCGCCCTCCCCCCCTCCTCCTCCTTCAGCTTCACTACCTCGTGCCTCCACATCTCCCCCTCCACCAGGTATCCTGGATGAGCCTTCTTGTCCCCAGTCTCCCCAGCCTCCTCCTCAACCTTCTGCTCCCCAACCCCACCTCCATACCTGGAAGCAGACCTTCCCTCCCCTCCCCACACTCGGTCACAAGCAGCCCAACGCTCTGAATCGAGTCCCAGTATGCTTTTCCTATGAGAGGTCGCTACCGGAGACCTAGGTACTATCAGAGTTCAGGTCCCCTTCCCCATGTCTGATCTCTCTCATATTCAAGGGAAACTGGGCTCCTTTAGCCAGGACCCTTCCATGTTCATCAGGGAATTCCAGGCCCTAACTATAGCCTTTGACTTAACTTGGCAAGATATTCATGTGGTCCTAACTACCTGCTGCTCTCACGAAGAAAGGGTCAGGATCTGGGCCTTGGCGCAGGCCTGGGCAGATGAGACACATGCCCAAAATCCTAATGAGAACCGAGCGGGGGGAGTCCCATGGGCAGACCCAGGATGGAGATACCAGGCAAATGAAAATGGGCCAGCAGGAGGGCTCACTAGGAGAAATTACATGATTAGCTGTCTACTAGAAGGTATGAAAAAGGCAATCATCAAACCTGTCAATTATAATCAACTCAGAGAAGTCACACAGGAACCCTCCGAGAATCCAGCCCTTTTTCAGGCCTGATGAGTAGAGGCTATGAGGAAATACACCAACCTAGACCCTGAGACCCCTGAAGGTCAGGCTATACTTGCAGTTCACTTTATAAGCCAGGCATCCCCAGAGATAAGACAGAAATTACAGAAACTAGAGCAAGGGCCACAGACCCCATTTTCTGTCCTACTTGACACAGCCTTAAGGTCTTCAACAGCAGGGAGGAGGCTTCTAGGAACGGACGAGAACTGAGAGGAGGAAAAATTAAAACGCCACGCTCAGTACATGGCTCTTGCCGTTACTCAGTCCCTCCCAATCAGGGACCCACGGGAGCCCCTCTCCCATCTCAGAAGCCACCGCCAACCTGCTACCAGTGCGGTCACCAGGGGCACACTGTCAGGAACTGCTACACCCCACCACCCGTTACGCTGTGCCCTTACCGTTGCCAAAAGGGCCATTGGGAGAGGAGTTGTCCCTCCCACCCTCAAGCGGGTAGGCCAATTCCACAACCACTCAACACCCGGGGTACTTCAGGTCCCAGCCCCCTGGGCCGAGGTCAAGGCCAATTGCCCCTGTGAGTGGTAATTGACTATCAGGATCAAGAACCGGATTGCACTCTAGATCTGGGGCTCCTGGAAGCAGATGACTGAAGGTGCCCGAGGCTCAGTCTACAAGCCCCTATGTTCCCCATAAGACCAGAGGAGCCCCGGGTAACCCTGGATGTAGCAGGGGCTACTGTAAACTTTCTAATTGACACTGGGGCTACTTATTCAGCCCTGACCTCCTTCTCTCGTCCCACTTGCCATTCTTCAATCCTCCTAACAGGGATGGGAACAGGCTCAGCTGGACTTTCAAACTCCATTTTCACTGCCCGACAGCTCTCTCTTGAACTCACACAAGAGACTGCCAACCTAGCAGCTCAAATTAACATGCTACAAGAGCAAATAAATTCTCTAGCAGGAGTGGTTTTACAAAATAGAAGAGCTCTGGACCTCCTAACAGCTAATCAAGGAGGGACCTGTGCAATGTTAAAGGAGGATTGCTGTTTTCTTGTCAACCAATCAGGCAAGGTCCAGACTCATCTTCAAGCCATTATTGAAAGAGCTAAGTGGATTCTACAAGGAGTCTCAGGTGGGACTTCACCTGAGTGGGACTGGTGGGACTTCAAGACTAATATCTGGTCCTGGTTCTCTTGGCTAACCCCTTTCCTAGGCCCTATAGTGGCTTTTCTACTTCTACTAATCTTCGGGCCATGTATTTTTAACCTCCTTGTTAAGTTTGTCTCTTCCAGAATACAACAAATAAACCTCCAAATGGTGATGCAACAAGAATACCAGCCAGTCAACACTCGTACAGCGCTTGAACAGGCCGCCATCACTTTCCACGGGGCCCGCACTCCTCCCTAGATACACCCTGACAGAGCAGGCAACGGGAACCCAGGGCCCCATGATGCCTCCGCTCAGCAGGAAGCAGCCAGAGAGTTCATTGTCCCTTCTCACAAAAGGGTTCCCCGAATGCTTGAGAGGCAATTAGGCAGTTAGGTAGATATGAGCAGGGTATACAACAGGGCCAAGGAATTGGCCCTATAAATACAGGGGGGAATGTGGTGCTCCAAGGACAATGGTGCTTCAAGGACAAAGAAAACCGGCCTGAGAAAGTTTCAGCATTACACTCCCTACCGGACGCTTAATCGCCCTCCCCATCATGTTGCGATGGTTACGAAATTCCTGAGCCCACCTGGGCGATGCCCACCTGGGCAACGGGACCTGTCCCAAATAAGGAAAGGCATATGCCCTGTCCCACTCCCACCCTATAGAAGGAAGGTATATGTGCCTCGACCAATCAGTAAACAAAATTTTCACCTCGGACCATTCTTTTGTTTTCTGGCTATAAAAACTGATCTATAGCACATGTTCAGGCTCGATTCTCCCAGACTACTAGGAAGTCAGCCTGCTGTTCTGGAAGAGACCCTTCCCTCTACTAAATTCTATCTTCTTTAAAAAAAAAAAAAAGAAAAACCCAAAGCATTGCTGCACTTAGCCCCATGTTTGGAGCAAGGCAGTACAGGATCATGAACAAATGATTCTAGCCTTGGGAAGCAACAAGAAAAGCACTCCACATGACCAGACTGTAATGCCAAGGGCCAGATATGGGCGTGGTTCTGGCTGTAGATGCTGTGAGGGGATCAGGAAGGCTTATGAGAAGCCCTCGGTGGCTGAGGAAAGGAAAAGGACAGAGGCGTGAGGCGGTAGTTAGGACTTAAAATCTGGAGAGGAAAAATCGCGAACGGATGTGAGGTGTGAAAGGTAGGAGTGGGGATGGATTAAGTGGGGCCGAGGAAACATGGTTTTGACTCTGGCAAAATACAATAAAAAACCGTAACACTGAGGAATACTAGAACAAAGTATAGGTTAGTATAAATTTCATCTTGATATGGGAATAGACTTTTAAGCATTAAAGCAGTGGGAAAAAGATCAAATCAAAAAGAACAAGCTTGGCATATTTGACATAAAAAAGTAAAGTATACATTTCAAAACATCATAAAATTAAAAGGCAAACTGGGGGAAATATTTCTAATATTAAGATATAAGACAGGGCTTCCCTGGTGGTGCAGTGGTTGAGAGTCCGCCTGCCGATGCAGGGGACACGGGTTCGTGCCCCAGTCTGGGAAGATCCCACATGCCGCGGAGCGGCTGGGCCCGTGAGCCATGGCCGCTGAGCCTGCGCGTCCGGAGCCTGTGCTCCGCAACGGGAGAGGCCACAGCAGTGAGAGGCCCGCGAACCGCAAAAAAAAAAAAAAAAAAAAAAAAAAGATATAAGACAAATGTATATTAAAAGAAAAAGAAGATCCAAAAGAAAAATGGGCAGAGGCCATAAATAGACAATTTCCAAAAGGGAAATGAACAATGGTGTAGCCTTCTTCATTCAAAAATCGAGAAGAAGAGACACCCCCTCCATCCCCTACATCCTGTTCTCTACCTTTGGGCTCCTAGACTCGGAACAAAACAGCTTATTGATCTACGGAGGATGTCTGGGCATTAAATCAGCCCCTCAGAGGCCTCACATCTGGCAGTAAAGCAAAGACCTTTTGCAAATTCAATAGCAACTCTGGCAGGACGGGGTGGGAGAGGCCTCTACTCAGGTGCGCCCCAGACGGAGCAGCCCCTCGGGGTCCCCAGTGGTCCACAGAGTCTAGAAGCAGACTCCTTCTGGACCAGATGCGGCTCCCCCTCCTACCACACCCAGGTGCCACCTCGCCTGAGCCAGTCAGTCCATTGTACCCAAGGCCAGCTCCGGACACTAAGAGTCTGGGTGGAAACATTAGCAAGCTGTCATGAACCAAGAGGCCAGTGGGGCCTGCCCACCACCCTTGCAAGTGGCTGACACTGTCAGTTATCAGGCTGGCAGCCTTGGATCCACTGGTAATTATCACAGATTATGTAACCGTTCTTATTAAGGAGAGCTGTGTGGTGGCAGGGCCGTGCCGGACTCAGACAGGCTGGGATTCTGGTTCTGAGACTCGTGAGCCTGTGCCTCACCTCTCTGAGGCTTGTTTCCTTGTCTGTACGATGAGGAATGATAAGACCTTCCTTGAAGACCTACGGCTCTGCCTGAATAAGGTGAATAAAGGATCCAGCACGTTCCCAGCAGAGAAGAGGGAGCACCTTCCCCTCCATGCCGGCTCACATTAGTCACCTCGAAGTCCATGGACATTCCCTGGTGGAAATGGGTGCGTGAACGCTTCTTGACCAAGACAAATTAGTACCAACAGCCCTCAACTCTGTGAGTCACGAGAACCCCCGAACAGCAAGCGTGACCCTCCTCAGCACTCGCTGGCAGTGTGACCAGAGCCTGTCGCGGCCCTGACTCATTTATGGCTTCTCAACAGAGCCGTCGAGTCACCTGCCTCCACCCCGACAGCCCAGAACTCCTGTGAGTTCCTCCCCAGCCCTTCACCATTGCCTTGCCTGCCCTAAGGTACCATGGACATCTGGGAACAGGCAGGGCTGGCAGATCCGTGATGGCACAGTAGACAGGGGACTTGTAGGGTGGGGGTGGGAGGACCCAACGAGTCAGTATTC
This sequence comes from Leucopleurus acutus, assembly GCF_964270905.1. Classification (NCBI taxonomy): domain Eukaryota; kingdom Metazoa; phylum Chordata; class Mammalia; order Artiodactyla; family Delphinidae; genus Leucopleurus; species Leucopleurus acutus. The sequence goes on along the minus strand of NC_139158.1, from coordinate 64,866,239 downwards.
TGCCCAGATTCTGAGACTTCAGAGGCGAGGTTATCAGGCTAGAAGGGCCCTTGGAAGACATCCAGTCCATCCCTGATCTGAGTCATGAATAGCCCCAGCGTGCATACCTGATATCACTCTGATTGAGCCAGCGTCGTCCCTCACCTCCACTGCACTAGCCTTCTTACTGGTCTCCCTGCTTCTACCCAGCCCCCTGCAGTCTATGTCCAACAGGACAGCTGGTGACCCTGTTAAAACAAAAGCCACTCTTCTGCTTAAAACCCTCTAATGGATCCCATTTCACTGACTAAAATGCAACATTCTTACAACAGTCCCTAAGCCCTGGACAATCTGATTGCTCTGTACCCTCCGAGATGTTCTCTTCTTCCATTCTCTTCTTGATCACTCCACTCACACCATGCTGACCCCCTGGTTCTCCTCCAACACATCAGACATGCTCCTGCCCCAGGGCCTTTGCACTCACTTCATTTTGCCTGGAACACTTCCCTCAGATAACCACATGGCTCCCTTGCTCAAATCCTTGCTCAAGCGTCACCCCATTTAAATTGCAACATGTCCCCTTACCCTGCCAGGACTCCCAACTTCCCTTATCCGGCTCTATTTTTTTCCAGAGCATTTCTCACAACTAACATACTCTTCAGTCTGTTTATTACACTTATTGCCTGTCCCTCGCCCCACTGGAATGTAAGCTCCCAGGGGCAGGAGCTCAGAAAGTATTAGTTGGGTAGAGAAGGAATGAAGCCAAGCTCTGCCCCCTGCAGTTTCTTCCACGGGTCCCAGCTCTCCCTTCTAAAGGATGCAGAGACCTCCTCCTTCAAGACAGCTCTCCCAGCCTCTCTGCTCTTTGGTGTAGGTCCCACATTTTTCTCTGCTTCTCATGGGATGGCTCCCTCTCCTCAAGATGAAACTCCATCTGTCGGCATACCCTTAGCGGTGGAGAGTCCAGACTTGAGCCAGGTAAGAACGTCTGGAGGCGGACAGAGGGAAAACGGAGAAATTGTGCGGAGGGAAGAAGCAAGACAGAGATCCAAGGAAGAGACCCCTGTGGAGTTCCTTTCGAACAGGCGTCTGACATTGGACTGGGAAGCCACCGACTTCTCCCACCTTCCTCCCACCGAGCATTTTAACTGACAGCCTGAGAACCCTGAGGATCCCTGTTTTCCAGAGAAATCTGTTGAGTCTACACAGGTGAGCACCAGACTGAGGACACAGGACAGAAGGCCTAGCAGGTGGGGGAGGGCTGGACACACTCCTCCCCCACCCCCCAGCAGGGAGCAGCTGATGTTACCTTGGCTCTCAACCCCATCTCAGCAGGGAGGTCAGTCCAGGGCAGGAGCCCAGGGTTTGTGGGGAGAATGAACCACCTCGGAGACAGACGTTGGATGCTGAGAAGAAGGGTCTAGAAGGGCCTACTGACAACAAAGACTGCCTGGGCCAGATGTGGTGAACTCCAAGGTGAGGCAGTGCCGTGGTCAGCGGGAGTGGTTCTGCAGAATCACAGGACCACGCGGCCCCCAGTATTAGCACGTGGCTCAGGTGAGCTGCCCAACTCTGTCCTGCTTTAAGTCTGGCGGACGTGACTCAGCAATGGCTTTGCCACGGCATCCTCTGCATTGCCAGCCCCCGTTTCAGCAGGGGATGGCATCTTGGTCAAGCCAAAGTCTGATTAGTTGGAGAAACCAACATGTCAGAGCACCCTGAGAATATTAAATAATATTTATAAAGGGATGACGATGGGAAAATAATTACCGATGGTAAGAGGCAATCAGCGGTGGGAACTCCTCCACTGCTCAAGTGGTAAGAAATTAGACGGACCGGGGCTATGAGCAGCGAGGGTTTGTCACGGGGACAGCAGAAGGGGTTGGAAAGTCGCTACCTCTGCTGATTCTGTTAATAGGATAAAGCAGCCTCGCAAACAAGAGCCAGACCCCAGGAGGCCTGCATTTGAGGGGATTTTAAAATCAGGCCAGCTCCTGCCAATAGCTTCACTTTTAGATGTGTTAGAACTGGAAGGGAGCTTAGAGATCAGCAACGCCACTGGTTCTCAGTTTTCAAGGTTTCTGCTTTCCAAAAATACTGCAAGTATTAAGTAATAATTAATTTGTTTTCACATTTTTTATTCATCAAAGACACAGAGGACTGCCAGCTGGGAGAAGGAGAAGACACAGCATCTATGTCACTCTAGCCCCCAACAACAGACCTATTTTTTTTTTTTTTTTTGTCAGCCCAGCCATATTATCTCATGTAAATGTAGTTTCCCTTTGAAAACATTTAAAACACAAGGTTCCATTTTTAAGTGGAGGGAGCCTGAAGGAGCCTGGAGTATCTTTACCAGAAATCTTCAGTCCAAGCAAACTCTCTTACTTTATACAAAAATACACTGAAGCCCGGAGAACGTAAGTGGCTTGCCCACAGTCACACAGCTGGCTGTCAACAGGGCCAAGGCTAGATCCGGGGAAGCAGGAAGAAAGCAAGGCTGTCCTGGACATGCAAGGGTAGGGAAGGAGTAAATCACAGTAGTGAATGCAGTACTGAGTGCGGACCCTGGACACCAATGGGCTTGGTTTGACTCTTGAGCTCAATCCTTACAAGCTGTGGGACCCTAGCAAAATGACGGAAGCTCTCTGAGCCCATTTTCCTATCAGTAAAATGGGGATAATAATAGCACTTACCACATACTGTTGTGAGGATTAAGTGAACTAACAGAACAGAGCACTTATACATTGTAGCTGCTTTTCTTTAACCCATTTGTGTGAGTGGGCGCAGTTGGGGGGTGTATGTGTCTGTGTAGACATAAGACCAACAAGCTTAGAGAACAGGTCACATGATCCAACTTCCAGGTGCTGCCCTGTCAAGGCCAGTGGGAGACAAATTGTCCCAGTGGAGCTCTAGGTACTAAATTGCAATGCTGTTACTTCTAGGTAGTAACTCAAAACTGAGTGTGCCTCAGAACTCAGGCTGCACCCACATTCACTGCCTCCGAGTTCCTGTATGGTGGGACTTGGGAGTCTGAACTTTTAAAAATTATTGAGATATAATTTACACACCATAAAATTCACCATTTTAAAGCATACACTTGTATGGGTTTTTATGATACTCATAAGGCTGGCCAACCACCACCACTACCTACTTCCAGAACCTTGTCATCACCCCAAAAAGAAACCCAGTACCATTAGCAGTCACTCCCCCTTCCCCACTCTCCCATCCCCTGGTAACCACTAATCCCTCTGTCTCTAAGGATTTGTCAACTCTGGACGATTCGTAAGAATGCAATCGTACAACATGTGGTCTTTGCGTCCAACTTCTTTCACTCTGTACAGTGTTTCCAAGGTTTGTCTATGCTGCGGCATGGATCAGGGCTTTATTCCTTTGGAATCTGCAATTTTAACAAGCTCCCCAGTAGTTCTGATGATTGGGCTTTGGGGAGAAAAAGAACAGCAAATTCACACAAGGTGAACCTTCTGGTTGCTATATAGATACAGGGCCTCAATCATTCCTGCAGGTGTGCCCATCTCAGAAGCCCCGCTGGTGACAGGAGACATCGCTGGTCACTTGCCTCCTCCAGAGCCTGCAGAGGTTGGGCAGGGTCTCCTGGTGCCCGGTAGGGAGGACATGTGCATCTAAAGACAGTGCCTGGCTGCGGTGGGAACTGGGCAGATGAACTATGAGACTCACACAAGGGGATTTAGTCTCAACTCCAAGACTTTAATGTACGTTATGCTCTTGGAAAAACAATTCCAAGGAGACAAGTGGAACCGAAAGTCTTAACCGGAGAGGATTCTTATTCAGAAACCTAGTGTGAGCCGCAGCCTTGGGAGAGAGCAGCACAGGGACTCTGATCACAGTACAACAGTTTGAGGTCAGGGTGGCAGGGCCTGTGTGTATGATGCGCGGGCCCTCAGGACTCCCAGGAAACCGGAGCACCATCACTCCTGTGGCTGACAGCCCCACAGCAGGATGGGGGGGGCGAACCCAGGCTGACCAGGTCATCTCTGGAGCTCTGAATAAAGGCACAGAACTTCAACAGGGCCAAAGAAGCCTGTATAAAGCAAGAACCTTTCTCTTTGTCGTTGAATCTCCAGGTCATCAGAAACACTCGTGCTGGCTCTGGTGAGGAATGGGGCCATACAAAGGGTCACCAAGGCCCACTTCTGGGTCTGAGGCCTTAGAACGGAGCAGATGGGAGGGGTGTGGCACTAGCAACGCCTCTGAGGTCAGGGGCTGCAATGATCTTGAAAGATTATCCACTGGGACCTCTGGACAGGAGAAAGGGACTTAAAGCAAAAGCTGACCACTCGTCAGATTCAACCCAACTGTCTTCTGTTATGCCCTCCCCAACCTGGGGCTCCAGGGTGGTCACACACCCATGTTTTCTGTGACGTATTCCCATCCAACAAGGGGCAGGCAGAAATCCTGGCTCATCTCCCTATTACCCTCTGATTAACTTTTAAAAAGTCACCAGCTGACATCTCAGACTCCTGGGCACTCCAGGGTTTCTAATCGTTCTACGGAATAAACAATCGGTTCTCCTGGGCTTTTGGCTCAACTTCTCTTCTGGGAGGAAGCAGGCTGCTGCTGAGGCAGGTCTCTCCCAAGAGCTCATCTGGAATTCAGTTAGGTTATAGCACCGAGGCCAGGCTGACGGCGAACCCACAAATGCGCCTTCTAGATGGGGTACAGCCTCGCTGGCACTGAAGGAACTTATTTATTGGTGAAGGAGGGAATTCTGGCTCCATCTTTGTAGAACCTGGCAGGGCTGCTGCCCCAGTAAGTCCCAGTAGGACAGGTGAATGGAGGAGCCAGGACCGCAGCCGTGGGGAAGGGGCCTCCTCTGGCTGAGAGCTTTTCCACTTAGCCAGTCCCCACGCCCTCGGGAAGAACCACCACCACCGGGGCGCAGTCCTCAGGCTCCGCCTCAAAGTCCCACTGAAACTTCTTGGTTAGGTGAGCTTGGAACTTTTCAGCTTTCTGCCTCAGGGTGGCATCCACGGCAACGCTGCAGGCGGATGAAAAGAAAACCTACAGAGAACAGAGGATAAGTCACTCCTGAGAACACAGAGGGGCTGAGAAAGCTGTGGAAATTTCCTCGTGGTGTTCAGCTCTCCAGGGTGGGTGGATCAGCCGCTGCTGGCACAGGCTCAGGACACCTACTGTGCTCCCCCCAAACCAAGAAAGAAGGTCCAAGCCCAGCTGAGAAGCTCGGGCAGGACCAGAATGGAAAATTACTATCTTGGGCAGAGATGCCCCACTGAGAGTAAGGCCAGCGGGGCCATCACCCTGGCCCTGCTCTCCGGGGAGATCTACTGGGCACCTGGACAGTAACTTAGAAAAAGAGGCAGTAGCTACACCAGCTGGTACTAAGAAAGGCATGGGGGTGCTTATAAGCCCCTGGATCCCATAAAATCCCAGGCCCTAACCCAGTGAGGGTGAATTGCTGCTCTAATCTAAATGGGCCCCAGGCTGCCAATCTGAGGTTTCTATTCCCCTTAAAAGCTTTGTTTTTTTTAAATTGTGGTAATATATACATAACACAAAATCTACCATTTTAAACATTAAAAAAATTATAATTTAAAAGACTGTACTAAATACACATAATATTCACCATGTTAAGAGTATAGTCCAGTGGCATTAAGTATATTTACATTATTACACAACCATCACCACCAACCATCTCCAGAACTTTTTCATCTTGCCCAACTGAAACGACACCCATTAACTCCCCATTCCCCGCTTCCAGCCCCTGGTAACCACCATTCTACTTTCTCTCTATGAATCTGACTACTCTAGGTACCTCATATAAGTGAAATCATACAATATCTGTCCTTTTGTGCCTGACTTATTTCACTTAACATAATGTCCTCAAGGTTCACTCATGTAGGGAGTGCCAGAATTTCCTTCCTTTCTAAGGCTGAATGATATGCCACTGTATGTAGATACCACATTTTTTCCCCACTCATCTGTCAATGGCCATTTGGGTTGTTTCTACCTTTTGGCTATTATAAATAATGCTGCTATGAACACGGATATAAAAATATCTCTTACAGAGTCATTGCTTTCAATTCTTTGGGGTATATACCCAGAAGTGGAGTTTCTGGATCATAAGGTAATTCTGTTTAATGCTTTGAGGAACCACCATACTGTTTTCCACAGTGGCTGTGTCATTCTACATTCCCATCAGCAATGAACGAGGGTTCCAATTTCTCTACAATCTCTTCAGTATCTGTTATTTTGTTTTTGTTTGTTTGTTTACAATAGCTACCCAAATGGGTGTGGTGTCTCATTGTGGTTTTGATTTGCATTTCCCTAAGGATTAGTGATGCTGAATATCTTTTCATGTATTTATTGGCCATGTGTATATCTTCCTTGGAGAAAAGTCTACTCAAGTCCTTTGCCCTTTTTTTTTTTTTTTTTTTGCGGTACGCAGGCCTCTCACTGTTGTGGCCTCTCCCGTTGCGGAGCACAGGCTCCGGACGCGCAGGCTCAGCGGCCATGGCTCACGGGCCCAGCCGCTCCGTGGCATGTGGGATCTTTCCGGACCGGGGCACGAACCCGTGTCCCCTGCATCGGCAGGCGGACTCTCAACCACTGCGCCACCAGGGAAGCCCTTTTTGGATCAGGTTTTTTTATTTGTGTTGTTGAGTCATCGAAGTTCTTTATATATTCTGGACATTAATCCCTTGTTTTGATGTTCTTTTAAATTCAGTTTCATCTAATATAAACATGGGCAGGGGCAAACAGAGTAATTTTCCCTACCTCTGAAACTCCATTCCAGATTGTCCCGGATCTCAACCGCTTCTCTAAGAATGACAGCAAACCCATTACTCCTTCTCACACTATGTTATTGTTCTCAAAGAAGTTTCATAGAGTAGTCCAATGGATCCTCACAAGGCCCTGGGAAGACACACTAGGATGCCTATTTTATGGAAATGGAGGCTGAGGGGAGTTAAATGGCTGGGTCAAAATTACCAGAAAGGAAGGAGCAGTTTTTCCCAGACTACCCGTTGGCTCCCTGCAAGACCACCCCAGACACAGCAGCATGAGGGTGAAAGCAGCAATCTGATCCACATCACCTTCGTGTCACAGCTGGCCCGCAGGCCACCAAGGAAGGAATCTGGGCTCCAGGGGCCTTGACTTGACAAAGGTAACAGGTGTACTCTGCAGCTGCTTCCAGGGACAACACGCCTCCTAACCGCCTCTCCACTGTCTTTCTGTTAGCAGGAGTGAGGCTCATGGTCAGTGGTCTTTGCTTGGAGACACTTTGTTGGGGTGGTAGCAGGGACTGAAGTGATGGGGAGGGGAGGCTCAGAAGCAGAAGGTGGGGGGGTTACAGAATTTAGTTTCATTACTTGGGAATCGACTAAATACAGGAGCAGGAAGCACAGCTACAACAAAATACCAGATCAATAACTAATTAGAGGGGCTGTGTGAGCTCACTGGTGAGAGGGCAGTGGGGAAGCCGGTGGCCTGTCCATAGGCAGCTAATGGAGCTTGCTCTGGAGCACTGAACGTGAGGCTGGCTGAACCCTGGGGAGGGGCCTGGTATGGGAAGCAGAGAAGCCTTGTTTCAAACAGCATTAGTGCTGGAGGCCCTGTGCACCCATGGGTCTGCCCCCAGAGGTCCTGGGGGCGGGGGCCTGCTGGCTGAATTAGCAAAAGCCTCTTCCTGTTCTCCCTCCTTACATGGTAAATTGTACTACTCTCTACACAGCCCTTCCTCTCCTGCCACATTGAGCAGCTGCCCAAACATGCTCCATTGCCTCTTCTGTGCCTCTACTCACACAGGCTTTTCCCTCTGCTTATAACACGCTTCTCCACCCCTGCTTTCTCCTCCTTCACCTACTAATTTCTACTAGTGACCCAAGCTCAGTTCAGATGCCACCTCCTTTGGGATGTCTTCCCAGACCAAAGACAGAACAGGTGCTCCTCTGTGCTCCCCCGGTGCGCAGGGTTACTTGGGACATAGCCTCACTCTCAGTCAGTAACCGTCCATTTACCATTGAGCTCTCCCAAGAGACAAGGAGCAACCCCAAAGCAGAGACTCCTTTTCCTACCTGCATCCCACTCCCCTGGCACAGAGTCTGCCATATAAAAAGGACCCATTGGATGTTTAATGAACAAAAGAACGAAGAAGATCATACGTTCTACGAAAATCTATTTCTGGGTCCCTTTTGCACAGTGCCTGTACCAAATGATTGCTCGATAATTACATGATGGTGCTGGACAGAATAAGGGACCCGTCCTGGGGAGGACGTGGCTTATTTACCAGGCCCCTGAATGCCACCGGCTCACAAGCCATCTCCTTGTGACAGTTCTCTTATGAAAGCCCAAGCTGAAAGGAACTGCTCCAACCTCTGTTCCCCCAGCACTGCGCCTGAGCATCCCTTATGGCATTTCTCACACTCTGCTTGCATCACAGGGATCTGTGCCCTCCAGAGTAGGGGTCACTTCCTAATTATCAATGTGACCCACACAGCAGATCGCCCAGGGCCTGGCATAGAGTTGGGGCCCACAGGATGCTCACTGAATGGATATGAATGAGATGTAGGGATGGCCAGCAGTGAGAGACTGGAACAGGCTGGGTGCATACTCGTCATTCATCCTTCCCACCCACCTCTCCAACGTCGCCATGGGGGTAACATCAACTAGAGGCAGGTATAACTGAAGGCTTCAGTCTGAAAAATAAGGCTTCTAATTTGAAAAGCGCTATGTCCTTTTTAAAGAACTTGTCAGTCTAATCTTTACTACAAACTGGGAGGTAGGATAGGAAATTACTATTCCCATTGTACAGATAAGGATGGTGATAAATGCTGAGCAAGTGATAAATGTCAAGCAAGATCCAGTCCCAGTAGTCAAATCGAAATCCTTCTTCCCTACCAAAACCTTCTTTTTGTCTTGACACAGACGTAATACATCCTTGATATTTTCAGCCGTGTCCTATGGGGAACCAAGGGGCTTGGAGACCAGGTGCTTCTGGAACTGTCCCTTCTGCAGGCCTCCAGGACCCAGGTCACAGCCTAGGTTGCCCGTTTTAAAAAACCAACTTTATTGATACATAATTTACATACAATTAAATTCATCCATTTTAAGTGTTCAATTCGTTTTGATAAATGTATACACCCATGCAACCACTATATGATGTAATCAAGATAGGTATCTGTTTATAGCTTTTTCTTTTGGTATCCAGTCTATGAGTTTAAAGGCCCATATCCTCCCCTTGACCCTAGCGCCTGGCATCCATTGATCTATTTTTGTCCCTATAGTTTACAAACTTGTGATTTTAAAAATTCACAATTCAGAAGAGATGTTTAGACAGTATCTGGTTTCCAAACAACAATTTACTTTGATTCTCTTGTTTTTAGATTAATTGTATGCCTTCTTATATAAATTTAGTAATGATATGGTTATTTTATTTACTTAAGTGAAACAAGTAAACTTTTTAAAATCACTGAGAAATGAATCATCTTAATATGGGAATATTAATCCTGGATATTTTAAAAATACTTTTGAAAAAGGATAATAACATTTCACAAACATCTGCACTTTAGAACTAAAAGCACACCCATTGGGTATTTTTCTTCAAATTAAACAAAAAAGGTATTAATACTTTTACCATTAAGTCTATATATTGTAAAATTGTACTTTAGTCAGAAATGTGAAAGCTTTCTTTTAAACCCCAGTTAAATAAATTGAGTTCAGTCAGGTCACCTTGAGAAATTCAAAATACCACGGTAGATAGCTGAGTCACTGCTTATCCTATTTTGTGGCTAGACCAAAAAGATGAAATTTCCTAATTTTTTCAATTCCCACATGATTATTCAACTTAGAATGAAACTAGCCAGAGGTAGTACATTTTATTTCCACTTGCAGAAGAAGTAAGTGGTGTTAAAAGCAAGACTATCACTTCACAACAATTACCAAGAAGGCGAAAAGCAGCAGAATCATGTTTTCTGAGGTCAGTTTAAAGAATCTGGGATGTTTCATCTGGGGCTCTAATCATATATGGGAGCCCACCACAGTGGGCTTTAGAATCAAAGTTCAGCCTTGCCATCCACTAGCTCTGACAAACTCAGGCAAAATTATGTGACCTCCCTGTTCCTGTCTTCTCATCTATAAAATGGGATTATATACTTAACTTCTAGCATTGTTGTGAGGGCTAAATGAAATAATGCACCGTAAGTGTGCAGAAGTGATAGTTGATGGCAGGAGGTGCAGGAGTAGGCAGGTGAAATTTATCAGAGCTGGTGTTATGACAAAAACACAGGCATATGCTGTTTTATTGCACTTCTCAGGTATTGCATTTTTTACAAAATGAAGGTCTGTGGCAACCCTGCATTGAGCAAGTCTATCAGCACCATTTTCCCAACAGCATTTGCTCACTTTGTGTCTGTGTCATATTCTGGTAATTCTCAAAATATTTCAAACCAAAAACATTACGACTATACCTAGGAATAAACCTACCTAAGGAGACAAAAGACCTGTATGCAGAAAACTATAAGACACTGATGAAAGAAATTAAAGATGATACAAACAGATGGAGAGATAGACCATGTTCTTGGATTGGAAGAATCAACATTGTGAAAAAGACTATACTACCCAAAGACTCAATGCAATCCCTATCAAACTACCAATGGCATTTTTCACAGAACTAGAACAAAAAATTTCACAATTTGTATGGAAACACAAAAGACCCCGAACAGCCAAAGCAATCTTGAGAAAGAAAAACAGAGCTGGAGGAACCAGGCTCCCGGACTTCAGAGGATACTACAAAGCTACAGTAATCAAGACAGTATGGTACTGGCACAAAAACAGAAATACAGATCAATGGAACAGGATAGAAAGCCCAGAGATAAACCCAAGCACCTATGGTCACCTTATTTTTGATGAAGGAGGCAAGAATATATAATGGAGAAAAGACAGCCTCTTCAATAAGTGGTGCTGGGAAAACTGGACAGCTACATGTAAAAGAATGAAATTAGAGGGCTTCCCTGGTGGCGCAGTGGTTGAGAGTCTGCCTGCCAATGCAGGGGACACAGGTTCGAGCCCTGGTCCGGGAAGATCCCACATGCTGCGGAGCAACTAAGCCTGTGAGCCACAACTACTGAGCCTGCACGTCTGGAGCCTGTGCTCTGCAACAAGAGAGGCCGCGATAGTGAGAGGTCTGCACACCGCGATGAAGAGTGGCCCCTGCTTGCCACAACTAGAGAAAGCCCTCGCACAGAAACGAAGACCCAACACAGCCAAAAATAAATAAATAAAAGCCATTTCTAAAAAAAAAGAATGAAATTAGAACACTCCCTAACACCATACACAAAAATAAACTCAAACTGGATTAAAGACCTAAATGTAAAACCAGACACTATCTAACTCTTAGAGGAAAACATAGGCAGAACACTCTATGACATAAATAACAGCAAAATCCTTTTTGACCCACCTTGTAGAGAAATGGAAATAAAAACAAAAATAAACAAATGGGACCTAATGAAACTTAAAAGCTTTTGCACAGCAAAGGAAACCATAAACAAGACGAAAAGACAACCCTCAGAATGGGAGAAAATATTCGCAAATGAAGCAACTGACAAAGGATTAATCTCCAAAATTTACAAGCAGCTCATGCAGCTCAATAGCAAAAAAACAAACAACCCAATCCAAAAATGGGCAGAAGACCTAAATAGACATTTCTCCAAAGAAGATATACAGATGGCCAACAAACACATGAAAGGATGCTCAACATCACTAATCATTAGAGAAATGCAAATCAAAACTACAATGAGGTATCACCTCACACCAGTGAGAATGGCCATCATCAAAAAGTCTACAAACAATAAATGCTGGAGAGGGTGTGGAGAAAAGGGAACCCTCTTGCACTGTTGGTAGGAATGTAAATTGATACAGCCACTGTGGAGAACAGTATGGAGGTTCCTTAAAAAACTAAATCCCACTACTGGGTATATACCCTGAGAAAACCATAAATCAAAAAGAGTCATGTACCACAATGTTCATTGCAGCTCTACTTACAATAGCTAGGACATGCAAGCAACCTAAGTGTCCATCCACAGATGAATGGATAAAGAAGATGTGGCACATATAAACAATGGAATACTACTCAGCCATAAAAAGGAACGAAATTGAGTTATTTGTAGTGAGGTGGATGGACCCAGAGTCTGTCATACAGAGTGAAGTAAGTCAGAAAGAGAAAAGCAAATACCGTATGCTAACACATATATATGGAATCTAAAAAAAAAAAAAAAAAAGGTTCTGAAGAACCTCGGGGCAGGAAAGGAATAAAGATGCAGACATAGAGAATGGACTTGAGGACACGGGGAGGGGGAAGGGTAAGCTGGGACGAAGTGAGAGAGTGGCATGGACATATATACACTACCAAATGTAACATAGATAGCTAGTGGGAAGCAGCCACATAGCACAGGGAGATCAGCTTGGTGCTTTGTGACCACCTAGAGGGGTGGGATAGGGAGGGTGGGAGGGAGATGCAAGAGGGAGGAGATATGGGGATATATATATATGTATAGCTGATTCACTTTGTTATAAAGCAGAATCTAACACACCATTGTAAGGAAATGATACTCCAACAAAGATGTTAAAAAAAAAAAGATTACGACTCACTGAGGGCGCAGATGACGGTTAGCATTTTTTAGCAATAAAGTGCTTCACTAAGGTATTTTCTTTTAAGACATAATGCTACTGCACACTTAATAGACTATGTATAGAGTAAACATGACTTTTATATGCACTGGGAAACCAAAAAATTCATGTGACTCACTTTTGGTGATATTCACTTTATTGTGGTAGCTCAGCACCGAACCCGCAATATCTCCAAGGTATGCCGGTACTACAGACATCATTGTCAGAGCTAGTGTTTTCCCTCGAGAGTTAAAGGTGGACACTAGTATTTCGAATACTGGCAAGAAATGAAGCTGGAGAACCTATTTAGTGGCCTATTGCGACTAAAAGTATTAAAAAAAAACAGGTTACATGACTATATGCCTAAATGCTATGCAATCAGTAATAAGAATTCTTATTTTGTACATAATTCACTTTATAACATACTATTAAATTCAGATTATCCTTTCATTGGTTTTAAACAAATTATGATGACTCAAGTTGCTTCAAATAAAAGAAAAAACTGTATCTATTTTTATAAAACAAACAATTTTTATTCAAGCTAATCCATGGGATTTGTAAAAATCAGTGGCATCTATTCAAAGGGGCCTCTACTGGCAGAGGGCATTATGTCGCTGATTTTACACAAGCTAATGTGGCTGTCTTTAAGTGCTCACACACAAACACCAGTCCCTCTCCAGGTGTAGCAGCCATTTAAACTCTGAAGGAAGAAAGCCAGTTCCACTTACTTGATGACCTGCGGGGAGAGCAGGCGGCTGGCTAAGGAAGGCTTTTATGGGCTGATTCATTCACTCACAAACACCCGGAGTGAGTGCCTGTGTGTAGGGTGACAGGATCTCACTGCCAAGATGGCATCAGTGAAACTTGCCATCAAAAAAGAGAAAAGTTTTGAAATACCCTTTCCGCATTTTGCCCATTGAAATCTGTGTCATCCTTCAAGCTCATGATCAAATGCCCCCCTTCACAAAAACGCCATTCCTGACTCTCTGTCTCCTCAAATCTCAACTCCAGCACCTCTCTGGTGCTCCTAATGCCCTTTGACCAGACTTCACTGTTTACACCTGTCATAGCAGGGTCATCTGTTCACACTGCCACAGGAATTATGCACTAAAAACACCCAATAACACAAAGTGAGATCAGTGCTAGGCCTCAAGTAGGTGTTGAATATAACCAGATGAACAAAAAATAGGCTTCTGGTAAAAGCCCATGGCTCAGTGGGGAAGTCAGGCAGACAATATATACATTTCACAAGCACAGCCTGTGCAATATAATAGTGACACGTACAAAGTAGGCTAATAGTATGGAAAGGAGGGAGATATCAGGGATGGCACCACAGAGAGGGATGCCTAGAGGGCATCCTGTAGGATCAACAAGTACAGGCGGAGGGAAAATCAGGTTCAGTTAAGAAGACATGAAACATGGGTATAACGTTTCAGTCGTGCCAGATGAAAAAGTTCTAGAGATCCTCTCTGCTTATAGTTAACAGTACTGTACTGTACACTTAAAAAATTAAGAGGGTAAATCTCATGTTACGTATTCTTTACAATTAAAAAAAAAAGTGGAAGGCATGGAACAGCATGGCATGTCTGGCAACTTGCAAGGAGACCACTGCTGCTGGAGTTGATGGTGGAAAATAGGGAAAGGAAGGAAAAGCTGGAGAACAGATTAGGAGCCTGATCAGAATGGGTATTATCACCTAGGTTTGGGCTTTTAACTTTTTAGGCAACGAGGACCACAGAGAAATAGAATCAGAGGTGCATTTTGGTGGCAGTGTGGGAGACAGATGGACTGATGGGGGTAAACATGGAAGTTGATAAACTCTGATGCAGTCTAGATGAGACCAAAAGGCCCGGGTTAGGAAAATGGTACTGCCTTCTAAAACACTTAGGGCTACCTGGAGTTATCTGGTTAATTCATTTGTTTACTTTCCCACCAAAATCTAAACTCCAAGTCAGGGACTCTGTCTGTCTTGCCCAGAGCTACATCTCCCATCCTAGAACAGGGCCTTGTATACAACAGGTGCACAGCAAACGCCTGCTAAATCAATGAAGAGATGCTTCTGCACAAGTCCTTCAACTTTCAGAGTTTTATGTCAGCTGCCTGATCACATGGACTCTTCCAACAGTATGCTGGTTTTAGAAAAGTGCTCTGTACCTCTAAGAAACAGGCTAACTCATATACATATTCCTCAACACTCTGAGAAGAACGTTGTATATAAAGAAAGGATGCTTAAAAAACAGGTGTTGAGGGGGCTTCCCTGGTAGCACAGTGGTTGAGAATCTGCCTGCTAATGCAGGGGACACGGGTCCGAGCCCTGGTCTGGGAGGATCCCACATGCCGCGGAGCAATTAAGCCCGTGAGCCACAAGTATTAAGCCTGCGCATCTGGAGCCTGTGCTCCCCAACAAGAGAGGCCACGATAGTGAGAGGCCAGCGCACCGCGATGAAGAGTAGCCCCCACTTGCCACAACTAGAGAAAGCCCTCGCACAGAAACGAAGACCCAACACAGCAAAACTAAATAAATTAATTTAAAAAAAACAAAAAAAGAATAAGGTCTTTGAATGCAGAGAATGGGCTTTTAAAAAACAAAAAACAAAAAACAGGTGTTGATGTATTTTTTTTAAGGCACATGTCCTGGATTTTTCCAAATAATGACATCAAATTTTCTTGGTGAAAAGTCCAAAGACAAAATTCTTCTAATCATCAGCTTTGCACACCCTACCTGGACATCGAGCAATCCAGCTGGGCCCTTTCTGCTTTGTAAATCATTGCTGGCAACAAAGCCTCAGCAATGAGAGCTCAGCTGCTGGTCATGCTGACAATGGTTGGACAGCCAACGACACACTGCGGCCCTCCTATGTTTGCACGACAGCACTAGGGCATATCACAAGGGCAGCACGTATTCCCGCTGCCAGAGGCCAGTTAGCAGGCTGCTGCCTCCTACTGCTCTGCAACCCATGACCCAGTAACTGGGGCGATTTCCCCTGCAGAGGAAGGCTAAAGGGATTTAATTTCTCTGTGATATCAAGAACCAATAAAAGGGCAGTTTTATAACTCCCATGAAGTGGAATATACCAGGCTCAAACCATCAGCCTGACTGACTCATCCCCATGGTCCACACAAGTCCTTCAACTTCAGAGGTTTATGTCAGCTGCCTGATCACAGGGACTCTTCCAACAGAATGCTGGTTTTAGAAAAGTATTCTGTATCTCTGAGAAACAGGCCCCTGATAGGTATGTCCACTAATGTCAATCAAGACTCTTTTCGGTGGGGGGGGGGGGGGGATCTACACTGTATTCGGTATGTAGGGGCATAAGCATAGGCCTTAAACCAAGACTCAGGCCTGGGTACAAATCCTGACTCTGCCACCTACCAGCTGTGTGACCTTATATTAATGATTTAATCTTTTTGAGTCTCAGTGTTCTCATTTGTAAAATGGGAATAATCCTCCCTGTCTCACGTGCTCCAGAGAGATTAAATGAGGGAACCCATATAAAGAGATAAGCATGGTGCCTATTAAATGCCACAGGCATTTAATGACTGTTCATTCCTTCCCTTACCATGGGTGGGAGTGAGAGGTTAGTGAACAGCCACCTTTTAAGGAGCAGGCCTGTGGGGGTCTCACACACAGTGAAAAAAAAGTCATGAAACAGAAAGTATGGAAACTGACAGCCTGCAGCTTCTGCCTCTTCTATACTTGAGAAAGTTACACAATGTGAGTGACAGAGGCTGTCCCAAGAACATAAAGGAAGCTAATCTGTTTGCAAAGGGAGGAAATAGCACAGGATTGAGATTGTAAGTTGTTTGAAGCTTCTTCCCTAATTATCACTCATAATGAAAATTTAATTGCTGAGTTAAAAGCAAATTTCACTTTTTCTGTCAGAGAGTCTCTGAAGAAATTGGCACATTTTGTTTGAACAGGAAATCAAAGTTACTTTAATGCCTAAATGAGATCTAAGGAGCTGCAGATGTTTCCCTGGGAATAACTAGCTTCAAAACTCTGTCCTACTGGTTTGCAGCAACTTACAGCTACAGGGAGGCAGAAATAAAAACTGTTTTGAGCCGAGTTGCTCAAGGGGTGGGGCAGACTCAAATTCCAAGTACCCCAGTGCTAGGCACCTTGGGGGGCGAGGCGGAGAGAAGGAGAGAGGGTCTCTGGAATTAAGGAGCTTATAATCAAGTAGGAGAGAGAGAACTAGGGAACAGCCTACTATTAGGAAACTGAAATGAAGACAACTTGGCTCAGGAAAGAACAGCAAAAAAAAAAAAGGTAAGCCTCCAAGGGTACTTTCACACACCCTGGCCTTAATTCTGACCCACTTGGGTGTCAGCCAAAAGCCTGCTCACCTGTAAGGTGCTGGTGAGGAAGTTGTCCTGGGAGACAATGTCCACAAAGAAGTCGGCGGGGATCTCGCCAAGCTGGTGGTACAGGATGGAGATGAGGTTGACGTAAAGGGTGTGGTGCTTCACCATGGCCTCTTCTGACCGGCACAGAAGGTTCAGGAGCTGCTTCCAGTGCTCGAATGCCTCGTACACGTTCCCCAGCAGGAAGCATACAAAGGCAAACTGGAGTTCACCTGAAAGGTGCAGAGAGGAGAAATAAGCCTGAGGGACAGGAGTACTGGCTGACACTACTAAGCCGCCAGTTCCACTGGGCCTCAGCAATAAGTGGCTTTCTATCCTTGTCACTCTTCCAGAGCCCGGCACAGGGTTTTGCACCTAGCAGCTGCTCAATAAAAGTTTGCTGAACTGCTATAAACTCAAGCCATGAGAAACCAAACTGGTTTTGGATTTCTGTGATATCTGAGTGCAAGAGAAGAGGCACACATAGTATCTGCCTAGCATTTAACAAGTTTACAAATGTGTCCATGGATATTATGCCAAGTGGATCCCCAAACTGGCTGCCCATCTGAAATACTAAGAGAACTTGTTAAAAATAAAGCTGCCCAAGCCTCACCACCAGAGATCCTGGTTGAGGACAGATGATGGGGTCTCAGTTTCTGTAGCTCTAACAAGCTTCCCGGGTGCCTCTGATGCACACGGTCTGCTTCAGGGTCAGGGAAATGCTGCATTACACCACATAATCCTCAGCCCAACTCCGCACGGTGATCAGGGAAGGTGGTATTTGCCTCATTTCATAGATGAGGTCAAGCAAATTGCCCAAGGTCACACATCTAATGCTTAGCAACTGAACAATGGAAAGATAAAACAGATTTCTTTTTAAAATTTATTTACTTTATTCATTTATTTTGGGCTGCATTGGGTCTTCGTTGCTGTGCGCGGGCTTTTCTCTAGTTGCGGTGCGTGGGCTTCTCATTGTGGTGGCTTCTCCTGTTGCAGAGCACCAGCTCTAGGCACATGGGCTTCAGTAGTGTGGCTTCAGTAGTTGTGGCTCGCGGGCTTAGTTGCTCCGTGGCATGTGGGATTTTCCCGGACCAGGGCTTGAACCCATGTCCCCTGCATTGGCAGGCAGATTCTTAACCACTACGCCACCAGGGAAGCCCTAAAACAGATTTCTATTGGGTGGGAACAGTCCTAGAGCCTCCCTGAACAAGAACATTCATGAGTACTTGTTCCAGGGTTAGCCTGCCAGCCAAATTATTTTTCTTTGTTTAATCACAGGGCTCTGTGATTTGATCTCTATAAGCAGCCTGTGGTTAAGAGCATGGGCTCTGGAGCCAAAATGCATAGGTTCAAATCTCAGCTCCAACCACTTAGCAGCTGTGTGACTTTGGGCACGTTACTTAATCTGTTTATGCTTCAATTTCCTTATTTGAGGGTTGTAGTGAAGATTAAATGAATCAATATAGTATACATAATGCATTTAGCATAATGCCTGGCACAAAGTATCACTCAAGAAATCTTAGTTATTCCCACACTCCCACCAGATCCCTGTCTCAAACAGAGACCTGGTAATCCAGAAGCCATTGTCCTTGGGCAAGCAGCTGGGTCTCTAGTTGCCAAGATAAACTGTTGCTGATCAGAGACGCTCTCTCTGGCTTCAAATTTAAGGAGGGCTTCTGTGGTATATCTACGTGTGGGCCATAAAAAGAACAGATGTACTCAACACTAAATACCTCTTTAAATGCATGGTGTCTGATCTGTCACCTCTGGAGACCTGGAAAAACTAGTTCTCTGTTCCTAGGCTTGTGGAACAAAGTTTGATTTGTGTGGATAGCTACCTAGTCTAGATATTTTGAACATTTGATCAATATTTTCAAAATATAGTTAAACTTTCTATAGGTTAGAAAATTTAACCTTTTCTAGAGGTTAATGATTTGCTTCTTCGGTTGGCTTTACCTTGTTAGTTTGTGAAAATACGAGCTTATTCTCTGAATTTAGGGCATTTGTTTAAACTCATACATTTCTGGCTCAGTCTAAAATTAAATTATGAGATCAGAAATAATTTCAAAGGACTGTCATGAAGATACAGTAATCCCTGAAACAGACCTTTTCACAAGATTACTTTGAAGAACTGAAATGTTTAAGAGGTAGAGAACAGGATTTCTGTTCATTTTTTTTTTCTGTTTATTTTTAAGCCAGAATTTCAAGTGTTACTTATTAAATGAAAATAGATACACCCCATAAAATGTCCCTTTTTATCAGCTAAGCCTATTATGTAAAAGGCCCTATATTCAAAATTCTCACTGATCTTCCAATAGAAAAAGATGTAAATATTGGACAACTTATACAAGAAAAAATATTAACAACTATTAAAGATGTGACAAATGTTTGCTGTCACTAGTAATCGGAGAAATATAAATTGAAACAAGATGTCATTTTTCAACTATCCAGTTGGAAGAGACCTTTGCTAAACTGCCATATCAAATGCCATGTCAAAGGTGATGGGCAACAAACAGCCTCACCAGCCGGCAAGGATGCATGACCTTCTCCTGGCAACATGCACACTCTGATCCAACAATTTCACCCCGAAATGTATGCAGAAGGGCACACAAGGACATTCATTAGACGCCACTTATAATAGGGAAAATAGGGACATCTTAAAGATCCATCAACAGGGGTTGGTTCAATTACTATGGAACATAAGTAGCCACTAAAGAGAAGTGACCATTTCAGTGACATGGAAAAATGTTTATATTAAAGCAAATTACAGAATAATATACTGTAGTCTTGTTTTTGTAAAAATATTATATATACAAAAACACATAATTGAATAAAAAAAGACTAAAAGGAAACACAAAAATATATTAAACTGAGAAATACATATAAATATATACCTAAAAGATGGAAAATAAGTACAACAAAGTGCAAAACAATGGTTATTTCTAGGTGGTGGGATTTGGAATTTTATTTTTGTTTTTCTTCTAGGATGAATATATGTTATTTTTTTGTAATAAGGGGGAAAAACAACAATAAAAACTATGACAATTAAAAGAAAATCACTGGGACTTCCCTGGTGGTCCAGTGGTTAAGAATCCGCCTTCCAATGCAGGGCCGGTGGGTTCGATCCCTGGTTGGGGAACTAAGATCCTACATGCCATGGGGCAACTGAGCCCATGCGCCACAACTACTTAGCCCACGTGCTCTGGAGGCCGTGCCCCACAACTAGAGGAGAGCCCGTGCACTACAACTACTGAGCCCGCACACTCTGCAGCCTGCGTGCCACAGCTAGAGAGAAGCCCACACACCACAATGAAAGAGTCCACGTGCCACAACTAAGACCTGATGCAGTCAAAATTTTTTTAAAATAAAATTTTAAAAATTTAAAGAAAAAGAATTGGACCTTTAAAAAAAAAAGAAAAAGAAAATCACTGTTCTGGATGAAGCCTTGAGAGAGTCAGGAGCAAACTGAGCGGGGAGGTGGGAGGCCCCCAGGAACACGGCTGGGCCTGGGAACCAGGAGCCCTAGGCTTTGGTCTCACTTCGACTACACCACTTAGCAGCCAAATCCTTTCCCTCTATGGACCTCAATCTGTAAGACGCGGTGGCAGGGAGGCTGGGCCACACCATCAGTACACAAACACAGGACTGTCTGCATCAGGTTCACCTACAGTGCTTGTCTGTTAGGTAGACAGAGAGATAAATTGCTGGGGCCCCAATCCAGATCTCTTGAATCAGCCTCCAGGGGTAAGACCTGGGGATCTGTATCTTTAACAAGCATTCTGGGCAAGACCGCCTCCTAGCCAGGTTTAGGAACCACTGGACTAGATAACCCAAGATGTACTCCTTGTTCTCAAGCCCTCCTACTATATACACCTCCCCTGGCCCACTCTCAAAGCCTCGTTCCTCCTCACCTAGCACGTCCTGGGGACTTTGGGGGAACTGCTTGCTGAGCACGGTCTCCAGAGCATAGCTCAGGTCCATGCTGTGCCTGGTTATCTCGGCCGGCGTGGCACCTGCCGGGAACATCTGTGTGGGCAGCTCGGAGAACCGGATCTCTGTGCCGGGTCTGGGCTTCATCTCGGGCAGCCGGGCCAGGCCTTCCTGGTAGCTTTTGCACTCAGTGCCGCAGCGGGGTAGATTCTGCTCCACCCGGTCCTTGGTGTACTTCATGGAGAGCACAGGCAGCACATCTGAGAAGGCACAGATCTGCCGACTCTCGGGCTGGAGCTTCTCCACTGTGGCCTCGCTGATGAAGTTGGTTAGTGAGATCCACTTCTTGAGTGTGGTGTATGGGTAAGGTCCCAGGAACTGGTCCAGCTCCTGGAGGTTGGCCCTCATGGCCTCCACCACAGCCTCTGGGGCTGGGGACAGGTCAACCTCTTCCTGGACTGCATCCCAGCGCAGGACCTTCAGCCCCCGCTGCTGTAGGCTAAGGAAGAAGCCCATACGGGGGCCCACCTCCCTGGGATTGGCCTTGTCCACAGAGCTGTAGTGGAGGAAGTGGATGCCTGGAGGGATCATCTTCACACCCCGGAACTTGGGCCCCACCTCCCAGGAGTTGTAGTCAATGCCAAACTCTGTCCCCTTGGGCATATTCAGGATGACCACAGTGGCCCCTTCAAAGAAGAGGTGCTTGGCAAGCTCAGGATCCATCTGCATGGCAGCCATGGGACCAGTGGTGAGTGACCAAAAAGAAAACTTTTCTAGTTTTCCAGAACAGCTGAAAAAGAAATATATCAGAGTTAATCAGAACCCGGGGAAGGATGCTTCATTTGCTGAGCATTCTCTATGTGCTAGATATTGAACTAGACCCCTGACATAATTATCTCCCTTAATTTTCACCACAACCCCGCATTGTTTTACAGATGAAGAAAATAAGACTCAAAGAGAAGAGGGGTTTTGTGTTTTGGTTTAATGAGCAAGAACACTCACTTCACAGCTGGAAAGACATCAGTTAAAGAAAAGTGACATATTCAAGGTCACAGAGGACCCAGTTAGAACCTGGGTACCCCGCCCTCCAGGCCAGTGTTCTTTCCACTGTTCACTCAGGATCTACTCTCAGATCTCCTTCTCACAACAGAGGATGAAGGCAGAGAAAGCTTGGCTGGTCCATTCTAACTATAACTCTGCCTAAACTGTCTTAAACTCTAACTCTGTCTAAAACCTATTGCTGGAGAGTCCCCAGAAGAGTTGAGAAGCACCCACTCAGTTTCCTATAAGCCTCAGGGAAGGCCCAGAAATGGACCAAAGGTGGAAAGTGGGTGCTCAGTATCTAAAATTCACAAAAGGTTTGGGCAGTGAAAGAGCTTTTCAACCACAACCACACCCTTCTTCTCTTACTTATAAAAACCCTTAAGTCCAGAGAGTGAAACGACTTCCCAAAGGGTTCACAGTCAGTAGCAGCTCTGGACTGCTCACCCAGAAGGGATCCAGGAAGCACAGCTGGCCTTGGATCCGAAGAGAAAGACCATAGAACATTTATTTTGTCTACCTCTGAACTACCCATGAGAACACACTGATAAAACTTCTGTAAGCAGACACACACTGCCTCTGTATTTATAAGAATGGTTCCAGGGCTTCCCTGGTGGCGCAGTGGTTGAGAATCCGCCTGCTAATGCAGGGGACACGGGTTCGGGCCCTGGTCTGGGAGGATCCCACATGCCGCGGAGCAACTAGGCCCGTGAGCCACAACTACTGAGCCTGCGCATCTGGAGCTTGTGCTCTGTAACAAGAGAGGCCGCGATAGTGAGAGGCCCGCGCACCGCGATGAAGAGTGGCCCCCGCTCGCCGCAAATAGAGAAAGCCCTCGCACAGAAACCAAGACCCAACACAGCAAAAAAAAAAAAAAAAAAATTAATTAATTAATAAAAGGTGTTGTTATAAAAAAAAGACCTGGCACAGCCAAATAAATAAATTAATTAATTAAAAAAAAAAGAATGGTTCCAACATGAACTAATTTAAACAGGACAATTATCTAACCCTTTAGTCCCAAGACACCTACCTATTCAATTCAACAAATAACCCTGGAATGCCTGCACTATGCCAGGATCTTTGCCAGGCACTAACAGAAACATTCACAGAGTAAGACAGTTACTGCCCTCTAGGCACTTCCAATCTAGCCAGACATACAAACAAGGCCCCAAAACTTCACAAACAGAAGGACCAGCTGCCTGTTTAATCCTTTTTACTCATTTTATTTAAACAAACAAAACAAAATAAAACCATGAGGAAAGGAAGAGCAACCCTTTTCCAACAATGTTAAGGACATATTTTATTGTCTTAACCCAATACCCACCACAAATGACTCTCACTCTAAATCAGCATTATTTTTCCAAACTGCAAGTCACAACCTGTTAATGGGTCAAGAGATCATTTTAGGGAATCTCAGCCAGCATTAATTTTTTAAAATAAAAGGACAGAATTTTTAAAAAGCAGAGTACATCATAAATATTAAAGCTAAGTACTGTTTTCGGAAGCTTTGCGTGTTTGAATGGACTCTTGGTCACAACATAAAATGTATTTGTTACCGTAGGTCACAATCAAAAAAGTCTGAAAGCCACTGCTCTGAATAATTTATATCATTTTCCTATTCCTAATCTTGAATTCAGAAGGTACTTAATAAATATTTGCTAGATGAACAGCTATCGCATTTAGAATAACTGCTCATCAATTAGCCATCTTCCCTGGCGGCATCTGTATGCCCCTCCTTGATAATGCCATTCCTTTCCTTCTATTTCCACCAGACTGTAATTCTCCTCACTATATCTTCAGCAGCTGGCACGTGGCCTGGCACAAAGAAGATGCCATGGGAGGCAGAAAGTCACATCCACCCACTTCTCTCTACCACCTCCTTAAGCTAAACTACCATATCCCTCACCCAGAGAGCGATCGCCCCTTCAATCCCTTCTCCATCCAACAGCTGGAGTGCCCTTCTCAAAGCACTAATCTAAGCATGTCACCACCCATACTTAATATCCTCTGAGAGGCTTCTCACGTGGCTCTTGGCAAACTAAATTCCTACCATGACCTACAAGGAAGGCCTGCGTGGTCTGGTCCCCGGCAACTCCTCCAGCTTGTGTCATACCATGCTTTCCCCCACACGCTCTCTGCTGCAGCCAAACTGACCTCTTTCAGACCCTCAAACAGGAGGCTTCCCTGATAGAAAACTCTTCCCTCCCCTCTTTCTCAAATCATTTTTCTGATCTCTGCTCAATATTCATCTCCTCAGTAAAGCTGCTTTGACCGGGTCTAAGTCAGTTCTCCTGTAATTCGCTCTCACGGCGCCTCGTATCTTTCCATGTCACTTATCACAGCTGCAATTTTGCAAATGTTAATAGAGGGCTGTCATCTCCAGGAGACGTGGGTCTTTTGTATCTCTAGCACATATTAGACACTTGGTAAACATTTGTTTAATAAAAGCATGATACCCATTTTGTAGATACGAAACAAAGCCTCGGTTCGGAGAAAAGACCTTAGCCGAAGTTACAGAGAGTAGCTCAGAACCACGTCAGGCGGAGCCACGGCCTCCGGCCCGCAAGTTCTAAAGTTACGAAAAAAAGCAAGTTACCGCGGGTGCCCCAGGAAGTCCTGGCGACGGTGTATCTGGTGACGGTTTCTCAGGCAGCAAGGCCTGTAGAGACAGGTGGGTCCCACCACCGGCCCACAGACGGGGATGTCCCAGTTCCCGCTAGGTGCCCTAGTGCAGGGCCCTCCACGATCCCAAGCTGGGAAGAGGGGTGGCCGGACCACACAGACAAAGAAAGCAGAGGAGTTAAAAGAGGACAGGAGGCCGCGCTCACCGACTTGGGTCTTGCCTCAGGCTCAGGCACCGCGGAAGCGCACCGGAAGTTCTCCCTCTCGGGCGCCGGACTGGAGCAATGGGAAAAGGGGCCGGGCGGATCTCTCGGTCGCGGGAGGAACGGTCCGCCTCTGCAGGTTCCGCCCCATCAAATATTGCCTTTTGCTACTTTTAGTTACTGGTTTTAGCTTCTGAACAGTGGATAATAACTTTCATCAAACGATGCATTTTATATCCCGCTCCAGAAACACATCCACCAGCCATGGTTTTTCGGTCTCAATTAGTCATGGTTTCTGAGGCTGGGGTCAAGTTCATGGCTGCCCACTAGCCACAGACAGAGGCTCAGTCGTGGTTCGGTTCAGTCGATCTCTGTCCGAGTGACAGTGTCACAGCTGGCCCGTTATCACCCGGTCCCAGCTTCCAACCATACTCAGCTGTAGAGGAGAGCTTCAGAAACCCAGCCCAGAGAGAACCAGTCTCACAGCAGTAGTCACCACATTGGTCCCTCTAGCTATAACCACCCAGTGTCCTCCGACAGTGCAGGCCTACTACGATATCTCAGTCAGGCTGTAAACGCACCTTGAGGGAGGAAACCTGCCTGTCTTGTTCTCCACTGTTTTCCTGGAACCTAGCACAAAGCCAGGCACAAAGGCCCAGCTCAATACATATATTATGCATTTAATTAATGACAGTAATTCTTTATTAATTAATGGCTTCTATTTTGGAGACTAGCCCTGTGCTGGGTGGTTGTATCAGTTAGGGTTCAACCAAAGAGGCAGAGCCAACAGGAGGTATATAAGAGCTTTATTACAAGGAATTGGCTTACATGATTGTGAGGGCTGCCTAGGTAAGTGCAAGATCCATAGGGCAGGCCACTTGGTGTATGATGTCTAATCCTTGCACTAACCCTACTAAGCATGCCAATCTGTCTCAGTCAAAATTCATCTCTTAGTGGGTTACAGACTAGACCGGGCCCTGCAGTCATGGTTGATCACAACGAGCTGCTGCTGGATTAGCCAGAGATGGCCTCCATCAGTCACAGTCATGCGTGTCAATCTGTCTGTCATGCCAGTTCCATTTCCTGCATGAAGAAGCTCAGCTCCCTCCCCACCCCTCCCCATTTCCAGTCTTAGGTGCTGAGCTCCTTGGTCTGTTTTCAGAGCTCCCTATTCTAGCAGGACTCACCATCTTCTGAGCTTTCAGGGCACTGAACTATGGGCACAGGAGCCATAGGTGATAGCTCAGGAATCCCAGCTGGTGGGTTGCATGTCCACCCAGCTCAGTTTCTCAACCTTGGTACTATTGAGATTCCAGGCTAGATAATTCTTTGTTGTAGGGCTGCTGTCCTGTGTGTTGTAGGATGTTTAGCAGCATCCCTGGTCTCTACCCACTGTATGCTAGTAGCACCTCTCAGTTGTGACAACCAAAAATATCTCCAAACATTGCTAAATGTTCCTCGAGGGACAAAGTCACGCACATGCGCGCGCGCGCACACACACACACACACACACACACACAAGTTAAGAGTCACTGATCTAAATGAATCAGCCAGGTTATTCCTAAGCAGCTTGGAGGCTGACTCTGTATTTATGGGAGACAGAGACACAGATCCAGGGTGGGTGGGGAACCCAATGTTTGCAAACCTTGTCCTATTTCAGGACCCCAGGTGTGACAGATAACTAAAGGAAACCTACAGGGAAAATTCAGGGAAGGATTCACAAAACTCCTGGAAGCAATTGCCTCTGACAATGGACAGGAGTCTGGAGAGAGTTGAAGAATTGCTTTTCACTGCATAGCATCTTGTAGCATTTAATGAATTATCTTTGAAAAGAAAAGACAGTATTTAGTGTTTGAAGTTATAGGGAAATGTTCAGGATTTAAGTCTTTAAAAGTATTTAGAATGGGGGACTTCCCTGGCGGTCCAGTGGTTAGAACTCCGGGCTTCCCCCGCAGGGGGCCCAGGCTCGATCCCTGGCTGGGGAACTAAGATCCCGCATGCCTTGCGTCACAGCCTTCCCACCAAAAAAAGTGTTTAGAACAGCATGTACAAGGTGACTTCAACTCTGATAAAATACATATACATGAGAAAAGACTGGAAGAAAATGGACCAGAGAGTTAGCAGTGGTTCTTGCTTGTGAGATTTGGGGTAGTAAAGAAAGGTGGTTTGGGGTGAGTTGTCTGGTAGAATGAAAGCAAAGTGCTGGTACATGAACCTCAGGTAGCCCAAGGGACACATTTAGGTTTCACATGGATTATGGTTTTTAAGTTTTAATATTCTTGCATTTACTTTTATGAAGACCTCCTTCCTTTGCCAAGTGACACTAGTTTTTCATTTGTGGAAGTAATATAGTTTCCTTTTTAAATAGATTTTTTTTCTTTTTTTTTTACAGAGAGTCAATTGAAAGAAAGATGATGTCAACGTCGGGATGGGTAGCATGTATGGGGTTATGGCAACATTTGCTGTATACATTATCCACTCGGCTCCCATGAAGGAGGATGTGGGAAAAGACCCCAATGGCGGTGCTTTTCTTTCAAGTGTGTCTCCACACACCAAGCCCCTCTGTGTCCTGGGTCCGCATGCCTACTCTTCCTGCTGCCTAGAATGCTCTCACCCAAGTTCTTCACCTTACTCGATCTTTCTCTTCACTCAGCTCAAAAATCATGTCCTCAGGGAGGCCATAACTGGCCACCTTATTTAAAGTGTTCTCCTTCAGTGACGATCCCCTTCCCTGATGCACTTCCTTCCTGGTGCTGATCACTCTGGAAGCATCTCTGAGTGCTCACCTGTTTTGTTATCAGTTTCCTCCACTAGCCTGTGAGCTCCTGGAGGTCAGGGGCTTTGTCTTATTTGTTGTTGTACGTGTAAAGCCAAAGCCAAGACCTGGACCATGTTGGGATCTGCAAATATTTGAATGAAAGTGTTGTAGGTTGAATAAAAGTGTCCCAGTTGGGATCTCTCCACCCAGTTTAAGCCCTTCCCACGATGCCAACTTGTACTGGTAGCCTAGGTCAGAGACAGAGAGAGAGATGCCAAGGCAGTTTGTGGTTCAGCATCAAACACATTTATTTCACTTTTATTGAGTATACAAGAACAGAGAGCACACGCATACAGCACGGAGCACTGAGGTGGGGGAGCGCGGGGACAAGAGAGGAGAGAAGGGTGCGAGTAAAAAGGACCAGGACAGCATCGCAGTTGGTTGGGAAGGTGCTTTTGGAAAAAAAAAAAAAGTATATATTTAGAGTGATGTTGTTCATGCAATTTCAGGCCAGTCTTGGAATGTGCTTGCAGGATTCAAAAACTGAAACAGGTCTTGGCACTTCCTATACCCTCAGATGGAAAAGATCCCAAGAAAGCAAAAGAAGGGAAAACAAAGATCTGTAGGCTGGCAGAGTGGCAAAAGGGCACGGAGACCCTCTGCTTTATCCTCTTCGTTTTGCACGTGAGGAAACTGAGGCCCCGAAGCGGGAATGGGACTAGCTCAGTGGCACGTGGTGAGTTAGGGGTTGAGCCAGGATGGCCACCCAGAACTCCTGACTGCCCTCCAGGACTTTTCCCACCATGCTACATGGTCTCCTGGGTGGAGAGGTGGCACAGAAAGGATGCGAAATGTAAAAAGGAAAAGTAGGTTGAAGACAGACAAGACAAACGTCTATATTCCCTATGAAGAGGAGGATGGGGAGGAAACAGTGCCCTAGATTTCAGCTTTGCAGCTCCCCTCCTCCCTGCTGGCACTGCCTGCCTCTCGGCGGAAGGTCAGAACATCTGTGGGATGGAGAGCTCCACAAACCCTGGCTGGCCCACAAGCTAATAAGCCTGGTCACATCTTCCCTGCCCTAAAGCCACACCCTTAGGGTCTGTAGGCAGGCACAGAACCCAGAACAAATATTCTCTCTCTGAGGTATGTCCAGTGCTCTCGGGACACCTGGTTCCTGCAGAGACAGGGATGCCTGAGTCCAATTCCAGGTGGCCTGGAGAGGGCGGAGCCACTCCAGCTCTTGGCCCAGAAACGCTGGGGGCTCTCAGGCTGAGGAGGACAGGAACGAGGTTCTGTGGCTTCTCTCCCAGGACTGTAAAAAGAACCTGGTGCATTCGAAGTGTGCCTTCGTTCTCAGGGGGAGTTGGAGTGGGCCACCAGCCTGCTCCAGAGGGGATGTGGCTGACTGTGTCACCTGGGCCCCAGGTGCAGGGCTCTCTCCGCCCTCTCTGCATCCCATTTTTGCCCACAGAGGCAAACACTGTTCCGGTTTCTTGTCCTGCCTCAGGTCAGCACCAGTTAAGCAGCTAAGCGTATGTGTCACCGGGGTACCTAATAAGCAAGCCAAGCCCCTCTCTGGGACGTCCCTAGGCAATGTCTGATAATTGGAGAGAATTCGGAAATGTTCTCGGAGTGGTTAGAGATGTAAGGCTGGCTCAGGGCTCTTCCCAGGTCCCTCTGCTCCCCCCCACGCTTTCTCCTTGAGCCTAATGATAGTGTCTGACACAAGTAAGTACTCAATAAATATTTGTTGAGTGAATTTGCCGCGTGCTTTAGAAGCAGGATGGGGGAGATGAAATGGGACTGAGAAAGTAAAGGGCAGTGTGGAAAAACTCCCTCAGAAGGGGCCTCATTAAGCTCAGGGAAGCATCTTGTGTCAAGTAAGCCTGGGAAGGCCCACGTGTGCCAGAGGGCAATGCCAAGCTTTTGATGGGGGTCTTCTCCAAGGGCTTCTGTGGTCTCAAGGCCATTTTTGGGACTCCGAGGGCACAGGCTCAGAGCGCAGACGCCGACTGAAGGCGAGGTCTCTAAAGCCAGGGTCTTATACGTAGATCCTCCTCGACTTACTCTGGGGCAGGCGAAGCCTTTGGGAGTGCGGTTTTGACCTATCAGGGCCTGCCCTGTGTTCAGTCTCTACCATGGCTGCTTTGGCCCAGGAAGCAGAGAATGATTCAGACAGAATACAGGAGTGGTAAAGGAAAAGACTGGGCTGGGGATGTTCAGACAGCCAGGTGGAAGCCACCATCTTCCGCGGCAGCTGGGTATGTCACCTCCCTCGGGATGGGAGTCAGCTGTCACAATGCGGTTACGAAAAGGCAAGACGTGGCAAAACAAAGAGAGATTGAGAGAGGAGGCGAGCCTCCTAGGGAGGCGGGGGCGCTGAGCCGGGAGACCTGTGCGGCAGAATCCTAACTCTGGACCCCACGCCTGAGCACAGACCAGCCCCCCCGGTTGCTACTGCCCAGGGGGAGAAGGCATCTTGAACCACACCCCTGTTGCTTCCTTCTTGCCAAAATCCCTGCCTCTCCACCTGGGGACCCCGCCCCTCCCCACCAATCAGTCAATTACGAACACCACACACTGTATTTCTACACTGAACCGTCGGCTCCTACTGTGAGCGACCCACAGCCAGAGTCCGGGTCTCCTTGGCAGGGTCGGTTCGGTGAGATCTAGGAACGTTGGGATACATCAATCACAGTCAGATAATTATAATTTTAAAATGTCAGCTTCATACTTACCAGCACTGTTTATTTTAATATTTGTTTCCTGTTATATGTAATATACATAACTTAAAAGCACATCCATACGAATCTACGAGCTGCACCTTCATGATGAGAACCCATAACACACAATGTCTACTTCACCTCCTGTGGCTTGGTTTCACATTCTTGCTTTGCTTTGCTTTTTCTCGCTTCCAGTGAGAGTCATCTGCAGTAGCCCTCAGCAGGACACAGAAGGTGAGGCGGGGGTGGGGTGGGGAAGAGGGGGGAGGGAACCCAGACAGAAAATGACTGACAAGATGTGTGACAGTCGACGGGGAGGGGAGGCGGAAGAAAGGAAGGTGGATTTTGCAGCCCAGTGTCAAGACCCAAAAAATAAGAATCTAGTGTTCCTCCTCCTCCTTTCCGAGCAGGGACTTTTCTCTCTTGGAAAACGTTTGACGGGGCGTGTCTTGCTGCTGCAGCTTCTCTTGCTTGGCTGCAGAAGTGTTTTCCTTTGCATTTGAGTGGGCAAACAGACGCAGGAGAAGAAATGGAATGCTCGTCCACTGAATGGAACATGTAGAACCCGGGTCGCATTGTACTTCTACAATCAGCGTGGTCTGGCTTGTCTTGGTTGTTCCGCGGGGCTTCAAGGGGGGGGTTGGGACAGGCGCGGCGGGGGGTGGGGGGGGCGGAGCAAGGGATTATTGTTGTTATAATTTTTTTTTCCTGAACAATCCCACCAATTCTTCAATTTGTCTGCAAAGGAAATGTAGGCGTTCAGATGTTGGCCGTTGCTGTCGGCCGAATGCTCGGCCAGCCCCGGCAGCAGTGCAAGGACGTGATGTTTCCTGTATATATATCTATATCTATATATATCTATATATATATGCTTTTCCTTTCCCAGTCTCTTGTCAGGGACAGTACGTCGCAGCTGGGACGTCGGTGTTGAGTTGGAGAATCCAGAATGAAGGCCCCTTCTTTACGGTTCTCTGGCTTGGGTTGGACCAGAAACGCCAGCATCTCTTCACAGAGGTCAGGATTCCTGAAGCCAGAGGTGTTGCGGGGAGAAGATGCAAAGGAAGGAGGAGAACAAGAAGAGTTAGTAACTTTTGTCACTCATCTTTAAATACATGGCAAGAGGTTGTCTTCCCTGTCTTTACCGTGTGCCATTTATTATGACTAGGGAAGACAGAGTGACTTGTCCAAGGCCACACAGCTTGTAAGAAAGTGGCCGCTGAGAACTGAAGCCGCCTCTGTCTGACTCTCTGACTCCAAAGGCCATGCGTGTTTTCTGGGTTGTTTCCAGGCAGGTGGTATCTTCTACTTTGGCTGGAAAATTTGTCCAAGTTTCCTTGAACACTGAAAGCTAAGATTATACTTGTTTCCTTTTGTCCTTCTACCTGCTCTCAGTTCTAAGAAATGTTTAGTCATGATTGCAGATCTTCTTTTTTTTGTCTTTCCCTTCTGTTTGCCACTGCCTGCTGTGTCCTGGGGGTTAAACCCCACAGAGGAGTGTTTAAGTAAAGAAACTGAAGTCTGGATTCCAACTCAGGTTTGACTCCAAAACTCAGTGGTCAAGGGGCATGGGCTCTGAAATCAGACAATTCTAGCTTCAAACCCCATTCCACAGTCTGCTAGCTCTGTCATCTTGGGCAAGGTTCCTAACCTCTTTAGACCTGAGTTGCTCCCTCCGTAAAATGGGTCCCACCTCACGAAGTTGTAGGGAGGATTCAAGACAAGGCTCAGCATATAGTAAGTGCTGAGTAAATACTGGCTGTTCTTATTACTATTGTTGTTAACTTAACCACATTTGATCTCATTGAGGGCAAGGGCTGTGTTTTACTTATTGTTGTCTTTCCAGGGCCCAACACCATGACTGACACACAGCAACTACCCCAAACCATTTAACAAGTGGCGTGTTGTCCCTGCCCTTTGCCACTTACATATGGTCAGGTGCTAACGGAGTTGTAGAAATTTGATCCTTCTCAGCTCATGTGACAAATGGGAAAACCGAAGCCCAGAGGGTTCAATGACTTAGCAAGTTGGTGGCAGAAACAAGACGAGAACCCTAGGCTCCTGCTTTGGAATAGGTCATCCCCACCCCCATTTAATTAAAAATTTGAAAGTAAGAAAGCTCTGGGAAGCTGGCTGGATGCTGCCCTCTTGCTGGCAATGTTTCGGAGACAGGCCTTGCGTGGAGGAGACGGGCCAGTGAACAAAGATGGAGCAGAAGCCACACATCTGGCCTGTGAGTTGCAGGGAGAGAAGAGAAGACTCTAAGATGGGCGTGATTTCACAGTCACAGCAAGAACTTCAAGGAGGAAGAACTTCATAAAGAAATCGACTGGAGCAGGGACAGGTGTTCCTGGAGGATTCAGGGAGGGGAGAGAAGATGACTGGCAAGATGGATGCCCACGTGGAAACAGGGCCTCGTGCACCAGGCTGGTGATAGAAGTTTCGGGTCTGACTTGCTCAGGGCTCTCATCAACCCCTCAACATGACAAAACTATTGGGACAAGGAAGCAGCTTCACATCGCCGAGCACCTTCTGTATGTGAGATACCACCTGGTACATCATTGCTATGGACTGAATGTTTATGTCCCCCTGAAATTCACATGTTGAAGCCCTAACCCTCAAGGTGATGGTATATGGAGGCGGGGCCTTTAGAAGGCATTCATAAATAGGATGAGTGCCCTTATAAAAAGAGACGTGAGACACATAACTTCTCTCTCTGCTCTCCACCACATGAGGATGGCTGTCTGCAAACCAGAAGAGGGTCTCACCAGGAACCAGACTGGCCAGCACCTTGACCTTGGACTTCCCAGCCCCCATAACTGTGAGATATTAAGTGTGTGTTGTTTAAGCCACCCAGTCTACGGTGTTCTGTTATAGCAGCCTGAGAGGACTCTGACACTCATAGACGTTGTTTAATTATTACAGCAGCTCCAGTTTATAGATTAACTCCATTTTGTAGGTTAGAAAACTGAGGCCCAGGCAGGTTCCTCTGGGCACACTTTCTGAGTCCAAAGCTGGGTGTGTTCTTGCTACTCCATTCTGCTACTTTCTGAGGATTTTTTCCTACAGTGCCGGCTTCACCTTAAGTTTCCTCATCGATTAATAAAGTACCTGCCCAAAACTCAGTGTACACATGATTCTGGGTTTGTGGGATATCTTCTAAAGCCCACAGACACTTCAGAAGGACCGGGGACATCTAAACAATACTGTATGATCATGTAGTTTTCTGTTTATTACAGCAGAGTCCAAACGGGCAGCATTTTGTTAGCTTACTTTGTGTTAATAGTAATCATGGTCATAATTAACTCTTATCGAGCACTTACTATGTGCCAGGCACGGTGCTTACTACTGTAGATGTATGATCTCGTAATCCTATGAGGTGGATACTGTGCACAGTCAGCGTGGTCAGGAGATTAAGGCCATAAGGCAGCTTTGGAGTCTAACAGATGAGGTTTGACTCTCTAACCAATTCTTTGTGTTCCCAGCTCCAAATCTGTGAGCAAATCGCCTAACATCTCAGAGCTTCAGTTCCCTTCTTTGTAAAATAAATGAGCAGGTGACAGTACTGCGCCTAGTGCACAGCCAGGTGCCTGGAAGAGTGTAAGCACTCCGTAAGTTACCGCAACTGTTACTATGTCATTGTCATTTGGCTGATGAGGCAACACAGGCCGAGAAGGTTAAATAGCTTTGCTCAAAGTTGCGCAGCTAATAACGGTCAGGACTGAGATTCGAGTCAGGACTACCATCCCGGGTGCCAAGATGCATCCATCCATCAAACCAACATTTTTCAAGTACTTTAAAAAAGAGTTTTCTAATTCAGAGAAGACCTTTCCCCCAGAATGAGTGAGTCTGACTATATTAAAAGTCAGAGGTGGTTCCTACTTGGCGATAACTAATGGGAAAGCAGGTGGGCAGAAAAGGCAAGGGAGAAACTTCTGTTTCTCCAGGACAACATAGCAAGGTGACCCTTACAGAAGGATCCAAAAGAGAGAGAGAGGGTGTGTAGTGATGCGTGGGACAATGGCAGCAAACAAAGGACTAAAAGAGGGGCGAGGAGGAAGGACCGCAAAGGGAGCAGTGAGGTGGGCAGATGTGAAAGACTGCATGGGGTGGGCAGGACGTGGAGGCTGGGACGAGAGCTCCAAATGGCCAGGGAACGCGGGCAGGCAGGAGCCTGGGGGGCTGGCTGGGATGCCCCAGGAAAGACGAGGAGGAGTGAGACGGGGAATGGAGAAGATACGAGAAGCTAGGAAAGCAAACACACAGCCAGAGGACTGTACATAACTGGAAGGGGGCTTGTCCATCTCTTCCTTTTGCAAATGAGGAAACTGAGACCCCAATGGCCACACACCCAAGTCAGCAGGATGGCTGGGAGTGGAGTCAGGTCCTGATTCCCAGCACAGAGTTCTTTGCATCAGTGGCTCCTACACCTGGCTGCGTATGGACTTCCTAAGGACCAACGTATAAATAAAGATTCCCAGGTCCTGGCCCAGCACTTCTAAGTCAGACTTTATGGCAATAGTTTTCTAGTATTTGTGTTCCCCAGCTGATACTGCCAGCCCAGCACCAGCTTGGCAAGTGACCTACACTCTACCACTCTGAGATCTGGGGGACAAAAAGCAACAGTAACTGGGCAACTGACAGGACAGGAGTGACAATTTACTTGAAAGTCTGAGGAAGGCTGGGAGGCAGGCTCTGCCCGTGATCAGTTTTTACACCTTCTAGACCAGCGCTGTCCAACAGAAATGAAGCCACAGACGGAATTTAAAATTTTTTAGATAATAGATTTTCTAGACAGTATTTTCTAAATTTTCTAGTATTTCTGGTTTTCTAAAATTTTCCAGCTATATAGAAAATTTTAATTTCTAAATTAAAATTCATATGTTTTAATTTACATGAAAAAGAGTAAAAAGAAACAGGTGAGATTAATTTTAATAATGTATTTTACTTAACCCAATATATCCAAACATTATCATTTAACATGTAATCAATATAAAAATTACTGAGCTATTTTATACTCCTTTTTCCGGCACCTATTCTACCCTCAAGGTGCATCTCATTTCAGATTAGCCAGTTTCATGTGCTCAACAGCCGTGTGCAGCTAGTGGCCCCTACACTGCACACACAGAAAATCATTTCTGTCACTGCAGGAAGTTCAGTGCTTTTCCTTCTGACACGAAGGGGGTGGTAATCAAAGGATGAGAAAGAAACATTCTGTATCTTCCTAGAAAACACTGGGTTTCTTCATCAGGGAAGAGGACAAAAGGGAGACCTGCTGTTTGCGGGGGACTTTGAAATGCATTTATTTTTCATTGAGGTATACGGTGTGAAGTAAGTAAAGTATACCAATCTAAGTGTGGCGCTTGGTCCACTTTTACATACATACACACCCATGCAACCCCCCCCCCCCCAGTTCAAGACGCTGATATTTCCAGCACCCTAGAAGTTCCCTTTGCGGCTCTTCCCTGTCAATGCCACATCCCAGAAGGAACCGATATTCAGACTTTGATCATCGCTGATTAGTTTGGCCTGGTTTTGAACTTCCTATGAATAGACTCACATTGTATGTACTTTTTGTGTTTGACTTATTTCATTCAATTCAATGTCTGTGAGATTTTGTTATTATCGGTCTGACCAAATTCAGTAAACTTCCAGACGGGCCAGAACCCTTCCCCGAATTTCATCTGCTAAAAGACCTCTCTCATTCCTCATCTCATTCCTCTTATTCACGAAGGCACTGATAGCCCTTCAGTGGAAAGAGTAAGGATTGGGGTCCCTAAGATTCTCGCCCCTGGTGGCCTGAGAAGGGTTTCCAATCTAGCAAGACAGATGGGATCGAGGGCTCTGGCCATCATATTCCTCCTTGGCATCAACTATACGTCAATTTAAAAAATTAAAAAATAAAATAAAATTGGCACAACATTGTAAATCAACTATACTTCAATTTAAAAAAAAAAAAATTCCTCCCTGGCAACATCCAGTGACCGGTGATGGAGACAGAGAGTCAGGGACAGGAATGTGGCCCTGGGCCTGGCAGGACTTTTTCCGACTTCCAGCCTACAGGCAGTGGTCAGTGAGGGTACACTTGTCTCTGTCTGTCCCACCTCAGTACCCACTGTCAATCCTCTCTCCCCTGTTCTGACCACTTCTGGATTTACTTTTCTGGGTCTGGAGCCTGAAACCCCAAAGAAACCAAGGAACCAGCCTTCCTTCCCCTCTGCACTCTGATTCGTCATATCTGAGGGAGCTACCTCTCCACTTGGAGCCCCAAACCAGGAAGCTTGGGGAGGTCAGAGCTGTGCTGGGGACCAAGCCTCTTGGTGGGTCCTCAGATGGAAATGCCCCTCGGAGGACCTTGTTCTCTCCTCCATCTCGTGGCTGCTGAACCCCATGAGCCTCACCTGTGGCTTCTTGTCCCTCTCCTCTGGGGATGGGTCTGTTTCTCTGTATACGACAGCTTTGGTTACCAGCATGTCAGGATGCTGCAGTTTGGCCTCCTTGATGGCCAAAGCCAGGGCCTGGAGGAAAAGAACCGCAAAGTGAGGAGTCAGAGCATATGGAATATGGGAGAGGCCACGGAGACCAACAGGCCCCTCCAGCACACAGCTGAGGACCAGGAGTTAAGGGGAGAGGCCAGAGCTCAGGTCTTCTGGCTCCTTCTGACTCCCAGTCAGTGCCCCTTCCTTGAGGGCTTCTCCTCTGGACAGGGTCAGTAGGAAGTGGACATCTCTGCTCACAGATGCAGCCGTCCATGGGTAAACCAATATGGGGGCGCCTCGGGCCTGGGCAGTGCCACTGGGAACCATGCTCTGCATCCCCATACCTGGTCTTGATCGACATCTTCGTCCCCGGTGATGATGATCCGCTTCTCGATCCTCGTCTCAGAAAATCCTCCTTTCACAGTCTGCAGAGGGAGAGGGAGGTGAGGTCAGCCTTGGGTCCTGCTGGGGCAGCAGCCTCGACAGGGGACCGGTCCAAAGCATCCCTCAAGGGCAAGGCTGGAACCAGCAGTCGCCTTCTCTCCTGGCTCCCTCGGTTTTCTCCTTTTTCTGGTTTTGGGACTTCAGACTGCACATCTTGCCTGGCTGCCACCACTCCCCCAACTACCAAGCTGCCCCCTCTAGCTCTTCCAAGCCCGGTTCAAATGCTGTCACCCTGACCCTGGTGAGCGGTCCTTCCTCCGTCCTGCCTCGGTACTCCCTGAGCGGCACGTTCGTATCTCTCACGGTCCTGGGCCTCTCTGCCTTGTACTGACGTTGTGTGTGTGACCTGGCCCTGCTCACTGGGCTGGGGCTCACGAGGGCAGGGGCTGTGTTTTGTTCATCTCTGGATCCCCTCCTCCCCCACTCCCCTGTCCAACCTGACCAGGGCAGGTGCTAAATGCGGATTTGTCGAATGAACACATGAATGAAATGTGAATGGTGACAAGGTTCTACTTTAAATGACTTCCAACAATACTAGAAAACTGCATTGATGATGCTTATACATATGCTTAAAACCGCCACTGTTTTCCGAAGGGCTGGGGTTCGGGTGCAAGTTTAGAAGTAGAAGATAGGGCAGGACCTACTTGCTTGGCATATTAAAGGCGGGTGGTGGCTAAGGGAAACCCCAGCTGGGGTCAGGAGTGGACAGAAAGAAGAGGGGGGCTCCCAGTTGGCAGGGCTAGGAGGGACTTTGGGAAGAAGAGTTATCTGAGCTGTATGCGGTGGGGTGTGTGACGGAACACCTTCCCATAAAGCTTTCAGTGAAGTCATCATCGCTCACTGATGCTTTTGGTAGGAGTGGGTGCTTTCTGGGGACCGTGCTGCATGGGAGTGGGCAGGGTTGGGACAGTCTGTGCTCCTCAAGGGCCAGCGCTGCCTACCAGACTCCTCCTTTGATGCTTGAGCAAAACCTCCAACTCATCCTGGCTCTCTGGCCTCTCTCCTCCAGGCCTCCATCCCTGCCTGGGCCCTGGCCACTCAGGCATGGACATGCTGGCCAGCCTGTCCTCAGCCCTCTGTCCTCACGGGCTAAGTCATGGCTGTCTCACCAGGAATGTCTCCCTTCTTTGGCCCTGCCTCTTCCTCCCCGCACCCTGCACCAGGCCCTCCATCCCTAGTCTCTCTATGGAGAGACTCTCTCTCTCTTCTTTCTCCCATCTGCCTGCACATCCTGGTGGACCTAATCTCCTCTCCTTAAACCCCTTTTCACTGGGTCACTCCCCATCTTGAAAACCTTGATGGCTTTCCAATGGCTCTCAGACTCAGACCCTCTGTTATCACATTTGTCCTGGGATTTGTCTTTTGTCTCTATTCTGCTTCCCCTACCTCCAGTCCAACCTAATTTCCCAGTTACGTCCCCTAGGTGCTGCTTCTTCCTGACAGAGACCACTTCTCCTGTTTCCCCATGTGCGTTGCTTGCAGCCCCTCCAGCAGCCCTCAGCCCAGAGGCCAGCGTGAGGTTGATGCTCACTAACATTTGCTCAGTGAATGAATAAGCAAACACACGGTTTCTGTTCCCATCTTCCCCGTGGCTTAGAACGTCTGC
Source organism: Leucopleurus acutus (assembly GCF_964270905.1). Taxonomy (NCBI): domain Eukaryota; kingdom Metazoa; phylum Chordata; class Mammalia; order Artiodactyla; family Delphinidae; genus Leucopleurus; species Leucopleurus acutus. Next base: position 64,827,453 of record NC_139158.1, on the reverse strand, counting down.
ATCCTCCCTCACGAGTCCGCCCTGGCTTTCCAAGACCCTATACAAACCCCATTTTTTCCAGAAGACCCTTCCTCATTCTTTGAGCCTTCCTTCAATCACCCCCCTCTAAATCCCTCTAGCACTTAGGATCTATAAGGCGCAAATGCCACGGTTCACAATTTCTTCCAAGGAGATGGTCTCATCCCCCCAGCCTGGCTGTCAACACTGAAGGGCAGGTCGGCACCTAGGACAACCCTTATCACAGAACAAAGCTCCCAGAAACTGGGAACACCGCAGGTCTTCTCTGTCCACGTTACAAGGCAGAGCCATGGCAATGACCTTCCCGAGCCCCACAGCCAGGCTGGGGGCCTATGACATCCTGCTGCTACTCACTTTGGTAACATGGGTGGTGGTGGAAGTGGAGAGGGTTTCCGCGGTGGCGCCGTAGGTGCTGGTGAGGACATCTTTCCCGATGATCTGCAGAATATAACCACCCCCCACCCAGGGCTCAGGTGAGGACACTGGACTCTGCAGGACGGGGGCGGGGGTGGGGTAAACCAAGGGAGGAGTCGGGGTGTGGGGGGGTCCCATGAAGGTGAAGTTTGGAAGCCAAGATGCTTTGAGCCACTGAGTCTAAGAACTCAGGAATACTGGAATCTTCAGAATGCTAGACCCATGATAGCCTCAAACCTTGGAATCTAAGATTCCTGAGGTCCAGAATCCTAACAAGACCCTAGAATTTAAGAATCCTGGCATCTTACAAGAATGAACAGAGGGATCCAAGGTGGACACAGCCCTCCCAATCCCCCACCCTGTCAGGGCTGGGAACGTGCTCTCTCTGGGACTAAATGACGAAAACAACAGATCTGGAGAACACAGGAGCTGCAAGAGACCTCACGGTGACAGATGTGGGCGACTGAGGCAGCCACCAACAGAGCTGGGTCCAGAGTCCAAGCTTCTGGAGCCCTAGTCCATTGCTCCTCCTGGTCAGTAAGGAGAGCAGATGCAAAGCAGCTGTCACATCACAGGCACCACCAACGGATGAGACTCTGGTGGGGACCAGGGAGCCCTGTGGGCATCTGAATGTGATGCCGTTTCCTGGTGCTGCACTTAAAGGGGCAGCCTCCCACGCTCTACGCCGTACTTGCTGCAGGCCACCTGCGGACCCGCGTCCACATTCTCTGCCTGGAGTCCGCTAGCCTGGGTTGGCCCTGCCCACTTACCGGAGAAAGAGAACGGATTTCCGTGGCCACCGTCTGTGGGCCTGGGATCATGGCAGCTGCCCCCTTCCCGGACTTGAGACTGTTCTCCTGGGGAAACAATAGTGCTCAGAGGGCCAGGTCTCAGGTGGGCAGGCCCTCAGGATGGCTGGCGCACGTGGCCATGCAGCTCTCACGGCCACAAGGTTGAATAGTGCTTCTTCTCTCAGAAGCAGAGAGCTGAAGGCATCGTTCAGTCCAGTCTGCTCTTGTTCATCCCTCGCTCGCTCGCTCACACACGTGCTTACACACTTACCCACTCATTTAACAAACATTTACTGAGTGCCTGGCGTTAGGGACACTGTGGTGAACAAGACGCGGTATTGCCCCCTGGAAGCACTAACAAAGGAGTCGAGACATCCAGGTTTTGGTCCTGGCCCTGCCACGTTCCAGCCACGTGACCTGGATGGAGCCACTTCCGCTCTCCGGGCCTCATGGATTCACCTACATAAAGGGACCCCTGCAGTGTGTGTTCATCAGTGGTAACAAATGTCCCATCCTGGTAGGGGTGTTGATAACGGGTTGGTGGTGGGGGCTGTATGTGTGCCAGGGCAAGGGGTCTACAAGAAATCTCTGTACCTTCCTCTCAATTTTGCTGCGAACTGAAAACTGCTCTCAAAAAATAAAGTCTTAAGAAATTTTTTAAAAAGGGGACCCCTGTCCCACTCTCACAGAGACATTATGAAGATAACAGAGGAGAAAGGGCTTTGCAAATGGAAATCTGTCAGGTTAATATAGGAGTACAGGCTGGCTACTAAGAACATACTAACTACTGTTTTCTGAGTACTCGCTATGTGCTAAGCATTGTGTTAAGGATGCATGATCTCATTTAAGCCTCTGAACAACCATAGGAAATTGTTTTAATATTCCTGTTTTATAGTTGCGAAACTGGAAGGTCAGGGCATGTGAAGTGGCTTGTTCAAGCCCCCCTGAAAGTGAGTGATCGAGTCTGGATTTAGACCCAAGTTGGTCAGACTCCAAATTCAGTGCACTCCTTCTGCCATGCCATTCTGCCCTTGGAACACTTGCCCTTGAGCCAGCTCTCCTGGTCCTACCTTGGAGTCTAACTGCTAGATACTCCTGGAATTGGCCCTAGACTTACTGGCCCACATCTGGAAGGGGCCCAGCTGCTGGCCTCTACCTCCTACTTCCTGCCCCATCTTAGGGATCAGCCTTGTCTGTCCTGGGGCCCAGAAGCTGTGTCCATTCTGCAGCTCCCCAGTGGGCTGCAGGGTAGTAGATCTGGACCTCTGCCTGCCAGGCGACAGGTGAGGACAGAAGCCCTCTGTCTTTGCCCCACCTTTCCCCGAGGCCTGCCTCCAGCTGAGGCTGTCGGTGGCCTGGTTACCTGGCATTCCATGCACAAGGCACTTACTTTCTCAGAGGCAGTCCCAGAATGTGGCCCAGCAGCAGGTCTTAAAAGGGCAGCCTTCTGGGCTCAACGCTTCCTTTCTCCCAGGGTAGGAAACAGCCACTAGCCCCTTTGAATCCTATTGTCCCTCCAGGCCCTTCTCCCCTCAAGCTTCTTCTTCTCCCATTGACCCCTCTTTCCCGGAAAAGCCTCACCTCCACCTTCACACTGATGGGGACACAGGTCATTCCGAGGCACCACAAGGTGCCAGCTGCTCCGCCTGCCTCTCCTGTATCTTCAGCCAGTTCCCTCTCCCGCCTCTAGGAGGCGCAGCCCATCTCCGTGGCTAAGGTGACACCGCCATCTCCGCCCCCGGCCCTTCCTCCGGCGGACTCCGGGCTCTCCTCTTCGCCGCCTCTGTCTTGGACGCCTCAGCCACTCAAGGCTTCCACTGCCTCATCGAGGCCACTGTCCCCTCTCGCTTTACCTGTAGCTCGGATCTTGCTTGAACCCTAGACTTGCCTAGACACTTTCCCTGGAAACGTCCCACAGGCGCCTCAGACTCATCAGACCCAAAATGGAATTCGCTGCCTCCCACCCCCAACACACACCTGCCGCTAAAGAGCAACCCCCCTCTGTGCTCCTTGTTCCTATTAGTGCTTCTCGGACTTGAGGGGTGTCACCTGGAGGGCTTGTGAAAACAGAGACACCCCCCCCCCGGGCCCCGCCCCGGAGCTTTTGAGTCAATAGGTCTGGGGCGGGGCCTGGGAATTTCCTCTCTAACAGGTTCCCAGGGCCGAGCTCGCTCTCGGAGACCAGCGGGGCTGGTGCGCGGCGTCGCGGCCCGTCTTTCCTCCTATCACCTGAACGTTCTACCAGTGACCCAATCCGGTACTTTCCTCCCTCCAGGCACCCTCAACCCTGACCTCCTGGTCAGCCTCCAACTCCTCGCACCCTGGCCCTGCCCCCACCCCTAAACTAGTTCCCTGCCTGCTCTTCCGGTCTCTCCCAGTAGAATGTGGGCTCAGAGATGCTGTCTGTCTCCCGCAGAGCTGGATTCACAGCGCCTGGCACACTACTTCACACATCGTGGGTGTTCAATAAATATTTGCTGAAGGAAGGAAGGAGGGAGGGAAGGAGGGAGGAGGGGAAGGAAGGAAGGAGAAATAAAAAAAGAGACCCACGCCCCCAAGGGAAGGAATTTTTTGCTCCAGTCATGTCCACACGGGCTGCTAGAGTAATCTTTCTAAAACACAGAAACACATATCTGATGACATCATGCCTCTACTTAAAAAGTTGAAGTGATTCTCCATGGTCTCCAGGATGAAGTTTGAACTTCATACATGGCATTCGAGGCCCTTCAAGCCCTGGCCCAGCCTTCCTTTCCAGCCTCTTCTCCCCCTGCCCCCCCCCACACACACTTGACATCTTGCTTCACTGACCACTTCCTTTCCCTAAATGCTACGCTCCTTCACATCCTTGCCTTTACATCCGCTGTTCCCACAGCCTAGGCGACCTCCTCCCATGACTGCACCCTAATTTATCCTTCAAGAATAGCTCAGATGTCACCACCTAGATAAAGCCTTCCCCAGCTCCTACAGTGTCACTCCACACCCTATGCCCCCTAGGAAAGGCAGGAAAAAGTAACGGCCGCTCACATTTACAGACCACCTGTAATGTGCCAGGCACTCTTTGGAGGGCTTTGCATAGATTACCTTAGTTTAGCCTCACGTCAACCCTTTGGGAGATATGCTATTATTTCCCCTCACCCCATTTTCCAGAAGTGGAAACTGAGGTCTGGAAAGGTTTGGGTAACTTGCCCAAGGTCATCCAGCCAGGAAGTGGGAGAGCTGGACCTTGTTCACCACTGTGTGCCCAGGACCTAAACACAAAGGCACAGCCCATTAGATGTGCCTGTGATTATTATTTCGATGAATGAGTTCTAACAGGCAGTATCTTTTCTTCCACTCCCCATACTGGGCAGAGGAGAGATTAAGAAATGTTTTTAGAACAAATGAATGGATGGATGGATGGATGAGTAAATGAATGATATGACTGCCTGCTCACCATGGTACGAATTTACATTTAGCCTGATAAGCATCCTGATGCCACGTGGTGAAGGGGTGAGGGGAGAGGAGGAACTGAGCGACCAGGGGAGAGCGTGCAAGCTGATAACTGGTTTGGGCTTATTTCTCTTAAAATCTTTGTTTACTCAAAACCTTCCTGCTGGGTCGTCTAAATTAATGTAATTTTCTTCCTATGTGCATATGAGGGGTTTGGCAAGAGAAAGCATTTGAAAACAACCTCCCACAGCTCAAGACAGATCTGGCCCAGGCACTGATAACTGCTCGGCCCCAGCCCCAGCCCCAGCCCCACGCAGCCACTGTTCACAACGGTCAGGATGAGGGAGCAGAGCAGAGTGGTTGAGGTGGACAGTGGGGCTTCGGGAATCAGAATGCCTAGGTTTGACCTGGCTCTACCACGTATTGGTTGTGTGACCTTGGGTAAGTCACTGTACCTCTCTGAACTGCATTTTCCTCATCTGTAAAGGGTGGGAAAAACAGCATCCACTTCACAGCTCTGGTTTTACCCCATGAGCACACTGCATGGTATCATAACCTGTGGCTGAATGCTAGCTGTGCTGTGTCATCATTTGAAGAATCTGATGTTACTGAACTCTCTTAAGAGCCCGTGAACCAGGCAGAATGGGAGTACTCCCATTTTATAGATGAGGACACCTAAAGACCTTCCTTCATGGGTCAGGCAGCAAATAGGTAGCAGAACCACAGGGTCCCTCAGGACACAGTCCCAAATCCTGAGCCATGGCTGCCAGGAGGATGGACCTCACTCAGGGAGGACTTTCAGACACAACCCTCCTGTGTTGCCGACAGTCAGTTAATCAAATAGTACCGTCCTCTCTTTATCCCTGCCGTAGCTGAGATGGTCCAGATGACTGAGACTCAGGGATGCCACCTCCTACATTATTCAATTTGCAAAGCTGAGGTCTGACTGGATGCCCTGTGGCCAGTCAATAAAAGTTGGACTGTGTGTCAGACAATAAAAGTCTGACTGTGTGTGCCACACCTGATGCTGTGAGGGCGGATGAGGACTTCCTGCCATAGCTGGCGAGGTTAGCTTGTTATCTGGCCGTTTCAGGGCCAATGGGGCTGGTCAGAGAGGGAGGTCTCGGGTCCTACTTACCATGGTGGTTGATATGGTCTCTGTGGTGATTGAGGGAGTAGTTGTTATGAACTCCTTCCCCCCTGGGGCAGTCCCATCAACCTGCTGGCCAGAGGAGGAGTCGTTAGAGAGGGGAGAGAGAGACAGAGAGTGCCAGATACGCCTGCAACGTCTGCCACCTGGGCTCGTGGCATCCCCAGGTACCAAGTGACAGGCAGCGTGAGCAGACATGCACTTGGGGAGGGGGTGCGTCCACACACAGACCAAACTTCAAAGGGGTCTCACAGGTCCTCCAGCTCATTCCAATCATTTTATCTCACAAAGGGAAAATAATCCCATATAATTTGATACATCCTATCCAAATTTCAATGCCTGTATTCTTTGACTGGGCAAGCCCATTGCTAGGGATTCACCCTTCAGGCATAAACTTTGAAAATTTCGCCAGGAAGTCTGAACAACAAAGTTCACTGCAGCATTCAACATTAACTGCAAAAGACAAAAACCATCACAGGTCCATTGATAGGTGATAAAGGCATGCTAAATCAGGATCCACTCCTAAGGGGGAACAAGGAGAGTGAGGTGGGGCCACATGTGCCAACATGGAGTGATCTCCAAGGTAAGTATTAAAAAAAAAAAAGGTAGGGATTTCCCTGGTGGCGCAGTGGTTAAGAATCCGCCTGCCAACGCAGGGTACATGGGTTCGATCCCTGGTCCAGGAAGATCCCACATGACGTGGAGCAGCTAAACCTGTGCGCCACACCTACTAAGCCTGGGCTCTAGAGCCCGCGAGCCACAACCACTGAGACCGCATGTCTCAACTACTGAAGTCCATGCGCATAGAGCTTGTGCTCCGCAACAAGAGAAGCCTCTGCGATGAGAAGCCCGTGCACCGCAACGAGGAGTAGCCCCCAATCGCCGCAACTAGAGAAAGCCCGTGCGCAGCAACATAGATCCAACGCAGCCAAAAATAAAATAAATAAATTTATTTAAAAAAAAAGAAAAAAGGTAAAGTGTAAAAGAGAATGATCTCTTTTGTGTAAAAAATTTAAATACCTAGAGATATAAGAACGTATGTTGGTATATGCATATATTTTTTTTTCTGGGAGCACTCAGAAAAAAATTCATTTTGTTCTGTTTGAATTTCATAACTGTGAATATTTTGTTGTTATTTTGTTTTGATGTCAATAGGGGTTACTGAGCTGTAAAATTTGGGGCCATTTTTAGTTTTCTTTGTATTTCTTTGTATAAAAACAAAACCAACACACATTACTAAAACAAAATAGATCAGAGAGGGAGTAAGTTGCCCTGGGGTCACACAGCTTGTCAGAACTCAAGAGTCTCGACAGCTGCACTAGCAGCCTCATAAACCTCTATGCATGTTATAAAAGTGAGAGAAAAAAGTCTGGAAACGACAGAGTTGCCCACATTTTGTAGATTTACATCTTTCCTTAGTTCTTAAGACAAAGACTGGTCTCCAGGGCAAAAAAGTCCCCAGCACTGCGGTTCCTCTGGCCAGAAAGAACCAAGAGGGCATCTATCAGACCCTTAGTCTCCATTTTCAAAGCTTAAAAACCACAAAAGGAACTTGGGAAATGCACTGTAATAATGCACCCGTGTCTATTTACAACAGCATCTCCAGGGGACTGAGTATGTTTCATCTTGCTAAGACAAATGATACTTTATCTTTTTTTTTCAGTTTGTTCATTTTGTCAATGTGATGTGGAACCCCCGTGCACACACACGAAAATGACCCAATGTGAGCTGCTCTGACCCAAGCTGAATTGGGTTCTCTCTCCTCTTCCCCTGGGATATCTTAAGAAACCTCTCCACCTCCTTCAAGCGATCTGAAAGCCATGGTCTAATCCACTAACCGCTAGTCCTTATAACACTCCCAGGAGGATGAAGGAGACATGACCCTCCCCATTTTACAGATGGGAAAATTGAGGCTTTAAGAGGACAGGATAAGAACCCATCCCACCACCCACACCCGGAGCTCAGGGAGGACAATGAAGCTCAGAAGAGCATCAGGGTTAAAATGGTGGCTCCGGGGGAGCCAAGGTAGCAAGAGCTGGCCAAGGGGCTTGGCCATGACGGAGACCCCACCCTTAAATGCCCAGTACCTAGGCCCAGCGTGCACAGGAAGGCACAGGTTACCTGGGTGGTGTCCACAGTGGCAACTCTGGTCTGCAGTACAGCCTCCGGCTCGATCTTCTTCCTGATAGCCAGGCTGCTGACTGTCATGGTTTCCGTTTTCACAGGCTGTAGGCAGATGAGGGAAGAACACTCTGTATCTCAAGCCCCGGCACGACTCCTACTCACAGGCAACTGCAGCGCGGGGTCAGCAGGCTATCTCCCACCACTGCCGCTGACCAAGTCTCCAGAGGGGGTCGAAGGCCAGGGCCAAAGAGGCCTGGTATGATGTCACAGACAAACAGCCCAAGAGGGGAGCCAGAACCACCAGCAGCGCCAGGACAGCCTGCCCATGACCCTGCCACCATACCACCTCATGGTGGCTGCATGCTGGGTTTCAGGCTACCATTAAGAGAACATTCACCATTCAATTAACATGCTCTATGCCGTGCCACACACTCAGCATTTTCCTGATAATACGTAGTCCTGAATGACTTCAATGGTTATGCCACCACCTCCCAGCTGCTTTCTCTGAACTGTTCTTTAGAGTAGGAGTCACACCTGGAGGCCCGGGGGGGGCCAGGCAGGAGATGTCAACGAGTGAAGCAGGCTTGTTGAGGACCGGGGTGAACTGGAGAGCACATGGGGTCCACTCAGGTTTGGCCTGAGTGACCGAATCATCTGATTTTTGTTTTTTAATGATATAAAAAAAAAATCCCTGGATTTTATATTCAGTGTCCTGATTTTTAAATCAAAGTCAAAGAAAACACATCTGCTAGCCAGATTTGGCCCAGGGCCACCAGTTTCCCACGCCTCCTCTAGAAGTCTTATGTTAAATGATTAGTTTCTTCTGAGTCCTCCATAGAACCTAGTTCATGGCTATACACACAGCAGGTGCTAACATATGTGAGCCGAATAAATGAATGAAAGTTAGCTTGTTGGGAGGGTGGTTAAGAGGGGATTCTTCTAGATGGTTGTAACTCGGAGATCTAGCCGTTCATTCAGTTAATCATTAGTGCCTGGAACGTACAAGCTTAGTGGAGCTGCCACCTGGTAGGAAAGCAGACCTGTCAGCCAGTAACCTGACTACTTGTGATACCGCTGGAAGCAGAAGCATTGCAGAGCGAGGGGGCGGAGCAGGGAGCAACACTTCTGCCCAGGGTTGTCAGGAAAGCGTTTGCTAGGTGCTATCTGAACTTGGCCCTGGAACGTGACAAGTTTGCAAGGCAGAGAAAGGGAGGAGACACATTCTCCAGAGGGTATAGCATGGAGTGAAAGCCCAGAGTAGACGAGCTCCTGTTTCAATGCCTGGAACGTGGGAGGGAGCTGGGGCTGGAAGAGGTGGGAGAGCGAAGGAAAAATGTGATCGAAGATCCTCTGAAAGAAGGACAGGGAGCAGAGACGCCCAGACGCAGTCTACCCGTGTCCCCCCCAGGTGATGACGGTTCCTCTTCTCTAAGAGTTTCCACCACTACCCCAAGACCCCAGGCCCTGGGGAGGGGAGCCAGGGCCGCGATCAGAAAACACCATCTGGCTTTCAGAGCAGGCGGCAGGCGCCCCCGTGAGTCCACAAGCACACGGTCTCTGCAGGTGCCATGCAACACAGACAGGGGGAGGAGGAGTCGCGTAGGACCAGACTGCCTGTCATCACTTGACCTCAGGCAAGAGACGGGGTCACAGGGTTAAAGCGCCCAGGAGTGCACGTTAGGGGTAAACCGAGCTGCCGAACATGCGAGCACAGAACCATGCTGTTCTGCGGAGGGGCGGTCATGCAACACGGAACAGAGCTTCAGGCTGGTGGCTCAGTCTTCTCACACATGGCCCAGGGCCCTCTGAACATGCAGTGCCCGGTGGGCCCGGGTCCCGATGATGCTCCACTGTACCTCGAACTGGGGCATATCCGGGGTGGAGCAGGCCCGTCGGTCTGGGCTGTCCTCGATGCCCCCAGACTCGTCATCCTGGCTCGGGCCCCGTTTGTTGAGATCCCGGGAGAACACCAGGCCCTCGGTTTCTGAGTCACTTTTGTCTCGGTCAAGCTCAGGCAGGCTGCGGGAGAAGTCTTCGAAGGCGCTGCCGTGGTAGTCGCCGATGACCGTGAAGTCAACCTCGGCCTCCAGGCTGGACGTGGAGCTGACCGTGATGCTGGAGCACTTCCGCTCAATGGCCAGGTGGTTGTCCTTCAGGAACACCGCGTCCCTCTCCTGGTCCTGGTCCTCGTCTCCCGTGTCACTCTCTGGGGCCCTGGGCCGTGGCGGTTTGACTTTCTCCTCGGAGCCCTCCCTCAGCCCTGCTCTCTATGGCCAGGTAAAATCAAAGGAATGGGGGTGTGGGATGTGGGGAGAGAGAGAGAGAAGGAGAGAAATCAAGATGGTGAATGACAGAAGAAATCTCGGGGCCATTCGATGCCCCAAATGGAAGAGGAGGTCAGGAAAAGAAAAACACCCCCGGAAAGGTTCTTTGACACCATAATAAGGTTAAAAAAAAAAAAAAAAAGAACACTTCTCAAGAGCGAGGACACTCCTTTCCGAGGGTCTCCGGCTGACGGCAGAAGCAAGTACAAAGCAAACATCCTGCCAGTTGGTCCTGGACAGGAGGCCCCATCCAAGGTTTGGATCTGGGAGCTTATCAGAAGCGGCACTGCGCACAAGGCAGGGATGGGAGCCCGGACCCCAGGCCCATCCGTGCAGGCGGACATCAAGGAGGCAAAAACCAAGGAGGGAGACCCAGGGATTCAGGACCACCCAGGACAGGGAGGCAGAGAGGCTGGAGCCAAGAGCTTTGAGGAACAAAGAGGAAGCCAACACGGTTTGTCAATTCCACTGAGTCTCCGTGGGAGGGGTCAGCATCGTCTAGAGGGAGGAGCAACACCGGGTAATTCGTGGGAGCTGGGCGCTACATCACTTCAACCCTGAGCTCCGTGAGTGGAGGTTCTGCTCCCATCAGTGTAATTGACAACAGCAGGCCAAGGAAGTGCTGGAGGGGGACCAGCAACTCTTGTCCGACATACATACCTCTCAACTGGCCTGTCAGGGATTAAACACCACACACATTTTTGGCTGTTTTACGACATTCTTTTTTAAGACCAATCTAAGCCCCACCAAATATTTTTAAAGTGCTTGGCTTCAGGCTCCAGAGACTCGGTGCACTTAGAGATTCACTTGCTAGACAAGCCTCCCTTTAGCCAGCTTCCGGAAGGTTGAGAGGTGTGAGGACTCATTCCAGACAAGCCAGAGTTGAGCTGCCACAAGAGGCGCTGCCAGAGCAGGTGGGGATCTAAGGCAGCGATGCACCCTGGCCAGGCGAAGATGACCAGGTCATCAGGGCACCGAGGGGCTGCAGAGACCTGCGGGCCTGAGGGGCTGGTGAATCTCAGGTGCCCCCCCTTTCCTGGGGGATTCGCTGCTAAGCTGGTAACGTGCTTCTCTTGCCTGACCGCGTCTCCGGATTTGTTCTGGATTAGAGAAGACAGTTAGTCTTAAGGAGGCAGAAAGGAACTTGGCACTAGGACCGAGAGGGAGCCGTAAGTGAAGGATGGAAACCTCTGGACTGTCAGCTTCCCCAAGGCAGGAGCACCAGGGAAGGGAAAGGATGAAGGAAGATCGTTGGACAAGCCAAGCAAAACGGTAGGAACCCAGCAGGTGCGGGCAGCAAGGCAAAGCAAATGTGTAGTTTGCTGGAAGCGGTGCCACTTTCTCCACCGGCGCTGTGTGACCCTCCAGGGAACCAGGTCACACCAAAAGCCGAGGGTCTGTGTGGCTAAGCTAACATGGGCCAAGCAGATGAACCCGTCATTCCGCCTGGGCTACGCTCAGGCCCGTTTAGGGAAAAGAACTCATAGGGATGGACAAGCAGCCTCTGGTGGCAGTAATGACGAGGGGCCACAGAAACATGCTTTTAAAGAACTACGCGGCATGCGGTCAGCTCCCGGGCTGGGGGCAGCATGGGGGCGGGGGCTCACGTGGCCAGTTCCCCCAGTAGCTTCCTCCAGTGTAGTTTCGCAGCCTGGACTGGGGGACACGAGCTCGACGTCCATGCATCCTTCCCGGGGGGATGGGGTAGAAATGCCCTCCCAGAAGTGTCTGGTAGCTGGCGGCATCATGGAGGAATGTGTGGCTTTGGGGGCAGCAAAGTCCTCTGGGAGCTGAAACTGAGCAAATCCCAGGTCTAAACGCCTACTCCGCTGTTGCTCGACCTGCCCCACAGAGGCCTCCGAAGGCAACTCATTTGCAAAGGCCCTGGTTTCACCCTGACTCGCCCAGCGAGTTTCAGCTCCGTGGGTCTCAAAGATCCGAATCTTGTTGGCCACAGAGGTCTTGCTAATGTCTTCCAGGGAGCCCTCTTGACCCCCAGCCTGGAAAGAGGTCATCTCCTTTTGCTTCCCTGAAGGGAACCGCAACCCCTGGGCTTCTTCAGGGACAACTCTGGGCTTCCTGCTGGCGATGGGAGGGGCCCTGCGCTCACCTCCGTCTGGGGTCACAGCCAGCCCTACTCGGTCCTTGGGCTCCGGGCTCTCTTTAGGAGGATGGGAATGTTTGAGAAATATGGGGGACTGTTCTCCAAAGCGGTCCCTGAGCTGCACAGGCTCCCCCGACCCATAAGGGGCTGGGCTTGAAGAAGCTTCCTCTGGAGATGTCTGAGCCGCAAAGGGACGGGGCGAGGTTGGGAGGGGGGTGATCACCTCCTCCATCTGAAGAAATGCTGGGGCCTTGCTGTCCTCTGTCACAGGTTCTCCTGTTTGGGTGTGAACTGGTCCCCTCTCTCTGGGCAGGAAGTTGCCTCTGTCCGGCTTGGCTGGCTTCCTGACATCGCTAGGAGGGATGGCCCACGGAAGGACACAGGCCTGGCGGTCTGGACGCATGCCCCCTCCTCTGTGAGGTAAGTGGTTCCATTCTCCTGGGGGACTTTTCTCAGCCTTTCCCATCAGATCTCCACTCTGGGGGGCCTCTTCCTCTGCAGCTACTGAGGATGCTGGGTGGGTAGACTCTCCTTCCACCTCCCACCGGGCTTCGTACTCAGCAAACATCAGCCCTGGAGAAGGTCCCTTTCCGAGCTGCTTGACAAAGACCTCCAGGTCCTCTGGTCCTTGGTTGCTGGGGGGCCCCGCCCCTCCCTCTGAGGAAGCTGAGTGGGCTTCACCCTCGTGGTGCTTGTTTCTGCCGACAGCGGCAGTAGAGCCCCATGGGCCTGAGGAGTCCAGCTCTGAGCTCTCCGTGAGCTCCTCCGACAGCTTCCGCCTGCTCTCGCAGCCAGGTGGGGCATCTAAGTGCTCTTCTCTCTCCTCCAGGGCCGGAGGGAGGACTTGGTCTTCAGACTCTTTCTCTCCATAGTTTAAATAGAAGCTTCTCTCTGCAAAGGAAGTGTCGGTTTCATCGCTCGAGTCGGCTCTGGCTTCTGTGTAGGCTGGGTCCAGCAGAAACGACCGGAGTCCTCCCGTGTCGGAGGCTGGAGAGGGGACATCCACCTCTGCAGGGCCAGTGGCCGGGGCGGCGGGTCTTCCGCAAGCCTGGAACTCCTCCCACTTCTGCCTTAGCTCCGCCGGGCCCTCCAGCTGATCCCTGGAGGCCCGCTGCTTCCTGATGGTTGCCTCCCCAGGGTCCACCCTGAACCAGGAGCCCTCTGGGAGCGTTCCTGCCAGCGTGCGGCCTGCAGCCAGAGAAGCCCCTCCTGGGCCTTCCCTGACCCAGGGGCTTTCCTCCCACACTGACTTGAAGCCTTCAGGGCTCGTGATCATTCTTCCTTGTCGCTGTGTGTTTGCTCCTTTGGCTCCCACCTTTTCTTCTGTGGCCATTTGAAAGGTGAACTTGTCCACCAGGACGTCTACCTTGGAGAGTCTGCCGTCAGCAAGCATGTCTGCGAGGCCTGCCTCCCTTTCTTCCTGCTGTGTGGCGGTCACTTTTAGGAGACTGAGTTCTTCTGGCCTAATGTACTCTCTTTCTATAAATACCCAATGCTCTGAACCCTGCGTTTTAATTGGAGCAAGAAGAGTTAACATGAAATATCAGGCACCTTAAGAATGGGTTCACTTTTTCCCTCCGCAAGAAGGGACCAAGGTCCACCTGCCCCCTTGGTCAAGGTCAGCTGGCTGGGGACAGGAAGGCAGGTCAGCCTCATCAAGGCTACTCTTCCCATCAAGGCACCCAACAAATTATCTACTGATGCCCTCAACCACCACCCTAACCGGGTAAAATGGGATGCGGTCTCATACCCTCCCCGTGTTAACCATCGGGGAATGGAAATCCACAGATGGTCCAGGACTCTTCCTCTTTTAATAATAAAGCTGCCAGTGTCAGAGGGGAAAGCAGCTTACATCACATGGAATCTTTGAAGGCTAGAGCCAAAAGAACTCCTAAGACTTCCTGCAGTCCAATCTCCTACTTGTGCAAATGGGTAAACTGAGGCCAAGAGAAGGTCAGTGACGTTTTCAAGGTCACAGTCAGTCGAGTCAGGAAAAGAATGCCTGAGAGCCTTGCTGACTTACAGCCAATGGAATATGGGTCCCAACTGCGATCTAATGTCGAGTTGTCGGGGAGGCACTGAGTTAAGTTTCACAGGCCACAGACTGAAATCGGACCTTTCTGCAAGCGCTAATTGGAAGCGCTAAAGAGATTAGACCAAAATATACCAAACGACCAGCTCTAGGGGTTAGTGCCAGTCGCTGCAATGGCTGAAACAGCTTGAACTCTGTGGGGTTCATTCCCAAAGAAACAAATACCAAGGCCTGTTCTTGGAGAATTCTAACAAAATCCACAGAAAAGACTGGAAGAGGACTGACCTGAACATATCATAGAAGGAAAAGATCTAAATATCCAAGCATCATCACTGGTCCAAAGCACTGAGAGTACCGCACTGTCAACCATCAACAAAACAGCCCTCTACCTCCCCTAGAGTTTTTCAAGCAACACTTAGGAGGGAAGGATAGACTTCTAGAATTGTTCAAAAAGCAAGAAGGCCAGGAATTCCCTGGTGGTCCAGTGGTTAGGACCCGGTGCTTTCACTGCCAGGGGCCCGAGTTTGATCCCTGGCTGGGGACCTAAGATCCTGCAAGCCGCGAGGTGCAAACAACAACCACCACGCAAGAAGGCTGATGGGATTTAAATCTTCTCGAAACTACAGAATACTTTCTTCACACAAAATCTTGATGGCAATCCAATATGTAACACAGATGCAGGGCCCCCCACGTGGAAGTTGGAGGCCTGGGCTGCCCTAGTGCCCCAAAGTGCCTCCCTCCTTTGAAACCACTGCTCTGACCCAAGTCCCTCATGGCACAGATGTGGAAACTGAGGGCTGGGGGAAGTAAGCACCGTGCCCAAGGTCAGAGAGTGAGCCAGTGGCAAAGGCAGGCCTAGAACCCGGTCTCTGATCCTGTGTCCTGTGAAAAGCTCCACGGTAAGATGTGCCGAAAACTGCTCCTGACTGCAGCAGGGGGCAGGTTCCCATGCGCTTGGGCTCCAATTCAGGTTATGACCTGGTGAGGAGTCTGTCAGATCCCAGAAGATCTGAAGGATTCTGAAGACTCAAGGGAGCATTATAAGCCCTCTGACCTCCCCCACCCCTCCCCCTGCTCCATTTTAGCAAAATCTCCATGATTGTCAGGGAATCAAACCTCATTAAGAGAATCCTGCCAACAGGAAAGAGAGAGAAAAGGAAGGGGGGGGGGGCCCAGACAAAATCTGCGTGGGTTTTGGAGATTCTACTTCAGGTTGTTAAGCTTTCAGGACAACAACACTGGAACCATCCCAGAGGGAAGAGTTTTGAGAACCTACAAAGCCTCCTTTCTCTTCTACTTGGGAAGCAGGCGCCTTTAGCTGCTCCCATTTCAGCTTGTACTGACACCATCAGCCTGGCAAGGATGGCCAAAGATGGTCCATGAGACCCCTTGTGGAACATTCCTGCCCACGTCTAACTAGAAACTAGTTTCTAGCAACCAGAAGCTTAGAAACTAGGTTGAGTGGGGTGGGAGCTGGCACAGAACAGAAAGTTTCTGCAGAAAGAAAAAGGGAAACATGTACTTATATTTAGTTACTATGTGCCAGGCAGTGTCAGCCCTTTGGAGAAGTTATTAACTTTAATCCAAATGGCGACCTGTGAAGCAGGTCCTGTTACCCTCATTTCAGAAGGGGAAACTGAGGCTCCCAGAGGGAAGAAGAGGCTCTGCATCTAACAAGTAAAAATCCTGAAGAGAGAAAGAGCCTGAACAAAGAGAGAAAAGCTTTGGCTCTCTGACCCAATTCACAGGATAAATGATGTCAGGGAAGCCGCCGGGCCATTCTTTCCACTGAGCCAGGGGACTTTCCGTGCCTGCTCAGAGCACCCCCTGCTGTCAGCTGGAGCCACTGCAGCAAGACTGGCCGCGAAACGGGAGCTGGGAGCTGGAGTGGGGCCAGTTCTGTTCCCACACAAGCTGACAGGAAGAAAATCTCCAGCCAGGATTCTGCTGACCCCGGGCTGTTCAGGGTCCACCTGGAGCTCCGGGTTACATTTTGGGCCCTGCTCTTTACAAGGGACCCCCAGAGGAAGGGGTCCAGGGCAAGGAGCCCTCTAGAACCCACGGGAGAAGCTGCGGAAGAAAGTGGGAGTTGGGGGGCAGGGGGGACGCTGAACTCTGAAGGGCCTTCCTGGAGGAGGATGCAGAGTGGGACTACAGGCGCCAGGGGGCAGAGCGAGGCCCACAGGCAGGTGACTCGGAAGGGCAGGTTATAATTCAATATGGAAACTTCCCAACACATGACTGAAGCAGACAAAATGGACTGCTGTTAAGAACAGGGAGAGCCCCCTTGTGGAACAGGCTGGACGGACAATTTTCAGGGATGCTGGTGAAGGGCGCACGTTGCCCTCCCAACCCTGCAACCCCCCAAGTTAGGGCACCTGTGCTTGGCTCTATGCGAATCTCTGTGCTCCAAGGCATCACTGCTTCCCTGACCTGGGGATGCTGTTGACTCCTGTCCAACTTCTCTCAAGAGTGCTCCTAGCTTTGTTTTTAATTTTACGTTTAGGAAAAATGCAGAGTAGAACTGTGATTTATGTTTTACCACTTACGCAGCTGACTCACGGCTCTCTTACAGTTTCAGGACGTTTCTAGCAGCTACAAAATTTTTCTCTGGGAATGGAGAACGGTATATGCCCTCATACACACTGTGCCAACAGAGCAGGGTTGGTTATCAGAGAGAAGGAATTTTCACCCAGATGATCAATCGGTCCCTTCCAATACCGACGGTCTATGAAGTCCCAGCAAAGAGGGAGGATGCAGCCCCCTGCTCCTGGGCCTGGATTCCACCCGGCATCCACGCAGGGGCACAGGAAGTTCCGCGGACCCTCGGCCTACTGCCATCCTGGGCAGAGAAGTGATGCTCTCCTCATTTAGAATGCTTGCCGGACCGACATCTGTACAACCCCAAGGATGCTCCCTGGTGAAACACACCCACTTTTGCCTGCCTGGGGACCCTGACAGACCCAAACTCCAAGGGGAGTTTAGAGAATGGAAGCAGGGGATGGAGGGGCTAATTAGTCACTGCTAGACCTTACTCAGGCTTCTGAACAGAGACAAGACCTCAGAGCAGAGGTATTTAGGTGCCATGATCCCTGATCCCAAGCTTAGCAGTCAGAACCTGCCTCCAGGTCACCTGCCTCAGCGGGACCTGAGAGGTCATTTCTACCTGCCCTTTTTAAGCCAGAGGCGACTCAGACCATTCCGTCTTCCTTGAATGGTTTCAGTCCTATCCTTCCTGAGAAACCATGGATGAGGGACGGGCTGGCCCATTATGGACCCTGGGACAGGGGACGCTCACTTGTCATAGCATGGGGCCAACATGAGCTACCCACTGCTCCCACCTGCAGGGCAGAGTCTGGCCCACCCCCTCAGCCCAGAGAAAGGGTTTTCTTAAGATTATTAGGGTGGTTCTGGGTGGGTGGGGAGGTGACGACAGTAACCTCAGGAGATGCTGCGAGGCTTTTCTGAGTGAACACTTCCAAGCCTGTGGCCGTCCCAGGCTCAGGTGCCAAGTCCTGCTGAGAGGTGTCCTGGGTCCTCTGGGACTGCAGGGGAGGCCCAGGGCCGGAGGAGAGGGGAAGAGGGAGGAAGGGAAGGAGAGACAGAGAGGGAGGGACAGAAAGCAGGAGAGAGACACACACACAGAGTCCGTGAATAGCCCAGCTTTGTAAATCCCGCATCTTTAGGTCAGGAAGGAGCCACGCCATGAGAGCCCATATTTGAATAAGGGATTCCAGTTACCATCAGCAGTGGCCCCAGGACTGTCCAGCACTTTCCAGTTTATAAAGTGATTTTATATCCATTATTTCACTCGACCTTCCCCACAGCACTGTGGAGTGGCAATTTTGGTCCCCTTTTAGATGGACTGACAAGGCAGTGAGGCTTCCAAGAAGTGATGTCACTCACCCAAGGACCCAGGCCAGTCCTTGGCGACAGCTCCTCTCATCTCCCAAATTTTCAAGAGCCTCTAAATGCCAGTGGGACCTGTAAGCCAGTTAAAAGGTCCATCGCTCCAAGGTGAGCTCCTGGACCAGACTTCTCTCCAGCAATGGACTACACTTCTTGCAGGGAGGCAGTAGGGGGGATGGGAGGTGGAACAGACTCCACCTTTTAATGAGACGCATCTTCTGGCAGTTCCAGCTATCACCAGCAGGTGGGGCACCCCCATGCCAGGCTGCTCAGAGCATCTCAGCTCCCCGGAGTCCAGCCCTCCAGGGCCCAGCCTTCCTTTCTCTGCTGGAGTCTGACCCCTTTGGAAGCCTCTACATCCACCTCACCAACTTCAGGACTGACTAGAGGCCACTCTGGTCAAGCGTCTCTCAGGGCAGGAGGAGGGGCGTGTGTAACTGGATCACTAGACCAGCCCCATGGCCCCATCCAGGGTCTTCAGTGTCTTGACTGTGCCAGCGGTGACCACAGAAGCCCTCAGTGGGTGAAGAGATTTGCCCTCCTTCCATGGCACCAGCCATAGAGGCCCCCATGGCATCCCTGACGTCGTGAATCACCAGCCAAGCAGCTACCACAGCAGCCTCGCTAGACAAGGCCCTGGTACCCGGCATGTTGAGGCCACGGGAGTGCTGATTCAATCAAAGGCTCACTTATTAGATCACAGCTGCATCATCAATTTTCAAAGCTCTAAAGGGCAGCACAGGCACAATTGACTGTCTCCTGAGCTTCATATGATTTGGTCTTGCTCCCAGGCAGCTGTGATTTAATAGCAAATACAGTGGCCTGGGACATAAGAACATTAGATTCTGGCCCGTCTTCTATCAGCTGTGACACTGATCAAGTCCTTCCCCTTCCTGAGCTTCCGTGCCCATGTGTAAAATGAGGACCTTGAGCCAACTGCGTTCCGAGGGTCCTTCCCAACTTTAAAAAGGATTCTGATTTGAAATTAGCCTTCTGTGGGAGAGTTCCAAGGCTCTCCACGTGAAACAATAAGTAACTCACATTGAGCATCTAGGTCTTCTGCTGCCCCCTCCATGTTTTATCTCATTGGATGCTCACAACAGTCCTGGGAACTAGGTGCTTTTATTATCTCTATCTAACGGAGGCTCAGAGGGGTTAAGTAACAAGCCCAGAGTCATCCAGCTAGCAGGCAGCAGGGCCGGAATTCAAACCCAGGCACTGTAAGGCTAGACCTCAGAAGGGTTTAGGACCAGGAAGCAGCAGCACTGGAGAGAAAACACCTAATATAAACGGGGGCTGGGCTTCCCTGGTGGCGCAGTGGTTGAGAGTCCGCCTGCCGACGCAGGGGACACGGGTTCGTGCCCCGGTCTGGGAAGATCCCACATGCCGCGGAGTGGCTGGGCCCGTGAGCCATGGCCGCTGAGCCTGCGCGTCCGGAGCCTGTTGCTCCGCAACGGGTGAGACCACAACAGTGAGAGGCCCACGTACCGCAAAAAACAAACAAACAAAACAAACAAACAAACAAAAAAAATGGGGGTAAAGAGTGCCAAGATTTAGCAGTGCTAAAAATACCAGCTTGGGATTATAAATACAGGAATTCTCAAGATCCTATCTTTTTCTTTTTCAATAAGAAAACACCCCATGCTTTCTACTCTGAAAGACAGGTCATGTGGGATCTTTTTCTGGAGCACCAGGAACAGCTCTGACTTTCCTAGAGGATCTGTTCCCTTCTGGTGGGCTCTGAGGATCTTCCTAGGAAGGAACCCTCCCACCATCTGTGTTTTCACAATAGGCACAAAAGGGTCTGGTTACTGGACAGAACTACCAGGATTCTTAAAATTTTGTGTGTGTGAGAATCACCTGGGGCACTTGTTTAAAATACTGATTCCAGGGCTCTACCTCCAAATACTCTGATTCAGTAGGTCTGAGTTGGGGCCCCAGAACCTGCATTTCTAACCAGCACCCTTTCCCCATTACACTCTGGCTGATGGAAGGGAAATACACCATGCTACGGTGAGTCTTCTGAGTTTTTCAAGGTGGTCCCTGGGGCCCAGGGTTCCAAGAGTGAGTGAATTTGTCTTCCTCAGCTTAACCTGCTGCCCTATCTCCATCACCACCTTACGCAGCAACGGGGCGTGGAGGGGGAGGGTAAGTCAGTACATAGCAACCTTCCCCACCGTCTTTACCCAAGGCCCCAGGTGAGGGGTTCGGGTGAGACCTACCTCGTTGACCTTCTCAGGGGTGCCCTTGGGGGAGGGGGAGGCGGGAGAGGAGGGTAGTCTGCGTTCCCGCTCCCAGTCTCGGTCCCGGTGGATCAGTTTGCTGTTGGGTTCCTTCAAGGTCCTCTTGAGCTCGTTGATGCTGGCCTGGTGCTTCAGCAAGACATCCTCTGGCTTGTCTAAGAACTGGGGTGTACAGAGAGGACAGTCAGGTATCAGAGGAACAGCTCCAAGAAGAGGATGCAAGGCGTGGTGAAAATGGTAATGGTCCCCATCAGCCCTACATCAGCAAGGTGATTCCCATCCACGGCCCTGTCTCACCCTCACAGCGTCCCATAAGCCAAGCAGGGCAGGGATGACTAGCCCCAACAGGTACACAAACCACTCAAGATTAAAGAGAAGAGCAAAAAGCACTTGAGGTTAAGAAGAGGAGACTTCTGGCCAAGTACCATCTTTTCTTCTCCCCTGCCTGGCTCCTGGTCTTGGAACACCTAAGTCAACCCAAATCCCACAGGTCTGGGTAAGTTCCCTTTAGTTTCACAAGGCGCAGAGGTGACTTCCCTCTGGTTACAACCAAAGCACAGTGAGAAATCACCAGTCCCGTTCACTGGGCTGCTCTGGCCCACTGCTTGGCCTCCTGGATCCTGGTGCCTACCTCTGGCCACGACTTGGACCACTGTGCTTAGCAGGATCCTCGGTCTAGGCCCCTCCTAGCCCAACGTGTGCCACTGCTCAGGCCCCGTAGGGCCCTTCTAAATCCAAGGACATCCAGAGAAATGTGCCCTGCTTCCACACCAGGGCCCAGGAAGAGATGATGTTTAGCGTTCTCTGCCGTGAGCCACTACGTTCCCCAACCACCCAGGATCTTCCAGATTCCTTGTGGGTACCAATTCCTCAAGGGCAGACAGGGTGAGATACAGCCAGACAGAGAAACTAGGGCTCTGTGGGGTGTTCAGGAAGATTAGAATTAGAGACCAGGAAGAAGGGAGGTAAGTCCCAAGGCTGGACACGAGAACCGAGCCAGGTACAGCTGGAGTCATAGAAGTGTCGCTATTAAATTGCCAAGTCGGAGCTCTGGGCGGTACAGAGGTACCCTTGCCCTTAGGTCAAGTGAGGACCAGCCTTTGCACGGGAACCAGCAGTAGTCTGCCTACTTCTGGAGGCAGGGCAGGTGCGCTGGCAGCCCAAGGACCCTTATCTGCAAAGCTGTTTGAGGACTCAGGACAAGAAATAGACAACCTCAGCTCATTATAAAGTCAGATCAGTGATTCTGGAACAACTACTTGGAAGGCAGGCTTGCCCTTGGACAAGGCTAGAGTTCCCCTGGGCTTATCTCTGGCATCCGAGGATCCACTATGATTGACTCCTAAGTTAACTAAGGAAGGAAACCGATGCCACTGAGGCTCTGCTTTCCCTCTAGTCACCTGTCTGTACCTCCTGCATCCCTTCCTGAGCAGCTGTCTCAGGACAACGTCTGTCTGAGAAATCAAACCCGATAGAGGGTGCACAGGTGGGTGGGTTTGGGCCGCCACAGACCTAAGACGTGGCTGGTGACCTTCCATCTTGAACCTGCCACACTGGTCCTGTGAGCATGTGGTGTTCCCCAAGGCTGAAGGGAGCAGTGGATCCTTGAAGGATAAGGGCCTGGGGGAAACCTAGTCCAAATGCCTTGCTGTGCAGATGGGGGACTGGGGCCTGAGGGGACTTTACCAAGACCCTCAAAGAGTCAGTGGCAGAACTGGGGCTGAAACCCAAGAGCCAGGCCTTTCTGACGCCCCAGCCTCTGGCCTTTCCCTCAGCAGCCCAAGAACAGACCCACTTCTCCTGCAGTTAAGTATCAAAGGAAGAGTTGGACACTATGTGAAAGGGAAGGAGAAGTGGTTAGCACAGGATGAGGGTGTTGAGAGAAGCAGCAAACGGGAGGAGGAGGCTTTCCTGGCAGAGCTGGAGCAGCAGGGGCCCCGCCCGCGGGAGGTGCACCTGGGGCTGAGAAGACAGATGTGCTCTGAGGCCCTTCCCTCCCCACACCCCCCCACTCCCACATCTGGTTGCCCATAGATACAAAAAGAAGCTTGGTGGGGGGGACACAGGGGACACAGATGCGGAGGCATGACAAGACAGTGGTACAGGGAGGAGAAGAGTCAAAAGAAGGCTTTGGGGTGGGAGTGGGGGGGTGGGGGATGGGGTGGAGATGAGCTCAGTGAAAACACAGAATGGCCTGGAAGAATGGGGGGACACAGTGGGGGATGGTCAGTGGGTGGGAAGCAAACACAGCGTGGTCTGGAGAGGCAGAGCATGAAGCTGGGAAAGGGAGGGAGAGGTGAGGAGGGAGGAAAACATGGGTGGTTGGTTGGGGGGGGCTGGAGTCTCTCGATGAGCTTAAGTTGGGGAGGGGGTGATGGAGGGTGGGGTTGGGTGAGGGAGGAGGATGGCCGGGAGTGGAGGAGAAGCTTAAGTTGAGGTGGTGCTGGGATGTGAGCCTGGGATGGATGGTGGGGTGATGACAAATGAGCTGGGGTGGGTGAATGGCTGGGTGGGTGGGGACAGGCCCCATGCAGTACCTCCTGCTTATGCCTCGGCGTGGTTTCCTGCTCCGGCTAGCGGGACGTGGGAGGAGGAAAAGGAACCAGCAGGGTCAGTAGAGCAAATGGATTAGAGATACCGCGACTGGCCTGGTCCAGCAGGTAGCCCAGAGCACTCTGGGAAGCTGGGTGGGCCACCAGCAGGGCAGTGAGGTCGTCAGAAGGTACGGGGCGTGAAGCAGGGAGCCCAGGAAGGCGAAGAAGGGGGCGGGAGGCCTGGAGGCAAAGCGGCCCATCACACTCGGCAGATGGGACGTGGGGTTCTGGAGAGTCATGCTTCTTGCTGTCAGTGTGTGTTCAGGGGCTTGTGCTCCCAAGGTGGGGGTGCATGATGGAAACCCAGCACACCCGTGTGTGCACATGCCCGTGTGCGTGCGCACGTTGTCTGCACGTCTGGGGGCATAACCCTATGGGCGAGGGGGTACACGTCTGTGAGTGAACACCTGCGAGTCTCAGGCCACGCGGGCCTGCCTGAGCGTGCGCACAGGTTGGTGGGAAATGGGGGCGGGCGGCAGGAACTTGAACCTCACCCTTGTGGCCTGCAGGGACATCCTATCATGGGTGAGAGGGGGCTGTGCAGATCCAGATCACAGGCAAAAGGGCAAATTAGAAGTGAGCAAGAGGAGGCCAGAGTCCACCAGGAAGGGTACAGGGTGGGCAGCGTGCCCCACCCCCACCCGCGGATTCCAGGTATTGAGCACGGCCCACGAGCAAGGCCCTGTCCGTGGTGCGCCGCACAGCAAGGGTGCCCGGCCACCGCTGAGGGCACCTGAAGGTCAAGGCTGAGCCTAGACCCAGGATCAGCCTCCTGACGCCCAGGTCAGAGGGTACGAGAAAGCAGGGCTCGTACCTTTAACTCCTTGATCTTGGTGGGCGTCCTGACCTCTCCCTCCTCAGCCTCTGACCGCCGCCCCCCAGACTCGCCATCCTCCTCCCGCTTGTCACTGTCAGGTCCTGCGTCGTGGTTCTCACTGACCGAGGCTGGGCGAGAGAACTCTGCTGAAGTGGGCAGAGACGGCCGGGCGGCCATGTGAGTCACCTCCCAGGCACAGGGAACAGGAGCCAACCCACCGCCCGCCCAACCATGCCTGGTGTAGAGTAGATACCACCACAGCCTCAACACGCTGGGGATAAGGAGCCAGTGCCCAGAGGAGTGGCGTGGCCTTCCCCAGGTCACTCAGGGGGTGAGAGCCAGAGCTACCTCCAGCGCCAGGCCCTCCCCTGATTTCTACAGCACTGGAGCCTGGGTTCAAATCTCAAATCCATCTCTTCTTGGCTGTGTGATCTTGGGTAAGTTATACAACCTCTCTGGGCCTCAGTTTCCTCATCTACAAACAGTACCTAATTAAGACAACTGGGAGGAGGAACAGAGAAGCTAATGTGTCTCAGAGAAGCGGCTGGCTCAGAGTGAGCCCATTCGATCAGTGTTGGCTCACAAATGTTTTTGTTGTGGTGGTCGTAGCAGATACTCACTTGACCGTTATTTAACAAGACACAGATACTGTGAGATTAGCTTTTATTAGTGAAAGTTAAAGTCCTGAGGTTTGCACATGATTTACCTTCTTTTTAAATTAGGGAGAAGTCAAGGGGATCCCTGCACTAACATCTTCCTCACTCACTGGCATTCCAAAGTCCTTTTCTGAACAGGAAAGAAAGGGATGGAATTATAGACTTTATATCAGACACTGGGCAAAACCCAGACTATGCCCAGGGCTTGTGTCTCAGTGGAAAAAATGGCTGGAAAATACTGCATTAAAATCATCAAAGCACAGATTATCCTCAGGATGGGCACAGATTTTTTTTAAAGAATAATTATCCCTTTTATTCATATATGTCACTTGACAAACTGCCCATTTATGCACATTATTTCATTAGATCCACATGTGTTGATGGCTAGGATGGGAATTACTATCCCCACTTTACAGAGGATAAATTGAGACCTTGAAAGGAGAAAGGTCTCACTGGTAACCTTTCAGTGAATCAGGACAGGGACCCAGGCCTCCTGGCTTAGAGTCCGGGCTTCCTAGATAATGAACTTCACCAGTTCTGGGCCAACCTTTGCTGCCCTGAACAATCTGGGTTTCATTCAGCCCCCAGCATGGTAATGGGAGCTGCAGGGGAGGACAGAAGGACAGCACAGCCCTCTTTGCCCTTTGCTTAAATCTCAGCTCTCAGCACTGTACCTACTCAAGGAGAATAGGGAGCTTCCTGAGCCCCAAATGGACCCTTGCAAAACTGCATGTCCTCCGAACACGGCCAGGGAGTCCTGGGGCGGGACTCACCTCCATACTACTGGAAACATATCAGACTCTCCTGATCCCCTGGCAAACTCCTAAGCATCCTTCAAGACCCTAGCCCAACCCTGTCTCCACAGGGCTGCTCTGTATTCTGTACACACTTCTCCCACCAGCTGAATCATGTTGAACGCTGACAAACCTACTATTCTGTGAGCTCCTCAAAAGAAAGGGCCATACTTATACTAAAAACCGTACCCAGGACCTAACACAAGGCCTGGCACACATCTAACACTAAGAAAATATTTGTTGTCTTGCCTGGAGGCCAGCCCCAATATGTTCTGGGAGCATCTGCTGGTCCCCCACCAAAGTCCCCATCTCCTACCTTCAAGCTACCCCCTACAAACCTAAAAGCAATAATAATTTATTAGTGGTCCTACAATTTATTAAGGTCCTACTATGTGCCATGAACTGTTTTGGGTGTGGTAGAGGTATTACTTGTTCAGTTCTCCCTATAACACAATGAAGTAGGTATTATTCATTTTGCAGAAGAAGAAATAGGCCCAGGGGAGTTAAGCTGCTCAAGGCCTCCCATGCTTTCATTCAAATATTTATGGACCACCTCCTGCATCCGTGGAGCAACTGGTGAGTATCAAGGCTGAGGCCTAACTCTGCCTAACTCCCAATGCCCCATGTGGCCTCTGACCCTCTCCTATAACCTTGTGAGCATATCCTGGGAGAGTTCTGGGCCCTAAAGGGTGCCGATTTAGTAGGATTAGGTAAAGGCCTGGGACTTCTCATGTTTACAAGCTCACAGCTGGTTCTGATGCCACATTTTGAGAAGCCCAGGTCTGCTTGATACAGGGCAATGTATGGCCAATTCTCATTAATAGTCAGGGCACCTATCAACTCAAGAGAAACGGGGGCAGTGGAGACTAACATGCAGTTAGATGTCAATCAGCCCAGAGCCCAGTGGAACCAAAAAAATGATTGGGAACAACTCCTTCGCCTCCAGTAAGGCATCACCAGCTCCACACTGCAGTTACAATATACCATTCCAGAATGGTGACAGGCTGTGAACTGCTGAGCTTCTCGGGAAGGGGGCCCAGAAAACCATATGGCTGGACCTGGGACCCCAAAAGGCCGCGACTCAGGGAAGTTGTGAGAAGCCCAGAGTGTCAGTGTCACATTCCAGCAGAAGTGGTACCATAGGCTAGACTAACCCACGGAGAGTCCCCAGATGCAGCAGTGCTCTGGGGCCACCATGCCTGGTGCAAATCAGCTGTGATGTGTTTACCGCCTCCACTGCTCATTCTACAGGACCCGGCATGCTCCCATCCCCCTCGACACGCCACTCTCCCCGCCACCTCCAGCGTGGGACATACCTCCGTCAAGGCTGCGGGACATGGTGTACCGTTTGCTGGAGGAACGCTCAAAGAAGGGCGCTGGCCGGTCGATGAGGGCGCTGGCCTGGCGGGTCTGTGCCTGGGTCCTCCCACTATACCGAAATTTGGAGCCCATCACCAGGAAGCCCTTGGGTGGGGGCTCAGGGGACACCAGCCTGCAGGGGAGGGATGGAGGCAAGGAGAGAGGATCAGATGCGCAACGCCAGGCCTAAGGCTGGACTACAGCTGGCCTTCCGTCCCGCTGTCCCACCACCTACGACAACCCTAAGTGGTCCAGAAGGTGAGAGACTTGGGGAAAGAGGAGGAGGAGGGCTTTCCTAGAGTCCCTACTAACTCCTACTGACAAAACACAGCCGTTACCCACATCCACTCACAGCCTCAGCCTCAGCCCCTGTTACCACACCCCAGGGGCAGGCTCACCGGAAGAACGTATGGTGCTCAATGCAGACCTTCCACAGTCTCTTGGCCGACCGGTGATTTGGGAGCTTAAAGCCAATCGTGCTCTCAAACTGCTCATACTGCAAAACCAGGGAGGGTGGGTCAGAAGCAAGGCCTGGGCCCACTCTCACCACCAGTCCATCCTTTCTGAACCTCTTTCTCAGGCTTGTATGACTCTGGCCTGTTTGTTCATTTATTCATTCATTTAATCAATCACCTGGATTAAGCCCTTACTCTGTGACAGATCCAGAGCTAAGCAACAGAGACACCAGGGTGACCAAGACAGAAGATTCTTGGCGGTGGGGGGGAGGGGGATGATAAATGGGTAAACAAGCTCATCTCAGATACTGATAAGGGCACAAAGGAATGGATAGAGATGCGCCATGTGACAGGGAATGCCTGCGCAGGCGCCAGGCGCGCTACTTTAGAAAGGGTGATCAGGGAACGCCCTCTACACAGGGGATCTCTGAGCAGAGAACTGGAGGATGGGAAAGGAACCAAAGCTATGTGAGAAGGTGGGGCAGAGGATTTCAGGTGGAGGGAACAACAAATGCAAAGGGCTCGGGCAGGAAAGAGTTTGCTTATTCAAGGATCTCAGAGAAGGGTGAAGGGGCTGGAGTGCCCGTGGGCGTGGGCGTGGGGCAGCGGGGCAGAGGCACGTGGGAGAGGCAGGTGGCCAGAGAGAGTTAGGACTTGAGTCCAAGAGCTAAGGAGAGCTCTCAGAAGGTTCAAGTGAGGAGTGGGAGTGGGGTGGGTTTGACATGAACTGATGCAAGGGACTTTTAAGCTCTCTCCAGCAGCTATGAGGAAAATGGCCTGGAGTGGCAGTGGAGGCCGGGGGACCAGTGAGAAGGACAGTGTAGGGATGGAGGAGAGAGACGGTGGCTGGTGCAGTGGACAGAGGGACAGAAGCAGACGGGGTCGCATTTATTCTAGAGGTAGAAGCAAGCGGACTTTGTGATGGGCGGGATGTCGAGGGTGGGCATGTTCATGTTTGCATGTGTGTGTAGTCGTGTGTCTGTGTGTATCTTCGTATGAGTACCACATGTAAGCAAATCAGGGACATGGACATAACATCCCCTGATCTGTATAACCTGAATATATGTGTTTTTCTTTATGCGTATACTCCCGTGTGTGTGTGTGTGTGTGTGTGTGTGTGTGTGTGTGTGTGTGTGTGTGCAGGCACATACCTAAAGTGCAAAGTCTATGTAGAGAGCCCCAGCAAAAGAAGACTGTCTCCCCACCCAGCACCCAGCACCTCCATCCATGTATCCTGGGTAGGAAAAAAACCCAGGCCCAGCTGCCGGGGTCCCCTCCATTTTAGCTGATCCTGGTGAAGAAGGGATTTCCAAGGCAGGCTCACCTCCCCAGGCCGAATCTTGATGTAGAAGTTACTCCTCTTGTAGGAGATCTTGAGAATCTTGGGCCAGGCAAAGCGGTTGATCCTCAGCCGGTCCCGGTAGATGAGCAGGCCGTTGGCACAGACTCCTAACATGATGTCGATGCCCTCGGAGTCCTGTGTGAGGAGGGACCGTGGAATGACCCCGAAACCCCATTCTGAGCTCTGCTTGTAATGAGCCCTCAGGAGCAGGGTTTGAGCATCCCTGCTGGAGCCCCACTGACTAATCCCTCACAGAGCCATTTGTTCATTCATTTTGTCCTTTATTCACCCACTCACTTGTTCAATCATTTTCTCTATCAATCACTCAATCATTCATTCACCCAGCAAACAGTCAGGGGTACCTATGCATACTAGGTCACATGCTATATGCTCAGGATACAGAAATAAGTTAAGGCCTATGTCTTTCCCTCATGAAGCTCTCAATCTAGCGGTGGCACAGACAGATTCATAAATAAATATAATACAAGGAGAAATTAATAAGGGTCATGGGGAAATAAAGGGTTATGGAAGGTCAAGTTATGAGAAATGAGAAGAGAAAAGGCTTCAGGTTGGAGGTAGCACAGAGTCCGGCACACCAAGCCCTCCAGAAGACCCTGGTAGTTCCTCAGAAGCATCCCCCAGAACCTAGGGGAACCCTGGCACCCAGCAATACCTTGGCATGGTGCAGGTCTACTCCGTACATAGAAAGCTTCTTGGCGTTCTCCAGGAAGTGGATTTCCGCTTCTCCTGGGGTCATGCCCCTAAGGGAAAGAAAGTGATCGCTGGTGGCCGGTGGAAGGACCAAGGCCTGAGTCCTGCCAGCCGAAGATGACCGTGAGCAGAACCTGTGATTCCAGGAAGGCAAGCATTCTGGAGCAGGAGTGTGGCTGGGCCTCCCCGGTCCCTCACCTCTGCTCTCAGTGCCGGACAGTGCACCCCTAGCCCCCGCTTCAGTCCACTGAACTCTCATCTCCTGCCAAAGCTCAGGTCCAGCCTTATTTTCTCCAGGAAGCGTTCAAGGCCTCAGCTGGGAGTCCAGATTTTTGCCTCATTCTGCCACTGGATTAAATGGGGGCCATAAATTCTGTTTCTTCACGACAGTGAAACCACTGCGGATGACACTGCTTATCGTTATCACCCGGGGCTCCTAACTTATTACCCATAAAGGCTACTTTTCGCAGAATTTTGTATCAGAAACCACTTAATCGTCCTTGAGGAAAGGAGGAATCTCTCTCCTTTCTGAAAAGAAGAGTTACGTAATTCATCAAGTTCCTTCTTGGCTTTGGCTGCCAGGAAACTGTACACTCTCACAGCATTTACTGAGTAACATGTATTGAGTACTACATGCTGGTTACTGTTCCAAGCACTTCACATGTATTAATTCATTTGAATCCTCATAACAGGACTATAAGGTAGATATCGCTATCCCCACTTTATAGATGAGGAAACTATGGCACAGAGAGGTTGAATAACTTGCCTAAGGGCACACAGCTATTAAGTAGCAAAGTCAGGATTTGAATCCAGACAATGTGGCTCCATGGTTCACGTT
The DNA here is from genome assembly GCF_964270905.1 of Leucopleurus acutus. Taxonomy (NCBI): domain Eukaryota; kingdom Metazoa; phylum Chordata; class Mammalia; order Artiodactyla; family Delphinidae; genus Leucopleurus; species Leucopleurus acutus. The sequence goes on along the minus strand of NC_139158.1, from coordinate 64,797,349 downwards.
CCCAGCCACTTCGTTTACATCTGTCTCATAGCCTCAGTTTCCTGTGCTCTGTCTACCTCGGGGAGCTTTTGTGCAGAATACCTGGACACTGGAAGTCCATCTGCTTTATGTCAAAAGAGCTGTTACAGCTGAAGGGATGGCCGTTAGGATTTCTCCAGCCCATATTGATCTGAACTTCCCCCTCTGAATTATTAGGACTCTTGCGAATCCCTAACACACCTTGCTGCCTGCAACAGGGATGACAAAGAACCCAGGCAGACACTGCTAACCGGCTGCACGGTTTCAGTATCCTGCTCAACACAATACAACAGCAGCCATTACTAGCCAATCAGAGTTGGTGTGCAAGTCTCTGAGAGACACATTTGCCACCCAGACCTCGTGTCCCATCACACCCCAGCAGGCTTTCTTCCCCACGTCCATGATCCCTCCACCTCTGGACCTGGGCATCTCTCCAGATGGCCTCTCTCCCCAGGACGCAACCCTCCTCATTCCCTCCATCCTTATTAGCAATGTGATAATATCACCATACCCCCTCCCACATGCATAGCACTTTACAGTTTACAACGCACTTCCACGTCATTTATCACATTGGGTTCCCCTGACAAGCCTGGACTTAGAGTCCAAAGTACTTCCAGCTTAAAAGGATCATTTAGTTCCAAGGGTCCCCCCAGGGCGCGGGTATCACCCTCACGGCAGGGATTTGGAAATGGGGGATGCATTTTGGTTGTTACAATGACTGAGGGGGTGTTATGGGCATTTAATGCCTGGGGCCCAGGGATGCCACACATCCTGCACGGTGAATTCTCCTGCCCCGAATACCAGTAGCTGAGAAACACTGATAATCTAAGTCCTTATTAGTCCTTATACGGGTAACAAATGGGGCTGATGGGTTAAACACCCAGCCCATAATCACACAACCAGTTAACTATCTTCTAACTCCTGGCACAAGCTGCTTTCCACTGCACAATCAACTACCCAACCCCTCAAATCACAGAGCAACAGTAATAGCCACCATGCAGTGTGTCTCTAATATGCACCATTTAGCCCCTCCAGGACCCTACAGCATAGGTTTTATTAGCGCCCCCATTAAACAAATGAGGAAACTAAAGCACAGGCAAGTGAAATGACCAGCCCGAGACCCTCCGGTTAGAAACAGACAAAGCCAAAAGGTGAACCAGACGGTCTGGCTTTAGAATGTAAACTTTTGAACTTTATGCCCGGAGGCATCAGGACACTTACCCAGGGACACACAATCATTATTATCATCTCCAATTGGCAGTTAAAGAGACCGATTCTCAGAGGCCAAGGACAGGGAATTACCATACCAGTACAAGAGCTTAAGAACCTGAAGTTCCAAGCAGTCATTTAAGGTCACATAGCAAGTTACCATCATTCCCATCTGATGAGATGATGTGCTCTCAGACACACCTCACGTCAACGGCAGAGCCAGGTGGGGTACTTACAGCATACGATCTGGTGGCCTAGCCAGGAAGGTTCTGGCCAACAGGGCAAGGAGCAAGGGGAGGCCTGGGCGGAGGCCCTCTCACCTGTACGTCTTGTGCAACTCCATGATCCTTTCTTCCAGCTCCCGGGTCTGGTTAGGGGCGAAGCGGAGCTCGCTGACATAGTTGCCCACATGTTCCTCAGCGTCATAGTCACCCAGCTCAGCCTGCACGGCATAGGAGCCCAGCAGGGCATGCGTGACGAAGGAGCAGGGCAGGCGGCCTGTGATGATGTCCGCCCGCAGCTGCAGGCACAGGTAGTATCTGGACATAGGGGAGAGCTGGCGTGGGCACGGGGGCCACTCCCTCCCTAGACTCCCCCAAGCACAGCTGCCCACCGATCCATCAGCACCAACTGATCAACGCTCAACGCAGCAGAAGAGAAATGTTCCCAGACGCTGGCATGTCGTGTGTTAATACTTTGGGTGTATCCTAGAAGATGGTTATGTAACATTTCGTGCAACGTTAAGCATTTTTGTTCATTTCTAAGTTTGAAGGATTTTTCCTACTATAGGAACATTTTCGATTTCTAACTCATTTTCAAGCTAAATTAGGACTGCTTTGCTGGTTTAACCATTTTTTAAAAATGTGATGTATTTTTAATTATACTATTAATATACTCTTATTGTGGGAAAAATGTAAACTTTAGAGATAATTCTAAATTTCCTCTTGATACCCATTCTCAGTCCTAACTCCCTCCCCCAGAGGTCACTCCTGTTATCCCTGTGGTGTTTAGACCTTTTTCCTCCATGGACATATAGAAATGCATGTGGTTTTCACATGATCATCTCCATGGATGTAGAAAAAGCATTTGATAAAATTCAACATCAATTCATGATAAAAACTCTTATGAAACTGCGTATAGAGGGAACATATCTCAACATAATAAAAGCCACTTATGGCAAACCCATAGCCAATATAATACTCAACAGTGAAAGCTGAAAGCCTTCTCTCTAAAATCTGGAACAAGACAAGGATACCCACTCTCATCACTTCTATTCAACATAGTATTTCAAGTCCTTGCTACAGCAATCAGTCAGGAAAAAGAAATAAAAGGTATCCAAATTGGTAGGGAAGAGGTAACACTGTCATTATACGCAGAAGACATGATACTACATATAGAAAGCCCTAGAGACGCCACACAAAAACTGCTAGAACTGACAAATGAATTCAGCAAGACAGCAGGATACAAGGCTAACATACAGAAATTGGCTGCATTTCTTTACACTTAACAATAAAATATCAGAAAGGAAATGTAAAAAAAAAAATCCCTTTTATTTATTTTTTTAATCTATGGTTTTTATTTTTAATTTCTGAATGCATCCAAGTGCTTCAAAATTATTAAAACTGAAACATTATACAGCAAGAAAAAAAAAGACTTCTCTCTTGCCACCATGGAACAAGTTACCAATCCTCTACATGCAGAAGCTCCATTATTGCTGAAAAACTCCCTTTTAAAATAACATCAAAAATAAAATAAAATACTTAGGAATAAACCTGACCAAGGAGGTAAAAGACTTATATGCTGAGAACTATAAAACATTAATAAAGGAAACTGAAGATGATTCAAAGAAATGGAAAGATATCCCATGCTCTTGGATTGGAAGAATCAACATTGTTAAAATGGCCATACTACCCAAAACAATCTACAGATTTAATGCAATCCCTATCAAACTACCCATGACATTTTTCACAGAACTAGAATAAATAATCCTAAAATTTATATGGAACCATAAAAGACCCAGAATTGCCAAAGTAATCCTGAGGAAAAAGAACAAAGCAGGAGGGACTTCCCTGGTGGGGCAGTGGTTAAGAATCCACCTGCCAGTGCAGGGGACATGGGTTAGAGCCCTGGTCTGGGGAGATCCCACCTGCTGCGGAGCAACTAAGCCCATGCGCCACAACTACTGAGCCTACACTCTACAGCCCATGAGCCACAACTACTGAAGCCCGCCCGTGCTCTGCAACAAGAGAAGACACTGCAATGGGAAGCCCGCACAGTGCAATGAAGACTCAATGCAGCCAAAAATAAATAAAAAAAAAAAATTTTTTTTAAAAAGGAACAAAGCAGGAGGCATAACCCTCCCAGATTTCAGACAATACTACAAAGCTACAGTAATCAAAACAGCATGATATTGGCACAAAAACAGACATATGGATCAATGGAACAGAATAGAGAGCCCAGAAATACACCCACACACCTATGGTCAATTAATCTTCGACAAAGGAGGCAAGAATATACAATGGGGAAAAGACAGTCTCTTCAGCAAGTGGTGCTGGGAAAGTTGGACAGCTGCATGTAAACCAATGAAGTTAGAACACACCCTCACACCATACACAAAAATAAACTCAAAATGGCTTAAAGACTTAAATACAAGACAGGTCACCACAAAATTTCTAGAAGTGAACATAGCAAAACATTCTGACATAAATCGTACCAACATTTTCTTAGGTCAGTCTCCCAAGGCAATAGAAATAAAATCAAAAGTAAACAAATGGAACCTAAACAAACTTACAAGCTTTTGCACAGCAAAGGAAACCATAAACAAAACAAAAAGACTACCTACGGACTGGGAGAAAATATTTGCAAATGATGTAACCAACAAGGGCTTAATTTCCAAAATACACAAACAGTTCGTACAACTCAATAACCAAAAAAACAAAACAACCCAATCAAAAAATGGGCAGAAGACCTAAATAGACATTTCTCCAAAATGACATATAGACGGCAAATAGGCACATGAAAAGATGCTCATCATCGGTAAATATTAGAGAAATGCAAATCAATACTACAATGAGGTACCACCTCACACCGGTCAGAATGGCCATCGTTAAAAAGTCTACAAATAACAAGTGCTGGAGAGGGTGTGGCAGAAAGGGAACGCTCCTACACTGTTGGTGGGAATGTAAATTGGTGCAGCCACTATGGAAAACAGTACGGAAGTTCCTCAAAAAACTAAAAATACAGTTGCCATATGATCCAGCAATCCCACTCCTGGGCATATATCCAGAAAAAAACTGTAATTAGAAAAGATACATGCACCCCTAGGTTCACAGCAGCACTACTTACATTAGCCAAGACATGGAAGCACTCTAAATGTCCATCGACAGACGAGTGGATAAAGAAGATGTGGTACATATATACAATGGAATATTGCTCAGCCATAAAAAGAATGAAATATTGCCATTTACAGCAACATGGATGCAACTAGAGATTATCACACTAAGTGAAGTAAATCAGAAACAGAAAGACAAATACCACATGATATCACTTACATGTGGAATCTAAAATATGACACAAATGAACTTATCTATGAAACAGAAACAGACTCACAGACATAGAAAACAGATTTGCGGTTGCCAAAGGGGAGAGGGGGCGGGGGAGGGATGGAATGGGAGTTTGGAATCAGCAGTTGCAAACTATTATATATAGAATGGATAAACAACAAGGTCCTACTGTATAGCACAGGGAACAATACTCAATATCCTATAATAAACCATAATGGAAAAGAATATGAAAATGAATATGTATATATGTATATATAACTGAATCATTTTCTGTACAGCAGAAATTAACACAACATTGTAAATCAACTATACTTCAATAAAATAAATTTTTTAAAATGCATGTAGTTTTGGTTCATGGGTGTTTTTACCATGTAAATGTTATCAGATGCTATATCTGACCACACAGCTTGCTTTTTCACTCCCAACTATGTGCCTTAGAGCCCTTCCCATGTCAGCACACGTGACCCCTTCATTCATTTTAACTTCTGCACCATATTCCACTGTCTGGACTAACCTGTTTGCCAATGTTTTCTCAAAACTTTTTTATTTGGCTCCAGCTCTAAATGAATTGTCCAAATTGGTTTAAAAGAAACATTTCCAACCACTAGGCCATGATTTTTTTTATAACTTTCATGCACACTTGGATGATTACAACTTTTAGAACCATTTCAAAGCACTTTTTATTGCTTTTTAAGTTACTGTGTAATTCTTTTTAATATTCCAGTTCATGCTCAGCCTACAATACCTCCTTGCCCACTTTGCTATGTTTCACCATTTTTTTTTTCCAATGACTTGTTTCTTTTCCTTTTAAGTGGCTTTTACTTAGTATAGTTTTTACTGCTCCACGACATTATTTTGCAGTCAGAACTGAAGCTCTGGCCAAAAGTACAATACATGTGGCCTCAGTGTGTGTGCTCAGAGCCACGGCAGAGGCTCAGAGCCAGCAGCTGCTCAAACATTACAGGCATCGAGTGTGGGCTTATAAGCATATCATTCAAAAGTCTCCAAATTCAGAAATCATTACCAAGCACACTGATCAGTCTTTCATTTCAGTCACTTTGTCATTCTGACCAGTTTATTTGGGTTCTAAATATTTTTGACTAAGTCAGCTGCTACTACCACCCCATCCTCTGAGGCCAGCCACACCGGGCAGGGCTAACTTCCTTCCTGGTGTCCCTAGAGGCCCAATGTCCAGGGACCAGCACAAAGAGGAGAGGCACCAGTGGGCAAGACCAGGGGATGGGGGCTGTATTGGTCTAAAGCTCTCAGCCCTTTCCGGAATGAAGTTTAGACCCTGCTGCTGCCACCTTGGCCCCAAGCTGACCTCAGGGATTAGAGCGGGGCTAATGAGGCCAAGGCCTCAGGTCTGATCTATTCCAGGGATATCTGTTTTATCTCCCAAGGCCAGAGTCTGTATCTTGACCTTGGCCCATTGCCTGGCAAATGGCAGAGATTAAGGAGGGACCCAATGGGAGACAGAGGATGGCTTAGTAGCTCCCTCTCCTGCTGTAGGAATAACTCCAAGCCACATCCTATGGTTGGTGGGTGTTTAGGGCCCAGCACAAGGATGACACAGCCCCAGGATATTGTAAAGTAAGACTATCTCTTTGGAAGGGGCTTAGATAAAGAGAAAGGCCCCTCCCTGTTTTGGATTTCAGAGGCAGGATGAGCCCCATGGAAGCTCTCATCCTGAGAGATGCTTTGCACCCCCTTCTAATCGTTAAGCCTTGTTATCTACTGGCACTGAGGCACAAGGCCTGCACCTACAACCCACGTTCACCCCAGCAGCCTGGGCTTGCCTCCCTGGGGTGGTCACATGCCTCATTTGACTCCCGCTCGCCTGCCATGTGCACAGAGTAGCACACAGGACCAAACTCCCACTTGCAAAGGCATCTGTGTTCTAATCCCTCCTATCCCCAAAGTTAAAACCTGGCGGTCCAGCCAGCACATCGGCCTTCAGACATGTCTGCTTTATCCTACCCAGAGATGGCCCACCCCATGCTTTTGAAGAGTTTAAATTAGTTGCCAATATTTAAAAAGTGTGGTTTTTACTCTCAAATCTCTAGCTTCACTCCAACTATCAGGCCTGGTTCCCACATGGCAGTGACGGCCCGAGCAGAATGGCAACTGTTTTAAGCGGCATCTGTCCTCTTGCATTCACACTGAGCCCCACTGTTCCCTGTGACACCTCCCCCTCTGAAGTCAAGGGTCAGTTGCCATCGACCACTCTGTTTGCATCACTTTCTCTTGCACTGAGTTGGCTTCCCTTGTTGATGCTGTCTGCCTGGCCTCAGTAGGTATCTGGGTTTGCACCTGCCATCATGTACCCATATACCACTTTGTGTCTCCCAGGGCTCTGTGTCCATCCCCCTCCACCACCACGCCTCCCCAGCCCTCACCTTGTGATGTCTTCTGTCAGCTGGGCAGGGTCAGGGGGGTAGAACTTGACTGTGAAGGCAAAATTCCAGGGGCTGCCTGAGAGGAGAAGATGGAGGAGAGATCAGAGAGGCCCCATCTCCCCCGTGGGTGGCCCAGATGCACCATGCCATGGGCAATTTTTCAGTCTTCGCATAACAATCATCTTAGGACAATCCAATAAGAGAGGCTGGCACATTATTCCCACTTGACAGATGAGGAGACTGAGGCCCAGATTAACAGACTTGTGAACTAGCAGTGGGAAGGAAGGTAGAAAGAAAGAAAACAATGGTGCATGCCAGACATGCTGTTAATTACTTTACAAACATTGCTTCATTAAACCTCACAACATCCCTGTAAGTAAGTCCTTGATAATGATTATCCCCATTTTGTAAATGAGGACGGTGAGGCCCAGGCAGTAAAGTGGCCAGTCCAAGGTCACAAGCTAGGAAGTGGCAATGCTGAGGTTCAGACCCAGGCCACCTGGATCCAGAGCCCATGCTCTTCCCTCTACACCAAAGTCTGTGCCCCAGGACATCAATGGGAAGATAATTAATCTAGAAAATACCACATTAAACAGGTTTCCTAACTTTGGACTTCTCAGAGCCCTCACTCTGCTACTGTGCATTGCACCTCTTGAAGGGGGACATGCATTCAAGAGTTCCCAGAATCCATTTGACCTGTTGCATCTATTTGTCACAGGGCATCCTTCCAGATTAAAGTTTCTCAGAAAACATGTTGCAAAACTCTGCCCTATATAATGGTGACTCCATCTCAGATGGCAGAATTGGATTATAAACAAGACCCAAAAGCAAATATAATGGGCTAAAAGTAACAAAGAACATTTCACAGGGATAAATGTTAACCTCCACGTTTAGATATGAAAAATCAATGGTACACATTTACAAGGTAGAGAAAAATAAACGCTGCGGTTTCAGCTGGAAACAAGCGCTGCAAACCAAGAAGAGGGATGACCACTTAAGAAGAGGAGGGAGGGAGAAGGCCTTGATGAAAGGCCATAATCCAGAACAATGGTCAGACCACCCCTGGGACATTCTGGGCTCCATGCTCTAAAGGGACCTCTGACAAAGTGAGAAAGAGAGGCCCGTCCAGGGCAGGGCTGTGGACGTGAAGGGCTGGAGGCCATGCCATCACTACCATCCTGTCCCTGCAGGCATCACCATCTTTACCCTACAGCTGTCATGTCTCCAATACTTACTAAGTGCCGGTCGCTTGGCTTGCTAAGAACTTTACACGTGTTTTTGGAATTTAATCTTTATAGTGATCCTGAGGTAGACTTTCCTTTGAATAGATGAAGGTTTTGAGAGGTTAAGTCATTCTCCCAGGATCACCCAGCTAGTCAGCGATAGAAAACAGGTCTAGCCTCTGATCATATGACTCCACAACCTAGGCTCCTGACTGCAGCTGACTCCTTGGAAACAGCAGCCTCAAGGGGACACAATCCCTGTCTCAAGAATAATAACGGGGGAGTTCCCTGGTGGCCTAGCTGTTAGGATTCCGGACTTTCACCGCCATGACCCGGGTTCAATCCCAGGGAGCTGAGATCTCACAAGCCGCACAGCACAGCCAAGAAAAAAAGAGAGCGAGAGAATAATGGTAATAATTAATCATAATAATAATGGCTAATACAAACTGGGTGTTACTATGGGCAGGCACCTTTTAGGTGTTGAACACCTAATAACTCATTTAATCCTCACAACAGCCCTAAAGATAAGGGTTACCCCCACTTTACAGATGATGAGGCACAGAGCAATTAAATAACACGAGAAGCAGTGACGGAGTCAGGATTCAAATCCAGGCAGTCTACTTCCCGCATCTGTCCTTTCAACCATCACACCAGATTGCCTCCTACTATGTGAAGCACCTACTATGTGCTGGCTGTTGTCCACACTCACATCACTGAACCTTCATCCCCACCTAGTGAGGCAGTAATCACTAATCCACGTGCTAGGGAGATGCGGGAATCCAGAGAGGTGGAGGAATTGCCCCCAGTGCCCTAGGTGATGGGCCCTGAGATTTGGGAGGAAATATACCCAACTCTGAAGGCCAGGACATAAGGACTCAGGTGCCACCTTCAGAAGGTTGGAGTTGTCACAAATCAAGAAAGTGGGTAAAAAATTGCTCTGTGGGGGCCCCAGAAGCCAGAACTGGGGTGAGTGGGTGGAGACTGCAGGGGTAGGAAGAGAGGCTGTGGCTTTACTAAATAAAGGAGGAAGCCCTGCTCCTTCATAACCCAAGGGGATCACTTCTTGCCCTGGGGAGGGAGTCGAGACCCAAAGATTCTGTCAGCAGCTTCTCTTTTCTAAGGTCCTGGTCCTTCTCAAACACTCTCAGCCACTGTGTGTGTTCTGATTCTTTCAGGCATGAGAGCCAGGCCTCCCAGCTGGGCTGGGGTTCCTGGGAACAGCATAAAGGCCAGGCCTAGGACCCTGCTGGCCCCAGAGAGGGGGGCTCTGTCCGTGAGCCTGCCTCTACCTCCGACTTACAGGAGGCTGCAGGAAGCATCCCTCAAGCCCCCTCCTGCATAGTCAGCTGGCATCCCTAGGCCCAGCTGCCTGCTGTCACGGCAACAGGCTTGGCTCTAGCTTTCCAGCCAGGGGACCAGGAAGCCCAAGCACAGCCGAGGGGAGGAGCCCCCAGTGGAGGCATCACTGCCTCTAGGCTCCAAGTCCCCACTCACCGCATGCCCCCTGGCTGAGGCCACCTACCTCCCCCTTCTGGCGTTTGAAGGCTGCCCCGCCCCCCTCCCAACATGCCTTTTTCCCTCTGGGCCAGAAAAGACAGGTTTTTGGCTTGCTCATCTGTCTTTGACCCAGGCCCTGAAAAGAGTGCAGGATGGTGCCAGGGGGCCAGGGCTCAAGACCTGGCGTGGCCCATACCTCACTCTGTGATCTTGGGTAAACAACTGCCTCTTTCTGGGCCTCGGTCACCCATCATTAAACACAGGACACATTCACTCCTCTCAGTTGGCAGTGGCCTAGAGTACTGTGGGGACAAGGATTCTGAGCTGAGTCAAAGGTCACTGATCACCGAAGCCTGCACTGGCCCTGGACAGAAGGTGGCTGTTTTGAGGCCATCGGTCTGTCCCCTTGCCCTAGGTGACTCTGCAGGTCCCTTCTAGGGCTGACGTCCTGAAGGCAGCTGTGATCCCTCTGCTAACCTGCTGGGTGACTCCTCTTGTCCAGGCCTCAGGCTCCTCATCTCTAAAACAATACCCTGCCTTCCCCAAGATGTGCCACACACAGCAAACGAACTCACGGGTCCGAACGCACTTCCCAAAGGAGGAGGGATCAGCGCACCTAGGGCCCTCAAGGCCCGGAGCCCCCCCGCCACCTTCCACTACCAGTTCCAACCACAGCAAGCCACTCACTCCGGATCTGCTTCTTGATTTCCTTGGAGGGGTCCAGCCAGTTCTGTAGGAGAAGATAGAGTTCTTTAGAAGGAGATGGAGGAGGGGACTTGGGTAGGGCTAGGAGAGAGAAACGTCCCGAAATGGCCTGCCAACAGCCCCTTAGCTGGGAACGCCCTTCCCTGGCTGAGCTGTCTGGGTCCTTTCCCCTGGGACTGGGAGGTGAGGGAATGAGGCCTGGCTTCACTCAGGGTTTGGGACCCGGGGCCCTGGGCCTGGCAGTGCTTGGAGGCAGCACGGTGAACGGGTAATGCAGCTGCAGTGGGATTGGTGGGAAGAAGGAAACTCGGGCAGGAGTTTCCCAAGGGTGGGGAAGAGGGGCTGGGGGGTGAGTGCCTCAGCTCCCACAGGAAGCCATGCCACGGCTCTCCAGATACCCATCTGGGGCTGACTTGCAGGCCCCCAAGGAAGGGGCACAGGGGAGACAGAGAACTGAGGATGGACAGGGCAGGCTGAACCCTGGAGGCGTGCAGACAGAAGGTACCTAATGAAGATCTGAGGACTGATGGAAGCCATGGGATGTGGCCAGGCCAATGGGGGCCTAAGGGAAGAGACCCCCCACCACCCAGGGCAGGCCTTCCAGTCAGCCCCGCTCCCCAGTCCAGGCACCTTCTGGCTGTCGGCATCACAGAAGGTCAGGCCAAAGTAGTCCTTCTCCAGGAGGTTGAGGTGCTCACAGACCAGGTCAAACAGCACCTGGCCCCGGCCGTGTTTCTGAAGAGAAGAGCAGAGCTGCCATGAGGCCGGAACACACCTCAGCATGGGGCGGGGAGATGCCCCAGGCTCCACCAAGATGACCTGAAAACCTGCAAGAGGTTTCCAGCATCTGGGGAGGATCTCAGCACTCCTGCCACCCACCTGGCTCTGCTCTCCAAGTCCTAAGGAATCCTGGGGGGACACTAATGCCTAGCCCATCAACTGCCTTCTTCCAAGCCCTCCTGGGGCCCTCCTAGAACTCAGACCTGCTTGGGGGAAAGCCAGAGTGGGGTGGGGGAGTGACTGATTTTTCCTTCCTGTACAGTGATTAGGAGAAACAGGCTAAGTTGGACCCAAGGAGCAGAAAACCAAAAGTCTGAGTTTTGAGTGTGAGAGGAAGAGACAAGCCACCTGACATGTGAGGGACATGGGCAGGGGAGGAGGGGAGGGCCTGGGACTCAGGGTCACAGCGTGACTGTCCTCCACTGGCCCCTCCCCTTACACTAAGGGAGCATCACCTCTACCCAGGCAGCAAATGAGGTTCCACAGGGGCTCACAGAGCCTAAATCAGCCTCAGTTGCAAGCAGCACTGTTCAAGCCACCTTCTCCCCCCAACTCCCATCAGCAAGGCGTGGTACCTCTCTGAACACCACCTGGGCCTGAGGATTCAGAAGGACAAAGCCCAGAACCTGGCTGGGTACCCCAAACCCACAGGGGTGAGGATGAGCATCGATAAAGGGATCACGGGGCAGGGGGCGCGTGAAGCAGTCACTACCCAAAGAGGCAGCGCACTCCAGGGAGCGGGTGAGGTCCCTGCAAGGTCTGGCTAGGTCACTGGGGACTGGCACCAGGCCTGAATGTGGGGAGCAGCTGGGAAACCAAGGGATTCCTGAGCCTGGAGGAGAGCTTCAGAGAGAGTGGCCTCGGCCAAACCCTTACACTCTTCTAGGGTAGCTGAAACAGCACCTTGGGGCCACCATGGGCAGGAGGAAAGAGGGAGAAGATATCCCTTTGTTTTGCCCAGGAGTAGGCAAGATGTCCACCCTGCAACCTTTCTATGGAAGAAATAAACATTAAAAAAAAAAACAAAACCCAACCCGGCAAAGAAGACAGAGCCAGCCTCCCAGGTCTCAGAAGTCGGTCCCTTAAGACCAGGGATCGGGGGAGAAAGGGAGGTGGGTCCTGTAACTCTCAGCAGTAAAGCCACCCTCTGGACTCTTCCATACACGTGGATGGGCCAGGAATGGTGCCTGGACCGGGGCAGAACCTCGAAGGGGGCGAGTGAGAGCTTAGAATTCGGGTGGGAGTTCCAGCCTGTACAGGAAAGGGAGATGCTACATGTGGGACCAGGAGGGCTGACCCCAGAGAGAAGGTGTCTGCCCAGCCACCCACTGTGGGCCAGAGCCATGCCACAGGGTGTCTCCACAGCCTGGGGGGGAGGGTCCTTCCAATGGGCCACCTCCCTATGCCTGGGGGATGCCTCACCATGGAAGCCTCGAGTGACCAGTTTGTCCTGGTGCCCTGGATAGGGTACTTCACAGGGAGAAGCCTTCTCCACACCCATTATATAAATGAAAATGATTCTGGTTGAAACCTCAGCGTCTGCTGGGTGAGATGAAAGAGCCCAGGTCCTACCAGGCTACAGATCAGCCCCGAAACGGTGACTCCTTGCCGAGGTACAGCCACCCTGATTCCTGGCACCAGCCCTGTGCCTCGCCTAACACTATCTGCAATGAGAAGAGCCCTCTGCGGGCCTCAGTGCCACCATCTGTGCAAAGGAGGGCTGGCTGGGTCATCTCCCCAGGACGCGGCAGTCGGTCCAGGCCTCCTTGAGGAGTGGATGCCCTCTGGCTTGGCCCAGGCTGAGTGCGCACAGAGGCCTGTCCTGGCTCTGAGGACGGTCGACCAAGGACGGGGCCTGTGGTGCTCCCTACCTCCACCTCACACTCATACTCAGAGGCATCGAGCAGAGTGACTCGGCAGACGGCACTCTTGTATTTCTTGGCAATCTTCTGGGGCGACTTCTGGGCCTTGCTGGGCGTGGTCCTCTCCGACAGGCCATCGGCCTCCCCGAAGTCCTTCTCCTCCATGTCTAGGCTCTACAGGTCCAACCAAGGGAAGGGTTTAGTCAGCGGGCTAGAAACCATAGCTTTGCGTCCAAATGAGATGCAATAAGGATGCAGCTGGAGCTCAGACAGACCCCAAAATGAGAGCCACTGCCCCCTAAGACCCCCCAGGTGACCACGGTCAATGGTGGGTGTGTGCAGGAAGAGAGCCAGAGCTTCTGCGTACAATGGGTGGGCTCATACGAGGGGTCCACTGCTCCCCTGCAGGCGGGAGCTGTCCTATCTGCCGAGAACAGTGCATGAGCGATCAGGACATGGTCTCCTCCTCCTCAGTCTGTCACTGGGTCTAGCATGGGGCTGGGACTGATCTAGTGGAGGGAAGGGAGGTCAGAGCCCTGCCCACTAGTCCTAACTCTGTCACTGACACCCTCAATGACCTTGGCCAAGTCCCTGCCCTCTCTGGTCCAGCTGTGAATTAGGGGAGGTGTGAATTCAATGGCCAGATGAACCCCCAAGTCCTCTCTCTCTTTTTAGGGTGATGAATTTTGCTCTGCAGTCACCCTGGGCTTGCCCCGCTAGAATGGACAGCCTTGGGGGATAGGAAAATAAGGTTGAAAGAACACTGATTTTCAAAATCAGATCTAGATCTGACTTGCACTTCTGTCGCTTTATAGCAATGTGACTTTGGGTAACTCATTCATCCTGCTGAGGCTCTGTTTCCCCAAGTGTAAAATGGGGAAATCAACAGTTACCTTCTTAGGTCTCAGAGAATTAATTATAGAAATGAACACTATGCCCCCTGCACAGTGCTTGGCATGTAATGGGTCAATAATACATCTCAGTTTCCCTGTTGCCTCCCTTCTGGAGGACTGGCTGGGCAGGAAGAGGGATCCCGTGCTCTCAGGCACACACCTGTTCGGCAGGCCGGGCGTCCTGATGGGGTGGATGCTTCTCATTGGAGTTGGCCTCGGGATGGCCGTGGCCTGCGGGGGTCACAGGGGTAGTAGCTGCAGCGGCTGCCTCAGGCTGCTGTGGGGCCTCCTCCTGAGCCTTCTTCACCTCAGAATCTGGGCCTGTCTCTGTTGTCATGGTGACCAGCACGCCTGCATTGGCACAAAGGAGAGAGCACGTGATGGGGGAGAGGGGCAGCAATGGTGCGACAGAACGGTGTGAGGGGCACAGGAACCACACGTGGAGAGAGACAGATGGAGACAAACGGACAAAGAGCCACAGAGAGAAGGAGGAGGGAGGGAGGGAGAGACAGAGGAAGTGAGGATGCGGACAGAGTCATGAGAAGTGAGGGCTCGGTGGCAACAGCCGAGGTCACAGACCCCCACCCACCCTTGTGCCATATAGCTCCTCAGGGACTCCAAGCTCTTGGCCCAGGTCTGGAATCAGGGCCCTTCCTAAGGGCGAGGAGAGTCTCTCCAGGGGGCCCCACTCTGCCAAGAGCACCAGGGACAGTCAGTGAGCACCTCCAGGCAGGCCCTTGGCCAGGCTATTTCTCCCACTACAGCACCTGGCACACGGTAGCCCCTCAATCAATGTGGGATAAATGGAACTCAACCCAAAGAGCCCTGTGCTTTTCAGGCCTTTCCAGCCCTGACATCGGACAAGGCTCTCCATGCCCCAAGCCTCAATAATTCCTGCCCCCTGACTTCACAGGGATGTTGTCAGGATGTACTTAAAGGGATAACGCAGGAAGGTACTCTTAAAAAGCGCATAGCGGGGCTTCCCTGGTGGCGCAGTGGTTGAGAGTCCGCCTGCCGATGCAGGGGACGCAGTTTCGTGCCCTGGTCCGGGAAGATCCCACATGCCGCGGAGCGGCTGGGCCCGTGAGCCGTGGCCGCTGAGCCTGCGCGTCCGGAGCCTGTGCTCCACAACGAGAGAGGCCACAACAGTGAGAGGCCCGCGTACCACAAAAAAAAAAAAAAAAACGCATAGCCCTGATGATGTCAAAGTCAGGCGAACTGGACTCGGGCTCCACATCTGCCACAAATGGGCCGTCGGGTGGTCTCACTAGGACTCATCCAAAAAGCAAGGGACTTAGAAATTATCTCTGCAACCGACTGTTCTTATCATTTCCCCCTCAGAGCAGGAAGTGAGGAGATTTCAGAGAATCAAGGACCTGTGGCCCAGCTGCTCTTTGGAATAAGCAAATTGCAAAGAGAGAAAAGGAGCGAGAGAAAGAAAGAAAGAGAGAGAAAGAAAGAATGGCATGGCCCCATTTTTATATTAAAAAAAATACCAATAACCTCAACAATAGGTCTTTGTGTTTGTACACATGTAGTAAGAGATCTGAAAGGAGAACCAAACTGTTAAAAGAGGTTAATAATTCAGAAGTAGATAGAGGAAAAAGAGAGAGGGTGGGATAAGAGAGGGAGCTTCATTTTTTACTTCATACACTTTGGAATTACTTGTATAATTTAAAAAATACATCTATATTTTTTTAACCCATGTTGTTTGTTTGTTTGTTTGTTTGTTTTTAGGAAGGCAAAAGCACCCATTTCTGACCCCCATTGTTCAAAACAAACCTCTCAAAAAAAAAAAAAATTTGGAGCTAAAACCGGGTAACAGAGAAATGAGCAGGAACCCGCACCCCTGAGTCTAAAGCCTTCCTCCGAATCCATCATACTAAATGAGAAAGATCCAGATGAGACTTGGCAGGTCCCTCCCTCACCCCACCCACCACGGGGCCTTGGATGGGCAGTTAGACAGACAGACACAGGATTCACCCTGGGCTGTGCACATGCTCCAAGCCCCAGCCTCACGTTTCCTTTTTATTCTTCAGTTTCTCCCCCTGCCTTCCAGGGGCCACCAGCCCCACCCAAAGCAAGGGGCAGTGGACAGAAAGCCCTGAGCACCCCATTCAGCCACCCAACATCTCTAGGGCCCTAGAGAGGTCACGAGCATCCTCAATTCCCACCTCATGGATAATGAGTGGAACACTTTGTAAGCTGGAGCTCATAGCACAAATGAGAGGGTCTGTTGTTACAGATGCCGCCGTTAAGAAGATGAGGAGGAAGGGAAGGTCTTGGTCCACGTTGCCTCAACCCCACCCAAAAATGCTTTCCACTCACGTCATTACCCCGGGCTTTAAGGGTATAATTTAAAGCCATAGTTAAACAAAGGCTCTCTGTTGCTTATATGACACTAAGTGCTGACTCTGTGCCAGAGCTCAAAGCAAGAAGAGCTGCTCAGGGGGGCTCACAGCCTCATGGTGTCAAACTGAGACGTATCTGCCTGGCTCTGGCTTTCTTCTAAGCCCTCACTGGAGGATACCAGCCATAATGCTAGATAAGGCTTACAGGGAAGAGCCCTTAAAATAAATGCCTGCTTAATTTTGCTTAAAAAAAAAAACAAAAAAAAAACCCCAGAACCCATAGACTAATCTGTATGTTTTGTGCTGGGAGAAGCAGAATCCACATGCCCCTCATGGGTCCAGGGAGCCCAGCGCATCTACTCCCACCTCTGCCTCAGTCTGATTTCAGCCCGTACTCTCTGAACCTTCCCTGGGCCTGCATCATCTTGGAAATAGCCAGGAGAGTAATCGTAAATAAATATCCCAGTCTTTCACCACCCAGGTCTCCAGCAGAGGCTGCTGGCATGACTGCCTGGTGCTGGGAGAACCTCAGAGGAAAGGAGCTGGAAGCCTTCTGAGATAATTAGTCTTCTCCTCAAAGAGGTTTGAGTGGGACTTCCCTGGTGGAACAGTGGTTAAGAATCCGCCTGTCAATGCAGGGTTTGAGCCCTGGTCCAGGAAGGTCCCACATGCCGTGGAGCAACTAATCTTGTGTGCCACAACTACTGAGCCTGCGCTCTAGAGCCTGCGAGCCACAACTACTGAGCCCATGTACCGCAACTACTGAAGCCCGAGCACCTAGAGCCCATGCTCCACAACAAGAGAAGCCACCACAATGAGAAGCCCGTGCACCGCAACGAAGAGTAGCCCCTCTCGCTGCAACTAGAGAAAGCCCACGCACAGCAACAAAGACCCAACGCAGACAAAAATTAATTAATTAATTAATTTAAAAAAATATATATATATATATATATCATGGAAGGGACTTCCCTGGTGGTCCAGTGGTTAAGAATCCACCTTCCAACGAAGGGGATGTGGGTTCAATACCTGGTTGGGGAACTAAGATCCCACATGCCACGGGGCAACTAAGCCTGCGCCCTGCAGAGCCCACACGCCACAACTGGAGAGCCCGTGTGTCCCAACTGCTGAGCCCATGAGCTCTGGAGCCCGTGCGCCACAACTAGAGAGAAGCCCACGTGCTGCAATGAAATATCCCGTGTGCTGCAGCTAAGACCCGATGCAGCCAAATAAATATATATATATATTTTTTTAAAAAATCACGGAATCATGGAAAATTTTCACCAGAGTGAAAAAGCATGATACACAACAGTTTGTACAGATTGACCCTATTTTGATTAATGCACACATATAGTTCCAGAAATTTCAGCCAAGTATATTAACTATGGTTGCTTCTAGAAGGCAGGTCTACAAATCATTTTTTTCTTCTTTCTGTTTAACTGTAGTTCTCATTTTCTTCTACTATACTTGGAGATTTCTTGAATGATTTAAAAAAACTAGAAGTTAAAAAATAAATTTTTCCAATGCACATGGCCTGGTATGACAGGATGAGAAAGAGATAAATAAAATCTGTTTAAATTCTAAAAAAAGTTATGAATTAAAAAGAAAAATCACATTATTATTTTTTAAACCTATGATGAGATCCTTCTGTATCGCACAAATCCAGGGATAACGGCATGGTTCTCTCACTGGGGCACAGAATGCGAGCCAAGAACCTGGCCTTGGCTTCTACCACAGCCAGTCACGTGGGCACGGCTCTGCCCAGGCCCAGGTCAGCACAGACTGATGGAGCCCGCTGTGCGGTCAAGCCGGCCAGGCACCGTAGGGGACCCGGAGGGACATGTGCTGGTTCCCGTGGAGCTCATCGCAACACGGGAGGATGATACTCACCCAGGATGTGACTTAGATTTGCCAGTGTACATTTCGGCCTCTAGAAGATTCTGGGACCTGGTGATCAGGAGTATGGCCTGGAGTTCCCAAAGAAGACTTAGAGGGTAGGGAGTGCAGGGTGAGGGAGTTAGGTTTTGAAAAAAGGGAGAATCTAGACAGGAGATGGCAGGGAGGGCATTTGGGCTGAGTCACTACGCGGGCAAATGCCCAGATGTGGGAATAAGTAGGGCTGTGCGGAGGACAGGGAGGAGCCTTGACATCCTGACTCCTTGGAACAAGAAGCCTATAAAGGTGAGCTCCACCCAGCCTGGCAGGAGGGACAGGCTGGAATCAGGGAGAAGGGAAGGGGTGCGGTGGGGGGATGGGGGCTGGCAGCTTTGCAAGAGTCAGAAGTGTTACTCTGCTGGAAAGGGCAAGACTCCCATTGCTGAGCCACTGCGGGCCAGGCCCAGCACCAGGGACCCCATACACAGTCATCTCATGGACCCCTCCATGCAGGGCAGCAAGGCAGGGAGCAGACCCAGGTCAGTCAGTCCTAGACACGGAGCCCGGCTCCACCACTAGCTCAGTCTGGGACCTTGGGCAAGAGACTTCACTCCTCTGAGCCTAGGTCACCTCACCTATAAAACAGAGATAGTCTTCCCTCCCTCTCAGGGGGGTGATGGAGATTCAGGAAAATAACATAAAGACGGCACCCAATAAAACAACCCTGAGAGGGTCCAGAATTACAAGCAGTAATGGGAAGTCAGAGTGGGGAGTGGTCTGCGAAGCAGGAGTTTAGAAGTGGCCACCCAGGGCCTTCCTTGGTGGTCCGGTGGCAAGACTCCATGCTTCCACCGCAGGGGGCACAGGTTGAATCCCTGGTCGGGGAACTCAGATCCCACATGCCGCATGGTGCGGCCAGGAAAAAAACAAAAAAAAAGAAGTGGCCACCCAGAACAGATGGATAGAGGGAGACAGAGGCCGGCAAAGCCTAACTGATGACACTAACATACGAAAACCCAAATGCACGGGATTAGAAAAGGGAAAGGTCAGCCAGAGAGGTAAATTCTGACAGTGCCTGCGCCAGCCCTGTCTGGAAGAGAGGGGCCCAGTGAGGCCCAGCATGCTTGCCTGGCCCCCCCTGGGGCCAGCTCAGCAGGCTGTCAGCCTCTGATGCTCTTCAACATTGCAACCACTGGCTGGATCCCCGGGTTTGCCTTCCGGGGTCACTAAGCAGCCTTCAGACGCTGTGGCTTTCCATCTCGGTGGCCTGAAGGGGGAGGGTGTCCTTGCCCAGAAGAGGCAACATCCACTTGGCTTGCAGTTGTACCTCTCATTAAAAATGAATCGACCGGTTTATACATCAAGCTGTCCCACCAGGGTTCGCATGACTCAGCATCTCTGAGCCCAGTAAATTGGATTTGTTCTTTTTCTCCATCCCCACTTCCGTCCAGGTCCAAGCCACTCTCAGCTCCTGCCTGCATGGCTGCCCTACCTCTTCCATGGCCTCCCTGTAGCCACTCGGGCCCTCTTAGGGTTTATTCTCCACAGAGCAGCCACAAGGATTTCTTCAAACCTCCATTGGATGCCCTCTTTAAAACCTCCAATGACCTCCCATCAAAATAAAACAGAAATTCTTTATCAAAGCTCCGAGTCCCTGCACACAGCCCCTGCTTCAGCTCCCATTACTTCCCCACCCCTATTGCCACCATCACTGTGATGACGGTGTCACACTGGCTTTCTGTCTGCACCTCAGCCACGCCAGGCTTGCCCCTGTCTTGGGGTTGCCCTTAATGGTCCCTCTGCAGGGACAGCGGACTTGTCCCCTGTCTCTTGACATCTCTCACCTTTCAGATCTCAATCTATGTGCTCCTTGACCACTCTGTCTAAAGTGGGTCCCTCCTTCTATTTTTTTTGGTTATAGCTGGTTTTTCAGTTTTGCTTTATTTTGTTTTTGCCATTTTAACCACTTTTAAGTGTAACAATTCAGGGGCATTAATTACATTCACAATGTTGTACAACAACCACTACCACCTATTTCCAAAATTTTTCATCGCCCCTCAAACAGAAACTCTGTTCCCATGAAGCAAGCATGCCGGGTTTGGTTTTTTCATAAGTTCACAAACGGAACTTATACTGATTGACTGACTTGCTTATTTGTTTCTATTCCTCCTCTAGAATATAAACTCCACAAAGACAAAAATTTATCTGTCTCAGGAATTCCCTGGCGGTCTGGTTAGGACTCTGCGCTTCCACTGCAGGAGGCCTGAGTTTGATCTCTGGTCAGGGAACTAAGGTCCCACAAGCTGTGCAGCGTGGCCCAAAAAAAAAAAAAAAAAAATTTATCTGTCTCATTTGCCATTTTCCCCAGGGCTTAGCGCAGTTCTTAATAAATAACAACAATAAAGCTAACATTTATAGAGTTTGCTATTTACCAGGCACTGATCTAAGCATGTTACATCAATTAACTCATTTAATCTTCATAATAACCTATAATAGGTACTCTTAATATCTCCATTTTACAAAAGAAGAAACTAAAGCACTGAGAAGTGAAGTAACTTGCCCAAGATCACGCAGCCAGTAAATAGTGTCAGAATTCAAACCCAGGGAGTCTGGAGTCAGAGGGATGGGTAGATGGATAAATGGAAAAACACATGGGTGATGGGTGGATGGGACACCAATGAGACAAGTCTAGAGACCTGGGCTGCATTCACCTCGGGAGCCTTTCTGGCTACCAGCCAGCCAGCCTGTCCTGACAACTTATCAGATCTTACGCAGCTGACTTTTCCATCCAAACTCCTGATTATTTTCCTCCTGATTTTACTGATGAGGACACAGAGACCCAAAGAGGTCTACCGATTTGCCCAAGGTCATAAGGTGTGCCAAGTCTCTCTGGCTTCAAAGTCCGTCCCACTACATGACATTTCAGCAGCCTCAGGGGGTTCGTGCTGAATAATTTCTCCCAGGGGTGAAGCTGGCTAAGGAAAAACTTCCCAAGATTGAAAGGCAAATACACTTGGAAGAGCTGAATTCAAAATCGGGACCACTGTTTCTTGTTTCAGTTCTGCCACTTCCTATCTGATGGGCCTTGGGTGAGTCACTTCCCCTTTCTGAGCATCAGTTTCCCCATTTGTCAAATAAGGACGGGAGCTCCTGTCCTCCCACTTCAGAGCAGGGCTGTGTAGAGCAAGGATGTTTCAGAGAACAAAAGGACTTTGAAACACAAAAGTTACAGTCACGCTAAAGACAAGGGAGAGTATATCACAGATGTTTACGACATGTGTACCGGAAGTGTGCCTTTGCATGCATACACATAGCAATGAAACAGCATGGGGGCACACACAGCCACGAGTGCCCATGGTCATGAACAATCACTCCCTAGCCAGGAAGGTTCTGTTCTAAAGCTGAGACACTGACGACTTCTACCCAGGTGTTTGTGGGAATGCTGAACCAGGTAGGAACTAATGGTAGGAAGGAGTGGAGAGAGAAAGAAATGGACAGGGTGTGGAAAACACCAAAACAAAGAGAATGCTAGGCAGAAAGTGAGATTCTTCTGTTCTGAATGATGTTTTCAATGATCAGAGTTACCAGGATAATCCTTCTTTCTTTGGGGGAAACCAGGGAGTACATCTTCCCTGTCCCCCTACAACCATCTCCTGGGCTGTTGGTCCTCATCTGCACCCCTAGAACCATGCCCTGCTCAAAGAAGCGGGAGGATGAGCCATCGGACTACCCTTTGAACTCCCTTGCCTGCTAACCTCTGGTTGCCTTTGGCCAATGGGAGTCACTGGCAGGAGGTCAGAGGGTGGAAGCAGAGAGGGACAGGGGTATCTTCCCAACTGCCCTTCCTGTGGTTCTGGTGGTGGCTGAACCCCCCCCTCTGTGACAGCTCCTTGCACAGGCCCAGCCATCGCTGAATTCTGGTAACACTATTCCCTCCCTCTGTTCATTCAGGCCAAAGGGAGGTAATAGCTTCTGTCACTGTGAGTTTGCGGGTACCCCTTGCGGGTACCCCTTAACCCTGCTCGCAGCTTTATTAACTTCTCCAAGTTGAAGCATCTGAGCGGAATTCTGTTTTCTGCCAGAATCTGACTGATACACCACCTGACCCTAAATAGATATACGAATTAGAGAGGGAGGGGAGGAGAAACTGG
Source organism: Leucopleurus acutus (assembly GCF_964270905.1). Taxonomy (NCBI): domain Eukaryota; kingdom Metazoa; phylum Chordata; class Mammalia; order Artiodactyla; family Delphinidae; genus Leucopleurus; species Leucopleurus acutus. The sequence goes on along the minus strand of NC_139158.1, from coordinate 64,774,826 downwards.
GAAGAGGCAGTCTAGTCTAGTGGTTAAGGATAAAATAGGAGGCTGGAGACCTTGAACACTCCCTTAACCTCCCTGTGACTCAGTGTCTTCATCCGTAAAACCATGATGATAATCTCACCCACTTCACAGGTTTACTATGAAAACAGAATCGGACCATGCCTGTAAAGCACTTACATGCCAAAACCCACAGTTAGTGCTCAAGAAATATTAGAAATTCTCATCTTGAGTTCTGAGTCTAAAGGCTCAAATGTTAACAATACCATTCCCTTAGAGCAGGAATTTTGGGGGCTTTTTAAAGGGGGTTCTCTGTGTTACACAATTTTTCTACTATGAGCATGTATTACTTAGGAGTCAGAAAAGAAAAAGAAAAGAATTAAAAGAAAAAACGCCGTGAGAGAGAGAGCCCACTCTCCTTCCCCTCTGGGGATGATGGTAATTGCCACCGGGATCTCCCCAGTATGGAACATTCACTTCCTTGAGTGACAATCTCCCGGTGGACATGAATGAAATGACCGCCTGTGAGGAGGGAGGAGGGGGACTGTGCCGCCCTACCAGCCGGTCCCCTAATGGAGTCAGAGGGGTGGAAACAGGAGCTGGGCCTGCAGTCATTCCCACTGATGCTCAGGTCCGCACACGGCAGTGGGGAGACGGCAATTTGTCAGAGGCCTGCGGTACCCATGGGCACGGCATTAAATAAAACCAAGCAACGTGAAGAGGCTGCCACCCGTCAGCACTGGCTTCTTGCCCAAAGGTTTCACGTGCCACCGCGGAGCCACAGACTGACGTGCAGTTGTAGGCCGGGGACCACATGACATGCCCAGAACTGCAGAGTAACAGCATCAGAAAGGGGAAATGCCTCCCGCTTGGACCACACTGACGACTGCAAAGGCAGACAGAGACCTCCCTCTGGTGGGACATCCTCTGAGAGCCGGACAATGAGCTTCCAGGCTTCGTCTCCTGTGAGCTCCACAAGGGTCACCCGAGATAGGTAGGTTTATTCCCCAGGCAGGCTCAGCTGGCCAAGGTCACACAACTACTCAGTTTGAGTAGAGCCAGGATGTGGACCCAGGTCTGCTGACTCACAGCCCCGTGCCCTTCCCCCTCGATCCTGCTACATCCCACCACCTCCGACTTGCTGTCAACCACGTAACCAAAGCTACCGTTGCTCTGGATGTAGAAATAATAACAGCAGTATCAACCTCTCCCACATGCAGGGTGCTTTACAATCTAAAAGATCCGTTTATTATCATCATTCGCTTGGACCTCACCAATCAGCAGTTGGTGAGAGGGAGCACGGAGCTGAAGTTACAAACATGGGCTTTGGAGCAGTGTCCTTGCCTCCTCGGGTTCCGGGCTCTGCTGAGAAGGGAGGCGAGGACGGGAAAGAAGACGGGAGAAGCAGCAGACCTTCCTTGGCAACGCTTCGTGATCTCGCAGTTTCTGAATCTCTCTCACTTGATTTTGTTTAAACACTAGGAAATTTCATTGTCAGCGTTATTCCGAATAGAATAAAATTGGAAACAACTTTACATGTCCATCAACCCCCTGTTGATGGCCAAATGAACTAGGATTTATCCATTGAAAAATGAATTACAGAGGCTTCCCTGGTGGCGCAATGGTTAGGAATCCGCCTGTCAATGCAGGGGACAGGGGTTCAAGCCCTGGTCCGGGAGGATCTCACATGACGCGGAGCAACTAAGCCTGTACACCACAACTACTGAGCCTGCGCTCTAGAGCCCGCAAGCCACAACAACTGAGCCCACAAGCCACAACTACTGAGCTCACGTGCCACAAATACGGAAGCCCTCAGGCCTAGAGCCCGAGCTCCGCAACAAGAGAAGCCACTGCAATGAGAAGCCCACACACTGCAAAGAAGAGTGGCCCCTGCTTGCCGCAGCTTGGGAGAGCCTGCATGCAGCAACGAAGACCCAACACAGCCAAAAATACATTAATTAATTAATTAATTTTAAAAAAAAGAAAAATGAATTACAAAAGTATTACATATCTATTGTGAACATTTTTGAGATGGATTTCATATACATTGACAGGGAAAGATGTCAGCCTATAGAATGAAAAAATGTACATTGTAAAACAATAATGCAAGTTATGGTCCCATTCTGGTTTGTATGTTTATGTAGGCATAGAAGAAAATTCCGGAAGGACCCGCATCACACTGTTATCATTGGCTACTTCTGGAGAAAAGGATTTTGGTTGGGGAGCCACGGAGAGAATATGCTTCTGAATTATTAGGATTCTTCACATAAATCTTTTGTAATTAAAATGAAAGAAAAAGGGGGCTTCCCTGGTCGCGCAGTGGTTGAGAATCCTCCTGCCAATGAAGGGGACATGGGTTCGAGCCCTGGTCTGGGAAGATCCCACATGCCGTGGAGCAACTAAGCCCGTGCGCCACGACTACTAAGCCTGCACTCTAGAGCCCACGAGCCACAACTACTGAAGCCCGTGCGCCTAGAGACCGTGCTCCACAAGAGAAGCCATCGTAATGAGAAGCCCGCGCACCGCAATGAACAGTAGCCCCTGCTTGCCGCAACTAGAGAACACAACTAGAGAAAGCCCACGCACAGCAACAAAGACCCGACGCAGCCAAAAATAAATAAATTTATAAAAGTGGAAATGTGGCCTTAAATTCTGGTTTAAAAAAGAAAGAAAAAGTAAATATAATATTTAAAAAAAAAAAGGTTTGTTTGGATCAGTCATTTACTTCCCACAGTACCTGCTGTAATGCCATTTCTGCCTGTTCTCTTCCAATCTGTATCTATGGTCAGACCTAATTTTATACCACTTTAATCTGAGTGCTCATAGTTTTATGGGTTTCTTTCTATTTAACATTCGTTGTATCAGAGGGACTTCCCTGGCGGTCCAGTGGTTAAGACTCCATTCCACTGCAGGGGGCACAGGTTCGATCCCTGGTCGGGGAACTAAGATCCCGCATGCTACATGGCGTGGCCAAAACAAACAAACAAAAAACAAAAAACTTTAATTGTATCAGAAATATTTCCACATTATTATATCATCATTATTACACAGCTAACATTCGTGGGTGCTTCACTGTATGCTAGAATGTGCTAGAATTCCCATGCTAAGAATTTTACATGCCTAAACCTAAAATCACTTAGTCTTCACGACAAGCTTAAAAGCAGGTACTTGGACAATCCATATTACAGATGGGGAAACTGAGGCTTAAGAAGATGAACTGATTTGCCAAGACCTCACAGTCAGTAAGGACAGAAACTAGACTTAAACCCTGGTCTGTCCACAGTCCTCGCTGCGAACCTCTCCATCCTACTCCCCTCCCAGGTACTGAGTGGTGAGTGAGAAGAATGCAGCAAGTTAGGGATGAGGAGACCCAGGTCCTGGGTCTTCCTACTTGCATGACCTTGGACAAGTCACTTCCCCTCTGCTTTGTCCACTCAATCAATCCTTTCACCAGACAAGCATTTGCAAATCACTTAGCCACACGCTGAAGACAGAACAATGAAGAAAACATGAACGCTGCCCTCAAAGGATGAGAGCCTAGCCTGAATCTCTTCATGCACGGGAAGGCTCTAACCCCCGTCCCACCTCTGTCACAGGGACATGAAATGAAATGAAGAAAGGATGCAAAGGAGCTTCACAAGTGCACAACTCCATAAGTATTTCTGTGACTGTTCACGGCTGCATATTATTTTATCCACTGGATGTTCCCAAATGTTCTCAATCATCTTCCTATTGTCGGGCACTTAGTCCCAATTTGCTACTATTATGGGAGAAGTCTGATGGGGATTCATCCAAAGGAAATTATGCAGAAAGAAAAAAAAAAAACCAGATGCACAAAGACGCTGCACAACCTTTGGAATGACTGAAGGGAGACCAGTCCTTCATCTTAAACTCATGAGGCTGCAAACCAAATGCATGACCCCCACCCCAACCTGCTCCTCCCCCAACCACTCCAGGGGACATCTCAGTGCGGTTTCCACCTTCCTTCCTCGCCAGCCCTCGAGGTCCACAGTGCAGATGTTTTTTTTTGCGAGGGGGGTGTTACGCAGGCATCTCACTGCTGTGGCCTCTCCCGTTGTGGAGCACAGGCTCCGGATGCGCAGGCTCAGCGGCCATGGCTCACGGGCCCAGCCGCTCCGTGGCATGTGGGATCCTCCCGGACCAGGGCACGAACCCCTGTCCCCTGCATCGGCAGGCGGACTCTCAACCACTGCGCCACCAGAGAAGCCCCACAGTGCAGATGTTTCTCCTGCAAGGCCGAGCCCACCCATTACTTACGGTCCTTACAGTCGCCAAAAGGACCTTCCCAGACATGGTTCTGTCATGCCCCAAACGCGCGCCCCAATGCAGACCAAACACCCGCAAAGGTTCCGGCAGCCTCCAGGCTCCTTGTCAAGTGGAAACACCTGTGTCTGACATTTGAGAGAGACTAAAGGGGGAGGGAACTGATGTTAGCTGTGCCCCTGTGGTGTGCCAGCACTGCTCTAGGTCCCTTACATAACAACCCTAATGTGGTCTCAATCAGATAGGTGTGTTTGTCCACATTTGACAGATGAGGAAGCCGAGGCTCAGATCAGCTAAGTGATAGCCCGAGGGCACGTGGCTAGTACACAGTGGAGCTGGGACTAGAACTCAGGTCCGGCAGATTCCAGAGCTTTGACAAAGACCCAAACACAAGCTGACTCTGAGTCACCTCCCAGCACCCCCCAGCTCCCTGCACCATCTCCTGCATGCACACCAGACTGCCCATTCTTCAAAGACACCCCTATTTCCCTCCCCTCTGATCCAGGGGAGTGGGTGCCCTTACCCCCACAGCTATCAAAATTCCACTTGGCCTTTGGTGCCCAGCACAAAGGCCCCAATCTCCTTGAAGCCTCCCCTGATCACCAGAATAGGAATCCACGCTGAGATAGGCCATAGCACCTCCTTTACCTCCCCTGTGTCATGTCCGTGTCTCTCTAGGCTAGACTGGGAGATCCTTGAGGAGAGGATGCTTCCCCAGAGGCCATATACGACCTGCAGGAGGTACTCAGGGAATATTTTTCAAATTGAACAAAACTGAGTATGACCTCTGAGAAGAAACTGTGGGCAGCTCGCATTGCCATCAGGAATGTGGCTCTGACTCACACTGCCTAGATTTGAATCCTGGCTCCCCAACGACCGACCCGAGCTGTGTGACCTTGAGCAACTGTCTTTTCTTGGCTAAGCCTCAGTTCCCTCAATCTGTAAAATGGGAGGAAGAAGAATTCCTACCTCAAAGGGTTTTGTGAAGATTGTATGAGTTAAGCCCTTAAAGCAGGTGCCTGGCATGTAGTAAGTGCTCGATAAATGTTGGCTGCGACTATTCTTACCCACAAGCCTCCCGCCCACAAAGGAAGCAGTGCCAGCGTGCTCCCACCCCCACCGGCCCACCCACACTCCGTCCCCTCCCCTCAGGGCCTCCTCCTCACAGTCCCAGCTGGTGCCCCTGCATTCCCTCCCTTGCATTTTCTGGTCACTGGGTTCCTATCAAATGTGGCAGGGGTGAGTGTCAGGGCCAACCAGCCTCAGAGCCAACCAGTCTTCCCTCGTAGCCAATGGGAGCAGGGAGTCCAGAGCATTCCCCACTTCCGGGGGATCCTGGCCAGGAAGCAGAAAGCCACAGCCAACCCCTCTCTCAGGCTCCCAGCCAGTACCTCTCTGCCCCTACCCCTCAGGACCACAGGAGCACTCGGGCCACAGAGCCACCCTTGCCTCGCAAGATCCAACATGTAGACCTCTCCACCTGGACCAGCCCTGGCACATCAGGTGTCTGGCTCTGCTGGACACCGGCCTGGTATTCCCAGACGCTGCCCCAGGTACAATGCCATGGTAGAGAGAGGGGTTCTGGACTCAACCACACACTTTCCAGCTGTGTAACCTCAGGCAGGTAACTTGATCTCTCTGAGCCTTAGTTACTCATCTGTAAAAAGAAGATAATAATAGCACCTACTTGTCAGGGTTGCTGTGTGATAATGCAAAGCACTTACTGTCCCAGTGCATGGCATACAGTAAGTGCTCAATAAATGTCCTCACTCTGATTGTGTAATCATTGGTATTACTCCAGATAAAGATTATTATCCTTTTTTTTTTTTTTTTGGCGGTACGTGGGCCTCTCACTGTTGTGGCCTCTCCCGTTGTGGAGCACAGGCTCCGGACGCGCAGTCTCAGCGGCCATGGCTCACGGGCGAAGCCACTCCGCGGCATGTGGGATCTTCCCGGACCGGGGCACGAACCCGTGTCCCCCGCATCGGCAGGCGGACTCTCAACCACTGCGCCACCAGGGAAGCCCCTATTATCCTTTTTTTATAAATGGGGACACAGAAGTGCAAGAGGCTCACAAGGACACCCATGCTGGAGCAAACACAGAGGCACCTCCTACCTCAGCCGGCCTAGTCAGGAGACCCTCTCTACTGCCCCCGCATGCTCAGACCCAGAACTTGCCTGGGCACCAGCATCCTCTTGGCTCTGCATCCTCCCAAGAGGGACCAGGGCTACCAGCCACCTATGCCTCAGCTGGCCCATTATCTGTGAGGCAGCCTGACCTTTCTTTCCTTCTCACCTTTTGGGGGCAAGGGCTGGGAGACCAACGGAAGGCGCCTCCTAAGAGGCAGACTCAGGCTCCAGGCTGTAATGCCCAGCCCATCAGAGTCCTGCGTATGGAACAGCCGCAGCAGCAGAGAAGCAGGCATTTGGGCTGCAAAAACCCCAAACCAGTTAGAAGAGCTGGGTACGTTAGTGCTGGCTCTCTCACCCAGTTGCCTGTGACCTTGGACAAGTCATTCTTCCTCTCTAGGCCTCATTCAACGTTTCAATATTTACTGAGTGAGGACTACAGGACCAAGTATTCCACTCATGCCGGTTCTGGGAAGCAGTCCTCCATGAAGCTCACAGACCTGGGCCCAGGGAATGGCCATGTGGCCCAGGAAGGGTTTAATAGGAATCATGCCCCCTGCACTGATCTCCTTCTCCAGGGTTGCCTTGAGGGGCCCCTCAAGGAACCATGCTCTGCACACACACAAATCTGGTACATGGGATCAGCAGGCAGGCATGACCTCAGACTGGCCAGCAGAAGCCAGCTTCATCTCTGCACGGAGCTGGCAGAGCCTCCCTGGGCCACAGTGGCTCAGAGAGGAGGCTGGCACAGGCCGCCACTGCCGCAGGCTCCATATGGAGGAATGGGTGGGCAGGCGGGCACACAGTCGCCTCTCTTCTCCACACCCTTGTCCGGGACAGGCAGCACCGCGATTCTTCCAGGAGCTTCTGAGGGCATCATTCGCGTCCCTAGCTCTCAACCTGGCCCAGCTGCTACTGAATCTGGAAGACTCCTAATGCTGGGAGGTGGCGGAGAGATAGAGCAGCTGAACCCCACAGGGCCTCAGAGAGGTCCTAAACCCAGCCCTCTTACACTCCCACCTCTGGGTGCAGAGGAGGCAGGAACACACGGCAGTGTCTCTCCCTCACCAATGCATTCTCAGAGCTCTGGGGGGGGAGGGGGTGGGGGTGGGAGCTGGGAAGCAAGGACCACGGCCAGTGCCGCAAAGGAGACCAGTATCCTCAGAACTCTTTCCTCATCCTTGTCCAGCCTCCTACGGTCCCCAGGGACCACCCCCAGCCATAGCCCTGCCAGACAGTGGCCTTAGGATCTGGTAAGTACCCTGATGGCTGTAGTCACTAGCCACCACAACCATGCCTGACCCCAAGATCCCAGCCTCTTGGGGCCTTGGATGTCCCCAAGTGTGAAGGTGCCAGACACAACTGGGACCCACAAGTCCTCTCCCTCTAACGGGTAGGGGAAGCCTCTGGTCAGGACAACACCAGGCCAGAACCTCAGTGGTCCTAGGGCTAAGTTCTATCCCCCCAGCTTTGGGAGACTCGGAAGGGAGGTGGGATGGGAAGTGAGCCCCGAGTGGGGAAAGGACTGTAACCAGAGGGTGAGGGTGAGGGCAAGAGCTCCCCAGCACCCCAATCTTCAGCCAAGAGACTGTCCTGCTGCATCGGAAGCCTGGACGGAGACATCCGGAGCGCTCTCGGCCTCCACGGCGGCGGCAGGAGTGGTCTCGGAGAACGGAGCGGGCCAGCCCAGCACCCAGCGCAATCGTTCATCCCTAGAGCAAGCGTCAGCCCCCTCGCCTGCCCACCTCTCTCTCCAGGCCTCGGGGAGGCTGCAGACCTGGGAGGTAGGGAGGAACAGCAAGGACCTCCCCCGCACTGGTCGGAGGGCCAAGAGCCTGCAAACTCAGTTCCTGCCGGTCGGTCCCGACCTCCCCCAGGGCTGGAGGCTGGGCCTCCGGGTACCGAGCCCCTAGCCCCCCGTGCCACCTGATCCCCCGCACGTGCCTACCTGGGTCTGGGGGTCCCCATCTCGGTCAGGCTGGGAGGGGGGCGCCCCTTCGGCTCCTGCGGGCCGGCAGGCCGCGGGGCGGGGCGGGCGCGCCGGGCCGCGTTGGGCTCTGCGGAGCAGCCTGGTCCGCGACACCCCCGCCCGCTGATGGATGCCGACTGCAGCAGCGGCGGCGGCGGCGGCGGCGGCTCGGCGTGCGCCGGGGGCTGGGCACCGTGCCTATAGCCCCGGGCCTGGCGCCCGTCGCGCGGCCAGTCCCCGCCCCCGCCCGGCCTCTGCGCCCAGCCCTGGGGCAGCCGCCGCGCGCCTGCCTGCTCCCTCGCGGCGGCCCTGCCCCTGCCTCCGCCTCCTCCCTGCCGGTCTCCCTCTCCCTTCTCTCTCAGGCTCCCAGGCCACCTCCTCCCGGGCGCTGCCACAGCGGCAGTTACCGGTCCACCGCGGGACTGTGCCTCGGCAGCCAAGCCCAGCGCCTCCGCTAACCCCACCCTGGCCTTGGACAGCCCCTGTCCCCGCTCAGGCCAACCCCTGTTGGGGGCTCGGCGGGGGAGGAGGGGGCGGAGGGGAGAGGAAGAGGAGAGGATCCCTGACTCAGAAGGGGTGACTCAGCCTCAGCCCACCGGGCCCAGCCGAATACCCTCACCTCCCCTGTAGCTCACAGCGCGGGTCAGAACTTCCCTGGGACTCAGCGCTCCTCCCCCACCGTGGAGGAGGTCATGCAAATGTCTCCTGGGATAACGTGTGTGTATGTGTGCATTTGTTCATATGTGCTTCGGTGACAATGGCCATAAGTGTAACAGTGGGGAGTGGGCCCGTGTGCAGATGTTTCTGTAGGTGCATCCAGGCTCCAGGAAGGTGGGGTTGGGGGGTGGCCAGCTGGCCTGTGGCACTGAGGTCCTGGCTCAAAACCAAGTGAAGCCCCGCTCCTCCCCTCCAGCAGCGCTGTCTCAGAAAGCCCTCCAGACCAACTTAGGAGATCCACAGTGAGGACCTCCAACGGCCTGGGTTCTAGTCCAGCTCTGTCATGGGTCAACCAGTACCTTTGGGCACACTGCTCTCCTGCTCTGGGCCTCACTTTGCCAACAGTGAAAAAAGGGGTGGATGTACCTATCTCTAGGGTTCCCAGTTTGTAGGGAAGTCCTGAGAGATGGTTGTGTAACCCACAACATGATCCCCAAAGATTTCTGCCCATGGGTCCGCATTTGCAGGCCACATGACCCCTACTCCCTAGCCAGCACCGCCACCATCCCAGGCATACGCATCTATTCTTTCATTCTTCAAATCATTCCTGAGGACCTACTATGTGCCAGCCACTGTTCTAGGCACTGCAGAATCCACCACACTGGAAATTACAGAGGCCCAAAGCTGGGACGCCACCACCCCCTCCCCACAGCAGGCTGCATTTCCTTCGGTGTCAGCCTCACCAGTATCCATCTGAACTCCCACACTCCAGCAACAGGCAGCGCCCCCCTCCATTCCTCTCTCCCAAGGTGGATGCTCCGTCACAGTGACCTTCCACCCCAGGTCCTAGTACCAACACTAGGGCCTCCACAGAACGAGGCTATGCCCTCTCCCCAGCCCCCTCAGAGAACCCAAGATAGCAACCATGTCCCTTCTCCCCACCCCCAAATCAAGCCTTCTCTTCTCCAAGTTAAATGTCACGCACTCCTTCACCAAATGTTCCCAAGACACAGTTTCTGGCGCCTTCACCCTCTCTGCTGCCCACTAGGCTCAGGGGTGGTCAGAGAGCAGAGAGCCGAAGGAAACCAGATTCTCCCAGTCCTAGAGAACATGCCCTCCCTCCAGACAGGAGACAGGAAGATGGACAAACCAGCACAGGGCCAATTCCCAGAAGGACCAGAGTCCTGCTGGGCGGACTTCCCTGTAGATGTTCTCCTTTGCCTTTGGACTTTTCGCTCCCCAGCTTCCAAAATTCAGTTCTTCCCAGGAACTCCCCAGGCCCTCAGGAGTAAGGCCTTGGGCAAGTCACTTTGCCACTCTGGGGTGCTCTGCTTGAATTCAATTCATCACACATTTATTCAAATGAATGAGTGAAAGGACCAGTAAAACTTAGGAGTTACACCAGATGGACTTATTGTTTCATACACACATCTGCTAAGAGATTTCTGACTGCCTGCTTCAAGTATTTTTATTCCAAATTGATTCTTAGCCTCCTCTGCTTGCCGCCTTTCCCGACCCTGGGTTCCTGTGGGCAGGACAGAGCTGCCCAGCCAGAGCCCTCCATTCCTCCTAGTTCAACTCTCCTTCCCTCAACCCTCCTCCCCTTCCTTTCTTTCCCCAGGCAGGAGCCTTCCCCTCCCTCCCCTGGGGCAGGACCACTTTCCCACCCTCCTCAGCTAGATGGAGCCTCTCACTTTCCCAGAAGAATCCAGGCAACACTCCAAAAACCAAGGCAGAACATTCTTCTGGTTTTATACCCGAAGGGCCCAATTCCTTTCAGGTCAGTGGGACCACACAGAAAACTGGGCTTCTTCTACTGTTATCATTATTTCTCTTTCGATTATTATTATTGGCTAACATTTCTATTAGCACTTTCTAGTTTGCAAAGTACTTTCATGTTCCATTCTCACATCTTGTCACCGCCCCCCCCCCCCATTTTATAAACAGGCGGTCTGAGGTCCAGAGCGGTGAGTGACTTGTCCAAGGTCACACTTGCACAGTAACACTGACTCTCTGGACCAGACATCTTCCACTTCACCCCACAATAACCTTTTCCAGAGAAATCTGATTGTGGTGGGGAAGGGGGGTGGGGGAACTCTCTGAAGAACACACGGCCCCCTGTAGGCATCAGTTGAAATCACTTCCCCAGTTACTTGGCTGCCTTCATTCCCAGGGCACGGAAACTGAGGCACAGGACCAACCCAGAACCACATCTTGTGAAAGCCCCCATGGAGAAATGCTAGGGCCCCAGGTGCAGGATGGGAGCCTCCACCCCACCCCCTGTAAAGAGGGGCTCTTCTGAATTCGGCTTCCAGCCCTGGCTCTGCCACTTCTTCCTGTGTTACTTGGGTAGATGATTTGACCTCTCTGAGCTTCAGTTTTCTCACCTATAAAGTGGGAGAGATTCTTCCTGCCCTGCTTCTGTCGCTGAGTTGCTGGGATGGGTTAGCAGATGCTGGCAGAAGAGAAAGGACAGGACTCCTCATCCCCTCTCGGGTCTGCCTGGGAAGCAGGAGAAAGTCTTTCTTCTTAAATTTTAACTGGAGGGTACTTGATGGTGCAAAAGTGCTAGGATACAGGAAAGCCAGGAATAGGATGGAAGTGATGCTGTCCCTTGGCTAGGAAGGCAAGACACATGGTGTCCGCTACAGTCCCCCAAGGCCACTGGTGGGGCAGAGACCAAACAAAATACTCCAGCAGGCCCCTCCCACCCCTCCCCTTTTATCTTTCAGATGAGGAAACCAAGGCCCAGAGCAAAGCAGCACCTCGCCAAGGTCACCCCAGGTAGTCAGTGGTCTCACGACTCCCGGACACCAGGGGCCCCTTGATTCCTGGGTCGGCAGGGCGGGGTGGCAAGCACTCGTAGTGCAAGGATTTACTCTTTCATTCAGCAATCAGTGATGCGCACGCTGAGCCTGGGGAAGGCAAGAGGAATTGGGTAGCCTCTGTCCTTGAATTCGCCGTCAGTCCAGCGACGGAGAAAGGCACACAGACCCGCACATCAGAGGGTACTGTAAGATGAATCACCACCACTTTCTGAGTACTAGCTCTGTGCCTGGCCCCAGTCACACATTTGTTTAATCCTTAGACCAATTCTTTGGCATCGAAATTATTAACTCCTTTCACAGCTGGAGTCACTGAGGCTCGGGGTTAACGACTTCCCAAAGTTCACCCAGCTAGTAAATGGCAGGGCCAGGGTGTGACTGCCAGATCTGTCTGATGCCAAGCACTGAGCTTCAACCCTTATGCTTTTCTCCCTGCCTCTAAGGCTCTGCTGACCCGTCAGAGAGCCACTACTCACGTATGGCTTCTGGGCCCTTGAAATGTGGCTCGTGCACGTTGAGATGTGCTGTAAGTGTAAAATTCACACTAGATTTTAAAGATTTTTTTTAATTTATTTTTTTAGGCTGCGCTGCGCAGCATCATGCGGGATCCTAGTTCCCTGACCAGGTATTGAACCCGTGCCCCCTGCAGTGGAAGCTCGGAGTCTTAACCACTGGACACCAGGGAAGTCCCTAGATTTTGAAGATTTAATAAAAGAAATGTACTATATCTCCTTAATAACTTTTGTTTTGCAATGATAATATTTTGGATGTATTAGGTTTAATAAAATATATCATTAGAATAATTTCATCTGTTTCTTTTGGCTTTTTTTTTTTCACGTGGCTACCAGAAAATTGAAAATCACATATGTGGCTCGCATGTGTGGCTCACATATTTCTTTTGGTCAGCACAGGTTTAGATTCTCTGAGGTCCTAGCCCAGCCCATGGGGCTCAGAAAAGGGTTCCTGCAGGAGGGGACACCTAAACCGAACTGGGTTAAAGGCAAGGTCATGGGGAGGAAGGTATGCCAGGGCAAGAGAGCTGCAGGGCCTCTGGCTCTGGCCCCAGAGGGCGGCCAGGCCCGGGTGGGCTGTGCTGCAGCCCCAGGAGCTGAGAGCTGGGCCAGCTCGGGGAGGGAAGTTACCAAAGCCAAATTTTCCAGATCGGCGTGATCTACAGGCCTGGGAGGTTCTGCCTGACAAGGCCGCTCTCACTGATCTTTGGCGCTCTCTGGAAGGCCCTGCAGGGCAGCTGTGTCCAGGTGTAGGTGGAGGGATGGGCAGCAATGCCCACCTGACGGGGACCTCCCGGCTCCAGCTGCCCCTACCGCCTCTCCTTCAGTCTCCTCCAAGAAGTCTCCCAAAGCACCACAGTCCCCAGGGACCTCGCCGTCCCCTCAAACCTTCCAGCCCAGACCGTGGGAACTACACACTCCTGCCTTCGGTCATGCTCTGGCCTGGAATGATGACGAGGCTGCACAGAGAGTCACACAGCACGAAGCACTTTTCCATCCTTCGTGTGGTGAAGAGCCTGGGGGCAATGGTTACCTCCGGGGAGGGGATCGGGGCAGGGACAGGGGAGTTACATTAATAGTACAGGAGCTGTGTGACCTTGGGCAGGGCCTAAACCTCTCTGAGCCCCAGTTCCCACCTCTGTACAATAGGGGTAATATCCGCACCACCTCTTCAAGCTCCCATGACATGAGAGAATACCCAGGAAGGGCTTAGCAGGCCCCTGCGGTACCCTCAGTCCCCCCAAAGCCTCCAAAGGTCACCTCTCCTCCAGGAAGTTCACCCTCCATGCCTCTGCCACCCAGTCTGTCCCTCCTCTAGCCTGCTGGGCCCACCACACATCTCTTGTCTCTACTTCTGAATTTGGAGTTCAGCTGTGATGAGGCTCTCTGACCTCTCCAACAAGACTGTAGTTTGTCAAAGATGGGAACCTTGCCTGTCCCTTCCTTTCCATCGCTCCTCCCCTTCTCCCTCTCCCAGCACTTCCCCCACAGCCAGGCCCCTGCACAGGGCTGCGCATCCCAGAGGCTCTCACAGCCCACTCTAGTGGCTTGAACACTTGGCCACTATCTTTGGCCAAAAACAATGTGGGTCGGATGACTGTGCATATTCTAAGGAGCTGGTCCCGCTCTGCTCCCTCGTGGGAAGAGCCTTCAGTGGCCACAATTCTCTGATGAAGCAACTCCAATCTCTCTGCCTGACTCTGCAGTCCTTCACAGCCTGGTCTCACCTGCCTCTTCAGCCTCATCCTCAGGGTCCCTGCGGGGAAGCTCAGTCAGACTCAATGGTTCTGGGCCCCCAGGGCACGGCGGTGCTGGCACTGCCCCTCTGCTTTTGCAGAGCTTCTTTTCTCTCCCTGGGCGACCCTCTTTCCCTTCCCACGGTCATTCTTTCAGCCATCCTCCAGGAAATCCTTCCTGATCCCCTCCCCTTTACAATAAGCCCTCCCAGCTAGAAGGAACCTCTTGGCCTCCCCCCTCCCCGCTACACTCTGCCCTCCAGCCCTGGGATGTGTGAATTGCTCCCCCCAGTGCGCAGCTCAAAATACGTGCCTGGTGTAGGTCCCTGGGGACACATCTGCACTCTCAGAGCCAGAGGCCAGGGAGCAAGCCGGAGTCAGGAGCTACATTTCTTAATGGATCTCCATGCTCCTGCTGCCCCGGGTAAATCAGCCCTCCCCTAAGACGTCTGGGAGCCATACTCCTGGGGCCTGAACATAAAAGATCTGGCCACGTTCCCACTGGATTCAGACATCCACCCAGCCTCCCATCGGGTGCCTGAAGTGTCAGCTGAGGTTTGCATCATCACAGCATCACAGATCCCTTGCAGTCAGAAGAGACCTTGGAGAGGATCACACTGAGGCTGAGAGCAATGGGAGGCAACAGGAGAAAGGCTATGTGTGTTTGTCTGTGGTCCCCTGCGCCAGAAGATGCTGCAGCGACACCATCAATCAACATCACCATCGCAGAGAGCCCTTGGGACCCCTCTACGTGCTGGCACTGTGTCTAGCAATATGCGTACATTTTCAGTTTTTAATTCCTTACTTCTCTGTAAGGCAGAGATTATATATTCCACCTTGATTTTACAGGGGAGGAAATGAAGCTCACAGCAGATAAGCCATTAGTCCGAAGTCACACTGCTAGTAGGTGGGGGAACCAGGATTCAATTCTAGGTTTGCCTGATTCCACGGCTTGTTTGTCCACCATTAATCCTGCATACATTTGATTTAACACAAATTTACTCTAAAGATGCTGGCCATGTTTTAGTTCCTGTCTGGGAAGTAGTTACATAAATATGTGTAAACTTATGATCTGTGTACTTTTCTGCGTTTATATTATAACTTCAATAAGGTTTATTGTTTTAATGTTTTTGTCCCAGAGATGAATCTATGCTAGAGATTTTTGGGGTGTGAAATACTCTTAGTCTGAAGCTAGAAACCTGGGTTTTGTTTTTTTTTCTTTTCAACCATCTTTCCATTTCAAAAGGGACTGTCCTAAAGAACTCATAAACCCCCAAGCCAGACCAGCAAAATTTCACCTGCTGTCTGTCCGCTGCTCAGACTACAAACATTTTCTTGTACTTACATTCCCAGCCCAGGTGCCACCTAGCCAATATTCAACTTCCAGGAGCTGGCACTGCCCTGCAGTTTTTGCAATCCTCTCCTCAACCACCCATCTGCCCCAGACAGCTAGACCAGCCGCTGCATCACTGTTAATCCCCAGCTTCATGAAATGGCCAGGCAGCCACGTCTGGATGTTCCCATTTCCTCGCACCAGGCCAGGCCGGGCAGAGAGAAGCCGTCTGTGTATGTAAACCCAGGCTTCTGCTTGGGCGGCTCTTGCCGGACTCTCCTGGCCAACTGGGCCCTCTGTGGCTTTTATCTTCCTGCCCAAAATAACCATTAGCTTCAGTGGTCCTCTGGGCACAAATCAGACTCTCGTGAGAGCCTGTGGCAGCTTGAAGACAGGAAGGGCACGTTATCCATCTCTGTTTCCCCAAGGCACCAGGGCAAAGGTTTGTGGGATTTATTGAGCGCCTCTCTGTGCCTGGAGGGACCTGTGTTGGGGGCATGGGCTCACTAGAAAACACGGTCACATTCTCCGGAAGCTGAAAGTTTAAGGAAAGAGAGGAAACAACAAATCAGCCAACCGCAATAGAAGGCTAAAATACTAAAGGTTGTCAGAAAGGGAAAAAATGTTTTGGGAGTTCAGAGGGGAAAGAAATGAGAGAAGAGCAGCTGTCAAAGAAAGCTTCAAGGCAGACGTAGCATTTAGGCTGAGCATTAAAGGCAGGCCAGAAGGACAGTCCAGATGGAGGAGATAGCATAAAACGAGGCACAGGGTTGGGAAGTACAGGGGAGACTCAGGAAACTGGCCTTTTTTTTTTTGGCTGCACCTCGTGGCTTGCGGGATCTTAGTTCCCCAACCAGGGATTGAACCCAGGCCCTGGCAGCGGAAGCGACAAGTCCTAACCACTGGACTGCCAGGGAATTCCCAGGAAACTGGCCTTGAATGACCCAGAACCAAGGATGCCAAAGGTTGAGGCTGGGGCTGGAATGGCATATAGCGCCAATGGGAGCCTCAAATGGCACACCAGGGGTTTCCTGCACTGTCCAGCAAGTAGCCACACGTGACTATTTACATTTAAATTAGTTAAAGTGGGATAAAATGTAAAAGTCATAGCCACGTGTGGTTGATGGTTACCATATTGGACAGTGCAGATGTAGAACATCTCCATCACCAAAGACAGTTCCACTGGGCAGCGCCGGTACACACAGCAGAGAAACCAGAAGACTTTGAGCAGAAGTACGACATGATCGGAGCTGGGCTTTAGGAAGATTAATTTGTCCCCGGTAAAGGGTAGGTACCTGGGGGTAAGAGAGGCCTGGACCCAGGGCAGGCCTTGCAATAATCCAGGTGAGATCAATAACCACGTCTATTCCCTGGGTTCCTCTCTTCCTATCAGTGAGCAGGAAAGCAGAGAGCCATGGTTCTCAAAGTGTGGTCCCTGGAACAGCAGCATCACCCAGGAACTTCTCGGTATGCAAATCCTTGGGCCCTATCCCAGATCTACTAAGTCAGAAACTGGGGGTTCAGAGCAGCAGCCTGTGCTTTTATCAGCCCTCTCCTGATTCTGATGCATGCTCCCGGCATAGAGGCTAGGAGCCCACTCTGGTTCCAGACTCTACACCTCTACACCCTGGAGTCAGAAGACCTGCCTCCATGTCTTGCATGTCTTGGCTCAGCTGTTTACTAGCTGTGCTTAATTCCTTTGTGCCTCAGTCTTATAAGGATTAAAGGAGTTAATACATGTATTTGTCTGAGAAGAGTGCCTGGCCTATAGGAAGTGCTCAATGAATGTTAGTTTTTTTTTGTTTGTTTGTTTGTTTTTGCGGTACGCAGGCCTCTCACTGCTGTGGCCTCTCCCATTGCGGAGCACAGGCTGCGTACGTGCAGGCTCAGTGGCCATGGCTCACAGGCCCAGCCGCTCCGCGGCATGTGGGATCTTCCCGGACCGGGGCACGAACCCGCACCCCCTGCACCGGCAGGCGGACTCTCAACCACTGCGCCACCAGGGAAGCCCAATGTTAATTACTTTTAATCCTCATGGGCCACTTCATCTATACTCCTATGGTACAAAGTTGAATTCCTCCCACAGACAATGGACCAGCATCTGTCTCTACCTGCCTGTCCATCATACAATATTCCTAGGCCCACTCCCCATCCCACCATTTACTTTTCTCCAGGTCCAGAGTGCCAGTTCTTCTCCCGGAAGGCAGGGGCACTTCCTGTGTCAAGGGAGCATTTCCACCAGGGGAGAATGTCAAGGCAAAAGGGGCAGATTTAATGTCCTGAGCCAAGAAGTCCCGGTAGGAAGCAGGTCAGGAGATGCCCCAGGAGTCTTCCCCTACAAGACCACCTGCGAATAGGATGTCTGGAGGTGAGCACCCAGCTGCCCACTGCTACTGAAAGCCTCAAGCCTTTTCATTCGGATCCATGCCAGCCAAAAGGGCATAGGAAATGCTGCCTGGGGTTCTGTCTACTGCAGGTAGCTCAATCCTGACTCGGGGAACTAGCCAGGGAGGACAGCGTCAATAAACCTGGTTTCTTATCTCGGCTGTGAGATCTCGGGCAGTCATTTTCCTCTTTGGATTCAATTTTCTTGCCTCTAATGTGAGTGTGTTGGACTAGTGTGTTCTTAACCTTTTATGGGTCATGGTCTCCTTTGAAAATGCAATAAAAACTGCAGAGCTTCTCCCAGAAAAATGCACATGGGCACACATCCAGACACACACACACACACACACACACACACACACGCACACAGGCACACGTGCATGCACACACACACACCTTATTATGATTTCAAGCATCAAGAAACCTCATGAAACCCATGCATAGTTCACCCCTTGGGTCCGTGGACACTTGGTTAAGAAACCTTGGCTAGATGGTCACTAGTCATCATGATAAGAAGTCAGCTATATTTGTATCTAATTTAAAGGAACCCTATGTTAAAATTTTCACCAAAAAGATGAGATGTGAAATGGGCTCTCATAAGATTCAGTTGTTGATCGGCTAAATGCTATGCATCCCTCCAAGAGCCTACCTCCACCCTTGTCATTTGGCCTTGGCAGTCTCTCCACACTGTCCCCCCCGACTCAGCAGAGAGTGAGCACATGGTCCTGAAAGACACCCCTGCCCCACCAGCTGTCTCTGGCACTTCCCAAAGAGTAGACAGATTGTCCCCGGCCACGAGAAGGTAGAAGAGGAGGAGTCTGGCCTCTTGTTACCCCACCCCAAATCCTTGGCTCAGGTGCCAATCACTAAAGACGCTCCAAGATGCCACCTCCAGCCCCCCCAAAACACACACACACAGCGCCACGCCCATGCCCTCCCTCGCACAGCCACAGCCAAGGGACTGCACTTCCAGACACTTGGTGGTGTGGCCACTTGGAACAGGTGAGGGTTATTTTTAAAGGCTGAGTGACAGGACGGGTGAGAGCCGTTCCACTCTGTCAGAGCTCCCGCTGCCACCACCAGCTCCGATGAATCACTACCCACTACGCGAATGTCCACGTCTGTCAGCATGGCCAGAGAGGCTGCCTTGGCTTCTGGAACGAATGCCTTGGATTGGTGACCATGCTGATCACACCAGCATGAGCCCAGGATCACACCAGGGGCAAGACGCCCAGCCTGAGCTAGTGCAGCCGACCCAGACCGACAGCCTCTCCCAGCCCAGCCCAGCCCAGCCAGTGCCACCAGGCCACCAGGGGCCTCTCTCTGCACAAGTCCTTTTAGAGTGGCTGTTGATACCTCTTCCCCTGCCCAGTCTATCTGTAAGCCACCCACTCCCACACCACTGCAATCTGGTTATGAATGGGCACCCAGTCAACCAGGCAGACTTGGATAGTGTCAATGCAGCCATCAACTGGTTTCATCTTTCTGGAGTAAAGGGGCCCTTGGCAGTGAGAGTGCAGAGTCCTAACCACTGGACCGCCAGGGAAGTCCCCTCTGGAGGGCACTTTGGAAAAGTGCATGATAAGCCTTAAAAATGTGCATACCTTTTCATCCAGAAATACCTCTTCTATGAATTTATCTGTGAGACCAATGGATATACTCAAAGATGTAGCCATAAGAACATTTGTCTGTTGTATACAGGGGTCTTGTATACCAGAGTGAAGTGGAAATTTGGAATTAATATAAATGTCCAAAAATAGTGGGTATTTTATATAAATAGTGATAACACATATCCTGAAATACTATACAGCTGTTAAAATATAGTGTCACGGATCTATATGATTCTATGTAATAACGTTCATAACATAATGCAGAGTTTTTAAAAGCATATGGGACATGTGACCCAATTTCTATAAAGTATGTGCATGCATACATAGAAAAAAGAAAACTTGGAAGGAAATATTCAAAACATAATGTTCCCAGGGATTGTTTTATGATAGCGGAATTTCTTCTGTGCTTGTTTGGGTTTGGTTTTATTTCATTGTTTATTTTCTGCTGTGTGTATGTGTGTGGACATATATTATTTATATAAGAGAGGCAACAAGAAAGGCCCATAACCCTCAGCTCACTCACAGGTTCTGGCCTGAACCATCCTAGCCCTTCCTGGAATCTCAGCAGAGCCCCCCCACCCCCCGCCACTTCAGCCACCACTCTTATCAAGTCTCCCTCTGGCTTTGAAATTTGCTGCCTTCCTCAAGTTGCCCCCTGGGATTTCACTAACTGGGGGCCCCATCAGCCATTGCCCAGAGTCCCCTGACACAGGCCTCCACAGTGGAAGTCCCCTCCTCCGAGGCCCCCCGTTCATGAATCTCATGCAGACAGGGAGAGTCCAATCCCGGAGAGAGTGTGTCTCATTTTACAGTAAGAGAAATAATAATTATTATAATAAAGATAAGCGTGGTAGTGAACCTTCACATTTACACTTTGTCTTCCTTTTTATAGAGCACTTTATTATACACATTTCACTGAACCCTCCCAAAGGTTTGTGAGGCAGGCATTATTATACCCATTGTACAGATGAGGCCCAGCAAGTATAGCTGCACAACATTTGCCAAAGGTCACAGAGCGAGTCAGGGTTCAAATGCAGGTCTGAGATTGACACAAAAGGAGTTAAATGGAAGAACTGAACAGGTTACCCTGAGCCCACTTCTTAGGAGCCGAATTCTACAGAGCCCCTCCGCCCAGCTGAGCTCACAGTTGCTATACCACCACCCCCTGCCCAGAACCCCACAAAAGCCCTTCTGGGGCCACATGCCCTGCATCGCCACACCAGTCCATCATTCCCTTCCAGCTCTGGCAACGGGTCCTTGCTGCCTCCTCGGGTCTCCTAGCAACGAGACATCCTGTGGCGCCTCTCTCTCCACCTCTGGGCTCTCCAGCTTGGGCCTGTCTCACTGAGGGAGGGGGCAGCCAGCAGGCTCCTCACAGGGGTTGTGGCACCCATGTGTGGTATGGGCAGGGAGAGGAGGAGATGGCATCAGCCTGCATGGCCCCCACTCTGGGCCTGCTCCCAGCTCCACACTTGGGGCACTGGCTCTGGCTATACTTCCCTTTTCTTGAGCTCCTGACTATCTGCCGACTGGGACAAAAAAAGAAGCTGAATCCTAGGGTTTGAATTCTGGTCAATTCCGATTTACTTTTGCATTTCTGAAATACATGGAATCTTCCCATCTGAATATTAATATTAAAAATAGTAGTAATAAGTACTAGTCACAAAAGAGTTACTTTATTCAGTGCTCAAAACCACCCCTGAGAAGCAGGAGCTAGCATCCCCATTTTACAGATGAGGAACCTGAGATGAAATCTGCCTAAAGACACTCAGCTAAGGAATGAACGAGATTTGAACAAGTGTGTCTAACACCAAAACGTATGCTCTGACCACCGTACCACGCTGCATCTCTTAGAAATCATCTGGTCCCACCCTCTTACCACACAGATAGGGAAACTGAGACCCAGAGAGGGGAAAGGATTTGTAATCATCCAGCATTTACTTATTTACTGAGCAACTACTGTGTGTGATGCATGGAGCTAGAAATGTGAATAATAAACTATTTCAATTCCACACTGTTGGATAGATGGGCAGTGACTATTTACTGAAAATTGTCAAAGCTGAGCAATGGGTTCATGGAAGTTCATTATAATATTCTCTCTAGTACTCTTCTGCATGTTTGAAATTTTCCATAATAAAAAAGTTTTTTTTTTAACATCTTTATTGGGGTATAATTGCTTTACAATGGTGTGTTAGTTTCTGCTTTATAACAAAGTGAATCAGTTATACATATACATATGTTCCCATATGTCTTCCCTCCTGCGTCTCCCTCCTTCTCACCCTCCTTATCCCACCCCTCCAGGCTGTCACAAAGCACCGAGCCAATATCCCTGTGCCATGAGGCTGCTTGCCACTAGCTATCTACCTTACGTTTGTTAGTGTGTATATGTCCATGACTCTCTCTCGCCCTGTCACAGCTCACCCTTCCCCCTCCCCATATCCTCAAGTCCATTCTCCAGTAGGTCTGCGTCTTTATTCCTGTCTTACCCCTAGGTTCTTCATGACAATTTTTTTTTCTTAAATTCCATATATATGTGTTAGCATACGGTATTTGTCTTTTTCTTTCTGACTTACTTCACTCTGTTTGACAGACTCTAGGTCTATCCACCTCATTACAAATAGCTCAATTTCGTTTCTTTTTATGGCTGAGTAATATTCCATTGTATATATGTGCCACATCTTCTTTATCCATTCATCCGATGATGGGCACTTAGGTTGTTTCCATCTCCGGGCTATTGTAAATAGAGCTGCAATGAACATTTTGGGACATGACTCTTTTTGAATTTTGGTTTTCTCAGGGAATAAAAAAGTTTTAAAAGGACTATAGAAATTGATTATAGATTGACTAAAGAAATTGGTTGATTAATACGTAAATTTTAAGTCTAGCTGGACTAGATAATCAGTAAATCACCCAAACTTGGGGATATTTTGCTCTGTTTGGTTTTTTTTAACCAGGCTGTCCCATTTTATAAATTTACTTATTTATTTATTTTTGGCTGCATTGGGCCTTCGTTGCTGCGGGCAGGCTTTCTCTAGTTGTAGTGAGCGGGGGCTACTCTTTCTTGCAGTGCGCGGGCTTCTCATTGCAGTGGCTTCTCTTGTTGCGGAGCACAGGCTCTAGGCACGTGGGCTTCAGTAGCTGTGGCACGCGGGCTCAGTAGTTGTGTCACGGGCTCTAGAGCGCAGGCTCAGTAGTTGTGGCGAACGGGCTTAGTTGCTCCGTGGCATGTGGGATCTTCCCGGACCAGGGCTCGAACCCGTGTGCCCTGCATTGGCAGGCGGATTCTTAGCCACTGCACCACCAGGGAAGTCTGCGCTGATTGTTTTGAAGTTCCGGAAAAGGCAAGTGTGCTGGAACCCACATCATAGCCTCTCTTTCTCCATCCTTCTGTAAAATTCTCTGCCTCTGTGTTGTTGCTAGGAAACCAGTGAGCCAGGAGAATCCCACTCTGACTGGCTGGGCCTTCTCTCTTCCCACACTGCCCCTTTGGGGGATACAGTGCCCCTGCCCCCAGGGGAAATGACCCTACCGGGCAGGTTTTCTGTGGATCCGCAACCACATGACGCAGAAGGAGATCCCATAGGCCACTGGGAGAGAGGCAGCTATAAATCCAGAGAACCATGATTAGAAAGCAAGTTACAGGTCTCTCTCTGCAGGTTTCCAAGTCACAAAAACTTCTTAATAATCAGAGGGGCTTTACTCAAGTTGCTCAAAGTTTCCAGAGAGGGTGAACACAGTCTCGAGAGAGAATAAACACACACAAAGCAGGAGAATGACAATGTGAGCACGAACGAGAGAGAGAAACTACACAGCAGAGGCAGAAAACGTGATGGACAGGTGGAGAACAAGAGGCCACTGGGAGGCAGTACAGCACGATGGTCAAGGACTGGCGGCAGGTCAGAGCTCCAAGCCCTGCTCCAGTGCTTCCCAGCTGGGAGACTGAGCAAATAACTTCACCTCTCTGAGCCTTTATTGCAAATTGCAGCCTCCGCTGCAAATTGCGGATAATTCTATCACTGGATTGTATTCACGATACAGAGTGAATGTAGGCACTGAATGAGGCAAGACATGTCAAGTGCTTAACCCAGTTCCTGGCACATAGTAAGCACACAATAAACAGTGGCTTTCAAAATAAGTGCTGGGCTTCCCTGGTGGCGCAGTTGTTGAGAGTCCGCCTGCCGATGCAGGGGACACGGGTTCGTGCCCCGGTCTGGGAAGATCCCACATGCCATGGAGCGGCTGGGCCCGTGAGCCATGGCCGCTGAGCCTGCACGTCCGGAGCCTGTGCTCCGCAACGGGAGAGGCCACAACAGTGAGAGGCCTGCGTACCGCAAAAAAAAAAAAAAAAAAAAAAAAAAGTGCTAACCGTCTAATCCAGCAATTCCACTTCCAGGTAAATTTACCCAAAAGAATCGAAAGCAGGGTCTCGAAGAGATGTTCGTACCTCCATGTTCATAGTATTATTCACAATAGCCAAGAGGTGGAAGCAACACAAGTGTCCGACAACAGATGAATGGATAAACAAAACGCAGTATATACATACAACGGAATATTCAACCTTAAGAAAAGAAAAGGACGTTCTGACACATGCTACAACATGGATGAACCTTGAGGACATTATGTTAAGTGAAATGAACCAATCACAAAGGACAAACACTGTATGATTCTACTTATGTGGTATATGTAGAGTAGTCAAAATCGTAGATACAGAAAGTAGAATGGTGGTTACAAGGAGCTGAGAGGAGAGAAGAGTAGAAAGTTATTGTTTGATGGGTATAGAGCTTCAGTTTTACAGGACAAAAGTTCTGGTGAGAGATGTGATGACAGCTGCAAAACAACGTGAACGTACCCAACGCTGCTGAACTCTACTCTTAAAAACGGTTAAGATGGTAAATTTTAAGTTATGAGCATTTTACCACAATAAAAAATGTTTAACAAAAAGTGCCAGTCTGAAAACCAAGGAAGAGAGTAAAAGACTAAGAGACCAAGCTAGAGAAAGAACTGAAAAAGTGAGAGTATAGTAATACAGAAATGGGGTGACCCAAAGAGGAAACACACACTTTGCATGCACACCCTTGTAAAGCCATCGAGCATAAAGGGAGGAATTTTCAGTAGAGACTTGCACCTCCAGGATGCTCAGGGTCTGCTCTCTATCCTCAATTCTGTCCCCACCGCGTGGTGCTTCTCGTCATCACTGGAGCACAAGCCTGTGGGAAATTTATCCTCATTCCTCCACCACTGCCCAGGATCCTCAGAGAAACAGGAAGGATCAAAGCCCAGAGGAAGTGAAGGAAGAAAGAACGTGTAGAGATGGCAACTTCCAGGCAGCAGAGCAGCATGTGCAAAGGCCTTGAGCTATGTGCTACATGTGGGGAGCACTCCAGGGTGGCAGGACCCTCTGGTATAATAGAGGAAAGTGGGAAGGAGAGAGTGGGGCAAATGGTAAAAGGCCTTTAGGGACCACCGACCACATGCTGGGCATTGTCCTACATCATCATCTCAGTAACCTTTAATCTGAACAGGCAGGTATTAATGTTTTATGGAGAAAGAAATGCAAATTCAGACAGATAAAGTAACTTACCCAAGGAAACACAGATGGTAAACATAGATGGTAAACAGAGAGTAGGGATTTAAAAACCAGCTGACT
Organism: Leucopleurus acutus; assembly: GCF_964270905.1. Taxonomy (NCBI): domain Eukaryota; kingdom Metazoa; phylum Chordata; class Mammalia; order Artiodactyla; family Delphinidae; genus Leucopleurus; species Leucopleurus acutus. The sequence continues at coordinate 64,749,744 of NC_139158.1, read as the reverse complement.
CCTAACCTCATGCTTATTCCTTCAGCCCATGGGATACCAAGACATAAGACCAAGACCAGGATTCTACAGTCGGAATCCCAAATCCCACTCTATCCTTCACTAGCTGTGTGATGTGGAGAAAATTACTCAACCTTCTCAGCGTCTGTTTCCTTAACTGTTAAGTGGGAATGACCAAGCACCTGTGTCATATGGTTTTAAGAGAATCAAACATAATAACGCAAGAAAAGTGCTTTGCATGCGGTCATCCTAAGAAACACAAAGTAGCTTTTATTATTCATTATGCTTAGGCCTCTAGGCACCCGCCAGAGAAACCACACACAGACTTGCAGCCCTTGTCTGTCCCTGGCTGAGGCTAGTGCAGTCTTTGGAGCAAAGGCAGAGGCCAGACCCAGACCCCAGAGAGAGCGAAGAGCCCAAGCTGGGCAGGAACCATGCAGGAGCATCAGGAAATGACCTCCTCCACTGTGTTCTTGACTCCGTGGTCCACCTCAGTGGCTCTGCAGATGCTCTGTGGGATGAAACCTGAGCAGTCTCCGTTCTCACGGGACTGGACATAATAGAAACTACCAGGGCTGCCAACTCACCTACCCACTGGCCTACACCATGGGCTGACCCCCACCCCACGGCAACTTCCGGAACCAGGTGACCTACGGTTGCAGAGCCTCAACACCAGGAAGGCCTTTGGAGACCATCTAATTCCATCCCTTGTCATACAGATGGGAACACTGAAGCCTGGAGATAAGTGGGAACCTGCTTAAGGTCATAATGTGAGCCAGCGGCAAAGCTGGAACACAACCCTGAGGTACCTGTCTCCCTGTTCTACTGGAGTTTCCTATTTTGCCTTCCCTATTTTTTTGTTGTGTCAACTTTGTTTAAATATTAAAATTTCAAGAGGTTTAGTCACCCCGATAAGCCTAACACTGGGGTGTTCGCTTCATGGGAAAGGCAAGAACTTTGGGGACAGATATACCTGGGTGCAAAGCCCCGCTCCACCACTTCCCAGCTGAATGGGAGGGCAGCAGCTAAGAGCAGAGCTTACAGTCCTAGCTCTGCCACTTCCTGGTGGGTAAGTCCCTATACAATCATTGCTTCCATTTCCTCTTCTGTAAAGCCTCCCTCATACAGTCATTTGAATATAGAATGAGAAAAATATTAAGAAAGGACCTGGGGCTTCCCTGGTGGCGCAGTGGTTGAGAGTCCGCCTGCCGATGCAGGGGACACGGGTTCGTGCCCTGGTCCGGGAAGATCCCACATGCCGCGGAGCAGCTGGGCCCGTGAGCCATGGCCGCGGAGCCTGTGCATCCGGAGCCTGTGCTCTGCAACGGGAGAGGCCACAACAGTGAGAGGCCCGTGTACCGCAAAAAAAAAAAAAAGAAAGGATCTGGTACAGTGCTTGTTCAATAAATGATGTCTCTTGTTAGTACTGCGATCTTTAATGCTATGATTGGATCATGTTGCCAGCAGATAGCAAGAAGGTACCTCCGTCTCAAAGCTCTTGCTCTCTCAGCTCCCCTCATGGAATCATGGAATGTTAAAGCTGGCAAGGGCCCCATTTTACAGGTAAATCGAGACCCAGACGGAAATGACTAGCTCAAGGTCATGGAGCAAGTTAATGAGAACGTTGAATGAGAGCCCAGATCTCCTGACTCCTACGGACTTAATTCCATAATCACGAGCTCTTACTCTCCAGGCAGCTGTGTTTGTGCGTGGATTTGGGGGAAAGGGAGGATGGTCTTTTAGACCCCAAATACCAAAGTATAGCTGGCTTCAGCCAGAGTGGAACTAGAGCAGCAACCCTGGCATCATGGAAGGCCCAGGGCAGAAGCAAGGCGGGGTTCCGTGCTGGCAGACCAGGCCAGCTTGGCCAGCGAAAGTGGCACTATAGGCACAGCTCGGAGTCCTCTCACCAGTTACAGAATAAAGTAATTACGGGATTAGGGATAAAATTAGTCACTTGTGTAATTATTTTGCTTAGAACAAGAACAGAAAGGGCTTTTTTAAAGAGTTGTTCCTTGGCCCCTCCCAAGAGTATTGCTGCAGAGACGCAGATGAGATGACCAACCACACACACAAACACATATACACATGGCAGTGATGGCGCTTTTTGGACGGGGCTGCTGGGCTTCCTGTGCCTCACAGCAGGCCCACACCTATCAGTGAAGGCCAGGGGCTACATCCTCTGATGCTTACATTGTGGAACACCTTTGTCACATTGCAGCAGGGTACACTGCCTCCCCTCAGGGGCCTCCACCACAGAGAACCTGGTGATACGGTCTCTTAGGCCCCTCCCCAACTGCACCATAATTAGATCTGGGTTCCCCTGACCTTTCCTCCATCGTGGAGGTTGGTGGTACAATTCCAGCAGTACCTGGGGGTCCACTAATCCAGAGATGCCTCCAGAATTGGCCACTGTGGTAGGCAGAATAATGGCCCCCGCAATGATGACCACATCTTAATCCCTAGAATCTGTGACTATATTACCTCACGTAGCAGAAGGGACTTTGTACATGTGATTAGGTTAATAATTTGGGGATGGGTAGATTATCCTGGATTATCCAAGTGGGTCCAATGCAACCACAGGGTCCTTATAAGTAAAAGAGGGAAGCGATGGAGTGAGTGTCAGAGAAGGAGGTGTGACAATGGAAGCAGAGGTTGGAATGATGCCATTACTAGGAGGGGGCCACAAGCCAAGGAATGTGGGTGGCCTCTAGAAGCTGGAAAGGGCAAGGTACGGATTCACCCCTGGAGCCTCTACAAAGAACACAACCCTGTCGACACCTTGATTTTAGCCCCATAAGGTCCACTTTCAGGCTTCTGACCTCCAGAACTATAAGGTAATAAATTCAGGTTGTTTTAAGCCACTACTTCCCTGGCAATTTGTTACAACAGCAATAGAAAATTAATACAGCCTTGGGACTTCCCTGGCGGTCCAATGGGCAAGACTTTGCCTTCCAATGCAGGGCATGTGGGTTGGACCCCTGGTCGGGGAGCTAAGATCCCACACGCCTTGTGGCCAAAAAACCAAAACATAAAACAGAAGCAATATTGTAACAAATTCAATAAAGACTGTAAAAATGGTCCACATCAAAAAAAAAAAACCTTAAAAAAAAAAAAAGAAAATTAATATAGCCTTGGAGCCCACTTTTCCCTCCAGGATTGAAACCCTCCATGAAATTTTCTCCTCAAGGGCCAGCCAGGGAGATTCCTAGGGCCAGAACATACCCTGAGTCATCTCTAGGGAATAGGCCAGAGAGACACCTTTGGTGGAAACAGCACTCCAGAAAAACGGATGGTTCTGGGAGGAAAGGGAGACACTACCTTACAGCTTCGCTCGGACTCAGCCCCTCGACCACATTCTCCAACAAAGGGACACATCCCCGTAAGGCAGACCATCTGCAGGGGTAGGGTGGCTTCAGGGAAAGAGACTTCCCGGAAAGCAGAAGCCTGAGTGCTGGCCTCAGCTCAGTCTGAGTCACTAAGTAGCTTCCTCTCTCTGAGCCACTGTCACCATGGCTCAGCATCTATCAAGTGCCAGGCTGTGTGCTTCCACACTTTACACGGATTGAAAAGGCCCCACGATGACCTTGCGAGGCGGTCACTCCCATCATGTCCATTTTACAGCCGAGGAAACAGAGTCAAGCAGGTCAAGCGGGGAGCATGGTCTGAACCTAGGCAGCCTCACTCCACAGCCCTATTCTGACCCCATCGTAGAGTGAATGAGGGGCTGGACACCAGGAACAGGTTCTGCAGACCTGAAAGGAATCCAAAGCGATTCCTGTTCCATCACCCCGAACGCTGGGGCTGTAAAGTGGCACAGCAGTTGGGCAAGATTTACTGAGCGCCTGAAAGGCACCCACAGCCTTTGACCCAGAATTCCCCTTCTGGGTCCCCACCCTCAGAGACATCATCTGAAATGAAGAAAAAACACTTTTAGGCAATGTTCACTGCCATGTTATTTACAAGAGAATAAACTGGAAACAACCTGACTATCCATCAACAGGAAAAGGGGTGAATGGATCACGTATTTAACGGAATCCTCTGTAATGACACCGAAGGCGGTTTCGCATCCACCGTTAAGTGAAAACCACAGGACAGCCCTGAAGATGAACTGGGGAGGACAATGACTGTGTAAAAAAAGAGCTGGAAGGAAACCAAACTCTCAGCAATACTCAGGAGTCATTTTTTTCCTCTTCCTGTTTTCCAAAATCTCTGTACTGTTATTACTTTGCTCATTTTTTTTAAAAAAGGGATTATTAAAAAACAAAAAACTGCAGTGGAGCCCTGAGGACGCCACACACTGAGCGGTCAAGGAGAGGAGGGGGAACAGGCAAATTCGAGCCGGCCAGGGAGGTAGTGGGGAAGCTGGAAAGAAGGGCGTGGTGTCACGGAGATGAGGGAAGAGAAGGAAGTGGGGATCCCCGGGAGGCACCTGGGAGGCGCTGGTGACCAGATGGATGCTCGTCCCTATGTCCCCAACAGCATTCACAAGGCAACCCAGGCACCAGGAAGAATCAGTCATCGACCTGCACACGTTCCCCACTGAGGAGTCTCAGAGTGGCCAGTGTCCCAGGAGCAGGACTTCCAGTGGAAACCAGGCACCCAGGAGAAGCAGCGATGCTCTGCCCCACGGCCATCCACTCCCAGCCCAGGCCCAGCAAAGCAGAGGAGGCTTCAGGTAGAAGAGCCCGGTCAGGAGTTTCTTTGTCTTCAGGACAAGGCACTCCTGGTCCACAACCACACACCAATTCTGCCACCTGTTTCCGTGGGGACCACATTCTACACAGGCACATACACGGGTGTACTTGCGCACACACACACACACACTCACTTCTTGGGCCTTTCCTCAGCCTCTTTGAGACCCATCCCGTAGATGCTGTGCCTCCTTGGTGTACGCAGACACCCAGCATGCCCAGAGTCACACCACCAGCCTGCTTTCTTTGCCTGAGAAGCCCCTTCCTCTGTCCACCCACCTCATCACAGAGCCCGGCAGACCTGAGCAGAGGAGGGAAGGGCCCCCAGCAGCACGCATATCCCACTTCACTGTCCCATCCCAGCCTCCCACCACACCCCGGGCAGGCGGCGGCCCAGCCCAGGCGGCAGCTCCCACAGCCCAGTGGTGGAGCGAGGCTGGGTCATAGAGCTAAACGCTAAACCAGCCTCTGAAGACCAATGACCTAAGAAGCCACCTCTGACCATCAATCTAGTGAGTCAACAAGAAGCGGGGCCGAGTCACCCATTACACCCTCGTTCCGAGAAAACTGACCTTCCTTACTGTAGCCCACAGTCCAGATGCAGGGGCCACTCTCCCAGTCAGCCTGTGGTAATGAGCATGGCTGGGCGAGACAAGGCCAGTACCAATTAGGCTGCCCCCTTTCCTGCCAGTGAGCTCAGACTTATTACTTTGCTCCATTTTCAGCTCATCTGAAAAATCCTTATCTGAGGTCCCTGGAGGATCTTGAAAGTGTTATTCAAACATTAGGTCTGACACGCGGCCTCCTCCACTCAGACATCAGCCGCCCAAGGCAACGCTTTGCTCCCTGCTTTTTGGCGCTGCCAGGAAAGACCAGCGGCTACAGCCTGCCACGTGGCACCACAGGCCCTGCCACCCCCAGCCCTCCTCAGTCTGGACTTTCCCTAGCTCCCTACCTTTTTGAGGGGAGAGACCAGGGAAGGGGACTCGGTGCCTCCTGTAGGGCAGGCATGTCATCACGTTCAACCTTTGCAAAACCCCAAGGGTGGCAAATCACTCCTGTGTCCCAGATGCAGAAACTGAAGCTGAGCAACCCGACCAACGTCACCCAGCCAGCATGAAGCTGAGTTAGGCCTGGAACCCAGGACTGCTGAGCCCCAGGGTTCTTCCAACCATCCCCACCTGCCCCAGCCCGCTCTGCCCTGCCTGATGCTCCGCCCCGCCCTGAGCAGAGATGGGCATCCATCGTTAGCTACTCCTTGGCATATTACCCCGAGCCTGGGTCCAAGTGAAAGGGATGAGACAAGAGGCGCTGCAGGATTTGGGGCTTCTGGGAGGGGCTTCAGAGAACAAAATTTTCCTAGGGGAAAAAAAAAAAAAAAAAACAATGCTAAGAGCTGGTTGCAACTCCCTATTCTGCCCTGTATCTTGCATGGGCACCTACAAAAAAGAACATGATCAGAGCTCAACAAGAGGCCAGGGAGGATGGGAAGTCAAAGAGGAGAAGGTATGAGCTGTGTGGTCAGGGAAGTTGGAGCTGGAAGGACCGGAGAGTTTCGCCCAATGCCTTTGTTTTTACATACAGTAGGGAAACTGAGGCCCAGGGAGGCGAAGGGAACCGCTCAAGGCCAAGAGTGAGTCTGTGGCTCTGCCAGGTCCTCTGACTCATAGGTTAGTTTTCCTAGACCTGGAAGAATGAAGGGCCTGGAGCGGATGCTGCCTGGGATAAATGAAAGAGTGAACGAACAAGGGGACCCATCGCTGCTAGACCTGAAGGAGCAGAGCACAAAAACCTATGCGGTGCTTCCATGGGGACCGCAGCCTCGCTCTAGTCTCTCACCTCCATGGAAGAGGTAGGCAGGAGGGAAGCCCCTCCATTCACCAAAGCTCAAGCTCTACCAGGAGCCAATCACAGCCCCAGAAGGAGGCAGAAGCTTTGGTTCCCCTGGCAACGCAGACAAAGGCCTCTGCTCAGCACCGCAATCAGCTGAAGTAGGATGCAGACTGTATTCCACCCCATTCAGACTGGGCTCTCTGCTCCTTTTCTCATAAGGAGGGAACCAACCCAATCCTCTGGTTTTAGCCTCCGACCTCCAGCCAGGCCTCTGGACCCATCTCAGAACAGGAGGAGGAGTAGGGATGGGCCTCTTAGTTGGGGACTTAGGACAAGGGCTGAGTCCTGCCCTGTCTGCGGGGGTCCTCTCTCACCAGGTGCGTGCCCCTGAGTTGGGCTGGGGCCCTGTGTGGATGTTCCTCAGCTCATTAGCCCCATACTCCTCTGAGAGGCCGTGCCAGTTGCAGAGCCACAGGAGAGCCTGGAGCTGGAAGGGTGGCGCCTGGTCCAGGCCCAGCTCCGGCATTCATTCACAACTGGACCTGAGCAAGTCTCATCCGCTTCCCCTTGGGGCCTCATTTCCTCCATCTGTAAAGTGTAAAATCTAAGACCTATGGTTCTTTGGAATGACAGCGCCCAGTCCACACTCACCAGAAAAATTACTGAGGGCAGGGCATAGGCAGGAGCTTACCTTACACCACTTTGGGGTTTTATTTTTTAGTTTTGTTTTGGCCACACCGCACGGCTTGCGAAATCTTAGTTCCCTGACCAGGGATTGAACCCGTGCCCCCTGCAGTGGAAGCGCAGAGTCCTAACCACTGGACCGCCAGGGAAGTCCCCCTTATACCACTTTTGAAAGTTTGCCTGGCCCCTGGTCCAGAGCCTTGGAATACCTAAATCATTCCACTCCCCGGAATTACCTCTTTGTACACACTTTGAGAAGAAGGAAGAAAATCACAAGAAAACTGATGGACGCTGAAAAACCACTTCCAGATAAAACCCCCAGCTTTGGCCACCTACAGGCCAAGCCAGCACCCCTTCCCTTGCCCAGTCCCTAGCCCAACAGGGACGAGGTGTGCGCAGCATCCCCACAGAAGGCTCTCTTGTCACTCAGGGAGGAGTCAATCATTCAGATTTTAGAAAGATTTTCCACACCGAGAGTCAAAACAAAAAAAAAAAGGTTTTTTAGGAAGCTTCTCAATTCCCAGAAAAGCCAAACTATTGACATCCAAACCCACATGCACTGGTCGTGCTTTCAGCTCTACGATCCCTCAGGCACCTAGCAAGAAACCCTAAAAAAAAAAGAGAAAAAAAAGATAGAAAAGGAAATTCCCTGGTGGTCCAGTGGTTAGGATTCTGTGTTTTCACTGCCGAAGGTGCAGGTTCAATCCCTGGTCGGGGAACTAAGATCCCACAAAAAAAAAAAGAAAAGAAAGAAAGAAAGCCTGCCACCATCCAGGACACGGCTGCTCTCCCCACCCAGCCCCGTACCCATCAGGCCCTGTGCTGCATCCTCTCACCCTTGTCACCCAACCTCTCATCTGTTCCCTCTTGTCCTTCCACATGCCTGAGTTTAGGCCCATCACTTCCCACCACTGCCGCTTGCCAACAGTGGTGAGGGCCACGCCAACAGCTTGCCCACTGGCCTCCAGGCCTCAGCCTTGCCCTTCCAACCCACCCTCCCGCCACCAGAAATCACATCACGCCATTCCCAATCTAACACCCTGCAGTGGCCCTCATCACCCTCCAGACAAGTTCCAGGTCCTGGCCCAGTACACATGCGCTGCGGGACCTGGGCCGGCCTGTGGTCCACTGTTCTTTTCGTGCCATCCCCAGCGTGCGCAGCAAACTCCCACCACTCCAAAGCACCCTCCTGTTTCATGCCTGTGCATTTTTTTGTCTGCACTTGTGGTTGCCTTTGCCTGGAATGCCCTTTCTGAAGCCCCCACTGTTGGATGGAGATAACAGCTCACCTTTAGCTCTCTGCTAAGCCCTGTGCAGGCACCATTTCATTTATCCTCTCCAAGACCCTATGAGGCAGGTACTTAACGCAGCCTGTTTACGGCTGAAGAAATGGGATCAGAGATGTGAATGAAGCTGGCAGAAGTCACGTGGTTGTTAAGGCGAGGAGCCAGAATAGCAGTCCAAGCGTCAGACTCTTAGGTGGCCCCAGCCCTCTGCGACCCCGGGAACAGTGCAGTGGCAGCATGGTATCAGAAAACACAGCTTGTTCCCAGCAGTGCTCTTTCTTTCTGGGCTTTGGGAACAGCCTCCGGAGAGGGCCCAGCCTGTTCCTCTGGGGTTGCCTCCAGCCCTACTTACCCCCAACCACACAGCACGACCTCTTCAAGTATAAAGAGTCTGAGCCCCCAGCTCAGAAGTAGAGCTCTACAGTTCCCGTACATGGCCCAGCTGTGACTCCCAGCAATGTCTTTCAGGAAGTCCAAACTCTTTGGCCTAGCATCAAGGAATCACCAGGATCTGGTACCAACTCATCTTTTCTTTTTTTTGGCCATGCTGAGTGGCACGTGGGATCTTAGTTCCCCGACCAGGGATCGAACCCGTGCCCCCTACATTGGAAGCACAGAGTCTTAACCACTGGACAGCCAGAGAAGGCCCCCAGCTCACCTTTTCAACCTTAATTTCCCACTGCATCCCCTGGCCCCATGCATGCGTGCTCTAGCCACAATAAACTGGTATTTACCATCCCAGCCATGTTGGTTGTCACGAAAAGCTGCCATTTACTGAGCACCTACTAAGAGCCATGCCCTGAGCCAGGCACTTAACTAGCATCTCATTTCCCTACAACTCATTCATTCATTCATCCAACAAATACTTATTGAATATCTACTAGGTGCCATGCAATGTGGAGCGAACGTGCTGTTAAAAATAACAGACAAATGGTTACAAATTGTGGTAAGCGTTGTGAGGAATCGAGGCGGAGGTAGAGAGCAGTGCGGTGGGGCCGGCAAGGAAGGTGTCTAACTAAGCTGAGTTGTAAAGGATAAGAAGGATCCTAGACTGCAAAGAGCCAGAGAAAGAGAATTCAAAGCAGAAAGAACAGCACATGTAAAGGTCCTGAGGTGGGGAAACATTTGTTAAATCAACGGAAGAAATAAATGACCAAAGAGGAGATACATGACTGGAGAGGGGGAAGCAGAGACAGGCTCATTCAGGGCCCTGTAGCCATGGTAAGGAGTTCAGAGTTTATTCTAGGAGCAGAGGAAATACACTGAGTGACATGGTCTGATGTGTATTTTACGAAGACCACTCTGCCTGTCACTTGGAAAGGAGACTTGAGAATATAGATATAGTATGTAATGTATGCAAAGTAACTGGCACTGTAAATGTTAATCCTCTTTTCCTTCTCTCTCTCTACTCCCTTCCCAGGCTGGAAATATCCTCTTTAACTCCTATTCCTTCTCCTGACCTATACATTGTCATAATTTGAATTTTCTGAGGATATAATGGTCTGTATAGATGTGCACCAGCGAGAGGATGCAATGTACCCAGTGTCACAGAGCAGGGCTGCAGCAGTGGTGGACTTTTCCTGCCTTCTCTCTTCCCCCTGAACTGGACCCCCAGTTGATGTAAAAGTCAGGAGGAAGAGGAGGCAGCAAGTGCTAAGGCCTTCCCCCTCGGTTCTCCCCCAACCTCTTCATGGAGAAGCTCTGAAAGCCTGGTTCCCAGGCAATTATGGGCTCAGGATGGCGGGGTGGTGGGTGCCCTGGAGTAAGCCCCCAGTCTAGGTACACTCTCTCCCTCTGCTTGAGCCAGATAAGGGCAGGCCAGACTACAGATGGAGACGGGCTACTTGCTAGGATGCTGGCTGATCCTATCACCTTCCCCAGGAAACAGACAAGGGTTGTGGCCCTCATTCTACCCACTCAGGACCTGAGGCACTCAGTGTGCTATGACCTGCTTAAGGATGGAAAGAACATGGCAGAGCTTGAGCTAGAATCATAGTATGTGGCTGTTTGAGGATTACTGAGCTGAAAACTCTGTTGTACAGATGAAGACATTAAGGTCCAAGAAGGGAAAGAGATGTGACATGCTGAGTAAGTGATAGAGTCAGAACTAGGAGTCTAGGGCTTCCCTGGTGGCACAGTGGTTGAGAATCCGCCTGCCAATGCAGCGGACACGGGTTCGAGCTCTGGTCCGAGAAGATCCCACATGCCGCGGAGCAACTAAGCCCATGCGCCACAGCTACTGAGCCTGAGTTCTAGAGCCCACAAGCCACAACTACTGAAGCCCGTGCGCCTAGAGCCCGTGCTCTGCAACAAGAGAAGCCACCACAATGAGAAGCCCGCGCACCGCAACGAAGAGTAGCCCCCACTCTCCGCAACTAGAGAAAAGCCCACGTGCAGCAACGAAGACCAATTGCAGCCAAAAATAAATAAATAAATGAATAAATTTAAAAAAAAAAGAACTAGGAGTCTGAGCAGCTTCTGCTTTCCAGTTCCCCGTGCAGCCTCCCTTGAGAAAGATGGCAAAGGGGGCAGAGGTGGGTGGGGAGGGAGGCAAGGACAGGGCAGCACTGCTTCCTCCGGCCGGCCCTGCTCCAGCTTGCAACCCTCCCACTGTTCATGGGTGCAGCAAAACCTGCCAAACCAGTGCCTGTGCCCAGGCCAAGGGGCAGAGCCCAGAGCTACAGGGGTGTGACTAGGCTGCAGACACCAGGAGCTAAGCGGCAGGGAGGACATAGAGGCCTCTTGGCCTGCCAGCCAGGCCACACAGGCACTGCCCCAGGGCCAGGGTGGGCGCTCAGTGCTGAACTGCTCCGTCACCCAGAATCAGGCACAGCTGGGACTTGCCAGGCCTCCTGTGGCCAAACAAGGGCCTGCCCTCTGCTTCCCCTCCCGCTCTGGACTCTCAACGTTGTCAGCTGTCAGTGCCACCAGGGCAAGAGACCCAGGAACTTATCTGGGAGACATGACAGGAGGCAGGGAAATGTGACAAAAATGACACACAAACACTTCTCCCCTCCCAACCACAGCCACCAGGATGAAGTCCCGCCCCCTCTGCTCTGTTGGGGACACACATGCTCTACCCCTTGCCCTCCCCCAACCTCAGTAACCAAGACCCAGGAAATAGCTGAGCACAAGATGTGACTGTTGGAGGAGGGGGGCAGGAGATCGGCGTTCCTAGGTAGCTCTGCAGCACTGACACTCGGTGTGGACTTGGGAAAACCTGCCCTCTCAGTCTCCAATCTCGCCACCCTTCCCTTGGAGGTGCTAGGTCAACTCCATGTTTCAGGGAGCCTTTAAGTTTTGCTCTCATCCCACCTCCACCCCACCTCTCACCACCTCCTGCCCAAAGGAAAGCATAAGAGGTTAAACCCACCAGTATGCAGGGCCCCCGCTGGACAGGGCTTCTGTGTCAGGGGCTGCCTTGCCGGAACCTGTTCTGTCAGCACTAGTGCCAGCCGGGGACACGGGGCCCACAGGCCAGACTATTTGGGGGGTTGATGATTCTATCAACTTTTCCCAAGTGCTCAGAACCCAGTTCAGAGACCACTCCCAAGGCCTGCAAGACTCAGAAGCCAACCGCTCGGCAGGAAGGGACCCTGGCATCAGTCTGGGCTTTTGTGAGCATGGGACACACGGGCCAGGCAGGTGCCCTACAAACGTCAGAGACTGTTCTCGTATCTCAACCAATCCCCTCCCTTGGTAGACAGGGAGGAGGAGGCCCAGAAAGAGGCAGGGACCGGACCAAGGTCACACAGCAAGGCCATGGCAGAGGGGGAACCCCTCAGCCCAGGGCTTCCAGAACCTACTTCCTCCCACAGCACATTTTCCCAAATTCAAAATCATGCATCCCACGGGGGAGCCGAGAGACACCTTCCTCGCCACTGCTTGGAAACTGCCAGAGACTGCTACGAAGTTCTGCCGTTCAAAACGGATCATGTGTATACCTGCTCTGTTCGCCTCTGTGTCCTAGCACATTGGGCAGTGCCTGGCGTACGGCAGGAACTCAGTGCACACTGGTTGACTAAATCAAGACTCAGTGGCGGATTGACTGGAAGCAGAATCTACTTCTAGGCCCCAGCCCTGGGGGTGGTGTGGGGAGCCGGAAACAGAAGCGAGAAACGGAAGAGGCTCAGGATCCAGGCAGGCTGCATTGAACAAGCAGGGACACTGTTGGCCACAGCTTCAGAAATCCTGGGCCCCAAAGTGAGAGACAGGTTGCCCCCAATCACCCTGAATGTATGGACTTAAAGACCTGTGGCGGGGGGTGGGGGGGTAACTTCCCTGGCGGTCCAGTGGTTAAGACTCTGCACTTCCACTGCAGGGGGCGCAGGTTCAATCCTTGGCCGGAGAACTAAGATCCCACATGCTGCGTGGTGCAGCCAACATAAAAGACCTGTGTGTGTGTTTCTGTGACTTGGCAAGGCCACCAAGCCAGCCACTCTGTCATTTAATTCAGTCACTTGTTCCCTCACTCTCCAAAACTTATGGGGTAAAAATGAGGGTCAGTAACAATCGTCCCCCACTTCCCTGTCGGTGCTGCCAGACCCAGAGCTGACCCCCGTAACACATTTGGCCAGGAGTCGAGCTCCCAAAGCGTGAAGACCTGAGCTAAAATCAGGGGCACGCCACTTCTCCTAAAACTCACAACTGCACTTATAAAATGGAGATGGGGGACTTCCCTGTTGGCACAGTGGTTAAAGAATCCGCCTGCCAATGCAGGGGACACAGGTTCGAGCCCTGGTCCGGGAAGGTCCCACATGCCGCGGAGCAGCTAAGCTCATGCTCCACAACTACTGAGCCTGCGCTCTGGAGCCCGCAAGCCACAACTACTGAAGCCCGCGCGCCTAGAGCCCGTGCTCTGCAACAAGAGAAGCCACCACAATGAGAGGCCCCCGCTCACCACAACTAGAGAAAGCCCGCACGCATCAACGAAGACCCAACGCAGCCAAAAATAAATAAAATTTTAAATAAATAAAATGGAGATGGTAACGCCTTCTTAAGGAATGCTCTGAAAGCCACATACAGTGATGCGTGTGAACATGCTTTGTAAAGTGTCAAAGAGATATAAGAGATTATTCATAACAATAACATTGCCACCACTAGCCCAGCTGGCCCCCAGAGAATCCCAGTCTCTAAAGGTCAGTGATCATCATCATTATGGCCACCAAAAACTGATAGCAAAATCTATCAGTTATTAAACACTTGAATCTGTCAAGGGCAGGTTGCTTGCCTTCTCTCATTTGGCCTCCATAACCTCTGAGGCAAGAATTATTATTGTGTCCATTTTACAGATGGTAAAACTGAGGCATTGAGAAATGAAATATTCAAATTCACACCATAGGTGGTGGAGCAGGGACAGACTACACCCAAGTCTGTCTGAGTCTGGAGCTCCAGCTCATTCCACTGCCCCGTGGGAGCATGTCACCTTGCTAAAGCAACTCCCCATTCGCCAAAGCCTGACGTGGCCCAAAGCAACATGGTCACTTCTCTGACCCTTGCAGCAGTAACCCTTGAGATGGGTAGGATTGGCTGATTTTGTCATCCCTGTTTGACAAATGAGGCAACTGACCCCCAGGAAAACTTGGCAACCATGTATCTCAACTCACTGATCATAGAAAAGCAGGAATACAAAGGACTGTGGAGAGTGGATCCCAAGGGGGAAACTGAGGCCTGGAGAGGGAAAGGGACCTGCCCAGGTCATTCGTTCAGACCTTTCCTGAGACCTTTCTTCATATGTGAGACAAACATATGAAGAAAGCAGTGTCTGCTCTTCTAGTTTTATAATGCTCCCCCCACTCCACGGCTAGCTGCCCCACCCCCTTTGCATCCAGGGCCAGCAACTGACGCCAATTAACTTTCCTAGTCTGAGTCTTAGTCCCCAACTTACAAATGGGGAAACTAACTTGGTCAGCAAAGAGTTCTAGAGGCCAAAACAGTTGCCCCCGGCCCCCATAAAGCCCAGGAAGCCAGTCTCAGCGCCTTTGTTTCTTGCTGCCCCCAATCCAGGGAGGTCTGGAGGTAGAGAACGTGCCCACACTGTATTCACAGAGTTGTGCAACCATCACCACTAATTCCTGCCTGCACCCCATTTATACTTAGCAAGTGCTGAGCTTCAAGCCCCAACGCTCCTAGGAACACAGGGCTCCTCCCTGGTTTGGCCCAGATGCCAAAAGGCCAGGGCGCCCCTGGAAGAATTTCTCTGGGGCAGAAGTGGAGCAAAATGTAAACACTCAGTGGACACTGTGTTCCACTTAGTGAAACAAAATTGTGGATTTTCTGGGAAAGGGGCCCACTATATCAGGCCAGCCCAAGCCCAAGCCTTTTCCCAGCCTTGCCTCTGTAGCTGCCCTGAATGCAATGATTGTGCTGCCCCTGGCCTCAGTTTCCCCATCTGCTCCCTGGGTAGCAGGCTGAAACATGTGCCTCCAACATTCCACAGAGGGATCCTCCCCAACAAATGTCTAATCTCATCCACCTTATCAGAAGATAAAGGCCATCCTCTTATGTCAGCCGAGATTGGCAATAGCAGTAGGCTCGGGCTGGGTTAGGGGATAATCAAATTCAGAACTGGTGATGAAGCTTTATACTGCAGGCCTTAGGAAGCTTGGGAAAGTTTGAACTGGGGACATGACCCCCACAGACTGGGCCAGAAAGGGGGCTGTCCTTACAGCCATTAGCAACAGGAAGAAAGGTCAGGATTCCAGACACTGGTTTCTATCTTCTAGCTCTGCTCTGCCACTCATTAGCTGTGTGACCTTGGAGAAGTCCCTTACCTTCTCTGAGCCTCAGTTAACCCATCCGCAAAATGGGGATAATTCTATCCTCCCTGCCTTACCTCTCAGGATTATGGGGGAAATCTGATGAGATGATGAATAGAAAAGCCCTTATAGGAAAAATATAAGGGACTTTGATTCTAGTCCAGGTGATAAGAGCCATGGCGATGAAGAACACCCCACCCACCGCAAGAAAAAATTCCCCTGCCCTTTTCTACCTCTTTTCCCCCTACAGCAATGCTGGAATCCCTCCAAGAAGGGTCGGAGAAATCCAGGGATCCTAGAGACTAGAGGGGTCACAGAAGGAATACTGGACATCTGCGTCTTGTCTGTATGACATTTGTGAAGCCTGGCCCCCTGTCCCCGAGATAGCCCCTCTAGCTCTCAGGCAGGCAGCAAGCCAGGGGAAATGGTCAGTATCCACGTCGGGGAGAGGCTGGGGAACAGACAGGGGAGCCAGAGTCAGCATTTCCGAGCCACCACTGTGAGAGGAGTTTCTGGGCAAGAGCAGGGAGGGGGCTGTTGTGGGTGGGAGGTGTTCCCCTGTTGAGTCTCCCCCACCTCCATCCCTCCTGTAAGAGACAATGATGTTACCTTTCATGTGACAACTGTACCTGTGTCACTTTCCTCCTCTGTAAAATGGGGGTGAGAAAGCCTCTGACACGCCGTGAGTCCAGTTCAGTAAACATGCCTGTCATTCTCCCATCCTATGAAACCCGGAGGCTCCCAGTGCTGACAGCTTCTTCCCCCAATTTTCCACCTGAGTTATTTAAGAAAAAATCTGAAGGTACTTTCAGGACAGAGCCCAGGCCCTGAGGGCATTATCCATCTCCTGACAAGGTAGATGAGATCTGTTGTGTGTTGAAGGGGCGGGGGGAAGGAAAGGGGGCCTCTCCGTGGGTCAGAGGTACATGTTTCAGCCTGCTGGCTGGGGAGGGGATGGGGAATACTACTGTTCACCAAGGCTCTTAGAAACAATCCTGGTTCCTTGAGCCTGTGTTGCCTGGAGGAAAGGCTGACCCCTGGGCAATGGACCACAGGGGAGCACTCTTCCCATCACTCGCCACCAGGAATGAAGGACTGACACCTGTTGGTGCCCAGATGCCCTTGTCCACCATCTATGTGGGATAAAAGGTGAAGGATCTGGACACCTGTGTGCAGCTGGAGATGATCAAACTTCTTCACATCTCTGAAGAGAATAGTATGGAAGGAGGGGTCTTTCTGGGAAGCCTGAAAGATGGGCTAGTCACCCTCCCCAACCCCAGCTCTTTAGTTCTGGCTGAACTGAACCACTGCTGCTTCTCCCTTCCACGCCTTTTCCCAGGCAGCTCCTGGAGAGCCCTCCCTGAACCAAACGTCCCAATCCAGCTCCGTCCAAGGCCTAGATCAAATGTCCCCTCCTCCCAGAAGCACATTTTGACTGCTGTGCCCCACGCTGCCCCCCCGTTTCTCTGAGCATCAGTTTCCTGTCCCTCTCCAGTGGCAATGTGCACTGTTGACTGTGTCACAGCCAACACCTGCACACATTTATTTATTCCCCTCTGGGGGGCACAGGTGATTGCAGTGGTTTCTGGCACAGGCTCAGAGCTAGGCAAACCTGAACTCAAAGGCCAGCTTTGCCATTTATTAGCCACCTGACCATGGGAGAGTCACTTCTCTCTGAGCCTCAGTTTCCTCTGGAAAATGGGGGCAATAATAGTACCTACTGCACAGAGCTGTTGTTGCAATTAAATGAGACAATGAACATTAAGTGCTCAGCACAGAGCCTGGCACAGCTTGGGAGCTCAGTAATGTGACTTAGTTGTTACAGTGACCCTTCAGGCAAGTTCACAGATGAGTTTTCTTTCTTTCTTTCTTTCTTTCTTTCTTTCTTTCTTTCTTTCTTTCTTTCTTTCTTTCTTTCTTCCTTCCTTCCTTCCTGCCTTCCTGCCTTCCTTCCTGCCTTCCTTCCTTCCTCCCTCCTTCCCTCCCTCCCTCCCTCTCTTTCTTTCTTTCTTTTTTATTTTTAATAATCTGCACTTTTTTAAAAAAAGAAATATTTATTTATTCATTTGGTTGCACCGGGTCTTAGTTGCAGCAGATGGGCTCCTTAGCTGTGGCTGACGGGGTCCCTAGTTGCAGCTCACCGGCTCCTTAAGTTGCAGCACGTGGGCTCCTTAGTTGCAGCCCACGGGCTCCTTAGTTGTGGCATGCAAACTCTTAGTTGCAGCATGCACGTGGGATCTAGTTCCCTGACCAGAGATCGAACCCAGGCCCCCCACTTTGGGAGCATGGAGTCTTATCCACTGTGCCACCAGGGAAGTCCCACAGATGAGTTTTCTTTACATCTCCTGAAAAGCCTACCACAGAGATACACAACGGATGAATGGATATCTATGGAGATGGATCTGTGTGCAACATAAGGAAGACTTTCTCTACTCCCAGAGCAGAATAACCTGGGCCTGGGCTGTCTCTGCAGATCATGAGCTCCGTGTCACGGAGCAGCATGCAAGTAGATGTAGGATCCACTTGAACTGCTGACCGGAGGCAGTAGACATAGTGATCAGAGCGTGAGCTCTGAAGACAGACTCCTTGGACTTGAACCCCAGCTTCTCCGCTTACTCAGTGTGTGACCTTCACTAGCTATGCCTCGGTTTTCCCATCTATAAAATGGGGAGAGTAATGGCACCTACCCAAAGGATTGTCATGAGGATTAAATGAAATAATACATGAAAAACAATAGACCATGCTCAGCACAGAGAGAGTAATTCAATAAACATTACCTATTGTTATCATTGTTGATATTTGTATTACTATTACTGAAGAGAGGAGTTATGGTGCTTTGCAGGCCTATAAGCTACTCATTCTCCTATAACCCAAGATTCTGCTAACATGTGCGTATGTTCTCATGGCTCTGTCCACTCCCCCTTCTTCTGGTGTTAGCTCTGCTCCTCCATTTGCTACACAGGTAGACAATTGACCCAGGCCGGGCCACTATAGGGAACGTCCCTATCCCCAGCAACAATGATTGAACCAATCAGAGTCCTTCCCTTGGGTTGATATATAGATCCTAGAAGAAAAATAGTTCCCTCTTTCTGTTTGGGTTGCTAAGCCGGGGCAGTGGACAGCCAGTTCCTCGTAAGGGCAGAGAGGAGAGACAAGCCGTGATGGGAGAGAGATGGAGTGTCTATCTGATTCTTCATCCTTCAGTTCTATGAACTGCCCCAGGATCCGCTGAAGTCCACTTTGAAGTTCAAAGCCACTTTGAATAGAGTTTTTGTCATTTGTTTCTGAACAATCCAGGCCCAATTATACAGGCTCTGACCAAGACTTAGTCTGTGCTGGCCATGGGCAGGGCAGGGCAGAGGCAGCATTATGACTGCTCCTGTGTGTTCCAGCACAATCCCTGTCATCTGGGCTGCAAAGGACAGTCCGCAAAGCATGTTCTAAAGAATCATCCTGACCCAATGGCCTTCACACACTGCTTCCCAGAGCCCTGGGAATCTGCAGAGGCACCTCCAAAACCACCCACAGAACAAAGGGCAGTAAGGAGGGCAACAAGATTCTGTGTAAATTGCTGCGAATTCAACCACAGCAGTTCTGTCGCGAATGCGTACGTATCGGGATTCTGCTGCCCCCAAAGATCTGAAATACCTTATTCTAACGGACACTCAGAAGAGTATTAAGAAGTAACCAAGACTGCTGTGTCTACCCCCATTCTCCAAAAAAGAAAACTGAGGCCCAGAAAGGGGAAACGATGAGGCCGAGGCCACAGAGCACGTCAGTGTCAGCGCACGCACTTGAACGCAGGGCTCTGGACTCGCAGGCCAAACGAACTCCACTGCACCAGGCTGCCTGTGAAAATCTATCATCTCTCACATTTCCTGTCTCCTCCGGTAAACTGATGGTAGTTAATATCTAGAGTCTCACCTTTCTCAGCTCTGACTCCTACAGAGCTGCCTGCCTCTGAGCCTGGCTCCTTGGAGGGCTCCAGAAGCTCAAGGAACTTGTGCAATAAATGTATGAACCAACCGCGACCTTCCCCCTACCATGTACACATACACTCAGTTCCCCTCCTCCCCACCCATTTGCCCAAACGTCAGGGAAAGCCTGGCAGGTCCCCTCCTGGGAACTCCTAATCCACCTCCTCTGTCCTGGCTGTTCCGTGACTGTGGACAGAGGATTCCTTGTTCGCAGTGCTTCCTGCCCAGAGATCTCTGTGGGGCCCATGCGCTGGCAGGAAAGAGTCAAATCTCTCCTTTAAACTGGCGTTAAAGCACCTCTGTCCCTACCACCCCCAGGAGCAACATGCTCCCAGCTCTGTTAGGCATCTATTCTACCTGCCCTGGCCTGGCTCAGCCCCACCTCAACGCCCATAGCCTCTGCTCCCTACACATACACACACACATACGCACACACACAGGAGAGTTCCCCTAGGTACAGAGGTGCCTCACATCTAATCAAAAGTAAAAACCAGAGGATTCTAGAATGACAACATCACAGCCCTGGCAGTTGTGCTTTACTAGTAACCCCACAATGACATTTGCATAATACTTCACAATTTCCCAATCAGTATAACTTCATTGGCCCAGTTCCCTCTCCACACCCTCACCCTGCCAGTGTCACGGAACCCGGGAGGTGGAAAGGGGCTCTGACATGTCCCAGGCCAGCAGTTTGCAAAGTGTCTTGCACAGAGCCCAGGACGGGTCATTGTCTGAGGGCTGCTGGTACTGAGGACTTAGCCAATTAAGAGTCCCCCGGCCCACCCCAACTTCGACCACGGCTGCAATCCCACCCCTTTATTGTTTTGTACACTGAGATTCTCTGGGGTTCATTTGAAAAGGGGATTTCACTGCTGGAAAGTCTGAAAGCAACTCATTTACTCTGAGCCCACCTCCCCGCCCTGACAATGTATATATGACCCTGAGGCCAACAGAGAGGGACGTGGCTGCCCCAGGTCACGCAGGAGTCAGTGGCAGAACAGAATGAAAACACCCTCTTCTGAATCTAGTCTACAACCTCACAGTAGTTAAGCAAAAGAAAACAAGGTCTGCAAGTCAGCAGATCTGGCTTCCAGGTCCGAGGCCACCCATCCCCGGCCATGGTGGACAGATCAGCAATTTGGGCAAAGCGTGCTGCCTAGCACAGAGGTGCTTAATGAATACCCACTGCAGTCCCTCCTCAAAACAAGCCAAAACCAGAGATGACCCTCAGCACTGCCCCGCTTTTTCAAACCCACCAGGAATCTGTGGCCTAGACAAACCCTCTCACCTCCCCAGCAGTAAAATATATTAAAACAGCCTGAGGGCTGAAAGACCAAATTTGTCCAACCCGAGCAAAAGAGCCAGGATGAGGTTGAGCCTCTGTAACACTCACCCCTGCTGCGACCACACCGGCTCCCTGGGGGTAAGGACGGCAGTCAGGCACCTGGAAGGAGGAAACGGTGTTAGCACCTCCGAACTGAGTTCGTGGACCCAGCGTGGAGCTGGAAACTGAGAGGCTGGCATTTGACTCTCTGAGGAACCTTTGGGAAGTTGCTGAACCTGTTACACAGAAAGGCCTGTGTGACGATGCAGAGCAAAAGGGAAAGTAACAAATATGAAACTGGAGCGGCCAGGAGGGGCTGGGCCATGAAGGGCCTTGGAGGCCGAGGTAAAGAATTCAGTCCTGAGTCTAAGAGCAATGAGAAACCATTGCCCTGTAGGGTCGAGAATGGACTGGAAACAGGCAAGAGTAGCTTTAGGCATGTGAGTTAGGAGGCTGTTGTGGCTGTCTGGGGACATGTGACAAGGGCCCAGGCTGGGGTGGCGACAGCAGAGCTCGGATGAGGTGGATGGATTCCAGAGCTCTTTTGAGCAGTGGTATCTCCAGACTTCGGCGGTGGACCAGATCTGGGGGGATAAGGGAGAGAGAGGTCTGCCAACCCCTCAGGTGCCTGTTTCATGTCAGTCCCGTGGTCTCCAGCACCCAGGACGAGCCACACCCATTGTTCTCTCAATCTGGCCTATCCTTAACTCAGTTTCCCCATCTGTCAAATAAACATGGTTGGGGACTTCCCTGGTGGCACAGTGGTTAAGAATCCACCTGCCAGTGCAGAGGACATGGGTTCAATCCCTGGTCTGGGAAGATCCCACAGGCTGCAGAGCAGCTAAGCCCGTGCACCCCAGCTACTGACCCTGCGCTCTAGAGCCCATGAACCACAACTACTGAGCCCGCCTCCACAACTACTGAAGCCCGCATGCTCTAGGGCCCATGTGCCGCAACTACTGAGCTCGCGTGCTGCAACTACTGAAGCCCACGCACCTAGAGCCCATGCTCCTCAACAAGAGAAGCCACCGCAATGAGAAGCCCGCACACCACAACGAAGAGTAGCCCCTGCTCGCCACAACTAGAGAAAGCCGGCCCGTAGCAACAAAGGCCCAATGCAGCCAAAAAATAAATTTTAAAAAAATTTAAAAATAAAATAAACATGGTTGGACTCAGGGGTCCCTAAGGTCTTTTCAGCATTAATGTTCTGTTCTGGTCTAATTCACTCACAGAGTATTTAAGCCCCTTTTCAATCATCTTTAAGCCCCAACTGCAGGCCTGGCCTAGTACACAGTGGGCAGGATCGTTGGAGGGAGCATCCTCGGGGCCCCTGGAGTCACACACTTAGAACAGTTATCTCCAGGTGAGATGAAGTATTTCCGCTTCACGTAGAACACAAGAACTGAGCAAATAGGAAGACCACCTGGGCAGAGCTTGGAACAGCAGAAGCAGAAGCTGTGTGCCCGAGCAACTTGTTCCTGCCCCCGCTCCAGAGGCCGGCAGGGGCCTCAGGACATTGTCACTGCAGCTGTAACATCCATCACCCAGCCGCTTACGACCTGGTTCCCCATCCACTGTTTCCCAGAGCCCAGGCTCACCCTGGGGGCCAGGTACCGAGGGACCTGGGAGGCAGTGCAGGACAGTGGTTTAAGCTGGGGCTCTGCAGCCATGCAGACCGGTTTGAATTCTGCCCCCACCTCTTTCTAGCAAAGTGGCCTGGGGCACGTCACCTCACTTCTCTGAGCCTCGGTTTCCTCATTTGGAAAGGAGTCATAGTGTCTGCTTCCAGGGCTAACGGGAGGATTAAATGAGACGCTACATGTGGAGAACTCAGCACAGTTCCTTATCACAACAATCCAGGAGGAGTCGCCATTTACAGACGTGGACACTGGGACCCAGGGAGTTGAAATGACTCACTGAAGATCATTAGAGAATCAGCACAGGGGTGAGACCCAGAGCTCAGGGTCTTAACTGCCAGGTTATATGCTAACCATTTGGGTTCCTCTTTTTTTATTATTTATTTATTTTAAAATTTTATTTATTTTATTTTTGGCTGTGTTGGGTCTTTGTTGCTGTGTGCAGGCTTTTCTCCAGTTGCAGCGAGCGGGGGCTACTCTTCGTTGCGGTGCGTGGGCTTCTCATTGCGGTGGCTTATCTTGTTGCGGAGCACGGGCTCTAGGCACACGGGCTTCCGTAGTTGTGGCGTGCAGGCTCAGTAGTTGTGGCTCGCGGGCTCTAGAGCGCAGGCTCAGTAGTTGTGGCGCACGGGCTTAGTTGCTCCGTGGCATGTGGGATCTTCCCGGTCCAGGGCTCAAACCTGTGTCCCCTGCATTGGCAGGTGGATTCTTAACCACTGCACCATCCGGGAAGCCCCTGGGTTCCTCTTTTTTAGATGAAGATGTTGAGACGAAAAAATTACAAGTGACTTGACCAGAGCCACAGAGGGAATTCATGGTAGAAGAGGGATTTGAACCTAGGCCTTCTTGATGAAAAATCCCCTGGTCTCCCCCACGGCTATCCAGAAAGTAGATGTGTGTGGAGAAGCTTCAGATTTCAGGGCCCTTTAAACCTGGAACAGGGACAAATGCAAATCTGGGCAGATGGAGTGAGGGTGGTGGTGAAGCTACCTTGAGAGGAAACCAGAAGGAGCGGGTGAAACAAAAGCCTCTTTCTCAGCGCTCACTGGGGACTGGGCAGGAGAGGAGGGGCTGACAAGCAGGGCCATCCGTCCCGCCAGGGCCGAGCTGAGGGCTGGATCTAAACAAACAGAAACAGTTCCAGCTTGGCCACCAACTTGCTGGCTGATCCTAGGGAGGTCACACACACACATACACACACTCAGGTCTCTGTTTCTTCGACTCAAGAATGAGACAGTTGTACTGAATGGTGTCGAGATCCCTTGCAGTTATAGAAGACTATTCATAACCATTCCTCATAAGCGCCAGACTCCTGGTCAGGCCCTGCTCTCACAAGCCCCAGAGGGGGACTCTTAACGCTGGCTCCAATATTCCTACAATAGGCATGGGAAGTCCTGCATTCAGGTTCTGGCTGTATAGCCAGGTCACTTCCCCTCAACAGGCCTCACCTTCCTCATCTATAAAATGGGCACACATCTTTGCCTGATCACCTACAGAACCAGAAGATCCAAGGAGCTACCCCTAAAGGCAAGCAATCCCCACCCCAGCTCCCACCCTCAATCTCTTTTAACTCCTCCTTTCCCTCTGACCCATGTCCCACTTACTTGGACAAATGGAATAACTGAATCCAAGCTGATAGATGCAACAGCAGTAGCAACAACTCCCACAACCAGCAGTAGTAGTAACCACTGCCACAGCTAAGACTCTGCCGTGCAAATGTGCAGGCACTGTGCTAAGCGTGCACTTGGATTATATCTCAGGTGATCCCCTCCATCAACGAGATAAATCCCACCCTTAGCCTTGATTTACAGATGATAGACTAAGGTTCAGCAAAGTGAAGTGACTTGCCTAAGGTCACCCACAGAGCAAGTGCATAGCATGGCCACCCAGACAGGGGCTCTTCATCTGACACCAGAAGCCCTGATCTTATCCTTGAGGCTATGGAGTTATTCTGCGTAACATTCCACCATGGAGTGTGGCCCAGGTATGGGGGGTGGTGAGTGGGGGAATATCTCGACTTCACCTTCACCCCCAAACCTCCCCAAATAACTAGGCTCTATTTTCTTGTATGATTATTCAAATGTGTCCAACTCAACTTAGGGTAGAACAGCGCTGTCCAATCGAAACATAATACAGGCCAAATATGTAATTTAAAATTTTCCAGTAGCCACATTTAAAAGAGTACAAAGGAATGGGTGAAATTAATTTTAAAAGTATATTTATTTAACATGTCATCAATATCAAAAGTATTATTGAGGGAATTCCCTGGCAGTCCAGTGGTTAGGACTCTGCGCTTCCACTGCTGGGGGCCCAGGTTCAGTCCCTGGTTGGGGAACTAAGATCCCACAAGCCTTGAGACCCACCCCCACCAAAAAAGAAAAAATCCAGAAGTATTACTGAAATATTTTACAATCTTTTTTTTCATACTAAGTCTTCTAAATCCAGGGTACACCTTCCACTTACAGCACATCTCAATTCTCACACTAAATTTTCATCAGATATTTACAGTGTCTTAGCCTTGACAATTGAAAAAGTGTTTGCACAAGTCTAAGTTCACAAACATACACAGAAGTTTTCCAATAACTGGAATATTCTTTTTAATTTTTAAATTAACTAAAATTAAATAAGATTACAAATTCAGTTCCTCGGTGACACCAGCCACATTCCAAGTGCTCAGTCGTCTCACGTGGCTGGTGGCTACTGTATGGGGCAGCTCTAACAGTCAAGTCCTAGAGGGCGGGACTGGTGGCCTCCTTGGCCCTAAGCCAGAGCTAGGCCTCCCAAAATAAAGTTGAATGTCAATAGAATGGTGTCTACTCATTCCAACCCCCTACGGAGCCTGATATTAATATCTACCTCTGGTGCCTTTATACTTACAGCGCTGGTGACAAAGGGACAGAGTACCCATTGCTCAGATGGCACTATGGCTCCGAGAGATGGGCCATCACTCCAAGGTCCCCCAGGTTTGACCCACAGCCTGTCTGACTTGGAAGCCTAAGCTCTGTCCCTAAAGCTTGGCAGGGGCCCGGTCTGGGGCTCAGGCTTCTAGCCTTTGCCACTAAATTCCCTCCTGTCCGAGTCTAAATGGCAAAGAATGGCCCCTAACAGGATAACCAGTGAAGAGGGGAAAGGGAAGGAAGTGGCATGGGCTGCACTGGGTGACGGTCCTGCACACAGGGCTTAGGCCGCTAGGGTACAATTCCCAACCCTCCCCACCCCTACCCAGCAGGAGGCAAAGCCAGCAAGGTTCACTGGCTGCCTGCCCTCTGGGTTGGGTCCTCAAGGCTCGGCGCCATGCCCTCCCCCCACATCTCGCCCAAGAACACTCACCCAGAGGCCCCTGGACTAGGGCCAGAGCCTGTACTCACCTCCCAGGGTCACCTCAGCTGGAGTCAAGGGAAAGGATCCAAGGGGCAGTCCACCCCCCACCCCCCGGGGAGGAGGGGAGGAGCAGGCCCTGGTGGCAGATTCCAGAGGAGGGACAGGGTGGCAGGTATAGGCCAGAAAAACCTGGGCAGCTCCACCCCTCTCCTGGGGGGTATAGCTAGCAGTCAGCCCTCTTCCTGCAGCCTAACCAGGTGAAACTCTCGCCAGTTATTAGGTTTAACAATTAACTCTGATTGGTTTCCATTTCAGCAGGAGGCAGTTCCAGCAAAAAGTACCATCTGGGGCTTTCCTGGTGGCTCAGTGGTTGAGAGTCCGCCTGCCGATGCAGGAGACACGGGTTCGTGCCCCGGTCTGGGAAAATCCCACATGCCGCGGAGCGGCTGGGCCCGTGAGCCATGGCTGCTGAGCCTGCGCGTCCGGAGCCTGTGCTCCGCAACGGGAGAGGCCACAACAGTGAGAGGCCCACGTACAGCAAAAAAATAAAAATTTTTTAAAAAAGTCCCATCTGGGGTAGATGGACTTGGAAGGGGATAGAGGGGAAGGGCTTGGTGTGAAGGGAGAAAGGGGTGTTTAGTGAAGCAACCCACTTCCTCCTTCTGGTCCCAACTTACCAGTGTGGGGCAGCTAAGGGGTGACAGCATAAGTTCTATAAGGTCACAGATAGCTCCTGGCACATAGTAGGTGCTCAATAAATATTTCTAATTAACAAATAAGGGGGTGGAGTGATGGAGGAGAAATGAAGGAAGGCAAAAGTTCTCTTGTCCTGGGTCCTCGCTGAGACCAAGCTGGGCTGAGGACCAGGAGGGCAGCCCCCCAGGGCATGCCAGGAAATGGCTTTGAAGTCCCCCAGCCCTGGCGCTGCTCTTCCTAGCTGTGACCTTTGCAGCCCTCATTCTTCCCCATAAACAAGGGGTGACAGATAACACTACAGTATCACCTACAGGGCTGTACAAGGCCAGGCCCAAGAGGCTGGGATGCTCTGTGCCGCTGTAATACAGTCTTGTCTCTCGCTGCTTGGCAACAGCCTCCTCTTCTCAGGCCACCCCCTGAACTCCCCCACATCCCAATATTCCCCTGGATCCCACCTATGTGGCCCTTTTTCCTTTCCGGGAAGGAAAGCCCGGGATGATGACGGCTCCAGCCCACTCACATCCTACTCACCTGGGATCACACACACACCCTGGCAACCGACGGCTCCTAATTTGGCATTTGTTTGTCATTTACACCCCTCCTTGGGCCCCCTCCTCGGGCCCCCTCCTCACCCTCTTCCCCCAACCCCTAACCCAGGCCTACAAACGACAAAAGCCCACACCAGGCTGGAGCGAAACTCACTGTGGCCCGTTCACTCTGCGTCCTTGGGCGGGGCCTCCCGCTTCTGGACCTCTGCTTCCCATCTGTGTAATGTGGTGGTGAGGGGGCGTGGATTAAGAGATCGCTTCTCCTGATATTTAGAGATTCTGACATTTCTGGGATCAGTTTGCGTTTTAACTTCAGACAGACCAGAGTTCAGATCCTGGCCAGGGAAACAGGCAGCCTTGATATTACGAGAAAGACTCTGAGAACAGGCCCGCAGACGCCCGGAGCTACAGCTCACCCCTGAGCATTCTCAGCTCAAGCCTGGGCAGAGGGACAAAGGCCCTGAGGGCTCACTGGGCTCTCCTACCTCCACCATAAATCCCCAACTTTTTATTTCTGCCCCACCTTTCCAGTCTTCTCTCTGTCGTTCTCAGTAGCGGCATCATGAGCTACCATTCCCCCAATTTCTTCTTGGTGAAACAAAGCTTGACGCTCCCCCTCCATCTGGGGTGCTGACCCTAAGGCCCTTCTAAGTGGAGATTCTAGAGCTGCCTCGCCTTCCACTCTGCCCTTTCCTGCATCCTGCCCGCATCGCTCCAAGAATGCGCCCCACTTTCCCATGCCCGGCCTGGCGCTCGCCTCCTTTATCTCCACAGGGAATACCTGTCTCCCTGCTCCCCACGGCCTCCTCCCGCTTCTTGCCCATCCAGCTCAAACCTCCAGCACGGAGTCTACACTGATCACTCACTCCTCAAGTCACTCAGCCACGTCTCTCCCAGACACTGCTCCCCGGAGGAGAGGCTTACCAGCCCTATGTGACCTTGAGACCCTGCAGACCAAGGAACTCCTGCAATTATTTGTCTCTGTCCCTCACCCTTGCCCCCCAGCACCGTGAGAACACAGTAGGTGCCTGCTAAAACAACGATAATAACCATTACCTGAAAAATAATGAATTATAATTGCTTATTGACCATTCACTCTTTACAATGCTCAGATCTCAGCATTTTACACGTATCATTTCAGTTCATCCTCCCAAGCCCCCCATAGACTTGTCATTCCTACCCCTTTGTCTTCAACTGAGGAAATTGAGGCTCAGAGAGGTGAAATGATTTGCCCAAGGTCACATAGCCAGGAGATGGCAGTCATAAGACTGGAATTTAAGTTCTTATCCACCGCCCTACTTGGCCTCCCTCCAATCCACACATAAAGGAGGGGATATGTGAGAAGCTGTGACCTGCCAGTGATGGGGCTATGGGGGTCCCATAGAAACCAGCCCAGCCCAGGGCCAGAGACAGATTCCATAAATAAAACTTCACAACCTTCTATCGCGTACCTACTCTGTGCAAAGCCCTATGCTAGGTGCTGGGAGCACAGACTATTACATGAGACATCTGGAACTCACAATCTAGCAAGAGAGACAAGCCACGTCCCAGGATAAAGTCAAGAGCAAGCAGAACTTGTCCCCAGAGGAGACCCGATAAGGTGCTAAGGGAATGCAGAGGACAGAAAGACAAATGTCCCTGTGGGGTTGGGGACGGGAGGGCTCACAAGGCTTTGGGGGACAGAGGTTGGCATCTGAGCTAAGCCTTGACAAGGCAGGCAGGATTTCAACAGTGACTGGGGAAGGACGGGGTGTGGCATTCCTGGCAGAGATGAACCCAGGAAGTTGGGGCAAAGACACAGGTAAGCACTGGGCGTGTCCCAGGAGCCACAGCAAATGCATTCTCCAAGCCCCTCCCCTTGGCACTGGTCCCAGGTGTCCGGCCCTGAAGAGAGGCCACCATGAGCGTCCCCAGACTCCCAGGCAGCTGATTCATTCTGGTAAGCGGGCGTGGAAAGGGAGAGAGTGCTGAGTGCCTGGGCGCATGGTCTGCCAGAAGGGGCTCAAGGGGCTAGAATCCAGGCTCTGTACAGACTCTCTCAAGATGGGAGATGCTGAAGGGAGGAAGTGGACCCACCAGAAGTGGGTGATGCTGGGGAGGAAACAAGGAAAGGGGCAAAGACTGTGAATTAGGCAGCAGGAGACCTGGCTTCCAGAACTACAGATCAAAGCTGCGTGGGACCTTGGGCTTATCCTGTCCAACCCTCATTTTTACAGCTGGGAAAACTGAGGCCCAGATAGGGGAAGAGACCGGTTCGCAGTCCCTTCGCAGCAGAACCAGCCATGTGCTGAGAGGTAGGAGAAATCTGCCTTCAATGCTTCACTCTGCCATGACCCCCCAGCGACCTTTCTCCAGTCATTAGGCTCCCACTCAACAAAACAGCCCTGAAATCGGCAGTTCTGAACTTTTCTGGGTCGTGACTCAGAGACTCACGTGGTACCTGTGGATCCTTTCCCAAAGACAGGGAACACTCTGAGAATTGTGCATGCCGTTTCGGAAGTTCACAAACATCTGAGACCAGCATTCCCCGAGGGCAGTCTGAGAACCCTCTGTGTCCCAGTCACCTCGACTGGAACCTATTAAAACAGGCCGATTCCAGGGCCCCCACCACGTGGTGCGCAGCCGCTCTCCTTTTAGCTGGTTCACAGATTGAACATAGAGAGGGCTCTGTGGCTAGAAGTTTTAAAGCCACTGCTCATTAATCAAGGTCCCTTCTGGTTGAGCCACCTGCTCAGGCTGGCCCTGGTCATGGTCGTGGTCGTGGTGAGGGTGAGTGGAGGCCCAGCTAGCTGACTGCAGCTGGCTAGGTTCTGAATTGACATTCTGAGATCAGCAGCCCTGCCTGGGAGAGAGTCCGGACTCCTGGGCTGCACTTGGGGTGGGAGGAGGGTTCCTGTCAACCCCAGCCCAAAGGCTCTTTTCCTCTCTCCAGACTCTCACTCCAGCCCTCAGCCAGGTCCGGCTCCCTTCCTTTTCCTTTCTAACACAACTCTGCTCCTGAATCTCCGTTTCCTGGCTGCAGCCTCTGCCTCCCTCCCCTCCATCACCGAGCCTGACAGAGGACCTCCAAGCCCCCAAGCACACTTCCGAGGAGATAAAACTATCATGCTTTGCAGATGATAAGCTTATTTAATTGGGAGACTCAAGATAATCAATGAAGAACTAAGGTGGCCAGTGACAAAACAACATCTAAAGAAAAAGCCAAGCGCCTGCAGTCCTGCCCTGTTACCTGCTCTTGACGCGACATCTCTCCAACAGGTGGGCAGCTGCCTAGAACCAGAGGGGCTCAGAGCCTTGTCCTTCCTGGTAGGAAGGCCAGTCCCTGATGGGGTGACAGCATAGGTTTAGGAAGCAGGAGACCCCACTCTCTGAGCCAAGAATCTGTTCTCCAAATTTGAGCAAGTGTGCATCCCTCTGTGGACCCCTAAACGTTCTCACAGGCTCCATCCGGGGCAGCATAGGAAAGACTCCAGACCACCTGTGGGCTTTGGCTAGATCTGGCTTTAAATCCAACTGTGCCACTTGCTCGCTGAGGACTGGGTAGGCCTTGGGCAAGTTATTTAGCCTCCTTTAATAAAGTGGGGACCGTAATCTCTGCCTCACTGGGTAGTTGCAAGGATTAAAAGACGTAAGGCGCATAAACCACTGAGCACGGGGCCTGGCACGTGGTGAGCCAATAAACGTAAGCACTTGTTTATCAGTCACCAGAGCGAGCCTCTGACGAGGAAGACTCTAGGCTTTCTAATTCTTAGGTGGCCTCAAGCAACCCCCAAACCACCCACCGGAACTGGGTCTGGAGGCTTTATCTTTAGACCTTTAACCCAGAGAGATGATGGGGAGAGAGAGGAGGGGAAGGCAGGGGAAGGGAGAGAAAGAAGACTGAGAAGAGGAGGGAGGAAGGGAAAGGGAAATCAAGGGTGGGGGCGGCCTGGCTCCCCAGCTTGGGGGAAAGGAAGATGACTTCAGGGAAGCTGCCAACACAGGATAAGCCTTCTCTCCTGCCCGGAGCCTCCCCAGGCCCGCCAAGGCAAGGCTTAAAGGGACACAGTCTGCTGAGAAGCACCGCCCTGGCTGTCAGCAGGGACACTGAAGCCTTGGGTTACCTCCAGGCTCTGGCTCCCCACGCGGCTGCTGCCTGCCCATGGCGGCCTCCTCCCCTGGAGCAGGCAGAGACGGCCAGAGCCGGGCTGAGAACAAAACCACTTGCCCATTCAGCCTGCAGAGGCACTACTCGCTCACTCAGGACTCAGGGACCCCCTTGTGGATTCTGATCCTGACTCAGCAGGACTCTCCCCACTGGGTCCCCACCTCCGGGTCCCAGGCGGAGCCCTCTCCAGGCCTCTACCTGCCCCAAGGTCCTGCTTCGGAGGCTGAAGTTGCAACTAGGGAAACAGCACCATTCAGACTCTAAACAGGAACCACAAACGAGGTGTTCCGATTGCCACTGACCAGCTGTGTGACCTGAGGGGTGTCACTTCCCTCAGAGCATGTTTCCTTCCTCTGGCTAATGAGGGCAACGGAGGACGAGGAGTTTCTCTAAGGTTCTCCCAACTCCGACAGCAGCTATCCTGCCGGTAGGATACCTTGGAGCACAAAGGGGCAAAGAGGACTTGCCTCAGAAGAGGAGTGTGCCGAGCTGGGCTCTGCTGAGAGTGCCGTGGATGTGCCAATGGCCAAGGGTTATTATGAAGATGACGATTATAATTTAAAAACACAGCCACAAACTCTAAAGCAGTTTACAAAGAGCTTTCTCATTATCCCCTGGGATTCACAATCTGGTGACTTAAGTAGAGCTGGACGATGATTATTCATATTTGGCAGATAAGGAAAGTGAAGCAAGATTTAAGTGGCTTGTGACTTCCCTGGTGGCGCAGTGGTTAAGAATCTGCCTGCCAATGCAGGGGACACGGGTTCGAGCCCTGGTCCGGGAAGATCCCACATGCCGCGGAGCAACTAAGCCCGTGCACCACAACTACTGAGCCTGCGCTCTAGAGCCCGTGAGCCACAACTACTGAGCCCATGTGCTGCAAC
Source organism: Leucopleurus acutus (assembly GCF_964270905.1). Taxonomy (NCBI): domain Eukaryota; kingdom Metazoa; phylum Chordata; class Mammalia; order Artiodactyla; family Delphinidae; genus Leucopleurus; species Leucopleurus acutus. The sequence goes on along the minus strand of NC_139158.1, from coordinate 64,717,958 downwards.
TACTGAAGCCCGCACACCTAGAGCCCATGCTCTGCAACAAGAGAAGCCACCACAATGAGAAGCCTGCACACCGCAACGAAGAGTAGCCTTCACTCGCTACAACTAGAGAAAGCCCGCACATAGCAACGAAGACCCAACGCAGCCAAAAATAAATAAACTAATTAAAAAAAAAAAGATTTAAGTGGCTTGTCCAGGCTACTAAGTGTAGAGAAGGGGGAGTCAAAGCAGAAGCAGTAATTACGGGGTGCCTGCTCTGCGTCACCTCACTAGGCTCACTCATATCTGTTATCTTGACCAAGTGTCACCACCACAACCCGGCACTGCAGGTGCTACTGTCCCCGTTTCAGAGAAGAGGACACTGAGGCTGAGAAAAAGCCTCATGGCTGCTCCATTGCAAAGCCTGGATTGGGACCTGGGCTTGTGGGACTCCAAGACCTGCACTCTTTTCCATCTTCCTGTATGTACTGAGTTGAATAGTGTCCCCCCAAATTCATGTCTACACAGATGCTCAGAATGTGACCTTATTTGGAAATAGTCTTTGCGGAAGCAATGAGTTAAAATAAAATGAGGTCATGCTGGATGCGGGTGGGTCCTAAACCCAAGATGACTGGTGTCCTTAGAAGAAGAGATGACACAGAGACACACCAGAGAAAGGGAAGGAAGCCATGTGACAACAGAGGCAGATGCAGCTGCAAGCTAAGGAGCTCCAAGGATTACTGGCCGCCACCAGAAGCTGGGAGAGGGGCACAGAACAGATGCCCCTGCCACCCCACCTCAGAGCTTTCAGAGGGAACCAACATTGCCAACACCCTGCTTTCTGACTTCTAGCTCCACACTGCGAGAGAATAAATTTCTGCTTTTTAAAGACACCCAGATTGTGGTATTTCAATAAGCAGCCCTAGGAAATTAATACGCAGTGAGTCCATTGAGCAGCAGACCTGAGACTCTTAAATTCCATTTTTCAGATTCCCACTCATTAGGCAGCCTTGGAGGTTAATGGAGTCCTGGGGCTCATGGAGGAGTCCTTCTCATCTCTCCTTCACTTCCCTGGTTCAGGCTGGCCTGAAGTCCATCAACTGGGCTTCTTCCATGTCCCAGGTGTCTAGCCATCCCACTGGGCCCTTCCATCATGCACATAAGCACCCTCTGAGCCCCGACTCCAGATGGACCATCCTCCCCCTCCACCCAGGCCAGCCTCTACCACCACCTGGAGAGCTGTGGTGTTGAAATGCAAATTCGATCCTTCCTGGCTAGCTTAATCTTCTTCCCTAACTCTTCACAACCTGTAGGACCCAGGCTTTTCAGCCTGTGCCAGATTTGGCCTCAAATTCCTCTTTATCTCCAGCCACTCACCCCACCTGTCCCCACCCCTCACCGCCTTCTGCTCCAACCACATGGAACTATTTGTATTTCCCCTAACAAGTCATGGTGCCTTTGCACATGCTGCTCCAACTACCTGGAAAATAAAATCCAGCCCAACCGCATTTTCCTCCAAGAACAGCCATACCTTGCCACCTTGTACATTGTTCATCTTTACAGGTCTGCCCTGCACACTCAGCCTGGGAACACTGTTGTATTCATTCCTGTCACTGTAGGCCTAGGGCCCAGTATAAAGGCATTCAAGAATGTTGAACTGTGGAGTAGCCATAACAGTAGCAATTGCTACCATTTACCAAATATTTACTATGTGCTCAGCACTGTGCCGAGCATTCCACGTATGTTACTTCATTTCACTCTCAAGACAACCCTTTGAAACGGATGCTATTACTGATCCTGTTTTACAGGTGAGAAAATGAAGACATGAAGTCACTTGTCCAAGTCCACGCAACTAGCAGGTAGCGAAGACAGTGCTCCATACTCTAGCGCCAGTGCTAGTAACCGATGTTAGGTACACCATCCATCCTAATACCCTCATTTTACAGAAGAGGAAACAAGCAAGAAAGGAAGAGTGACTTGCCCACAGTCAGGTATCAAGATGTGGACCTAGATCTTTAGATTCCTTATTCAATGTTCTTCCTCTTCTCATTCTTGCAGGATCTTAATCCAGGAGGACACAGAAAACAAGGTAGGCTGTATCTCCTAGAGAGCTTTTTCCCGTCTCCCCTAGAGCAGAGCCCAGCATAGGCCTGGCCACACAACAGGGGCTCAAATCTATAGCCAGGCGACTTAGCAGTAAAAAAAACCAGATGAATCTACTTCAACAAAGTCTGAAGCCTGGGGACTTCCCTCGTGGTCCAGTGGTTAAAAATCCACCTTCCAATTCAGGAGACGCAGGTTCGATCCCTGGTTGGGGAACTAAGATCCCACATGCTGCGGGGCAACTAAGCCCGCGCACCACATCTACTGAGCACACACCACAACTAGAGAGCCTGTGTGCTGCAACTACAGAGCCCATGCGCTCTGGAGCCCACACGCCACACTAGAGAGAAGCCCGCATGCTGCAACTAAGATCTGACGCAGCCAAAAAAGAAAAGTATGAAGCCTGCTTAGATATTACAATGTCAGGCCTCGAGAGGACAAAGGGTATCCTTTAATACCATCTCCCATATTAGAAAGTCAACCATTCAACAAATTTATTGAACACCAGTCATAAGCCAGACATGGTGTGGTGGCACTAGGAAGACTGATAAGCAAATTTGTGCCCAGATGGCATTTTCAATCCAGTGAGGAGAGACAAACAACTAACAAGTTCATGTATAATTACTTACTCTCATAAGTGTTATGAAATACAGGGAGCTATAAGAAGGTATAACAGGAAAAACTGAGTTATCTTAAAGGAGTTGTTGGTGAAGGCTCCCCTGAGAAAGTGATTCTTCAGTTGAAATCTGAAGAGTGGGAGTTAACCAACATAAGAAGCAGGGGGGGCTTCCCTGGTGGCGCAGTAGTTGAGAGTCCGCCTGCCGATGCAGGGGACACGGGTTCGTGCCCCGGTCTGGGAAGATCCCATGTGCTGCGGAGCGGCTGGGCCCGTGAGCCATGGCCGCTGAGCCTGCGCATCCGGAGCCTGTGCTCAGCAACTGGAGAGGCCACAACAGTGAGAGGCCTGCGTACTGAAAAAAAAAAAAAAAAAGAAGAAGCAGGGGAAGGGTGTGGTAGACGGAGGGAACAGCATGTGCAAAATCCCAGAGGCAAAAGAGCTCCTGCTGCCTAGATGAACTAAAAGAAGGCCAGAGTGACTGGTTTCTAGAGAGGTGGGCAGGCCTTGTAAATCAACGTAAGACATGGAGAAACGAAGCAGAGCAGGGAAACCCCTTGCTCAGAACCTAGCCCAGAGCAGATGCTGTCAACAAGTCATTGAATTATTTTGTGAAGGCGTGATTTGTCCAAGATCACAAGGAAGACCTGGGACTTGAAGCCAGAACCTCTACTTGCCAGGTTAGGGCTGTCAGCTACTTCAGGTATGTGTGTGGAAGGGGGCAGGAGATGCTTTCCAGGCGTTTCATCCTATAGGAGGTTCCAGCTCCCTGCCTGCACCTCTCTTGAGCTCTAATGTGCATCAGGATTTCCTGTGTTTGTTAAAACATAGACTGCTGGGCCCCACCCCCAGAGTTATTGATTCAGTAGATCTGGTGGGAGCCCCAAGAATTTGTATTTCTAACTAGATCCTAGGTAACCCTGCTTCTGCTGGTGGGGTGACCATACTTTGAGAACCACTGCTCTAGACTAGAATATACGAGGGCAAGGAGGAGTGGTGAGTGGGGCCCATGGCCAGGATCCTTGGGAGCTAAAAGGGTAGATTCCTAAATCTGGGTAACAATGAGACAAACTCTAGCACTCTGAGAAAGGGAAGGGGACTCAAAGTCTCAGAATCCAGCCTACTAGCTGCTCAGCTTGGGAAACTGAGGCTTAGGGGGTTTAGACCCTTATATAAGAGAAGCTCAAAAAAATGTGTTGAGTGAACAGGTAAAAACATGAAAGGTTTGACCAAAGTCCAAAGGAGACCCCTGCACCAAATTCCAGGGCTCCTGAGCTGCAGCCCAGAGCCTTTCCTGCCCTGGGAAAGGGATTCAGGAAAGGGGACAGCAAGCTCAGCTTTCCCCCAGCTTCTGCTGCCTTCAGTAGGGAAACATTTTTAAAATTGCAAAAATCTGCTGTTGGCCCCCAATCCTATCACCCATCCACCCTCCTTCCTTTCACACTCCCAGCTCCCTCCCTTTGCACTCCAAATCCTGTGCACTTTATCCTGGCAAGCTGAGTAGCAGAGGGGGAGGTGAAGTTCTAGGGAAGAAGAACTGGAAGTGGAGGGTGAATTCTTACACTTGGATAGCCTTCTTCCAGAACACTTCCTTCCTCTTGTAAGAGTCTCGGTTTCTATCCTCATATCCAGTCTAATCCCAGTCTACCTACATTTCAGTACCAGCATCTGAAACCCACAAAGCCGGGGGCTAAATTTCCAAACCACCTTTTCACCCAGTTTTTCTAAAATAGGGTGGCCCTGGACAAAATTTTTCTATCCTATTCCAGTTGGCAGCAAAATGCCACTTATCTTGCAAACCCACATGCACAGACTCACTAACATACAAACAGTTATGTGTACATAAAAACAAATATACTAAAACTCATTAAGAAACACATACACATAGACTTCAAGAGATGCATTATTCACTGTTCACTGATAAAATACATCTGCACCCCCAAATGCACAAGAAACACACACATGCACACATCTCCAAATGCATGCGCTGCACCGATACATGGAGAACGGAGTAAGACACACCCAGAGACCTCTCTCAAAGTAGACATCTGAGGGGGCGTTCCTTGGAGCGGGGGTGGGGGGAGGGGGGGCACTGGCCCTTTAAGAGAGTGGTTCTCCCTCCTCCCTTCAGGGCACCTAAGGTGCGGCTCTACCCCAGGGAGCTGGAGGGGTGAGGATGGGAGTGCGGCTGAGCTGGCCAGGCCCGGTCTGGCTCTGGCCGACTGTCCCCGCACCACGACAGGAAATGGATCCCTGAACCGACTGGGTCACCAGCCTGGGGACCGCTGTCTCCACCATCACCAACACACACACCCGGGCTCCAGGCAGGACACGCCCTCCGCTCCAGCGGGCCCCTCTGTCAGCCCGGCTCCCTCCGGCCCCCGGGGTGTGGCCGCCCACCTGCCGGCAAGGAGTCTAGGCCCAGCGGGGACGCTCCCGCCGCTGCCGCCGCCCTCTGCCCCGGCCAGGTGCCCGGTTCCCCGCGACGGCAGCGCTTCGGCCGCCGCCCCCACCCCTTCCTCCAGGCTGTGCGGAGACAAAGCCGCGCACACGCACACGGGGGCTACGCGGGGCTACGCGGGTGCACACCCGCCCTCACACGCGCACACACGGGGACTCACAGTGGCGCGCGCGCACACACACACACTCCGCCACAGGTTCCAGCCACAAGCGAAGCCACTGGCACACACCCTCATGCAAATGTACACACACTCGGCTACACTTTCAGACACACCCTCTCATAAACACATTCACGCATAGACGCGCGCACACACACCGCCCAGCCCAGACGCGCGGAGACACACAGGGCACACACCCTCTCACACACACACAGATGCACACCCGCTGCACACACGCACGCGCGCACACACCGATCATCCACTTGCACAGACCCACGGTCACACGCGCGCTCACACCCAGCACACACCCGGCGACGTGGACTCCGACACACATACCGCGCCAGCACTGAAACGCACAAACCGAGGCCCGGGGCTCCCGGCTCGGGCGCCCGCCCCCCGCCTCCCGGCTCGGGCGCCCGCTCCCCGCCTCCCGGCTCAGGCGCCCGCCCCCCGCCTCGGTGCTGTCCAGCCCCCCGGAGCCTGCCCGCCGGCCTGTCAGTGCTCGAGGACGGGAAACCGAGCCTGGAGCCCTCGGTGATCACCCTCCCCACACACACCAGCCCAGACGCGGCGGGGTCCCCGGGGCCCGGAGGAGGCGGCTAACCTGGCTGCGGCGGCGCGGCTTCCGGGCGCTGTCTGTCCTCGGTCGGTCTGTCCCGCGGCCGCTCGGCGGGCTCCGAGGCGCACTTGAGCTGCGCACAAATGCCCCGCTCACTCGCTTGCTCGCTAGCTCCCTCCCTCCCGCGGCGCAGCCCCCTCCCCGCCCGCTCCCCTCACCCGGTCTCCCCCCTCCGCCCCGCCCCGGCCGGCTCCCCAAGAGGAAACGGCGGCGATCCCGGCCGCCGCGGCAGCCACGGGCGAGCGAACGAGCAACCCGGAGGAGCGCCGCCTGAGCCGGGGCCGCGCGTAGGGAGGAGCCGCGCGGGCCCCTGGGGAGAGGAGGAAAGGAGGGGGCTGAGCCCTGCGAGCCCGCCTGGCGCTGGTGACCCGCCGCCCGCTTCCCAACGTGGGCCGGCGCCTACCTGTGTCGCCGCGGAGCTCGAAGGCTGGGGCGAGCGGCGGGGCGACGAAGAGGAGACCCCACCCTGGGCCCCCTCGCCCTTCCCGTCCCAGCCCGGTGGGCTCGGGCCCCGCCCCCCGCCTCCTCCTGGTCCCCGCCAGCGCCAACCTCGGTTTTCCCTGGCCCAGACGCCTCGGCTCTCGGCCCGGTGCCCCGGGCTAACCCCACGGCCCGGCGCCCAGCTCGCCGGCCTCCTCCACCTCCAGCCCTGACCTGGCCGACGCCCACCCGCCTCCCCGCCGCCCTCCCATTGTTCCCGCGGCCCGAGCTCGAGGAAGACCGCGCCGCGCATTCCAACCCCACCTCAGGTGGCGATACCTCTGGACCCTTGGGGAGGGGACCCCCAAGGGCTGGACCCTGGCTCTGGGCGCCGACGCCCACCCTCCACAATCGCAGGCACGCCCAAAGTAAAGAGCTTTCCTAAATTAGAGTTAAAATCACCACTGCCCTTATAGGTGCTCCTTCAGGTCCTAGTAAAGACTGAGGCTGGGGCGGGGGGGGGGGGGAGGAACCACCCCAAGGTCAGCAAGCCTGAAATAGCAGCGAGGAGAAGGTGGGGAACAGATTAGGTATCCACATTACATAGAAGAAGAAACGGGGAATTCCTGCCCAGGGCTCCTGGGACAGGGACAGGCCCTCCAGAGCTGCAGGGAATAATGAGCCTGACCTCCTTTGTTAGATACTGCATAAAACACAGAGACGTGGAAGAAGCACTTTCAGAGGTTTTACTGGATGAAAAGCCCTACTAAGTGCAGGAACTCTCACCTACTTTGTCTCACTTAGCCCTGACCGTGGTCCTATGCAGCAGCTGTGATCATCCCCATTTTATAGATGAAAGCGTGTCCTAGGTCTCTCCAGCAGGCAGCGCAGAACCAAGATGAAGCCCAACAATTATTCAAGTTCTTCACGGCGATCCCCCCTCCAGTATAGGATACTAAGTGCCAGGTGAGCAGCTAAGAACATAAGAAATCAAGGAGGGCGGGCCTAGTTTGGGCCTGGAAAGACTTCCACAAACTAAAAGAGGGCAGAAGTGAGGGCACTGAGACCCCAAAGCAGGACTGAGTATGGCTTGTCCAGGGGAAAATTATAATTAATCATGAGAACTAATCATAGCTAATGTGTTTGGAGCACTTACTGTAGTCCAGGCACTGTTCTAAGAGCTTTACTTGCACTAGCTCATTTAATCCTATAACAACACTGTGGGATGGAGGTTACTTTTTAGGAAACTGAAACACAAAGATATTACATAGTTTATAAAGTGGCAGAGCCAGGATCCAAACCCAGGAAGCTGATTCCCAAGGCTGCACTGAACTACCACAGGCCAGAGAGAAGCAGGCCTGAATGCGAGGCAAAGGCATTTGAATTCTTAGGGCACCCACCGCAGCATGACTCTTTACTTGCCGTCTTCTGTCTCGCTATGTGTACCCAGTACCCAGTACACAGGGCCTGGAATATAGGCTCATCTGTTAAACTATTGCATGACTGAGGCTGGAGTGCAGAGGGCCGTGTGCAGGGCTTGGTTGCAGCTCTGTCTGCTGTGCTGGGCATTTTTATCAGTGGTTTGAGATGAAGCAGAATAAGGCATGAAACGCTAATCACATCTACAGCCATCAGGAAGTTGGGAGGGCCCTCAAACACTCCAGAAACCAAAATTAGTTTCCAAAAGGTCTCGGCAGCCTTGGAGCTGAGCTGGAACTAACAAGATGAGGTACCACAAGGGATAAATGTAAACTCCCGCCCTTCAGTCCAAACCACAGCAGTCCCACAAAACTTTCTGGGATGATGGAAATGTCCTAAATTGGCATTGTCTGATGTAGTAGCCACTAGCCACCTGTGGCGGTTGAGCCCCTAAAATGTAGCTCCTACAACTGAGAAACTAAAATTTTAATTTCAATTAATTTTAAAATTTTAACTTTTTTTTTCTTTTTAAGTACTTTAAATGTAAATTGTCACATGGGGCTAGTGGCTGCCATATTGGACAAGTGCCCAAAATACAGGGTAGAAAGAATTTAGATTAAGAGCAGTTCCGGTGAAAATGACTTACAGGTTTGAATTGACCTCAAGCTCAACAATGCAATGTGGCTGCAAAAAAAGAAAGAAGGAAGGGAGGGAAGGAGGAAAGAAAAAAGGAAGAAGAGGAGGGACTCCCCTGATGGCGCAGTGGTTAAGAATCCACCTGCGGATGCAGGGGGCACGGGTTCAATCCCTGGTCTGGGAAGATCCCACATGCCGCGGAGCAGAACCTCTGTGGTTCTAACTCTGTTAGCCTCTGTTAGAGGTTCTATGCTGCCCTGGGCTGATTACACCTGGACCACGGGGCTCAGCTCAGCCCCACGTTCTGAGGAGTACACTGTCACACTGGAGCAAGTCTAGAAGAGACCAGATGCTGAGGACCTGGATGCCATGTTGTGTGGTGAATGAGTTAACTATCCTTGAGAAGGTAAAGCACTGGAGGATATATATAGTGGCTGTCTCCAAACGTCTGAAGGGCTGTCATACAGAAAGGGGATTTGATTTGTTTCTTATCATTTAGGTCTAGTAAACAAAATTAAAAACTCTGTGAACCCCTAAGCCCCCCTCTCCATGTCTAATTCCTCTTTCTGTTCCCCTCAGCACTTAGTCCACCCAGTACCTGGCTCATATTAAACACAAATTTGCTGACAAATGGATGTGAAAGAATTCCACTCAGCTCCGGTGTGTGGACATCCAGGAGGAGAACTTCAGCTTATTATAAAGATCTCTAACAGTCAACACGATCCAAGAAAACAATGGACCACCCTGGGAGTGATGAACTCCCTGCCAATAAATGTATTCAAAGAAAGATTGGGTCTTCAACTGGAGGCTGAACTAGGAATCAGATGACCCTTCAAACCGAAAAATGAGCAAGTTCTATTAGAAGGGGAAAGACAAGATCAAGGCCGTGCTTCCAGACAGTTACCTGGCTGTATATATAGAACAGATTGATATGAAGGGACCAGAGGCAGGGAGGACCAGTTAGGAACCATTGCAGTGGTCCATTAGGTGGCAGTGGGAATGGAAGGCCAAGGACAGGTGTGTGTTGACAGAAGCACTGGCCCTGGGCTGGAAGTCAGGAGCTACAGGTTTTAGTTCTGCCTCTGCCATTAACTTATTGTGGGGTATGGGGTAAATCCCTTCCCTTCTCTGGACTTCAGTTTCCCCATCTGTGAAATGCAGAATAATCTCCAAGTCCCTGCTAACTCTGGATTCTGTTTATGGGAAAGAGATTATGAAGGCTAACTGGGAAAATGTAGTAGACAGCCTTTATATACTTCAAAGGAACAATATCACTAGGCTCATACTATCATTATTATTACAAAGGCTGCCTCCCCAGAACTTGGTGACTAGATTGGTAGGAATGGACAAGAAGGAGTCAATGGACTGCATGTGTAGGGGGTGGACTCAGGGGACAAGGCCCTCTGATCTTTGGGGAGCGTCAGCTAACCTCTCTACTCCTCCCTGAAGATCTGTGAAGACAGCGTGCTGTGTGCTGTCACCACATGAACTGCTTCCTCATTCCTTTGAGCCACACCTCATACTTGGCTAAGGGAAGCAATCAGTTCTAGGAAAAGTTAGACTCTGTTCCCCTCCTTTTAATGTTCCCAAATGACACCGGTTGTGGTCCTTCCCTTAAATAATAAGTATCATCTACGCATATGAAAACAGCCAATATTATTGAGCACTGTGTGCTAAGCACTTACATAGCTTTCTCACCCTGGGAGGTAGCTCTAATTATTATCCCCATTTTATAGATGAGGACACTCGTGGCTCATGGAGATTCGCAATTTTCCCACAGTTGCATAGTTTATGAAGGGGATTCCAATACAGGTCTGTGTGATGTCAAGGCTGCATTCCTAGAGGCTTCTAGCATTTTACTATGTATTTTTACAACAGCTTAGGGAAGAGGGCAAGATGAGTACGGTCTCTAGGGTACAGCTGGGAAAACGGAAGCTCGGAAAGGTTAAATTAAGTCACTTGGACAAGTTAGTAAAGGCTTTCAATGTGCAGTTCACACTCTTTCCTGTTCTCTGTTCCTCTCCTATGACCCAGCAGTGCTTTCCTCCTTCCCTGCACCTTCCAGGGCCTCCCCAGTCTTCCTAGGCCTGATCGGTAGGGACTTGCCCAGACCATTTAAGAGAAGGACTTTTACTTGTCCTTTTTTCTGGGGCATGGGGAGGGAGGGATTTCTGAAAGGCAAAAGTTAACTCCCATCTCCTCACTCACCACCACCAGCCCACACACACCCCAGCCCAGGGCCTCGAGGTGACAGTGCTGAAGGCTTAGAGTGAGTCACGCAGAGCTGACCTGCCAGTCACCGGAGCATCAGGTGCTAAGCTTAGGTTAGAAGGTTGGAAAAGTAGGCCAAGTGTTCTCATCCCCAGGAGCATGGCCCAGTTGCAGCTCAGCCCCCCCCCCCCCACATCTCATCCCCAAATACTGCAAACATTTAGGGGACACTGTGCAAACCCCGGAGGCAGAGGAGACGTGAGAAATCAGAATGCATTCCCACCCTTCAGAGGGGATAGGACAGTGAGTACAAAATAATATATACTTATAAAGAGTGATGGGGGTACGTGGTGATGAATTCCAAGGAGAGAAGTTCACAAAGGAGTTGAGATCACAGTGGAGTCTTAAAGGGTAAGTTGAACATGCAGAGGTAGAGGGGCACTCCAGGCTGCAGGAACGCACAGGCAGAAGCGCTAAAGCTTAGATGTATTTGCACACCATCTAGCAGGCAATAGGAAGGTATGGAGTGCACTATGGATTTGAGAAAGACTGCCTGAGTTTGAATCCTGGCTCTGTCCCTTCTCAGCTATTTGACCTTGGGCAAGTTACTTAACCCCTCTGGGAGAGATATCATTGTCTCCTATTATTTGCTCTCCCCCTTCCCAGTAAGCTTACACATTCTAGCCAGTTGCCATGTGACTCCGGAGGAAGGAGTACACTTCCCCAGACCAATGTCAGACTTGATCACATGACTTACTTTGGCCAGTGGAATTTGAGCTGGAGAGATATATGCCAGTTCTAGGCAGAAACTTGAAGAACCATTGCATGTTTTTAGTCTAAAATCAAACTCTTTAATCTCTGCCACTGGAATGGCATGACCTGGATGGGGGCTGTGCCTTCAGCCTGGACCTTAGAGTGAAAAGACGCAGAAAGCAGAGCTGTAGCCAACACACAGCTGCCCCACAGCTATCTGTGTAATCTGAGGGAGAAAACTTTGTTGGAAGCCACTGAGATTTGGGGGTTGTTTGCTATCACATCATAACTTAGCATAACCTAGTGATTTTAGTAGTACTTACCTCATAAAACTGTTGTGAGGATTAAATAAGATGATCTTGTGAAAAATGTATAACCATTTCATCAGAAATTGCATTATAAAATGATCACTCTGCCCACACATATATGGACATTTGATATACAACAGAAATGACATTTGCAAAAGCCTCGCAAAGGATGGTGTCACAGGTTGAATAGTATCCCCCCCAAATTCATTTCTACCTAGAACCTCAGAATATGACCTTAGGACTTCCCTGGTGGCACACTGGTTAAGAATCCGCCTGCCAGTGCAGGGGACACGGGTTCGATTCCTGGTCCGGGAAGATCCCACATGCCTCGGAGCAGCTAAGCCCGAGCTCCACAACTACTGAAGCCTGCACTCTAGAGCCCGTGCTCCACAACAAGAGAAGCCACCACAGTGAGAAGCCTGCTCACCTCAACGAAGCATAGCCCCTGCTCATTGAAACTAGAGAAAGCCCGTGTGCAGCAACGAAGACCCAATACAGCCAAAAAAAAAAGAATATGACCTTATTGGAAATAGGATCTTTACAGATGTAATTAGTCAAGGATCTCAAGATTAACTCATCCTGGATTTTGTGCCCTAAATCCCATGACTGCTATCCATATAAGAAAACACATAGAAACAAAAAGAAGGCAATGTGAAGATGGAGGCAGAGACTACTGTGATGTGTCTACAAGCAAAGGAACACCAAGGATTGCTGGCAAACACCTGAAGCTAGGAGAAAGGCATGGATATTTTCTCCCTCCCCCCATGAGGAACCAACTCTGTCCACACCTCGATTTTGGACTTCTGGCCTCTTGAGCTGTGAGAGAATAAATTTCTGTTGTTTTAAGCCACCCAATTTGTGGTCATTTGTTATGACAGCCCTAGGAAATTAATACAGATGGATTATTGTTAAGTGATACTGAACAATTGGTTATTCATTTGGAAAACAATTAAATTGGATTCCTACCTCATAGCGTACATAGTAATAACCTGTTGGATTTAAGACCTAAATTTGAAAAGCAAAACCTTAAAATCTTTAGAAGTAACTAAAGAAAATCATATTTAGGACTTCAGGATACAGAGGAATTTCTTAAACAAGACATAAAAATCACAAATTGTATTACTCTGGGTTATCCATAGAAATAGAACCAGTAGCATATTCTATATATCTATGTCTATATCAATAGATATAGAGAGATAGATTTATTATAAGGAATTGACTCATATGGTTATGAAACCATGTGACTCGGATGGGACTTGAACCCATAGGCCAGGACTCGAACCCAGCCAGAACCCACCGTCTTTTTTTTATATATATAAATTTATTTATTTTATTTATTTGTGGCTGTGCTGGGTCTTCGTCGCTGCGCACAGGCTTTCTCTAATTGCAATGAGCGGGGGCTATTCTTCACTGTGGTGCTCGCGCTTCTCATTGTGGTGGCTTCCCTTGTTGTGGAGCACAGGCTGTAGGCACGTGGGCTTCAGTAGTTGCAGCATGTGGGCTCAGTAGTTGTGGCTCGCGGGCTTAGTTGCTCCACAGCATGTGGGATCTTCTCGGACCAGGGCTCAAACCCGTGTCCCCTGCATTGGCATATGGATTCTCAACCACTGCACCACCAGGGAAGCCCAACCTACCATCTCTTAATTGAGATCACACACTTGGTCTCTGGACTTAATGAAGCTCAGGTTCTTTATGTCTCATCGCAGAAAGAATTCAGTGAGAGACAAAGTGATAGGTAAGAAGTGGATTTTTTTTTTTTTTTGGCCGATTTGGGTATTCGTTGCTGTGCACGGGCTTTCTCTAGTTGTGTCGTTGTGGTGCGCGGACTTATTATGGTGGCTTCTCTTGTTGCGGAGCACGGGTTCTAGAGCGCAGGCTCAGTAGTTGTGGCACACGGGCTTAGTTGCTCCGAGGCATGTGGGATATTCCTGGACCAGTAATCAAATCCGTGTCCCCTGCATTGGCTGGTGGATTCTTAACCACTGCGCCACCAGGGAAGTCCAAGAAGTGAATTTATTTAGAGAGAAACACACTCCACAGACAGAGTATGGGCCATCTCAGAAGACAAGAGGCCCTGAAATATGGGTGGTTAGTTTTTATGGGCTGGGTAATTTCATAGGCTAATGAGTGGGAGGATTATTCCAACTATTTCAGGGAAGGGGTAGAGATTTCCAGGAACTGGGACACCGCCCATGTTTTGACCTTTTATGGTTAACCTCAGAACTGTCCTGGTGCTAGTGGTGTGTCATTTAGTATGCTACTATATTACAATGAGCATATAATGAGGCTCAAGGTTTACTGGAAGTTGAATCTTCCACCATCTTGGACCTACTTGGTTCTAACTAGTTTTTGTCATGTCCTATGGCTATGTCATTCTTTTATTTTTAAATTTTATTTATTTATTATTTTGTATTTTTTAATTTTATTTTTGGCTGTGTTAGGTGTTCCTTGCTGCACGCAGGCTTTCTCTAGTTGCGGTGAGCGGGGGCTACTCTTCGTTGAGGTGAGTGGGCTTCTCATTGCGGTGGCTTTTGTTGCGGAGCACAGGCTCTAGGCACACAGGCTTCAGTAGTTGCAGTGCATGGGCTCAGTAGTTGTAGCTCATGGGCTCTAGAGCACAGGCTCAGTAGTTGTGGCTCATGGGCTTAATTGCTCCGCGGCATGTGGGATCTTCGCGGACCAGGGCTCGAACCCGTGTCCCATGCACTGGCAGGCGGATTCTTAACCACTGCACCACCAAGGAAATCCCACCACCCTTACCTCTTTTCTTCTCTCTTTTATTTCCTGACCCCCTTCCTGCTCTGTGCACAGTCCCCTCCCTCTGAGGGCAAAATATGGGATAAAACAAATCCAAATCAAACAGCTTCTAGATCTCATCACAAGAAGCCCTTAAAGTGGGGTGGAAACAAGACGGGAAGGAATCCTGGAGGCAGAGAAGAGGCTGCTTAGTGACTGCTGGTGAATCCACGGAGAGTACTGTGTCAGTTACCTACCTCCAACCCACGCCTAGCTCTTCCTTTTCCTGCCTGTGATCACAGAACTTTGAAACATCAGAACTGCAAAAGTCTTTGACATTCATCTACTCTCCATAAGTTTGCCTCCATAAGTTTGCAGCTGGGAAAGTGACACAGGGGCACAGGAAAGGAAAGCAACTGGCTATGGTCACCCAGTAAGTCAGTGGCTGATTAGGAACTAGAGTACTAGGCCTCCTGACCTCCGACCAGTGATTGCACTTTCACCTACACCACACATGACCTTCCTTCCTGTGGTCACTAGTCCCTCCCCTTGATTCCTACCCACCAGGTTTGGGAGAACATCTAAGCATTCCCAATCTGCCCTCCCATCCCCCACTCCCCAAACCCCACCCCCGAGTGAGCGCAGGGTCCAGTGAAACAGGGGCAGAAGGGACAACCCACGTCAGAAGGGAGGGCCAGCCCTAAATCCTAGGGGCATATTTGGCAGTGGTGGGAATGGTGAAAGTGTCGCTCTGGCCTGCAGGGGGACCAGTCTCCTCTTTGGAGAGCTCCATTAGAAGCAGCCTGTGTTTCAGCAGGCCATCCTGGCGGGACCCCTCCTTGCCCTCCCAGCCTAGCTGGCTGCCTGGAGGACCTACCTCACTTCCCCAGCCGTGGACTTGCACAGAGGCCACCCAGGCGCAGGATGGTCCATGACTGCCGGGGGCGGGTGGCGGGGGGGTGGCGTGAGGAGGAAGGGTTTCCAGCGGCTCCACTTTCAGTCCTGCTCCTCTGCTCCACAAAGGGCCACTGTCTGAGCACAGAGGGACCCTGGAGGGAGGCCTCCCAAGGTGCTCGGCAACAGGGCCGGGTTTCATCACGCTGGGCCTCCTGGCCAAGTAAACATCAGGGTAGGAACAGGCCCAGCAGTTTCTGCAGACAGGGTCCTGGCTCCGGGCTGGCTCAGTGGCATCCTCATCCAGGGCTTCCCTGAGACAATAAGGAGGGCCGAGGTCATTTACCCACTTTTCTCCAGAAATGGAGTCAGGATAAGGAGCTGGCTCTATCTTAGTCCACTTCCCATTGTTCAAGGAGCAGAGAACCATCCTATTCCCCTCTTAAGAAGTAGATGTTTTACAAGAAATTTTAAAATTCGTTCAGAGGGAAAAGAGAGCTCCATAAGCTTGAGTAATCAGGGAAGACTTCCTAGAGGAAGTGTGATTTAGGTGTGATTCTGCCGCAGTGTGTAGGTGTAGGTAGAATCTCCACAAATAGGAAGGAGAGAGGTATTTCAGACAGAGCACAGAACTGGCAAGTTGTGGTGTCTGGAAAGCAGCAGCATTTGGGGGTAAATGAAGAGACCTATCTGACTAGGGTAGAGAATTAACACAGGAGAAGTTGGAAAATAAGGCTAGAAAGTTTGGTTAGGAACCAAACCTCAACTAGGCTTAACAGCCATGTGGAGGAGTCCTTACGGTTTCCAAGCAGAGTGGTGATGAGGTTCTAAAGGCAAAAATTTTGAAAGCTTAGTCTTAAGATCTTACAAAAGAGGCCTCAGGTTGAGCCTCAGTCCTCTGGGAGAAGTTGGGCTGGTTATGGCCTCTCTTGGGGCTTGGTTTCTTCATCTTTAAAATAAAATCGTTATACCAGAGAATCTTAAGGCCCTTTCCATCTCTAAAGTGCAAGGATTCTCTAATGGGGCAACATGGACTATAGAAAATGAAGGGAGGAGAGGCCGTGGCCACACCCTGGACGCCTCTGGGCTGCATTTCTGCAATGATTCATCTGCTTAGAGCTGTCACTGCCACCACCACCGCTGCCAGGCACTATGCTAAGTAGTTCCTTTTTTAAAAAACTTCATTTTTGTGAACAGAAAATGCATGTACATACTGCAAATTTTAAGTCATAAAAAGATATATGTATGGTAAAAATAAATTTCCCTCCTTCCCCTCTTTCCAGCCACCCATTTCTTGTCCCGCTGTATCCTGAGTATGCTTTCACAGATAATCCATGCATTTTTAAAGATTCTATAGATTCTTTTTCTTTATGCAAATGGGAGCATACTAGACACACCGTTCTGTACCTCGCTTTTTTGACTTGAAAATTCTGGAGATCTTTTTATATGAGTCTATAAAGAGCTGCCTCATTCTTCGAATGGCAGGACCGTGATTTATTAAACCAGTCCCCTATGGAGAGATATTTAGGGTGTTTCTTCTCTATCATAAACAATGCATCCATGGATATCCTGAGCATACATCATCCAGCATATGCTGGAATAGGTCTACAGGACACATTCCTAGAACTGAACTTACGTGCTAACTTCTTTATATGACTTAATACTCTCAAAAAGAGTTTAAAGTGATCGTAATTATACTGATTATGCAAATGAGGCACAGAAAGATGCATTAACTTGCACAAGTCACACAGCTCTTACATAGTAGAGTTGAGATTCCAATGTGGACAGTCTGACACCAGAGCTAACACACTCAATCACTCCACTAGTGGTTCTGAAACTTTAGTACACATCAACGCCACTGGGAGGGCTTGGTAAAACATAGAGTACTAATCGTTTCTGATTCAGCTCATCTATGGTAGAGCCCAAGAATTTGCATTTCTAACAAATTCTTAGGTGATCACTCTTTGAGACCCACTGCGCTATAATAGCTCATCCACCTTCAGCTGTTCACGTTGTCCAAAAAGAAAGCAATTGGTACTCAGTAACTGGCCATGATAGGATCAGAGTTGAGAGGCACAGACAAGGATTCCTGGAGCCCATCTATCTAAGCTCTTTGAAGGCCCTGCACAGTACCTGGCAAACAGTAAATACTTGTTGAATGAATGAATAAGTAAATGAGGTATAAGTACTCCATGCAACTTGTTGCTGTCTCTTCTCCCAGCCCCCTGAGAGCCCCTGCCCTGGGGTAGCTCCACTGCCCACACTGGCTGAGATCCAGCTTCATGTTGTGAGAGCCTGCTATGGACTGAATGTTTGTGTTCCTCCCCGCCCCAAATTCATATGTTGAAGCCCTAACCTCTGATGTGATATTTGGAGGTGGGACCTTAGGAAGGTAACTAGGTTTGGAGGAGGTTTTGCAGGTGGGGCCCCCACAATGGGATTAGGGTCCTTATAAGAAGAGGAAGAGATCAGAGCTCCCTCTCTTTCTCCACCATGTGAGGACACAGTGAGAAGGTGGCTATCCGCCAGCCAGGAAAGGGGCCTCATCAGGAACCGAATCCACCTGCACCTTGATCTTGAACTCTCCAACCTCCAGAACTTTGAGAAACAAATGTGTGTTGTTTAAGGACTCAGTCTGGGACTTCCCTGGTGGCGCAGTGGTTAAGAATCCACCTGCCAATGCAGGAGACACAGGTTTGAGCCTTGGTCCAGGAAGATCCCACATGCCACGGAGCAACTAAGCCCGTGCGCCACAACCACTGAAGCCTGCGCTCCTAGAGCCCATGCTCTGCAACAAGAGAAGCCACTGCAATGAGAATCCCACGCACCGCAACAAAGAGCAGCCCCTGCTCGCCATAACTAGAGAAAGCCTGCACGCAGCAAAGACCGAACGCAGCCAAAAATAAATAAATAAATAATAGTTTAAAAAAAAAAGAAGAACTCAGTCTATGGCATTTTATTATAGCAGCCCAAGCTAACTAAGACGGAGCCCTGGGGAGCAGAGCTGTTTATTTCCTCCCATCCCTCCCTTGGCTTATAATGAAATCAATGAAGCTGCTAGACCTCTGTTATTGAAGAAAAGGCAGCATCTTACAATGCTAGAGCTTGATTGAGATAAGCTAGTCCAGTGCTCTCATTTATTATTGTTAATAGCAAGAGCTATAATTCATAGCACACCCATGCACTTGACATGCTTACTTTTTTTTTTTTACTTCCCTCTAATCTAATTCCCTGTATTTCCTTTCCCCTTATTCTAGTACACAGCCTCTTCTTCCATTCCATGCAGTTGATGTGGCCAGCACACACACACACATACACACACACACTATGGGAAAGATTTAAATTCGGGAATCTGTGAGACCTGAGCTCTGTGGGAGGGCCCTGCTGCAAGAGCAGCAAGACACTGACAGAAACATCCCACAAACAGGAAGAAACAAAGTTTCCAGGGTCATGCATTGTGGCAGCCACACACCAGCCCACCTCCGCCAGGTGCTGACTCCGTTACAGTATTATATCCCTGAGCTCAGGGCCCTGAGGACCCCGACAGCTTCTCCCAGCTGCTCCCTACCTGGCCTGGAATCCTGCTCCTGCTGCCTCCCTCTCCCACGGGCCTCCATCCTGGGTTCCCTTTCCTGTTGGTGGCCTTGTTATGGACACCCCCCCCCGAAGGCCAGACTTATAGCCGAAAATGTCTAGGCCCCAGGCCCCTGGACAAGTAACACTTCAGAAGCCATTTGTTGGGCAGCTGGAGAGAAGGAGGTCATCAGGGAGAGAATTTCAGGGGCCAAATCAGATTCAGTTGGTCAGCTGGACTTCAGGCAGCAATCTGACTCAACTGACATTATCGAATGTAGAGGAGGCGGCCGTCGGGCAGGTGTAGCCAGACACAGACGCTGTCCATCGAGCTGAGTCAGGCAGAGGTGGTCAGGAAGGGACAGTCAGGCGGACTCCGTCATTCAGAACCCGGCGCCTGAGATCCAGTTAGACTCGGACGGGCAGCCAGCACCAGCCAGCCGCAGCCTCGGCCACCGCAGTCTGGCAGATGCGGTCGGTCCACCCATCAGGCGGGCTGATCCCACCTGTCAGATGGCCAGGCAGGCGGGCCGCACCAGGCCCAGAGGCTGCGCAGTCAGGGTAGCCAGCCAGCTTGTCAGCCAGCGGTCAGGGGACTCGGGCAGACGCGCGGGCCCGGCCGTGGTCACCATCAGCTGCTCAGGCTGTCTGCTTAGCCCACACAGCAGAGCTGGGGTCAAAACGTTGGCACAGAGCTATCAGTGTACGGGTCAGTCGGTCACAGAGGGCCTCGGTCAGTCAGATACAGCTTGTCGAGCACCGATGGAGTCCGGTCAGTCAGAAGCAGATCGACTCAGTCGACACGCCCCATCAGGCCCAGATGCCATCAGCCAGATAGGGCGGTCAGTCAGTCGGTCACCTGCGGTTGGGCAGACCCATCACGCGGTCTTGGTCCACCAGGCATCCATGAAATCTGTGTTCAGTCCGACACAGCCAGACAGACACGGATTATCCGGCAGTGATGGCGTCTGTGGTCACTGAGACACAGTCGGCCAGTCAGAGGCAGTCAGTCAGGCACTGATGGAATCAGAGCGCCGTGGAGGCCACAGAAGCCAGGGACTGAGGCCTGGAACCCCCTTCTGGGCGGAGCCTGTTGGGGGCGGGGCCTCCTTGGGGGCGGGGCCTCGTTCTTGCACAGGACCGCCCGTCCACTCCCCTCCCGGCAGCCTTCGGACGTTGCCGAGACAGCTTCGGACTCGGCCGGAGTCGCTCCTTCCCAGCCCCCGGGGTCCCCCACCCCCGACTCCCGAGCCTGCAGAGTGGAGGTCCCGGCGGTGTAGTGGAGGGGCGGCGGGGTCGGGCAGGCTGCCCTCCGCACGGCGGCAGAGGCTGCGCCTCGCACTTTTGTCATCCCCTTGTACAGATGAGGCTGATTGGGAGACCAGGAACGACGCACGTCAAGCTACACAGTGACAGAGACCCAGAACCTCTGGATCCCTTGCTCTTCTCCAGAACCCTGCGTTCTCCTTTAGGAGGAATCAGATTTCCCCAGGCATAGGGTGCGTATGGAGAAGAGAGAACAGCCCATGCAAAGACGCTTTCAGGGTTCTTTGGGCTTACTTATGACTAGGGCGAACACTCGCCTTGTACCAAGCTCTGTAGTAACAGCTTCGTGTACAGTAATTCACTTGGGCCTCACAATTTTCCTTTGAGGGAAATAATGATGATTTCCTTTGTACGTATGGAAAACCGAAGCACAGAAGGGTTGGTAACTTGACCAGGGTCAGCGGGCTGGGGGGTGAGCCAGGATTGGAACCCAGGCAGCCTAACTCCTGACATTCACTCCTGGGCCCTCAACACACCCTCTGGCCCTTTCCTTGTGACCACCGAGGGCAGCGCATGAGTCCCCTTCGGCAGGCCTCCCTGGTCTGTTTCAGAATGCCCAACCCTGGGCATGAGGCTCCTGTTTGAGTCTCTGCTTTACGGACTAAGAATAAGGAGCTATCAAAACTAGGAACCTGGCCCAACCAGGGGACAAACTATGGGTCTGTCTCACAGAGTTCAGAGACGGGAAAGCCTGTGAGATGAAAGAAGCCAGGGCCAAGAGGCCACTGAAAGCTGTCGGTGGGGAACCCTATGAGCATGGCCCCTCAGGGGTTCAAGTTGAAAGATCTTTGAACAAATTCCAGCAATGTGAGCCAGGAGTTAGAAACACATCATGGGTCATAAACGCAAATGCCTACAAGGGCCAGATAGGTAATGAAAGTCATGAAAACAAGTCAAGTGACTAGATTGGCAAACTCTCCCCATCTAAAGGGGGCACTGCCTCTTGACTCCTGTCCATCATGTTCTCAGACACCCGTTTTCTCTAGCCTTCTAACAACTGTTGGTAAGTCAATTAACATTGAGTCTCGGTTTTTCCATCTGTATAATGGGAAGGAATATTTGGCTTTATCTCACAGGGTGAAATATTACGGCAATTAAACATGTTTTTGTATGTAGAAAATATTTTGTGAGCTGTAACTTACTCTGTAAAGTACAGAGTACATCTGCTACGTGGTCTACGGGTTCTGACAGCATTCCTCTAGGCAGGGCTTAGCATTCCTCTTGTAGAGAAGATGAGAATGCCCTTCAAGAAGTATGCTTACTTACCCAAGGTCACAAGTTTGCGTATGATGGAGCCAGATTTAGAACTTAGGTCTTTCTGACTTCTACGGCCAGTCTCTTACAACAGTTGTTTTGCAAGGTGTTGCTTGGTCCCACCAGTTGCACTGAGATGATTTCAGGTGAAACCCAAATGAACAGTTTAAAAATAGTTATATAATTTTTGTTATTTTCAATTTTAGAGGAAGCTTATTGATACTACGGAAGTCCTAAATTTCACACAGCCAGACTGTAGTAGGTTGAATAATGGCCTCCCAAAGATATAGAGACCTAATCCCTGGAACCTGTAGATATTAATTTATTTGGGAAGAGAATCTTCACAGATGTGATTAAGTTAAGGATGCTGAGTTGAGGAGATCATCCAGGATTATCCAAGTGGGCACGAAATGCCATCACAAATATCCTTGTAAGAGGGAGGCAGAAAGAGAGGCAGACAGACACACAGAACAGCAGGAGACAATTCAACCTCAGAGGCAGAGATCACAGTGAGGTGGCCACAAGCCAAGGAATGCAGGCAGCCACAAGCTGGAAGTGGCAAGGACAATTCTTCTTTAGAGCCTCTGGAGGGAACATGGCCCTCTCAACATCTTTATTTCAGCCCAGTAAAACTACTACTGAACTTCTGGCCTCTAGAACTATGAGAGAATACATTTCTGTTATTTTAAGGTATCAGCTTTGTGGTAATTTGCTACATCAGCTACAGGAAACAGATACACAGGTCTACAAGTCTTCAAAAATTCATACTCCAAACCCCTAGTGTGTACATAACCCCCCCTTATTAAAAAATAAAATTATTTTTAGATAATTTTATATTTACAGAAAATAAATGTAAATCTCTGATTTACAGAATACAGAGATTTCCCATAGCACAGGGAGTTCCCATACACTCCTCCCCCAGTTTCCCATATTGCTAACATCTTACATGACTATGGTGCATTTGCCACAACTGAGAAACCAGCCTTGGTACCTTCCTATTAACTAAACTCTACACTTTATTTGGATTTTACTAGCTTTCCCCCTAACATCCATTTTCTGTTCCAAGGTCCCATCCAAGATATTACATTTAGTCTTCATGTCCCCTTAGTCTCCTCTGGCCTGGGACAATTTCTCAGACTTTCCTTGTTTTTCATGACCTTGACAGTTTTGAGGAGTACTGGTTAGGTGTTTTAGAAAGTGTCCCTCAATTTGGGTTTCTCTGATGGTTTTCTCATGGTTAGACTGGGATCATTGGTTTCGGTGAAGGATACCACAGAGGTGAAGTGCCCTTTTCATGGCATCATGTCAGGGGTACATGATATCAGTATATGACTTGATCACCTTGAGTACCCCACCAAGGTAGTGTTTGCCAAGTTTCTCTCCTGTGAAGTTACTTGTTTTTTCTCTCTTTCTACTCTCTGAAAGCAAGTCATTAAGGGCAGCCTACTCTCCGGGGGGGGGGCGGGGGATTAAGCTCCACATCTTGGAGGAGATAAATTATTTGGAATTCTTCTATTAGGAAGATTTGTCCCTCCTCCTCCATTTATATATTTATTCAATTATTTATTGACATCAGTATGGGCTCATGGATATTTAGTTTATACTTTGGGCTGTAATCTGGTACTATGTTATTTCTTTTGTTGCTCAAATTGCTCCAGCTTTGGCCATTGGGAACTCTTCCAGGGTGTCTCTTATGTCCCTTTGACACCAATTGTTTTGCATCTTGGTTACACTAAGATGATTTAAAGTGGAACTCAGCTGATCTTTTTTTAAGAGTTGTATATTTACTTTAATAGAGCTCAGGAAAACATAACCTGCATGTCAAAATTGACAATTTCACAAATACCACTGAGGACAAGGCTAATGTAGTGCTGATTGTGCTAAGTGAGTCAATTCACAGAGAGCTATTAGGTAAAAACTGGTATTGATGGTACATAGGTATGGAGGAAGTTGTTAAGCTGATTAGGGAATGACTCAAATTTGAGAAACATCTGTACTAAAGCAGAACCAAGTCCCAGATTCAGGCAGTGATAATAACGATGAGGACTATGTGCTGCTTCTCTGGGACACACACCCACACACAAGCCATTCCCAGGGCCCTGCTGCCAGGCAGACCTGTCTCAGTGCAGATGCGTGCTGATGTTGATAACGGCGGAACTGCACATGCCCAGGCCCGGGACGGATGGATGCTGCACTGTTTCCCAAACGAGCTGCGTGGGTGGCTTGCAGCTCAGCACCATTCCTGCTAATGAGCTTGGAACCATTGGCCTAACAAACACGTTCCGTGTCACAGGCCTGACATGTGATGTTTCCTGAGGAGAAGTGCCAGGAAGGCTCATTATTTTTACTTTTTTTTCCCCGTGTTTCATCCTTAATCTGAGATAGGCAGAAAGATGTGGCGGACTTAGCGGTCAGACCCGGTACACTCCTGGCTCAGAGTCTTGTCTGAGGTCTGCAGACCAGTCCCCCAGCCCCACTGAGGATGCTCAGCATTGAACTGGAGTATTTAGCTTGCCCTACTCTGCACGATCCTGAGCCCTGACCAAGGCCCTGAATCTACCTCCTGGTTAAGGAGTGATGCTCTAGAATCTCTGGCCTGATCTGAAATAGAAAGCCCTTCAAGAAAGAAGTTTTTTAATTTCCCTGTTTCTAATCTGAACTATGGGTGGCTGCTGGCTGGTGTGTGCTCAGGCCTCTAAACCCTCTATAGTGCCTTCCCAGGGAGCTCTGGAGTCACATGACCTAGGTTAGAATCCTAGTTCTTCCTAAGAACTAGATAAGTTACACTGCCTCTCATCTCTAAAAGGAAGATAGGGACTTCCCTGATGGCCCAGTGGGTAAGACTCCACACTCCCAATGCAGGGGGCCCGGGTTCGATCCCTGGTCAGGGAACTAGATCCCGCATGCCACAACTAAGAGCCCACAAGCTGCAACCAAAAAGGTCCCGTGAGGCGCAACTAAGACCCGGCACAGCCAAATAAATAAATAAATATTTTAAAAAATAATTAAGAGGCTATTAGAGTCACCCAGACTAGAGATATTGCTGATTTAGACTAGGTTATAGATCAGCACTGTCCTATGACTTTCTGCATGGTGGAAATGTTCTATATCTGTGCTAATACAGTGGCCACTATCAACCTGTGGCCCCTGAGCACTTAGAATGTGGCTGGTGCAGCTGAGGAATTGAGTTCTTAATTTCATGTCATTTTAATTAATTAAAATTTAAATAGCCTCCTGTAGTTAATTTCCAAAATATACAAACAAATCATACAACTCAATAACAAAGAAACAACCCAATCAAAATAATGGACAGAAGACCTAAATAGACATTTCTCCAAAGAAGACATACAGATGACCAACAGGCACATGAAAAGATGCTCAATATTGCTAATTATTAGAGAAATGCAAATCAAAACCACAGTGAGGTATCACCTCACACTCGTCAGAATGGCCATCATTAAAAAGTCTACAAATAATAAATGCTGGAGAGGGTATGGAGAAAAGGCAATCCTCCTACACTGTTGGTGGGAGTGTAAATTGGTGCAGCCACTGTGAAAAACAGTATGAAGGTTCCTTTAAAAACTAAAAATAAGAGCTACTATATGATCCAGAGATCCCACTCCTGGGCATATACCCGGAAAAGAGAAAAACTCTAATTCGAAAAGATACATGCACCCCAATATTCATAGCAGCACTATTTACACTAGCCAAGACATAGAAACACCCCAAATGCCGATCAACAGACAATTGGTTTAAGAAGATGTGATATATACAGTGGAATATTACTCAGCCATAAAAATAAATGAAATATTGCCATTTGTGGCAACATGGATGGACCTAGAGAGTATCATACTAAGTGAAGTAAGTCAGACAAATATTGTATCACTTATATGTGGAATCTAAAAAATAATACAAATGAATCTATATACAAAATAAAAACAGACTCACAGACATAGAAATCAGACTTGTGGTTACCAAAGGGAAAAGGGAGGGGGTGGTGGGATAAATTAGGAGGGTGGGATTAACAGATACAAACTGCTATACATAAAATAGATGAGCAACAAGGATTTACAGTGTAACACAGGGAACAATATTCAATATCTTGTAATAACCTATAATGGAAAATAATCTGAAAGTATACAAATAATATGAATATATAACTGAATCACTTTGCTGTACACCTGAAACTAACACAATATTATAAATCAACTATACTTCAATTTTTTAAAAATAGCCTACTGGGTAGATGGACCTAGAGTCTGTCATACAGAGTGAAGTAAATCAGAAAGAGAAAAACAAATATCGTATGCTAACACATATATATGGAATCTAAAAAAAAAAGGTTCTAATGAACCTGGGGCAGGACAGGAATAAAGATGCAGATGTAGAGAATGGACTTGAGGACACGGGGGAGGGGGAAGGGTAAGCTGGGATGAAGTGATAGAGTAGCATTGACATATATACACTACCAAATGTAAAATAGACAGCTAGTGGGAAGCAGCTGCATAGCACAGGGAGATCAGCTCAGTGCTTTGTGACCACCTAGAGGGGTGAGATGGGGAGGGTGGGAGGGAGACGCAAGAGGGAGGGGAAATGGGGATATATGTATACATATAGCTGATTCACTTTGTTATACAGCAGAAACTAACACAACATTGTAAAGCAATTATACTTCAATAAAGATGTTAAAAAAAAACGCATATACTAAAAAAAACGAAAAAGAAAAAAAATAGCCTCCTGTAGCTAGCGGCTACTATATTGGACAGCACAGGAAATTGGCTGTACCTTAAATATATTTAGGAGGAAGATAGAACTTGTGATGGTTGGGGGATAGGGAGTGAGAGAGAGTGGAATCAAGGACGATGCCCAGTTTTTTTATTGGGGAACTGGGAGAATGACACTACCACTTACTGACTTGGAGAAGAGCAGGCTCTGGGGAGATACCAAGAGTTTTGTTTCGTTTTGTTTTTAAGTATTTATTTATTTATTTGGCTGTGCCGGCTCTTAGTTGCGGCATGTGGGATCTTCTTTGTGGTGTGTGGGATCTAGTTCCCTGACCAGGGATTGAAACTGGGCCCCCTGCATTGGGAGCATGGAGTCTTAACCACTGGACCACCAGGAAAATCCCAAGAGTTTTGTTTTGCACAACAGGAGTTTAAAATACTGTTGGAACATTCAACTAGAGATATCAAGTAGAAAGTAGGATATGTACATGGTTGCCATCATCACCTTTAGGTTCCAGCAATACCAGGCTGTTGACTGCTTAGAAGGGTGGGAGATCAGAAATGGGACCAAGAACTCCACACTGAGACTTTCCTTCTTCTTGTCTTGGTTATTGTTCCAATCAACCACAAAGGCAGCCAGTCCTTGTTTGAAACCCTGTGATCTGTGGCTCCTCCTTCCCCTCCTCCCTCTTCTCTCCAGGTATGGAGCTCAGGGGCGCTTTCCTTTGCAAAGCTAGAAACCCTCACCCCACCTGTTTTCTACTCTGGTAGCCACTCCTATGGCTCAGGCCTTTGTCATCTCATTGTGGACTAGAGCCGCAGTGCCCAGAGCTCCTGGCCTTCTCACCACTCCTGCTTTCCGCCTTCTAGCAGAGGGGTCTTTCTGACTGTAGGATTTCCCCCCTGGGAATCCTGTCTGGGTCTGCATCAAAAGTCTTAAGCCTGAACCAAGGCTTTGATCCTTCTTTACATTTCTAGAATTGCATCCAAAGGAAATCAGAAAGCCTCCACAAAGTTTGAAAATCCACAAGAAAGTTCCTCACGGCATTTATTATAAAAGCTAAAAGCATACTTCTCAACCATATCTTACATGACCTATCAGCAGTCTCCCTTGAAACACATTTACTTTCCGGATACCACATTCTGTGGTTGTTCTCCTACCACTCTGGTCACTCCTCAGTCTCCTTTGCTGGTTCTTTCTCATTGCCCTCATCTCTACACATTACAGTGCCCCAGAGCTCAGGCCTGAGACCTCTCTCTCTCTTTGCATACACCCTTGGTTCTCTCATGCAGCCTCATAGCTTTAAAGGGATCTGTATCCTGATGACTCCCAAAAGTATATATCCAACTCCAACTCTCCCCTGAATGCCAGACTCACAAATACAATTATCTACTTGACATCTCCACTTGAATGTCAAACAGACATCTCAAACTTACCATGCCCCAAACTGAAGTCAAGATATTCTCCCCGGGCTTCCCTGGTGGCGCAGTGGTTGAGAGTCCGCCTGCCGATGCAGGGGACATGGGTTCGTGCCCCGGTCCGGGAAGATCCCACATGCCGCGGAGCGGCTGGGCCCGTGAGCCATGGCCTCTGAGCCTGCGTGTCCGGAGCCTGTGCTCCGCAACGGGAGAGGCCACAGCGGTGGGAGGCCCACGTGCTGCAAAAAAAAAAAAAAAAAAAAAAAAAAGATATTCTCCCCAAAACTCCCTCCTCCATGGTTTCTTCCATCTCATTTAATGGCAATTCCCTCCCTTATTTGCTCAGGCCAGAAGCCTTGGAGCCATCCTCAATTCCTCTCTTTCAACTTCACATGTGGTCTATCAGCAACCTTCAGGCTGGATCTTACATTTATCCTGAATTCAATCATTGTTTTGCCATCTTTGCTGCCATCATCCTGGTACAAGCCACTAACCTGTTTCACCCCATTGACAGCAATGGCCTATTAGCAGGTCTCCCTGCTTCTTCTACCTCGGGTCCCACTTCAGCTCTTCTCCATACTGCAGGGCAAAGCCCTCCAACGCCTCCCATTTCACAGAAAAATACACCAAATTCCCTTTTCCGTCTTTCGCATTATGTGAGTGGTTTAACGTCTACACTCTTGCTGCTCACTCTGCTCCAGCCTGTTTGTTGTCCCTCTATCAGGCCAGCCCCATACGCCTCAACTTCAGTGCCTGTGCACTGGCCGCTCCCTCTGCCAGGAAGGCTCTTCCACCCAACATTCCCTTGGATGGCTCCATTCCCTCACCTCCGTATGTCTGGTCAAAAGTCACGTGGCCACATTTCACACTCACACCTCATATTCCCCTTCTTTTATTTTTTCGTAGCACTTTCACCATCTGCCCTTTTACACATTTTAAGGGTTGTCTGTTTTCCCTACTGTAGTGTAAATTTCAAGGGGGAGGAAATTTTCGCGCCCCTTCACTGCTGCATTCCCCAGTGATTATGTGGCACACAGTAGGTGCTCAATTAATAAGGGGTAAATGAGCGAACGAATGAAAGATTGTAAGGAGCCTCAGTGTCTTAACAGTGGGGGGGGGGGTGCGGGAATGGAGAAATACGCATGCTCAGGGAATCCTGAAAAATTACCGTTTGTTTGGGCAAGCCAAGAGGGCGTCCGGACCTCACGTGACACCTCCCTCGTCCTTCCCCCTGCCGGAACGTTTCAGTCCCGGAACCTTGGCTCGCGGGTCCCGCGCTCTGGCACTTCCGGTACCTCTCTTCTCTAGCCAGCAAAGAGAAGTGCCAAGTCAGTTCCGGCAGAGAGCGCGGTGAGAAGCGGATCGCGGCCTTCTAGCCCGGGGCCCTTCAGGCCCTCCGGCCTCTGGTCGGCAGGTGAACTGGGGGGCCCCCGGGACAAGCTCAGGCTGTGTCTTACCGAGCCCCAGAGCCCTCGCCGCAGCCGCCCACTGGCAGGGCCCGAGCCTGGAAGCAGCAACGAACTGCTCCCCCACCCCCACCTCCGCGACCTAATGGCGGTGGCCCCTCGGAGCCCAGATCCCGCCCACCGCCGAGTCTCTTGACCCCACGCTGCAGGGGTTAGGCGAAGCCTCCGGCAGGCCACCGAGGACGTGGCGCCTTTTGGCGTCGGGCGTGGCAGGGCGAGAAGAATGGCGGCCACTGGAACGCTGCGGAGGGCCGTTAGAGCCTCGAGGGCCCGGGAAGGGGTCTCTACGTGGACGCCAGCTCAGCCACCCTTAGGCCTTGGAGCCCGCGCGGATCCGGGACCTGAGGTGACCTCTCTGCCCCAGTTGGACGAGACCTCACCTCGTCCGGACAACGACGGACAAAGGCCTTAACGGGCCCGGAAGGTGAGCGGAGCCCCGGTCGACGACGGGTGGAACGTTAGCGGGTCATCGGGCGGTTGGTCGTCGTTCTACCAAGACCTCGATGTCGGAAGATAGAAATGGTAGAATAACGTACCACATGCGGCCAATAGGAAGTGCCCGCCGCCCTTTGGGAAGATTTACTGGCCGTTTATAGAAGGCCTGTGTATATAATATGAAAAAGCTGCTCTCAACTTTCCCCCCAACCTTTCGAAAAAAACTTTTCGCTACATATAGGCCTTCTAGATGTGAAGAGGTTGCCGACGTATGATAGAGTTAAAGTCACATGTCTTGTAAATGCCCATTTGTTTCTTTAAAAAAACCGTAGAAAAGAAATGTCTTCTGGAAATGACTTTTCGAAATGGAGTTGTTTGACCACCTCTAGAGGCGACATCAGGAGCCACAGAGGTCCACGTTTGTTCAGTGGGTTAGAGGACATGGAATGGAAGACGTTGAGGAGGAAGAAAAGAAGGTTCTGTGCCAGACTGGTCACAGAAGACATTTGCATATTAGAACCATTGTTTTGTGTGTGCATTTTACTCCTTACTACTGTATGTGTAGTTGACAATAAGTACTGTTTTGATATATCTAGTCTTTCTAGATCTTCTAAAGTGCCTGATATTTGTTCAAAGTAGAGGTAGTAAAAAGACATTTTGTAAATATCTTTTTGTTAAAATTCGTATGAAATGTTGTGGGGGGGGGAGGGGTGGCCAAACCACCTTTTTGAACAGTACGCAGTATGCACTGTGTTTGTTTGTGCACTGGTTCAAGGTCGCGGGGAGGAGAAGGAAGTGCAAAGAGCTCTGTGCCAGTGTGTTTATAGTGAGGCAAGATTAACCATTGTCTTTTTTATGTTCCCGCATTTTGTTTCACTTTGCTGTGTATATAATGTATATAATGGACAAATGAGTCCTAATTTACAACATCTAGTCTATCTAGATGTTAAAGAGGTTGCCAGTGTATGACAAAAATAGTTAGTAAATAATACATTTTGTGTTAAAATTTCTAGGAAAGATTGTCTTCTAAAAATTTGAGCGTGATAGCCCTCTGGGTTGGTGGAGGGGAGAGAGAGAAGGGGGTTGGTCTTAGAATGGCTAGAATGCTGGTATTTTGAAGACAGTTTCAGATTATAACTGTTACATGTGTGCAGTTCATTCAGTACTGCTCTGTATATAGTGGACAAATTAAGTCCTTATTTGAAACATCTAGTCCATCTAGATGTTTAGAAGTGCCCAACGTATGTTAAATGTAGATGTAGTAAAATATCACTTTGTAAATAACTTTTTGCTAAAATTCACAGGAAGTACTGTCTTTGGGAATGTTAAATGTTAAACCACCTCTCTGAGCAGTATACTATTGTCTATACTTGTTCAGTGGTTTGGAGGAGGGAGGGAAAGAATTGCAAAAGGTAATATGCTAGTGTGTTCATACCTGGACATTTTCAGACAAAACCATTTTTTGTATGTTCATTTTGTTTTGCTGTGTATATAGTGTATATAATGGACAAATTGAGTCCTAGTTTTGCAACATCTAGTCTCTAGACGTTAAAGGGGTTGCCAGTGTATGACAAAGTAGTAAAATTAGCACATTTTGTATACTTTATTGAAATTCATAGGAAAGCTTGTCCTCTGTAAATGACTTTTGGATATGAATTTGTTCAACCACCTCTAAGCATTACATATGCATGTACTTGTCCACTGGATTGGTGGTGGAGAGAAGGAAGTGAGGGAGGAAATGGTTCAGGCCAAAATGGTCATATTTAGAAGATACCTCAGATTATAACCATTGTTACATGTGTGCAATTTTATTTAACAGTGCTGTGTACATAGTGGACAAGTAAGTTCTTATATGAAATATCTATTCTTTCTAGATGTTTAGAAGTGCTTGATGTATTTAAAAGTAGTTTTAGTAGAATAATGCTTCTTGTAAATAGCTTTTAAAAACTGATGGGAAATACTGTCTTTGGAAATGGAATTGTTAAACCTCCTCTCTGAACAGTATACTCTGTGCTTGTTCATTGGGTTTAGGGAGGTGGGAGGGAAGATTGCAAAAGATGTTTTGCTAGAAGGTACTAGAACATTTCAACTTATCCATTGCTCTATATGTTACATGCATTTTTGTTTAACTTTACTGTATATATTTTGTATATACTGGACCAATGGGTCCCCATTTTATAATATCTAGTCTCTAGATATTAAAGAGGTTGCCAATGTATGACAAAAGTAGAGTTAGTAAACTAACACATTTTGTACACTTTGTGTTAAAATTCATTGAAAAGCCGTCTTCTGAAAAGGGCCTTTGGAAGTGAAATTGTAAATCACATCTAAGTGACACCTGTGCCTGTACTTGCCCGATGTTGGATGGATGGCGGAAAGGAGGTACTGGGAGAAATGAAGTGTTCTAGATTAGAATGTCCCTATGTAGAAGACACTTTCAGATCTAACCATTGTTACATGTGTGTGGTTTATTCAACACTACTGTGTATATAGTGGACAAACTTTAGTCCTCATTTGAAACATCTAGTCTTTCTAGATGTTTAGAAGTGCACAAAGTATGTTAAAAGTAGAGGTAGTGAAGTAACATATTTTGTAGATATATCCTTTTGTTAAAATTCATATGAAATACTGTCTTTTAGAAATGGAGTGATCAAAATGATCAAACCACCTCTCTGAGCAGTACACATTATTTTATTTGTGCTGGTTCAGGGAGAAAGAAGAAAGTGTAAAGGGCTTTATACCAAGACTAACCATTGTCTGGTGTGTCTCTGCATTTTGTTTTACTTGGCTGTGTACATAGTGTACATAAAGGACAGAGGGTCCAAATTTACAACATCTAGTCTTCCTAGATGTTAAAGAGGTTGCCAGTGTATGACAAAAATAGCCGATAAATACATTGTGTACACTTTGTGTTAAAATTCATAGGAAAGACTTCTGAAAACAACTGGAGGAAGTAAAATTGTTAAAATCCCCTCTAAGCATTACAGATGCTTATTCTTGTCCACCGGGTTGATAGAGATGAGAAGGGGAAGCTTCTAGGCCAGAGTGTTCCTGTTTAGGAGACACTTTGTGACTATAGCCTTTGTGTGCAGTTTCTTCAGTGCTATTACGTGTATACATAGTGGACAAACTTAAATCTGTATTTGAAACATCTAATCTTTCTAGATGTGTAAAAGTACACAACATATGTTGAAAATAGAGTTAAAAGTAACACCTTTTAAAGTATTTTTTTTCTGTTAATTCATAGGAATGGTTGTATTGGGGGAGTGGAAATTGTTAAACTTGAGTCTTGGAGCGTAAGCTGACTATTCACTGGGTGGTGGGGAGGCGGGGAGCAGACAGGGAAGGAAGTACAGAGAAGGGATCTGTGCCCATGAGTCTTTAGACAAGTTCAGATTGTCTAACCATTGTTCTATTTGTGTGTTTTAGTTAATATTGCTGTGTATTAAAGAATAAGCAAGTCCTAATGCCCAAAGTATATTAAAAGTAGAGGTAGTAAAATAACCCCTTAATAAATGCCCTTTTGTTGGTTTTTAGGAAGGGCTGTGTCTTCTGGGGACGTCTATGTTAATCCACCTCTTGGAGCTAGATGTAGTCCTGTACTTAGTTGCTGATATGCTGGAGGATGGGTGAGAGGAAGGGTGAAGGGAAGGGCTCTTAGCTAATATCTCCATATCTAGAAGACAGTTTTAGGTTATAACCATAGGTCTAAATGTGCATTTTTGTAAAGTACCAATGCTTACTATGGACAAGGTTCATTCATTATTTTGCAACATCTAGGCTTTTTAGGAGTCCTGAGGTGACAATGTATGATAAAAAGTAGAGCTAGTGAATTAACCAATTTGTAAATATCTTTGTTATAATTGGTAAAAAAGTAGCATCTTGGACATGGAATTGTTAAACCATCTGAGAAATGTACACCAGGACTTGTTCATTAGGTTGGCAGCAGAGGGGCAGAAGGAAGTATAAAAGGGAGGGAAGTATGTGGATGTATTCCTTTTTATATTTTGATGATAACCATTGATGTGTGTGCATCTCTTAGCTGTACTATAGGAATACATTGTTAAGTAATTCAGTGGAAATACACCTCCTTGCTAATAATTTAATAGTTTAGATCAGATAATAAATCCTCTTAAAAGCATTATACTTTGGGTACTCTGTTGCTTTATGTCTCATTTTTAATTGAACGTTAAGTGAATGTAGTATTTTAATCATAACTCTGCCAATATCTTTATCTAGAGGCCTGTTGCCATTTTTGTCTTTTCTGAAGTTTTTGTCGCCAAGAAAGGATTACATTTTTTTCCTTCCAGATTGAGTTGGTGTAGTGTATTTTTGGTTATCAAAATACTCATAGCTTTGGGACTTTGAAATGGTAAATATTCATGATGTGTGAAAAAGCATGATACATAACTGTATGATCTTAATTACATAAAAATGAATGCTTAGTTGTGTTTAAATACACAAACAAGACCTAGAAGGACACATCAAATGGTAAATTGCTTGTGATGATGGATGACTTGTTTTTTGCTTCTTGTGTTCTTTGGTTTCCTATTATGCACATGTTAACTTTTAAGAAATAAATGTTATTTTGAAAACCTTAATGAAGTCTCCATAGAAGCATAGTGTCCACACCCTTCATGCCTGGGCTCTGAGGTATCTGAAGTGTCATGTCTTAGGATGCCTTCCATTGCTTAGACATTAGCCCCGCTACCCCCAGCGATGTGCCTTGCTGTTCTAGGTAACTAGTTCTGCACTTCGGTGATTCCAGCTTTACTTAAGCTATTCCTTCCGCCCATAGCGCCCTTCCCACGTTTTTCTTTTTTTTTTTTTATCGATGTATTTTATATATTTATTTCTGGCTGCATTGGGGTCTTTGTTGTTGCACGCAGGCTTTCTCTAGTTGGCAGCGAGCGGGGGCTACTCTTCATTGTGGTGCGTGGGCTTCTCTTGCGGAGCACGGGCTCTGGGCACGCGGGCTCAGTAGTTGTGGCTCGCAGGTTCTAAAGCACAGGCTCAGTAGTTGTGGCGCATGGGCTTAGTTGCTCTGCGGCACGTGGGATCTTCCTGGACCAGGGCTCAAACCCGTGTCCCCTGCATTGGCAGGCGATTCTTAACCACTGTGCCACCAGGGAAGCCCCCCTTTCCAATTTTTTCATCTAGCAAAATCATTCTTTGTTGCCCTCTCAAATTTTGTATACAGCCTTGCCTACAAGAACCTGACACTCCAGAACCAAATGTCAGAAGTTAGGCCCTTTCCCTTGCAGCCCCTACTTGTGCCTCTTGTATCGACATATGGAACCCACTTGTACTGTCATTGTTACCTGAAACTACTGGATTGAGCTGTGGCTTAAATCATCTTACCGCAGGGTGCAGCACAATGCCTGACACATAGTAGGTGCGTAGGAAATGTCTGCTGAATACAAAAGAGCCAAAAGCTCAGATTTTCAGACAGTTGTATGGCGTAGCTGCTGCCGTCATCAGTTGAATAGTCAGGGGTTCCCAGGCTGGCGGTTTCTATCAGCTGACCAAACCAGAGGGTGAAGGTTGGATGCAGCACCACCCACCCCAATCAGGCATCAAATATTCTCTAATGGAATACCAGAGGGTTTCTTACACCCAGCTTTGAGAGTGAAGCTCAAGAGACACTGGCCTCGAAATGTGGGGAGGTGGCATTTCTGGTGCTTCCCTGGGTGCTCTTGGTATAATATGGGTGGGCTGGGAGCCAGTGAGGGCAGGTAGAGGAGGCCCTTCCCATTGCCATCTTCTTCTGTTGATGCCCCTGTGAGACAGGTGTTAGCTGACGGAGATGGGCTTCAGGGAGGCACATATGCCTGGAACCCCTGGCCTGGAAGGGGAGAACCAGGTGCATTTGGACAGCTCATCCCAGGCTAGGACTAGTCTGCAACCCCAATCCACCAGAGCTGGAGATAAAAGCTGAAGCTCTCTGTAATTAAAGGTGGAGTCACCCATAAAGGTCGGGGGGGTGGGGAGAAGGTAGGCTCATGAAGAGTTAAAGAGAAAAGGTTAGCTCTCAGAAAGGCAGTCTTGGACCCCCAGGCAAAACTAACCCTCAGTGGGCAGAAGAGGAAAGTGAAGTCCAGAGAGGGGACAGGCCCCACCGGGGTCACACCTCATAAATAACATGTATTGCCAGGGAAAGAGCACTGGAAGGGAGTCAGAGGCCTCAGCTCGTGTCTGAGCTGTCTCACGAGCTAGGGAACACTGGCCACCTGATCCCCTCTGAGCCTCAGTCCCCTCCTCTGTAAATGAGGGGTTTGTTCTGGCTGGTTGATGAGGTACGCCTCTCCAGATCACATGCTGGGCTTTTCAAAGCCACAGAGTTCAGCAGCAGAGCCTGGGCCAGAAGCTTCTAAATCCCATTCTCTATTAAAAGGAAGCAGGGGCCCTGGAGAAATGGTTAATTCCAGGGCTGCAACAGGAAAGTACGAGATCATCCTGGAATATCCTGTGGCAGCAGAAAACAAGAAAGTGCCTCAGAGAATGATAGGAACATGTCACAAGGACCCCAGAAGCCAGCTTGAAGTGGCTTCCATCGGCCTAATCTGTGGCAGTTTGTGCATCAAAATAGGAAATGATAATAACAAATACACTGAATAAAATAGGAAGCCATGAGTCCAATGCTGATATAAGTAAATGAATAAATAAACGGAAAGTATGATAAGGAAGGGAATATTTACATAGTTCCAAAGCACCTCCTCACAAAATACCTATTAAAAGGGAATAAGACAAGCTCAACAGAGTGAAATGGCAGCCTATGGAATGGGAGAAAATACTTGCAAATCATATATCTTGATATATCTAGAATATATAAAAAACTCTGACAACAAAAAAATCCAATTAAATTGACGACCTGAATAGACATTCTTCCAAAGATGACATACAGATGGCCATCTGAAAAGATGCTCAACCTCACTAATAATTAGAGAAATGCAAATCAAAACCACAATGAGATGTCAACTCATACCCATTAGGACGGCTACTAACAAGAACAGAACGACAAGTGTCGACAAGGATCTGGAGAAATTGCAACCCTTGTTCACTGTTGGTGGGACTGTAAAATGGTGCAACTGCTATGGAAAACAGAATGACAGTTTCTCAAAAAAATCAAAACTAGAACCACCATATGACCCAGCAGTCCCACTTCTGGATATACATCCAAGAAATTTGAAAACAGGTCTGAAAGAGATGTTTGCATATCCATGTTCATAGCAGCACTATCACAAAAGCCAAGAGGTGGAACCCAAATTACCATCAACAGATGAATGGATAAACAAAATGTGGTATATACATGCCATGGAATATTATTTAGCCTTAAAAAAGCAAGAAATCCTGCCACATGCTACAACTGGGATGAACCTTGAGGACATTGTGCTAAGTGAAATAAGCCAGGCACAAAAAGACAAAGACTGTATGATT
Source organism: Leucopleurus acutus (assembly GCF_964270905.1). Lineage (NCBI taxonomy): Eukaryota > Metazoa > Chordata > Mammalia > Artiodactyla > Delphinidae > Leucopleurus > Leucopleurus acutus. Next base: position 64,681,015 of record NC_139158.1, on the reverse strand, counting down.
CTGCTTATATGAGGTGTCAAAAGTTGTCAAGTTCATAGAGACAGAAAGTAGAAGGGTGCTTACCAGGGGCTGGGGGGAGGGGGAAAGGGGAGTTGTTTAGTGGGTACAGAGTTTCAGATTTGCAAGATGAAAAAGTTCTGGAGATCTCTCTCACAATGTGAATATACTCAACACTCTTGAACTATACATGAAGAAATGGTTAAGATGGTAAATTTCATGTTATGTGGGGTTTTTTTTTAACAGCATACATACATTTTAAAATGAAAAGGAAATAAACAACAAGAGTAACTTTACAGTGGAGACACCATTTTCATCCAATAATAAGTTACCACCAGTAATGGGACAAATTGAAATCTTGCACCACCTGATAACATCCAATGGGAAGAACACAGCATCACTTCTGGGATTTCCTGCCGAAGATGCATAACCTAAATCGAACCATGAGAAAACATCAAACAGGCCCTTTCTTGTAGAAAGAACACTCTACAAAATAACTGGTCTATAATCTTCAAAAGTATCAAGGTCATGAATGTCAAAGAAAGGTTGAGAACTATATCAGATAGAAGGAAACCAAAGAGGCATGCCAACTAAGTGTACTGCACGATCGTGAACTGGATCCTTTGCTATAAAGGATGTTATTGGGACAACTGGCAACATGTGGATGGGCCCTGAGGATTCGATGGCTGTAATGTGTCAGTGATAATTTCCTGATTTTGATGGTTGTGGTTACATAAGAGAATGTCCTTGTTTGAGGAAATAAACACTAAATTATTTGGATGTGCTGATGCATCCGGTCCTAACTTACTCTCAAATGGCTTTTTTGCATTGTAACTGCAACTTTTCTGTGAGATGATTTCAAAATTTATAAAATTAAACAAAAAAGAAATGTCCATGATACTCTAAGTAAAAAATCCAAAATGTATAACACTGTGCTGTCCATTATGGTGGCCACTACCTACCTATAGCTATTTAAATTACTTAAAATTAAAAATTCAGTCCTCAGTCACATTAGCCACATTTCAAGTGCCCAGTAGCCATATATGGCTGGTGGACATGTATGATAGAACATTGTCATCATTGCAGAAAATTCTATTGGACAGAGCTGGTATAGCTTCTTCCTTTTTTTTGGTTAAAATAATAAATAAGGAAATAGGTATGAGTATGTGAACTTTGAGAAGGTTACGTACCAAACTGTTAGTCAAGTTATCCTTGGGAGATGAGATTAGATGGGTGAAATAGTAGAAATGTTTCAATTCTCATTATATACATTTTAAAATTTGGGATTATGAAAAAAATTTTTAGAATTTTTCTAATATTTATATAGATAAATACCTACCTACCTACCTTCTACCTGTCTGTCTATATTTTTAAAGCATGTTTTAGGAATTACTTGATGCCAGTGAAGTTTGCGGAGCACAGGCTCCAGACGCGCAGGCTCAGCGGCCATGGCTCACGGGCCCAGCCACTCCGCGGCATGTGGGATCTTCCCAGACCGGGGCACGAACCCGTGTCCCCTGCATCCGCAGGCGGACTCCCAACCACTGCGCCACCAGGGAAGCCCGCCAGTGAAGTTTTAAATGACCTTTCTTGTGATGAAGACCTATGAAAAGGGAATTTAAATTTCACGGCGCTACCAATAACGCTTGAAGAGGCAAATAGTTCATGGGTGCCTCTTGCTTCACCACGCAAAACAGGATCTTGCTGACCTCACTTGACATAACCCAAGAGTCCCAAACAAAGGGTCAGGCTCTAACTGCAGTAGGACAGACTGCCATTAAACAGGAGGAAGAACTTTCTGACAGTATCAACATGAAACCTTAAGGACAAGGGATCATGGAAGACAGGATGTTTAAGGAGAGAAACAAACCGAGGTTTGGAGCCAAACAGACCCAGGTTTGAATTCTGGCTCTTCTGCCAAACCAGCAGTGTGAAAATGGGGATAATACTAACCTTGCATGAGTGTGCATGAAGTGCGGGGTGGTGTTGCAACTGCTTTACGTGTGTTCTCACATCATCCTTAAATCCTTTTTTTTTTTTTTAACTGCTAAAAACCACACTCCTGATATTCACCCCTAAATGTACTTCTCCTACAGTCTTCTCTGTCTCAGGGAATGGCTACTCCATCCTTCCACTTGCTCAAACCAAAATCTTTGGAGTTATCCTTAGTTCCTCTTTCTCATTCCTGACATTCAGTCCTTTAGCAAACCCTGATCGATTCTACCATCGAAATATGTCCACGATCAGCCCCATCGAGACACCACCGCAATCAATATGGTGATCTGAGCCACCGTAATCTCCTACTTGGATTATGGCACTGACTTCCCCATCTCCCCATGCCACCCTCATGCTTAAACCCCAAGTCTGTAGCCAGATCATATCACTCCTCTGCTAAGAACTTTCCAGAGGCTCCCTTCACATGATCATGAGCTGGCCTCCAGTCCCTCTCTGCCCTTGCCCTCTTTCAATTTCTCTCTCCTTTGACTCCATTCCAGCCACACCAGCCTTCTTGCTGTTATGCTTGAATGTGCTATCTCTCTGCCTGGAACATTCTTGCCCCGATATCTGCATGGCTCATCCCCTCACTTCCTGTACTCATCAATATCACGGTCTTAGAGAAGCCTTCCCTGACTATCCTTTACAACGTAGTAACCTCTAACCCACCTCCATCCCCCAGATTCCCTGATTTTTCTTGTGTTCTTTAACCACTGACCCAGAATGTAAGCTCCTTGATGCCAAGGACTTTGGTTTGGTTTGGTGCTGTATCTCTAAAACCTGACCAGCTCTCTCTTCCTACAGCATGTCTGCTAATTGGAGATACACCGGTTGAAGTCATCTAGATTTTAGTTCCGTCCTTCCAGTTCCCGTATGCTTCCCTATCTAATGGAGATGCCAGGAGCCCGGCAGCTAAGGGACAGAAGACAAGCACTGGCATAAAGGGAGGAGGAGGAGATAGGCAGCCAGCAGGTCCAGGGCTCTCCTCTCAAAAAGGCAGAGGACCACGTGAGCTGGTAATCATCGAAGCTGATAAGTTGTGTATGATAATAGAGCATGGTGCAAATGCAGAATGATTCACTGGTGAGAGCATTTTACATGTGCAAATCCCCCAGCTGCTGTGATCTGTTAAACTGAGAAATGTCCATATGTGGGACTCTTCTATTTCAACTCTGTGGGCAGGGCTGGCCTCCAGGTCGGTCTGCAAGTCTCACAGACCTACTGTCTATCATTTTGTCCCTGGGTCCCCTTTTTCTCCCACCCCAGGTTTTTGCTTTCTGAGAGCCAGACTCTGAATTTAGTGTTTTATATGGACTATTTAAGTTAATCTTCATGACTTTATGAAACAGATGCTTTTATTATTCCCATGTTACAGATGGGGAAACTGAGGCAAAGAGCAGTTGCTTGCCTGCTGTCACGCAGCTGGTCGGAAGCAGAGCAGCCTAAATCCAGAACTCCTGCTCGTCATCCTGCTCCTTCTGCCCTGTGATGTCGGTGAGATCAGACAGAAGGACGGGAGAAGGTCTGGCTTTATGGGGAAGAGGCTTCCAGAAGAGCAATGAGCAATTCCTCTCCATCTCCACACAAAACAAGAAAAAATCTTGCACAGTAGCATGAGTTTTAAGTTATGACCGGAAGAAGGACTTTCTGACAGTATCTTTCAAGATAAAAACCTGCTCTCAGGAAAAGATATGGTCTCAGTTTCTAACCATTAAAATCATAGATGGTCAGTGTTGTTAAGACTTAAAGACCATGAGTCCACCTCCTTCCATGTGATAAACGTGATAAGGGAGCAAAGGGAGAACAGCCCTCACCGGCAGCCAACCATTCTAGATACTAACTTTGTGGTGCCAGGAGGGACCCGAGGCCAAGAAGTCCAGAGCCAAGTAGAAACAGGCCCCTAATTTAAAGTACGCTGGGAGAAGGTAGCTCGCAGTAAAATAGGTAGGAGGCACTTTTTTTTTTTTTGCGATACGCGGGCCTCTCAGTGTTGTGGCCTCTCCCGTTGTGGAGCACAGGCTCCGGACGCGCAGGCTCAGCGGCCATGGCTCACGGGCCCAGCCGCTCCGCGACAAGTGGGATCTTCCCAGACCGGGGCACGAACCCGTGTCCCCTGCATCGGCAGGCGGACTCTCAACCACTGCGCCACCAGGGAAGCCCAGGAGGCCCACTTGAAAGAAGGGAGTGAAGACAAACTTCCCTACCCTCCTTGGGTGAGAAATTTTGTTACTCTCCTCAGGGACTGAGCAGATTCTTCCTTTCAAATAAGGAAATACTATGTTTCTTTTTTTGCCTTGGCTGTCAGAGAGCTCAAAGCTAGATTTTACAATCATCAGGGCTAATGCTCATATTGATACAAATCTATATTGACTTCTTCCATTTTCTTCTTCATTTTAATTGTCATTTCTAGTGAAATAGCATTTCCCCCCTTTTGCCCTGGATATCAGGGAGCTTCTCACCAGATTTTAAAATAAATTATTACCTAATTACAAAGTCAATTATAAAGTCAATTAGAGTTGTAATTTTTATTTTGAAACGATTTCACACTAAAATTGCAAGAATAGTGCAGCCAGTGTGGAAAACAGTATGGCAGTTCCTCAAAATATTAAAAATGGAATTACCATATGATCCAGCAATTCCACTTCTGAGTATATACCAAAAGAATTGAAAGCAGGGTCTCAAAGATATTTGTACATCCATGTTCATAGCAGCATTATTCACAATAGCCAAAAGATGGAAGCAACCTAAATGTCCATCAGCAGATGAAGGGATAAACAAAGTGTGGTATGTATGGTACATGCAATGGAATTTTATTTAGCCTTAAAAAGAAGGAAATTCTGAAGAAAAAAAAAGAAATTCTGATGCATGCTACAACATGGATGATTCTTGAGAACATTATTCTAAATAAGACATCTACAAAAAGACAAATATTGTATAATTCCACTTATTTAAGGTATGTAAAGTAGTCAGATTCATAGACAAAGTAGAACAGTGGTTGCCAAGAGCAGGCAGAGGGGAGTGGGGAGTGAGGAGTCATTGTGTAATGGGTACACAGGTTCACTTTGATAAGATGACAAGAGATCCGGAGATGGCTGTGATGATGGTTGAACAACAGTGTGAATGTACTTAATGCCACTGAACTTAAAAACATATTTAAAAATGGCTGCGAGGGTAAGTTTTATGTGTATTATACAATTTAAAATAATTTTTTAAAAGTTACAAGAATGAAGGATGAACTAAGGTATCTACCATCATTATTTTTGTAATCTGGTCAGTTAATAAACAGTGACTGCTTTCAAATTGGAAAAAAAAAAAATTGCAAGAATGGTTCAAAGAACTCCTAAGTACCCTTCACCCAGATTCGCCAGTTGTTATCATTTTGCTATATATGCTTTGCTCTTCTAAATATACACACAATATATTTCTAAATCATTTGAAAGTAAGTTGAAGAAACCATCTCCTTTAACAGCCAAGGACCTCAGTGTGTATTTCCTAAGGACAAGGAGATTCTCTTACATAACCACAGTAAAATTACCAACATCAGGACATTTAGCATTAATACAGTACTATTATCTCATCTGTTGTTCATTTTCACACTTCACCAAGGGTCTCCATAATCCATTTTCTTCTTGATTCTGATTTTCTGTTGGGGTTGGAGGGAGGCTGAAGTGCACCTACCAGACCCTGCCAATTTTACCAATGACGGTAGTGAAGCTCCAGAAGGGGAAGGAGCCTGGCTGAAAGACACAGCTTTTGTCCAGAAGTGCCGCCCTCCCAATAGCCCCAGGCTCTGTCCCCAGGGCTAAAGCCCACAGCCTCTAGAAGCCATGAAAAACCCTCTTTCCAGCTTTGGTGCTGCTTCTCAGCCACCTAGAAATTACTCGTCTTCATTGTCAGCTCTGAACCTGTGACTACAAATTCTGCAACTTGGCACCCTTGTGGTTAAACCCCTTAAATCCCCAAATGACAAAAAAGCATCATGGCAAAATAGCCTCTAGTGAGTGCGATGGAGGTTGCGAAGTTACCCATCTCACCCCTTAGACCTTCTGTAACAGGAAGGTAAGATTTTTCCATGAGTTATATAAAAGGAATAGAGGATTTAAAGAATGCTTTTTGCTTCCAACCCCAAGGAGGGATCTTAAACACTTCCTATAACAAATGCTGGCAATATCTCCTGTGTTTCTCAAATGGGTTTTTTCATTTTCCCCAAACAGTGGAAGCTATCAGTACTGGGGGCTGTATTTTTGGCTTCAGTGGCCTGGGTGTGCCTCTCCAATATGACTAGGCTTATTTACATATGGAAAATCATCCAGGAGGGTGAATATATTCTCTCCAGCACAGTTCCAGGGTTGTGTGTACAGAATTTGTTTTGAAAACAGGTGGCTCACTTGGGATAGATGAGTGAGGATGGTGTCACAGTGCACACGCTGAGACGCTTCCTGCATGGGAGGGTGCTGGGGTGCAGTGAAGGCTCTCGGATTTCCGGGAGCAACCACCTGGTAGCGAGTGAGCTTAGACAAGGCCTTTGCCTTTCTGGGCCTCAGGCTCCTCATCTGTCAGATGGGGACAATGCCACCTGGTTAGTTGCCAGGAAGTATTTTCAGGATAAGTGATAGCCTCTATAGAGTGCCTCACACAATGTGGGCACACAGGGAGCACTCCGTACCTGAGCCGGGCCCTACTCCCTTGGGACAGGTCACTATGGGCTTCCTGACCCTTGGATCTGTGCCAGGTGGGCAGTAAGAACTCTTCTCTGCAGCACTGAAAATATGTTTATTAGTTACACTTGTGTCAAGGGGTGTCATACTGGTTCCTTCTGAATGAACTCTTCTCCCAAATAAATCCTGATGTGACCTCCTCCCTGCCTGATTCTGATCCGATGCTGTTTGTTGCAGAGTGTATGCGGAAGGGGAGGGATTCTGAAGCTCACAGCCCGGAGGCTGGGAGGTTCTCACACATCCCTCCCCACACTGTCCCACTCATTCTTCCTCCGAATAGCACCCTTGCCCACAGTGCATGTTAATGCTTTGGTGACCTGCCTCTGCTCTCTCCCTCCAACGCTGCCTCTTAATATTGACATTAACCATTTCACTTAGAGTGTGGGGTTCGGGTGAGATGACAGCCAGCACCCTCCTATCCCAAATCTCTCGGAGATGATCTTTATCATTGATTATGAAAGCTTAGCCTTCCAAAGCCTTGGCTTCCTATTCCACTGAAGGGGGAAGAGAGTCTCTGGATGGCCAAATTGACCTTGATCAAAAAGGTACTAATAGGACTTCCCTGATGGTGCAGTGGTTAAGAATCCACCTGCCAATGCAGGGGACACAGGTTCGAGCCCTGGTCCGGGAAGATGCCACATGCCGCAGAGCAACTAAGCCTGTGCACCACAACTACTGAGCCTGCGCTCTAGAGCCCGTGAACCACAACTAATGAGTCCATGCGCCACAATTACTGGAGCCCACGCGCCTAGATAGCATGCTCCGCAACAAGAGAAGCCACCGCAATGAGAAGCCTGCACACCGCAACGAAGAGTAGCTTGCCACAACTAGAGAAAGCCCGCGCGCAGCAATGAAGACCCAATGCAGCCAAAAATAAAATAAATAAATTTTTTTAAAAAAGGTACTAATACCATCTAACGTGTATTGAGCACATACTATGTACCAGGGACTTTACATGTGTAACTGAACAATAACTAGGGCCTCATGCTGCCCACTGTCTGCTTGGTAACTGAACTCAAAGAAACAGCACTATTGCATAAAATCATAAATAAGAGCTATCCCAAAAAAAAAAAAAAAAGGAGCTATTCAAATGTTTACTTGGTTTCTCAAGAAAATGCCAAAGGAAAAACACATTCTCAGTGCACAGAAAAGCTCTTTGAAGACCTCTTTGGGCATTTCTCATTCTCAAGTTCTTCTATCTGTTGCTTAGTAGCTTCAGAAAAAGATTTGCTCTTTCTCTGTTCCCCTCAAGACTTCCCAAAGCCCCAACCCTCACAGCCTCTCCCCCTACATATGATGCCCTTGCTCCCAGGCTGCTCTTCTAGTCTAATTTCTCACCCACCGCTCCCCTAGAAAACTTGCTCTGCCTCCTACGCTGGAAGTTTTTTCTCTCACTTTCCAGGAAGCTGGACACAGTGGTCCTGGTGAATAAAATCCTCCCCCTTGCTGTTCATGTACCACCTCTTTTAATCCTCAACAGCCATTAAGTGGCAGACGTAGTGGCAGACCAAGTCATTAGACTCTAGTCAGATGCTTAGCAAGATGGCTGTCATAGAATAAATGCTCAATGAAAAGCTTCCCACCCCTTCTCTGGTCATGTCAGGTCTACTCAAGAACCTTCAAGGGCTCCCTATTGCCTAGAGCGGGGGGTCAGCAAACAATGGCGCACAGGCCAAATCTAGCCTGCCACCTGTTTTGTTTTGTTTTTTATAAAAATAAATTTGTGTATTTATTCTTGGCTGAGTTGGGTCTTTGCTGTTGCGTGCAGGCTTTCTCTAGTTGCGGCGAGCGGGGGCTACTCTTCGTTGCGATGTGCGGGCTTCTCATTGCGGTGGCTTCTCTTGTTGCAGAGCACAGGCTCTAGGCGTGTGGGCTCAGTAGTTGTGGCACGCAGGCTCAGTAGTTGTGGCTCGTGGGCTCTAGAGCGCAGGCTCAGTAGTTGTGGTGCACGGGCTTAGTTGCGCCATGGCATGTGGGGTCTTCCCCGACCAGGGTTCGAACCTGTGTCCCCTGCATTCTTAGGTGGATTCTTAACCACTGTACCACCAGGGAAGCCCGCCTGCCACCTGTTTTTGCAAATAAAGCTTTATTGGAACACTAAAGCTGCTTTCACCATGCAGAGTTGAGCAGTTACGACAGAGACCATAAGGCCTATAAAACCTAAAATATTTATTATTTGTCCTTTTATAGAGTTTGCTGACCCTTGGCCTACGGAATAAGAGGGAATGCAGACTGCCTCTTATCCTCCTTTGGATCTGCTACAGAGCAAGTACTTAATAAATACATTTCAAATGAATGAACAAAATGTCCACACCATCATCTTGGAGCCACAGACCTACACACAAAGAGATCTCTGAATATAGTCAGACACCCTAATTTACCTGGTCCCCAAACCATGCCACCCTGTCCTTGTAGGTCACAGGCAGCCCTTCCAGGACTGCTGCAGACATCCCAGGCTCCTTGACCCTCTGGAGCTATCAGGGAAGTGGAGATGGTTAAGTCCACTGCTTCTCTCCTCTCTTACATCCACACGCTCTTCTGACAGACAAATTCCCTACTCCTCCTTCTTTGTTGTGTAACATGAATACAGCTTTCTTCTAAATTCGACAAACAGAAGTATAATGTTGAATGTGCTTTTCAAATTTACTCACCTCTCACTCGTGAAAACCATTCATCTTGTCCAACACGCTCATTTTGCCACTGGGGAAACCGGAGGGCAGGTGAAGCACTCCAGGCACTCAAGGGGGTCCCATGGGACAGAAGCAGGCTCTCCAGAGCTCCCGATGCCGGCTCACTGCCCGGTGTTCCTCCGAGTCCGCTCCTCGCGGGGGTGCTGTGGAGGGGGGGGGTACTGGTGGGGGAGGGCTCCTGTCTCTCTTGGCACCACCAGGCTGGGCTCTTGTGCTGCCATGGCCTCTACCAGGCCCCTCAGGGCTCTCAAAGTTTTCCCAAGGGAGAGAGGTGACTTGGTCCCAGGTCTGTGGTGCCGAGGCTGGAGTGAGACAGGAACCCTGAGTTCTAGGCCCATCGCTACCAACAAGGAGAGCCGGCCCAGGCCAGTGACTGATGGCTTCCAGGCCCCGCTGGAGGGACCGAGGAGAGCTCCTTAGGTCCCACTGACTGCCTCCTTGTCTCTGGTCTGCATCCTCTCTCAGGCTGCTCACTCCTCATCCTTGACCCGGGACGCCGGCTCCTGTCACGCTGCCCATCTGTCTCTGGCTCCTTGTACCTCCCCCCACGGTCACGCCTCACTCCAGTCTCTGGCAACACCCTGTCATTCTGACAGAGCTGCTTGACAAGCTACTGGCAAACCAGCAGCCTGTGGGCCCAACGCAGCCTGCGTATGTGTTTTGTTTGCCTAACACAATATTTCAAAAACAATTTGAGTTCGTTGCTCACATTTGAAAACCGGTAGGAATCATCTAAAACACTGCGTTTCTGGGTTCTCCTGAAAAATCTAAAGATTGGCAGTACCGGGCCTGCATTACTTCCTGGCATGGCATCAACTGACTGGGTCTACGGAGCAGCGGCTCCACCTGGATGGGGAATGTGCGCACCAGTCCCCACCGTCCCCTGCCGCCTCCCCAGTCCTTCTGCTACACTCCTTTAGATGACCTGCCGGCCTTGCAAGGCATTTGAGTTTGCAACCCCATCTTGCCTCTGTGTCTCCCATCTGTCTCCTCAGATAAGACTCTCCCACTCTGAGGCTACCTCTAGTGATTAACCCATCCCCACCCAGCCTCCCAACCATCCCTTACTCAGTCCCACAAGGGTCCAGAGAGACAGTGCCCCAGGTGCTGCCCCAAACACCTCTCCGGATCCATGGCTCAGCCCTCAGGATCCTCCACTGTAAGCCCCACAACTCCCATGGTGGTTATTCAGGAAACACTAGGGTCAACCCAACATCTTTTATTGATTCTAAACAAGGACCCCTGCATTCTTATACTGAGGCAGGAGTTCTTGGATTTTGTACCGGGGTGCTATAATGGTTTCGACAATCCTCAATGGGGGGAGGTATTTCTGGGGTGCCATAAAAATGGGATGACGAGGTCTAGTCTTCTTGTCTAAGCTACACAAATCCAGCATCACAGCCTTGGGCTTGTAGATCCCTTTCTTCTTGGGCTGGACTGGGGTGAATGGTGGACACTGGCGAGGCTCCGCCAGCAGCTGCATCAGGTCCTTCCGGAAGACATTCCAGCTGTTCTCCTCGAGGAACTTCTGGCACACATCTTCATCGCTGAAGGCAAGGCCCAGATGCTGAGGTTCCCACACGAGCTCCTGCCTGCCCCCTGCCCCCCACCAGCCCTGCCTCCTTCCAGCCCCGAAACACACTGAGCCCTGTCCCACCTCCGCGCCTTTTCCCAGACTCTTCCCTCTGCCTCCTTTACCTTTCCACACCTTCATCACCTAGACCTGCACTATTCCATGTGGTGGCCACGAGCCACATGTGGCTACTGAGTACCTGAAGTGTGATGAATCTGAATTAGAGGTGTGCTCTGAGTATAAAATACACACCAGATTTCAAAGACTTAGAACAACAATAAAAAGAATGCAGAATATCTCAGTAATTTTTATGTTGATTACATGTTGAAATGATAACATTTTAGATATACTGCATTCAATAAAATATATTATTACAGTTAATTTCACCCGTTTCTTTTGATTTCTTATAACGTGGCTACTAAAAATTTTAAATTACGTATGTGATCATTAGCCATCAGGGAAATGTAAGCCAAAGCCACACAAGATACCACTTATGCCCACTAGGATGATGATAATTAAAAAGACAAATAATAATAAGTATTAATGGGGATGTGGAGATATTGGAGCGAGGGTTCCAATGCATTGCTGCCAGGAATGTAAAATGATGCAGCCACTTTGAAAAAACAGTCCAGCAGTTCCTCAAAATGTTAAACAGTTAACTTATGACCCAGGAATTCCACTCCTAGGTATATACCCAAGAGAAATGAAAAATATGTGCACACAAAAACTTGAACAAGAATGTTCATAGCAGCATTATTCATAATAGCCAAAAAGTGGAAACAACCCAACTGTCCATCAGCTGATGAATGGGTAAATAAAAGAGTGGTATATCCATGCACTGGAATATTATTTGACAATAAAAATGAATGAAGTACTGATACATGCTAAGACATGAATGAACCTTGAAAACACTATGTTAAGAAGCCAGTCACACATACATGGTTCCATTGATCTGAAATGTCCAGACAAGGCCACTCTATAGAGATAGAAAGTCCATTGGTAGCTACCTTGGACTGGTCTTGGTGCCCTGGCTCTACTCTGCCCCCTTCCCTCATAGCACATGGGGGTGAGGAAAGTGGGGGAGGGCGGAATGGGCTCAGGACTCATTGGTTTATTTTCTTCTGAGACCTCAGCAAGGGAAGGGCAAACTCCACTTCCACTGACTCACCTATACTCTCACCTAAGGAGGTAACTCTGATAAATCACTAACACATTAGAGCATTCTTCTGGGTAGATTATATTGACCAGGACAAAATCAACTTTGGTTCATAGAGATCAACTTAATATAAAATCTAGAGGTCAGAATGGGCTACAAGTTAGTCCTGGTGGTCTCAGCATTGCCAGCGTCAGCTCCTACCAGCTCATAAGAGCAACTTCATGCTCGATGACATCAGGTTGGTAGCTCAAAACCGGCCATGGTGGTAGTATGTGCACCACAGAAACCAGCAAACACTTCCAATCAGGTTACCTCCCATCTCCCAGAGAGCTGATTGTTGAACATTTCCCAGCACACCACTGGATAGTCTCCAACTAAAAAGTCCCGTTAACTCCCAATTTCTTACATAATAAATAACAATATCTAACTCTGCTTCACACTTACCATGACCAGGCACTTTACACTTGTTAACTCATTTGATCCTCAGGACCACCCCATTTCACAAACATGGAAACTAAGGCTCAGTGGGGCTAAGGAACTCATCAAAACCTATGAGGGGGCAAGCACATGCTTACAGATTCTTAAGGGATCTTTTTTTTTTTTTTTTTTTGGATCCAGAGTCCAACTTAAGACAGACAAGATTCCACATAACCTCCTGATGCCGACGGTCACACTGATTTCTAGTCTAGTCTTTCACTAAATGGGGCAGCTCTTCTAAAGTCCTCAGCTTCATGCAGCAATTCCAGTTCCACTCTCTGCCTCGCTTGAACTGAAAGTGTCATCTGTCCTTGCGGGATGCAACACTTCAGCCCATGGTGCCCTCAGCCACAACCCCACCCCATGCCTGCCCGGCAATCCAGCACTAGATCACACTCTGTGCTTTGGTTTGAGGCTGCTCTTCATTTGGGGCCTTGGAGATTTCCCTTCTTTCCTGTGAACTCAGCTGTTCGTATTCTACATGGGGGAGAGGCTTCAGATAATCTAGCCTGTAGCATCCACAGGACAGGTGTCTCACCAACTGACTGTGTGATCTGCAGGATGTCACGTCCCCTTTCCTGGGCCTCACAGTCCTCAATTAAAACATGGAGGATTTGAGCTAGATAATGCTTATATTTTCTGCCTGCTTTAGCAGTCTAGAAAACCATGAGTTCAACAATTAATGAATAAGCGAGAATTCTATCTGTCAGCATTGCAGATGATTGCAGCAAAGTGCTGACTGGGCAGCACAGATGCTGAGTGCCCAAACATCTGCCACCCTCAAGTCTACATAAACCTCTGAGTTTCAATTCAACCAACATTAACTGACACCCATCATGTACCAGCTGTTATGTGAGAAGCTAAGGCTCCTTAAATCCTTTTTTGAGTAGCTATTTTCTAAATAGCTATTTTTTATGTTGGTAGTACGCAGGAATCAGAGAATTGGGGCATGGCTGAACTGCAAGGAACCACCAGTGTTTCCCAACTTTTTTTTTTTTCCCACAAAACTGCCCCAGTTTGGACCATAGCTACATATCATCTGTTCTTTTATTAATGATTTTTTAAAATTCTACTTAAGTATTTACTTTGGCTTTGTTCTAAGCAACAAGTTTGTCAAATCAGTTTAGTGAGCTAGTCATGTTTTTCTAGTTCACACTAGAATAAATACATAGCTGTTTACAATCCGCGTACCACCTAAAGTCATCTTGTAAGCCTTCTGTGAATATGATCCATACTTCGGGAAACACTGTTCTGGTCTAATTTTCTTGTTTTGTAGATTGGAGTCTTAAGCCTAGAGGAGGGAAAATGACTTATCCAAGGTCATATGGATCCCATGTCAAATTCTTTCATGTGCTTATTGGACACGGCTGAAGCAACTCTACAGATTTGCTTGCCTTCACACCTCCTCTTTCTCAACCACAGGAATCACTTGCTTCCCACACCTGCCCACAAAACGATGTCTGATCACAGCATCACCACAAGAAAAGAAAAAGGAGGGAGGATGCAAAATTGTACAATCCGTATGATCTCCATTATGAAGCTTTGTGTGCCTGAATGATAAATACCTATTTGGTACACAGCCATGCGGTAAAAAAAAAATACTGAAAGGAAATACATAAAATGCTAATTGAGATTGTTGGAGGAATGCAAATGCATTTAAGAAGGTCTTCACCTTCTTAAATGTTCAGCATTTTCCAGTTTTCCCTAATAAGTGTGTCCCATTTATTCATTCACTCACCCAATGTTTATCATGCATCTACCATGTGCCAGGTACTGTACAGGTGCTAGAGATGAAAGGTGCATAAAGCCCAATCCCTGCGTTCACGAAGCAATTAACCAAGTGGTGGGGAAAGAACTGTGCGAAAACTACGCAGCTCTGAACAGCTGTAATAAAACGTGGCGTGGCCACTGTGAGAGCTACGTAGGGAGGATTATGAGTGCACAGAAAGGGGTACTTAGCCCAGCCTGGGGTCAGTCATGAAAGGTTTTCTGGAGGATATGAATCTTAAAGAATGAGAAGAAATTTATCAGAAAATAAAGGGGAGAGGAGCAGGATTGAGGGGTGGCATTGCAGGCAGAGGGCCTGCACTGGCAAAGGCAAGTATGTGCAGGTCCAGGAGGCAATCTGCCTGTGTTGCTGGAGTGGGTTAGAGGTGGCAGGAGGTGCTGCAGGGGAGTTGAAGGGTCAGAAAATGAAGGGCCATTTACGTGGCATTGAATCTGCACTGTATCCTACAGGCAGTGAGATACCACTGAAAGGTTTTAAGCAGGAGTTTAACACGGCCAGATTTGGGTTTTAGCAAGAGCAAAGTATGCAGAAAGGATCTGGCAGGGAGAGACCGAGGCAGGGGACCAGCGGTAAGACGGCTACAGGAGTCTGGGCTGGGGATCCCAAAGTGGGGGTAAGGGTGTCAGCCAGGGAGGTGAAAGGGATCCACTGGGCTGTGTGAAGTAAACAGTAGGACTTCATTTATATTTATCTTTGTCTTATTCTTTCTAAAGATCTATTTGTTGCATGTTTATAATATATATGATATATTCATATAGCAATATATGGACATAATAAATAAAAATAAGTTAAATAACATATATTATTTATATCATATATATATTCTAGGGGGTATACACTCAAACACTCTTTAGTAATAGCGGTGTTAGATCAAAACAGTTTTGTGACCAGTAGTCCAGACAATAAATTCGTTTTTACCTAAAAATTAGGTTTTTTTTCACACTATAAAAGTATTCACTCTGGAAAATTTGGAAACTAGGGAAATATGAAAAGAAATCTTTTTTATCAAATCTTTCAAGATAATTTTTTTTAATTATAAAAGTAATATATCATCATTAACAAACATTTGGAGAATAAAGGGAAAAAAACCCACTTGGGGCTTCCCTGGTGGCGCAGTGGTTGAGAGTCCGCCTGCCGATGCAGGGGACGCGGGTACGTGCCCCGGTCTGGGAAGATCCCACATGCCGCGGAGCGGCTGGGCCCGTGAGCCATGGCCACTGAGCCTGCGCGTCCGGAGCCTGTGCTCCGCAATGGGAGAGGCCACAACAGTGAGAGGCCCGCGTACCGCAAAAAAAAAAAAAACAAAAAACCCCACTTGGAATGTCATACCCCGACAACAACTTTAAAAAGTATATCTTTTTTTCCCCTCATTATAAAAGAAATGCATACTCACTACAAAACCAAATAAACATCAGAGGAATATATAACTGTAACCAGAAAGTCCCTTTTAGTCCGAGTTTCCAGAGAGAATGACTATTACAAATTGGGCAATACCACAGATATTATCATTTTTGCTCATTCTCCTTCTAGATTTTTCTCATGTAAGTGTTTTACAAAGGCATAGTCATAGTATGTACATATACAATTTTGTACCCTATCCTTTTCTTGTAGCATTTTATCACTCATTTACTTATGATTTTTAAATAAAAGTTACTTTCTATCAAGGGAATGTACCACAGTTTTCTAAACTATCCCCCTGGTGTAACACATGTGAGTAAAGGTGGTTGTTTTTCTATTATGAATATGGCAGCTACGAACATCTTAGTGTATGTAGCTTTCCCTATAATTAGTTACATACAGATAAATTCAGAGGTAGACCACGCTTCAAAGAGTAGGAACAGTTTTGTGTCCCCTGAAACATTATTATCTAAAATTATTATCAAAAGGATTGAGCCAATTTCAAGTGTACCAACAATTATCAGTTTCATTCCACCAGCATCAGCTTTAGGTATCATCACTTTTTTCTTCCTTTTACCAAAATAAGAGGCAAAAAAATTGTTCATTTGATCTAGTGGGAGGTACGCACATTTCCAGCACTGACCTGGGGTACTTGATCTCGAACTTCGACAATTTTTCTATTGTCTTACTGTCAATCAGTTCGCAAAACTTCTCTTTCCTAACCCGTACCACCTCAGCTCCCAGGCTCACCAGGATCAAGGGCCGAGTGTCACGCTGGCTCTCCGGGAGGAGGATCTGGTGAAGGCCCTAGAAAAAAGAAGTCCCAGAAAGTTCGAGACCATCCACTTGTACAAGCAGATTTTCAGGGTAGGCAAAACAAGGCCCCGAACAGGAGATGAATCCATGTGGGGTCATTCAGCAAGTGACGGGGAGAAGTCCAGAACTCTCTTTGCTAATGACATCAAAGTCCTGGGGCTCCCCACATTAGAACAGCCCTCAAGGCACTTTGTCAGTTGTCCTGCCCACGGGCAGCAGGCTCTGCAAGAGTCGCACTCACACAGTCGCTTGCCGGGCGCCGGCATTTTACAAGCTTTCCCTGGTGTCCAGTCTCGACTCTGCTTTGTGCCAGGCCAGCCCGTTTTCTCTTCCTTAGGATGATGACAGACAGCTCATCCTCCTCTTCTACATCTTCCCTTTTACAGCTGTCACACCCTCCCACACCCTTTCCTCCAGGGCTTCCTTCATAAGCGTGTGTTGCCTTAGTTCCTTCCGTCCCTCACGGGCTCTGGGGCCACTGGTAGTCCCTGTGCGGCTCCCGTTGCCCCTTGGGCTCCCTGGCGTGGATTCCTACTCAGTTATATCTGGAAGGGAGATGGAGATCAACAGGCACAGCTTTACAGAGTGTAACCCCCTTTGTAAGGAGACACTCTGAGATGGGGCAAAGCCGGGACCAGAGTCTTTGCTGCTGAAACCCCAATCCAGGGCTCACTCAGCCTCTCGGCTATTAAGACTCAGGCAAGGAGGGGAGGGGAGGTCAATGGTCCAGAGCCTACAATGCCCAGCTGTCTTGGGCTTAAGAAGACATCAGCCAGGGCTTCCCTGGTGGCGCAGTGGTTGGGAGTCCGCCTGCCAATGCAGGGGACATGGGTTCGTGACCCGGTCTGGGAAGATCCCACATGCCGCAGAGCGGCTGGGCCCGTGAGCCATGGCCGCTGAGCCTGCGCGCCAAGAGCTCTGCTCTATGGAGGCCGTGTGGGATTGAGAATAATCCTGCTTCAGAAGAAAGATCCATATGTTTACTTGTCATGCGACTTTGGGCAAAGTTATACGTCCCTGGGCCACTGTTTGCTCACCTGTGAAACAGAAGTGAAAACACCTGCCCTGCATGTCTCTGAAGGAGTCTCAGTTTGAAAGGAGATGTGAAGTAGGGTTTGGAACAGTTTCCCCTTCCCCGCCCTCACCCACACTACCACCATTTGGGTTCCAGACCTTGAAGAATGACCATCTACTCTGAGCCCTGGCCTTGTCTCTCCTTGGTAAGACTGGAATGGAGGTGTGTTATCTTTCTTACGAAGTTGTTGAAGGTCCAAACAAGATGGTGTGGTGTGTGAGGATGCTCTGGGAGACGTGAAGCTCCTCACACTTTAGTTGTGCTCAGTGCAATGGGCATAAAGGCCCTTCTGACCAGCGCCAGGCCTTGCACAGAAGCCAGATGGCTGCTCTTTAGTCAGCTCCTACTGTGTGGGAGAAACACGTGTGTAGACGTAATCCTCACAACCACCCGGCGATATAGGGATTATCAGCCTCAGATGTGGAAAATAAGGTTCAAAACAGGAAATTTACTTGCAAAGGTCATGTATCTTATAATTACAATAACAATGATGATGATGATGACGGTGACGACAGCACCAGCTAATGTTTAATGAGCCTTCACTAAATCCCAGGCCCTCTTGTAGCTTTGGGGTGTGTTAGCTCATGGAACCCTCACTAGAACCCCA
The DNA here is from genome assembly GCF_964270905.1 of Leucopleurus acutus. NCBI lineage: Eukaryota > Metazoa > Chordata > Mammalia > Artiodactyla > Delphinidae > Leucopleurus > Leucopleurus acutus. The sequence continues at coordinate 64,662,724 of NC_139158.1, read as the reverse complement.
TGAGGTGAATCCTTTTATGATCATCATTTTACAGAGGATGCTGATGAGGTTAAGAAACTTATCCAACATCATACAGCACGGAAGCAATAAAGCTAGGATCTGAACTCGGATGGGCCTGCCTTTAGAGTCCATGCTTTTAACCACTACACTGCGAGGAAACTGAGGCACAAAGTTAACTAACCTGCCCAAGGTAACAAGACAGAAAGTGGTGGAGCCGGGATTTGAACCAGCAATCTGTCCAGGGCCTCACTGAGGGCAGTACCATCAGCAGGCACTGTTATCCACCTCCACTCCACCCCACACGTTCCAGCCGGAGTCAGGTCTTCAAGTAGCTTCCCAAAGTGCCCAGGATAAAGCAGACCCTTCATTGTGGCCACCGAGGCTTTGGCTATCTCACCCTTGTAAGGCTCCTGCCTCGTTTACTCTGTTCCAGCCATGCTGCCCTCCTTCCAGTCCCCTCAACATGCCAGGCTGCTTCCTGCCTCAGGCTCAACCTGCTGTTCCTCTGTCTGGAACACTCTTCCCCCCAGGCTGTCTATAGTTTATTCCTTTTGTCATTCAGGTCCCAGCTTAAATATCACTGCCTTAGAGCAGCCTTCCCTGACCACTCCGTTTAGGAAGACCACCCCCTTCAACTCAGCTTTCTGTTCCATTCCCAACAGCAATTTAAAACTTTCTGTGTGGGCTTCCCTGGTGGCGCAGTGGTTGAGAGTCCGCCTGCCGATGCAGGGGACATGGGTTCGTGCCCCGGTCCGGGAAAATCCCACATGCCGTGGAGCAGCTGGGCCCGTGAGCCATGGCCACTGAGCCTGCGCGTCCGGAGCCTGTGCTCCGCAACGGAAGAGGCCACAACAGTGAGAGGCCCGCGTACTGCAAAAAAAAAAAAAACCTTTCTGTGTGTTTGCTGCTTTATCTGTTTACTGTCTGTCTCCAGCCTAGATCATTAGCCCCATAAGGGCAAGAATAATGTCAGTTTACTCACCCACACTGGCACCTTGGGCCATGCTTGGAGCATGATAGATCCTCAAGAAATATCTGCTGAGTGAAAGCTCCAACGGAATCATAGAACGCTAGAGTCAGCAGCTCACCCAGGTGAATGTCCTCATTTTCTGATGAGGGTTCAGATTCAGAGAGGTAAAGTGATTTGCCCAAGGCCACACAGCAAGCTAATTAGAAGCAAAAACTACAATATGTGAGGTGGCCCATCTGCCATCTCCCTGCTGCTCTGCCCAGTCTTGACCATGTCTGAGGCCTCAGCCCGCCTGTTCCCTGGAGAAGCTGGTTCCCCTACACCCCCTGGCTCAAAAGCTGGGTCTCTTTACTCCAGGCCCCAAGCTCTGCTGTTTCCAAGGCTGACTCAGCTCTACACTCCTGCTTCCAAAGGAAAATGTGATCTCCTACCTCCTGGTGGGTGAATACAGTCACAGCTGTTACCATTCATTCTCCTGCAAATGAAGCCAGGGCCTTGAAAGCAGGGAGAACAGAATTTTACCAAAGGCACATCACAGGCATTTTCTTCAACAGGATCTCGTTAATGAATATTTGGTGGTGGGAGTTTCTCTGCCCTGGGTCCTGTGTGGTGAATGAGGCAGTCAGGGCCTTGCTCCGAGCCTTCCAGGATTGCTTAGAGAATCAAGTCCCAAGTCCCTGTTGTTCCATCTTCCACAACCTCCCCGCTCCTGTCACCCTCTACCAGAGTGAGCAACGCCTCGTCTGCCCTGTGGTTCCTCCATGCACCCAGGGTGCCAGGCATCCCAGCTCCTCTGCGGGCAGCCCACGAGGCTGCATGCACTGCAGGTGCCTGGCCTCAGGTGGCCTGTGTCCAGTCCTGAGCACCTCACTCTGAGACACTGAAACTGCAGGGAAACGGAAGTGAGAAGGCTGGAAACTATATCACATGAAGACTGAAGGAATGGAGGAATGTTTTCCCTGCATAAGAAAATAATTAACGGGGCACAGATGCTGAATGAAAAACAAAACAGCATTCTTTAAATACCTAAGAGGCCACCATGTGGCAAGGAAGCTGATTTCTGTTTGTTCTTGGGGGGATGGGTAAGCGGGGGTCGGAGCTCCTTAAAAATTGTAGGAGGCAGAGTTTTACTAAGCAAAATAAGAGCTGCTGAAAAGCTCGGAAATATTCACGCGGTATTGACCGAGGGCTGTGCTAGGGCCTGGGCCTCCAGACAGTGCTGGGCTGACCTCCCTGCCTCGGGGGGCGCACAGGCCAGAGCAGGAGCACGGGGTGAGGACCCTGGAGATTCATGGCAACAACGATGACCATACATCAGAAGACAGTCCCCCCACCTCCAGGAAGACTGACGTGCATCGCTACCCACCAGGAGGCCTCGTGCCCTCCCCGTACAGCTCACCCGCCCACCCAGCTCCAGCACCTATGGCCCAGCTCCCACAGTGGTCAACTCACGGCCAAGTTTGTTTCACCCATACATCCCCCCTCCGCTATTGGATAATTACTTTTTTTTTAAGATTTTTTTTTTTTTAAGAGAACCATTTTTAAAGTCTTTACTGAATTTGTTACAATATTGCTTCTGTTTAATGTTTTGGTTTTTTGGCTGCGAGGCATGTGGGATCTTATCTCCCCGGGGATCGAACCCGCAGCCCCTGCATTGGAAGGCGAAGTCTTAACCACTGGACAACCAGGGATGTCCCTGGATAATTACTTTTTTTTTTCTTTTTTTTTTTTTCGGTACGCGGGCCTCTCACTGTTGTGGCCTCTCCCGTTGCGGAGCACAGGCTCTGGACACGCAGGTTCAGCGGCCATGGCTCATGGGCCCAGCCGTTCCGCAGCATGTGGGATCTTCCCGGACCGGGGCACAAACCTGTGTCCCCTGCATCGGCAGGTGGACTCTCAACCACTGCGCCACCAGGGAAGCCCACTTTTTAAAAATTAATTAATTAATTTTATTTATTTATTTTTGGCTGCATTGGGTCTTCATTGCTGTGAGCACACTTTCTCTAGTTGCGGCGAGCGGGCTCTAGAGCGCAGTCTCAGTAGTTGTGGCACACGGGCTTAGCTGCTCTGCAGCATGTGGCATCTTCCTGGACCAGAGATCGAAACCATGTCCCCTGCATTGGCAGGCGGATTCTTAACCACTGTACCACCGGGGAAGTCCCATGGATAATTACTTTTTAATAGACTTTTTTTTTTTTTTGCTGTACGCGGTCCTCTCACTGTTGTGGCCTCTCCCGTTGCGGAGCACAGGCTCCGGACGCGCAGGCTCAGCGGCCATGGCTCATGGGCCCAGCCACTCCACGGCATGTGGGATCTTCCCGGACCGGGGCACGAACCCGTGTCCCCTGCATCGGCAGGCGGACTCTCAACCACTGCGCCACTAGGGAAGCCCTAATAGACTTTTTTTTTTTTCCTTTTGTATGTCCTTTATTTTATCATATTATTCAACACTTTCAGATTCAGGTTTCAGATTCAGATTCTGGCTCTGTGAGCTCCTGACATACATTTACCAGATTTCCATGAGTAATGGAACTCTATTCATGGACATATATTTATTGAAATTTTAATAACTGACAGTCTCTGTGCTGGGTTCTAAGACAATCCCTACTACAGAGATGCGTATAGATCACTGAGGAAAATATACAAGTTCACAGTCACAGTCACTGTAATGAGTTCATGAATAGACTTTTCTTTAGAACAGTTTTAGACTTAACAGAAAAATTGAGAAGATAGTACAGAGTTCCCATATACCCTGCCCTCGGTTTCCTGTTAAGATCTCACATTAACTGTGATACCTTTGTTACAATTAATGAACCAATACGGATACATAATAACTGAAGCCAACGAGTTATTTAAATTTCCTTTTTCTCTTCCACAGTCCTACCTAGGACACAGCATTACACTTAATTGTCATGTCCCTTTAGGCTCCCCTTGGCTGTGGCACTTTCTCAGACTTACCTTGTTCATGATGATCTTGACAGTTTTGAGGAGTACCGGTCAGGTATTTCTTGGGTCGCCCCACTATTAGAATTTGTCTGATTTTCCTCACGATTAGACTGGGCTTATGGGTTATTGGGAAGAGGACCGCAGCGTGCCGTTTTCATCACACCACATCCCACTTTTATAATCTCGTATTAAGGGGACATACTATCAGCATGATTTATTACTGTTGATCTTGGCCTTGATCACCTGAGTGAGGAAGCACTGCTCACTCAATGGTTTTTCCTCTGTGAAATTATTCTTTTTTTCCTCCTTTCTATCATGTAGTCTTTGGAAGGAAGTCATTATGTGCAGCCCACACCTAAGGAGCGGTGAGTTATACCCTCTCTTTTAGGGCAGAGTGTCTACATAAATTATTTGGAATTCTTCTGCATGGGAGATTTGTCTTTTCTCCCCTGTTTATTAATTTATTCATTATTTATGCATTATATCAGTATGTACTTACAGATGTTTATTTTGTACTTTGGGTTATAATCCAATACTACTTTATTTAGTTGTTCTGATTGTTCCAGCTTTGGCCACTGGGAGCTCTTTCAGTTGGCCCCTGTGTTCCTTTGATATGCCCACTCCCATCAATGTAGGGATTTTCTCCCCAGCACATCCTTACTTCCTGGCACTACAAAAGGCTCCAGGCTCACTCATATATATCTTGTGCTGGTTCTAGACTCAACCAAAGAGCCCTTGTTTCTTTTGAAGAATGGTAGTAGGAACCAAGATCTGGGCGCTATGTGTGCTCATTGCTACTGGTGTGTCATTTCTTTTAGGCCCTGTCGGCTAACAGAGCAAAAGATACATGTTTATACATATATCTATAAATATTTCTTTATGGAACCATCTGTATCTATATTACGATAGACATAAGTTCACATGATGCCTGCAACTCTAACCCATTACCACATGGATCATTCTAGCCTCCTCCCCTTGCATATCTGTATATTTCCACTCCAGTGGTAAAAAACCTGGCTCCTACCCTCTGCCATTCATTTACTTGATACATTTCAGTATACACGTATAGCAGTATCAGAATTGTTAATGCACACACCCATGGAAAAAACTTTGTCATAAAGTACAATGCTCATGTGCAGTTCCTTTTGTTTTCAGTCTTAGAGACTCCACTCATCTCCAAAGCTACTTAGGTCAGGACCTTTCCCATCCTCTTCACTGAAGTTGTTTCATAGATTTGTAATATTGTTAGATTCTCTCCTCAGTCATTTCTTCCTGGGGGATCCCCCTCCCCATCTCCTAAATGATTTTTGTTGTTGTTACAAATTGCATACATTAAGGTTCACTCTGTGCTGTAAAGTTCTATGGGTTTTGACAAATGCTTAATGTTTTGTATCCACCATTACAGTAATTACAGAGTAATTTTATTGCCCTAAAAATCCCCTGTGCTTTACTTATTTATCCCTCCCCCGAATTCCAAACCTCTGGTGACCATTTTACTATATCCATATTTTTGACTTTTCCAAAATGTCACATAATTAGAATCATACAATACTTAATCTTTTCATACTGGCTTCTTTCCCTTAGAAATATTCATTTAGGGAATTCCCTGGTGGTCCAGTGGTTAGGATTCTGGGCTTTCACTGCTGGGGCCGGGTTCAGTCCCTGGTTGGGGAACTAAGATCCCACAAGCCATACTTGGTGCAGCCAAAAAAAAAGAAATATTCATTTAATTTTTCCATGTCTTTTCATGGTTCCCTAGCTAATTTCCTTTCTTTTTTTTTGCGGTACGTGGGCCTCTCACTGTTGTGGCCTCTCCCGTTGCGGAGCACAGGCTCCGGATGCGCAGGCTCAGCGGCCACAGGCTCCGGATGCGCAGCCTCAGTGGCCATGGCTCACGGGCCCAGCTGCTCCACGGCATGTGGGATCTTCCTGGACCGGGGCACGAACCTGTGTCCCCTGCATCAGCAGGCAGACTCTCAACCACTGCGCCACCAGGGAAGTCCCGCTAATTTCTTTTTATTGCCAAATAATATTTCATTGTATGGATTTATCAGTTTGTTTATATTCACCTTTCCATATAAATTTTAGCATTAGTTTTTCAATATCCACAAAATAACTTGCTGGGATTTTGATTGGGATTGCATTGAATCTATACATCAAGTTGGGATAAACTGACATGTTAACAATACTGAGTCTTCCAGTCCACGAACATAGACTATTTCTCCATTTATTTAAAGCTTCTTTGAATTTTTTCATTATAGTCATATAGTTTTCTGCATATAGATCCTGAACATATTTTGTTAGATTTATACCTAAGTATTTCAGTTTTTGTTACTATTGTAAATGACATTGTGTTTTTTATTTCAAATTACAATTGTTCATTGCCTTATACCCTGTGACCTTGCTATAATCATTTATTAGCTCCAGGAAATTTATTTGTTCTTTTTTGTTGTTGTTGTTTTGTTTTTTGATTCTTTAGAATTGTCTATATAGACAATCATATCATCTGCAAACAAAGACAGCTATATTTTTTCCTTCCGAATCTGTATGTGTTTAACTTCCTTTTCTTTTTTTTTTTTTTTTTTTTACGGCACGCGGGCCTCTCACTGCCGTGGCCTCTCCCGCCGCGGAGCACAGGCTCCGGACGCGCAGGCTCAGCGGCCACGGCTCGCGGGCCCAGCTGCTCCGCGGCATGTGGGATCCCCCCGGACCGGGGCACGAACCCACGTTCCCCGCATCGGCAGGCGGACTCCCAACAACTGCGCCACCAGGGAAGCCCTAACTTCCTTTTCTTAATGCACTAGCTAGGACTTCCAAAACAATGTTGAATAGTAGTGAGAAGGGACATCCTTGCCTTGTTCCTGGATTATTTTAAAGCAAGTCCTAGATGTCATATCATTTTATCTGTAAATATCTAGATATGTATCTCCTAAATATAAGGACTCTTATTTATTTATTTATTATTTATTTATTTATTTATGGCTGCCCTGCGTGGCATGTGGGATCTCAGTTCCCCAACCAGGGATAGAACCCATGTCCCCTGCAATGGAAGTGTGGAGTCTTAACCACTGGACCACCAGGGAAGTCCCGTAAGGACTCTTTAAAAAACATAACCACATTACCATTATCATATCTTAAAAAAATCAAACAATATTCCTTAATATCACCGAATTTAGAACAGGATGATTTTAAACATTTACTCTCATTACTTAGCACCCCCAGCCCTTCGTGTTACACACTCTATTGTGAACAAGGCTCTCTCTGCACACTTACCAAGACTTCTCCTTGCTCCACAGTGTGAATCTTCACGTAGGCCCCCACTGCAGCCTCCTTGGGGAGAGCACCATACTTCGTATCAATCATGGGACACTCGATGAAATGAGGACACCTGGATCTGAAATTTGACACCTTGTTAGAGAGAACTCATTTGTAACACAGCCAGTTCATGAAGCCCTGGATAAGCAGCCCCCATTCAATTGAGATCACCCCTCCCTTCTCCCAGGTGGTGAGAAAACTGTCAGGATTTGGAGAGGTTTAACAGGGAGAAGGCATGCACGTGAGCCAGGCCTGATGGGTGAGAAGTCCAGGCTGGCTGACTTAATGCTCAGCACAAGGAGGGGATTTCTAAGTCAGAGCTGTCTAAAAATGGAAAGACTAGTTTGAGAAAGAGTAAGCTCTGTCCCCCTGGGGACACAGCGGAGGTTGGGGCTCTTCTTGAGAGGCAGGCAGAGAAGAGATGGCTTCATTTGTTTGTTCACAAAAACGGGTTTCCCTGAGTGATCTGTAGACTCGGTACTTTGTTCACGTTGGAGTGAGTTTTACACAGGCAATCCTGTTGTGCTTTCTTTGGTCTCAGGCTGGGTAGAAGGAAGAGACAAAGTATGCTATCTGGATTAGAGGCAGGGAAAAGATTATTCATTAGCTGAGAGCATAGCTGAACTCACCCAACATATACACAAGGTAGGCTTCCATTCTTGCCTCTCAGGACATGCCCAGCATGTCTATTTTTTAATGTGGGGACAGCCTGTCCTCTTTTTCCTCACTATTTACAGCAGAGAAACTAAGTCTGTTCCATCTCTACCTTCAGAAGAACTAGGATTGGGATTTCAAACACTGGATCCTTTGGAAAGAGTATCCATCAGAGGTAAAAACAACAAAGCAACCACAGGGTGCTCATTACGGAGGTAAGCAGGCTGGAAATGTTAACAGGCAAAGGATTCCCTGGGGCACCAAGGAGACTGTGACACTGATGCCATTATTAGTATGATATTTTTACTTCATATGTAATGAAGGGGCGGGCACTGAGCTGCCTCTAGGCCAGTGCCCACTGAATGTCCCTTCCTCTCCAGGAAAGGCAAAAAGCACAGCCTTCATTGTGCATCCACCTTGTTTCTGTCATGACGATCATACCAGATAGCAAGACTGAGCACTAACAAGCTGCTCAGGTTTGAATCCTGACTCTGCCACTTTCTATCTGTGTGACCTTGAATAAGTAACTTAATCTCTCCCTGTACCTTGGTTTTCTCACCTGAAAGATGTGAGTGATAATAGCAGTACTTACCTTGTAGGGTTGTTGGGAGAATTAAATTAGATAATCCAGTACCAGGCACAGAGTCATTTCCATAAGTGTTAGCTATAATTATCATTATCTCATTTAACTGCTGGTTTACAACAAACTGAGACTTAGATGCTGTTAGCTACAGACCAGGAAACAGGCTTAAAGAGGTCAAGTCCCTTGCACAGGGACACAGAGCTAAAGTAAGTGGCCAAGCCAGGATTTGAACCCAGATTGGACTGACTCCAAAGCACTTATCTACTGCCTCCCTTAAATGAGCAGACTTTTCTTAAGAAGCTCAGAGTCAAGGAGATATGGGTATGTATGTGTATGTATAGCTGATTCACTTTGTTATACAGCAGAAACCAACACACCACTGTAAAGCAATTATACTCCAATAAAGATGTTTAAAAAAAAAAAAAGCTCAGGGTCAAAAAGGCCCAGTGATATACAAACAGAATGTCATCACCAAAAACTGTGTCCTGCCCCTTCTTCTTCAGATGGGTTCCCTGAGAAAGGAAGCAGCCACCACCTAAAGGGGCCCTGTGAGCTGGAGGCAGGGAAGGCAGTCCCCATATCAAACCTAGGACCTCTGGAGGCTGCCTTCTGCACACATCCCAACCTTTGGGGTCAAGCTGTGATTGCTACCTCCGCCCCCTCCCCAGCATCCCTGACATTCTGCCCTGTAAGTTATATCCCCCTTTTCAACCAGAATCTGGACCCTTCTATCTGTCAAGGGCAAAGCTTACTTGATCTTTGGGCCCAAGGTCTTTGGGAGAGTATTTGCTGAGGTTTTAATCTTCCTACTGAAGCTGGATCCCTGTTGCTCCTGGGCTTTCCGGAGATGCAGAAGTTTCAGAGAACTAAAATCCTGTACAGGATATGATTTGATCTGGAATTCCTTAAATCTCTCCACAGGAGACAGATCTGTTAGAGAAAGCACAGGAAAACCCATTAATGGGTCTTTGCATACATGAGGGCTGTGCTGGAGGTGTCTGGAGGTATATCACAATCTCCTGTGTGGCTAGTCTGATGTACGGGGGAATTAAGAAAAACAGGAAAGAAAAACACTGTGGCTTCCACTATTATCCCTCTGTGCCAGGTCCTGAGCGAGAGCCTTTACATCCATTACATCTAGACAAATGCCATTAGCCTTATTTAAGAGAGAAAATGAGAAGCAGAGTTTAACACCCAGGAAAGGGCTGAAGCTTGTATTTGAACTCAGGTGTTTCTGATTCAAAGCTCATGTCTTTCCATTAACAGATCACATTTACCTGGGCTTTCAAACCGGGACTGGGGGCAGGAGGAGCAATAAAAAATAAATGGGTGACCAGCCATAGAACCTTGGACAAGTCTCAATCTCTTGGAATCCTCCTAGGACTATTGTAAGCATTACAGATAAAGTATGTGCTATGCCTAACACAGTGCCTGGAACATATTAGGTCCTCTGTGAGCATTAATAAAAAGATCTCCAACATGGGGCTTCCCTGGTGGCGCAGTGGTTAAGAATCCGCCTGCCAATGCAGGGGACATGGGTTCAAACCCTGGTCCGGGAAGATCCCACATGCCGCGGAGCAACTAAGCCCGTGAGCCACAACTACTGAGCCTGTGCTCTAGAGCCCGTGAGCCACAACTACTGAAGCCCATGTGCCACAACTACTGAAGCCCATGCACCTAGAGCCTGTGCTCCGCAACAAGAGAAGCCACCGCAATGAGTAGCCCCCGCTCACTGCAACTAGAGAAAGCCTGCGCACAGCAATGAAGACCCAACGCAACCCCCCCCAAAATAAATAAAATAATATTTTTTAAAAAATAAAAAGATCTCCAAGAGAATACCACTCAGAAACACTATGCTGAGTGAAAGGAACCAGATACAAAAGAGTACATACTATAGGACTCCATTTACATGAAACCCTAGGAAAGACAAATGTAACCTATAGTGATGGAAAGCAGATCGGTGGTTGCCCAGGGCCAGGGGTGAAGGATAGGGATTGACTGGGAAGGGGCACAAGGGAACTTCTGGAGGTGATGGAAATGTTCTATAACTCGATTGTGGTGGTTACAACAGATGTAAATTTGTTAAAATTCATTGAACTACACACTTTAAATGTGTGTCTTTTATTGTATGAAAATGAAACCTTAATGATATTGATTTAAAAAACATCTTCTGGGAGTTCCCTGGTGGTCTAGTGGTTAGGATCCTGGGCTCTCACTGCCATGGCCTGGGTACAACCCCTGGTCAGGGAATGGAGATCCCACAAGATGTGCAGCACGACCAAAAAAAAAAAAAAAAAACCTCTCCAGTGTTAGTATTAAAATTAATGTTAATAGAAATAAACTCGAACCACACAAGGAGTAGGCCTAGAAAAACAAAGCATATATAAAAAAGCCCTAAGTACAACCTATTCAGAAGGCATTTTAGCAATACTTATCAATATTCTAAATGTGCATAGCCAGTACACACTGGACCAAATACTTGATCCAGTAATTCTAAGAATTTATCCAATATGTTTTTGTGCACAAGTATGCAAAGATAAACACACCAGGAAATTCATCACAGTAAGGTAATAGCGAAAAATTGGAAATAACCCAAAATATCTGTAAAAGGTAATTGGTGTAATTGTGGTATATCCATACAAGAGAATAAAACTCAGCTATTAAGAACCATAGATCTAGACTTCTGCTTCCAGCCAGAGTAACAGGGACTACTCTCCCACCTGAAACTAATAAAATACTGGGCTAAATACATGAAAAACGTGGCTTTCATGACACTGGGCATCACACCATGAAGAACCATTATCCCTGCAAGATAGAAAACAAATGGGCTGAGCCCTACTATTGCCCCAGCCGACCACCTGGAGACCTTCTGGGCAATGGTGCAGGAAAGGGAAACCCAGGAGGAGCCCAGCAATCTCTCTGAATTAATGAGACAGAAGTCAGTCCAGGGAAGACAAGGCAGCTGGAGTTCACAGAGCAGAGTCCCAGAGAGGAGAGAGTTGCACAAAGAGAGAACTCTGAAGATCTTCCGAGGGTCCCCTTTGGTCTCAGCTGAGTACTGAGCAATACATGAATGATGTTAGGAAACCACCAGTGGTTAGGCAGCCACTAAGATGGCCCTCAGTGATTCCCACCTCCTGATGGCCACACATTTGTGTACTATCCTCCCGTTAAGTGTGGGCTGGATTTGATTCTAATAAATAGAATATAGCAGAAGTGATGGGATATCACTTTTGAGGCTAGGTTTAAAAGGCTTCTGCCTTGGGTATACTCTGTGTTGCTCTCTCTCACTCCTGGGGAAGCAAGCTGCAGTGTCATAAAACAGCCCTGTAGAGACCCCCACAAGGTGAGGGACCAAGGTTTGCAAATAGCCACGTAAGTGAACTTGGAAGTGGGTCCCTCTCAAGTGAGCCTTCAGATGAGACCACAACCCTGGCAGACAGCTGCAACCTCACGACAGAACTTGAGCCAGAGGCAGCTGGCTAAGCCATGCTCAGATTTCTGACCCACAGAAACTGAGAGATAATAAATATTGTTTCAAGTCACTAAGTTTTGGATAATTTGTTATGCAGTAATAGATAAAAAATGCTACCCAAGGCTGGGGAAAGAACCACCCAAAATGTTTAGAGGGATAAATAATCAGAGTTCACACAGGACCAGAAATAGTTCCTGTTCTCAACAGCTAGAATAGAAAGCCTCACAAGTCATGGGCACCTGTGGAATATTCAGAATGGCTTTGTCTCATGAATGGGGCAAAACTAGCTCTAGATTAAACACTGCTCTGATCTTACCTACCAAAGCTTAACGGCTAGTCTTTAAAAGATCAAAATATTTCCAAGTAACTTACCTGCATCCCAGAACAAATCTCAAAAATATTTACAGGAATTTTTAAATACATAGCACCCAAAATTCACAGTTTCTAGCATTCTGTGAAAACTTACCAACCATGCAAAGAAGTAGGAAAATATGAACCATATAAAGAGAAAAAAACAATAAACTGAAACTGACCCAGAAATGACACAGATAACAGAATTAGTATGCAACGACATTAAAATAGTTATTATAATTGTATTCCAAAGAGGAAATTGTGTGTATATTAAGCAGAGACATGGAAATTATTTAAGAAAAAAAAAAAGACCCAAATCAAACTTTTAGATATGAAAACTGCAAGGTCTGAAATGAAAAATACATGGATGGGATTAATATCAGATTAGACAATGCAGAAGAAAGACTACTGAACTTGAAGACACAGCAATAAAAATGATCAAAAATGAGAGAAAAAAGACAACAACGAAAAATTAATAGAGCATCAGTGAAACAACTTCAAGCAGTCCAATATACATGTGATTGGAGTCCTCAAAGTGGAGGCGAAAGAAGGAAAGATAGAAAAAAAATTTTTTTAATGGTCAAAACATTCCAAATCTGATGAAAAATATAAACCCAAAGATCCAAAAAACTAAATGAACCCCAAGCACAGAAACATGACAAAAATTTTGTGAAGACACAGTGTGACCAAATTCCTTAAAACCACTGATAAAGAGAAAAATTTTAAACCAACCAGGGCAAGGCAGTGGTGATCACTCTACCATGTACAGAAATATCGAATCACTATGTTGTGCACCAGGAACTAACATAGTGCCGTGGGTCAATTACCCTTCAAAAATAAACAAGCTCATAGAAAAAGAGATCAGATTTGTGGTTACCAGAGGCAGCGGGTAGGGCAGAGGGGGAATTGGATGAAGGTGGTCAAAAGGTACAAACATCTGGGGCTTCCCTGGTGGCGCAGTGGTTAAGAATCCGCCTGCCAACGCAGGGGACACGGGTTCAAGCTCTGGTCCGGGAAGATCCCACATGCCGCAGAGCAACTAAGCCCGTGCGCCACAGCTACTGACCCTGTGCTCTAGATCCTGTGAGCCATAACTACTGAGCCCACATGCCACAACTACTGAAGCCTGCATGCCTAGAGCCCATTCTCTGCAACAAGAGAAGCCACCGCAATGAGAAGCCCACACACCGCACCGAAGAGTAGCCCCTGCTTGCCACAACTAGAGGAAGCCCACGGGCAGCAATAAAGACCCAATGCAGCCAAAAATAAATAAATAAAAATTTTAAAAAAGGTACAAACATCTACTTATAAGATAAACACTAAGTAATAGAGATGTAATGTACAACATGATTAATATAATTAACCCTGCTGTATGTTATATACAAAAGCTATTAAGAGAGTAAATCCTAAGAGTTATCACAAGAAAAAAAAATTTTTTTCTTTTGTATCTATGTGAAATGATGGATGTTCACTAAACTTATTGTGGTAATCATTTCATGATGTATTTAAGTCAAATCATTATGCTGTATACCTTAAACTTACACAGTGCTGTATGTCAATTATATTTCAATAAAACTGGAAGAAAAGAGAACAGCCATAGCAAAAAGGCATTATTACGTACAAAGGATATACAAAGTTATGCAAAGAGGTTATACAAAGATAAGAAGGTTGGCAGACTTCTTATTGAAAACAATGCAAGCCAGAAGACAGACTTTAATGCAAATCTTTAAAATACTGAGCACAAACAAACAAACAAACAAAAAACCCTGTTAACCTTGAATTCTATACCCAACAAAAAATTTCTTTTAAAAATTAAGACAAAATCATTTTTAGACATAGAAAAGCTGAAAGAAATGTTAAAGGAAATACTTTGGGCAGAAGGAAATTGTACAATGGAAATCTGGACCTATACAAAGGCATGAAGAACATCAGGAATGGTACCACATAGGTAAATATAAAATACTTTTGTTCTTATTACTTAAATATATTTAAAAGATAATTGTTTAAAGCAAAAGTGACAACTGTGTATTGTAAGGTTTTTAACATATGTGAAGGTAGACTATTTGACAATAGCCCAAAATCTGAGAAGGGAGAAATGGAAGTATATTGTCGTAAGGTTCTGATCCTGTATGTGAAGTGGCATAATATCACGTGAAGGTAGCCTGTGATAAGTTAAAGGTATGTTCAACAAACTACAAAGCAACCACTAAAATAAACAGACAAAGAGTTAGAGCTAATAAGCCAACAGAGAAAATGAAATGGCATCATACAAAATAGTCCAAAAGAAGGCAGGTCAGAAAAAGAATATATTTAATACCACTGAACTGTGTGCTTAAAAATGGTTAAGATGGTAAACTTTACATTATGTGTATTTTGCCACAGTAAAAAAAAAAAAAATGGGGGGGGAAATGTGTGGGATGAGGCTTTTTCTCTGGTGGATTAGCAATGGAAAAGAGAGAAAAAAAGAATTGACATGAGAAGAGAGCTGAAATTTACTGAGCACCTCCCAGGCCCTGTGCACACATGATCTGATTCAGCGCTCCTAGTAACCTGTGTGATGATGAGAGTGAACATCTACTATATACTAATGCATCTAGGTAGTGTTCTAAGAGCATTATATATTCATTTGCTTAATTTTATAACAAGCCTATGAGGCAGGGACCATGAGTCATATTTTACAGACTCTGAGGGCATCGGTGTGCAGGGACATGGAATCACTTGCCCAGTATCCACACAGCTAGTAAGAGAAGGACCCTGAATTCAATCATAGCTTGGCCCTGGGCCTATGCTCTTAACCACGACACCAGCGACAGACCCCAAGGCACCAGGCCCAGAGGCTTGAGTACTCACCAAAATCACCCTGCTAATCAGTGGTATTCAAACCTGGCTCTGTCTAGCTCCAAGCTCTCTTTTTTCCACCCCTCTCCCTGTGAGAACCTGAAGCAAAGGGGAAAGGCTGAAATTGGCTGCAAGGGTGGGCAGGAGCCTCACCTCGGAGGGCCACGTGGACCAGGTTTCCACAGCTGGTAGAAGAAGGATGTCTATCCTGCCAGGCGTTTCCAGCTCTAGATTTCTAAGATTTTGTGGACCAGGCGCTGAGAACCCACAGGATCAGGCACCCCCTGCCGTGCTGCGGGCTGCCGGATGTGGATGTCGGCTTACCCTTGAGGTGGGTGTTTGGAGGTCTGTCGTCTATCAGCTGCAGGTGCTGCCAGACCCACTTGTGGTGGAAGGGCGAGGTCGCAAGGTCTATCAACTGCAGTACTTCACAGCTGCCCTGGACACGTCAAGAGACACGAGCAGAAGGGTCAACCCCAGCTCCAAGTAGGCTAGGCTTTGAAGATAAGCTCTCTTTTGTTTTACTTGCTTAACGCAAGTGGTTTCAGGCCCTTTTTAAAAATGAAAATGTTAGCTACTCATCATAAAAAATTCAAATAGCTAAAGAGGCCTGAGAACTAAAAAAAAAAAAAAAATCACCATTGAGGATGTTATTGGGACAATTGGTGAAATTGACTATGGACTATAGATTATATATTATATCAATGTTAAATTCCTAGATTTCAAAAATTATTCTGTGGTTAATTTCTGATCTTAGAAAATAATCACTTAAGTATATAGGGGTAAATGAATATGATGAATGATACTTAACTCTCAAATGATTCTGGCAGGAAAAAAATATACATATATATAGAAGCAAATGTGGCAAAATGTTAATAATTGTTGAAGCCAGGTTAGGGTTATACAGGAATTCTTTGTACTGTTCTTGCAAATTTTCTGTAAATTTAAAATCATTCCAAAACTAAAAGTTTAAAAAATATTCAAATCAAACAAAGAAGAACATAGAGAAAGTTAAAACTATGTTAATCCTAACACCCAGAAATAACAAGGGTAACACTTTGGTGAATATTATTTCAAACTCTTCTCTCTAAGCATATAAGATGTATAGATACAATTTTTCATAAATAAGTCCTTTTATGTAAAACAGACTCTTGTAACTTTTTTAAAAGCTCAATAATATATCAAGGACATCTTTTTATGCCAAGCAATATGGTTCTATGCTATTGTTTTTAATGACTGCATATTATTCTATGTACGCCATAATTTACATAAAATTAAAAATAAATAAATATTCAGTTGAGCAAAAGAAGTCAGACACAAGGAGCACATACGATACGATTCCATTTACACAAAGTTAAAGAATAGGCAAAAGTAATCTGTGGTGACAGAAGTCAGAAGAGTGGTTACCTGTGTGGGGGCATTTTGTCTGGGAAAGGACATAAGGGAGCCTCTGAGGTACTGAAAATGTTCTCTATCTTGATTTGGGTGATGCTTACACAGGGGTATACATATGTAAAAATTCATCAAGCTGTAAAAGTTTAGATTTGAGGTCCTTATTGCATATATGTTACACCTCAGGAAAACATTTTTGAAGATTAATATTTAGTTGTTTCTAATTTGCCAGTATTATATATAACTCTGATTTCGTTCAGGACAACAAAATCTCCAGTTTAAAAAAACTCACCACCTTCCCAAACTCTCCTACAGTGGGGCTGGCAGTGACTCAATTCTGGCTAATGAGATATAAGTGGAAGACTGATGGATAAATCTCCAAGGAAAGCTATGGTTATCCTTCCCACTACCTTCTGCCTGAAACTCAGATGTGATGGCTGGAGGTGGAACAGCCATACTGTCGCCATTAGGATGAAAGCCATAAACTGTGGACGATGAAGGGAGAAGCTAGAAGGGGTCTGGGTTCTTGATGACTTCCTAGGACAGCTGTTCTAGCACTAGATTGCTTAATTCTAGACTATTAATACTGTGACCTGCAGTGGACAGCAACTTTTAACTGATAACCTTGTACTTACATCTTAATGCCCATAGTGGTCATTAAGGCAAGTACTTGAGTTCTCCTTCCAGGCACATGGCAGGATTATACTTTTCTACCCTTTGAATTAGGCATGGCCTTCTTACCACTTTGGCCAATTTCCTTAGCAAAGTGACTTGTGATAATCCTGGGTAGAAACTTTAAAAGCCAGGGAATTCCCTGGTGGTCCAGTGGTTAGGACCTCATGCTCTCACTGCGGGGGCCCCGGGTTCGATCCCTGGTTGGGGAACTAAGATCCTGCAAGCCGCTCAGCTAGGCCTAAATAAATAAATAAATAAAAGCCATCACTTGACTCTCAATATTACCTTCTCCTGTTCTACTGATCATTGAATCATGGGTCAAGAAGGGCCCATGTCTCCATGTGACATGAGGAGTAAGGCTTCCTGCTGACCTGCTATGATCAGGTAGTGGGAGGAAGGAATATACTTTGTCAATCCACTGAGATCTGAGGATTTGAAAAATAATTGTGGCTTAATCCAGTTTATCCTAATACAATACCTATGCTTGACTATCTCCTTGGGATTCACTCCTAAAGGTATTATGCATGTTTTAAATTTTGATACGTATTTCCAAACAGCCCTCCAGAAATGTTAGATAAGTTGTTTTTTTTTTAAATAAATTTACTTATTTTATTTATTTATTTTTTGGTGCATTGGGTCTTCATTGCTACATGTGGGCTTTCTCTAGTTGCGGTGAGCAGGGGCTACTCTTTGCTGTGGTGCATGGGCTTCTCATTGCGGTGGCTTCTCTTGTTGCAGAGCATGGGCTCTAGGCACGCGGGCTTCAGTAGTTGCGGCACGTGGGCTCAGTAGTTGTGGTGCACGGGCTTAGTTGCTCCGTGGCATGTGGGATCTTCCTGGACCAGGGCTCGAACCGGTGTCCCCTGCATTGGCAGGCGGATTCTTAACCACTGAGCCACCAGGAAAGCCCCTGGAAATGTTAGATAAGTTTACACTCTGTCCAACAGTGCATTAACAGAACCTGTTGTAATACATCTTTGTGGTACATTGACAACTGGGTTTTCACAACCCTTTTAATATTTTCTAATCTGAGAGGCAAGAAAGATACGTCATTTTTCTTATGCATTTCATACTTTATAAAATCTTAATCTTTTTAAGTAGGAATTCTAAAAGACACATTATAAAGGGTTAAGGTTCAAGATAGATTACTGCTGAACAGGAAGGAGAAGAAGAGATCAAACACTTAATAAGCCCTTATTATATTCCAGGCATTGTGCTAGGAGCTTTTTTCAACATTCATTCAACAAACATTTATCTACCAGGAACTGCAGGTACTGGAGAAACACACATGAGCAGTTCTCTCTGGAAAGACTCTCATGTGTCTTTAATCGCATCTGTATCTGTGGAAAAAACAATTTCACCATGTGGTCCCAAGTGATAAACTGTTCAAAATGAGTTGATTATGGGCATTAATTATGTTTGCAATGCTAGCAGAAATCATGTTCTCCAACTTTGCCGCGACCCCAAGGACGCACAGCCACCCGATGCTGATTTCTCCCTCTATTGGCAATATCAGTAAACTACAGGAGTCGGGACAACTGTTTTTAGCAGATGAACATTTAAGCAGCTGGTCAGGTGGGAAATTAAAATGAGAAAAAAAGAGCAGTCCCTTTAGAGGTGGCAGGTGCACTTCAACTCCAACCAGAGGAGCCACACCAGAACATAGCCTGATCTTCTGAATATTCAAAAGAAGTCAGAAATCAGAACGTTTATATAGAATCTTCGCATTAACAATTAAATCAGGTTTTAGCAAAACACTACAAGGGATAAACCAACTCATCTGCTAGGCAAGAGGCTCTCTACCTGCTGTCACTTTGTGACATCTGTATTATTTTTCTCAGAATGAAGTTCAAGCATTAGAAATCACCTGTGACGCTTATTCAGATGCAGATTTCCAGAGTTAATGAAGCAGAATTTCTGGGGTGAGGCAGGACTCTGCCATGCTTACCAAAATTTGAAAACTGTTCCCTTAGATCAGGGGTCCTCCAGCTTTAGTGCACATCAGAACCACCCAGAAGCAGATGTCAGTGTCGTCAGAACACAGATTACTGAGCCCCTTCTCCCAGAGTTTTGGGTTTAATAGCTCTTGGGTGGGGCCGAGAATTTGCATTTCTAATGAGTTCCCAGGTGTCGCTGCTGGTCCAGCGACAACACTTTGAGAACCACTGGGTTAGAGGGTGACTGAGGTGAGTGAGCATGTGCTGAGCTAATCTCATCCTCACAGACTTTATGAAGTAAGCACACCGTCCCATTTTACAGATAAAGAAATGAAGGCTAAACCAGATTAAGAACATTCTGCTGGTCAGGATGTAACCATCATACTGAGTAAAGAAAGTCTTGAATTTATATCCCTTACTGCTCATCTCCCCCATCTCTTCTGGTTATACAGTATCAAAAGAGCTTAGAGTTAAATTTGCAGACACATGGCATTCTTGGCTTTGGAGGCAATCACCCCAATATTTTAGGAAAGAGGAAGCAGATATCAGGGGGAGAAAGAATGGCCAATTATTCAGGTTGGCCTTCAGGGCTCTCTACCACCAGTTTCTCTTCTAGGCTTTCTCTCACCTCTCCTCACATGACCATCAGGATTCTCCAAACTTATCAAACTCTTCTCCCCTCCACTGGCAAGGGCCTCATCCTCATCCTCGCCCTCCTCTGGGTCAGATTCTGTGCATCCAATCCCCTTTTAGTGTTAGTGTGTAGAGGCTGGAAACCAAACACTACATTTTGCAAGGTACCTTGAAGCTAAGGCTCTGGATGTGATTTGGGTTCCACCAATCCAGTACACCTGGGCAAGGCTTGGTTTTGGAACTGTGGGACATCCACTTTGCTAGTGGAGACGGTGGCTTCCTGAACTTGGCAGAAGCAGCAGCACCAGTGACAGTCCAGTTCCGATTTGGAGTTCTGATTTGGAGTCGTTTGGGAGTCATTTTCAGTTGAGCCTGTTTCTTCAGGTCTCCCCTCACCAGTAAATCTGTTAGCCATTTAACATCCCGCAGTAAATCCCTTCCTGCTTGCATTAGCTAGACTTGACTGTTCTCTGGGACTGAACCCAAAAATCACAACACAAACACATCCCTGGTGATGCTGAAACAACCGGCTCTTGAGTAAAATGTATGCATGTCTATACATTTTACTGTTATGAACGGTGTGTTACACACAATTTATAAATAATAATAAAATATACCACACTCTTATTGGAAATTCCATATAGCCAATCGATTCTCACAGAATGCTTTTATTGACTTTGGCTGAACTCATATCAGTGGCTAGTCTATAGTCACAATTCAACCATAATTTGACAAATGAATTTGCATCCCAATCTATAAATTTAATATTATTAAGTCTGACTTGTACTCTACTGGTAAACTATTTCTCACCCTCTTATAAAGTATATTCATTAAATTAAAACCTCTTTTAGCTTTAACACTATGTCTATCAGAACTTCACCTGTTCATCAATTATATAACTTCTATGATGAATCTATGATGAGTCATTTTTAAATACTGGAAAACATTTCCTTAATTTTCTGCTCTTTACAATGTAATGGCTACAGACCCAGCCCACTCTGAAATTTAATCTGCATTATAAACATCTTCTCTATAGCTTTCTTAAGACAATAAGCAAAGCCATAAATCAAGACCTGACTTAGAGCGTCTGCCTATTTCCATTGTGTGTGTACATACTCCCACCATGGTCGATTTTCAGCTACCAATGGGAAGTCACTGCACGTGGAACTGAGAAGAGATGTGCACAATGGTAGAGATTTCCACCATATGGATACGATGGGCAAAAGTAACTTCCACCATATGGATACGATGGGCAAAAGTAACTTCAAAAAAGCATAGATAATAGTAAAATGCAATAAATCCAGGAAATGATAAGTTTTTCAGTAGTTATTACCCTTGTTTTCAATAGTTAATTGTAGGTTTATATAATTTAATTTTTAATAATTATCATGTGTACTGACTTGCAAAATTCCTGAGAACTTAACAATCAGCTCTCTCAGGCCAGGAAGAGCCAGCTCCAGCACACAACAAATCTTGCCCCCTACTTTTGTCTAAGGGCCCAACACTTCAATGCTCATCTCCCACCTCACGTCCTCCAGGAAGCCCTCCTTGGAGCCTTCAGCCTTTTGAGAGTTCCCCATCCTGAATTCTTGTAATTCACAGAGTTTGTACTAATCACTTGGTAGTCGGCATTGACAACTTTGTCTACACTCAGAATCTAGTGGAGAAGATATATAAGGAGAGAGAACCAATCTTTCCTTTTTTTTTTAATATATAAATTTATTTTATTTTTGGCTGCATTGGGTCTTCGTTGCTGCACATGGGCTTTCCTCTAGTTGCGGCAAGTGGGGACTACTCTTTGTTGCGGTGCATGGGCTTCTCATTGCGGTGGCTTCTCCTGTTGCAGAGCACAGGCTCTAGGCGCGCGGGCTTCAGTAGTTGTAGCACTCGGGCTCAGTAGTTGTGGCTCGCGGGCTCTAGAGCACAGGCTCAGTAGTTGTGGTGCACGGGCTAACTGCTCCATGGCATGTGGGATCTTCATGGATCAGGGCTCGAACCCATGTCCCCTGCATTGGCAGGCAGATTCTAACCACTGTGCCACCAGGGAAGCCCCAGAAAACCAATCTTTTCCACCTTTGTATCCCTCCAGAGCCTGGGCCACTGTGTCATGATCTTGGCAAAAACTTGGCAAATGTCTGTGGTGGCTTAACATGTAGGCAACAGGTATACAGGAGATATTAAATATGGGAGTCTTGGGGCAGAATTCTGGCTCTGCCACTTACTAGCTACGTGGCCTTTCTTAAGGCATCTTAGCTTCAACTTCTTCATCTGCAAACTTGGAATAATAATATCTTCCTGGTAGAGCTACAGTGAAGATTTATGGTAGAATGGTACTAGGTGCACAGTTATTCATCAAAGCACTGTTTGAAATAGCAAACGTTGAGATAACCTAAATATCCATCAATTAGGGAACTGGTTAAAGTACAACCATACATATGGAATCTAAAAAAACAGTACTGATGAACCTAGTGGCAGGGCAGGAATAAAGATGCAGATGTAGAGAATGGTCTTGAGGACACCGAGGGGGAAGGGGAAGCGGGGACAAAGTGAGAGCGTAGCATTGACATATATACACTACCAAATGTAAAATGGATGGCTAGTGTGAAGCTGCTGCATAGCACAGCACAGGGAGATCAGCTCGATGCTTTGTGATGACCTAGAGGGGTGGGATAGGGAGGGTGGGAGGGAGACACAAGAGGGAGGGGATATGGGGATATATGTATACATATAGCTGATTTATTTTGCTGTACAGCAGAAACTAACACAACATTGTAAAGCAATTATACTCCAATAAATATATAAAAAAATAAAGCACAACCGTACAGTAAAATACTCATGAGTGGTAAAAGAGAATGAATGAGTTCTTTATGTACTGACATGGAACAACCTACAGAAATACTCTTAAATGAAACAACAAAGTGCAGAACAGTCTGTATAGGATGACACCACTTATGAAAAAGAAGGAAAAAACATATACACACGCATTTGCCTGTATAGAGGGAGAACATGTGGAGGACAGAGACATAGAAACTGGTGCTGGTGGTGGTCCCTGGGGAGGGATACTCTGGGAGAGAGAGAGGGGAGGGAGACATCACTCTTGTGAGCGTTTTGAATTTTGAACCATGTGAAGTACTACCTATTCCAAAATAAACAAAAAAAGATTAATGATGTTAGTAGCACTCCTAGCACAGGAGCAAAGAGCTTCAAAAAAAAATAGTGACTCTTATGATGATGATGATGATGAACTACTTAGGATTCGAGCAGGGTCAACAATTGATGGAAAGGTCAACTCAAATCCCAAGTCCCAGCTTCTGGGAAGAAGAGCTTTAGGGTCAGACAGACCTGGGTCGAACCCTGCCTCTGCCCCTCATCAACTGCGTGATCTTGAACAAGCCACCTAACCTTCCTTTCCACCTCTGTAAAATGGGAATAATGACAATATCAACCTCCTTAAATTTTCTTTTCATTATCAACCTACAGAGCAGGGGGCAAAGGACATAAAGCAATTCACAAAACACAAAATTCAGATAGTAAACAAACATGATTAATCTCACTAGTAATCAGAAAAAACCATAAGCTAAATCCTCAGTGAGGCAGTAATTGCCACATATTAAATTTAAAAACTTTTGAAAGAATGATGGCAGAGGTTGGTGGCACTGGCAAAGTTGTGTGTTGCTGGGAGCTAAAGAAAGTGGATCCCTCCTTGTGAAAAGCAGTTTGTTCCAAGAGTCATAAAAATGGTGATGCTAAGTAATTTCAATTTTGGAAATCTATTCTGTGGTGATGAGTTCATTTGTCCCTCTTCCTGGAAAGTTGTATAATGTGGTCGTATTACTTTTACAATTTAGAGATTATAATTATAAAAAGTGATCTGGAAATCTCCCTGGTGGCGCAGTGGTTAAGAATCCGCCTGCCAATGCAGGGGACATGGGTTCGAGCCCTGGCCTGCGAAGATCCCACATGCCACGGAGCAACTAAGCCCGTGCGCCACAACTACTGAGCCTGCGCTCTAGAGCCTGCGAGCCACAACTACTGACCCCGAGTGCCACAGCTACTGAAGCCCGCGTGCCTAGAGCCCGTGCTCCACAACAAGAGAAGCCACCGCAATGAGAAGCCCATGCACCGCAACAAAGAGTTGCCCCCACTTGCCGCAAGTAGAGGAAGCCCATGCGCAGCAACGAAGACCCAATGCAGCCAAAAAGAAATAATAAATAAATAAATAAGTGACCTGGCATCATCAAAATTCAAGAGCCAAATGCATAATATAAATATGTATCTGTTTGTAAATAAACATGTATATGAGCTGAAGAAGGGGGTACCCTCCCCACACCTGCCCTCTTTGTAATATAACAGCTATATCTTAACGTTCACAGCAACCCTCTGAGGGAGGGAGGCCAAAGTGTGTCCTTTGTCTTTTTTTTTTTTTAACATCTTTATTGGAGTATAATTGCTTTACAATGGTGTGTTAGTTTCTGCTATATAACAAAGTGGATCAGCTATATGCATACTATAACCCCATATCCCCTCCCTCTTGCATCTCCCTCCCTCCCACCCTCCCTATCCCACCCCTCTAGGTGGTCACAAAGCACTGCTGATCTCCCTGTGCTATGCAGCTGCTTCCCACTCGCTCTCTACTTTACATTTGGTAGTGTATATATGTCCATGCCACTCTCTCACTTCGTCCCAGCTTTCCCTTCCCCCTCCCTGTGTTTTCAAGTCCATTATCTACATCTGTCTCTTTATTCCTGTCCTGCCCCTAGGTTCATCATTTTTTTTTTTTTTATATTCCATATATATGTGTTAGCATACGGTATTTATTTTTCTCTTTCTGACTTCACTCTGTATGACAGTCTCTAGGTCCATTCACCTCACTACAAACAACTCAGTTTTGTTTCTCTTTATGGCTGAGTAATATTCCATTGTATATATGTGCCACATCTTCTTTATCCATTCACCTGTCAATGGACACTCCTTTGCCTTTTTAAGTAGGATATGGGCGCTCAGAAAAAGACGTGTTGAAGACCAGGGCTCTGCCGGTCACCTGGCTACGGGACATTAGATTAGGCACGCTCTTCCCAGCTTCACCACCCCACCCCAGACCTCTTACCTTACACACAAACACGATGGAGGACGATTCTACAAAGTCCTTTGAGATCAGCTGCCCATATGAGAACTTCTCTATCTTCCCCAGCATTACGAGCTTCCAGAGCTTCTCATCGGACCAGGAGTGAAACAGATCCATCTTCCTGAGGGGAAAAGCCTGTTAGACTTCATCGCCCTCCGTCACCAAGGGGGCTCAGCACTTAGCAATTTCCAGAAAATGAATATGTTCTCCTGCTCTTGCAAAGGCCTGAGGCGGAAGATTTCACGCCCACCCTGCTCGCTAGCCTAGCCTGCAGCCGGTCTCCTGTCACTTGTCCTTTGCTCCCCTGCCCTCTTCTCAAGGCCCTGCCCTTCAGCTGCTCCCCTCACTGCGCCTCAGACGCACCCGGGGTGATCGGAGCTCTGCTTCTTTCACTTCCGCTCCTCCCTCCAGGAGCTTCTCCCGGCTGAATCCCCCGCCAACCTTGTTACCACTGAGCTACTCCCATTCCAAGGAGCACCCAAGAGTTCCTCACTTCAGCTCACTGGTTATCCTGTCCCCCAGCCCAGCAGTCCAGGTCCTACCTTTGGTTTGGGCAGCTCATTCCAACCCCTGTCTCCTCCAGCCTATTGGCTTCAAATCCTCAGCCCTGGGCCTGGGAATGGGGGAAGTCTGGACTCTCCTCTTTTGGCCTGTTTGTGCCCTGTGGTGAAAGGCCCACCCGGCAGTGACCACCCCTTCCGCGATCTTGAATCTCATACACCGCTGATCATGGGCTTCCCTTCCCTCGCAGGTGGCCCCGCGGGGCTGCCAACAAAAATCATCTTAGATCTTCTCAGCTCCAACAGATTATGAGCTCTGAACTCGAGTGATTCAGGCCTCAACCTAGGCGAGGGAGCACCGAGTTCTGTCCAGGGCATCAAAGGGGAACAGGGTCAGTGCCATGCCCAAGGAGGAGAAGGGTCTGGAAACACAGGAGGAAAACAGGGCCACCACAGAAGGAGCACCTCCTGGGCCAAGACTGAGCCACGCACTTCCCACGATCACCTCATTTGATTCTTACAATGACCTCGGGAGAGAGGAATTGTTATCCCCATTTTACTGCGCAGGAGACTAAAGCCCAGAGAAGTGAAGTGACCTATCTAGGGTCCCATGGTGGATAAGCCTAAGAGTTGAGATTAGAACACGGTCCTATTTTTCTTCCACTGTATAAAAAAATGAACTGCCCCTCCCTTCAGAACCGAGTCCCTCCCTTTTCGGGCTGCAGCCCCTTCATGCAGATGGCTTTCTCTCAGTTCCAGCCCACCCCTCTGCTCAACACGCTTCTCTATGGCCCTGCAACCCTACAACCTGTATTCTCAGTGCCAGTGCAGATGCTCCATTTGATTTTCACTCTTTTCCTCAAGGCAAGTAACTAAAGATAATTAAATGAGCACCTGCATGCTCCTGGCACTGTGATAACACAGGGATGATGATGGTGAAAAAGGCAGGTCTGCCCTTGCCACTGAGCTGCTTACTGTCTGATGGCACAAATAAACTGTAAAGAAAGTATTATATGCTCAAGAATTACAGTTTGGATGGGGCTTTACAGAAACACAGGGTAGAAGCACTGAGGGGGCACCCTCTCTATTCTGGAGTGAGGGTAGGTGGGCTTGGTTAGTGAGGAGGGGTTGTGAAGCCCAGAGACTCTGAATCAGGCATTCTGGACACATCACCATCCTGAGCCTTGCTTCCCTCACTGTAAACTGGGGAGAAAAAGAGAAAGAACATCATGGGTTGAATGTGAGATTAGATATAACGGGTGGTACAAAGGGCTGAGCATCCTGCCTGGCCCAGCAAGTGCTCAATGCATGTTAGCTATTCTGTTGTTACTATCCCATAAGGAAGGGATATTTGAACTGTGACCTGAAGGTATGTTAGGAGTTTGCTAGATGGAGAAGTTGGGCGGGAGGTGGGTACCAAAGAGCATTTCAAGCAGAGAGAACAGCACCTAGTGTTCCCCACTGGGTCTAGGACAAAGGCACCTAATAGACACACAGGGGGAAGATGCTGGCTGGTGGAGTTACCTAAAAAATTCAAACCGATGCTGAGCATCCTTTTTAACTTCTTGGTCCAGTTTATTAGCAAGGAAATCCTCTCTGTCAACAACCAAGAACTCTGTTTCTTCCATACAGACCACGGTGGCCCTCCTCACTGAAGAAGTTAGAAAGCCCATTTCCTGTTGGGTAGACAGGGGCAAAGGCAAGTGAGAGGTCACCCCTGGCGTTCTGCCCGCAGCCCTGACCACCTCTTCCCTGCTTGCATCTCCCCTGAGAAATCTCTCCTCCCCAGACTGCAGGTTCCCTGGAACGTCCTGTGCCCCTGCTCACTCCCTGCTTCTATGGGGCCACGCCCCTCCCTCTTAATATGCTGCCTGTGGAAAAAGAGGCAACTGGCTTGACCAGGGCAGAGAAAGGAAGCTGGAGAGGCCTTGCTGAGGAGTCACTGCACCTCTAGGGGGTTGTAGAGGGAGCATACTCCTTAAACATCACAGACGAAGTGGTGGGACTTGGACATCACTGGCTCCAACTCGATCAGCATTTGACAGGTAAGGGCTCTGTGACCCACAACAGCGCAGTGACTGCACAGAGTGAAAGGCAGGGCTGGGCCTGGCCTAGAGGTTGTAGCAGGAGTCCTGTCACACCACGAACCCCACCCCAGGAACGCAGACCCGTCCCCCGTGCTTACCCCAAAAGAGCTGCCCTTTTGCAGCAACGTCGGGTGGGGGTCCAGGAAGGCACTGCTGCCATCTTCGTCCTCGGTCACGGCCACCGTGCCCAGGTAGATAAAATAAAAGCTGTTGGCCCTCTGGCCCTTCCTGATGATCACACGCCTGCGACCAAACCTGGGAAAAGACCATGGCCAGTTGACCTGGTAGCAACACAGAGTCTGGTCCCTAGGGGGAGGAGATCTGGACGGGCCGTGCTCTCTGCTCTGGAGTATGAAAGCACAGACTGGGACTAGAAGGGACCTCAGAACAGCCCAGCCCCATCCCCACCAAGCTTGACCCCTTCACTAACATTTGTCCGGCCGCCCACCTCCATTAGAGGAAGCTGCCGGAGAGCAGAGCCTTTGTCAGTCTGCTTAGGCAATGAACAGTTGTTGAATAAATGAATGAACAAATGCTGGAAGCAATGGATGAGTAGCTAAATGATATGAGCACTGGCTTTAGAGTCAGACCAGGATCCAAATCCTGGTTTTGCCCTTAGCTGTGGGACACTAGGCAACTCATATCCCCTCTCTGAGCCTCAGTTACTCTTGTCTGTAAAATGCAGATGAGCATACGTAGAAAGAGATGGATAAATGATCTTATTACGATCCCTAATAGCTCACTATCCAACTGGGAACCTTTAGGGCAAAGGTACCCAGGTTCAGAGCAAACTAACAGTTCTTAAGCTCAGAGGAGGATAGTTTCTGTATTTCAAATGCAAGTTCAAATCAAATCTCACTGCTTTTAGTATTTATTTACTTCATTCATTCAATAAGTTAGACAAATACCAATGGTGTCTAACAGGTGTAGTGATAAAAAATACAAATTTTGTTCTCAAAATTATGGTCAAATACAAGAAGTAAATAAGGTTTAAAAATGCTTTAAAAGAGGTAAGGCACAGGCTAATTCAGAAGCAGAGAGAAAGGGCACTTAAACCAGTTTAGGAAGGCCAGAGAAGGCCCTAGGATGGTGGCTAGAGTCATCCAGGTGGCCAGAGAGATGGAAGAGTGTCGTAGGCAGAGGGACCACCATGTCCAAAAGCATAGAGATGGCTGGAGGCCTGGCATATTCAAAGAAAGAACAGTAAGCTCCAACAGACAGGACAATGTACAAACCAGAGGCTTTATCAATAGAGGAAAGAGGCAACAGCCCAGATGACAGTGACTAGATGGGAGAAGGCAAGCATATTCAGCCAGGAAGTAACACTTCGGGGACGAGAGAGCACAGGCCAGCCTTCATTCCAGGGTAGACCCTCAGAGACCATAACCTACATTTTGGGAGTGAAGAGATATCTCATACAGCAGATATCTGTTGTTTTCACTGCCAAGCACCTGGTCACCTTTTTCCACCAACTGCACCCTGATTTTACTTTGGGGGAAACACCTTTTCTTGACTCTTAGACAATCAGAACATCACTAACCCACTGGTGATTCAAGTGAGATCACCCTGGCTCAGAAAGAACTAATCCCAAGGCTCTGACTTGACCGGGAAGAGGTATTTTCTCCTTCCCAATGGACTGAACCTGGAAAGCTAGAAGTTTGGAGCTGTGGCTGTAGCAGCCAGCTTGCCACCATGAAGGGAGAGTCTCAGACAGAGACTCTCCTTTGCATTTGCATTTGCATAAGCTGCTTATGCAAACGAAGTGCCAAGAGATGGAGAGAGACAAGACACAAACGTGGGTCCTGGTGACACTGAGCCCCTGAATCCAGCTGAGCCTGAAGCTGGAGAACTATCCCAGGACTTTCAGATACATGAGCCACCAATGCATTCCCTTAGGCTGGGTTTTCTGTCGCTTGTGAGTGGAAGAATTCTATCTAATCTGCTAATTCCCAGTCCCAGAAATAGTAATCAGCAACTAGCGGAGGGCTTTAACAATTACCACATCCTGATGTTCACAAAAAGCCTGTAAAATTCATACTATTATCTTTATATCACTCATGGGGATACTAGGCTCAGAAAGGTTAAGTGGCTTGCCTGAGGTCACACAGCAGACGGGGCATTAAATTCCAGAGCTTCTAAGCCTGTGACTCTTTTTCTTTCTGTGACGCCATTCTGCCTGCTATAGAATCTTACTTTAAGACAGCAGTGGGGGCTTCCCTGGTGGCGCAGTGGTTGAGAGTCCGCCTGCCGATGCAGGGGACAGGGGTTCGTGCCCCAGTCCGGGAAGATCCCACATGCCGCAGAGCGGCTGGGCCCGTGAGCCATGGCCGCTGAGCCTGCGCGTCCAGAGCCTGTGCTCTGCAACGGGAGAGGCCAAAAAAAAAAAAAAAGACAGCAGTGACTCCCTCTCTTCTTTACTGGGCTAGAACAAAGCAGATGGTTCCCTCTGCCTGGAATGTCCCGTCTACACCTCCACTTGTCAAATCTACCTGTTCAAACGCCACCTCTTCTGTGAAACTCCCTTGGCCAAGCTAGCTGGAAGGTTACCTCCTCCTGGCTTATTACCTGTGAAACAGACCCTGCGTGGGTCATAAAGGGTCGTCTGTAATCCGTAGTTAGTTGTGGTTATGTCTTAGACTGTGACCACTATGAAGGAAGATAGGGCACAAACCTATAGTGACCTTACATCTTAGATTTCAAGACAGGTCTTACCTCAAATATTCTGCTAGGCTGCCCCCCTGAGGCCACTGGAAATAACTATTTTCACATGTACCTCTTGGGCTTCTCTACTACAAGGGATTTACAAGGTCCCTTTTTGTGTGTGTCACGGACCAGTTGACAATCTGGTGAAGGTTTCACAGAACAATGTTTTAAATGTATAAAATAATATACATTAGAATTACAGTTAAGAAAAAACCAAGTTTGTGATATAGCAATATATGTGCCTCTTTATTAAGGCACTGAAAAACAAGAGCCAGCAGCAGATCTAATAACTACCATCATTTCAAAGACGTGATAAATATAAATTATCTTTTGAGAAATCTGCAGCAACTTGAATATGTCATAATACCTGTATTTTTTTATTTATAAAAAAAATTATACAGGGACTTCCCAGGTGGTCCAGTGGTTAAGAATCCCCCTCCCAATGCAGGGGATGCAGGTTCGATCCCTGGTCAGGGAACTAAGATCCCACATGCCACAGGGCAACTAAGCCCGCGTGCCACAACTAGAGGGAAGCCTGCACGCTGCAACAAAAGATCCTGCATGCCACAACTAAGACCAGACACAGCCAAATAAATAAATAGTATGCAGTGGTTTGTTACCTACATTCATGACTGAAGGAAATTATAAATTTCAGAGGTTAATGAAAATACAGATATAATATTTTTTCTCATCCAAGTTCACAGACTCTTGCCCTAGTTGTTCCTACCTGGATGTAGTACCTCATCTGTGATCCCTTCTGGCTTTTAGGGCCTGGATTTGAGTCTCGGCTCTGCTACTTATTTTCTGGGTGAACTAGGATGACTAATTTCCACCCCGAGCCTCAGTTTCCTTATCTGAAAAATGAGGGAATTAGACTAGATCCTTTCTGAGGTTCCAACCAGATCCTCTCCAGACTCAGTGACTCCTTAATTCTGGGTAGATTCTCAATGAATGGCTGAGACACAGTGGGCTGCAGTCATAACGGTGAGCACCAAGGTGAAGTGACAGAAGGTTTCTCACGGCTGACACCCCGCAGAGGGGCTGGTAGACCCGCCGTGGCCTTTGCAGCCAGGCCCTTCTTGCCCTGCCCAGCCCAGCCCCAGCCCAGGGGCCAAGGGATGTGCCCCTCACTGACCGTTCAAAGCGCATGACCTTGGCCAGGAGCAGCTGCAGGGGCTCCGAGTAGTTCTGGTAACTATCCAGAACCTGCAGGAGGTTACAGAGGGACTGGATCTCGCGCTCTGTCCTCCAAGCGGGCTTCTTCTGCGTGATCTGAATGGCCCTTGGAGGGAAGTGCTCCTGGAAAGAGAGAGCCAAAGTGACACAGAGGGCCCAGCAGTTTCCCCCAGGGGCTAGCAGGCAACTCCCCACAGTCCTTCTTTCACACTTGCCCACTCCCCATACAATAGTGGCTGACATGTAATGAGTGCTTCCTGTGTGCCAGGCATCGGGATAGGCAACTTACACACGCCGTCTCATTGAATCTTTACCTAAAGAAGCGACGCACGATTATTATCCCCTTTGACAGATGACGACATTCAGGCAGGATTATTACCTAGATTTGTTACCTGCCAAGGCCTGTATCCCCAGCTACTGATCATACTACCTCTGCTGTTCATTGACCACGCCCCCAAGTCAATAGTGGGGCTCCCTGGGCTCCAAGGGCCCTTTGACACACTTCAGTCAGGGGAGACCTCCCCTGCCTCAGCCTATACCTCAGCGTTCTCCGGGGGCCTAAGGAACAAAGAGAGCCTACAGAGAC
Organism: Leucopleurus acutus; assembly: GCF_964270905.1. Lineage (NCBI taxonomy): Eukaryota > Metazoa > Chordata > Mammalia > Artiodactyla > Delphinidae > Leucopleurus > Leucopleurus acutus. The sequence continues at coordinate 64,630,778 of NC_139158.1, read as the reverse complement.
TCTTAGCTAACCCTCAGCAGCCAGGACTCGTGGACCAGGGGGCGGGCAGATCTACCCATTCGCTCACCACGCCTACCTGCCAGGGAAATGGCACCGTGAGTTGTTAACACCCCTCCCTGGCTGCCCGTTGCACTTAGGAGAAAATGTTAACTCCTACCACAGCCTGGGGCCCCACATGGTCTGACTCCCTACCTGCCTACTGCCCTCCAACCTCTCCTCCTGCCTCTCCCCTCATTCTCTAGCCTTCTACCCATCTCTTGCACATGCCAAGCTCACTTCTGTCTTTAGATCTTTGCTTGGGCTGTTTCCTCTGCCCAGAATGTTCTTCCCCTGGGTTTTCACATGGATATGGCTGCCGCCTCCTCCTCCTCATTCTGCTCTCAGCTCATATGGTGCCACATCCTCAGGGAGTTCCTTCTGCATCATCTGAGCTAAAATAGCAGGCCCCCTTCCCAGCACTCTGCGAGCTATGAATCATTCTCTTCAAAGCATTTAATACTTTCTGAAATGACCTTATTCTTTTTTGGTTAATGTGGATATTATCTGTCATTTCCCCACCCTACACATACACACACACACACACACACACACACACACACACACGTGTAGAACTGCACTGTCCACTATGGCAGCCAACAGCCACATGTGGCTACTTAAATTTAAATTAAATTAGATAAAAAATAAGCCCCTCAGTCACACTAACGACAAGGGTTCAGTAGCTACATGTGTCTGCTGGCTACTGTTTTGGATAATGCAGACTACTAAACATTTCCATGGTCACAGAAAGTTCCATCGGACAAAGGTGCTCTAGAATATAAGCTCCAATATAAACACGATAGTGGCCTTGTCTACCTTGTTTCCCACTCTAGAATAATGTCTCATCTGTAGTGGGCACTCAACAAAATACATATTTATGGAAGGAAGGAATGAACATCGGCAGTCTTACATAACAGTAACCGTCATAGAAGCAAAAGGAAAGTGGGACATGATGCAGAATTCTGATCTTCACAACAGACGGAAAGACAGTGTAGCACAGTGGTTAAAAGCACACAGGCTCTGCTGCCAGGTGCCTGGGTTTGAACTTTGTCCTGCGACTTCCCATTTGTGTGTCCTGGCACAAGTCTCTTCTCCCGGAGCCCCTGTTTCCCTACCTGATGATAACAGAAACGATACGTACACATAGCAGGGTTAATACGTGTCAAGGGCTTACAATGTGCACGGCACAGAGCAAGGGCTATGGAAGTGCTGGTCTTTTTTATGGTCTGAATCCAATCTTTCTCCTTTCTCTCTCTTACTATCAATAACCCATTAGGATTTCTATCATAGGGTCTATTTATGGCAAAACAGATGCCTCTGGCTTCTATGAACCAAACTTATTTTTCAGGCCCACTTAGGGCCCTAATTCCTCCAGGAAATCCTTCTAATCACCCCTAACCCTTGAGACTCCTTCTGTGGATTTCTACAAAAGTGGCAGTTTGTTATTAACTTCCTGGGTAAGTTTCATCTCCTTAACTCCTAATTAGCTCCTTAAGGGAAGGTGCGAATGTTACACAACTTAGCACAGTCATCCTTGTCCTTCAGTATCCACAAGGTGGGGAGGAAGGATTGGTTCCAAGACCCCTGCCAATACCAAAATCTGCAGATGCTCAAGTCCCTTATCTAAAATGCTGTAGCATTTGCACATCCTCCTGTATACTTTAAATCATCCCTAGATTACTTATAATACCTAACGCAATGTACATACTATGTAAATAGTTGCAAATACAATAACTAGTTGCTGTCTGCAAGCAGTATTCAATTTTGCTTTTTGGAACTTTCTGGAATTTTTCTTTTCTGAATATTTTCTATCCGTGGTCAGTTGAATCCACGGATGTGGAACCTGCAGATACAGACAGCTGTCTGTATTCCCCACCACCAGACACAGATCTAGGCCTACCTTAGGAGCTCATAAAAATATCTGGAATGGGGAAAAGGGAATAGTATTCAAACAGAGCCCTGCCTGTTTCTCACACACCATTTCTCAACGCTGTCACCCTCACTCACTTCAGGCCAGCCATCTCCTCATTGTGTTCATCTAGCATACAGGAAGGGTAAAGGAAAATAAGAGGGGCTGCCCATAATCCTACCACCCAGAACAAGCCATTTACATGTGGCATTCTTGTTTCCTGCCTTTTTCTTATGCATAAATAAAATTTTTGAAAATCACATAATACATGACTATTTTCCATTAAAAATCAGAACAATATATATAGTTAAAATCCCCTTGTACCATGTCACCAGTAACCCAGACCTGCTCTCCACCACCAGAGTTAACCATTTATATATATTATTATATACTTATACGTGTGCCCACAGAATATGTAAAGAATTGTTTTATTTTTATTTGCATAAATGTTAGACTGCTGACATCGTTTATGCAACTTGCCTTTTTTTCACTCAATATTTTTTTTAAAGCATGTTTTAGAAATGTACCCATTGTTTCCAATGTCTCACAAACGCTATAATAAATGAGTCTATGATTCTAAGCCTCTATAATTCTTAGGATTCTTTCTGAGAAGGTTAGCATTAGTAGACTATATGGAAGTTGAGTTTTCCAGTGTTGTCTGAGAGACAGCTTATATATGTATAAATGTGTGTGTGTGTGTGTGTGTGTATCAGCTTGATCGAGACGTAATTCACATAACATAATGATTTCATCATTTAAAGTGCACAGATCAATTTTTAGTGTATTCACAGAGTAGTACCTCACCACAGTGGGTTTTAGAACCTTTTAATCACCCTAGAAAGAAACCTGGTACCCATTCGCAGTCACTCAAAGGGCAGGTTTTTAAATTGGGTCTCTACTCTCCATCTCTGTGCTGGAGACAGAGCCAGTGATAACTCATTCAAAAGGCAGAGAGGCCTTGCCTATATGATGGACTTTTCCTCTGTACTCGCCTCTCTCCTTCTGTTGCTACGCACAGAATTGCCTCCATCTCCAGAGCTCTGTGGCTCTCAGAGAGACCCCTAGTTTCTCCTGTCTGAAGGGTGAAACTTGGGTAACCTTCAGGGCACAGGGTCAGACACTAGCTGGTCTCGAAAACTGAAGAAAACTCAGAATTTGGAGGACTTTACTGTGCTTCATATATAATGCGGCATGAGAAATTAGTATGCCCAGGGGAGGCAGTCAGCAGAAGCCACACCTTGGTTCCAAAGGAGAAGGAGGCAGCAGCGTGGCACAGGTGGTCCTGGTACCAGTTATAAAGCTCTGTTCTCCCTGCTTTTCCTAGAGAAAACCCAGCATGGCTGCTCCAGGCCAGGGTCAAGTCAGGTCTACATTGGTGAGAACTTCAGATCTTCCCTATAAATAAGGAAGCCCCTTTAAAATTTAAATTAAATTTTAAATTTTAATTTAATATCCAGGATTTGGTGGGGAGAAGCCAGGAAGATAATAATGCTTGAAATTCAGAGAACAAATCACACAGTGCAAATGACATGAAGGCATTCCCTTCTCAGAGTGGCCACCTGAGCACAGGTGAGAGACAGATGTGCCCAGCATCTATCAGAAAGTTTCGGGCAGAGCCAGAATTCAGACACAGGCCAGTGCTTTTCCCACCACCCTGATTATTTCTCTTCTGTCTGGGGCTCTCACATCCTCTCCTTTGCCTTCTACGGTTTTCCCACTGGTCCAAGCACACGCGATCTCCCGTGCTGGTTCTGCTCAGCTATAAAGCAACAATGGGTTTGGGGGTTGGCTGGGTGGTGGTGGGGGGAAGGCTCACAGTCTTGGGATGCCAGAACTGAAAGGGATCACCAAGATCAGCTATTTTATAGGTGAGGAAACTAAGTGGCTAGCTCAGGGTGGCACACTGGGTTGGTGGCAGAACCTGGTCTGAACCCAGCTATCCTGATACCCAGCCCAGGGCTTCTTTCAGGCTATGATGCAAGAAAAAAAAAAAAATCCCAGCAGCAAGGTCAGAGCTGTCTATACATACCGACTCTCCAATGAAGTCCATAGTATCAAATGTGATTCTGCCTTGTTTCTTTTTCTGGGGGAAAAAAAAAGGAAGGGGGGCTGAGGAGAGGAAGGAGAATCAGCAAGACTGTTTCTAGAATTTTGCACTGAAACCCTTCTGTGTACCTGGGCCACTGTGGTAGGCAGGAAGCCTTGGGAAATCTCCTACCAGCTGGGCCTCTCATGTCCACCTCCGCTCAAAAGCCCCAGCTCCACACAAGACTTGGGCCCAGCATTGACAATGTATTATTATGGAGGCAGAGAAAGACAGGGGTGGGGAGAGGGAAAGGAGGATAAAGAGAAGAAGGATGGAGAGAGAAAAGGAAGAGAGAAAAGAAGCAAAAAAAAAAAAAAGGAAAGTATAGAGAAAAGAAAGAGGGATAAAGAGGAAGGAACAAATAAAGCCAACCTTCATTAAGTGCCTATAATGAGCCAGGCATGGCTTATCGTTTTGGTTTTTTTTTTTTGCGGTACGCGGGCCTCTCACTGTTGTGGCCTCTCCCGTTGCAGAGCACAGGCTCCGGACGCGCAGGTTCAGCGGCCATGGCTCACGGGCCCAGCCACTCCGCGGCATGTGCGATCCTCCCGGACCAGGGCACGAACCCGTGTCCCCTGCATCGGCAGGCGGACTCTCAACCACTGCGCCACCAGGGAAGCCCGGCATGGCTTATCTTATTCCATTTCATCATCAGGACAAAGCAGGTACTACTGAGCAGCTCCACTGAGGACCTGAAGTGGGTGAAGGAAGTTGCCCAAAAATCACACAGTGAGGAAATGGTCCTCATCTGAAGGATGGCCAGGAAGAAGAGGTCTTAGGGATGAACTAATTCAACCCTGTTTCCTAACAGATGCAGAGAGGATGTGGAAAGGGTAGAGAAAGGGGCAGAGAGAGAGGAAAAAGATATGTAGGGGGGAGTAGCAGGGGAGGAAAGGGACAAACAAGGCCCTGAACAGCATCCTGGGGCAAACCAGGACCCCCATTCATCTCTCTGGGCACACCTCACATCCTTCCCCAGAGCCCACTCGGTTCCCTGTCCCCTCCCTCCATTTATGGTTTATACATCCATGTGGTGCTTCTCAGAGAGGCCAATGAAAGAAAGACGTGATGTTCAGAAAGATCTGGATTCACATACTCCACTGAAAACCAGTCTACGGCTCTCTCTGCCCGACACTATGCCCCAACCCCCCGGCTCCCTGCCTGGAAGCCATATGACCCCCATAGGCTGTCCCTGAGAAGCTCTGCTCCGCACAAGGCCATCCTGACAGAGCAGGATGTTGTTAGGTTTAGCCTCACACTCCCATGATGACAAGCCTGACTCTGGTCTTCAGCTTCCAGCTGCCCAGGCACCAACCCAAGTCTCCTGGTAACCACAGACTCCTGGTCTCCAGGGCCCTTCGCTTCACCACTGCGTGACACCCTGAGTCAGAAGGTCCCTCCTGAGGTTACGAGGCTCCTGCTCCAACCCTTCTCATCTCACGGCCCAATAACAGGGCAGAATCTGGCTGCAGATTTGTTTGGTTTGGCCACCAAAATGCCTTAAAAATATATGAATTTGAATGTTTTTAGATGGGGCAAGCCCTTCCCCTCAAGCTGCCCCCAGGTGCCTACTCCCTGCTTCGTCTTAAACTCAGCCACATATACACAGTTACATTAGCTGCTGGTCCCTTAGAAACCAACCTAAGACACCTTCCTTTCCCCATCACCACCCCTCCACGCCCCTCTCCTTGGCTGCTAGGCTTCAGAAACCATTCTGGGAAATATTTTCGAGGCGATCGCTGGATGCAGTGGGGAGGCGCGGCTGGCACAATAGGAATCTGGGCAGGGTTTGTCTAGTTATTGGCTGGGGAAACTTTGGAGCCCTGGATAGTAATGAAGACACCCTTGGGGACCCAGAACAAGTTAACAGAAGGGTGATCAACTTTTCTGAGCCAAAAAGGGGCTCAGGATCTACCACTGGGATAAAATATTTGAAATTGGGACCTTCCAGAAAATCTAGAAAGCAAGGTCACCAGAGAGGCCCTGCAAATGTTCCCTTCTTGTCTAGGTGGGGGGGAGACAGGAAAGAAGGCAGAGAAGATGAACAGTTGGTAGGTATTCGGGAAATCCTGGCTCCATTGTGGCTCCTGGATTTCTTCTGGCTGTTTTGATCACCCTTGGAATGGAGATGGCTTCTTCCCCACTCTTCATGTTTCTCTCTACGTGAAGGGAGTTGTACTAGCAGAACACTACTAGCCCCTCTCCTTTCACACTGGGAAGGAGTGACTTAAACTCTTTGGTGAATTTGGAAGGAGAAACCGGGCATGATCATCCCCTTCTCCATCCCTCCAAGCCCACATTCTGCTCTGCCCTTCCCTGCTGTGAGTGTAGGGCAGGAGACCCTGCTACTGCAGTGAATGCCTGCCTTGGTCCAGCACTGCCTGTGACTAGGGTCGTCAATAAGGCTGTCCAACTCTGGGGTTTAGTATTAGGTAACCCTCTGGCTTGATGACACCCGTCAGCTTCTCCAATATAAGTTTTGTCATTAATAAAAGTGACAGCTCAGTCTCCCATCTGCTTTACCCTTTGTCTTCTCTCTCAGTTGATTCAGAACTTGGGCTTGGAAGTGAGGTGCTATTTATTGGACCCCTTTAAACTGTGTATAAACCTGCTAAGCCCAGCAGCTTACATCCCAGAAAGAGAAGATAGGGTGCTTTCTGTGAGCAGTCTCAATGATCTGATATTCCCGAAGTCCCCTGAGGCCTTGGCGGAACATTCTACACACTCGGTTCATCCTAATGATATCCATGGTGAGCTGGTATAGCCCCTGTGGAAACAAAACAAACAAGATCTGTGGAAACCATCTGTTTTCAACAGTCAACAGCAGGCTGGATAGTGTGAACAAGGTGAAATGTAATAGGATTAAATGCAGTGTTGTTGCTGGAACCATAGTTACATCTTTAGGAAGTTTTCAAGCCTGTTGAAATCATTTTGGTAGCTTGAAATTGGCCATGGTGGGAGTATTTATGCCACAGAAACTGGCAACTACTACAAATGGGGGCATATCCCTCCCCAGGACCCTATTTAAGCATTCACCAGCACAGCTTTAGTTAACTGTGAAGTCCTTCACTTGGGTCCAGAAAATAATGTGCACAAGTAACGGCACGCCGTGAGGGGTGATGTAAAGAGCCTGCATGATGGAATCAGATGCATCTGAGGGAAGAATGGTCAGAGAGATGCAACAATGCTGGCTTTGAAGGCAGAGAAAGGGCCATGAGTCAAGGAATGTGGTGGTCTGTAGAAGACAGAAAGTCAAGGAAATGAATTCTTCCCTCCACCCTCGAGAAAGGAACACAGCCCTGCTAACACCTGGATTTGAACCCGTGCCAGACTTCTAGCCTCCAGAAGATAATGTGTTTGTTTGTTTGTTTGTTTGTTTTAATTTATTTTTTGGCCATGCCGTGCAGCATGCAAGATATTAATTCCCCAACCAGGGATCGAACCTGTGTCCCCTGCACTGGAAGCACGGAGTCTCAACCACTGGACCATCAGAGAAGTCCCAATGTGTGCTGTTTTAAGCCACTAAATTGTGGTACAGCAGTCAAAAGAAAACTAATATAACACCTAATCCAAGATAAGCCATCCTATCTTTTCCCTGGGAATTTGGAATTGGAGCTGAGAACAAATCAGCCTCTCCATCCCAATATGAATTGAGGAGTAAGGGCAGTCACCCTCCACCTGCCAAGTAAATATAAGGGACAGGGAAACAAGTTCAACACCAAAGAGACAAATCCAGAATGTAAAACAATCTACAAGTCATCTAACCCAGTTTCTTCAAAAAGTCAGTTGCAAGGGCTTCCCTGGTGGTGCAGTGGTTAAGAATCCGCCTGCCAACGCAGGGGACACAGGTTTGAGCCCTGGTCTGGGAAGATCCCACATGCCGTGGAGCAACTAAGCCTGTGCACCACAACTACTGAGCCTGAGCTCTAGAGCCCACGTGCCACAACTACTGAAGCCTGCACACCTAGAGCCCGTGCTCCGCCACAAGAGAAGCCATGGCAATGAGAAGCCCGCGCACTGCAACGAAGAGTAGCCCCCACTTGCTGCAACTAGAGAAAGCCCGCGCACAGCAACGAAGACCCAATACAGCCAAAAATAAATAAGAAATAAATAAATAAATTTATTTAAAATAAAGGTCAGTTGCATGAGGAAAAAAACAAAGTGAGGGGGCTGTTCTAGACTAATACTCAAGAGACATACAAACAGGGCTTCCCTGGTGGCGCAGTTGTTGGGAATACACCTGCCAATGCAGGGGACATGGGTTTGAGCCCTAGTCCGGGAAGATCCCACATGCCGTGGAAAAACTAAGCCCGTGCACCACAACTACTGAGCCTGCGCTCTAGAGCCCGCTAGCCACAACTACTGAGCCTGCACACCTACAGCCTGTGCTCCACAAGAGAAGTCACCACAATGAGAAGCCCACGCACCACAACGAAGAGCAGCCCTCGCTCGCCGCAACTAGGGAAAGCCCACGCACAACAACAAAGACCCAATACAGCCAAATAAATAAATTTATTTAAAAAAAAAGAGAGACATACAAACAAATGCAAAATATGAACCTTGATTGGCTCCTGGTTCATAATAACAAGCTGTAAAAGACGTTTTAGGGACAAATAAGAAAAATACATCAGGTAGAGTCACGGGACTGGACATGGCACTAGAGTGTGTGTCAATGCGGGTAAAGCTCACACAATTTTGAGTGGAAAAAAGGTGAAATGAGATGCCATTTATGACACCATTTTTTAAAATGTGCCGCATACTGCAGGTTCTTATGGATACACACAGATATAATAAAAATTTTAAAATATAGACAGGAAGGGTACATATCAATCTCAGGAAAGTTGTTGCCAGTGAGGAGAAACAGAGTGAGATGGTGAGGTGCTCTACCTGTAACTATAATATTTTTTTAAAATTACATATCTAAAGGAAATACGGGGAAAAGCTTTATTAATAAAATTAATATTTATTGAATACAATTTGTCATTGTCAGGCTCTATTCTAAGCCTATTATATGTATTGACTCATTTAATCCTCAATAACAAATCAATGCAGTTGATATTGGTACTGTTATCATCACCCTTTACAGAAGAGAAAACAGGCACAGCAAATCAAGTAACTTGCCTAATACTAATATTAGCCGCACGACTAATAGGTGATAGGGATTTAAACCCAGGAAGTTTGGCTCCAGAGTCCTTAAGTTTAACCTATTACTCTACCCTGATACTGGGCCTTATTCTCTCTGACTCTCCTAATAGCAAGAAGGGTGAGTACAGAGCAGTCCTCAGGGGCTCAAAGTGTAGCCAATGCCAAGGGCAGAGTAGGCTACAGGGCAGGGGTCAGAATTCAGTCTTTCCTTTGTGACTCCAAAAGGTACAGGGTGGCCATGTTTATCCGAGGCCGCCTCCTCCACCTGCCTCTCCTTTCCTGAAAGTACCTGTTTGTTCAGGCTTCCACTATTCCCTCCCGGGGTCCTTGACACTCCTCACCAATTCCTTCTTCAGGATCTGCCAGGAATGGGACACCGTATATCTCTTCATGGTTCCTGAGCTGGCAAATGGCACAACAGCCCCTTTGCTTTTCAAGGGTAGGACCACAAGTCTTTTCCCAAGAATCCAGTTATACTAGAAACAAAGTTTCCCTCAGTGGCAAGGTAAGAGCTCCTCTCCATTCCTTATCCCCAACCAACAGTGGATGGAAGCCTTGTTCTAACAAATCTATTCTCAGAACCTCCTTATGTCACACTGGAAGAGTCTGGAAGGAAGAGAGGGCAGTGGGAAGTAACTGGAATCTGGGAATCCAACGTTTAGTGCACACTCAGAGGTATTATCTTAGTTAATCCTCACAACTATTATAAGGTGAGGGACTTCACACCCACTCCCTGCATGCGGCTAAGACTCAAAGTAGCTAAATGACTGCCAGAGTCACAGGGCCAGCTTAAAGAAAGTAGGAGGCTTCTGGGCTTGGCGTGAGGACATCCAAAACCTCAGCCTGGGGACCACTCTGAGGCTTCGAAATTGGAGATGAGCCTGGAGTGTAGGTGCTTGGCACTATCCTATAAACCTTGTTAAACCAGCAAATCAGGAACACTCAGCAAACTGGAAGTCCTCAACCAAACGGGGTGCCAAGTGTTAAAAGATATTTGGTGACTGGAACTCAAGGACTCTGAGGTCCTTCCAAAAGTGAAGCATATCGGTTATAAAGTACTTTTTTCTACTAGATCAAAGATGGCAGCTGAAAATCCCATCTTGCTCTTGTACTAGAATCCTCAGTGAAAAACTGTGATTTCAAGTTACCGCCTGATGTGCCATTCTTATCCAGCTAAGCCCCCCGAGACTGACAGCCAAGGAAGGGTACTGAATACAGTGAGGACAGCTGGACAGCTGGGAAGAAATATTCAGGCTCTAAATTGCTAAATTCAAAGGCCACCAGTCCTGGGATGAGACACTAATCACTTACAGAGGTGAGAAGAGATAGAACTGGTTTTTCCCCCCTTACCTGGAGAAAAGATGTAAAGAACTCAGGAAGAAACAGGAAGAAAACGTTTCAGAAAAAGAGAGAAAGAGAGAGAAGCAGTGTGGTTGCTTCCCCAACCCCAGACCTAGACTTGAGGAAGAAAATATAAGAAGATCCCCTACTACAAATGTCTAGAGGGTTTCACAGAGAAATGACTACTGGACATGGGGAAAGTCAAAGAGACGGTAGGAGGTAGATATGGACAGGGGGCTGTCCCACCAGTCCCCTAAGTTGCCCCTGAGTTGCCTCAGGATCCAAGTGACATGGAGAGGACCAGGCTAATGAGGGGCATTAGAGGATGCCGGTAGGTAGAACCAAAAACCTGATGGAACCTCAAAAGTAGACACTCCCAACTTCATCTGTCGCCAGCTGTGGTCGTCTCACTAGAATAAAGCTATAAAGATACATGAAGAAAGGGCAGGGCTTGTTCAGGGAGCATAAAATGTGGCTGGAAAGTGAGACGCCTAGGAGGTATGGCAGGAAGTGGGGTTAAACTGGCAGAGGCCACGAACCAGCCACCCATGGGCCAAACTGAGTTTGCAGACTGCTTTATTTGACCCACATGGTGTTTTGGTTAAAATATTGTGAAAACTTAACTTCTTTATCTTTAGTTAGGGAATGGGCTCTTCAATTCACCAAAGTCCTCACCTCACACAACCGTGTTACCTGTGAGCATGTTACCTATTTGCAACCCCTGGTACAGGATCTATATGGCCTCTTTCAGGTCTAAAATCCTCTGACTATAATCAGGGGTTGCAAAATGGTAGTCTACAGGCCATATCTAGCCTGTTGGCAAGTTCTGACAGAGTTTTCAAAAATTTTTGAATTAGCTGTCAACACTTAAATACTGGGATTTTATGAGTCATTTTCTAGGAAAAAATAATTTACCAAAGTGACCCAAATAGAAAACATCTAATAGACTAATTTTCATAGGAGAAATAGAGAAAGTTGTAAAAGAGCTTTCTCACCACCACTACCACCAAAAAAGAAAAGAGTACCAGGTCCTGAAGTTTTCACAGGCAATGTCCAATAATCCTGATGTTTCTTAAACTATTCCAGAGCATAAAAAGAAGGAAAACTATCAAATTCTATTTATTAAGCAAGGAGAATACTGATACTAAAACCTGATAAAGGTAGCATGAAAAGAGAAAGTTAGAGATTCATTTCACTTACGAATATTGTTTTAAAAATCTTAAATAAAATATTAAGCAAATGAAATTCAATAGCACACTTTAAAATAGCATATCATTCCAGGAATGCAAGGATGGTCAATAGAGAATGCATAAATATGATGTATCATGTTAGATGACTAAGGAGAAGAATCATCTGCTCTTCTTCATACATTAAAAACAATTTTTGAGAGAGGCACACACATTAACGAACATGTCATTCTTGTTGGCATTTGGGGCTCCAACGGGCTTAGCATGCCTCTGTCAGGGAGGAAGAAATTTTCCTCTTCTGTACCCTTTTAGGTTCTTCTGGCTGGTCTAAGAATTAAATTGACATGAGACAGATTAACAGGAGAAAATCAAACAAAAGTTTAATAACATGTATACTTGGGAGAGACCTGGGAAAACTGAGCAATTTGCCAAAATGGCCAAAATCCTCACCTTAAATTTCAGCTTCTTCAGCTAAAAATGAAAGAGGATGTTGGGGGTTGTGGTTTGGGACTTCAAAGGGGAGGAAGGCAATTCTACTTGGAGACAGAAAAAAAAAAAAAAATTTGGTAAACAAATGTTTCCTGGGTCATGCAGAGACAATGGGACACACAACGGACTCTGATCACTAAGGTCCTGCACGTTTCCCCCACCACACTCAGCTCATATTCTCTGCAGGTATTTCTGGCATTAGCTCTATTCCAGGCCCTTAATCTAAATTCTCTAGGTAGCTAAGGAGGAGGTAAAAAGAAAGACTTCTTGAGGTTTCTGTTTCTTAAAAATAATCAGGTTAAATTAATCTTAATGCCAAAGAGACACATTTTGGGGTGGGGAATTTTGCTCCCCTACCCCTCAGGGCTGTCCCATTGGTTGAGGGCTGCTCCTAAGGGCATTCACTTGCCAGCATTTCTGGGCTGAGCAATCCAGTGGCAGAACAAGCCCTCTGGCAAAGGTGTTCAGAGTAGGAACCCATCGTGTCAATGAAGAAACGGCAAGTGCCGAGAAGACACAGAGGGTTCAAGTCAATAGAGAAGGCCTGGGACTGAGGTCTCAGGGGAAGAGAGCTGGCAGCGCTCTGAGTCCTCCAGAGAGGGTCATGCACCTTGAAGGCAGAACCAACAACACCTTCTGTTGAACACTGGGACTGTGATGTAAGGGCTGGCTCTGGGAGCCTCCGTGGTACCACTGGCACCAAGGAGAAGCAGGGAATGGACCAGGGAAACACACAGACATGCCATCTTTGCAACGCTGCAGCTGCCAAGCTCCATCTGCCAGGAAGAGGAAAAAACTAAAACGATTCACTCACACAAAACCCTTGTCCTAAGGAGCTTCGCTAATGACCTTAAAGGACTTCCTGCCAGTCTGGAATTCTACTCTAGTGCCCTCTCCATGCAGAACTCCAACAAATAGCTTGACCAGGAAGAGCTCCCTTCACTTGAAGGGGAGTTATAGTAAAAAAATAAATAGCACCGGACCTATATAAATATATTACAGAAAAGTGGGAGGGGGGAGGCAGGGAACAAGGAAAACAAATATTAGATAAAAGGCACTCACCATAAAAAACACAAAAATTAACATGAAACAGATGATAATCATGAACAGCAAAGGACTCAAAGGGCTTAATGAATTTTAAAGCAAGAGATCAAAGCAAGGATGCTATAGTTCAAAGAAGAGATGATGAAGCAACTGGAGGAGATGGCACTGGCAGAGCTCAGGAAAGAAAGTATTAAAAAAAAACCAACAACACCTCAGAAGTGAAGGTAATTTCAGAAACATCAACAAGGAAGTGAGCTTTGCTGAATACAGAGGATAAGATTGCAAAAAGCAAGTGAAGGAGTTGGAAATGAACAATTAAAAGGGAACCAAGAAATAATATAGCTAACAAGTATGGAGACACAGACGGCAAGAAAGTGGGAGGGTTAAGCACATGGGTTTCTTCAACTTTTATAGCTGTAAATCTTAAGATACCTTTTAAATCTGATAAACCTAGAAACATGTCTAAGCACATTTAAAGATATAAAGGGAACTAACAATAATTAAAACTGGATAGGAAAGGATGAAGAAAAGCAGAAGTATAACAATTATCTTTTTTTTAAAGGTCAGTGTGAACTTTCTAATTTATTTTATTTATTTATTTACTTGTTTATTTATTTTGGTTGCATTGGGTCTTTGTTTCTGCGTGCGGGCTTTCTCTAGTTGCGGCAAGCAGGGGCTACTCTTCGTTGTGGTGCACAGGCTTCTCATTGCGGTGGCTTCTCTTGTTGTGGAATGCGGGCTCTAGGGCACGCAGGCTTCAGTAGTTGTGACGTGCCGGCTCAGTAGTTGTGGCACACAGGCTTAGGTGCTCCGCGGCATGTGGGATCTTCCCAGACAAGGGATTGAACCCATGTCCCCTGCCCTGGCGGGCGGATTCTTAACCACTGCACCACCAGGGAAGTCCTAATTACTCTTTTTTTGACTTTTGAATTTTGTACTATCTATCTGTCTATCTATATGTATATACATCTCACCTATTCAAATGACTGAATCAGTTTGTAAGTAATAAAACAAAATCAGTGCAGTACAATAAGGAACACAGAGCTACTGGTAGAGCACCACAGTAAAAACAGGTTCATTGAAACTGGGAACTAGGAGGGTTGCAACTGAATAGAAATCAGTGAAAGGAGAAAAAGGCAAAAAGATGAAGTATCTAGGCTACTGAATTTACACTGGTTTATCAAGAATGAGACTTACTAATAATAAGAGTTAGTTACAAACATAATTACATACAGAGGGTTAGATTGAGCACCCTAGACCAGGTATCTTCTTCAGTTCGTCAGAACATCAAAAGATAAAACAGACCTCATCCCAAGATCAAACATATATGATAAAAAAGGTTATCAAAAAGAAGTTAATAGTAGAGACCAGAGCAAGCCTCTTAGACTTCATAATAAAAAATTAAACATACACACACACACACACACACACACACACACACACACACACACACACACATATACACACACAAATGGAACAGCCTGGGGCTTTTTATCCAAACCACCTCATTAGCAAGAGGAACCTGCTTCCTCTTCACCATGAGCACAGCTGGCCCCCTGGAATGATGTATGCAGTATGTGGTGTGTGTAAATGAAATTATAGGATTACCAAATCTGTTGAAAATCTGAATTTCTTGATCACTGGTAACTTATTTAAAAATTTTCTATTTAACATCTCACATTTTAAAAAATAATGCAAAATAACAAGTGTTGGCAAGGATGAGGAGAAATTGGAACCCATGTGCATTGTTGGTGGGGATGTAAAATGGTGGAGCTGCTGTGGAAAACATAAGGTGGTTCCTCAAAAAATTAAACAGAATTAGCATATGATCCAGCAATTCCACTTCTGGGTATGTAAGAGGATAGGGTAGGGGGTCCCCAGAGAAAGAGAACCAGACATAGCTTTCTTGACATAAGAGTCGTCATTTTTTTTTTTTTTTTTTTTTTTGCATTACGCAGGCCTCTCACTGTTGCGGCCTCTCCCGTTGCGGAGCACAGGCTCCGGACCCGCAGGCTCAGCGGCCATGGCTCACGGGCCCAGCCTCTCCGCGGCATGTGGGATCTTCCCGGACTGGGGCACGAACCCATGTGCCCTGCATCAGCAGGCGGACTCCCAACCACTGCGCCACCAGGGAAGCCCAAGAGTCGTCATTTTTGACCTAAGACATTTTGTGATCTAAGCCTGGCCACAGGCTTGTCCTTGAACAGGTCTCAGTATTAGGCACAAGATGTAACAATAGCAAAGATTATAAATCAGTTGTAAAGATTCCCAATTCTGTTTCAGTGGTAAAGATTGGCCTGAAACGCTCTACCATTACATCAACTGGAACCTAAGGGATGATGATGTTGACCTTTTCTGACCCTTTAGTGACTTCGATCAACTAAAGCTTGGACTCTGTTGACCGCTCAAACCCCTTCATGAATATGCATGTGCCCTTGGTTTAAAACTTGCCCGATTTTGCTGTTTGGGGAGACACTGCTTTGGGAAAGATCCCCAGTGGTCTCCTTACTTACTGTAAGTAATAATAAATCCTTCCTTCTCCGGATTTTCGGCTTGGTTGTGTCTTTTGGCTCGATACTCACCAAGAGGTGAACCCAGTTTTTCGGGTAACAAGTATATACTCAAAGAAATTGACCGCAGGGACTCAAAAGAGATTTCTGTACACCATGGTCCATAGCAGCTTTATAAACAATAGTCAAAAGAGAGAAACAGGGATTTCCCTGGTGGCACAGTGGTTAAGAATCCACCTGCCAGTGCAGGGAACACGGGTTCGAGCCCTGGTCCGGGAAGATCCCACATGCCGCGGAGCAGCTAAGCCCGTGTACCACGACTACTGAGCCTGCGCTCTAGAGCCCCTGAGCCATAACTACTGAAGCCCGTGCACCTAGAGCCCATGCTCCACAACAGAAGAAGCCACCACAATGAGAAGCCTGTGCACCGCAACAAAGAGTAGCCCTCGCTCACTGCAACTAGAGAAAAGACCAGGTGCAGCAACGATGACCCAACGCAGCCAAAAATAAATAAATTTATTTGAAAAAAAACAAAAATGAAAGGGAGAAACAACCCAAATGTCCATTGACAAATGAATAGATAAACAAACAAAATGTGCCATATATATAGTGGAAAATTGGCCTTAAAAAGGAAGGAAATTCTGATACAGGCTACAATGTGGATGGACCTTGAAAATATTAAGTAAAATAAGACACAAAAGCACAAATATTGTATGAGGTACCTACAAGAGTCAAATTCATAGAGACAGTAGAATGGTGGTTACCAGGGGCTGGAAGGAGGCAGGAATGGGGAGTCATTGTTTAATGGGTTCAGAGCTTCAGCTGGAGAAGATGAAAATGTGCTGGAGATGAATGGTAGTGACAGTTACAGGACAATGTGAATGTACTTAATGTCACTGAACTGTACACTTAAAGATGGTTAAAATGGTAAATTGTTTTTGTGTATTTTACCACAATTGTTTTTTAAGTTTTAAAAAAAAGTATGTTGCTGAGACAGGAGGGAACGGGGCAGGGCACAACCTTGAAAAGAATGACACAGCTGTTGAGGATACGACAAAAACTGGTTAGAACCAATTAGGCCTAAGATGGTGGAAGATTCAACTTCCACTAGACCTTGAGCCTTATTATACACTCATTGTATTACATTAGTGTATGCTAAATGACACACCCACAGGCACCATGACAGTTCTGAGGCTAACCATAAAAGGCCAAAGAGTGGGCAGTGGCCCAATTCTTGGAAATCCCCACCCCTTCCCCAAAATAGTTGGAATAATCCTCCCATTTGTTAGCCTATGGAATTACCCAGCCCATAAAAACTAACCACCACATATTTCTGGGCCACTCTTACCTTCTGAGATGGCCCACACTCTGTGGAGTGTTTCTCCCAGGGCCTCTCTCGCCTTTTAGGACGAACTGCATTCTGCCTATGGAATGTGTGTCTCTGCTTTCACTTTACTATGGCTCGCTCTTGAATTCTTTCCTGTGCGAGGCCAAGGATCCTCACTTGGTGGCCTGTCCCAGGAACTCACCCAAGACCTGGGACGTGACCATCCTCTTATGCCCCATTTTCCTGCTACATCTTTACAAATGAAGAGGACAAAGGTGGTCTTCTCCCCGTCCTCATTTTTCCTTTGATTATAAAAACGTAGCCCACTTAATTCTTGGGGCAGATCCCTCTTCCCTGCCCACTTGTATCCTTCACAGGCACCCTATATTAATAAATCTACTTCCTGCCTATCACTTTGCCTCTTGCTGAATTCCTTCTGCGCTGAGACGTAAAGAACCTGAGCTTCATTATGTTCTGAGCCCAGGTGTGCGGTTTCAGCTGGGAGACTGTGGGTTCGAGTACCCTCCTAAGCCAGAGATTGTGGGTCAGGTCCCATCTGAGGTGCAGCTGGGTGTGAATCCCATCTAAGGTGTGAGGTTTCGAGGTATGGTTTCATTCCCCTTCCCCCGCCCTTCCTGAATGATTCTGTTTAGAAGCCATTAGTTGAGGCCAGGCATAGCAGGCATCTGTCTGGGGGTAGAGGGAGGCTGTGGTGGGGTAGCACAAGGTGCTGGAGCCCTGAGCAGGGTGAGGGGACTGGGGTGAGGGCATGGTGGTGGGGGACAGGGTTAGTGTGCAACAACAGGAGACTGGTTACATTCAGGAGGGCTGGTCAAAGAAGACCGTGAGAGCCAGGTTTCTCTCTGTCAAAGAAGGGAATTAAATGTATAGAAAGAGAGAAAACTAGAATAAACCCTGTGGTGTTGGACTGGAGTTGAATGTGTTGGTGTGAACTCATGGATTTCAATATATATAGATAGGTGTAGAAATAAACAGATATAAATGTACGTGCACTTACCGTATATACATACATATATACCCTCCCTCTGTCCATGAGAGAGCCTAGGAGCAGTGACCATTCCAACAGCAATGAACAAACCCACTGCCCAAATCTTGGTTTCTAAACACCATTCTCCACTAAAAGAACAAGGGTTTCTTGGAGAAATGACTGAATCCTGAGCTGAGACAGAGAAGGTACAAGATATGCTAGAAAGTAAGAAAATACTCAAAAAATGATGGAGACGTATCAAAAGGACACAGAAGTCAGCCTGAAGGGGCTCCCACTGGTCAAATCTGAGATAATTTGAGTAGCAGAATAAATAATGAATTCCAGTAGCAACCAAGATGGAGTAATCCCATTACAGCCTCTCTCCCTCATCCGTTACAACTAAAAACTCTGGACAAAATACAAACAGCAACCAACTTCAGAATCTGAAAAGCAAATAATGCCAAGTGGATTTTGGGAGTGAGGGTAGTAAAAACTTGAAGAAACAACCCCAGCGGGGCTGAGTTTCCTGGTTTAATGAAGGACACAAGTTACTAAACAAAATTCAATTGTATTTTTATATACTATCAAACAATTAAAAATCAAAAAATTTTAAACAATACCATTTATAGTAGCACTAAAAACGTGAAATACTTAGGTATAACAAAATATGTGCAGGCTCTGTATGCTGAAAATTATAAAACATTGATGTAAGAAGTTAAAGAACATCTAAATAATACCAGACCTGGTACTAGTTCTTTTTTTCTTTTTAAATTAATTAATTTATTTTATTTATTTTTGGCTGCACTGGGTCTTCGTTGCTGCATGTGGACTTTTCTCTAGCTGCGGTGAGTGGGGGCTACTCTTCATTGCGGTGCGCGGGCTTCTCAATGTGGTGGCTTCTCTTGTTGCGGAGCACGGGCTCTAGGCACACGGGCCTCAGTAGTTGTGGCATGCGGGCTCAGTAGTTGTGGCTCACGGGCTCTAGAGCACAGGATCAGTAGTTGTGGTGCATGGGCTTGGTTGCTCCACCGCATGTGGGATCTTCCTGGACCAGGGCTCGAACCTGTGTCTCCTGCATTGGCAGGCGGATTCTTAACCACTGCGCCACCAGGGAAGCCCTGGTACTAGTTCTTTTACATATATTCTCTTATTGACTCCTCAGAGCCATTCTGTGTGGTAGTTATTATCCCCAGGCTCAGGAAGCGTATACGACTTACCTAAGGCCATATTATAAAAGAATTCATAGCAAGTTTATTTGTGATAGCCCCAAATTGGAAATAACTCAAATGTCCTTCAATGGGTGACTGGTTAAATACACCATGGTACATCCACACCATGGATTATGACTCAGCAATAAAAATGAACAAACTATTGATACACACAAAAACCTGGAAGAATCTCCAGGGAATTATTCTGAGTAAAAAAAAAAAAGCCAATCCCCAAAAGTTACATACTAAATGATCCCATTTATACAACATTTTTGAAATGAAAAAAATTAAAGAGATGGAGAATAGATTAGTGTTACCTGTGGTTGGGGATACAGCGTATGGGAAAGGAATGGGTGTAATTATAAAGCAGCAGCATGAGGGACGTTTGTGATGATCAAACATCTCTAGGTATTTATGGTGGTAACATTGCACTAATCTACACGTGACAGAATTGCATAGGCCTATATACGTACACAAATAGTGCATATAAAACTGGTGAAAACTGAATAAACTCTGTGGATTACATCAATGTCAATTCCCTGGTTTTGATATTGCACTACAGTTATGTTACCACTGGGGAAAACTAAGTGAAATCTGCACTCTTTTTGCAATTTTCTGTGCATCTATGATTATTTCCAAATAAAAAGCTTTTTAAAAAAAAGTATCGGGGCTTCCCTGGTGGCGCAGTGGTTGAGAGTCCGCCTGCCGATGCAGGGGACACGGGTTCGTGCCCCGGTCCGGGAGGATCCCACATGCCGCGGAGAGGCTGGGCCCGTGAGCCATGCCCACTGAGCCTGCGCGTCCGGAGCCCGTGCTCCGCAACGGGAGAGGCCACAACAGTGAGAGGCCCGCGTACCGAAAAAAAAAAGAAAAAAAGTATCTAGGCTTCTGTTCCACAACCCCCAACAGTGTGCCATCAAAAGACAACAAAATCTCTGTCTGAAAGAGTCTGGAAATCATTACTGGAGCTCTCCTTTCACAGGCATGGTCTGCAATCCACTGCTTGTCCTCTTTAATCAACATTTACTGGGCTTCCCTGGTGGCGCAGTGGTTGAGAGTCCGTCTGCCAATGTAGGGGACACGGGTTCGTGCCCCGGTCCGGGAGGATCCTACATGCCACGGAGCGTCTGGGCCCGTAAGCCATGGCCGCTGAGCCTGCGCGTCCGGAGCCTGTGCTCCCCAACGGGAGAGGCCACAACAGTGAGAGGCCCATGTACCGCAAAAAAAAAAAAAAAAAACACATTTACTGAGTGTCAGCTGGGAGTCAGGACTTGTGTCGGAAGCTAAGTGATATGAGATAAATGAGTTATCATGCATTCCCATGGGAGCTCCCAACTAGTGCTAATAAAAATGTCTAATATGATAAAAGCATTGGACTAGGAAGTCAAAAGAATTTTGTCCTCCTGGAAACACTTACTAGGTTTTTGATTTTGGACCAATCCTTTGCCTCTTGGTATCTTGATTTCTTAACCTGCAAAATTCAGAAGAGAATGCATGTAAATATATATTTTAAACTTAACCTGAGTCCTCCGGATGGGTTCAAGGCTATCTGAAATTACCTGAAATTGTATGCAGAAGTATGTAAGTGCATCCTTCTTCTAGGAAGAGGTATTATTTTTTTAAAAATAGATTTTGGGGGCTTATAACTGAAACTGATTTTGGATTTAATCTCTGAGGTCCCTTCCATTCTAACATTCGACAATTCTAGTAGAACTCTAAGATGTCTCCTTCTATCTCCAATGTTCTGTGATTCCAATAGGGATGGAATGGGCTAGAGCTCTAACACTCGTGATTCCCAGTACCACAAGAGTTCGTTCCCTTCTGCAAGAGGACGATTCAATTTTTCAACATGGAATTCTAGGCTCTTCATGATTTAACCTCTAATTGACCTTCCAACCTCAGCTCTTATCCCTTCCCCAGACCTCACCTCAGCCTGCAGTTTCCACAAAGCTTTGTTCCCATTCACTCTATGCCTTGGTACAGACAGTGCCTTCTACCTGGAATGTCCCTAACTCGACCCTTTTTCTTCTTGAGTCTAGGCTTAAAGGTCCCCTCCTGAGTGAAGACTTCCAGGACCCCTCATCCTTACAACAGGGTTTGGTGGGCTCCCTTAGCCCTGCCTATTACCACACAGGAAATAGGACTCTTGGTTCACTCAGGGCAGCAAACCCAACTGCCAAGGGGCCTGGCAGAGGAAGGAAAGGTTTGAAGCTGGTAGGTATGACAAACTCTAGGCCCCTGTTTTCCCACCTTTGAAAAGAAAATAGGGAAAAATATTGGCTCTAAGGAAAACGACAACCTGAGAGCAATAGTAAATGAACTCTTCTGAATGTTAATGTAACATGAAACAACATTCTATTTCAGAGAAGAGGGAATGGTGGGTGGGGACTGAACCTCACTGGAACAGAGTATCTGTCTAAAGGAAGGAGACTCAGCTCCAGCTAATTGTTAACTGGCAGGAATGTGGGTGGGTCCGGTGCAGCCAGCTTGTCCACTTTTTCAAGAAAAACTGGAAATCCAGATTTGCACGTGAACTCTCAATTCTTACATATTACTAACTAAAAACATTAAAGACCCATTGTGATGACTTTCAAGGTTTTCAGGCTGTGGAAACTGTTCTGTGAGGATCTACTTCAACCCATTTACAAGAGCACATCCTATGGGGGAAGCAAGTTTTACATCAGGGCCACTGGTGTGCTGATGGCTGTTAAAGAGGCCCACTCATTCTGCATAGAAATCAAAGGTACTGCAAGGGTTATACAAAATCTTCATAAGAGACCCCTGTCTCTCCCTTAGTTTCCCAGTCTGTAAAATACATACAAAACATATTTGTGAGCCAGCTGTCAAAAAGAATATCACTTAGCAAAGGGCTGTCAGAGCTACATGCTTTTACCTGCATCTCACTGAATTCTCATAACTACTAATTAGGTTTTTACTTAATGAAGACAAACAATTGAAAATGTTTTACTTAATGAAGCAATTTACTTAATGAAGACAAACATTTAAAAAGCCCTTTCTTTCCAAAGTCTTCACTATTTAATCCTCTCCGCAACTCTGGCCTAAGGCAAATAAACCCTTCGGAGATTCCCCCAAGGCAGCCTGACTCCAATAGGGTAGCACAGTTTCACCGTTCAACGAATGTATAATGAAAACCATATACGTAATGTAAAATTTTCTAGTAGCCACATTTAAAAGTAAATGACACACGTGAAATTAATTTTAATTATATATTTTATTTGACCCAATATATGCAAAATACTACCAATCCAACATGTAACCAATATAAAAAATTACTGAGATATTTTACATTTTTTTTTCATACTAAGTCGTGGCTGTACTTAACATTACATCACAACCCAATTCCCACTAGCCACATGTCAAGGGCTCAGTAAGCATATGGGGCTAGTGGCCACTATATGAGGCTACGCATTTAGTCTATTTAGGAATCCTGAAATTAAAAGCAAAACCCACAGAACCACCTGTCCCTTGGTTTCAGAGGCCACGCCAAAAAGCAAAATCGTAATGGCAAAAAGTTCTTGAGCATTACTTTGTGC
This sequence comes from Leucopleurus acutus, assembly GCF_964270905.1. Taxonomy (NCBI): domain Eukaryota; kingdom Metazoa; phylum Chordata; class Mammalia; order Artiodactyla; family Delphinidae; genus Leucopleurus; species Leucopleurus acutus. The sequence continues at coordinate 64,607,954 of NC_139158.1, read as the reverse complement.
CATAAAAAGGGCAACTTTTACTACGTGTGTTGCAGATCTTACACACGTTATCTTGTGTCATCCTCGCCACAAGGCGGGTGTACTGCCCTCCTCTTTTGAGTGAGCGAGAGAACTTTCCCGAGTTGGGCCCTCCTCCAGCACCCGACCGCCGTCCCGCTCCCGCCGGGCGCCAGACCCCGAGAGCCATTGGTTCGCCATCATCCTAATCAGGGTCAAATAAGGAGGCGCGCACGCAGGGGCAGACGCAGGTCACCTGCAAGCCGAACCGATCTAGGCGGAGAGGGACCCTTCTGGGCCCCTTCTCCTTAGGCTTGGGCTTCCGCTTGGGCTTGGGCTTGAGCGGCGGCTCCGGCACCGACTCCTCCTCCGACCCCTCCTCCGGCTCCTCCTCCGACTCTTCGACTTCTCCTTCTCCTAGAACTGGTGCTCGTAGGCGCCACCAGCCGGAGCCAGCCATTGCACGCTTCGACTGGTCGGCGGGCTGGCGCTAGCCACAGCCTCCTGCCGGGACTCAGGAACGCGAGAGGGCGCCGCTTCCGGGAGCCCGCACTCAGCTTCCGGACGCTCGCGCGCCGAGCTCACCATAGAGAAGCCAGCCTGGACGCCCACTTCCGGCCGTCCGAGGAGCTTTGCTGGCGCTGGTAGGCTGGGGGCCCCCACCGCCCCTCTCCCTCAGGGTCGCGCGGGCTCCGCCCTTTAACGGAAACGTCTCCCTCTTCACCCTGCGCCCTAGCAGACGCAGTGCTGCGCCCACAGCTGCCGGACAAAGGGTGACGTCCAGAGTTGGAATCATGGCGGCAAGTGAGTCGAGCTTGGCAGTAACCGAGAGCCTCGCGCCGCTGTCGGGGAAAGAGGAAGGGGCCGGCTTGAGCTCAGGCCCGGAGCGTAATTCTACGGGCTCCTCCTCGACTCCTGAGACCCCACCGCCTGCCCCCGAATCGTCCAGCCTCAACGCCGCGGTCCCCGAAGCGAATCCTACGTTTCCCGCGGCGGCCGCCGCCGCCCTGGAGCTGCCCCTCGGGCCCGCACCCCTGGCCTCCGCGCCGTTTGCCGAAGCCGCTCCGCGATCCCCCCCAGGCCCTGGCGGCTCCCGGCCCGGCCCGGAGACGTTCCGCCAGCGATTCCGGCAGTTCCGCTACCAGGACGCGGCAGGCCCTCGGGAGGCGTTCCGACAGCTGCGGGAGCTCTCCCGCCAGTGGCTGCGGCCCGACATCCGTACGAAGGAGCAGATCGTGGAGATGCTGGTGCAGGAGCAGCTGCTTGCCATCCTGCCTGAGGCAGCGCGGGCCCGGCGGCTTCGCCGCCGCACGGACGTGCGCATCACCGGCTGAGCGGCAGAGCTGCGGGCGGCCCGGCCCGGGCGCTCTCTGGACTAGAGCCGTGATCAGATCCGAGGCCCTGAGCCTAGCTCCCCATTACGCGTTAATGAAAAATGAGTTTTGGCAGTTCCTGCAGTCTCGTGTGTCCTTTTCGTTCGTCCTTTACCGTGCTTATTTTCCCGAGCCTATTTCCAACCTCCTTTCTGGCTGGTGGCGAAACCAAGTTGGGAGTCCATGAGAATAAAGGCTTTGTTTCTCATTCACGTGGCCATCGTTGGCTTTTGTGGGATCATTATGTGTTGGTTAGGCCTGGGCCGCCACATCTGGGAAATTTTTTTCCTGCGCATTCCCCAGCGTCGCACTTGGGTTTCCTTTGTTTTGTGGAGTCTATGTAATGAGGGCTCCAGCAGCCTGTGTTCCATCGTCGCCCCTACCTCTCACTAGTTAGAATTTGAGCTTGTTTTCCTAAGAGAACAGATGACAGTGTTCTGTTGTCTTGTAGATGGCGGTGGGTCGTGCCGGCAAATAGCTGGCTCTACTAGGTGCTTATTTAACTGGCTACTGCTATACCAATGTTGCCACCAGCTTGCTCCATCAGCCTGCCCTCTGGGCACAGACTTCCCCAAAGGCCCAAGTTATAGGGCTATTTTAGTAAGTGTTTAGTGCCGGTGTTTACAGAGATAGGCTAGTTCTTGTTTGTGAGCTCTGGCTTAAGCCTCTATACTCACCTTTCTTACCAAATTTTAAGGCTCTTGAAAGATTTAAGGAGCATATCTGGTGTGAACTAATGGATTGCTACTCACTTTAATGTCTCTCCAACTGCCTCCCTCAACTTTTTTAATAAGCATAATTGTTTAGGAAGGGAAGAAGCAATGTGGCAAGAACAGGGAAGCTCTGCAGTATAACCTTAGAGCCTACTCCATTCCTTGAGTCTTATGCACACCCAGGAAGGAGCTGATTGGGGTTCATAGGCCGTTTGGCTTGCCCTCAGAAGGGTCCTAATTGCAGTGGGTGCCATCTTTTAATATAGGGAAGGCCAGACCTATTTTCCCTGCACTGCTTTCAACAATCAAAAATTGAATAGTCCTGCAGCTCACATCACAAAGCATAGCCAGACTGGGCTAGAGGGTGGTGTGGGGCATTTTACTTTTGAATATTAAAGACACTTAAATGAATTCAAAAGTATTTTGCATATTTCCTTGGGATTTTGGATTTAAGCCTGCAGCTGCCTCCCTGCAGAAGATACGTCTACTAAGAATGTAAAAGCAGACTTCCTTTAAAAGGTAATGTTTATAGAAAATTAATGCACATTAAAAACAGGGTAGATGGGACTTCCCTGGTGGTGTAGTGGTTAATGAGAATCTGCCTGCCAATTCAGGAGAGACAGGTTCAAGCCCTGGTCCTGGAAGATCCTACATGCCACGGAGCAACTAAGCCCGTGTGCCACAGCTACTGAGCCTGCACTCTGGAGCCCACGAGCCATAACTACTGAGCCTGTGTGCCACAACTACTGAAGCCTGCATGCCTAGAGCCCATGCTCTGCAACGAGAAGACACTGCAATGAGAAGCCCGTGCACCGCAACAAAGAGGAGCCCCCGCTCACCACAACTAGAGAAAGCCTGCACACAGCAACGAAGACCCAATGCAGCTAAAAATAAATATAAGAAGAAAAATAAATTTATTAAAAAAAAAAATAGGGTAGGGCTTCCCTGGTGGTGCAGTGGCTGAGAGTCCGCCTGCCGATGCAGGGGACACGGGTTCGTGCCCTGGTCCGGGAAGATCCCACATGCCGCGGAGCGGCTGGGCCAGTGAGCCATGGCTGCTGAGCCTGTGCGTCCGGAGCCTGTGCTCCGCAACGGGAGAGGCCGCAACAGTGAGAGGCCTGCATACCGCAAAAAAAAAAAAAAAAAAAAAAAAAAAGGGTAGATAACTATAACAAATGACTGAAACGTAGCAACAAAAACCTGTTTTATTTTTTCCAAATACAGATACAGAAGTTTGCATGTTTTGCAAATATTGCTTCAAAGCAACATTTCTATATACAGCGCCTTCTGTTCTAATAGCGCGTAAACATAGATATGTATCCACAGTGCAATGTTGGCTCATCAAGGGTCCACCTTGCATACACTCATCACTTAAACAAAATGATTAGTCAAACCAGAACTGTTTTTGTCAAGGCAATTTTTTTAATAGGTGGATAGTTTTTCTCAAAAGAAAACTTAGGTAGTGTACATATTTCTAAATGGTAACAGTAATATTTGCAAATAACAGTTTCCAGTGCTCCAGCCTGGGGTTAATTCAACTTGACCCAGGAATTGGGGATGGAGCCCCTCAACATGGCTTTAAATTAGGGAAGCACACTGGGGTTATCAGAACTTGGAGTCACCCCCTGCTTCCCTAAGGACAAAGGTCACAATGAGTGAAATGGGATTATTTCCTTTACAAAAAGCATACAGTAAACTCAATAATGGCCACTTGGCAAAATTAGGGTAACTCAGTTTCTTCTTTCATCTTGAAAAAGACATGAGATTGACTCCCTTAAAGTTACAGCTTCCCCAGAAGTTATGCTCAAATGTGTTTTCAGGAAAGAAAAATCAGTAATCTAATAAGTCACCATACCTCACAGTTGTGGCTACAGAAAATCATCCTGTTTCTTCCCCTTTCAGACAAGCTTCACACAGTTCTTATAATGTGGCCGTCTGATAAATTATGCAAAACACAGATGCCATGCATACTCCTTGAGCGTTTCTTCCCACACCAGAAACACCAACATTAGCAATGGGAAACAACCTCTTACAGAGGAATTGTGTCACCTTTATTACAGATGTCATAGCCACATGTATTCCCTCTGATGGATGAGCTACAGCAGGTCAACTTGTCCTAAATTCATTTTATATCAAATGGTGAGTTAAATTACTAGACAAAGCATACCTTGAAACAGATCTTGGTACAGAGGGCTTTGTGACCGCAATGACCTGTACCTTAAAGCCTAACCATCCCAAAGGTCACCGGAGATACTGTCATTGCTATTGAGATATTGGCTACTTCACGTTTACATAGTAAATATTTGCAGCATATAACATTACAGATTCATAAACCCATAATTAACTTGTGAGTGTTAATGGATAGATGTGCTTTGATTTTTGCCTTTAGTGATAGGAAAACTAAATGGTAAAATGGGTCACTCCTCAAAGCATGGAACATTTTCTTTAACTTTGCCTAGTAAGGAAAAACAAAACAATTACACGTGGAACCGTAACCTGGAAGAGTAACAAATATTGTCTCAGAAGGTACAAACTGTACCTGGACCTTAAGCAGCATAATCACCTTGATCTCACAAAATAATACGAACAGGAAATTTAAAGTGTTAAAGTATATTAAAACAATTCTGAAAATGCCAACTACTGAACATATACCCTTCGGGGAAGGAGAAAAGCGGCAGCAGATGTAGAATCTGGTTTGTTTACAACAATACAAAGTAAGGTAATTCCCCAAACCACATTCTTTGTAACAAATCTTTACAGTGAGAGTTCAAATTTGGGGGAACCATTTTTTGGACATTAAATAGAACTGGTAAGCTGTCAAGAAGTGGGTAGAAAATGCTGTCCTTTGGGTTCCAGACCCTGCCTGCTTCAGTTTGGAATTCCTCCTAGATTCTTATTACAGTGAGATTCTAGTTCTTCCACAGGCTGTATGGGTTCTGCTACAAAAGACACAACCCAGCCAATTCTGGGGTGAAAGCATACAAAACTTGTCCCCGGTACCATGAAGTCATGCAAGAGAGGTGGTGAGAAAGTGAAGAGTTCTAAGAAGACAGGGCGGCCAAGGCCTCTGCTCCTTCCCAACCTCCACAGAACGGTGAAGTCACGACATTCCCACGAAGCTGGAAAAACGAAAATGATGCCTGCTGCCTAAATTCATGCCAGGCAGAAAACCAGAAGGCTTGGCATGTGCCCCAACCTGACAGAAAAGTCAATTAAATAAGCTGCAAGTTGAATTTACAACTGTTTCCGACTAAACTTTTTTGGCTCTCATTCCATTTATCATCAGTGGCACGATTTCAAGTGAGGTTTGTGCAAAAAGACTCACTCTCCATTCAACAATGTGCACAGAAGAAGGGAATCCCAAGAGTCTATTTGCTACCTTCTTGGTAGGCTTCGAGATCAGAGTGCCCTCCCTTCCAGCAGCCAAAATGGCCTCTTTGTCCAAGTCCATCACACCCCTGCCCAGATCCCTGAAGTCAGTCGGTGTCACGTGCATTCGGCATGCTAGGTTTATTTATTTAAATATGTGAAGCTCCTCCTGCAGGTGCCCCAGGACTGTGCCCCCATTAGTGTGGGGTGCCCAGTTTCATGTTGAGCAGCAGAGTGCGATCTGTTGCACCTTGCCCAGGTCCGTCAGCAGCTGCTTGATGCAATGCTTGAGCTGCGGAAGCCTGGCCAGAGGCTCTGGGGGCTCCAGCTCCCCAGTGTAGTCCAGCCAGCTCTCCAACACTGTAGGCAGAAGAGAGAGGACCCGGTGAGTTCTCAACACTTGATCTGCAAGAATGTCAGCAAGAATTTCAGCACTTTATCCCACCTAACCACTCATGGGGGGCAGGGAGGGAGGGCCATTTCAGGCAACACTGCCTCATCACCTTCTCTGCAAAGTATTACTCCTAGGACAAAGCTCAAATGCTGTAGAGCAGTGCAGTCCAACAGAACTTTCTGCAATGACGGAAAGGGGCTATGTCTGTGTTGTCTAATATAGCCACTAGCCATATGTAGCTACTGAGTACTTAAAACGTGGCTAGTGCAACTGAGGAACTGAATTTAAATTTTATTCCATTTTAATTAATTTAAATAGCCACACATAGCTAGTGACTACTGCATTCGTACAGCTCTATAGTCTAGCCGGCTTGGAAGGACCCACCTTTCTCAGTGTTACCACCCCATCTTTATAAGGCTTTCTTCCCATGTTGAAAATCAGAGAGCCTGGTGTTTTAGCCTTCTGTTAAGAAAAATTAGAATCTAAAGGGACTTGAAATGGTCTATTTTTGTCTCCATAAATTCTGATCTGCTTCATATTGATTCCTATCATCAGTAGCACAGAACACTCTGATTTTATTTTCTAAGTACTTAATGTAAAATGTCCAGATACTAACAAACTTGACTACAATTAGTTCAATATCTAAAAAGCTGTCTTGCTTCTGAGAGCAGAAATTTCTGTATAGAAAGATATTTGTTCTTCCCCAAGCCACTCCCTTAAGCTCTGGCATTTGGGGAGGGGCCATTCCGGAGCCCTGCACCTCTGACAAGAGCCAGCCCCTCCAGGTAGGCCCTGTGCTTACCCCGGCCTGCCCGCCCCCTTTCTAGTCTGTGCACCAACCTCTACTGAGCACCATCTGGACCCTGGAGCCAGAGTGCAGAAAGAGGAAGACCATGCAGTGCCTGTTCCTCAAGAAGCCTGCAGCCTCATACACAATCCTCTGCCCTCCTCAGACCAGCCCTCCATCTTCCTTCCCACCTTTCTAAATCCTTTGTTCCCTGCAAGTTACTTCTCAGGGAAGCCTTCCCCAACTCTACAATCTGAATCTGGTCCCTGTGTCACAGGTGCTATGCTATCACTTGCTCTCCTTTGGAGCACTTATCCTGGTTTGTAATTAAACATAACGGGATGATTTAATTAATATCTGTCTCTAACATAAGATCAAGCTCCATGAGAGCAGAGGCAGAGTCTGCCTGACTCACCATTATATCCCTAACACTCAACTATGCCTGGCACATAGTAGGCTCTTGACAGAGGCAGTGAGAGAATGCAGGAACAGTCCAGCGATATGCCCCACTGAACGCTCGGGCTCCTCAGAGTTCACCTTCCTCCATCAGATTTCTTGTTGGCACTCGGGGGTTCCAAGGAGGAGGAGCCTTCCCTCCTCCTGATCCCAACAAGTACAAGGACTTGAAAATAAGAAATACAAAACTGACTTCTCAGACGGAACTTGAAAACCAAGAGTAAAGGATCAAAGTTAAATGACAGTGACCAGTGACCTCCTGAGCAAGAAAAACTCCATAGTGACCAGTTTCAATACAACAGTCTTATTAAAAAAAAAAAGAAAAAGAAAAAGGAGTCCACAGACTAGAGAGAGACAGGAACTGCTCAGCTAAAGAGCACAAGAGTAAATGGAGGGGGGACTTCCCCGGTGGTCCAGTGGTTAAGACTCCATGCTCCCAATGCAGGGGACCCAGGTTTGATCCCTGATCAGGGAACTAGATCCCACATGTCACAACTAAAGATCCCACACACAGCAACGAAGATCCCAAAGACCTGGCATGCATGCATAAATAAATCTTTTTTTAAAAAAAAGAGTAAATGGAGAAAAGACTCAAAGTTAATGCCGTAAGAGCCCATCTGGGCAGTCAAGGCTGGCTGGGTTGATTCCAAGAGAAAATGTCAGTCTGTCCTGGGCAAGATGATCCTACAATTGCTGAGAGGCCCCTCTTAAAGCTACTGGAACTACCTCAGATCTGGTTCGGGCTCACCCAAGACGTCCCCCAACACCATGGTGACCCAGCAGGCACGCACAGGGAGAAAAGCATCAGTCAGTGTGCAGACTAGAAGAGCCTAGGCCACTCATAGTGTCTGAACTTGGTTAAGAGGAGTGTTTGGAGCCCCTAAGGTGGAATTCTTCTCTCTAGCAGGAACGAAGAAGACCAGACCCAGAACTGTGGGAGCCAACAGCACCTCCTCTGAACCCCAGCATCCAACAAGCCAGGCTTCTCTCCACACCAGGTGCTGGACCATCACCCCAAGTTTCTCTTTTAAGGAAGCTCAACAGCTTCTCAACAGTATCATGATTCCAAGAAAGGCAGCAGGTTATAAAGGTAAAGTTTCATTTCAAATACACTCCCCCAGACAATCTAGATAGAGGCCAATGCTCACTAAGGTAATATTAAAAAAAAAAAATCTTTCTAATGCTAAAAGATTCAGTATTTTCATGGTCATTAAATATCTTTTATCTTTTAGTTTTATAAGACTGTTCACACAACTACGTAAGTTATTAAATAATGGTTAACACTGAAACAATGACATTTTTTAAAGTCAATACAATAGCTTATCAGACTTTTTAAAAAGGAATATTGTATCTATCTTCCTATAAAAGCTGTTTATCTTGATGGTATTTAGATGAAATGAAGATAGTAGAAATAAAATGGGATTCTGATGAATCTTTATTAAATACAATGCAAACTCTGTTTACCTGAATAAAATCTTTAAACTTTATAATTGATTTTCATGCTTCCAGTACCTCTCAGAGCCTGGAATATCAGAACAAGAACAGAGTATGTGGCCCCAGATGGAGGACACAAGAGTCCTCTGGAAGGCCAGAGAAGGGAGCCCAGGCTTGTTGTCCTGGCCATACTGATCACTCAGTGAACTCAGGGCTGGAGCAGCCCAAGCTTGGGACTTCCCTGGTGGTCCAGTTAAAGAATGTGCCTTCCAGTGCAGGGGACGTGGGTTTGATCCCTGGTGGGGGAACTAAGATCCCACATGCCTTGGGGCAACTAAGCCCGCACGTCTCAACTAGAGAGCCCACGTGCCACAAACTACAGAGCCCACACACTCTGGAGCCCGTGTGCCACAGCCAGAGAGAGAGAAGCCCGCACGCCACAACAAAAGATCCCGCATGCCGCCATGAAGATCCCGCGTGCGGCAACTAAGACCCAACGCAGCCAAAAATAAAATGGAAGGAAGGGAGGGAGGAAGGAAGGAAGAAAGAAAGAAGGCTCTGACTTCTCCCCTAGGGGCAGGTTCCTTTGGCAACAACAGAACCTTTGCCCTGTTTCCATGGTGCTAAGCCTCTTTTCAGGGACCCAGAGCCAATTCTACCGCCACTGTCTGAAACTCTACAATTTTCAGTCTGGCATTCGATCCTCTTTCAGCTTTCTAATAGCAGGGTTTTTCACAGACCTGGCATCAGCTACAGTTCTAAGGAGCCCAAGGAAACCTTTCAGGAGTGAAAGAGAGACAGAAACACTCTGCCTTCCAGAAATGCCCTCACAATGGACCCTGGACTGGCCTCCCATTCCTGGTTCCGCAGGTTTGCCTCCGGGGCAGGAAAGAAAGCATGAGGGCGTGTTAGGCTCTCGCCCTCGCACACTCCAACAGGGCCAACCCTTTCCCAGTCGAGCCAGTCCTCTTATCATCCACCCTCAGTCACCCCCTCTGTAGCAGAAAACATCACTCTCTTCAAGGCTCCACTTCAGTCCCAGGAGCTCCAGGAAGCCTTCCTGTTATCACTTCCCCTCACAGCAGCTCTCCTCCCCTGGCCCGGCCTCAGCCATACCTGTGACCCTTGCTTACATAACACATGGCATTTTTCTTCTGAGTTATTTCATCCCCAATTACAGTAATAACAGCCTGGCTGTACTCAGAATCCTCAAACAGAACATTTATTTCTTAATCAGTGTCCTTTCTAAGGATGAAAACAAATAATTAGGAAATAAGAGAATAAGACAACAAACAATCAAGAAGGAAGTCTGACTTCAAAAAGCAAACTGACAACATCAAGAGTTCAGTCCTCCAAGCCCATTTGTTACCACTAACATCTGGGACAAATACCCAGGGGCTACATAAATGACTTAGTCAAGTTCTTAAATCTACTGATAAAGAGGAGAAGGCTTCATATTAGATTTTAAGAAAGGCTGAAATAAAAAGTGTTTTCAGGGCTTCCCTGGTGGCGCAGTGGTTGAGAGTCCGCCTGCCGATGCAGGGGACACGGGTTTGTGCCCCGGTCCGGGAGGATCCCACATGCCGCAGAGCGGCTGGGCCCGTGAGCCATGGCCGCTGAGCCTGTGCGTCTGGAGCCTGTGCTCCGCAACGGGAGAGGCCACAACAGTGAGAGGCCCGTGTACCGCAAAAAAAAAAAAAAGTGTTTTCAGATCAATCCTCAGACATCCTAAAAGCTCAAATAGGTCAAAGTTTCAATTCCCCACAGAACTGGCTTAGTAAAGATCTGCTCAGATCACACATTACCCGCAGGCAGAGTCCAGCTGCTCTTCTGCACACTCTCCTTGGCAGAAGGGACTGGGAAAGTGAGGCAGGACCCCTGACATCGCACAAACCTTAGAAGTGCCCGATCAATACTAAAAGTAAGGCTCTGCCATCTTGAGGGGAGAATGAAGGTGGTGAGACTGACAGAGAGGAGACAAGAACACAGCTGTGCCTGGAGAGCAGCTCATCCCGGCGGGCCCACAGTGGCTGCCAAGTGCAGGGAGCCAAGGAGGGAGCCCTACCGTCCAGCTCCTTCTCAATGGAGTCCATCCTATGCGTGACTTCATCCTGAAGAGACTCCACATGCGTCAGCAGGTTAAACTGCCACTGGTGCTGGGAGCTCAGCAGCCCCTCTCCGCCTCTGTCCAGCAGCTTCCGAGCGGGGGCTTCCTCAGGTAGGACCTTTCTGGAGACATATTCCCTCACCTGGGGATGCAACAACATTGAAGTTACTGCATGGAGACAGCTCCCAGCCCCTCCTCCAAACAGCCAGTGTCCACAACCATTTGAAAACCCAGTTGCAGTTTGAATATCCCAACTCTCTACCTCCCTGCCCCGTTCCTCCCCTCTTGGGCACTGGGCAGAAGTGTGCCTGCTGTACCAATAACAACCACCTCAGGGCAGCACAGACCTCTGGCTCAGAGGATCCCACAGCTGCTTTCCAAAGAATGGCCCAATGCCCTAGGGCTTCCAGAAACCTGAGATCAGAATACAGCAAGGCAAGTGTAGACAAGGGTTAGTATGTGGATGTCAGACAAACTAGCTTTAAATCCTAGCTCCATGTCTCGCTGAACGCGTGTATCTGGATGAGTTACTTCACCTCTCTGGGCCTCTGTTCCCTCATGGGAAAGAAGGAAGTAGTAAATCCTACTTTAAAGGTTCATGAGGATGAAATAGGATAATGTTTATAAAACACAGTGCCGGCCTATGGTCAGCCTGCTATCGATGAAAGAGATTTTTAAGCCCAGCTGCCTTGTTTAGGCCCCGTATTTCCTGATTTTTTTCATGATGTGCCAGACACCTCTAGGCAATGTGCCCAGTCTGCATGACCATAAACCTTTGCTGGGGTTTGTGACCGCAACCTTCCATTCACTCATTTGAAATGAAATAGGTTCTACTTAACATTTATTTAGGGGTGACTATGTGCAAAGCCATGTTCTGAGAGCTTTTCACAGACATGCTGCACAGTAACTGAGAGGGCACTGCCACTGGCTCCACTCGACAGGGGGTAAGGAGACACGTCTGAGGAGGTGAAGTGACCTGCTCAGAATCACACAGCAAGTGGCTGAGCCCAGACTTGAAACTGGGTCTGTCTCCAAAGACTATGTCCTCACCAGCCTCATCCAGCACTGTTTAGACCCTGGCAAGGATACAGGCTGAACGAGGTATAATGCCCACCCTTGAGGGGCTTCTAACCTAGGATGCTCCCCCTCGCCACGACGCAGCAATGGACTTATGCTGGTGATACCATCCCACAAAGTGAAGTCTGTGAAAGTAAGTATGACAAGGGTGGAGAAGCTCTCAAATCACACAAATCCTCACTGACAACTGAGGACAGGGCAGAATGAGACCAGTGAACACTGGCAAGAGAACACAGGGGGCTCCAGGAGAGAATGACTTGAATAACAAGAAAATGAGAGTACCTCTTGGGAAAACTGATGAAACCAGCAAATATTTTGACAAAATGGACTGTTCCTATGTCAGGGCTGCAAAGTGAAAAGTAAAGCCAGCATAGAATTGTACTGAAAACCTTATGCCTAACAAAACACCTGACTCATTCTTTGCTCGTGGGAAGGATTAGCACCCACGGGCAACTATAAATTGCATTGAAGAAAAAAACTCACTTTCCTAACTTACTTCCATTTATCAAGTTCCAGTCAACCCTTTTCCCCTGCTACCTCCCACCTCTGCCACTCTGTGGACATTTTTGGGGTTTAAGTGGGCTCCCTTGACTTTGTACTCATTTTAACAGACCAAAAAACATCTATGATAAGCAAATTGATATACAATTTTACAGTAAATACAACTCTATAATAAACATCTTCCACAGAACATTTAGCCCTAGGAGGAGAAGGTGCAAGCACTCAAACACCGAATTAAGAACCAGTGCAAGCGAGCCTCATACCTTTGGCGAGCTGGGTTTGTGGTCACTGTCCCCTCTGCTCCTGTCTTGTTCTAGAGGCCAGCCCAGGCGCGGAGAGAGGGAATCGTCACCATTCTCGTGGAGGGGGTTGACTGCATCGTCAAGGGCAGAGCGCCGGGTCTCCACCACCAGCTTCTGTTCCACAGCAGGGTAGTAGGTGCGGGGCTTCTGGTAGCAGTGCTCGCTGGTGATATATGACTCCTCCACAGACCGGGGCAAGGGCAGGGGCAGAGGCTTCTCCACCGCCCCGTTCAAAGTTCTATAGCTTGGGGCTTCCTCCCTGCTCTTGGCTTCAGTGACATGGATGTGTCTGGAATGAGATCTCCCCTCCGCCAGATGCTGTTTCCAAGGCTGACACCACAGCTGCAGATCAGGATGTTCCCGGCTTCTGTTGGGAGGGCAAACACAGAGAGGGCTTTGGAGTACCTGGGACCACTGCAGGGGCTTTCCAGTAGCGGGGAAGACCTCCCACCTGGGCCAACTGGTACAAGCCACTATTTGCCACACAAGAGGGAATGTAAATCAGCAGCCTCTGAGGAGACCACTTCCAGGCAAGCTCCTGCTGTATCACTCACAGTGAGTGGGACTGGACTTGGGAGTCAGAAGACCTGACTGCATTTCAGCTCAGCCGCTGATTAGCAGTGCAGCTGGGCCGAGTCGCTCAGCCAGCCTCATTCCCGTTTCCTCCTCTGCAAATCTGGCTAACCATCTACCTGTCTGCCAGCAACCACTGAGTTTGCTATAGATGAAGTGAATTAATTTGAATGGAAGTACAGTACTTTGTTGGCAGTAAAGTGCTCTTCAAATGTGACTTACTAAAAATAACCTCAACTTATTAATAAACAGCCATGATAATCCTGGCATGCAATGGCACTCAATTACACAAATCCAGTGGTGACCCGGGAAGGAGGTGGTAACCAGAAGTCATCTAGGCATAGGCCATTAATAACAAAATCTTCTGTTCACACCATTCCAAAGAGGAAAATCTGTTATTAAAAAACAAGGATTCTGCTCCCTTTTTGGGCCACAGACACTTCTGAGAATCTGAAAGCTCTTACTACATGTATACGTGTACATAAAACTCTGTGTATGACTTCAAGTTTCCCACAATCATTCACCGTCTGACGTTTGACCCAACAGAAGGTCTTTAATTTACTGGATCATAATCAATTGTAAAAAAGGAAAAACAGAACAGAAAATACCAGAATGCACCATTCTAAGTAAGAGTAGGTGTTTGTGAAATTTTAGTTTCAGTTTTGTACATGTGAGTGATATAAAATGTATTTCTTACTGTGGGATATATATTTAAGTTTAAAAGCCACGACTCTAGATAAACTTTACCTTTTTAACTCTTGTTTACCACCATTATAACTTCCATTATAACCTTGGATCATTAAATGAAATGAAAGAAAGGAAAGGAGAAAAGGACAGAGGAAGAAAAACTGGGCTTCCCGAGTAAGGCCCACCAGCTACCGGCAGTTCCTAGCTGGCAGGGGTGTTTGCAAGCAAGTGGAAGGACGGACAGGTGCTACTCACATTTGGTTCACAGATGTGCAGAAATGTGTGGGAGCCTTTCCAACTGTCACAATGACTACTGATTGTCACATACGTGACCTCAGCATTCAGTTCACTGAATTCAGAGATGCTAAATATCCTGTAATGCTCGGTACAATTCCACACATACAGAGAATTATCTCATGGTATAATTGTAAACATTACCTTCACCAGTCCCAACTGAGAAACACTGAAACCAGATCAGCAGGAACTCAGCAGCAACTCCCACATATAGATATCCCCCACCCCACCCCCACACTTTCCTGAAGTCTTCCTGCAGAAATGGAATAGGCCATAAATAGGACAGCAGGGAATGATCTTACAGAACCTAAAATTCTGCTCGCAAGGGGCTACAACTATCCTTTCTCGGCTCTCCCACCCTAGCAATCCCCAATACCACCCCGATCCACTGGGGAAGGAGAGGAAACCACCAGCATCAAGGCAGCCTGGGTCCCTGGCCACTTCCAACAGGGTATCACAGCCTGTACCAGGAACCTAGGATCCCAGGCACACATCTGAAATCATAATTGCATCAGAGGAAATGGAAGTCCTTGTTCACTTTCAGGTCTACTGTAGCCTGAAATCTGTTAACTTGGAGCATAGAGGCCATAGTATGGACCTGTTCTTGTACAAAAATCACAAAAGTCTTTGTTTCCTTCCTCCTATAATTTTCACCCTCCCAGCTAAGATCTGAAGCCCCAGCTACTACACAAGGATGACCCTGGCCTTTCTTTGTAAGCCCTGTCAATCATGAAGAAGGTATGCATAGCCATGCATGTTACTTTTGAAATGACAACATTTGAAGTTATTCCCAGTTTTACTGTTTGCCTTTGAAAATGAATCCACCAGGTCACTTAGGAACAAAATTTCTGAGAATGAAGACCCAGAGCCTGTGATAGCAGAGACTATCCAGGTGTACAGAGACATACTGGGACCACCTTCCTGTCTCCCAGGCTCTTTTCTCCATATATAATGACTAACAAGATCTCCCTATACTCCCCCCTGAACTTCTTGGAGAAGTCAGATTGAATTCCAGTACAAAGTCACTGCTATAAAGATGAAGGATCTAGGGGCTTCCCTGGTGGAGTAGTGGTTGAGAATCTGCCTGCCAATGCAGGGGACACGGGTTCGATCCCTGGTCCGGGAAAATCCCACATGCCGCGGAGCAACTAAGCCTGTGCGCCACAACTACTGAGCCTGTGCTCTAGAGCCTGTGAGCCACAACTACTGAGCCCACGTGCCGCAACTACTGGAGCCCGCGTGCCACAACTTCTGAAGCCCACACGCCTAGAGCCCGTGCTCCACAATGAGAAGCCACTGAAATGAGAAGCCCGCGCACTGCAACGAAGGGTAGCCCCCGCTCGCTGTAACTAGAGAAAGCCCGTGCACACCAGCAAAGACCCAACACAGCCAAAAATAAATAAATAAATAAAATAAATTTATATAAAAAAATTAAAGATGAAGGATCTAAATGGGGATTCAGAACGAACAAGGTTCTGAAATATGGGGCAGGGCTGGAGCACTGGTATTTCAGTGAGAAGAAAGAGAACACCATCTGACTGAATCCTCAAATGAAAAGAAACATAGCAACATTTACCATCAGGAGCATCATCTGAGGTTTGCCCTCACCCTCCACCTGTCTCAGTCAATTTCTGGCATCTCGTTAAGAAGAAATTCACTTGGCTTATATGGAGGAAAATTTTCTGATTTTATAAAATGTGAGGGAATACCTAGTCTAAGACATCCAAAACAGGGTCACTTGATTTAGTTCACCTCAACAGATACCGTCACAGTAATGGCTAATTCCCCCAGTAACCATCCTTTCCTTCTCTTACACCCACCTCCACCCTCACTCCTGAGTTTGCTCAGGGCACATGGCCACCTGGCTACTAGCCTCCTGCAGTTAGGTGTGTCCATGAAACCACTTGCTCCCCCTCCTGGGGGTCAGAGCAGAGTGGAGGTACAGATGCATCTGCTTGGACCACGCAGATGAGATTAACCCTAATGGAATGCCAGAGCAGTAAGACAGAAGGAACCCAAGTCCCCACGTCCATAGCTGGAATCTTGGAGAAAGGCCACCTACCTACCTGGCCTGGACCCCTGCCTACCTCTGGACCATGCCTTATGTGAGAAAGAAAATTCCATTTTGTTTAGCCTTTATTTTTTTGGTTTTGTTATAGCAGCTTGGTTTTTACCCAAATCAACATATACTCTTGCTGAATGTGCCCTGCTCAACCTCTCCTTGCCATGTCAATTTTACTTTGTTTCAATTTTACTTTGTTTACCAATCAAAAATGTTTAGGATGGTAGTTCCCTGGTGGCCTAGTGGTTAGGATTCCAGGCTTTCACTGCCACAGTCTGCAGTCCAGGTTCAATCCCTGGTCGGGGAACTGAGATCCCACAAGCCGCGAGGTGTGGCCAAAAAAACCACGATGTTTAGGATGAATGGATAAACAAAATGTGGTATTACATATAATGGAATATTATTTAGCCTTAAAAAGGAAGGAAATTCTGATACAATTTACAACACAGACAAACCTTAAGGACATTATGCTAAGTGAAATGAGCCAGTCATAAAAAGACAAATACTGTAGAATCCCATTTATATGAAGTACCCGGAGCAGCCAAATTCAGAGAGACAGAAAGTAGAAGGGTGGCTGTCAGTGGCTGGGGGAGGGGAGATGGAGAGAAGTTGCTTAATGGGTACAGAGTTTGTTTTGCCCCACACAAGGAGTTCTGGAGATTGGGTGCAACAGAGTGAATGTACTTAACACTACTGAACTGTACACTTAAAAACGGTTAAGATAGCAAACTTTATATTATGTATATCTTACCACAGTTTAAAAAACAAAACCCAAAAACTCAGAACAGGAAATTTCCTGGTCGTCCAGTGGTTAAGAATCTGCCTTCCAAAGCAGTGGGCGTGGGTTCAATCCCTGGTCTGGGAACTAAGATCCCACATGCCGCGGGGCAACTGAACCCATGCTCTGCAACTAGAGAAGCCCACAACAAAGACCCAGCGCAGCCAAAATAGAAAAAAACAACTCAGAACGATACAAAAAAAAAAAAAAAAGAAAAAACAATCTATAAATACACCATTTCTTTCTCTTTTTTTTCCTAAGGCATTTTATTTTATTTTATTTTTTGGCCGCACCATGTGGCACGTGGGATCTTAGTTCCCTGACCAGGGATTGAACCTGCACCCCCTGCATTAGAAGTGTGGTGTCTTAACCACTGGACCACCAGGGAAGTCCCCACACACTGTATCTTGATTACAGTAGTGTTTGTATATACATTTGCCAAAACTCAATGAACATTTAAAATGGGTGAACTTAATTATATGTAAATTATACCTCCATAGAGTTAATTTTTTTAAAAAAGAATGTTTATCATGTAACTGAGAATCTTAAATAGAAGTCTCAAACTTATCCATCTTATCGCCGATTTTGTGGCTTTCCAGTTTCTCATATTTATCCTGCCCTCTGCCCACGCCAAATCAGACTCATCCCCAAAGCTGCAGGTGCCACACTTACTGCAAGATGCTCATCTTGAGCTGCAGGCCATGCAGAACCTCGATCACTCTCTGCACATCGCCGAGAAGCTGGTGGGTGGCCACAATCTTCTTGGCATTCTGGTGGGAATAGTTCTCTTCTAAAAATGCCAGGCCATGCATATGTCCCCTGCTCAACCACTCCTTGTCATACCAGTACTTGAAACCAGGTCTCTGACCTAAAGCAGTGACAATGAGAGAGTTAATCCTTGGTCTGAAGGAAACCCAGACCATTTCATCATCGCACAATTATCACACAAACCATTGGAAGGATGGACTGGTGTGTTCATTTTGTTCATTCATGCATCCAGTATACATTTACTTGGCACCTACTATATGCTGGGCTCTCTACTAGGTGTTGGGGCTAAGGTAGCAAGAAAAGTATATAAATTTCCTGATCTCTGCGACTGGCCAGAGGTAGAGTGGGAACTTGGATATCTTGTTAAAGTTAAATCACATCATTCCCTCTCCCACTTAAAACCTTCGATGACTTCCTATCGTGCACAGAAGAAAACCCAAAGCCCTGACTGATCTAATGAGGCCGGCAGGCCCGGGCTCCTTCCTGCCCCCCTTGCCCCACCCTTTCCGGAACACATTCAAGCTCTTTCTGGTCTTAGGGTCTCTGCTCTAGCACCCCTACCCCGTCTGGAGCACTATTCCCCAAGGCCTTTGCAGGACTGGCTCCTTACCACCTCCTCAGAGAGGCCGTTGGTTACCTCCCAAAGTACGAGAGCCGCTTCCGTGCCTCCTAGTCATTCCCGATCTGAGGGCTTTTGCCCCCTCAAAGCATTCATCCCTACCTAACGTGTTCTTGTTTAGATGACTTATTTTGACATCTGTTGCTGGTCCAAACCCCACTAAAAGCCAGAAGAATAGGAATTGTTTTGTTCACGGTTATATCCTCAGTGTCTGGCAAAAGGCATCGTGAATGGATTTATCAAATGGAAAGAAGCCCCAAGTGCCCCTCCAACTGTCACCTACCGCCTAACTAAATGAATGGTCAGCCCCCCTCCCCCCCCGCTCTGGACCTCCATTTCCCATCTGTAACAATGACAGATGAACCAAACAGCTTCAGCGGTCCTGTTCATTACAGGGATCCTCAGGAAGGACTGAAAACACAACCACACGTGACTTGGCACAGTGTTTCCTGCTGTAAAAGCCCAGGGAACAGCTTCCAATCAGACTGTTGTTCACCTCTCAATGGCTTTAAGGACCCTAAAATAACCCGGGCAAACCCTATCAAGGTCCTTGCACTCTTTCTGGCTTTTCTAAGACACATGGTGGGGATGCACCTCCACTCTGTTAACAACACCTTTAAGTAACCTTTAAAGAATAGATCTGTTAGATTAAACTTCTGGCCCAAGACTGCAGAATCAAACATAGTCAATAAATGTGACAGTCACTGACTGCTCAATTCAAGGAATCTATTCCCAGTCTTGGCAATTTAGTTATAAAAGTTCAGAAAGTGCATAGGGATTGATAAAGATGGTGTGTATGATTTCTAAAAAGAGAAAAGTGGACGGAGAGAGTGAGAGACAATAAAGTAGACAAAAGGGTTTTAAATGGTGCCCTAAAGGAGCCCTGGGGATTATGTGTGGAATCTGAGAGGCAGCTGCCACAGAGGTAGCCTGAGCAGCAGGATTCAAAGCAGCACTACCTGTTTTACAAGACAAAGGTCAGAGACACCAGTTGTCATCTCCTATCTAGCACTAACTGTCTGAGTGATCTTAGGCCAATCATGTCCCTTCTGGGCCTGCTGCTTGCCTGTTAAATGTCAAGGCTAAACTAAGTGGTCTCTGAGATCCTGCCCATCAATTATATTCTATGACTTGTGGACTAATCTTCTGACCATATTCTTTCCTTGGGATAAAGGGAAAAACAGAGGCAAGATTGCTCTCTGTCTATAGACTAATCTAGCACTAGAAGACACAGTGTCACAACAGAGGTTATCAGGCCCCAGGGGGACCTACTTGCTGGAAAATGAACTGTGGTAGCCCAGTCCCTCCCTATACAACCAGCAAAATCAAGAGACTTGGTCCCACAAGTCAGTTCTAATTCCAATCTGCTTCATGAGATTAGGAAAGTCATTCATTTCCCTGGGCATCAATTTCTTCCTCATAAGCAAAAATAGGAACAGGAGCTCCTACCAGGCCCACCTCATAGGACAAAAAGGAATAACAGAAGCAGAGGCTCTCCAGCGTTGTCTAGCTGTAAGGGGACTGGACCCAAGGGGAGCAACCTTACAGGTGATGAATGGAGACGATGTCACATCCCACTGACAGCAAAACAAGAACCACAGATTTATAATCCACCCCTGAGATTTCTGGAAAGGGGAACCCAAGAGCCATAGGCCAGCCCTGCGGTCAAGGAACAATGAAACGAACTGATCCTAAGGAATTAATTCACTGCTCTGGGTGGCAGACAGGCTCTTCGCAAACACACCTTTCCCCTCCCCTCAAGGGCGTATCTCCCTTCGAGGTGGCAACGATGCAATGGAAGGCAGATGCCACCAGAGGGAGCAGAGGCCGGTTTCCAACCCTTCAACAGCCCTGAAAAGCCAAGGACAGAGCCCACATCCTCATGAACTCTCAAGAAAAGGAAAAGGTGCTCGCTCTGGCAGCACATATTCTAAAACTAGAACAACAGAGAAAAGATTAGCATGGCCCCTACGCCAGGATGACATGCAAATCGGTACAGCGTTCCATAGTTTATACAGAGTTTCAGTCGTACAAGATGAAAAAGTTCTAGAGATCTGCTATACAACATTGTGTTTATAGTTTATAAATACTGTACTGTACACTTAAAAATTTGTTAAGAGGGTAGAGCTCACGTTATATGATTTTTACCCCCCACCCCCACCCCCACACACAACAAAATTCTAGCTCAAGGCCTGGCCTTCCACTAGGTGAACCTCTTCATACATGCTCTCTTACTGCCAAGTTCAGGACAGCTGGCCACCAGGTGAGCTAGTAACAAAGGCGAGGAGGAGGCAGAGTCTAGCCGATGCTGAAGAAATGAGTCTCAAGACCACAGACACTCAGGCTGCTTCACCGCCAGCTCTGCTAAGGAAAAGGCTACATATTGTTAATATCCCTGACTCCAGAAATCTCTACCTGGAGGGTCTTGGCAAACATAACAGGTGTATTTCTCAGGCACATTTTCTTCCAGTAATCCCATGCAGACCCCATGCTGCCAGCACTGGCACTCTTCACACTGTTAGAATTAAAGAAGCAATAAAAATTAAACTCAGAAGGAATCCTCCATTCAAAAATAAGACCCACCTGTGGGGGGAAAGGGGCAGTGGGAGGCGGAAGGAGGAGGGAGGGAGAGGAGGAGGAGGAAGTGGGAGCTGAGCTGCAACCACTCTTCCAGAGCAGCCACTAGCCACCTGTGCTTTTAACATTTAAGTTAACAAACTAAGTTAAAAATTCAGTTCCTTAGTCCCACTAGCCACATCTTAAGTGCCCAACAGCCGTATGAGGCTAGTGGCTACTGTACTGGACAGCACAGGTGAAGAACATTTAAATTAAACAGTACTGATCTCAGAAAAATGACTATTTTCCCTCCCATTTCTAGAGGCTTTCACTTTTCTGATCACTTTATAAAGAGAGAGGAAAAACTGTTTAAGTCCTTAGAGGGAGGTTAACTTAGAAAGACAAAAAACTGAGTTTGAATTCTGGCTCAGACATTCATTAGCTGTGTGACCTTGCACAGGTCACTTCTCCACCCTGGGCTTCAGTTTCCCCATCTGCAAAATAGGATACTATTCCTACCAACCGTGTGGGGCTGTTTGTGAGGAATCAATGGGTCACATGTCAAAATTCATATAGTAGAGCCCAGCACACAACTTTTATGTATTAAGAGCCTACTACTGCTACGAATGGGTAGGCTAACTCACTTTGATGCCTCCTGGACTCAACATATGCTAGCGCTTTGCATTTGTTCTTTCTAAACCTTACCAACGGTCACACAGCTGAGAAGACGCAACAGTGGATCAGAACACAAGCCTGGCTGACTGCAAGGCTAGTTCTTTTAACCCCTAGGCTCCACTGCCTGCCCTGGGGAAGGGGGAAAGAGAGAAGGGGCAAGAGGCAGAGAGGGAAAGAAAGGAGCAGAGGATGAGGGCAGCACTGGGAGACAGACGTGTGGCTGGCCTGAGGATAGCAAGCCTGAGGGCTAAGGGTCCAGAGGAAGGAATGGAGAGGAAAAGGATGCCAAAGGAGATACTAGGACACTTGAAGCAATTCCAAACCAGGGCCCTAAACCTTTAACTACCCAACCAAATGGATAGCTCTGGAAAGTGGACAGCGAGCTTCTGATACTGTCTGGAGGGTGGGCCACCAGCCTGGCCACAAGGGAAAAAGCTCACAGTCCTCAGCCACTTGGAGTCAGATAGGTCCCAGGATCAAAGGGCTTTTATGGGCTAATCATATCAGAATCAACAGGGGCAGAGCTGGAAGAGAGACTTCAGATAAGATGCGATCCAGATTCTTCCATTTCCAATGAGGAAACTAAAGGCTCAGAGAGAAAGAAAAGGGTGTGAGACAACAAAGGCAGTTAGTAGCAGAAAACAGACTAATAATTAAGAATGAAAGCCTCTCTCACCAATGACTTCATGTCTTAAGAACTAGGATACACCAAAATTGAATCAAAAACACCTAAGTTGAAAATTTCAAAATAACGTTTTTCATGTGGGTCTGGCTAATACACATTATTCATTTTTAAAAAGTTTAAATTGGAACTTCCCTGGCGGTCCAGTGGTTAAGACCCTGCACTTCCACTGCAGGGGGCGTGGGTTCAATCCCTGGTTGGGGAACTAAGATCCCGCATGCCGTGTGGTGGGGTGAAAAATTTGTTTAAATAAATATTAAAAATAAAAGTTTAAATTTTTTTTTTGGTGGGGGAGGGCAGCTGTGCCACGCGGCTTGAGGGATCTTAGTTCCCCGACCAGGGATTGAACCCAGGGCCCCGCCCTCCAGCAGTGAGAGCGCTGAGTCCTAACCACTGGATCGCTAGGGAATTCCCCAAAAGTTTAAATTTAGAAGTGAACAAGAACAATAACAGAAAAGATAAAATATCTAAGAATAAATCTGAAACTAAGAATAAAAACATGCAAGGTTTGTGTAAAGAAAATTTTTAAATATTTGAAGGACATGGAGACTTAAGTCAATGAATGGTAAGTTGTACTTTATTCCTGGATAGCAACAGTCATTATAAGGATGACAGTTCTCCTTGGATTAATATATAAAAATAATGTAATGCCAACAAAACAATAAATTAATAGCTCTGGAACTATATAGAAGCTGATTCTAATAGCCAGGAAATTTATTAAAAAGAACAAAAGGGGGTACCAGCCCTACCAGATATTTTTTAAAGATTATAAAGGTATAATAATTAAAATAGAATTGTACAAGTAAATATATAGACAGAGAGACCAATGGAAGAGAGAATCCAGAATGAGATCCAAACTACATACGGAAATAGAGTAAATAAAGGTGGCGTTTCAATAATAAGGCATGGTGTTGGGACAACTGGGTAGTGAGAGCCTTCACCTTATACCAGGATAAATTCCAGGCGGATCAAATATTTATACAGTTTTTAAAAGATAAATGAAACCGCAAAAGTACCAGAAGAAACCATGAAAAATTCTCTTATTGACTTTTCTATAAACTGTTATGAACTTCCAATGAGGAAGCAACTGCTATTCAAATCTCAAAAGCCATTAAAGAAAAGTTTGATATATTTGACCTCACAAAAACAAAAAAATCTATAAGACAAGCCAAAAGACGGATGACAAAGTGGGTACAAATATTTGTAACTGTTCTCACAGCTGATACAAAAACATATCTACAAAAAGCTTACACAGGGACTTCCCTGGTGGTCCAGTGGTCAAGACTCCATGCTCCCAATGCAGGGGGACCAGGTTTGATCCCTGGTCCGGGAACTAGATCCCACATGCCGCAACTAAAGATCCAGCATGCCACAATTAAAGATCCCACACACCGCAACTAAAGATTCCACACACCACAACTAAAGATCCTGCACACCACAACTAAAGATCCCACACGCAGCAACAAAAATCCTGCACGCAGCAACAAAGATCCTGTGTGCTGCAACTAAGACCCAGTGCAGCCAATAAATGAATTTTTTTTTAAATCTTATGCAAATGGGTATGAAAACAACCAACCATCCAACAGAAAACTGAATAAAGGACATGAACAGGCAGGTCAAAGGAAAAAAACACATCTTAAATAAAAAGATGTTCAAAGCAACCATTATAAGAATAAAGTAATGTAAGGGAACTTGAATTAATATAAATTAATGTGAAATGAAACCAGCCTAATAATATACATACACATTAGTATTTCTAGATTCTAGGATTACATGTAAATATCAATTAATTCTTCATACCTTTATGTATTGCCTGAAGTTTTTATAATAAACATTTACTACTTTCACCACACAAGTGTTATTCTCATGAAAAACCGTTTATAGAGTATAATTTTCATTTATATATGCATGTGTATGTGTGTATTCTAAAATAACAACAGTGATTTATCCCTGGGTAAAAATAATCTGGGTAATCCTTGTTTTCTTCTTTGTAGTTCTTGGAAAATGCAGAAAATAACAATCATAAAATTTTTTTAAGTATATTAAAATAAATTACAAAATGGCTATACTAGTAGATTGTTTTTTCACTTATCTGAAGAGCAAAGATAAAGAAGTTTGATAGTACTGTACTGACAAGGGCGCTGGTAAGACTGTGCTTTGGTACACCAGGGAAAGTTTATAGAATATTGCTATGACACCAGTATTTGTCAAAATAATAAATGCACGTCTACTTTGGTCCTGGAATTTTACTTTCAAAACTTGGTCCTACAGACATACTTACACAAAATTATTCATTACATCACTGCTAAGATTAGAAACAATCCAAATGTCCATCAACAAGGGAAGAGTTAAATAAATGATGATTCATCCATTATGCAACCATTAAAAAGAATGGGGAAGCTTTTTTAGATCTGAAAATGGAATGGTCTTCAACATATATTATTATTATTATTTTTTTTTTTTTTTTTGCGGTACGCGGGCCTCTCACTGTTGTGGCGTCTCCCGTTGCGGAGCACAGGCTCCGGACGCGCAGGCTCAGCGGCCATGGCTCACGGACCCAGCCACTCCACGGCATGTGGGATCTTCCCAGACCGGGGCACGAAACCGTGTCCCCTGCATCGGCAGGCGGACTCTCAACCACTGCACCACCAGGGAAGCCCTTCAACATATATTATTAAATGAAAAAAAGATACTGAAAACACTATGTATTAAAATAACATTGTGTTAAAAAAAAAAAGATGGTTGTACAGCAATGTAAATGTACTCAATGCCAGTTCACTTAAAGCCACATATATTTAAAATGGTTAAGATGGTAAATTTTATGTTATGTATATTTTATCACAAAAAGAAAGAAAAAAAATGGAGAGTATATATTTGATATCTCTTGTTTAGCCACTGAATGTTTCTGGAGTGATACGCAAGAAGATGACAAGGGCTGCCTCCAGGGGAAGCAAATAAAGTTTCTAAAATGGGCTTCTTATTAAAGCTGCTACACAATTTTCACTGGGGTCCAACACCTAATGTTACATATTTGTTGCTCTAGGGCAAGGGTCAGCAAACTACAGCCCACAGGCCAAATTCAGCTTGAGTCCTATTTTGGTAAATAAAGTATAATATGAACATAACCATGGTCATTCATTTTTCTGTATTGCCTCTGACTGCTTGGGGCAGAGTTGAGTAGTTGTGACAGAGATCACATGGCCCAAAGCCTAAAATATTTATTTTCTGGTCCTTTAAGAAAAAGTTTGCCAAAACCTGCCTTAGAGCAATTAAAATAATTTAAATATTAAATGGGTTTCCTGATGCTCATTTTTTTATGTGGTACCCAGATTTCTCAAACATTCATGATTACTAAGTAGGATTTTAACCTTCCAGTGATTTAAATTAGCACTGGTAAATAAAATCAAATAATAATATACATGAACAATACTGCTACCAAATAACGAAAATGATCAAAGAAAACTATTTCTCTAAAGTAATCTTCTAGAGAACAAATTCTAAATGTTTTCTAGGGTTGTGCAAATTATCAATGTAAGTTTAAAATTTATTTTAAGAAAAAATGATCTGAACTTTCCTAAAAGATGAATATATTTAAAACTAGACGAATACATTTTAAAACTTTAAACTGTATTGTTCCACTTAGCTCCCTCTAAATTTATGCCTTTTGCTAAAGTTACTGAGTGGAAAAAGGTACTCTGCTCACAATGACAGGTATAGTCAGAAACTGTCCCTCTATAACACAAAGCCAGCTGGACAACAAGTGGACAGCAAAGAAGAGTCTTCTACAACAAAACCCAAGGTGTTCTGAAGTGAGCTCGTCACCACAATGCCAGACAGGAAGCCACAGTGCTGAGTTGAGCTGCGGGGAAGGTCATGTGGAGCTTGGGAAGCAGGCAATGGAATTCAGTTCCTGACTCTGCCATGTAACAATGGTGTGGTCTCAATTTTTTCAAACTTAGTTTCCTCACAGCACAAAATGGCACTTCAAGCTCTACCTCCGCAAACACCCCATGATCCCTGCCACTTACAGAACAGTCAATGGAGAAAGTACCATGGTGGATCAGAACTGCATCTCTTATACTGATTAGCTGGAAGAGCCTTGCCAAGAGAGGCCTTCGTTACTCACCCACTAATGATTTCTAAGGACAAATGAGGACCAAATCAGGCTTCCAAGGCCCAGAACTGAGCACACGCCCAGAGAGACAGGATGAAAACTAACGATCTTCAACATACTTTTATTTTATTTATTTATTTATTTATATTTTTGGCCACAATGGGTCTTTGTTTCTGTGCATGGGCTTTCTCTAGTTGCAGCGAGCGGGGCTACTCTTCATTGCAGTGCACAGCCTTCTCATTGTGGTGGCTTTTCTTGTTGCAGAGCATGGGCTCTAGAGCGCAGGCTCAGTAGTTGTGGCTCACGGGTTTAGCTGCTCCACGCATGTGGGATCTTCCTGGAGCAGGGCTCGAACCTGTGTCCCCTGCATTGGCAGGCAGATTCTTAACCACTGCACCACCAGGGAAGCCCTTCAACATACTTTTAAAGCCAAACTTAAAAAAAAATTCTACTGGAGGGGAAAAAAAACCAAACAAACGGTTTTCATGTTACATAAATTTTTGAATTATATTCCACTGAGCTTCAGAGATTCTACAAATGGGTGTGTTTCATAAAACGAGACTATTTTAGAAGACAAAACAAAACAAAAAATGCACACTCCAAGCTTAAATGTTAAGACAGCAGAGCCCACCAGTACACATAATTCTTCACTGCTAGGCTAACTTATTATCACGCTGTCCTCAGAACAAAGTTTTTCTTCCCATCTCTGATTAACCAAAGTGACTACACAGCATGCTGTTTAGGAAAAGTCCCCATACAACGGCCATGTTCATTAAGCTTGTCTCACAAAAAAAAGAAAACAACTGAGCCACTGAAATGCTCCAGGTTGGCAACCACCGCTCACGACCCCACCTGCATATTAGAGCTCATGGGAAGAGGCCAGCCATTCACATTTTTGAACTTAGAAGTGAAAATTATTCATTTTGAGCTTCCCAAACTACTGCTTTTATCTGTTACACATTTGGGGGTTCTGTGAAAAGAGTCCGTTAGGGAAAGGGGTTGTGATGCTGAAAAAGTGATTTGAAAACCACTGACCTAATGCATACTAAAGGTCATAAATATGAGGAGCTATTTGAGACCATTTGTGTATCTTGAATTCTCAGAGGTTGCCATGAAGGCTATTAAAAAAACCCAGAAACTCCCAGAAGAATTCTAACCAACATAAACATGACTTACTTAAAAAACTCAGGTTCCCTGGAGTCAGCCAGGCAGCAGCCACCTCCACCAGAACTGTGATTAAGAGCAAGAGAAGGGCCAGAGGCAAGCAGGTGCTGGCCAGTGATGGTCTCCCCAAGCAGGCAGGGAGGCCCCCCAACAGGCACATCCCAGAAATGGAGACAACGAATACAAATGCCAAGAAAATGAAGAATAAGAAACAGACAAGTTACAAAACTGGCCTCCATCTCTTTAGGCCATAAAGAAACTTCACCTGAGAGAGAAGATATGGATGCACGGGAAGATCAAACTGCCCCTCCAGAGATCTGGGCCCCTACTGTTCAACTCCTCACTGTGTGACCGCAGGCAAGGCCCTTCCCATTTGCGGGTCCAGCTGGCCCAAGCAGAGCATAAGAGGTTTAGACTCAGTGATCCCTCAAGTCCTCTCTCATTCCAGTCACAGGCTATTTATACCAGCCTGAGATGCAGAGGAAGCTGAGTCAGTAAACAAAGCTCAATTTGCTGCCGACAGTGCTGCCTGCCTGGGGCTTCTGACATGACGTTACTTCTGCTGGCCTCAGACTGTGTTCCCTCAAAATTCCCTCCAAGGACCAGTTTGTGCTCCTCTATACTTGTGTCTCCTGGAAGCTCCACCTACCTGAATCATGAAGTCATT
The DNA here is from genome assembly GCF_964270905.1 of Leucopleurus acutus. Taxonomy (NCBI): domain Eukaryota; kingdom Metazoa; phylum Chordata; class Mammalia; order Artiodactyla; family Delphinidae; genus Leucopleurus; species Leucopleurus acutus. The sequence continues at coordinate 64,579,805 of NC_139158.1, read as the reverse complement.
TTCCTCCTGAACCTCACAGATGCAGCGGACCACTTCAAAATCGTAACGGTCCTCCCCATCAAGTTCCTCATCTGGGTTAGTGGTCACATCAACGTCTTGGCCATACTCCTCATCGCTCCAAAGAAAGCTCTCGGAGGAGGAGTCACTCAGATTATCTTCTTCTGAGAAGAAAGGGAAAACAACAGTCACTTTTTAAAATTACAGTTGTAAGATTTTTAAAAAACCCTAGATTGTCAAGAGTAGAAATGACCTTACAGAACTTCTCCTCTGTGAACTTTCACAGAGCTGGGAAACGCGAACTCCAATCTGTTCCTCAGGCCTGTCATCTACTAACAGCCCGAATGATATGTGCTGCCCGGCAGTGAACTGAACTCCATTTCCTCATTTTCCTGACAGTGAAGCCCAAGGTCAATGGCTGCTCAAGGTCGCAGAGCTCACTGGCAGAGAAACTGCAACTCCACATGAGCCACACAGATCATCATCCCTAACGACTCAAACGTGTTCCCTGACCTCACCCCATCCAGCTGTGACCTGGCTTACAGCCCAGTCTGTATCCACAGCCACCTTTAAAACTCTGTAAACAGTGGGGAATGAGGAAGGGGCAGATTCCAGGGATAATCAGAACCAGAATCACTAGATCTTGGTACCTGATTAGTGGTTATTACAGCTAACCTTTACTGATCACTTATTCTATACCAGACACTGTTCTAAGTACTTTCCATATACTTATTAACTACTTTTAAACTCACAATCACCCTGTAAGTTGCTAAAGAAGGGAAAACTTCAAGGTTGACTCAGATTTCCCCGAGCAACCAGGTTAGATGCAGAGGCCACCAACAAGAAATGGAGGAACAGGAGGGGCAGGTGTGCAAGGAGTTGGGGGATAATGGATTTGGTTATAGACACACTGGCTTAGAAGTACCTAAGAGACATTCTACTAAGACCAAAGTTGGAGAGAAGGGAAGTTCTGGGAAGGTACAGCTAATGGCCTATTTATTTGATATATTTCTTGTTTAAAAGACCTAACAGACTACTTGCAGAAGTCCTGAGAGTAGATTACAATATCAACATAAATCCAGCCTTCTCAGACCTCCGTGCTGTACAAATGATCAAGCCAGCAGAGCCTCCTTACCGGACATTTTCACTTTCCCTTTGTAGTTTCCAGATTCTGAGCCATGGAGCTGTGGGCTCATATGGACCCCGGGCTTGTGTGAGGATCCACACCTGGTGACAGCAAATGCCTTGGGTGGAGAAGGTTCCTGGGAGGTATCACTGATCTCCTCACTGCAGGGGCATTCTGGAAGAACAAAATCAGGAAGAAATTAGTACCCTCAGACATCACTAGGGCATTCCAGAATCAACCCCATCCAACCAACAGCTCTGCTGTTCAAAGAGCTCAAATGCTCAGAAGCAATTCAGCTAGAACAGATTTAGGGATTAATACTTCTAGCTACCTCCAAAAACCTCAAAACAAAAAGCTTCTTCCTCACCATCACCCTTCTCCCCTTTTTCTGATAAGATTGCTTTTCTAAGCCAGAAGATACTTTGAGAATAAAATGTGGAATCCCTTTAGCTCCCAAGACTGGAACACTGATTTTCTTAAAAATCAGCATTTTTGTTGGGGCTAGACACACGCTTTTCAAGAAATGAATCCTTTCTTGAAAGGGTTCAGAGATGTGTGTGCAGAAAAATACAGTCATTCACCTGCATATCCTCTCCTACAATGGCGCTTCCATCGTGACAGAGCACACCAGCCAACACAGCAAGAGGGAGGGCTTTCCAAATGCCAATGTGGCCTTGCAGCACCTGGGGTGAGCTGAGCCCACAAGCTCCATTAAAGCCATGCCGGCCTTCCTCTCCTCAGAGGCCAAGACTGGGGAGAAGCAACCCCTCCCTACCTACAGTAAGGAAATCCAAGTGAAACGTCCCAGGGGAAAATTTACCAGGTTTGGTTTTCTTTTTCTTTTTCTTTTTCTTCTTTGGCTTCACCCTCACAAACTCTTTGAATTTCTTCTCTTTATTCTTCTCCTTGTCTTTTGCAGCTAGAATTAAATACAAGTGTAAGTACTGGCATTCTAACATTTTGTTTTCAATGCCGGGATGTTTATGCTTAAGTAAGTAAGCATGCACAATGTGAAGAACTAAAATGGTCAGTAGAACAGAGTTCCAGGTCTGGTTCTGCCTGGGAGGTCACCTTCCATCCTCCTCAGAGCTCTGCAGCCCCTTCTCTATCATCAAGCCTTTAGACCAGAGGCTGGCAAACTCTGGCCCACTGCCTATTATTATAAATAAGTTTTATTGAAAATACACTATGCTCATTTGTTACATGTTGACCATGGCTGCTGCCACACTTCAGTGGCAGATTTGAGGAGTAAAGACAGAGACCTTATGGCCTTCAAAGCTGAAATATTTATTGCCTGGTCCTTTACAGAAAAAAATGTGCCAACCCTACTTAGATCACTACTCCTGAACACTGGCTACATATTGCAATCACCAAGGAGATTTTTAGAAAGTGAATGCCCGGGTCCCACCCACAAAGATTCTGATTTAACTGGCTTGAGGTGCAACCTGAACATCAGGATTTTGTTTGCTTGATTCTTCTTCTTCTTCTTTTTTATTTATTTATTTTTTCTTTCTTCTTCTTTTTTTAACAACTGAAGTACAATTCATATAATATAAAATTATCCACTTAAAAAGGAATAATTCACACCTTCCAAAAACCACAACTTCATTCTCTGCTACTTTTCACAGCAAAACTTCTTAAGTTATCAATACTCCCTGCCAAACTTCTCAATTCAGTTTTCCTAATTCCCCTCTAAAAAGCTTCCCACCTACCACTCAACTGAGACTGTAGTTTTCAAGTTAATAACAGCCTAACCATTGCAAAAATCCAGTTGTTTCTTCTATCTTATCAAACATATCTGTAGCATTTCAAATACTCGACCATGCCTTACTTTTTAGGTGTTAAGATATGTTTAAGCATACATATACCCTGTGACCTAGCCATTCCACTCCTAGATATTTACTCAAGAGAAAGGATAACTTATGTCCACACAGAGACTTGTATATGAATGCCCACGGCAGCTTTAGTTGTAATCTCCCAAAATGAAAATTGCCCAAATGTCCATCACCAGGTGAATGGACAAATAATTTGTGGTGTATCCATACAATGGAATACCTCCGACAATAAAAGTATAAACTATTAATAATATGCAGTAACGTAAGTGAACCTCAAAATAAGTATGCTGAGTAAAAGGAGCCATATAAAATCTAATGCATACTGCATGATTCCATTTATATAAAATTCTAGAAAATGAAAACTAATCTATATAATAGAAAGCAGAATAGACTACCTGGGGATGAGAGAGGGGGGAGGAGTAGAAAGGAGGAATTAAAAAGGGGCATAAGGAAATTGCAGGAGGTAATGGATATGTTTACCATTTTATTATGGTAATGGCTGGGTATATATATATATCCCAAATCTCATCAAATTATACAATTTAAATATGTGCAGTCCACTGAACAACAATTAAGCTTCAATAAACCTGTAGGTAGGTAGGTAGGAAGGAAGGGAGGGAGGGAAAAAGAAAGCAATCCAGTGGCAGGTAGTACATTCACAATACTGTGCAACCAGCTCTACCCCAGTTCCAAAACATTCCCATCACTCCGAAGTAAAACCACTTACCATTAAGCAGATTCTCCCCAACCCCTCAACCCTTGGCAACCACCAATCTGCATCTGTCTCTATGAATTTATCCATTCTGGATATTTCATATATATACAGTAAGTGACCTTTCGTGCCTGGCTTCTTTCACCTAGCGTAACGTTTTCAAGGGCATCAGTGTTTTTAAAAACACTCTCCAAGTGATTCTGATGTAGAAACAACATGGATCACAAAGCAAGTGTGGGGTAGGATAAGCAGTCAGGTTCAACTGACTTTAACTGAGCACCTGTGTGCAAATATCACAATATCTCATTTAACCCTAACAACCACCTGTGTATATCATTCCAGTTTCACAGAGGAGGAAATTGAAGCTTGGTGAGGTGATGACACCTGCTTGAGATCATACAGACATTTAAAAACAGGTTCATCTGGCTCTCCAGCACCGAGTCAGCACTAGCTCCGAGGTCCCTCTCCCAAACAGGCATCCAGGAACTGTACGAGAGGACGATGGGCTGCATCCCCCAGCTGGCAAGCCTGGCTCTACAGGTAGAAGTTAATCTACTGGCTAAAGAACATAGGACTTAAGGGTCTCTAAGCTCCCTTCCTGTTAAAATACTCTGCAACTGGGAAACAAAGTTCAACAAACAAGAACTCTAGAAAAGACCTTAGTCTAATTTACAAAAGTACTCTTTCTAAGATTAAGAAACCAGAGCCCCCAAAAATAAGGTGACTAAGCCAAAGTCATGCAGTTGATAAACAAAACATGGTTAAATGCCTCCTAAATTTCATTCATAAAAGCTATCAACAATATTTAATTTTCCTCTGATCCCGGAAACAGTCTTCCTCAGGAATAGAAACAGAACAACTCATTTCTGCACATTCGCATGGCTACAACCACATTATCAGTCATGGTTTAAACTCGTTTATTTAACAAATATCTGAGCATCCACCATGTTCCAAACACCATTCTAGGGAGGAGGGAAGGATAAGGCAATGAACAAAAAAAGACAAAAACCCTTGCCCTCACAGAACTACATTCTAGTGGGTGGGAGCAGAAAGCAAGTAAGTCATATAGTATTTTAGGAGGTGATTAGTGCTATGGAAAAAATAAAGCAGGGAAGGGGGATAGTAGGGATGAGGGAAGGGGAGATTTGCAATTTTAACAGTCTGTGGTCAGAGAATGCCTCGCTGAGAAAAGGACATCTGAGCAAAGACCTGAAAGGAGAGAACAAAACATGCAGAAATCTGGGAGAAGAGTCTTCCAGGCCAGGGACAGCAAATGCAAAGATTCTAAGGACAGGAAGGCCTTCACTGTTCAAGAAATAGGCACAGGGAACACTTCCTAACTCATTCTACACGGCCAGCATTACTCTAATACCAAAATCAGATAAAGACATTACAGAAAGGAAAACTACAGACCATTATCTCTCATGAACACAAATGCAAAAATATTAGCAAGCTGAATCCAACAATGTATAAAAAGAATTATATATCACAGCCAACTGGGATTCATTCCAGGTATACAAGGAAGGCGGGTTCAACATCTGATAATCAATTAATGTAATCCATCATATCAACAGGCTAAAAAAGAAAAATAATATATCAATTGATGTAGGGTATATGCCCAGTAGTGGGACTTCTGGGTCACATGGTAGTTCTATTTTTAGTTTTGTAAGGAACCTCCATACTGTTCTCCATAGTGGCTGTATCAATTTACATTCCCACCAAGAGTGCAAAAGGGTTCCCTTTTCTCCACACCTTCTCCAGCATTTATTGTTTGTAGACTTTTTGATGATGGCCATTCTGAACGGTATGAGGTGATACCTCACTGTAGTTTTGATTTGCATTTCTCTAATAATTAGTTACGTTGAGCATCTTTCCATGTGTCTCTTGGCCATCTGTATGTCTTCTTTGGTGAAATGTCTATTTAGGTCTTCTGTCCATTTTTTAATTGGGTTGTTTGTTTTTGGATATTGAGCTCCATGAGCTGTTTGTATATTTTGGAGATTAATCCTTTGTCCGTTGCTCCGTTTGCAAATATTTTCTTCCATTCTGAGGGTTGTCTTTTGTCTTGTTTATGGTTTCCTATGCTGTGCAAAAGCTTTTAAGTTTCACTAGGTCCCACTTGTTTATTTATTTATTTATTTTTCATTACTCTAGGAGGTGGGTCAAAAAAGATCTTGCTGTGGTTTATGTCAAAGAGTGTTTTTCCTATGTTTTCCTCTAAGAGTTTTATAGTGTCCAGCTTTACATTTAGGTCTTTAATCCATTTTGAGTTTATTTTTGTGTATGGTATTAGGGAGTGTTCTAATTTCATTCTTTTACATGTAGCTATACAGTTTTCCCAGCACCACTTATTGAAGAGGCTGTCTTTTCTCCATTGTATGTTCTTGTCTCCTTTGTCATAAATTAGGTGACCATATGTGCACGGGTTTATCTCTGGGCTTTCTATCCTGTACCATTGATCTATATTTCTGTTTTTGTGCCAGTACCATACTGTCTTGATTACTGTAGCTTTGTAGTATAGTTTGAAGTTGGGAAGCCTGAGTCCTCCAGCTCCGTTTTTCCTTCTCAAGATTGCTTTGGTTATTCGGGGTCTTTTGTGTTTCCATACAAATTGTAAATTTTGTTCTAATTCTGTGAAGAATGCCAATCGTTGGTAGTTTGACACGGATTGCACTGAATCAGCAGATTGCTTTGGGTAGTATAGTCATTTTCACAATATTGATTCTTCCAATCCAAGAACATGGTATATTTCTCCATCTGTTTATATGATCTTTGATTTCTTTCATCAGTGTTTTATAGTTTTCCAAGTACAAGTCTTTTGCCTCCTTAGGTAGGTTTATTCCTAGGTAATTTTATTCTTTTTGTTGCAATGGTAAATGGGACTGTTTCCTTAATTTTTCTTTCTGATTTTTCGTTGTTAGTGTATAGGAATGCAAGAGATTTCTGTGCATTAATTTTGTATCCTGAAACCTTTCCAAATTCATTGATTAGTCCTAGTAGTTTTCTGGTGGCATCTTTAGGATTTTCTATGTATAGTATCAATTGATGCAAAAAAAAAAAAGCATTTGACAAAATCCAACACTCACTCATGATAAAAATTCTCAGAAAGCTAGGAACAGAGGAAAACTTCCTCAACTTCATAAGGGACATCTACAGAAAACCTACAACTAACTTCATATTTAATGGTGAGAACTGGATGCTTTCTCTTAAGATCAGGAACAAGGCAAGGATGTACCCTCTCAACACTTCTTTTCAACATGGTACTAGACATCCTATCTAGTACAATAAGACAAAAAAAGGAAATAAAATATAAATTGGAACAGAAGAAATGAAACTTTATGCTTTACAAGGAAATTTGCCTTTACTATGAGTAACTTCACTGGAAGGATTTGAGCAAATGTTTGATGGGATTTGATGTACCTTCACCACACACATATAGAAACAACTGCCCAATCCAGTTTTTGATTTGTAAACTCAGGTTTTAATGACCTTCAAACTAAAGTAACTGTCTGCATTAGCTTCCTGAAATGTTAACAGCATTAACCCAATCACTAGCAGAACTGGCTGAAGAGATACCACCTAGGTTCTGGATCCCTGAGACAGAAAGGTCCAGATGCAGGATATAAATTGCCAAATGCCAGGGCATACCCAGTTATCACCTAGTATGGTAGTTCCTTTGGGCTTCTCCAACAACAATCTTTTTTGCATTTCACATTTTATAAAACAGCATCACAACCTTTAGGGAACCCAACAGGAAGTTAAGAAAAGGATGGTGAAGTTCATTCCATACAAAAGATTCCTGAAGACCCTACATTATTCAAACTCACATAATTCATGACTAATATTTCCAGAAAATAAAGGTATAATGAACACACTTTCATTGGCCTACCAGCTTTGAAATCATGTGGTTGATGAATTTTGTCAATTTGGTAGGATCTGTATTAATTCAAATTTTATACATAAGGCTTTTTATATCACACAACTTCAAGTTGATCGACTTCAATTTTGCATAAAATACATCTATCTATACCTTAACATGATTACCACTTTACAGAGGAGGAAGTGAAACTCAGAGAAGCTGCAAGACCATATAAATTGGTGTATAGAAAAGATGAACTCAGACCTATGGGTCTGAGGACTTGGGCCATGTTGTGGGCCCTGTGCACTGTCCCTGATACAGGAAATGAGCACAGGGCATGGATCTGCTCTACAGTTCAACACCACCACCACCCTTTCCCTGGCTGTGCAGATTTTGCTGGGTGTAGCCGAAATTGTGGATATCTCCCAGCATCTCTTCTACCCCTCCTTCACTGTGCAGCATCTAAGGGATTTGGACAGGACTGACTTCACACTCACTTAAACTTATAAGAGTAATCCCATGCCCCTTGTCACAGTCATAGGCTTAGACAATCTGAGCCTGGGGCAACTGGTTCATAAGGCAGGGACAGGAATGGAGTAATCCAACCCGAACTCGGGACTCTGGTCCTAAGTTTATTAAAATCTTACTTTCTTGTTAGATTTGAATGAAGCAGCATGGAGTCTTAAATGATACTGGCTTCCATCCTCTGACCACAAGGGTTTAACCTGAAAACAGCACTGAGAGGTGAGATGATAAGACAACCAACAGGCCTGGAGCAGTACACCTCCCATGGACTTCCCTATTACGTGAACTAACACATCCCCTTTACTGTGGAATCAAATTGAATTGGGTTTCCTGTTACTTGTAACTAAAAGCATCCCAAGTGCTGCAGCTGGTCAGAAATATGGTCATATTAAGCTTTAAAGAGTCCACTCCTGAGGCTTCAATTAGAGGAGTAAGCACTGAGGATAAAAAGAAGAGATATTCTAGGAAATTGTTCTACAGAAACCTGTGTTCTCTGAACACAGCGGGAAGAGAGAAAGCATTCATAGGCTCACCCTGGCTTCTGGCTGAAGACTGTAAAGTCACATGTGGCCGTAGGTGACAGAGCTCATAGGGAGGACTGCCCAGCAGGGACTAAGCTAACCCAGGTGAGTCCCTGAGGAACAGGGGCAGACAAGGTGACAACAGGCAGAACTCACTCACTCGTTCGGACTACCCATGTGCACAGAAGTCTCCTACAGGGAGGCACTCCTATTCCCCACTTCAAGGCCCAGGGCCCAGGGCCAGGGCATCCTCCCATGGAATCCTAAAAGACAGCAGAGCCTAAAAGTGAGAGTACGTGTTCTGCAACTAGATTCAAATTGTGGCTCCACTACATGCTAGATGTGTCTATACTGGTTCAAGTTAATCCACTTCATCAGCACCTCAGTTTCTAATCCATAAAGTCATCACAATAGTACCTGCTTCATAGGGTTTTTTTTTTGAGGATTACACAAGACAATACAAGTAAAGAACTTGGAACAGTGCCCGGCACAAAATTAGCTGTTGTTATCTCGCCTGCGATACTCTCTCCCTGGAAGGTGGTACTCGTCTGTGGTCAGCTCTCTCTCTGAACAGCTTGGCCAATTGTTCCATGACCCACAGAACAGACACTTGGCTACAGGGCTTCTTCCTGAATGCCCAGACTTGGCTGGACAAAGAGCAACTTCCTGTCAGGGTTCTGGATCAGAGAGCAGCTTGTCGCCTGAGGAGGGCAAGGCTTTTCCAGATGGCCACTCGTCCTCTCCTCAGGCTGCAGGTGCCCATCAGGAGAAATACCAGAGCCCTTCTTGCTCCCTCTATACAGCCTGCTCCCTATTTCTCCCTCGGATCACTATGTTACGATAGCAGAAGGACATCAGACTGCTGCTTCCAGGAGGGAAGAGGAAAAAAATGACATCACCCTCCCCTGTGGGAGAACTGCTTGTACACCACAGAGCACTGCCACATGCCAGGGACAAGCAGTGACCGGAGTCTGTTCTGACCTGTACAAGGGGAGGGCAACTCAAGGGCAGAGCAGGCGTGGGTATGCTCTTGGAGGGATTTTCACCACCTAGCAGAGGAAATGGTCTCATGGCCTAACACCATCATTTCACTTTGTGTTTATTTTTTTTTAAATATTTATTTATTTACTTGGTTGCACCGAGTCTTAGTTGCAGCTCTCGGGCTCCTCAGCTGCAGCATGTGGGCTCCTTAGTTATGGCAGGTGGGCTCCTTAGTTGCAGTTTGCCAGCTCCTTAGTTGCAGCATGTGGGCTCCTCAGTTGCAGCTCGCCAGCTCCTTAGTTGCGGCGTGTGGGCTCCTTAGTTGTGGCATGCATGTGGGATCTAGTTCCCTGACCAGGGATTGAACTCGGGCCCCCTGCACTGGGAGCGTGGAGTCTTAACCACTGCACCACCAGGGAAGTCCCTCACCTTGTCTATCTTTCCAGCCTCATCTCCAATTAGTCCCCCACCATGGATCCCACCCAGACACTGGCCCAAAGGGGCCCTCCAATAAACCCCTCCCTCAAGCCCTGCCTTTTTCTACCTTGGCTCATATGGCAGAGACTGCCATGCAGTCTCCAATACCCACTTCTCCCAAAGGGAAAAAAGTACACTTTCCAGCTTCCCCTGAATGAGGTGTGGCCACGTACAGATGTTCTGGCATATGGGATATGAACAGAAGTGATGTGTGGCACTTCCGGGTTGTGCTCTTAAAGGAAAAAGGCGTGCCTCGCCTTTCCCTTCGCAGCTGCGGAAAGACAGGCAAGGTGGTGAGCGATCTGAGTCCACACAGAGAGAGCAACACCTTGGGCTGGTGGGGCACTCAGGAGGAAGCTGGCCCTGGACACCTGGACACCTGCTCAGAGCCACAGCAGAGCCACTGTGGAGAGCCTGCAGTTTGACTAAAGACAGAAATAAACCTCTGTCTTAAGCCAGCTTCTTTGGTATTCTCTTTAAGGCACCATAATCTATATCCTAATTAAGCTCCTATTTCTCCCTTCCCTTTAAGGGGAGAGGGCACGGTTCTGTGAGAAGGCCAGTCTAGAACCACAAGAAAAGATACAAAGAACTGTCCACTCTGGTGCTCCAAGGCTCCTTTCGGCCTAAAGCCAAGGTTTACCCAGAGTGAGAATACGAATGAAATGGATGTAACAATAGGTAATGAGCACAGGTGAGCCTCCCTTTGATCCTCAAATATTCTTTCTGCAGCAAACCTCTACTCAGGACTGAACTCACCTATGCAGAATCAAACACAAGCACCAAGGAAGCCTAAGCTCACCCCTGGAAGAGAATTTACTAAATGGATTCTGGTAGTCTATGAAACCTCATTTGGAAAAGCAAATCTAAACTGACCTTCCAAATTAACTTATATGACTAAAGGCCTGGCTGAGCGAAAAGGAAACATCTGCAGGCCAGAGTCAGAAGGGGTACCTTAGCGACAGACAACCATGACAATCTGTTCCTCTCAATGCCTCTGAACTTTGTTCTGCTTGTTCCCAGCATAGGGATCCCTTTCCTATTCCCCTGCCTTCTGGTTCACCCCGTACCTACCCTCACACTTTAAGGCCTAACTCAAATGTCACCTCCTCCTCTCGACATCCCAGCCCCTGCTCTTCAGGCAAAATCTGAATGTGTTCCCACAACACTTCACACGTTCTTTACATAGAACTTAGTAGTCCTCACTGTAACTGTTTATGTGCTTTTCTCCCCTCATGAAAGAGCCCTGCCTCATTCATACCTAGTCCTACCTCATGATTTTGGAAAGGAGGAAATCAGATCTGTGAAGAGCTCAGATCACAAGTGAACAGGAGCAGAACTGCTACTAAGATAGAGTCTGTGGACTTCAGACCAGAACTGCTTCTCCTGCCTAACTTTACCAGCAGGAAAATGGTTGGGGAGGATAGACCAAAAAATAAATCTCTGCAGAGCGTTTTCTGGTCCTGCTGGACCAGAAGCCCCAGAAATCTCCATCTGAGAAATCTATTAGAACCCAAGTTCCCATAATCAGAGTACTTGGCATAAAGGGAGTACTTTTTTACAGTAATTGTCCCCAAATAACTGTCCTCAATTACAGTACAGTAATTGTGCTGTCCCAAGCAGCACACATTCTGTAATATTTTGATTTTCACTTAAGCACAGCGTCAAGTTCACACTGCCTGTGAACTAGGACACAAGCTGCCTGGTGTCAGAGTCTCACCTTGAAACATCTCCCCACTTAAACTCCCCCCACTGTCTGAAATTCCACCCCTAAAGATAAGAGCTTTCTTAGAAGCTGAGGTGAAAACTAGATGTGCTGAGAGAACAGATGATCTGTTTAGCTGGTTTTATTCTTTCAAATCTTAAGAAATTTAGTCATCAGGTTAGTCAAGTACCCAGCAAATCCATGAGGAAACGGGAGACTCTGATGTGAAAAAAGTGAGGGCAATGCCTGGAACAGGGGGTGCCTTCTGGAGGGCTGCGGCCTATGGAGTATGCTGAATATGCCTCTGTGTTTGCTCTTATTGATATCCAGCGACGTGATGAAGGCTGAACATGTCTACTGACCCCAGTTCACAGATGGTGAGAACTGAGGCTCCTGCTGGTGAGTGGCAGAGGCAGGACGAGTGGTCAGGTTTTTAATTTCCCAGCTAGAGCACAGCAAGATGAATGGTCTAGTTTGCTTCAGCCTGGGAACTGCTGGCAATCTCAGCAATCAGGCCTGGGAGAGCTGTGAAATGGTCTGTGGTCTGTGTCCACCTGACATGGGGGCGTAGGGGTGGGGGGGAAACGTCCCTTCCTGGCTGCACAAACCTGCTCTCCATCTGAGAGGGTACAGGAATGACCAGGCTATACCCCAACATGGGTGAGGGGCCTGTGTGGTACACTAAGCCGCCAAATTGACTGGTTTTACAAAGGACCAGCAGGGGGGTAACAAGTTAAAACACAGGGATTTGAAATACCCTTCTGTTCCCCCTAAAGCATTTTGTAACTGTCCACCCCTGCCAGCCTGGCGAGTATTCCCATAGCAGATCTTGTTATTTTAAAACCTGTCAGGCACATTTCCCCAATTCACCAAGGGACTTCCAAACCCCAGTGAAAGGGATCCTTCTGTATTGAGAGAGAATTTTAGAAATCCCATGTCGGTATATTGGTATGAGACCCAAAAGTAGTACATAAAAATAGAAAATCACTCACTCAGGTTTCTTCATTTTATCAACATGGCAACACCTTGCCTATCGGTTTTGCAGCTTATCAGAGGTCAGATGAGTTTAGAACTCAGCTCTCTGACTGCCTGGGTTAATGTTTTCACTAAGATAAAGACGTAGTATTTATTAAGAGTTTACTGTAGGCCAGACATTGTGCTAAGCATTTTACATTATGTCATTTAATGTAACGAAGTTCTGAGGTAGGTACGTATCCCCATTTCACAGATGGAGAAACTGAAGCTCACAGTTCTTTGCCCAAGGTCACAGAGGAAGCAAGCGGTGGAGGCTAGATTCAAATTCAGGTGTGCTGACTCCAAGCCTGCTCATATTACTCAACACAAATCAAGGCCCTCAAGTATAGTTAATCAGGAATTCCAAAACCAAACAAGAGGTCCGCACACCCTCTTGTGCGGGAACACCCACCCTGTACTCAGGGCAAGGTGCCTCCTCGGACAATTACTATGATTATCTGTTATAATCACCATTCGGATAAGGAAACAGAACCCCAGCACCCCAGGAGTCTCCTTCCTGACCTACTTTCAGTCATTCATCCACCTACCCCCAAGGATAACCACTGTACTGACCCCAAACATAACAGATTCATTTTAATCTGTTTTTGAACCTTATATACATATCTACCGTATCATATATATGAGTTTATGTTAGCTTCGTTGGCTCAACATTATATTTGTGAGATGTTGGTGGGTATAGCTGTAGCTCATTCACTCACTGCTGTATAGTATTCCACTGTATCAAGACACCGCAATTTATTTACTCGATTTATTCTTCACACATTTATTTACTGTGAATAAACACCTGAGCTGTTTCCAATTTAGGGCTCTTAAGAAGAGTGCTGCTTTGAACATGTGTGCACATTTCAAAATAATTTTAAATGCCTAACATAACGACCTTCCCAGCATTTTCGGGGGGCAAGTAGTTTAACCTCCATGTTACATACTAGAAGATGAGGGATTTAATCAATACCACAGAACTCTGAGTGGCAGAGCTGGGTCTCAAACTCAGACCTTCAGGCTCCCCGACCACTGCTCCTTCCTTCCTTCCACCACAGCACTGAAAAGGGAAGGAGGAGGGGAGGATGCAGACTAAAGTCAGAGGTCAGCTGACCAGAGCCAACCAGCAAGCCAGGCCAATCCACAGAGATAGGGGCTCAGAGAGAACCGTCCTCAGAGCAGACCAAATCCCTCACATCACGGTTTCCTCTCTCAGGCTGTCCGAGAATGGCGCTGCGGTGGGAGCCCAGCAGAAACAGGGGAGGTTTGTAACAATTACGACTCTCATCTAAAAAGTACAAAACAAACATTTTTCTCCTTGAGGAAAAACAAGGAGATAATCACTTCAAATTCCTAAGATTGGGCAAACTTATGTCAGATAATACCAAAAGCTGGTGGGGATATAGACAAATCACAGAGCTGACAGGAATGTTGAAGTCAGAACCACCATTTTCAAGTACATTCTGGTGCATTAACTAAAACCCTTCCATCTAGCAATTCCTCTTCTAGGTAAATACTCAAAAGAAATGATCACGCACAGGGGATGTGTACACAGGCAGTCCCTGAAGCATCATCTACAAAAGTGTAAAACTAGAAACCTCAATGACCCTGAGTAGGAAGGGGTTAAATAAACTCTGGCATACATAACTATTGTTTAAAAAAAAAAGTTACACCTACAAGGGGGGATGGGCGTGCCCAAAACCCCACAATACACCAGCTGAAGAATCAACGAGATCCACCTACAGGTTTCAACCGGGATGAAGACGAACATAATGCTAAACAAAAAGCAACAAGTTCCAAAAGAGTAAGTATATGATACTATTTATACATATTTTTAAAACACATAAAATACTCTATCATTTACCAATATAAATGTTAATAACACTCGAAAATACTATATGGAGAGGAGGGATAAATTGGGAGACTGGGACTGACATATACATACTACTTTATATAAAATAGATAACTAATAAGGACCTACTGTATAGCACAGGGAACTCTACTCAATACTCTGTAATGGTCTATATGGGGAAAGAATCTAAAAAAGAGTGGATATATGTATATGTATAACTGAGTCACTTTACTGTACAGCAGAAACTAACACAACATTGTAAATCAACTATACTCCAGTAAAAAATTTTTTAAATACTATACATTATTTCTCAACATATATGCATGTATTGGGGAAAGCATAAAGGGAAAGAAAGGAAAAGCAATTCAGGGGGTTTGTACCTCATCCTAGTGTTTTGTTTCCCTTAAAAAAATCTGAAGGAAATATGGCAAAATGTTAACATTTTTTAAGTGTAGGTGGGGGTTAGATGCATACATGTTTGCTCTATATAATCCTGTGTA
Organism: Leucopleurus acutus; assembly: GCF_964270905.1. Taxonomy (NCBI): domain Eukaryota; kingdom Metazoa; phylum Chordata; class Mammalia; order Artiodactyla; family Delphinidae; genus Leucopleurus; species Leucopleurus acutus. Next base: position 64,564,701 of record NC_139158.1, on the reverse strand, counting down.
CTTTTCTATATATTTAAAATATTCCAGAATTTTTAAAATAAAAGACTAAAGTCACTACAATATTTTTTACCTATCAGATTAGCAATAATTTAAAATTTGATAATACTGATAAGATTGTAAAGAAACTGGTGTGCATAACCAGTTGGTGGGAGATTACAAACTGGGACAAGCTCTTTGAAAGGTGATTTGGCATCATCTATCAGAAATTTAAATATGCATACCCTTTTCCCAAGCAAATCCCGCCTCCAGGAACTTATCGCATGAATTTATTCATACACAAGAGCAAATTAATCTTCAGGAAGGTTTACTTTGCTTGAGCACTTGGTAAGAGTGAAAAAATCGGTGAATCATAATTTTCTGTAGGAAAATGTTTAAAGTCCAGTACACCCATACAATGGAATAATGGCCACTGTCAAAATGAGGTAGAGCCACACATCTATGCTGACATGAAATGAGGGCCAAGGTATCTTTAATGAAAAAAGCAAGCTGCATATGATACCAACTGTATAAAAAGATATTTTCTATTAGACATATAAGAAATGTGCAGTTTGGATACGCACAGAAAATATCTGAAAAGTTATAAAAGAGTTTGTTAAAAATAGGTATATCTGCAAGGGAGGTGGGGCTACCAGTGGGAGGGAGGCTTTTCCCCTTAGTATTCTTTTGTATGGATTTTACCACAATCATATGTCACTTTTATATTGGGGGGGTGTGTGTGTACAAAAACTACAGATTCTAAACTTAGAGCCACTGAATTGGAATGCTGTAAAGCTGGGTCCAATAAATCTGTTTTGTTTTGTTTTTTTTTTTTTGCGGTACGCGGGCCTCTCACTGTTGTGGCCTCTCCTGTTGCAGAACATAGGCTCCGGACGCGCAGGCTCAGCGGCCATGGCTCACGGGCCCAGCCGCTCCACAGCATGTGGGATCTTCCCGGACCGGGGCACAAACCCGCGTCCCCTGCATCGGCAGGCGGACTCTCACCCACTGCGCCACCAGGGAAGCCCAAATCTGTACTTTTAACAAGTCACCCAGTGACTCCCAGGCAGCTGAGTTGGCCACTGCTCCAGGTGAGACCTGGGCCAGGTGACACATGGAGGGGAGGAAAGGATCTCATTGACAGGTCTCTCTCAAGTTCTCAGAAATAAGCTTGCCCCCAGAATGAACCATGTATTCAATGGCAGAGAGATATAAACTTATCTAAAGGACACAGAATGGCCACCAAAGCCAGTGGGACTGGCCAGTAAGACATTATGAACATCCCTAAGGAATCAGTGGCCCTAATAAAACAAGCACTGCCCAGGCAAGAGGATGCTCCCATCTAACAACTGAGCCTGTCCTTTCTTCTTTGTGCCAGGAATACCCACAACCAAGAGCACCAGGCAGAATGAGACCTAGGTTTCCTTTTTACTCTCCAGAAGGGAGGCATTCGATAAATAGTCGTTGAATGAACAAGTCAATTTATCTTAGCCTGAGGCATTTCTAACTCCAGTGCTCTGCTCCAATGCTCAATAAACAAGGTCTAAGCTAGACAGAGGAGTTTTGATAGCTGTTGGCTTCGTTTTAAATAAATAACTGGCACCTGGCATTGAGCATCATTTACTGCTATCTGATTCAGACCACCCAGCTTTGAGAGATATCCATCCACTGGTGGGTACCTGAGCAGGACTCTGGTGAAGTCACTAAGGTGGAGAGTGCTGCCATGCCCTGCAGCCCACATGGGGAGCCCCTCCTGGGTGACTACTGGCCAGCTGGCCTTCCTCAGGCAGCTCCTTTTAGCTCAATACTTGGGCTCGCCAAGTGCACAGCTAGACTGCCTACAGCTAGTCTACAGCTAGTAATCGAGCTGCGTGGGCCAATTCTGTGGCCACCAGCCATATGCAGCTACTAGCACCTGAAATGTGGTTAGTCTGAACTGAAATGTTCAGTAAATGTAAAACACATACTGGATTTTTTTTTAAATTTATTTTATTTGTTTATTTTTGGCTGCGTTGGGTCTTTGTTGCTGCGGGTGGGCTTTCTCTAGTTGTGGTGAGCAGGGGCTACTCTTCGCTGCAGTGCGTGGGCTTCTCATTGTGGTGGCTTCTCTTGTGGAGCAGGGGCTCTAGGCGCATGGCCTACAGTAGTTGTGGCACGTGGGCTCAGTAGTTGTGGCTCACGGATCCTAGAGCACAGGCTCAGTAGTTGTGGTGCACGGGCTTAGTTGCTCTGCGGCATGTGGGATCTTCCCGGGCCAGGGCTTGAACCTGTGTCCCCTGCATTGGCAGGCGGATTCTTAACCACTGTACTACCAGGGAAGTCCCACATACTGGATTTTAAAGGCTTAATACAAGAAAAATAATATATAATAGCTTATTAAATAGTAATTTCTATGCTGATTACATGCTGAAATAATAGTATTTTGGATATTTTGAGTTAACAAAATTTATTAAAAGAAATTTCAGGGACTTCCCTGGTGGTCCAGTAGTAAAGAATCCACCTGCCAATGTAGGGGACCTGGGTTTGTTCCCTGGTTGGGGAACTAAGATCCCACATGCTGCGGGGCAACTAAGCCCACACGCCACAACTAGAGAGCCCATGTACTGCAACCACTGAGCCTGCGAGCTCCAGAGCCCACACACCACAACTAAAGAGAAGCCTGTGTGCCACAACGAAGATCCTGCGTGCTGCAATTAAGACCCAACTCAGCCAAATAAATAAATATTGAAAAAAAAAAAAGAAAGAAGTTTCACCTGTTTCTTTTTACGTTTTAAAATGTGGCTACAAGAAAAAGTTACAGGCTGACTCACATTATATTTCTAATGGATAATGCAGCACATATGACTAAGAAACTGCCACTTGACACATTATGTCTTCACAGCCTGGCTAAGAACTGACCTCTCACAGGGTCAGAGATCACCTTAGTCTGCATGGCCCTGACCTGCTGTCTGAAACCCAACTCTGTACTCCCTTGGGAACACTGTCAGATGTCCCAGGAGTTCCATATACCATCTAATGCCTATGTATTTTAACAGAGAAGTTCAAGCCAAAAAATATACAGTGATGTTACAATTTCAGGTAAAACGAAGCTGGGAAGCTTGTAGAATTTACTGGAAACTCATTAATTATTCTGAAACTCCCAAGAAACATGTAATTTTTCAATTTCTGTAAGTTTTAGAATAAGACGTGAACATGAGATTTTATGGTAACCCTTACTACCACCACTGTAGTTTCTATGTAAAATAAACAGTGTTGTTAGAAAATATCTTCGGTTGCAATTATGACAAAATTGGACCCAGAAGGAGAATCCCACATCACCTCTTAGTTCTTCTGTTCTGTTAGCAGGGATGGGATGACTGCACCCATGCTGTTCTGAGCACTAGTTCTCCTGCTGGCTTCTAACAGAGCTCCCTTTCCTTGATTGTTCCCACTCCATACCAAGAGTACCAAGACCTTCAGAGGCTAAGTGACTTTGTCAAGGTTAACTTGAGCAGCAAGAGGTGGAGGTAAGAATAAGAGTCAGGTATTTCTACTTCCTCCAAGAAGGCTACAACTCCACAAGGCAATTCCTGAGGATCACTTGTCATTTTCAATTTTGAGGGACTCAACTGGATCAGACCAACCTAACACCCGCTTTCTGTGTCAGCCCTTCATGATACAGATACAACCCAGAACCAAAATGCTTACTTGGGGAACTGGCCGAGACCCGCTTCCTGGTCAGGCTCTCCTGGCTGGCCTTGTCTGAAGCTGAAGAGCCCCTCGTCTGGACATGCCTCTTTCCTGAGTTCTCCTCTGGCTCTGGTGACTTCTCCATTCCGTGGAAATACTTCATGTGATAGTGCAACAGTTTGGCTTTGCGGAAAAATTTTAAACAATCCACAACCTTGCACCTAAACTTGTGATCTAGGTCGACAGCTGGTGCTTTAGATGTCACAAAATCATCTGTTTTCTTACAAGTATTTGTTACTGAAAAAAAAAAAAAAAAGATCCCTCATGCTTATTCGAACTATTACAATACATGCATTAACACAACACATGGCAACAGAGAGTGAGAGAGCAGCATGCATATGTAGACGGAGACATCAATGACTACTGCTGTTTGAAAGAATGGTGTAACTTCAGGGTAAATAACAGAGACTCAACTGTGATTCATCTTTTGAAAGAAGAGATCAACTTTTTTTTTTCTTTTTTAAAGCAGCCACACAAGTTCTCAGGGTTTCAGAAGAACAAGGGAAAATCCTAAAAAAAAAAAAAAATCAGGGATCCAACCTAGCACTTGTTATTCATAGGTTGGACCAGATTCAGACTTTCTACCATCCCGATACCTTTGTGTAGACAAGACTAGAGAATATTCTGGTGGGATCTCTTTATGAAACTGAAAGGATCTTACAATGGTTTTTGCACAAGGAAAGTAACTATTACAAAGCTTTTAGTATTGCGCTTTTGAGATTTCACTACCGTGTACTCTGATCAAGAGGATTCAGAAAAGAGGAGAAAAAAAAGACAACCAACTGAATGGAGCTGGAAGGCATGTGGAAAACTTGGAGAACTCAATGATCAAATTCAAAGAGAGAAAAAGAAGTCTGACACCCTCTCCCCAAACCAAATAAACTGAAGGCAATGGTCTGTCATGAATCAATGACAAAATGTAATGCTGTCACAAGGAATTCGTGAGTGTTAGAAACTCAGTTTATTGAAGACTCCCTTCACAATGCCCTCACCCTAATGAGAGCAATCACCATAAACTCAAATCACTCCTACTCTACAGATTAAGTCACCCAGGAATATCCTGAATGGACAGAACTTTCCTGAGTGAATCAAATTCTTCCTAAATGCAATGACACAATTTCCATTAGAAGTGAATAGCATGCTGAACTTTTGGTAAATATTATGATTACTTTTTCAAGTACCATTCCACAATCAGAAGGAATAAAAAAAATTATTAAGCTCAATCTGAATCATCCTCTACCTTTCAAAATCAGCACTAGGGTATGATTATAAAACTGGTAGGCTTGGGACTTCTCTGGTGGCACAGTGGTTAAGAATCCGCCTACCAATGCAGAGGACACGGGTTACAGCCCGGGTCCGGGAAGATCCCACATACCGCAGAGCAACTAAGTCTGTGCGCCACAACTACTGAGCCTGCGCTCTAGAGACCATGAGCCACAACTACTGAGCCCCGCACGCCTAGAGCCCGTGCTCCACAACAGGAGAAGACACTGCAATGAGAAGCCTGCACACCACAACGAAGAGTAGCCCCCACTCGCTGCAGTGAGAGAAAGCCTGCATGCAGCAACGAAGATCCAACGCAGCCATACATACATACATACATACATACATAAAACTGGTAGGCTTGATGATCTGATGGATTCTGTTACATAGGCATTTAAACAAGTAACAAATTATATACACATACACATCCCAAAGCATAATGCCTTAAATCACTTTCTATCCATGTCAAGAGACATAACAAAGAGGTTCAAATCAGATACAGTTAAGAAAAAGTAACACGAAATGAAATGGAATACATACTTCTCACACAAACAGTTGTACAAGAAAAACAAAAAAGTCAGTGAAGAAATTCAAAATTCAAACCTCCAATACATCCTAAAATTCTTTCTTAAAATACAAACAGTTTCTGTGGAATTTCCTCCCCTTCGGCCTATTAAGTTGAACCATACAAATTTGCCGTTTTTGTAGATTAGATATTGGCCATTTCATATGGTCGAACCTAATAGTTCCCTTTCCATCTGACACTGTTTCAAAAAATCACTGCAGAAAACTCCACTTACCACTGTGTGAAGAAAGCTAAGGTCCGAGGAGGTCAGAGAGCATCAACCCTGCCTACTATCACCTGAGGACCTCAGCAGTCAAGTTCAGCTACAGTAAACTCAGCCATCCTTTGGCTTGTGTTTGAAGCCCTGTTTGTGATCAACTTATTTATAATAGAAAAGAAGAATGCCAAAATACAAATACCTTTGAATTAAAAAAAAAAAGTTAAAAATAATGAGAACTTTGAACCAATTCCATGAAGAATTGCCACTCTTTCTATTCAAAACCTTTGCACCCTTGTGTACACACACGGGCCATTTGCATAAGGCAAAGACAGGATGGTGGTTAAAAATGTGGGCTCTGCAGCTGGACAGCCTGGTTCAAATCCTGGCTCCTCTAATTACTCCTCCTGCCTCCTCAGTCTCCTCGTGTGCAGAGTGGAGACAGTAATAACAGTAACTACTTCACTGAGGTGTAAGAATTAAATGAATTACGTGCAAAGATTCTAGAAAAAAATCTGGCACATAATAAGTGTTCAATAAATATCAGCTCTTATTACTATATAGTTATCATTTTGTTCAATATCCTGGGATAAACTAGAATGGAAAAGAATATTTAGGCGTCGGGAAGCGCCGGGAAAAAGGCCTGTGGGCCAACGGGGGACTCCTATCTTCATGGAGTTAAAGTCTTCCCGTCTGAGGAGCAGGTACCCAATCCCGCGCAGGCCCAGCACGTGGACGCCGTAACTGCGCATTTCGGCTTCCCTCCTGCACCCTGGAAGGGGCCGGGGCGGGCACATTTGCCAACTCCGGGTGTCATCTCTGCCCAGACTGAGGGGGCACGGGGCCCCCAGGAGAGGGCGCCCGGCTTGGCCTGTCGAGTGCCGGGCAGGCTTCTTAGAGAAGAAACCTTCGAGCTGAGGCCTGAGGGATGAGTAGTAGTTCTTATGCCCCAGGGAGTGACGTGGGGTGGGAGAACCTAAGTCTTGGCTTTTAGGAGCTTTGTACGCCACCACACTGAGCTCAGAGGAGTTTGCATCTGCCTTATTGTTGTAGTGACCCTATTGTTAATGGGCTGAAGACTTTAAAGACGTTTCAAGTGTATCCAGGGTGCTGACAAGACAATGAAGACACCTGGATTTGAGAGTGTGGCCCCACGTGTGTAGCAGTCACCTTGACCGGGTGTGTAGGGGGCGGGGATAGGGGGATGACCCTGTGGCCACCATCCTGGCAGGAAGGGTGGGGTCCTGGAGGCTGAGATATCTTGCCTGGCTGGAGAGGAATATCCTGGTAGGAAGCGAATCCCCAGAGTTTGAGATGGGAAGAGAGAGGGCAGAGTCAAGGACAACATTGTAGTACCAAGATTAGGTGCCTGGGCTGTAGCTTGAGGGGTTCTGTCAATGAGACTTAGCCTGAGACTACATTGGGTCTTTGTTTTCAGATAATAGTTTTCCTTTTAATAAAGACCGGTAGAAGTTTTAAAAAAGAATATTTAGAAAAGAATGTATATATATTATTTCAAATATAAAATAATCTTGATATACAGGCTTATGTCATTTATGGAATGTGGCAAGAGACAGATACTGGGTTGGCCAAAAGTTTCGTTCAGTTTTTTCTGTAAGATGGCTCTAGTTGCACTTGTCTTTAACTTCATACGAAACAATTTTGCTAGACTGTATGTGACAGCTGTCATATCAGCATGCATTAAACAAAAAACCTTACCAAAACCGATGAATTTTTGTGTAGCCATTTTTAATACTGAAGATGGAAAAAAAAGCAACATTTTCAGCATATTATGCTTTATTATTTCAAGAAGGGTAAAAACTCAACTAAAACGCAAAAGAAGATTTGTACAGTGTATGGAGAAGGTGTTGTGACTGATCGAACGTGTCAAAAGTGGTTTGCGCGGGGCTTCCCTGGTGGCACAGTGGTTGAGAGTCCACCTGCCGATGCAGGGGACACGGGTTCGTGTCCCGGTCCGGGAAGATCCCACATGCCGTGGAGCAGCTAGGACCATGAGCCATGGCCGCTGAGCCTGCGCGTCCGGAGTCTGTGCTCCACAACGGGAGAGGCCACAACAGTGAGAGGCCCGCATACCGCAAAAAAAAAAAAAGTGGTTTGCGAAGTTTCATGCTAGAGATTTCTCGCTAGATGATGCTCCACGGTAAGGCAAACCAGTTGAAATGAGGTTGACAATGATCAAATCTAGACATTAACTGAGAACAATCAATGTTATACCATGAGGGAGATAGCCGAGATACTCAAAAGATCCAAATCAAGCGCTGGCAATCATTTGCACCAGCTAGGTTATGTTCATCGCTTTGATGTTTGGGTTCCACATAAGTTAAGCAAAAAATACCTTCTTGACAGTATTTCTGCATGCGATTCTCTACTTAAATATAATGGAAACGTTCTGTTTTTAAAACAAATTGTGACGGGCAATGAAAAGTGGATACTGTACAACAGCAGCCCCCAACCTTTCTGGCACCAGGGACTGGTTTCCTGGAAGACAATTTTTCCACAGACCTGGGGTGGGGGTGGGGGGTGATGGTTCAGGCAGTAATGGGGGCAGCAGATAAAGCTTTGCTCGCTTGCCCACCACTCACCCCCTGATGTGTGGTCAGTTCCTAACAGGCCTCGGACCAGTACCAGTCTGCGGCCCGGGAATTGGGGGCCCCTACTATACAATAATGGGGAACAGAAGAGACCATGGGGCAAGCAAAATGAACCACCACCAACCACACCAAAGGCCGGTCTTCATCCAAAGAAGGTGATGTGTATATGGTGGGATTGGAAAGGAGTCCTCTATTATGAGTTCCTGCTGGAAAACCAAACGATTAACTACAACAAGTACTGCCCCCAATTAGACAAACTGAAAGCAGCACTCGACGAAAAGCGGCCAGAATTAGTCAACAAAAAAATGCATAATCTTCCATCAGGATAATGCAAGATCACCTGTTTCTTTGATGACCAGGCAAAAACTTACAGCTTGGCTGGGAAGTTCTGATTCATCCACCATATTCATCAGACACTGCACCTTCGGATTTCCATTATGGTCTTTACAAAATTCTCTTAATGGAAAAATTCCCTGGAAGACTGTAAAAGGCACCTGGAACAGTTCTTTGCTCAAAAAGATAAAAAGTTTGGGGAGGATGGAATTATGAAGTTGCCTGAAAAATGGCAGAAGATAGTGGAACATAAGGGTGAGTATGTTGTTCAATAAAGTTCTTGGTGAAAATGAAAAATGTGTCTTTTATTTTTGCTTAAAAATGAAAGGCACTTTTTGGCCAACCCAATATTATAATTATCAACCAGAGTGAAATATTCCTTTGACCAGCCCTCATAAGCTCTGGCTGGGAGACACATCACTCTGTAAGCATTCGGTTTTGTCTACATCCTACTAGAAATGTGAAATCCAAAACCAACCACAAGATTCCTGGCATGGCCATTCAGTGGGATTATTACCCCCACCTTTCAGGACATCTTACTTTCACTAATTCAGCCTCCCCAAAATTTTTTAAAATATTATATTACATGGTGCTGGACAGTACACCAAGCTTGATCCACCAAAATCCTGAACTTTGTCCCGTTTGTCTTTTTAAAACACAAGTGCATTTCCATTTCCCCCAAAAGTTTTATCAGATTATTCGCTGGAAGTTACATTTAACCCTAATAAACTCCATCTTATTATTTTAGTCCAAGAATTTTATAACTCGTTTCTGTAATCCTATGTATTCTTAGGTCTTTATCCAAGCTGTTGATAAAGATCCAGTAGGACAGAGCTGAGGACAGCCTTCAGAACAAGCTTCAGGCTGACACCAATCAATTAATGTACACTCTGGGTAGAGTTACCTGAACCAACTGAACTGCACCTGTGCAGATTACCAATGCACTCATATATCTATTTCCTCCTTGTCCATAGATAGATTTTAAAAGTGATATGGTCAAACTATCTGCTGAAATAAAGATATACCTAGTCTGACAGTGCTATACTAGACCCCCAAAATTCATATGGTGAAACCTAATTCCCAATGTGATGGTATTTGGAGGCGGAGCTTTTGGGAAGTGATTAGGTCATAAAGGCAGTGCTCTCATGAATAAGACCAGCGCCCTTATAAAAGAGACCTCAGAATTCTCCCTTGCCCGTTCCTCCATGTGAGGTTACTGTGAGAATATAGCTGTTTATGAACTAGGAAGCTGGCCCTCACCAGACACTGAATCTGCTGGCACCTTGATCTTGAACTTCCCAGACTCCAGAACTGTGAGAAATACATCTCTGTTGTTTATAAGCCACCCAGTCTATGGTATTCTGTTACAGCAGCCCAAATGGATTAAGACAGATAGTCTACCAATCCAGTAAGCCTCTCAAAAGGAAATACGTTTAGTTTCGCAGGATAAAAACTCTTCACCCCCAAAAGCAAAACCCTTGATTCCTCACAGGTAAGCAGAAAGTGGAAACAGCTGGTCCTCCAAAGGTAAACAAGCTTGGCACTCAGGTGGCCACCTGCCTCAGAGGTGGTACTAGGATCAAAGAGGCTCAGGTAAACAGATAAACTCCCCAAGAGGAAAGACACTACCTGGTGTCACTGTCATGAAGCCCCTGGCCAAACCAAGAGCTCTTTTCAAGATGGCAACGTTAATAAGACAAAATGAGTTGCTGGTTTTTGTCTGAAGGAATAAGAAAGGCTTGAGAATTATGAATCTTCAACCACGGAAGTTCAGGAAGTAATAAGATTCCCCCCATAAACTCAACTCAGTGAAGTATATATGTAACTCATTGATATGCAAGCCCTGCTGATTATAAGCCGGTAAATATAACCTACCTTGCAATGTGGAGAAAACACAATCAACACAAGCATCAGGGTGAGACAAGCAGCAAAGAGGGTATAAATTAATTGTGGATAATAGCCTGTGACAAAATCTGATAAATTACACAATTAACTGTAACTTCAGGGACTTCCATGGTGGTCCAGTGGTAAACAGTCCATCTTCCAGTGCAGCGAGCACTGGTTCAATCCCTGGTCAGGGAACTAAGATCCCACATGCCGCAGGGCAATTAAGCTTGTGCACCTCAACGAGACAGCCCGTGTGCCGCAAACTACAGAGCCCACGTGCCCTGGAGCCTGCACGCTGCAACTAGAGAGAAGCCTGCGCGCTGCAACAAAGACCTGGCACAGCCAAAAAATAAGGAAAATAAATAAATAACATAAATATTTAAAAAAGAAAATAAAACTGTAACTTCAGACTCACAAATGAAGAAGTAGATCAAACGCCCCAGGACTTAAGTAACTGCTCCTTTTTTCATGAAGGTCTTGCAAGCTGAACCCAACAAATTCTTTAGAGATATGAAAAATTGCATTTTCCGGACTTCACAATTTTATCCTAATTTTCCCATATGGCAGCCAAATAAGCCCTCTGTATGCACAATGAAAACTGCCAGTTCAGCCAGTGCAGGCCTCTGGCACACCTCTCCCACATGCAAACCAAGCCCTGTTCAGCCTTCAAAGGCTACCTACTTGTACGATGCTTTTTCCTTGGTCTCTGAGCAAAAAACATTCTATCCTGCCTTCTCTGAATTCCCATAAGTACTCCATGGAAAATAAATCTTGTAGTATCTGTCCCTTTCTATTTGTATTACAGTTAGTTCTGTTCATTCCTTATACTAAAATATTGAAATGAGGAATGTGCTCCATTCTTTACTCCTACAGTACTCATCTCAGTGTACTACTACTTCAAACAAGAGAGTTAGCCTCTCCAAGACAGTTTCCTTATCATTAAATGGGAATAAAAATACTTATTTCACAAGGCTCCCACATGATTCCACGAGGTATTAGAAGAGAAAGCCTATTACTAACTGCCATAGGTTACTTGAACATTAGCCGTCATCTGGGTTGGTACTGACCTCACAGTTGTTTGCTTCCAACAAAGTTATGCATAATCCCAGCCAGGGATCCATGTACCAGGGCACGACCTGACAAAATTTAACGTCTAATTGCCCCGCTTTATTAATCAAGCACTGAGGTGTTAGCGGTAATTAATAAAAGCACAACAGGAACAGCAAAGTGATGCAACCAGTAAAAATGTTTTACTTTTTTTTTTTTTTCCTGTGGTACGCGGGCCTCTCACTGTTGTGGCCCCTCCCGTTGCGGAGCACAGGCTCCGGACGCGCAGGCTCAGCGGCCATGGCTCACGGGCCCAGCCACTCCGCGGCATGTGGGATCTTCCCAGACCGGGGCACGAACCCGTGTCCCCTGCATCGGCAGGCGGACTCTCAACCACTGCGCCACCAGGGAAGCCCTGTTTTAAATTTTAAAAGGAAGAATTTTAAAACAGAATATGCATAGCATAACTATGCTAAAGAAAACCCTCAAAACAAAGTTTCAGCAAAACAAAATTATATATAAGAATAACATATAAAATAGTGTATTTTTTGTTTAGAATAGTAAGAATATAAACAATGGTACCCATTTTGCATTTGAGATTCCAAGGTAAAAAAAATTGATTTTTTTTCCTATTCTTCCATGTTATAATACCCATATTATTTCACAGTAGAAAGAATACAATTATGTTATATATTATATTACACTCCTCCCCAGAATGGTGTTCCTGTGACAAAAGAAATATGGTGATGGAAGCACGGTCAAGCAAACAGGAGAAATGGTTGCCAAAAGGGCCTGCTGGGCCACAGTCTACAAAAATCACAAGTCTCACACGCAGTGTCTATTTCCCAATGGGAGGACAGTTCATTGGAACATACGTCACTGATGGCACCAGCTAAATGACATCATCCACTCTAGGGATACTATGGTCCTTTGTCAACATGAGAGCAGTTACTAGGCGACAAAGGGCAGGAAATATGTAAATAAAATCCTCCAGGGAGTGGGATTTCCCTGGTGGTCCAGTGGTTAAGACTGAGTGCTCCCAATGCAGGGGGCCCGGATTCAATCCCTGGTCAGGGAACTAGATCTCACATGCCACAACCAAAGATCCCGCATGCCACAACTAAAGACCCAGCACAGCCAAATAAATTAAAAAAAAAAAAAAAAATCCTCCAGGGAGCCTGGTTCAAAAGCCAGGGGTAATCAAATTATCCTTGGGATAGAGGGTAAACTACTGACACCAATTTATTTTTGTTTTAGAAAGTAGTATGGAAATCAGTATTTGCAAGTAGTTATGGGTATTACCATTTAAATGCTGTGCTCTTCCTCATGTTGAGGATTTTTGTATGGAAGAATTGAGGCAAAGCATAGAGTTCTATCCTAGGCTCCCAGGCTCAAAATCCCAAGTCACCCTCTGCTCTTGCCTCTCCCAAATTACTACTATACCTTGGTATATGAGGGGTAAAATGGTCCACAGAATTTGCATTTGCTTTTAATAATGGCATAACTCTAAGGAATGTTCTCTTTTTTTTTCTTTTTTTTTGGGGGGGAAGGGTAGAAACAGACTATAAAATGTCTCTTAATAATCCTGCCTCCTGGTATTCATGCCCATGTGTAATCCCCTCTCCTTGAGTGTGGGCAGGACCTATAACTTGCCTCTAATAGAACAGGCAAAGGTGACAGCATGTCACTTTCATAATTATGTTATATAAGATTGTAACACCCATCTAACTAGCAGGCACTCTCCCTTGCGGGCTAGATGCAACAAGCTGCTATGTTGTGACCTACTCTATGGAGAAGTCCATGTGGCAAGGAACTGAGAGTGCCCACTAAAAAACTGTAGCTCTCGGGACTTCCCTGGTGGTGCAGTGGTTAAGAATCCGCCTGCCAATGCAGGAAACACGGGTTCGAGCCCTGGTCCAGGAAGATCCCACATGCCATGGAGCAACTAAGCCCATGTACCACAACTACTGAGCCTGTGCTCTAGAGCCCGCGAGCTGCAACTACTGAAGCCCGTACACCTAGAGCCCGTGCTCCGCAACAAGAGAAGCCACCACAAAGAGGAGCCCAGGCACCGCAAGGAAGAGTAGCTCCCGCTCACTGCAACTAGAGAAAGCCTGCGCGCAGCAACGAAGACCCAACATAGCCATAAATAAACAGAAAGAAAAGAAAGAAAGAAGGGAGGGAGGGAGGGAGGGAGGGAGGGAGGAAGAAGAGTATTTAAAAAAATAATAAAACTGCACCTCTCAGTCTGACAGCCTGCAAGGAACTGAATGCTGCCAACAGCCATGTGAGCCTGGAAGCAGACCCTTCCCCAGTAGATTTTTCAGATGAGAACACAGCCCTGGCCAGCCCCTTGATTTCAGCCTTGCAGAGAAACCTGTTAAGCTGTGCCTAGACTCCTCAACCCATAGAAACTGTGAGAAAATAAATATGTTGTTTTAAGCTACTATGTTTGTAGTAATATTGTCACACAGCAATAGATAACACAGAGTAGGATCAGAAGCTCTCCTGTTTTCTATTTGCTGGGGCAATGCTTTATACTTTCCCTTTTATGATAAGCATATATCACCTTTATAATAAAAAAGGTTTTTAAACTATGTTTTCTGAAACTTGGCTTAGAAATAATGCCCTATATAACCCCCCCCTTTTATTAAATTTATTTATTTTTGGCTGTGTTGGGTCTTCATTGCTGCACGTGGGCTTTCTCTAGTTGCAGCGAGCGGGGTCTACTCTTTGTTGTGTGGCGCACGGACTTCTCATTGCAGTGGCTTCTCTTGTGTGGAGCACGGGCTCTAGGCATGCGGGCTTCAGTAGTTGTTTTGTATACCCACTGCCAGTACCTCAAAACCTCACAGCTGAATTGACTATGATGATGGTATTCACTCTGGCTGGCAATACTCAGTTTGGAATTCTAAGCCCATGTCAATCTAAGCACCATCTTGCTTTCCAAACTCATCTCCCATTAATTAATCCACAATGAGCCCTCAGCAGCTACCCCAGCCAGTTGCTGGCCCCAGCATCTGCTTTATGCTCTCATAGCTTGCACCACTGCTCAGGCTGTGCCCGCTCCCTGCCATTCCTCACTGCCTCAGCCAAGTCTTTACTTCCACTCAGAACCAGCTCACTCCGAATGCAGGAAGGCATCCAGATGGCCCTGGCTCTCAGGGACCACGTGCTATCAACTCCTGGCACAAATGACTATCTACTGCACCCCACCTTTAGCACTGCGGATCTGCTCCTGGATCTGCTGTTTGTCACTTCTCCAGACAGAGAATAAGGATCATCGTCTTGTGTTTCCTCAGCAGTGACCCCTAATACAGTTGGTATTCTTGTCAACAAAGACACCACATGACCCCAGTACTTTAATACTTTTTGACGTGTACTTGAAATTCTATAACGAATAAAACTTTTTTCAGGTCTGTGAAGGAATAACTTTCTCAGCTGCAAAGCAACAAAAAGCAACCAAAGAGAAATGTAAACATATTTAAATATTCACAGTTAGTCCAGTCAAATGTTTAGAATAAAAAAATAACAAAATGGGGCTTCCCTGGTGGCGCAGTGGTTGAGAGTCCGCCTGCCGATGCAGGGGACACGGATTTGTGCCCCGGTCCAGGAAGATCCCACATGCCGCGGAGCGGCTAGGCCCGTGAGCCATGGCCGCTGAGCCTGAGCGTCCAGAGCCTGTGCTCTGCAACGGAAGAGGCCTCAACAGTGAGAGGCCCGCGTACCGCAAAATAAAATAAAATAAAATAACAAAATGTCCATAAACAGAGGAACAGTTAAATAATTTATGGGAAGTCTGCACTATGTAATCCTAATTATTCATTTAAAAGAATGAAGTAGCTCTGTACTTACTGATACTGATATGGATAATCTCAAGATACACTGTTAAATGAAAACAGGAAGTTGCCCAGTACATACTGTATGACCCCATGCATGGTTACAGAGGGGGAAAAAGTTATTACGAAAATGCATAGAGGGACTTCCCTGGTGGCACAGTGGATAAAAATCCACCTGCCAATGCAGGGGACGTGGGTTCGAGCCCTGGTCCGGGAAGATCCCACATGGCGCACAGCAACTAAGCATGGAATCTGGTTGAACATATACAGGAATTTTTTCTTTTATTTTTGCAATTTTTTAATAAGTCTTAAATTATTTCAAAATAAAAACGTCTTTAAAATACATCTAAAAAATACTTTGAGGTCACAGAATAGCTAAGTGTGAGGAAAGCAACCCTGCCAAGGATATCCATATCCACACTCAGTCCTCACAAAAATCACTGAGCATTTATTCCACAAGATGGCAGAGCTGCCTCAAATGCCAAAGCGGCTCCATATGTAGCTAACGCCCCTCTTCTGCTCTAGACTGGATAGTGTTGCCTTCCCAGCTCTTCCTCCTGCTGCCCAAGAGCCTCCTTCACACTAATCTCTCAGATCATGACTCCACCCCAAGTTAGAAATTCCAAGACTGGCACCAGCTCAGGACAGCAACCTCTAAACAGTGACTAAAACAGCAGCATCCTGGCCTCCAGGGGCCTCGCTGGATGTTTCTGAGGATGATCCCGCCCTCCTTCCTGCTTACTTACATAACACATTCCTGGTGAATGAGTTCTCAACAACCCCCCCCACCCCCAGCAATCTTTCTGGATGTCCTGTACTCACCACTAAGCCCATGTTCCAAAAGAAACACCAGGAAAACCATTCAATTTCCAGATCAACACTTCCTCCCCACCTCAAATTAAAGAATTCCAAAGGCACCACCCTGCCTGGAGTACTGACATCACTTGTACCACACACTGCTCTTCTTAGTAGGCCACACTACTGAGCCTCTTACTCAGAGTATACACACTGCTTTAACAAGTGCCCTCGAGAGCAGCGCGAGTTCTGTGTCGCATACTGCGCAACCTCTCTAAAGGCAGGGACTGTGTTCACATCACTTGATTTATATAGCACCCAGCATCTCATCACATGGCATTAGGTACTCAGTCAGAAGATGGGAGTCAGAATGACCCAGCTATTAGGAAATGTGCTACTCTAACTCTGGCTAAGTTACCCCTTCTTGCCAAGTACTAGGCTCTTCTTAACAGGGAGAATTAATAGTGAAAAATTAGAAATACCTTAAATGTCTTTCAGCAGTGGATAGTTAAATAAATTATGGAATACCCACCCAACAAAATAAGACATGTGTAATCGTGAAAGAACTATGAACTGACATGGAAAAATACTATAAATTAAAATGACAAGCCATTGACTAATATAAGAATATGGTTCTATTATTGTGTTGTTTTTTTTTTAAGAAGGTGTTTGGGGTAGGAGTTTATTAATTAATTAATTAATTTTTGCTGTGTTGGGTCTTCGTTTCTGTGCGAGGGCTTTCTCTAGTTGTGGCAAGCTGGGGCCACACTTAATCGCGGTGCATGGGCCTCTCACTATCGCGGCCTCTCTTGTTGCGGAGCACAGGCTCCAGACGCGCAGGCTCAGCAGTTGTGGCTCACGGGCCTAGTTGCTCCGCGGCATGTGGGATCTTCCCAGACCAGGGCTCGAACCCGTGTCCCCTGCATTAGCAGGCAGATTCTCAACCACTGCGCCACGAGGGAAGCCCCTATTATTGTGTTTTTAAAAAGCTACATGGGGGGCTTCCCTGGGGCACAGTGGTTAAGAATCTGCCTGCCAATGCAGGGGACATGGGTTCGAGCCCTGGTCTGGGAAGATCCCACATGCCGCAGAGCAACTAAGCCCGTGCGCCACAGCTACTGAGCCTGCACTCTAGAACCCGTGAGCCACAACTACTGAGCCCGCACGCCACAACTACTGAAGCCCGTGTGCCCTAGGGCTCATGTGCCATAACTACTGAGCTTGCGTGCTGCAACTACTGAAGCCCACGCGCCTAGAGCCCGTGCTCCACAACAAGAGAAGCCACCGCAATGAGAAGCCTGCCCACTGCAACGAAGAGTAGCCCCTGCTCGCCACAAGTAGAGAAAGCCTGCACACAGCAACGAAGACCCAACGCAGCCAAAAATAAAATAAATTTTAAAAAAAAAATTTATTTTTAAAAAAAAGCTACCTGGGTACATGTATGTTTGCATATGCACAGAACCATGTGTGGAAGGATGGAAGACCACACATCAAACTGTTCCATGGTTCCTTCAAGAGTGAGAAGAGTAAGGGAGGACTTTTCACCTTTTTTTTCCTTTTACTTAGTTTTAATTTTTCCTAGCATATATTGGTTTTGAAATATGCAGGGGGGAAAAAACCCAGCAAAACGACTCTTCATATAATAATTTTTTTTAAATAAATTTATTTATTTATTTATTTTTGGCTGTGTTGGGTCTTCGTTGCTGTGCGCGGGCTTTCTCTAGTTGCGGTGAGTGGGGGCTACTCTTCGTTGTGGTGCGCGGGCTTCTCATTGTCGTGGCTTCTCTTGTTGCGGAGCACAGGCTCTGGGCGCGAGGGCTTCAGTAGTTGTGGCACGTGGGCTCGGTAGTTGTGGCCCACGGGCTCTAGAGCACAGGCTCAGTAGTTGTGGTGCACAGGCTTAGTTGCTCCACAGCATGTGGAATCTTCCCAGGCCAGAGTTCGAACTCATGTCCCCTGCATTGACAGGTGGATTCTTAACCACTGCACCACCAGGGAAGCCTTAATAATTTTTTTTTTTTTTTTTTTTTTACGGTACGCAGGCCTCTCACTGCTGTGGTCTCTCCTGCTGCGGAGCACAGGCTCCGGACGAGCAGGCTCAGTGGCCACGGCCCGCGGGCCCAGCCGCTCCGCGGCACGTGGGATCCTCCCGGACCGGGGCACGAACCCACGTCCCCTGCATAGGCAGGCGGACTCTCAACCACTGCGCCACCAGGGAAGCCCCCTAATAATTTTTAAATAAGGGTCCTAACTGCCTTTACATCAGAGTAGTTGTGAAAATTCATCAAGAAGTAGTACTTATAAAGAATTAGTATTCCTTAGTGTTCTAATTGTGAAAAATTAAATTTTAAAAAGCATCATTAAATAAAACCTTTCATTGTTGTTTCCTTATGACTCAATAGTGATGACCATACTAAGTGCACACAGTCTGTAATGATCTTAAGTTGCTGCCATGTTGTTTTTCAATGAAGAATACTAATGATTAACTGATGTGATTTAACTTTTAATATCTTAGAAAATATTAAAATACCTGTTCACCTTTATTTTCCAAATAGATTCTTTATCTGATCATGTATGTTTGAAAAGAATCACTGCATCAAAAACTAGGACATACTTGAAATTTTGTTTGGAAAAAGTTGTCAACATTATGGCAGATCTAGAAATGCTTAAGCTGGACAATGATCAATCAATAATGCTATTCACCACGAGTCAACTGGAAGTATCCAGAACAATCCATTCATTCATTCATTCATTTATGGCTGTGTTAGGTCTTCGTTGCTGTGCGCAGGCTTTCTCCAGTTGTGATGAGCAGGGGCTACTTTTTGTTGCTGTGGGCAGGCTTCTCATTGTCGTGTCTTCTCTTGTTGCGGAGCACGGGCTCTAGGCGTGCAGGCTTCAGTATTTGTGGTACTTGGGCTCCGTAGTTGTGGCTCGTGGGCTCTAGAAGTGCAGGCTCAGTAGTTGTGTCACACGGGCTTAGTTGCTCCGTGGCATGTGGGATCTTCCCAGACCAGGGCTCGAACCCGTGTCTCCTGAGTTGGCAGGTGGATTCTTAACCACTGCACCACCAGAGAAGCCCCAGAACGATCCATTCTTGTAAGTGTCTCTCTGAGGTCAAGGAGATAACTTATTCATCTTTCTGTGTTTTCATTAATGCTTCCAGCTTTCCTCTCACCCCCCTCCAAAGTTTTGGTACCTAAGAAATGCTCAAGCAATTGCTGAATGAATGATCTGATGATAAATGTTATCCACTAACTGACTGATGAAATAAGTTTTCCAGTGGATCCATTTTGCTCTCGCTGGGAATAAAAGGTATTCAATAAAAGTGTGCTGAGGGATGTCCCTGGTGGTCCAGTGGTTAAGACTCTGCGCTTCCAATGCAAGGGGCGCACGTTCAGTCCCTGGTCGGGGAACTAAGATCCTACATGCCGCAACAGCACGGCCAAGAAAATATTTAAAAAATAATAATAATAAGCATGCTAAATGAAAGCCCAGAGGTGAGAGTGTACCTGCTGTGCTTACAGGATAGCAAGGAGGCCTGTGGCTGGAGCAGAGGCAGCAGGAAGGAGAGAGACTGAGGAAAGATGAAACTGGAGAGGTTACAGGTGGCCAGAAGAAGCAGGGCCACTGCGGGCCAGAGTAAGGACCTGAGGCACTCACTCATGACCAAATACCAACAGTTCTGGGTGGTGGGAAACATGAATGTTAGTTTCATTGTTCTTGTACTTTTCTAGATTTCTCTACAAATTTATGACTATAAAAAAGCAACTTACGAAAAAAGAAAGTGCTGAATGAAGACAAGATCACTTCCATAAATGAGGTAAAAGGTGCCAATGAAATCCCTGGTGGAGTTTGAATAAGGTCCTGATTTTGATAATTGTGGTAACATAAGAGAATGCCCTCATTTTTTAGGAAATATACACCAAAATATTCAGGGGTAAAAGTCTGCAACTTATTGTCAAACAATTCATAAAAAAACACTTTAAAATGCCTTAAGGCCACAGAACAACTAAGTAGGAGGAAAGCAACCTTACCAACGGAGATCCAAGTGAACATTTGATGGCTATTTCCCTATCCTGCAAACGAAGCATTTCCAATAGCTCCATAAACAGAAAAGCAACTCAAAGCAACTGACCTCAGTTTGGCAGAAATTTACCTGCTCAGCCTTAACCCACTTCAGGAAGCCTGCAATTAAGTCAGAAAGCACACTTAATATTCTCAGAAAACACCCTATGATTATGCTGTTGATACTGCTCTGCCTCCATCTCCAAATACCTAAGTGATACTCATCCTTCAAGGCCCTGTGCAAGTTCGATATTCTTCCACCCCTGCCCCCAAACCACCAACCTAAATATCACCTCTCTCCATAGTCAGATCCAAAGAGCATTTAATGAACACTAAGACCAAGAGTGCCCCATTCGCTGACAGCACAGCTCCAAGGCATATAGTAAGGGCTCAACAAGCTAATCCTGAGTTCAACTTCCATGTGGCAGGCACACATTATCACTGTCAGTTATCTCTCCCACAGTTTTAAGTATTTCTCATGACACCACCTTAACTGTCTCTCTTGTAATGCAGGTACCTGCAGTCTTACTCATTCCTCTGGACAGAAAGACCTACAAGGACATTGACCAGATGTCTCATTCATTTCTCTAACCCTCAGAACAATGAATTCTCAGCCAATGTTCAACCACTATATGTCTGATGACAGACCACAGACACTCCCAACTCCCCAAACTACAATGGCTATAGGTCAATGACTCTCCTACCCAAGAAAACATGGAAGAACACAAGTGTCTGAAACCTAAACTATCATAAGCATTACACTAAACCGGACCATGTTAATTTAAAAATAAATCATTTGCAAGAACTATTATAGGCATTACACTAAACTAACCTGGTTAATTTACAAGCAAATCATCTATAAACGTTTAATAATTGTGACAAGTAACTTCCTATTCATTTTATAACTAACAACATAACAATGGGACACTACACCTCGTGGTAGTACCCCATTTCTAACAGGTATTTAGTTAAAAAAAAAAAAAAATTAGCTGAATAAGCCTGTACTTCTATTGGGTCTTCTCTCTTGTTCATTCTATGGTTCATGTAGAATATTCACAAATGACACAGCTTAGAAGAGAGTCTGCCACTTAGTAGGTACTTGTTAAATATTCCCTGACTGAAATGAATGAATGGACGATAGCCCATTTTCCAACAGCCCTGGTTATCTGTGAATGACCAAATAGTCTGGGCCCAGATTTAGAGACTAATCTGAGATTGCAACTTCTAAAGACATCTATTCTAATTTCTGTTTTACAGAATACACAAATGCTTACCCAAGTAGAACAATTTCAACTGCATTCCCCTCTGGCATTTAAGTCATGAAAGCAAATAGCTTAGAGCCTACTCCAGAAGAGAACAGCCATGGGATCCATGCTGCTTTTACTCCTCATAGCTCAAGATCCAGGTAATTGGACCATTACCATTACTATACACTCTCTTGGAAAATGGGCAAGTGCTTCAGTTAGTTGCAGTGGTTTCAAAATTATTCCCCAAAAAATCCTACATGCAACAACATAAAGAAGCAAGACAACAAAAAATCTTCCTATCATCTTTCCCAAGACTCACCTGTACCACCCTCACTTTAACTTATTTCCATCTTCTCCACAAACCAGAGATGCAGCTAAATTAACTGACATGAGACAGAAACTGTATGTGTGTGAAAACTTTAAAACAAGCACTGCGATTTAGCCTCTGACCTAGTCCTCTCACTCATCTCATCTGCTCAGCATATTTCCCAGTGGCGTAGGAACAATTCATTTCCAATTTCAAGTGATGTCTAATGTAACACCACCCTTAAGACAGCATAATGAAGAGCTCAGTCTGCTGAGTTAAGGGACACGGCTGTTATAGAGAGTTTTCCATGCCAAAACATGGACTACTAAATTCTGAGATTAAATTTCCACCAAATTTGTGCATCAAGTCTAATAATTTCCCCCACAGGAAAGAAAGTAGGCTGAGGAGAGGAGCCCTGCCACTGAGAGGAGGCTCAGCAAGAAAGGAGACAGCCCTTGTATCCACAAGCTCACGTGGCTGAGGCATAACACTCTGGACCCAGTGGAACAGAAGACCAACATAAAGGCACCAGGGATGAGCCAGGAATGATACTTGAGTACTTTCAGTTTACTATTTTCAAAGAACTGCTCTGCCACTGCATTTATGTTAACTACACAGAATCTGATCAAGACCAAAAAAAAAAAAAAAGAAGAAGAAGGGGACTTCCCTGGTGGTGCAGTGGTTAAGAATCTGCCTGCCAATGCAGGGGACAAGGGTTGGATCCCTGGTCTGGGAAGATCCCACATGCCACGGAACAACTAAGCCCGTGCGCCACAACTACTGAGCCCACATGTTACAACTACTGAAGCCCGAGCACCTAGAGCCCGTGCTCTGCAGCAAGAGAAGCCACCGCAATGAGAAGCCCAAGCACCACAACGAAGAGCAGCCCCTGCTCACCGCAACTAGAGAAAGCCCGCGCACAGCAACAAAGACCCAACACAGCCAAAAATAAATAAATAAATTTTTTTAAAAAAAAAAAAAAAGAAAATCTGCCCCTCCAATCTAAATTGAAATTATCCAAACAAAAGTATGCAATTCTGTAGACACATAGTCTTTACAGAAAACTCTTATTAAAAAAAATTTAAATGTCATTAACCTTTTAACACTGTAAAATTTTCTATTTATAATTTAAATTACCTTTCTTTTTTTTTTTTTTTTTTTTTTTTTGCCACGCGCACAGCTTACAGGATCTTAGTTCCCCAAACAGGGATCGAACCCAGGCCACAGCAGTGAAAGCGCTGAGCCCTAAGCACTGGACCAAATTTAAATTACTATTAACGTTTGAAATTTGCCTTTCCAGAAGAAAGGCAAAGAATTTCAAACCTTACATTTATCATTAAATATATAAATTAGATTTATATTTAGTATAACACAAATGAGTATATACGTGTATAGATTTCATGATAGCTTATATTAAGTAAAGTCACAAGTATGTAGTGTCAAAATACAGAATCACTAAATATTCAACTGACTACCTTCTCTCCATTTCAAATAGCCTAATAAGAGATGTGCTACATCCTCTATTCATATAGCTTCGTCTACTGGAATACCTAAGCCTCATGTGTTACTCATGGGACAGTGCTATACACCCATCAAGATTCAGCTTAAACGTCATGCCTCCCAGGCAGGCACTAAGTCTGATTGATCTGCCACCACTGATGCTTATTAGCACAGCGCCTATTACTTAGCAGGTCAACAGGACACTCTAACCGAACTGAGCAAAACAAGATACACAACCAGAGCTTCCACATCCATGTGTGCAGCATCTCTTCACACCTTTCAGGCCCTAACTACAGGAAGACAATTTCATTTAACCTCTACTATTTCCCTGAGTCTCTCACAAAAAGCTTGTCTGCACATTCTTCTCCAGGAACAATGCGTGACCCACAAATCTTCACGAACAATGCATGACCCACAAATCTCCACAAGTTTCTTCATTCTTCCTCTGGGCTCATACATACCCAGGAAGCTCTGCTCTGGGAACTACAGGGCCTATCCTCTCCACACAAGTGAAGGAAGAAAGTTACAGACCACCCAGGTTTATCAAAGGAACACTTCCCAGGTCCAGAACCAAGTCATCAATAGAATTTCATGAGTTTTGATTCCATAACTTTTTTCTGGCTAAATTCTCCAATAAGGCCACGTCTTCCCCCCATTAAATCTGCCTTAGTTCAGAATATAGCTGAGTCCACAAGAGGGCTATCCTGCAAGTCCTTCAGCCTTCATGGGTAATTAGGAAACACGAGAATTTACCTATACTAATTCCCTTCTACCCTATTCTACCTCTTTCAATTAATGATAAGTCAAACTTTACAAAATAAACAAATTTTTAAAGATGAATGTTAATCAAACCTTGGAACATGAGTCATGGGTAGAAGACATATTTTGATCTCATCAAGATCTTTAAAGGGTGGCTTATATTATAATTAAAATGATTTTAATATGGAGTTTATAATATGGGAAAATGCATATGTAATAATACTGATTATACACATACTATGATCATAACTATATATTTCAAATACTGAGGAAAAAAGAAAGTAGATTTAAATTTTTTAATTTCAGTATTATGAAATACAATAAATAAAAGTGACACCAATGTATGGGACTTCCCTGGTGGCGCAGTGGTTAAGAATCCGCCTGCCGGGCTTCCCTGGTGGCGCAGTGGTTGAGAGTCCGCCTGCCGATGCAGGGGACACGGGTTCGTGCCCCGGTCTGGGAAGATCCCACATGCTGTGGAGTGGCTGGGCCCGTGAGCCATGGCCGCTGAGCCTGTGCGTCCAGAGCCTGTGCTCCGCAACGGGAGAGGTCACAACAGTGAGAGGCCCGCGTACCGCAAAAAAAAAAAAAAAAAAAGAATCCGCCTGCCAATACAGGGGACAGGTGTTCGAGCCCTGGTCTGGGAAGATCCCACATGCCGCGGAGCAACTAAGCCCGTGTGCCACAACTACTGAGCCCGCGTGCCACAACTACTGAGCCCATGTGCCACAACTACTGAGGCCTGCTTGCCTAGAGCCCCACTCCACAACAAGAGAAGCCACCGCAATGAGAAGCCTGTGCACCAAAATGAAGAGTGGCCCCCACTCGCCACAACTAGAGAAAGCCCACGTGCAGCAACAGAGACCCAACATAGCCAAAAATAAATTAACTAATAATAATAATATACAAAGGACACTTGGCAAATCAATAACAAAAACAAATAATCCTAGGGAAAGTGGGCAAAGAATATGAAAAGACAATTCACAAAAATAAATAAATAAAAATATTCAATAAACATATGAAGGGGCTTCCCTGGTGGCGCAGTGGCTGAGAGTCTGCCTGCCGATGCAGGGGACACGGGTTCATGCCCCAGTCTGGGAAGATCCCACATGCCGCAGAGTGGCTGGGCCCATGAGCCATGGCCACTGAGCCTGCGCATCCGGAGCCTGTGCTCCGCAACGGGAGAGGCCACAACAGTGAGAGGCCCGCGTACAGCAAAAAAGAAAAAATGAAAAACTGCTAAACCTCATTTTAAAAAATACAACTTAAAAAGTAAAACTGGGCTTCCCTGGTGGCGCAGTGGTTGAGAGTCCGCCTGCCGATGCATAGGACACAGGTTCGTGCCCTGGTCTGGGAAGATTCCACATGCCGCAGAGCAGCTAGGTCCATGAGCCATGGCTGCTGAGCCTGCGCATCCGGAGCCTGTGCTCTGCAACGGTAGAGGCCACAACAGTGAGAGGCCCGCGTACCGCCAAAAAAAAAAAAAAAAAAAAAGTAAAACCTTGCCTCTAATGTTAACATAAATTAAAGAAAATTCAAACGATGACTAGTATCCATAGATAGCAAGAATGTAGGGAAAACATACTCTCCCGTACTCTTGGTCATTATATAAAGTGGAATGGTCATTTTGAAGGGTGATCTGTTGATGCAATTTAAAACTTGCATTCCGTTGAATCCAGCAATCACACTTACAAAATGTATCCTATAGGTCTATTCATCAAGCAGTCAAAAATAAACATTCAAGGATTACCACCACATTATTGTTTGAAATACTTTCTTATTACTCAGAAATAATCTAAATATCCATCAAAAGGGACCATTTATCACAAACATAACATTACCAAAACTAAGAGTTTGTATTACCAGTAACATCCAAATAGCTATTAATGCAACAAGCAATCACTACTTCAGAGAAAAAAATCCCTCTGTGTAGCCATGGATATGTACAACTTCCTAAACTGTGTGTGTATTATCATAAGGTAGAGTTTTCTCTTTCAGTAATGGTAGAAGACCTCATATGGAAACAAACCTTTTGCTTACAACCATTATAAACTCTGGGGAAAAATTATAAAAAAAACAAATATCTAAAGGCACTGAAGAGCAACAAAGAGAGGTAGAAAGAGGAGTCGGATATTTAGAATAAGAGAAGGGCACTAGGTGAGTTTCCCATTTTTCGAGGCTTTTCACCTAAAGGCAGGCTCCAGTAAGTAGCACTGTGTAGCTAAAACCCTTTAGTCTTACTGGCTAAAGAAACAGAAGACAAAGTTCAGTGCAACTACAACAGCTAGAAAGTGAGGGGTAAAATCCTAGAAAGAAGAGAGCCACAAAAGGCTGGCCTCACTTAATGCATTTACATTCTGTGTAAATCTATGGCTGATCTCTGAACGTACAGAGTTTCAAGAAGACCAACTAAGGCTCAAAGACTGAATGGAGGTTTCAGACACTGCCCTTGCAGAGGAAAAGAACTTGGAGTTTGAGTTCAGCCAAATGAATTGCCCTTTAAAACAAAGAAATCATTATTCTTCAGAGGAACATAACATAATCCAAACTACAACTTACCATTCACAATGCACAGGATATAGTCCAAAACATTAGACATAAAAAGAAAAGGGAAAGTGTCACCTATAGAGAAAAGTCAATCAATGGGGATTAACGTCAGGATAATCTAGATGGTGGTAGACAGCACCAATTAAAACTATGCTCATGGGCTTCCCTGGTGGCGCAGTGGTTAAGAATCCGCCTGCCAATGCAGGGGCACAGGTTCGAGCCCTGGTCCAGGAAGATCCCACATGCCACAGAGCAACTAAGCCCGTGCGCCACAACCTCTGAGGCCTGCGCTCTAGAGCCCACGAGCCACAACTACTGAATCCCACGTGCCTAGAGCCCGTGCTCTGCAACAAGAGAAGCCACCGCAGTGAGAAGCCCGCACACCACAACGAAGAGTAGATCCCACTTGCCACAACTAGAGCTAGCCCACGTGCAGCAATGAAGACCCAATGCAGCCAAAAATAAATTAATTAATTAAAATAAAATAAAATAATAAACTACGCTCATAATGAATAAACAGACTGAAAATCTCAGCAGAGAACTTAGGGAGATAAAAGCGACATTGTGTAGAACTAAAAAGTACTAGAAATAAAAAATTCACTGGATGGGCTCAAAAGCATATTGGAGTTGAGAGAAGAATTTGAAAACAGATCAAAAAGTTTTCAATCTGAGGGCTTCCCTGGTGGCGCAGTGGTCGAGAGTCCGCCTGCCGACGCAGGGGACACGGGTTCGTGCCCCGGTCCAGGAAGATCCCACATGCCGCAGAGCGGTAAGGCCCATGAGCCATGGCCGCTGAGCCTCTTAGCCTGCGCGTCCGGAGCCTGTGCTCCACAACAGGAGAGGCCACAGCAGTGAGAGGCCCACATACCACAAAAAAAAAAAAAGTTTTCCATCTGAAAATGAGGGGGGAAAACTAAATGAAAACAAAAAAGACAACAGAGTCCCAGTGACCTGTGGGACAGTATCTAAAGGTCTAACATAAATTTGATGAAATAAATCAATTTTCATATTGAAGCTCAGTGAATCTCGAGCAGGTTAAATACAAAACTAAAACAAATTTAAATACATCGTAGTTAAACTGCTAAAAACCAAAGATAAAGAAGAAAATCTTGAAAGCAGTCAGAAAGAAAACACATTACAACCAGGGAAACAACAATATGAATGATTACTAACTTCCTTTCAGAAACAATAGAGGACCGTGAACAACATCTTTAAAGCAATTAAAGGAAAAAACTGTAAAACCAAAATTCTATACCCAGTGAAAATATCCTTTAAGAATGAAAATTAAATGAAGTTACGTTCAAGTAAACAAAAACCAAAAGAATGTCACCAGGAAACCTGCACTACAGAAAAAAAAAAGAGGAAGAAGAAGAAATGAAGAACACTAGATATGGTAGATACGTGTGTAAAGCACTATCTCTTTTGTATTATTCTTTAAAATACATAATTGTTTAGAGCAAAAATTATAATACTAAATTGTGGACTTCACAGCACATATAGATACAATTCGTGTCTTAACTAGAGCATAAAAAGGGGGTGTTAATGGATTATACAACATTTTACATAAGGTGGTTCAATATTAACTCTAAACCATGAAAAGGAGATATATATATATATATATATCATAATGTCTAGAGTAACCTTTAAAACAAATGCTAACAAGTAGAGCTAAAAGCTAATAGATGAATTAAAATGGGATTTTAAAAAATTCAATTGACCTGAAAAAACTAGAAAGAAGTAAAAGAACAAAACACAGGATAAACAGAAAACAAAAAGCGAGATGGTAGACCTAAAAGCAACCATATCAATAATTTCATTTAATGTGACTAAACATTGCAGTTAAAATCCAAACCCAACTATCTATCTATAAAAGACACACTTTGAACTTAAAGACATAGTTATATTGAAAGAAAAGTGATAGATATACCATGCATACAAAAAACAAAAGAAAGCTGGAGTAACTTTTTGGAAAGCTGGAGTAGTATCAGACAAAGTACACTTCAAGTAAAAGACAATCACCAAAGCCAGAGTTATACTTCACATTACAAAGGGGACAGTTCAGGAGTTCCCTGGTGGCCTAGTGGTTAGGATTCCAGACTTTCACCGCCACAGCCCAGGTTCAATCCCTGGTCGGGAACATCCCGCATGCTGTGCGGCACAGCCAAAAACAAACAAAAACAAAAAAGATTGAAATCCTGCAGAGTATGTTCTTTGACTATAATGGAATTACATTATAAATCGTAACAATAAGGTATCTATAAAATACTTCCCTGGTGGCACAGTGTTTAAGAATCCGCCTGCCAATGCAGGGCACACAGGTTTGAGCCCTGGTCCGGGAAGATCCCACATGCCGTGGAACCACTAAGCCCATGCACCACAACTATGGAGCCTGAGCTCTAGACCACGCAAGCCACAGCTACTGAAGCCCACGTGCCTAGAGCCCGTGCTCCGCAACAAGAGAAGCCACTGCAATGAGAAGCCTGCGCACAGCAACAAAGAGTAGCCCCCGCTCGCCGAAACTTGAGAAAGCCCGTACGCAACAAGGAAGACAAGATGCAACCAAAAATTAATCAATTTAAAAAAACAAACAAACAAACCAATACTTGGAAATGAAACAACACACTTCTAAGTAACCCACAGTCAACGAATAAATCGTAAATATTTTGAATTGAATGAAAATGAAAATACAACATACCAAAATTCGTAGGATATAACTGAAGCAGTGCTTAGTGGGAAATTTTAAAACTTTACTCATATTGGAAAAGAAGAAAAATCTAAAATTAATGACCTATGTTTCTAGAAACATTTAAAGGAAGAAAACAATAAAGATCAAAACAGAAATCAATGACATTAAAAAAAAACAAAGAGAAAACTAAAGTAAAATGTTGGTTCTTTGAAATTATCAACAAAAATTGATAAATCCCTAGCTATACTAATCAAGAAAAGAGAAGAAACCCAAATTGGCAATATCAGAAATGACAAGTATATAGCATTTTTAAATGTATATAGCATTAAAATAAGAAAATATTATTAATAAAAGGTAAAAAAAAATCATTAGGAAAATCCATTTTTTTTTAGTTCACAATCAAAGGAGAAGCAAAAGTATAAGAAGAGGATTATGTTAACTCTAAATATGAACCTGCCACCGTAGAAATCTCTTGTAACTCAGCAAGGGGGGAAGCCGGTTCCGTTTTCATAGTGTTTTCGCCCATTGACTTGCAGTTCAACTCCAAGCCTGCAGGCCCCAATCCATCCCCAATGGAGTGGCAAGTTAGTGCAGATGAGACCTGGCCAGCTTCCAAAGGAGATTTCAACTGACCTAGAAGAAAAAGAGAAAGATTGGGGAACATATACATGTACATAATCTGAGAACCAAAAGTCCCACAAAAGACTGATAAAGGGGCTTCCCTGGTGGCACAGTGGTTAAGAATCCACCTGCCAATGCAGGGGACACGGGTTCGAGCCCTGGTCCGGGAAGATTCCACATGCCATGTAACCACTAAGCCCATGGGTCACAACTACTGAGCCTGCACTCTACAGCCCGCGAGCCACAACTACTGAGCCTGCGCTCTTAGAGCCCATAAGCCACAACTACTGAAGCCCATGCTCCTAGAGCCTGTGCTCTGCAACGAGAAGCCACCGCAATGAGAAGCCTGCGCACCGCAATGAAGAGTAGCCCCCCCACTCGCCACAACTAGAGAAAGCCCACGGGCAGCAACGAAAACCCAACGCAGCCAAAAATAAATAAATTAATCAATAATTTAAAACAAAAAAAAACCTGATAAAGCCAGGGTCTTTTTAGAGGAAACCATTCATTTCATGGTATACAAGAATACATTCACAGGTTCCAACACACATAGCCAGGGCTGTGAGCATATCAAAGACGAAGGCTAATAAGAAGCTAAAGTGAAGGGAGGATCTGCTGGAAATATTAACAAAAAGGCAGAGGGACTGGAGTGAGATGGCATCAGAAAGACAGAGACAGGAACAGGGCTCTTCAAGCACTGCACCTCCAACCCAACATTCAGACATATATAAGCAAAACCAATCACAAATGCAAACAAAAGTTTATCTATTAAATCTTCAGTGAAGAATATAATAAACACTGCAACCAATTCAATAACTTGATTTCAAGACCATCTAAAACTTGTATAAGACAGTACACAATGATTGATTTAGACTGGTTCTCATTAGACAGGGAGCATGTTGACCATTCCAGAACAGACTCTGACTCACCTTCTTCAGACTCCTTGGTACCAGATGATGTGTTTTGCAAAGGATCAGTAGTAACCGTATCAACCAAATCTGATACAACCAAGTCAGGATCTAGGATCTCGTGGGTCCCATTAGTGGACAGCCTGGAGGACCGTCTCCTTGATAAGTCTTTGTCAGTGTTTTCCGAGTAGTTTTTTGACTTTTCCTGGGCTATAAACCATTAAGAGAGTTGTAGTCAAGAGACCTGAAGAAATAATTCTGCTACTACAGATTTCTGGACTGGCTGCCTCTATAAGGGCTTCAACCAGAGACTTCTAGAATATTAGATCAATGATGAAAGGAAATACCCTATCCTGGTTTATAGTTTTAAGTACAGGTACAGTCTTTCTGCCAGGATATAATTTTCCTAATTTAAGGATTCATGATCTGAAAATATGCGCCAAGGTCATGTCTCAATCTTGACAAGTTTTATTTTGGGGCTTTCCAACATAGAAGTCTACATACTAACTTCCCAAGTCAGTAAGGTTTACAGAGCCTTAGAGCCATCACAAATCCTTTCTGGAGCCAACAGGGTACTTTTAAAAAAATCAATAAATAGTAATTTTTTAATGGAAGTGTAGTTGGTTTACAATGTTGTGATAGTTTCAGGTGTACAGCAAAGTGACAGTTTCAGGTATGTACATATATATACGTACATATGTATGTGTGTACATATATATATATGTTCTTTCTCAGATTCTTTTCCACTATAGGTTATTATAAGATATTGAATATAGTTCCCTGTACTATAATACAGTAAAATCAGTAAATAGTATTTTTAAAGTTTCACTCAGCATATGAAATCCATCCCTTCCTAAGCCATTAAATTTCCAGTGGAATTCATATCAGATGGAGTTTATGGGCATAGAGACAACACCACTGACCCCAACATTAACACAGCCTGTGCTCTGAGATTTATTTTTCCTCTAGCAGAACTCCTCTGATCCAACCACATCCCACTCACACTAGCCCCTGTGATCAAGGACAAGCATCAGCGCCTATAAGGAATAGGGGACAAAATGGACACAGGGGAATTAACCCAATGGATGTCAAGTTCTAGCCACACATACACAAACTGAAGACTCACATGAATTTTTGTCAAGCCGAGGACGTTTTAATGGGACTTCACTTCCTTTTGATATCTTCCGTCTTCTCAATTCCAATGTTATTGGTTGCAAAGTCTGAGAGTTTGAGTCCACAGCTACAATGTATATAAAACCACACAAAAATAGGTATGTAGTTTCTTAGTGACCAATCCTCATATTACATGTAAATAAAACATATTATAAACATCCACACACATCCTTGCATGATAAATAGGCCCTGAAAGGGAATTCTTACTTAAGCCAAAAGGGAAAAAAAAAGTGAAATGGGTGAGAAATTACTTCCTTTTAGGAGACGCAGACACCCTGCAGACTGACCTCCTGAATCTTTTTGGTTTCTCCTATGACCCAGCTCTATTCATATATTTATCTCCTGAAACCCTCTCTTTAAATACCCCAACGTGACTGCTTTAAAATATGAGGGTACAAAGGCAACAGAAAAGTCATTTTTATCACAATCAAATCTTCTTATCAAAATTTGGTTTATACAATACTCAGGAAATCCACCAGGCAGGCTAATTCTTAAAATGTGTACCCTGGGACTATGGCTTGATTATTATTTTCAACCTCTACTTGCTAAATTGGTTAGCTTGGCATTGTCCTAATTTTGAAGGACCAAAAAGAATGTCAACATTTACAACCTCTTAAAAACAATTCCAGAAAATTCTCAGGAGACTATGCTCTTTGATAGTCAGTGCCAGGCAAGGCTGCTTAACACTGGAAAATCCAGCCCTGACGTAATTTAGCAGTGCAGAAGCTAAACCCTTAGATAGTACTCAGTCTTTTTTTTTTTTTAAAGTTTATTTATTTATTTTTGGCTGCGTTGGGTCTTCGTTGCTATGCACGGGCTTTCTCTAGTTACAGCCAGCGGGGGCTACTCTTCATTGCAGTGTGCAGGCTTCTCATTACAGTGGCTTCTCTTGTTGCGGAGCAGGGGCTCAAGGCGTGGGGGCTTCAGTAGTTGTGGCACATGGGCTCAGTAGTTGTGGCTCGCGGGCTATAGAGCACAGGCTCAGTAGTTGTGGTGCACGGGCTTAGTTGCTCCACGGCATGTAGGATCTTCCCAGGCCAGGGATCGAACCCACGTCCCCTGCATTGGCAGGCTGATTCTTAACCACTGCGCCACCAGGGAAGTCCCTCACTCTGTATTTTTAAACCTAACACTTAAGAAGTTCTCCCCCATGAGGAAAGGTGAGAATCCAAAAGGCAGGCAAAAGAAAAAAATAAAAGAAATAGTGGGAGACTTCCCTGGTGGCACAGTGGTTAAGACTCCACCTGCCAATGCAGGGGACACGGGTTCGAGCCCTGGTCCGGGAAAATCCCACATGCTGCAAAGCAACTAAGCCCGTGCACCACAACTACTGAGCCTGTGCTCTAGAGCCCGCGAGCCACAACTACTGAGCCTGTGTGCCACAACTACTGAAGTCCACACGCCTAGAGCCCATGCTCTGCAACAAGAGAAGCCACCACAATGAGAAGCCCACACACAGCAGTGAAGAGTAGCCCCTGCTCGTTGCAACTAGAGGAAGCCTGTGCGCAGCAACGAAGACCCAATGCAGCCAAAAATAAATAAATTAATTAATTTTAACAAGAAAAGAAAAGAAATTGGGAAGCTTGAGGCAAAGGTAGGGCTGGGGGTCTGATGAGGGTTGAAATGAGAGAAAGAAGCAGCCAGGAGAAAGAAGAGGGAGGAAGGGAAGGAAATGGGAGGGGAATGGGGAAGGGAGAGAAAAGACTCATCTAAGACCAGCAGCTTCAGATCTGCCATGTCAAATGGCCAAAGGAGACAGGGCTGAGCTCTGAGGACGCAAACCTGATGAGAGTGCTGAACTCTTTGGCTCTTCCTGTGTTCAATCTTCTCAGTGTGCCAACATTATTTTGTTCCAAGAGTGGGAACTTGGAGATCACACACATTCCAAATTAAACACAAACAACCTTCCCCAAACAGCTCAGATCCTGTTCCAATAAGGTCTGTACAATCTAGAGAGCTCAAGACTCCACCGTGTCAATGAACTTATTCCAAGCCATTTTTAAAGGGGATTTGAACTATATATTAGATACTGGCAAACCTTCTTCATTTTGATACCACATACAAACTGGGGCTGACCATACAGAAGTTCAGTGTTTCCCAAACTCTTATTACAGTAAGAATTATCCGGGAAGGTTGTTAACAATTAGCATTCCCAGATCCTGCTTCAGAAAATTCTGACTGGGGAGGAATGCCTCAGGCAAGTGTTAACAGTAAGCTTGGAAAACTCCAGTTCTCTATTAAATTGATCCTATCTGGTGTGAAATCCTACACTTAATAAAAAGGCCTGCTTATTATATCCCACATCTCAACATGGTACGCTGCCCAGAGGTTTAAAACCTCCGGACTTTCTCAATTAGGGTTCCTCATTTGAAAACAGAACACAAAGGTTATTTTCTCAATTCTCCCAAGAGTGGTTTATCATTCTACTAACATTCTCAATTTGCAGAAGTCAATTCATTAGCGGTCACAGATGCCTTGGGCATTAGAGCTTAATTCTCTCTTGGAACCCTACTGAGAAAGCCAATGAGGCCAATGCTGTCCAATAGGAATATGAGGGCCATAAATGGAAGCCACATAGGTAATTTTCAATTTTTAGTTGTCACTTTAAGAAGTTAAAAAAAGTGAAATTAATTTTAAGAATATATTTTATTTAACCCAATACATCCAAAACATCATTCCAACATGTAGTCAATAATTTTAAATTATTGAGATATTTTACATTCCTGGGTGTTTCTTTCTTTTTTTTTTTTTTGGTACTATTTGAAAACCAGTGTGGTTTTTTGTTTTGTTTTGGCCACGCTGCATGGCTAGCAGGATCTTAATTCCCCGACCAGGCATTGAACCCAGGCCCTCTCTCGGTGCTAAAAGCACAGAGTCCTAACCACTGGACCACCAGGGAATTCCCTCCCTTGTGTATTTTACAAGTTACAGCCCATCTCAATTCAGAGTAGCCACATTTCAAGTGCTCAGTAACCACAGGTGGCTAGCAGCTACCATATCGGACAGCACAGTCTAGGCCCTAGTTAGGCGTAGGGACAATTCCAGCATGCTCAGATCTTGAGAATGAAACCCACTTATAACCACTGAAGGGGGAAGTGCCTTATTTCATCTAGGAAGAAATCAATCTATTGTCTTATTTCATACCTTAAAATCAGAAGATTTAAGAAGGCTGTCTACTGGGAACAAGTACTAATACATTTATTTGAAGTAAATAAAGGTAGAGCTTCTGCCACAGAAATTAAGTCTGGTGTAGCTGTCTGGATTGACAGATAGGACTGGCTTTGCATTCTGCATCATAAGGGAACAACAACTGAGCTAACTCTGTAGTTCCACAGTTTTGATGAAAATATATTTTGTCATATTTTATATTTTAAATTTACCTTTAGCAGCTATTCAAACTTGTAAGAAAAAAACAGGTATCACTTTTTTTTTTTTGGCCTCGCCACATGTCGTGTGGGATCTTAGTTCCCCGACCGGGGATCGGACCAGAGCCCCCCGCAGTGGAAGCGTGGAGTCTTAACTGCTGAACTGCCAGGCAAGTCCCCAGGTATCACTTTAAAACTAGGGGATTCGGGCTTCCCTGGTGGCGCAGTGGTTGAGAGTCCACCTGCCGATGCAGGGGACATGGGTTCGTGCCCCGGTCCGAGAGGATCCCACATGCTGTGGAGCGGCTGGGCCCGTGAGCCATGGCCACTGAGCCTGCGCGTCCGGAGCCTGTGCTCCGCAATGGGAGAGGCCACAACAGTAAGAGGCCCGCGTACCGCAAAAAAAAAAAAACACAACAAAAACTAGGGGATTCACAGTTTTTCAATATTTATGTAAAGAACATGTAAACAAGAATGTCTGAAGGCCACTGCCAGATAATTATAGGCAGTGTTCAGTCTAGAGATCCTGGGGGTTCTTCACGCCACTCAATCTAGAGAAGGAATGTTTGCCTTAGGAAAAAATTCAGGGTTTGTTTCTTTCTTGGCTATTCTAGAAGAATTCCATATTTCAACTTTTTAAAATAATTGTGTATTCTTCCCTAAATCCTCTAACCTTGACTCTACCAATTAGCCATCTCAGCTTTTTATTTAGACAGGGAAAATTTCCGATCCATAATCACTCTCCAGAGATCTCAATTTCAAATGTACCCATACGTTCCTCGGTCCAGTGTTCTTTCTTGTCGCCTCCTCCAGATGCCCACACCTATTTACTTCTCCTTTCCCCTTTCATGTCACTCATGAAAACACTATTTCCTGATTCTACGTTCTAGTAAGCTTACTTAAAGTGAAATCATTTGAATTGGCAAAAGCAAAAGGCCTTAGCTTATTAGGCTTTATCATATAAGCTGAAGTATCTAGTGAAGAGTTATCTGTCACCCCAGAAGCCCAGTCAAGGACATGTTTCCAAAACTTATGTTCACCTGGATATATGCCTCCCATAAAATTCAGCTCTATGGGCATGACTTGTTTTTAGATGACAGGATGATTCAAAGTCGGTCACAAAAACAAAGGCTTGAAGTACAGAAGTTATAAAGAACCACAAAGGACCACAGAAGAACACTCTGGCATTGCACACTTGGGAAACTCACCAGTAGGAGCTATGGAAGGGGGTCTGCCTCGCTTTCTTTTTGGCTCCCTCAAGTTTTCTTGTGGACTCTTCACAATGTCATTTTCAGGTTTCTTATCCACTTGAGCATCTCCAGAATACTCTCTGTCATTTTCTGAAATGTTCTCCTTATCTTCTTTCTCGTTCTTGGGAAGGCTCTTCTCTGACACCTTCCCCTTTTCAGAACAGATTAACTTTCCTTCTTTATCAGGCTGTTTGGGTCTCTTTTCTGTCTTTAAGGCTTTGTCCTCTTTGTCTTTCTTCACATTGGCTGTGGCTTTTCTCTGCTCTTTAAACTTCTCTCGTTTATCAGGAGATGATGAAAGACGTTTGTGTTCTGTTTCTTTAGGCCTAGCATTATCCACAATATTCTAAAATGAGCAAAATAGCGATGAATCACACTTTGTGATTACTTGCAAATATAAAATCAGATGGTTTTTTGTAAACTTATGAAGACAAAGAAATTAAAAGAGGACATGTATCAGGTCATGTAATGGAAAGCACCACTGAAAATATACACCCATATTCTGAGGTTTGAAAAACAGTCCTAAGTTTAAAGAAAATAACAGCCATGTTCAATTCCTTCTGAGACAATGCTATCTCCCCTTTTGATTAGTAAGTCACTAAAAAATTATTAAAGGGACAGACAACTACCCCAGGGACCTCTTCTGGGAAGCAATCTTTTTGACAGAGATGCCTTCATGCCCCGTCCGTCTCCTCCCAAGAATGACTACACTGACCCAGGGCCTTTCAGAGGCTGGCTCAGTTTGCCAGCAGATGCTGATGTCCTGTGTAGAGAAGAACCCAAACTGATAACTAGAGGCGAACCAGAAAGCTGTAAAGATTTTCCACCTCAAAAACAGGGTCTTTGCTTCCTCTACTGGGTAAAGGCTGTGCTCAGTCGAACAAGCCACCTACTGCGTTCCTGAGCTACTGAGTTTTTGTCCATTAGGAGAAAGTACTTCTTCTTGGTTACTTTCCTCCTAAATTACTTTTTCAAAATTCATCTTAAAAATCTTGTGTCCTAGTATACTGTCTCATAATAAAGCAAGCTCTGAAAGCTCTGGAGTTTCTAAAACTACAATTAAGTTTATTTGCGTAAGTATCTTTCTTCCAAGACCTCAAGAGAAGAGCAGAGACCACCACATCATGTTCATATTGGATCCCTAGCACCAAGCACACACTTAGCACACAGATTTTTGCCAGGAGCAGGAAGGACTGCCTAAATACACAGTGAGTAAAAGTTTAATTTGTTCCAGAGGGAAAAGTAATAAACAAGGAGAATCCCTGTGGTTAGAAACTAAAAGAAAATATTTTTTTCAAGTCTCCAAAGTTTTCTGAAAGCAGCCAGGTTTGAGGACAAGCACTCCTCAGTAACTGCTGGCAGAAATATAAATTGCAATCACCAGGAAGGGGGGCTGGCAATTTAGGTCAAAAGTCTTATGTTTATACTTTTGAACTCGAATAAATTCGTAGAAATGAAATCTGATAACAAAATAATCAGACGTGTGTACCCAGATTTACAAATATCCTTAAATGACCATTAGAAAACTGGTTACACAAAGTAGGGTTACATACATATTATAAATACTACTTAGCCATTAAAAGCTATATTCCCATACAGTACTTAGGAACTTGGGAAAATGTTATTTTGTTAAAAGAGCAAGTTACAGGGCTTCCCTGGTGGTGCAGTGGTTGATAGTACGCCTGCCGATGCAGGGGACGCGGGTTTGTGCTCCGGTCCGGGAGGATCCCACATGCCGCGGAGCGGCTGGGCCTGTGAGCCATGGCCGCTGAGCCTGCGCGTCCGGAGCCTGTGCTCCGCAACAGGAGAGCCCACAACAGTGAGAGACCCACATACCGCAAAAAAAAAAAAAAAAAAAGAGCAAGTTATAGAACAGTAACATATGACTCAAATTTGGAAAAGAAAAATATATATACATAAGTATCTTTTTTAAAAAATACAGAAGGCTATACATTAAAATGTTAAGAGCAATTGCATCTAGATGATAGAATTATACAATTTTTACTTTCTTTGCGCTTTTCTGTACTTTCTAAATTTTCTACAGCAAACATATATTGTTTCTATAACTTCAAAAAAAGATAAATGTTCCTGAAATATAGATTATCAAGCCACTTAGGGCAGTACAATCCTATTTAAAAAACAAAAAAACAATCTAATACTATATGAAAAAAGCTTTAAAAATTGTCTGACAGATACTTGTAAGAAATTTTGCTTTGTAAGTGGCCTAGCTGAGAAGTCATTTATCCAAACCACTATGTTCTCTTGGAAAAGAAAATCAAACAGGAGCCATGGGCCTGTGCTTGACCACCTGCCAGGTCTGAGATAACATGAGACACTCAGAGGCAGCTGGGAATTGAGGACTGAAGACCCACAAATCCACACAGGGTGAGGTGCCCAACCCCAAGCTAAGGCACCATGAGTACTATCAATCAGAGGAAACAGAAGAACGTTTGTTATGTGGAGCCCTAGACTTCCATTTGTGTAGATTCTAGATACAATCTGACAGTTCTGGACATGTTCTTAATACAGTCCTCTATCTATATTAACTCATTCCACAAACTTAACATAAAAATTGCCAAACTGAAGGCCAAAATAATGTTTTAGAGTGCTGTGTAGTTCCTTAGATGCCTGAGAAGCAAATGATCAAAGAGAAAACATCTTCAGGGCTAAAGCTTTATAATTTTGTCAATTTTCTGAAGAGGAAAACCAGAAAGGCAAAAACACTTCTGAGATTATCTTTAACAATATCATGTATCATGATGCTTTGGAATTGCTAAATATATGTTCAGAAGAATTTATTAGAAGGTTCCAGGATTACCAAATACTGTCATATCAACAACCACCCAAAGAAGTAAATAACAATTAGTTACAATCAGAATCTTTCCCCTCAGCTATTTCATTAAGACATAAATATTAAAAAAAACTAAAAGGGAAAAAAAAATCACGAAGAAAGTAGGCAACACTTCCAGGTGGCCAGAATCTATCTGTGTGCACCACATTTCCAGTATCAAAACTCAGGACCCGGGGCTTCCCTGGTGGCGCAGTGGTTGAGAGTCCGCCTGCCAACGCAGGGGACACGGGTTCGCACCCCGGTCCGGAAAGATCCCACATGCCGCGGAGCGGCTGGGCCCGTGAGCCATGGCCGCTGAGCCTGCGCGTCCGGAGCCTGTGCTCCGCAACAAGAGAGGCCACAACAGTGAGAGGCCCACGTACCTCAAAAAAAAAAAAAAAACTCAGGACCCGTGCTTAGACAAGTACATGGATGGTGAAAGGGACAAAAGGAAACAAAAATTTCAACCCAGGCACATCTAGCACGAGTGCTCGCCAAATCTACGCCAAATGGTGGCTCCGTAACCACCAAGCCGTGGTCCTGAGCTGAAGGACAAAGTCAGATGAGGAGAAAACATCTCCATCTCTTCAACCACTCAGCAAGTTCCCTGTGAGGGGAAACAGCTCTGTGGGCAGAGCACAGGAAGACAGAAGAAAGAATAACAACCAGGCGCTTTGGGAAGAAGACAGATAACAGGTAATGGTACGCAAGTACTGGCACTTCTGAAAAGAATTGGTATGAAAAGAAAAAGGCAGAGAGAGAGACAAATATTTACAATTTCTGAAAACTTGTGTATTGCTTTCTGGTGAAATCATGTCAGATGAAGGAAAGATTTTGTCATCATAAACAAATGTAACATCTTTGAGAAACAAAACTATAACATTAGCATTATTCATACCACAAAGCATAAAACCACATTTCTCACCTGATCTTTCGAAAAAGCTTTGACATGAATATGTTTGACAGTCTGAACTACTCCATCATAAAATTTCACAGTGTAAGTACCTAAAATTCAAAAAGATATGATTTTAACTTGCAGTTTCATGAAAGCAACAAAACTTTTCAAAGCATAAACACAAGGGAGTTCCAACCACAATAATAAACATATGGAAATTAAAAAGTTGTTCAAGAATCACATTCAATCTTACTTATGTCCAAGATAATAATAGTACACTTGCCTTTTCCTCTTTATCTTACAAATCTTTTTATCTATACAAATCAAAATCCATCCCCAAAAAACCTCATTTTTATGGTGCTTCACTAAATCTTAAAAACTTGCACTGACTTAGACCAAGAACAAAGAGCAGTAAAACAATTAAGAATGTAAGGAAACACCAACAATGAACTATCAGAGAAATTAAGGGAACAATCCCGTTTATTGTTGCATCAAAAAGAATAAGATACCGAGGAATAAACCTACCTAAGGAGGTAAAAGACCTGTACTTGGAAAACTATAAGACACTGATGTAAGAAACTGAAGATGGAAAGATATACTGTGTTACAGTCTTGGTGGGAATGTAAACTGGTGCAGCCACTGTGGAAAAAACAGTATAGAGGTTTCTCAAAATACTAAAAATAGAATTACCACATGACCCAGCAATTCCACTCCTTGGTATATATCCGAAAAAAACAAAAGCACTAATCCGAAAAGATACATGCACCCCAATGTTCACAGCATTATTTACAATTGCCAAGATATGGAAGCAATCTAAGTGTCCATCAACAGATGGATGGATAAAAGAGGTGGTATATATATATACACATATACGTATACAATGGAATACTACTCAACCATGAAAAAAGAATGAAATTTGCAGCAACATGGATGGACTTGGAGGGTATTATGCTAAGTGAAATAAATCAGACAAGACAAATACTATATGATCTCACGTGTGGAATCTAAAAAATACAACAAAGGAGTGAATATAACAAAAAAGAAACATTCACAGATACAGAGAACAAACTAGTGGTTACCCGTAGGGAGAAGGAAACAGAGGAGGGGCAAAATAGGGATAGGAGATTAAGAAGTACAAACTATTATGTATAAAATAAGCTACAAGGATATATTATTCAACACAGGGAATATAGCCAACATTTTATAAGAACTACAAATGGAGTGTAACCTTTAAAAATTGTGAATCACTATATTTACACCTGTAACATATAATATTGTACATCAACTATACTTCAATTTAAAAAAAATAAGATATAAGGAAAATGCAGATTTACTTATTGCTTGGTGAATTATTAATGTTTATCACTTAATCTTTATTTTCTGGGCTTAGAAGTAGTAATATCTTTTAAACTTGAAAAGAAATACGACCATCTGCTAAAGGTATTATGTTTTTAGAGGTCACATTACTCTCAAAATCCATATGAATTAGCTGCATATTACAATATTTCAAAATAGAGACTAGGCCAAAGCACTAAATGGTGACCACTACATTGTTAGTTTTGTTCCGTTTTTTTTTTCTTTTTAAGTCCAACAAAAATCACTCTCTGCTAAAAAACTGAAACTGGAAATCCAAATAATCTTATCTCGCCAAATAACACATCCAACTACAAAAGTTCTCATTAGCTGTACCCAAACCAACACTTTCAACCTTTTGCATTTTAGAACCCACCCATGTCTCTCTCTCTCTCTCATTTTTCTTTTTTTTTTGGTTCCAGGGATCTATTAAAAAAAAAAAAATCACAGTTAATCTTGTCAAGATTATCAATGAACCACTGGTAATCATGTAATGATTTACCACTAGTAAACATGGTCAGTTTTCAGGACCAATTTGCTACCCAACATGGAAGAAAAAAAATAAATCCCAAGGGTTGGGAGCAGAATGATGCAATGATGAAGTTAAGATCTTCTGGCTGGTTGCCTCCTTCTTATACGTTCTCTCCCCACCCACCGGCCTGCTCCTCCAGCCCTGAATAAGGCCCTGCCCATGGCTAGCCACCTCTTCAGTGCTCAAAGTCCAAGCAATCTGAGCCCAATTATTTTCCAAACCTTATTTCGAATTACCAGCATACAATACCCACCAACTCAAAGTGACTAGCTACTTGCCACCCACTGAAACTGTCTTGTGACATTTCCACCTCCACACGAAGAAGTGTTTTCCTGCCTGGAATGTGCCACTCATTGATCCTTAAGCACTCAGCTCAAAAGACCACAATAGCTCAGTAAAAGCTTCCTGACTTCCCTGCTACTGGAGAGTTCTCCGTCCTCTGAACTTCTCAGACTCATTTGGTACCTGACCTGCAGAGACTCACATTTAGGTGCCTTCATATAGAAGGCAGATCCCAAATCGAAGGCAGGCTCTTCAAGGCTAGAGAACACATCTGACAGTAGTTTCTCACACAGCGCCAGACTCACTGTAACCAGTGTTTATCAAAGTGTAGTCCCCAGACCAGCAGCATGAACAACCCTGTGAAATTACTGGAAATGCAAATTATCAGCCCCACCCCAATATACTGAATCAAAAACTCTGGGAGTGTGACACAGAAATGTGTTTTAGTAAGACCTTGAGGACTTCCCTGGTGGCACAGTGGTTAAGAATTTGTCTGCCAATACAGGCGACATGGGTTCTGGCCCTGGTCCAGGAAGATCCTACATGCCACAGAGCAGCTAAGCCCGTGAGCCACAACTACTGAAGCCCGCACACGTAGAGCCCGTGCTCCCCAACAAGAGAAGCCACAGCCATGAGAAGCCCGCACACCGCAACGAAGCAAAGCCCCTGCTCGCCACAACTAGAAGAAAGCCTGTGCGCAGCAAAGAAGACGCGATGCAGCCAAAAATTAAAAACAAAAAAGACTCCACCTTGCGAGAACACCAGAATCACAACTAACTGCTCAACAATCATCGACAGGAAGACACTGGAACTCACCAAAAAAGATGCCCCACATCCAAAGACAAAAGAGAAGCCGCAATGAGACGGTAGGAGGGGCACAATCACAATAAAATCAAATCCCGTAACTGCTGGGTGGGTGACTCACAAACTGGAGAACACTTATACCACAGAAGTCCACCCACTGGAGTGAAGGTTCAGAGCCCCACGTCAGGCTTCCCAACCTAGGGGTCCGGCAATAGTAGGAGGAATTCCTAGAGAATCAGACTTTGAAGGCTAGCGGAATTTGATTGCAGGACTTCGACAGGATTGGGGTAAACAGAGACTCCACTCTTGGAGGGCATACACAAAGTAGTGTGCACATCACGACCCAGGGGAAGGAGCAATGACCCCATAGGAGACTGAACCAGACCTACCTGCTAGTGTTGAGGGGTCTCCTGCAGAGGCGGGGGGTGGCTCTGTCTCACCGTGAGGACTAGGACACTGGCAGCAGAAGTTCTGGGAAGTACCCCTTGGCGTGAGCCCTCCCAGAGTCCACCATTAGCCCCACCAAAGAGCCTAGGTAGGCTCCAGTGTTGGGTCGCCTCAGGCCAAACAACCAACAGGGAGGGAACCCAGCCCCACCCATCAGCAGACAAGTGGATTAAAGTTTTACTGAGCTCTGCCCACCAGAGCAACAGCCAGCTCTACCTACCACCAGTCCCTCCCATCAAGAAACTTGCACAAGCCTCTTAGATAGTCTCATCCACCAGAGGGCAGACAGCAGAAGCACAAAGTACAATCCTGCAGCCTGTGGAATGAAAACCACCTTCCCAGAAAGATAGACAAGATGAAAAGGCAGAGGGCTATGTACCAGATGAAGGAACAAGATAAAACCCCAGTAAAACAACTAAATGAAGTAGAGATAGGCAACCTTCCAGAAAAAGAATTCAGGGGCTTCCCTGGTGGTGCAGTGGTTGAGAGTCCGCCTGCCGATGCAGGGGACACGGGTTTATGCCCCGGTCCAGGAAGATCCCACGTGCCATGGAGCGGATGGGCCCATGAGCCATAGCCGCTGAGCCTGCGCGTCTGGAGCCTGTGCTCCGCAACGGGAGAGGCCACAACAGTGAGAGGCCCGTGTACCGCAAAAAAAAAAAAGAGAAAAAGAATTCAGAATAATGATAGGAAAATGATCCAGGACCTCGGAAAAAGAATGGAAGCAAAGATCGAGAAGATGAAAGAAATGTTTAACAAAGACCTAGAAGAATTAAAGAACAAACAAAAAGAGATGAACAAGGGCTTCCCTGGTGGCACAGTGGTTGGGAGTCCGCCTGCCGATGCAGGGGATGCGGGTTCGTGCCCCGGTCTAGGGGGATCCCACATGCCGCGGAGCAGCTGGGCCCGTGAGCCGTGGCCGCTGAGCCTGCGTGTCCGGAGCCTGTGCTCCGCAGCGGGAGAGGCCGCAAAACAAACAAACAAACAAAAAAAAAAAAGAGATGAACAATACAATAACTGAAATGAAAACTACATTAGAAGGAATCTATAGCAGAATAACTGAGACAGAAGAATGGATAAGTGACCTGGAAGACAGAATGGTGGAATTCACTGCTGCGGAACAGAATAAAAA
This sequence comes from Leucopleurus acutus, assembly GCF_964270905.1. Lineage (NCBI taxonomy): Eukaryota > Metazoa > Chordata > Mammalia > Artiodactyla > Delphinidae > Leucopleurus > Leucopleurus acutus. Next base: position 64,519,735 of record NC_139158.1, on the reverse strand, counting down.
AAAGAATGAAAAGAAATGAAGACGGCCTAAGAGACCTCTGGGACAACATTAAACACAACAACATTCGCATTATAGGGGTCCCAGAAGGAGATGAGAGAGAGAAAGGACCCGAGAAAATATTTGAAGAGATTATAGTCGAAAACTTCCCTAACATGGGAAAGGAAATAGCCACCCAAGTCCAGGAAGCACAGAAAGTCCCATACAGGATAAACCCAAGGAGAAACACGCCGAGACACACAGTAATCAAACTGGCAAAAATTAAAGACAAATTACTGAAAGCAGCAAGGGAAAAACGACAAATAACATACAAGGGAACTCCCATAAAGGTAACAGCTGATTTCTCAGCAGAAACTCTACAAGCCAGAAGGGAGTGGCACGATATACTTCAAGTGATGAAAGGGAAGAACCTACAACCAAGATTACTCTACCCGGCAAGGATCTCATTCAGATTCGATGGAGAAATCAAAAGCTTTACAGACAAGCAAAAGCTAAGAAAATTCAGCACCACCAAACCAGCTCTACAACAAATGCTGAAAGAACTTCTCTAAGTGGGAAACACAAGAGAAAAAAAGAACCTACAAAAACAAACCCAAAACAGTTAAGAAAATGGTCATAGGAACATACATATCAATAATTACCTTAAACGTGAATGGATTAAATGCTCCAACCAAAAGACACAGGCTTGCTGAATAGATACAAAAACAAGACCCATATATATGCTGTCTATAAGAGACCCACTTCAGACCTAGGGACACATTCAGACTGAAAATGGAGGGATGGAAAAAGATATTCCATGCAAATGGAAATCAAAAGAAAGCTGGAGTAGCAATACTCATATCAGATAAAATAGACTTTAAAATAAAGAATATTACAAGAGACAAGGAAGGACACTACATAATGATCAAGGGATCCATCCAAGAAGAACATATAACAATTATAAATATATATGCACCCAACATAGGAGCACCTCAATACATAAGGCAACTGCTAACAGCTATAAAAGAGGAAATCGACAGTGACACAATAATAGTGGGGGACTTTAACCCCTCACTTACACCAATGGACAGATCATCCAAAGAGAAAATTAATAAGGAAACAAAAGCTTTAAATCACACAATAGACCAGATAGATTTAATTGATATTTATAGGACATTCTATCCAAAAAGAGCAGATTACACTTTCTTCTCAAATGCGCACGGAACATTCTCCAGGATAGATCACATCTTGGGTCACAAATCAAGTCTCAGTAAACTTAAGAAAATTGGGCTTCCCTGGTGGCGCAGTAGTTGAGAGTCCGCCTGCCGATGCAGGGGACATGGGTTCATGCCCCGGTCCGGGAAGATCACACATGCCATGGAGCGGCTAGGCCCGTGAGCCATGGCCGCTGAGCCTGCGCGTCCCGAGCCTGTGCTCCGCAATGGGAAAGGCCACTACAACAGTGAGAGGCCCGCATACTGCAAAAAAAAAAAAAAAAAAAAAAAATCTTCCAACAAACAAAAGTCCAGGACCAGGGTCTTCACAGGTGAATTCTATCAAACATTTAGAGAAGAGCTAACATCCATCCTTCTCAAAATCTTCCAAAAAACTGCGGAGGAAGGAGCACTCCTTAACTCATTCTATGAGGCCACCATCACCCTGATACCAAAACCAGACAAAGATACTACAAAAAAAAGAAAATTACAGACCAATATCACTGATGAATATAGATGCAAAAACCCTCAACAAAATACTAGCAAACAGAATCCAACAACACATTAAAAGGATCATACACCATGATCAAGTGGGATTTATCCCAGAGATGCAAGGATTCTTCAGTATACGCAAATCAATCAATGTGATACACCATATTAACAAACTGAAGAATAAAAACCATATGAGCATCTCAACAGATGCAGAAAAAGCTTCTGACAAAATTCAACACCCATTTATGATAAAAACTCGCCGGAAAGTAGGCATAGAGGGAACCTACCTCAACATGATAAAGGCCATATACGACAAACCCACAGCAAACATCATTCTCAATGGTGAAAAACTGAAAATGTTTCCTCTAAGATCAGGAAGAAGACAAGGATGCCCACTCTCACCACTATTTTTTTTTCTTTTTTTTTTTTGCGGTACGCGGGCCTCTCACTGTTGTGGCCTCTCCCGTTGTGGAGCAGAGGCTCTGGACGCGCAGGCTCAGCGGCCATGGCGCATGGGCCCAGCCACTCCACAGCATGTGGGATCTTCCCGGGACGGGGGCACAAACCCGTGTCCCCTGCATCGGCTGGCAGACTCTCAACCACTGCGTCACCAGGGAAGCCCTCTCACCACTATTATTCAACACAGTTTTGGAAGTCCTAGCCACGGCAATCAGAGAAGAAAAAGAAATAAAAAGAATACAAATTGGAAAAGAAGAAGTAAAACTGTCACTGTTTGCAGATGACAAGATACTATATATAGAGAATCCTAAAGATGCCACCAGAAAACTACTCGAGCTAATCAATGAATTTGGTAAAGTTGCAGGATACAAAATTAATGCACAGATATCTCTTGCATTCCTATATGCTAATGATGAAAAATCTGAAAGAGAAATTAAGGAAACACTCCCATTTACCACTGCAACAACAAGAATAAAATACCTAGGAATAAACCTACCCAGGGAGACAAAAGACCTGTATGCAGAAAACTATAAGACACTGATGAAAGAAATTAAAGATGATGCCAATAGATGGAGAGATATACCATGTTCTTGGATTGGAAGAATCAATATTGTGAAAATGACAACACTATCCAAAAGCAATCTACAGATTCAATGCAATCCCTATCAAATTACTAATGGCATTTTTTACAGAACTAGAACAAAAAATCTTATAATTTGTATGGAGACACAAAAGACCCCGAATAGCCAAAGCAGTCTTGAGGGAAAAAAGCAGAGCTGCAGGAATCAGACTCCCTGACTTCAGACTATACTACAAAGTTACAGTCATCAAAACAATATGGTACTGGCACAAAAACAGCAATATAGATCAATGGAACAAGACAGAAAGCCCAGAGATAAACCCACACACCTATGGTCAACTAATCTATGACAAAGGAGGCAAGGATACACAATGGAGAAAAGACAGTCTCTTCAGTAAGTGGTGCTGGGAAAACTGGACAGCTACATGTAAAAGAACAAGATTAGAACACTCCCTAACACCATACACAAAATTAAACTCAAAATGGATTAGAAACCTAAATGTAAGACTGGACACTGTAAAACTCCTAGAGGAAAACATAGGAAGAACACTCTGACATAAATCACAGCAAGATCTTTTTTGATCCACCTCCTAGAGTAATGGAAATAAAAACAAAAGTAAACAAATGGGACCTAATGAAACTTAAAAGTTTTTGTACACCAAAGGAAACCATAAACAAGACGAAAAGACAACCCTCAGAATGGGAGAAAATATTTGCAAAGGAATCAACAGACAAAGGATTAATCTCCAAAATATTTAAAGAGCTCATGCAGCTCAATATTAAAAAATCAAACAACCCAATCCAAAACTGGGCAGAAGACCTAAATAGATATTTCTCCAAAGAAGATATACAGATGGCCAAGAAGCACATGAAAAGCTGCTCAACATCACTAATTATTAGAGAAATACAAATCAAAGCTACAATGAGGTATCATCTTACACAGGTCAGAATGGCCATCATCAGAAAATCTACAAACAACAAATGCTGGAGAGGGTGTGGAGAAAAGGGAACCCTCTTGCACTGTTGGTGGGAATGCAGATTGATACAGCCAAGATGGAGAACAATATGGAGTTTCCTTAAAAAACTAAAAATAGAATTACCATACGATCCAGCAATCCCACTACTGGGCATATACCCAGAGAAAACCATAATTCAAAAAGACACATGCACCCCATTACTGTATAGCATAGGGAACTATATTCAATATCTTGTGATATACCATAATGGAAAAGAATATGAAAAAAATAATGTATATATACGTATAACTGAATCACCTTGCTGTAGACCTGAAACTAACACAACTATACATCAGTAAAATAAAATATTTTTAAAAGTAAAAGAAAAAAAAAGTTTAATAAAGCCTTGAGGTGACTCTGGTGCACAATGAAGTCTGAGAACCACTGTTGTAAACAATGAGTAATTACCTACTGTTTTGCTCCTTGTAATTACAAAATAAAAGTGATTATCTGTTACAAGTGTCACCAACACAGAAAAGTTGCTAGCAAACAAGACAGACACAAGGATACACAGTTGGTTTTATATATATATATATATATATATATATATATATATATAAATAATACTTATACAGGTATATATAGTTGGTTGGTTAAAGCAAGCAATGAGATGACAGGCTATGATAAGGATTCTACATAAGGCACGTCAGCAATGATTGATGAATACTTACAGCAAAGGCCTGGGTTCCTGCCTTCCTGCCTCTATTGTGAGGGTGTTGGCAAGCAAAGGAGCAATGATAATAAGCAAGGTTGTGGAACTCTAAACAGACTCTTTTCAAGCAACCATGGCAAAGCTCTGGCCAGTCTAAGGATAGGGGTTTGGGGTTGGGGACATTAAGAACCCAATTCTCAAGAAATCTTAAATATTAAGCATGCCAACAAGACACCCAAGCCTATACTTTCAACTATCTTATCAACAAAGTTCATCAACAGTTACATCAAAATGAAAACTGTCCATTTTTACAGACATTTCAAACATCCAGAAGGACAAAATGCTACCCAAAAGTCCAACATTTTCAGCTACTTGAAGTCAATTTTGAAGCTTACTCCTGACAGCAGGCTCAGAATGGAGGCCTTAGATGAAGGGATGGACCCCGAGTTCCATGGAAGTCTACAACAGAGCTAGAAGCAGAACCCAAGCCTGTCTGCTGGCCTCTGACTAATTCTTCTCCCACCACCCCACACTGCCTATTCCCCAAGTCCCTCAGCCTCAATTCCAAACCACAAACCCAGAGCACCACTGGCCACTCTGAAATGACCCAAACTATGGTCAAAGGTGCTTAGGGGCCACTGTCCTTAGATAACAATATCCTGGCCCTGACCCTTTTTACTTCCAAAGAACTACAAGGGATCATCTTGAAACTTTCTCCCTTGATCATGCACATAGCCTAACCTGGGCTTCAATAAATCAGAGGGAACAAAACAACACATCCCACAGACAACAGTGGTCTAGACCCACTTCTGGAGAGAGGCCCCAAATCTACTTTAATGGTTTCATTCATAACTAAAAGAATGTCTTCCCACGGAATCCTCCCAAGGGTGGCTGGCAACAGAGCTCTCCCATGGCCACAAACAACATCTAACAAAAAACATGTAAATGACAGAATCCAAAATAAGAACATTCTTGACACAAAGGCCACCTGCCTCAGGCTCCCTTAAGAAGCTCCTATCTTTACCAGATGAAACAAAGCTTCCTGGCTTTGCCCTCTGGGGGTTAAGAACTCAGCATATCAGACAACCTCAGTAATAGCAGAAGGGACGTAAGAACAAAACTAGAGACGTATAGAAAGCTCATCTTCTCTAGGACCAAGGAAACAGGTGACTCTAGAAAGGACAGATTTCTGTTGCTCTTGAAATTTACCATAACTGTGAGTCAGGGTCCTTTTACTACCCCGCTCATTCTCCAGGAGTCAGAGAATTCCACAATATCATGGATAGGAGCTTTCAAACATGGTTTCTCAAAGTTCTGAGGTTCCCACAGATGTGCCTAAGGGGGTGGGCAGAGGGATGGGATAAGTGCATGTTTGCAGGCAAACCTCCCCCTAAGTCTTTTCCTCTTAGGAATTTTACATAATGGGCTTAGGTTCTGTAGCCAATAATTTCCAGAACTGCTCATCTAGTCCAATTCCTTCTCCCATTTCTAACTGCTCAGATGAGTCTAGAGCAAGGAGAATGAACTGCTTATAATCATCAAGCAGGGACTGGGACAGGGCCTGTCTCCAATCAGGGCTCTCAAGACACCACCGGGCTCCAGGAAGTACAGACCATCTACACTCACCTTACCGTATCAGGTGCACGTACACACACACACACCGCCAGCGAGCATCTGGCCCTGACAACTTCTGCTGTTTAAGGAAAACCCTGATCCAGAGAAGCGGCCTGGTACTGTAGGAACTGCAGTTTCAGGAAACTTGGAGCACCACAGACCTCCATGCAGACCTCAGGCTACCATTTATCTATATGCTCTGTAACCTCAAGCAGTTTCTCCTGTGAGCTCAGTTCCTCATCTGTAAAATGTGGATGGGGTTGACGGCAACAACCTTTCCACATTTATGTGAAGACTAAATAAGATCAGATATGGAAATTGCTTAGCAAAGGGACTGTCACAGAGCAAGGGATCAATATGTGGTTCTAATTACCATCATCTACCAAGTCACTTTGACAGAGAACCTCCTTCCCCCCATAGAAGGTAGGAGCCGAGCTAGCAGCTACATGTATGGGCCTAAATTGTCCTTTTATCACTATTCAAAGCTGCTCATAGTCCCAGTGTTCCCACATTTCAAATGTAGGTTCAGTTACAGCATGAAGAAAACAAAAAATAGTAACTGCTTCAACCAGAGACTCTAGAAATAAGACTATTTCCATAAAATCTCCCAGTTTAAATGCAGACTTTAGGCAATGAACAAAGAGATTGAACTGGGGTACAAGGAGGGGACGAGGGGGCCGTGACCCAAGGATATGCATAATTTTAAGAAAGAGGGACCTGATTCGCCTGCACACTCAAGTTAACCACAGATCAACAGGAAGGAATGATTCCTCATTTTGTTGTAAATGTGAACCTACTTTCAGTTTCCCCCAGAGAGAATGCCTTGCAGAGCAGGGGCACAAACCCCCTGACAGACGGGCGGCTCTGACATCCTCGGCATAAAAACGGGGAGCTGAGCAGAGGTGAGGTCAACTCACCAGAGATGGCTTCCAAACAAAGATTCCCTGGAAGCAGAATCCCTTCTTTTTCTCCAACACAGACCAAGGATCTAACAAGGCTACCAGGTGTGGCTGCCTTCACACAAAATGATGCTTAACTGCAACTGCCAAGGAATCATTCCAGATGAAAAGGGCTAAATAACATGGCATTGCTCTCCCCAGTTTCCAAGTGCTAAATAACTCCCTTAAGAAACTCTGGGGCTTCCCTGGTGGCACAGTGGTTGAGAGTCCGCCTGCCGATGCAGGGGACACAGGTTCATGCCCCGGTCCAGGAAGACCCCACATGCCACGGAGCAGCTGGGCCCATGGGCCATGGCTGCTGGGCCTGCGCGTCCGGAGCCTGTGTTCCGCAACAGGAGAGGCCACAACAGTGAGAGGCCCGCGTACCGCAAAAAAAAAAGAAACTGAAAGTTGCTACCAAAAACTCAACGGATGACAAGCTTCTTTTCTAGAAATAAGACATTTCTTGACAACTTATTCATGTAAAACAGATCTTTTGGGGTTTTTTTTTTCCTTGTTTTCTTCCAAGCTTCTGCTTAGAGAAAAAGAGAGAAAAAAAAGAGAAAGTGTGTCTAAAGTCCATCAGTGTTAACTCCCTGTGACAGGGATGAAGGAAAATACTTTAATAGTGCAAAAAATAATAGTGCTGAAAGCTGTCAACGAAAGATTGAATGTAAAAGTAAAACGTGTACATAGTTGTAAAAAAAAGGAGTTTTAAAACATGTTTATTTTCTATGCACTTTTTTAATTTAAGTGATAGTTTAATTAATAAACATGTCAAGCTTACTGCTGCAAAAAAATAATTAAATAAAATAAAAAATAAAAGTTGCTATCTGGTTGTGATTCAGTCATGCCAGACTCCCAATGCCAGCAGCCAGTGCTCTCCACTCTGGCTAGGGCCACTACCCACCAGCCTGCTCAGTCAATGCTCAGCCTCAGCAAAACCATCAAGGAGGTTAAGCACGGCAGAAAAATCAGACCAAGCCTTCCCAAGATGAAGCTAAAGAAAGTGACTTCACTATATCCCCAGCCTCCTCCTAGCAGCACCAAAAAGACAGAATAACTTTTACGGGAAATAAAGGCACCACCTTGCCTGCAGAGGTTCTTCTCACAGCACCATTAAGCCGTGGTGGCCCCTACTAACCAGAGAAAGAGTGAAATTAGAGTCCAGCATTGTCCCTCCCAGTCCTGCAACTGAATTACTAGAATAAATCATGAGCTAGAAACTGCCAGCTCCCCTGGATTAAACCTAACCCAAAGGCAGCACCTAAGAGTCATTTTTTCATCTCAAAATCAGGCACAGATGTGAGCACCCACAAAGGCTAGCTTTCCTTCGCAGTCCATGAGGTAGCATTAATGCCACACAGCTGGTTCCATTAACTTTCAGGATTGCCCCTCCCCCATGTCCCTCCTTCTCCTCCCTCTTCCAATTAATCTCAAGAACCAGAAAGGATGGCAGCATAATACAGGACTTCAGACTCAAGAACTCTGGGGAAAACAGGTTCTCCCAAAAATATCCACTCATTTTCAATGTCCTCCAGTTAACTAAAATTCACTGAACAGAATTTGAAGCTTACAGAACTAATATATTAGGGTAGCAAATGACCACTGTAGGAACAAATTACCTCAAGACTCTCCCTCCTATAATTTTAGCTCATGGAGGAAATAAACTGAAAAGATTTTTTGAAACAACTTGCAAAGCTCTGGTTGCCAAAGTTTAAAAGACATTTAAAAACCTTAATTAACTACGGCCAATAATTCGACCAATGACTTTTAGTCCTTAAATGATCACTTCAAAAGATTTCAGACCCAGGGCTTCCCTGGTGGCGCAGTGGTTAAGAATCTGCCTGCCAGTGCAGGGGACACGGGTTCGAGGCCTAGTCCGGGAAGATCTCTACAGGCCGCGGAGCAACAAAGCCTGTGCACCACAGCTGCTGAGCCTGCCATCTAGAGCCCGCGAGCCACAACTACTGAGCCCACGTTCTACAACTACTGAAGTCCACGCGCCTAGAGCCCGTGCTCTGCAACAGGAGAAGCCACCATGATGAGAAGCCCGCGCATCGCAACGAAGAGTGGCCCCACTCGCCACAACTAGAGAAAGCCCGCGTCCAACAATGAAGACCCAATGCAGCCAAAAATAAATAAAATAAATTTATTAAAAATATATATTGGCTATATTACCTGTGCTGTACAGTATATCCTTGTAGCTTTTTCTTCTATGAGTTTGACTTGATTTTCCCCATATTAAGTGAGATCAGTCACCATTTTAATAAAAATGGACCTATAAATTGTATTTAATGAGTGTTTGATATAATAAACTATGTCTTTTACTAAAAGGATTTAAAGCAGTTTAATAACATGTAAGCTTTCCTTTAAAATAAATTTTTAGGTTAAAGTGAAACATATGAAAAATAGTAACAGGATTTTATTTTGAACACTGGCTTATAAAGTAACTTAGGGAAACAAGGGACTATCCAAAAAGACTTAATCCATGAACAGGAGGATCAGTAACTGTTTAGACAACTTAGAAGATACAACCTTGCTTTGGAGACCTGTGGTAAAAGAACTGTGGTTTAAGGATAACCTACATCTGTCAACCCACACTGGTCTAATAGCTGCCGGGACTGGGGGTGGGGTGAATGTAGCAAGAGAGGAACTAAAATTTCTGCTACATGCAAATGTGTGTTCATTTTTGACCATTTCAACCCATTCTCAGACAAAACTTCTTGGTCACCCCGAAGTCCAGCAGAGTGCTGAATAAATACTTAAATAACTTCATTGAATGAAAAATCAGTGTGGCCTTAGAGTCACCCCTAACACTGGTACTAAGAGGTCTGTTTGCCCTAAACATTCACTGCAGGAATCATGGACATACCACAAACATCTTGGTAGAAAATGTTAAAAAAAGGAAAAAAGGTATCACTTGAACCCCCAGTGTGTTCTCTGTGTGTCAGGATGCTGACCACACATATTACCTTCATAACCCTCCTCTTCTCTTGCCTTTGTATTAGCAAAATGAGCCTCTTTGGGACATGTTCCCGGTCCTGACTCCTCACACGTTCTAAACTCTGGCAAAGGCATTCCAGCTCAGTGCGCTAAATCCCAGTACCCCAATTTCAACTAGTAACTCTGATACTGCAGACCACTCTCAATCACCTTGCATCCACGAAGCACATTTTTAAGAAAAGTTTGCTGTTTGCTTCATTTCTAGGCTGTTCACAAATAACTAAAAGGAATATTAGGGACTTATTTCATCTATTATATTAGGAACTCCTAGACAGCAAGAACCTACACACTTCCCAGCAGAGTGACAGATGAACCATGACTGTTTTAGAAGGCAAAGAACCAAACTCCCCCTCTTTAACCTACCTTTCTCTCCATTTATAATTTCTTCCTAACTCCTGACAGAGTAATTAACTTAAAGAGAGAGGATTCCTAGGCAATAAATACATACTGAAAATATACTCTCAAACTCCAATATTACAAACTCACCCCTAAGTTAAGAGTAAAAACAATACAACTCAAATGCCTTACCATCCTTGTTAACAGCAGTGACTTTGGCTGGGTAAAAACGACAATCAGACCAGCAAGCAAGGACCTGCTCATTTATTTGAAATTCCTAAAAAATATTAAAAAACAAAAAAGATCCTGTTACCAATCCAATTTCATAGGACATACATAGTAACAGAATTCATAAAAGAAGCTGAAATTGACAAGGGCAGGAAGGGGAGATGGCTACTGGGATGGAGGAAGATGTTTCTGCTGTTCAGCATTGGGAGCCAAAACAAAAGGGCTAGACACAGACTTTTGCCATTTTAAGAGTTCTGGACAGCCATAGCACAGCACCAATGATAATCCTATCCTGTCCCTGAAAGTGAGTCTAAGAGCCCAGGACCACCAGGGAACACACCAACTACACAAGCTGGAAGGAGAGAGTCTACTTCATCTTACGGGAAGCAGCATTCATGCCACCTAATGCCATCTACACTTTTAAAGGGTCTTTTGACAAAGGAGGCACTCATTCACCATTAATATTTCATACTGTTTTCCCAGCACACAGTTTGCATTGCTACATTTTGAAGAATGAATATTCTTCAAGGTCTTATAAAAGACCTTAATATGAGGCTAGCACAATGCTCCACATGGAATGATTGCTGAATAAATGATCAGACAGCAGATGAGCTTACTAAATGATCTAAAGGGACACAGTGGTGTAAAGGAGAGAGAGAAAGTCCCCATTCACCATCAATGCAGTCTCAACCAAGTTAGTTTATGAGCTGTCAAATCAATCACGTCATACAAACAGATGACAGCTGAGATTCTTCAACAACCCCCCCCCGCCCCCACCCGGGGCCATGGAGATCTCAGAGTTGCACTACAAGCCTAAATAAGGATGGTCCCCAGCTGCTACAGACTTTCACACCAAACATCAAAGGCTGGAACATAAAGTACCTAATGGCTGACCCCACTCATTACTGAATTACCCAGATTTGTTACTCACAGATGATCCTTCCTCTTCATGTAAGCCCTCTTTCCTCAGCTGTATTTTCTCTAAAGGGCGTAAATAAGGACTGTCCCAGCAGAACCATTCATCATAACGATGGTTCCAACGCTTGAAATGGATGAGTACTTTTCCTTCTTCGTAATCAATATCTTCTATGTGAGCTGGATACCTGAGTCAGGAAAAAAAAAGAAAATTAAATGCCTTTAATACCCACCCAAAATAATCAAAATGATACCCTTCCAAACCTCTTCCCAAAGGAGTAGGTCTCAAAGTACTAAATACAGCCTATCATTTAGAGGTTCTGTGTCATTGTGTCAAATTGAAAATTATGAAGGCTAACAGACCTGGGGTTCAAATCCCATCCAGGATATTCCTTAGTCTGTGATTAAATTAACCTTTCAGAGCCTGAGTTCCTTCATGTAAAGTGGAAGAAGGATACCCAACACACTGTGTTGTAGTGCAAGTTAAACAAGATGACATATACACAAGACCCAAGCACAAAGGAGGCAGGAAGCAAACATTTAACAACTAGATTATATTTTACATGTGTTAAAAAATTCAAATGACCATGCAGCCCAGATTGTGTTAGTCTCAATTTTCAGAATTTTAAGAATTTTGTTATCTATATATTGGAATACTATGAAGTTGTTAAAAAGAAGATGGCTCTATGTCATGATATGGAAAGCTCTCCCATGATGAACTATTAAATCAAAAGAGCAAGGTGCAGAACACTGTGTATGGTAAGTAAGCTACTGCTTATTTTTTAACAAGATGAAAAAGAATATATATATTCATACATGCTTAAATATGCATAAAACATCTAGAAGAATACACAAGAAACTAACACTGGTTACTTGTGGAAGTATGGTCAGTTCACTAGATGGGCTCTTTCAATCTCCAATCCACTCTTCTAGATTGAGAGTTGGGAAAACCAACAACTACATTTGCTTGACTCCCTTACAATTGGCAATCAAGGTCATGGAGACCTGTGGATTTGGAAGCAACTGTAGCGGCCAGACGCAGTGCTCCAGTGCAGGACCTCTCAAACTTTCATGCAATGCAAATCATCAGAGGATCTTGTTAAAATGCAGATTCTGATTCAGTCGATGGAGCTAAGGTCTAAGAGCTTTAAACAAGCTCCCAGGTGCTACTGACATGCTGGCCTACAGTGGCAAGGGTCTAATGTCTAGTCACTGGCTTCTTGAGTATCAAGCAGCAATGGTGGGGGTGGCAGTAGCAGTAGCGAATTCCTGACCTCCAGATCACAGCTCCAGTGGTGGGTCCTTCAAATTTATAGTCTAAGGGCAGCCCTCTTGGGTCCCACTCCTCCAACTCTTCCAACAATTTTGTAAGTAGCCAATTTCTTGTGTTAAATCCTTTTGTGGTTCAAGTACCCAGAATGGTTTCTGTTTCCAGCATTAAACTTGACTGATACAAGAGGGGAACTGGGTATAGCGGCAGAGAGGGGCAAAGTGGGATAGAGACCTTTTGCAGTATACCTTTTAATACTTTTTCATTTTTCAACCATATAAATGTATTGCTCATTCCAAAAATAAATAAATGGTTAAAAATAAAGAAAAATAAATATGCAATTGTTCTCTTAAATACACTTGTATTAATCAGAATGCTATTCTAGATTGAGAAAGTTTACACTCTACCTATTCGTTATTGTCTCCCTACAACTTGGACATGCACCATTTCCTTCTTCTTACATCTAACACTTAGTACCCTACTGTCCTAATAAATATGTGCTACCTAAATGAAAAGGCCTGCTTTCTTGTGTCATCTGTACACTGTGTCCTCTTCAACCCTAGACTAGTATCTGCTAAGGCAGTACACTTGGAGTTAACTAACCACAGAAGGTTGCAGATTCTGGGCATTCAATAAACATTCAGCAAATGAATTCTATTCTCCCTATTCTTCCCAAAGGTCGAGTGTCTTGTCAGTTCTTCAAACCCAAAGCTCTCAGACTTCAGCTACCCATTCCAATTTCAGTCACTCTCCAAGTTCAGGCCCCAATCACTTCATGTGGGTATTTCTCACACAGGACTGACAGGGTATGCTTTTCAAAATTCCTAATGGTATTATGCATATATTAATTGCTCAAAAAATATTAACAAAAGGAATAAACAGCCCTGAAACTAGTCCCCCTACTCCAATCCAACTTACACACAGCTGCCATAAATATAAGCTATCTTGACTAAATATAAGCTATCTTGACAACAGACTAGCTAATTGTACGATCTCGTGAACTGAGTAGTACAATTGTAGGACATAAAAGAGGCTTCCCTAAGTCTATTCCTCCCTATAAAATGAGGAGAAGGATACGGATATCTCAACTGCATTCCTCTTGCCCTCTCATTCACTCAGCCTACCAGAGCCTAGTAAGCCTCCCTAACTCACTCCTATTCAAAGCCCTTTCTTTAGTGGTTTACTATCTCTAGCTATAGTTTTCAAACAGGTCTTTGGAAAAACGTGCAGAATTAATTTTTCACAGAACTAAATTTATTTAATTTATAGAACTTTCCTTTATACTAAGATCACATTCTTTCTAATTTTTTGGTGCTTAAATATACTTTTGAAATTAAAACAATGGTAATTGTTTTTAATCCTTACTAACATTATGCAGCCATTAAAAAGAATAAGGCAGCTCTCTATGTACTGATTTTTAAAGATCTCTAAGAAAGGTGTGGGGGGGGGAACAACTCAAGATGCGAAACGGTATTGAATGCACTACCATTCATTTGGGGGAGGGGAGAGAGCCAATACATTCGTACCTGTTTTTAAATGCGTGGGCTATCTCTGGAAGGATGATCAAGCAACCCGGTTTGCCTCTTGGGAGGGGAACTGGATAGTTAAGGAACTGGAGAGGAAGTATGAGACTTATTTTATTCAATATATATCCTTTTGTTTGTTTTGAATGTTGTACCATGAGCATGTATTAAATATAAAAAATATAATTAGATATTTATTTTAAATATCCTTATTTGGCAAAATAAAAAGTTGGCACCTCAGTACAACCCCAAATTCTTTTGAATTTGCACTTGGTCAGTGCCTTCTAAAAGTCTGGTAAGTCTGGACCCACAGAAATAACTGCAAAATCCTAGGCCAGTAACTCCACTGCGCACACTCAGAGTATGAAGGACCTCTGGGCCCTTAGCTAGCCAAAAGCTACTCCCTTGTTCAAAAACTTCACAGGGCACAGGCATCCCACTGTCTACAGACTACACAAATCTCTCCAGGAGGATCAAGAATAACCAACGGATCAATAAGTTTTCCTAAGAAGAAGGTCGTTCTCCCTACTTCTCTAAAGTGTGACAAGGATACAAGTCACTCATTGTGGATGGGGAAACCCAACTGCCATTTCACAGAAAAAGACAAGCAGTTGATCTTAGAGATCAACCCAGTAAGCCTTGGTGGCTCACAACTGCACAGCTGCCTTGGGGACAGCTCAGATTCATCAGCCAACAGAACGTTATTAAGTGACTTTGATCTGGCCAGTCAATTCCAGGTCTTGGAATAAATTATAAAATGTATGTGGTTCTGGCCCCTGCCCTTGAGAAGAACCAGACACCAACTAAGTTTTTGTTTGTTTGTTTGTTTGTTTTTCCAACTAAGTTTTAAAACTACTCTGTGGAAAAAAAAAAAAAACTACTCTGTGGATAGACATTCTCCCAAAGAGGAAGTGCAGATGGGCAACAGGCACATGAAAAGATGCTCAGCATGGCTAATCATCAAGTAAATGCAAATCAAAATAACAATGAGCTATCACCTCACACCTGTCAGAATGGCTATCATCAAAAAGAACACAAATAACAAATGTTGGCGAGGATGTAGAGAAAAGAGAACCCTTGTACACTATTGATGGGAATGTAAATTGGTGCAGCCACTGTGGAAAACAGTATGGAGGTTTCTTAAAATACAAAAAATGGAACTACCACATGACCCAGCGATTCCACTACTGCGTATATATCCAAAAAAAAAAACACACTAATTCAAAAAGATACATGTACCCCAATGTTCACAGCAGCATTATTTACAATTGCCACGGTATGGAAGCAATCTAAGTGTTCATCAACAGAGGAACGGAGGGAGTTCCCTGGTGGTCCAGTGGTTAAGACTCAGAACTTTCAATGCCGTGCCCCAGGTTCAATCCCTGGTGTGGGAACTAAGATCCAACAAGCCACACAGTGCAGTCAAAAAAAAGAATAAATAAATAAATAAATAAAATATTTATTTTTAAAGAAACAGATGAGGGACTTCCCTGGTGGTACAGTGGGCAAGACTCCACGCTCCCAATGCAGGGGGCCCGGGTTCGATCCCTGGTCCGGGAACTAGACCCCATATGCATGCTGCAACTAAGAGTTCACATGTCACAACTAAGGAGTCCGCCTGCTGCAACTAAGACCTGGTGCAACCTAAATATATAAATAAATATTTTTTAAAAAATTAAAAAAAAACAGATGCATGGATAAAGAATATAAGGTATATATATATACAATGGACTACTACTCACCATAAAAAAGGAACGAGGGACTTCCCTGGTGGCGCAGTGGTTAAGAATCCACCTGCCAATGCAGGGGACATGAGTTCAAGCCCTGGTCTGGGAAGATCCCACATGCTGTGGAGCAGCTAAGCTTGTGCGCCACAACTACTGAGCATGCACTCTAGAGCCCGCGTGCCACTAATACTGAGCCTGTGTGCCACAACTACTGAAGCCTGGATGCCTAGAGCCCGTGCTATGCAACAAGAGAAGACACCACAACGAGAAGCCCGTGCACCGCAACGAAGAGTGGTCCCTGCTCACCGCAACTAGAGAAAGCCTGCGTGCAGCAATGAAGACCCAACGCAGCCAAAAATAAATAAATAAATTTATTAAAGAAAAGAAAAAAGGAATGAAATTTTGCCATCTGCAGCAACGTGGATGGACTTGGAAGGCATTATGCTAAGTGAAATAAGTCAGACAGAGACAAAAATATTGCATGATATCACTTACATGTGGAATCTAAAAAATACAACAAAGTAGTGAATATAATAAAAAAGAAGCAGACTCACAAATACAGAGAACAAACTAGTGGTATGGGTAGGGGGAGGGGAAATACAGGGATGGGAGAGTGGGAGGCACAAACTACTGGGTGTAAGATAGGCTCAAGGATGTACTGTACAACACAGTGAATATAGCCAATATTCTGTAATAACTATAAATGGAAAGTAACCTTTAAAAACTGTAAAAAAAATTTTTATTAAAAAAAAAACTACTAGAACCAACAAGGACCTACTGCATAGCACAGGGAACTCTACTCAATATTCTGTGATAACCTGTATGAGAAAAGAATCCAAAAAAGAATGAATATATGATATGAAAAACTGAATCACTTTGCTGTACACCTGAAACCAACACAACATTGTAAATCAACTATACTCCAATAAAATTAAGAAAAAAAACAAAACTACATTAAAAAAAAACCTACATGGTGGAACCACGTGAAATAGCTTATAATCAACTGCTCTTTACTGACAAAAATAGTAATTTTGAGCTTCCCTGGTGGCGCAGTGGTTGAGAGTCCGCCTGCCAATGCAGGGGACATGGGTTCGTGCCCCGGTCCGGGAAGATCCCACGTGCCGCAGAGCGGCTGGGCCCGTGAGCCATGGCCGCTGAGCCTGCACATCCGGAGCCTATGCTCTGCAACGGGAGAGGCCACAACAGTGAGAGGCCCGTGTACCGCAAAAAAAAAAAAAAAAGTAATTTTATCTGGTTCAACCCAAATACTGGAACAACCATAAAGGAAGCTGGAGAAGATGCAGCAAGGTTAACAAAAGAGATGTGGGGCTTCCCTGGTGGCACAGTGGTTGAGAGTCCGCCTGTCGATGCAGGGGACACGGGTTCGTGCCCCGGACCAGGAAGATCCCACATGCCGCGCAACGGCTGGGCCCGTGAGCCATGGCCGCTGAGCCTGCGCGTCCGGAGCCTGTGCTCCACAACGGGAGAGGCCACAACAGTGAGAGGCCTGCGTACCGCAAAAAAAAAAAAAAAAAAAAAAAGAGATGTGAATGGAATCTGTATAGATGTATAGACAGAAAAGGGGAGACAAAATTTCCAGCTTCAACATGTAACTAACAGCTACTGATGAGACTCTAGTTTCCAAACTAACATTGCAGCTGGGAGTCACATTTCTAATGGAAATACTAGCCAGAAAGGAGCAGACATTAAAAACCAAACTGAAATAAAACTTAGCTCTGGGGAGGAGAGAGGGATTGGGAATAGCCAAGAGACTTTTGCTTGTGGTTTTAATTTTTACAAGGATTTAGTCACAAAATACCTGTGTAAGCAAAAATAAATACTTTCAATTAAAAGTTTTGAAAAATATTTAATGGGCTGATATCAACCAGTAGCTTCATGGTTCTTGGATTTATATGCTGCTTGGCACATCCACAAAACAGAATATTATGCAGCTGTAAAAAAAATGAGAACAAACTATGAATTGACAAAGATTTCCAAATTTTAAAAAGTCAAGCTATAAAATCATGCATATCTTATACTTTCTGTGTTACAAAAGAGGAAAATAAGAATATACAGTATATTTGCTTTTGCTTAAATATTAAATAAGGAAACAATGGGGCTTCCCTGGTGGCACAGTGTTGAGAGTCCGCCTGCCGATGCAGGGGACATGGGTTCATGCCCCGGTCCGGGAAGATCCCACATGCCGCGGAGCGGCTGGGCCCGTGAGCCATGGCCGCTGAGCCTGCGCGTCCGGAGCCTGTGCTCCGCAACGGGAGAGGCCACAACAGTGAGAGGCCCGCGTACCGCAAAAAAAAAAACAAAAACAGAAACAAGAAACAATGGTAGGAGGACTTCCCTGGTGACACAGTGGTTAAGAATCCACCTGCCAATGCAGGGAACATGGATTCAAGCCCTGGTCCGGGAAGATCCCACATGCCGCAGAGCAACTAAGCCCGTGTGCCACAACTACGAAGCCTGTGCTCTAGAGCCCGTGTTCCACAACAAGAGAAGCCACCACGGGCTTCCCTGGTGGCACAGTGGTTGAGAATCTGCCTGCCAATGCAGGGGACACGGGTTTGAGCCCTGGTCTGGGAGGATCCCACATGCCGCGGAGCAACTAGCCCCGTGAGCCACAATTACTGAGCCTGTGCGTCTGAAGCCTGTGCTCCGCAGCAAGAGAGGCCGCGATAGTGAGAGGCCCACGCACCGCAATGAGGAGTGGCCCCCACGTGCCGCAACTATAGAAAGCCCTCGCACAGAAACGAAGACCCAACACAGCCATAAATTAATTAATTAATTAATTAAATTAAAAAAAAAAAAGAGAAGCCACCGCAATGAGAAGCCTGTGCACCACAACGAAGAGTAGCCCCCGCTCGCTGCAACTAGAGAAAGCCCAGGCACACCAACGAAGACCCAATGCAACCAAAAATAAATAAATAAAATAAATTTAATTCAAAAACGAAAAAGAAAACTGAAAAACCTGCAGAAAAAAAAGTTAAAATAAATAAATAAAATTCAACCTGGGGGAGTTCCCTGGTGGTCTAGTGGTTAGGATTTGGTGCTTTCACTGCCATATCCTGGGTTCAATCCCTGGTTGGGAAACTAAGATCCCGTAAGACATGCGGCACAGCCAAAAAATAAATAAATAAAATAAAATTCAACTTGGAAAGGTCGGATAACCTAAACTTCATAGTAAATTAGGTTACTATGGTGACCTTATCTTAAGCAAGTGGTATAACTGGTCACTAAACCAAGAAGCCACAGAAGGGCAGTGTAGCCAATCAAATGTAAAGACACAAGGAGAATGACAAAAATTACAGAAAGAGAAATTCATCAATTCCCCTGACATTTTCTGAGTACCCACTCTAGGCCAGGAAGTGTACCAGCGTTTGGAAATACACAGCAAAATCTATAAAGTCATGTGATCACAACAGCTGACAGAGGCAGGAAGACAATGTTACAAGGCACACAGGGCCTTTCATTTCCTCAGACATATACTACCTTCCCATACCGGGTCTGTTCACTTCACCTGAATCACTTTCCCCTGCCCACTCTTCCCAGGAAACAGCCTTACCCTCCTGCAGCCTCAGAATCCCTGACTATCTCAAGTAGCCCCCTTCTCCTTCCAATCTGTGTCAGTTTCCTGCTTGCTTCCTTCATAAATAACATTCGACCCAATCTGTAATTATTTCATTTGTTCCTCTGTTTACTTGTTTATGTTTACATGGCCTGCTTCCCCAGGATATTATAGACACCCCTAAAGACATCTATCTCTTACTGCAGTATCCTCAGGAGGAATAAATGTATAACTATACACACAAATAATTGTAATAAAGCATCACAGGTGCAACTACAGACGACTACTTAAGGCAGAATAGGGTACCAAGGGGCAAAAGGCTAGTTCTAAGGCAGAGGGGGAGAGGAAGGAGGCTGAGGAAGGAGGGCCAAGTCAACTAGTGAGAAGGAGACACTTGACTCAATCCTGAAAGATGAATAGGCATTTTCCAGGTGATGAAGGAGGCTATGAGACTGAAGAGTGTTTCTTGGAGAGGGTGTAATGTAAGTAAATCAGCATAGGTACAGAGGAAGAGAAGCACAAAGGAAGTACAGGAAGTACAGGAAACTGAAGGTGAGAAAAGAAACAGCAACTCTGTGTAGAGAACTATGCAGGAACCTTATGGATTCCACGGACCACTGGGTGTTAGTGAACACAGAGCTGGTGGTCCACAAGGTCTCCTTAAGGAATGTTTTATTGTGCTTTTTCATAATCTAAACCATCTTTATTAGAGCTTCCCAGCTGACATGCCACAAGTGGATTACAGGTGAGCAACAACATGAAAAAGGTTGAGATGCACCGATCAAGATGACCACCATGTAATCAAGTACTACTAAAGAATTTCAGTGTGTGTTTGCTATTAACCTGGCATTATGATCACTCCCAAAAGGTAGCTGTAGTGGTTTTAAAAGACATCTGCAAATTTGACACTCCTTCCCTCCAAAAGTGGAGACTAATTATCCTCCCCTTGAATGTGGCCTCATTCCTAACAAATGGAATGTGGCAGAAGTGATGGTGGAGGACTTCAAGTCTGGGTCACAAGAAGTGCTGCAATTCTACACTTCTGGGCAAACACCCAAAAGAATCGAAAGCAGGGACTCAAACAGTTATCTGTATATCAATGCTCATAGCAGCATTATCCATAACAGCCAAAAAGTGGAAGCAATCCAAGTGTCCATCGACAGATGAATGGATAAACAAAATGTGATATGTTCACACAGTGGAATATTATTCAGCCTTAAAAAAGTATAAAATTCTTATATATACCCTACAACATAGATGAACCTTGAAAACATTATACTAATGAAATAATCACAAAAGGACAAATACTGCATGATTTAGAGTAGTCAAATTCATAGAAACAAAAAGTAGGATGGTGGTTGCTAGGGGCTGGTGGGGGAAGAGAATGAGGAGTTACTGTTTAATATGTACAGAGTTTCCATTTGGGAAGATGAAAAAGTTCTGACAACATAGGGAATATAGCCAATATTTTATAATAACTACAAATGGACCATAACCTTTAAAAATTGTGAATCACTATATTGTATACCTTTAACTTATATAATACTGTACATCAACTACACTTTAAATACATACATACATACCTAGTTCTGGAGATGGGTGATGGTGATGGTTATACAACAATATGAATGCACTTAATGTCACTGAACTATACACTTAAAATGGTTAAAATGGTAAACCTTATGTATATTTTAACACACATACACACACACAAAGCACTGCTGCTTCTTGGGTTCCCCATTCTGGAGGAAGCCAGGTGTGGCGTCACGAGAACATTTTAGATGCCCTATGGAGAGGTCCACGTGCAACCAGAAGTCTCCCACCAGCAACTAGCACCAGCTTAAGACAAACATAAGACTTCGACCTAGAACCCTCCGTTAGGCTGCTCCTGAATTCCTGATCCACACACTGAAAGGATAATATTTGGTGTTGTTTTAGGCCACTAGATTTTGAGAAAATTTGTTACACAGCAATAAATAACTAACATAGTAGCATTTTGCCCCAATGCTACTAAAAGTGGGATCCACAGATAGTACATAGGTTGGCGGCACCAGTCCCTATGTTTTTTTGAGTTTGAGACACACTACTCTAAACTACCAGATAAGCCAGCCTCCCCCAGGGCTCCACCAAGGAAAGGAGAGGGCTGTGGGACAGTGAAACCCACACCAAATAAAAGGGAATAACTCCACCTGCATGTCCAGAAAGGCAAAGAATAGTCCAGGTCTGACACAGAAATACAACATTGGCTTGTCCACAATATATGACCTCAAGTCCCAGGAAGGCTTGCTGCTCAGAGTCTTGGCTGCTCCTGTGCAAAATTAAGCTGCCCAACACCGCACACTCTGCACATGCTTAAATTAGAACAGCTAGACAGTGCTGGCAGAAATCTGTTTGGTCCCCCCACATACACACCAAAAATATAAACTGAAGAAATGTTACAGGGGGAAAAAGAGGAACAGAAAGGGTAACAATTTCCCTCTGATTTCCTACTCCAACCGGTCAGCATTCACTCACATGGCTACTAATAACCAATGTGTGTAGTTTACTCTAGGGGTTATAAACTGCCTTTACATAAGGTATCTCACAGGATCTTTACCACCATCCCATGAGGGCTTAAGGAACTGTTATTATCACTGCACCCATTTTACATTTCTGGAAATGGAGGCTCAAAGAGAGTGACTAGGAAGAGGCATAACCAAGATCAGTATCCAAATCTTCTCACTAAACCCAGTGAAGAACCTTCTGCTCTCAATCTGACTTCACATGCAAACATGCTTGTAGTAACATGGGTCCACAGAGGTATCTTTTGTGTTAGCTACCTAATGGTCTACCCGGTGGTAGCCCATAATTTGCCTAAACTTTCCCCCAAGGGTTGGGCATTCAGGCTGCTTCCAGATTCTTCCCTATATAAAGAGCCTTTCTGCAAACATACAGCAATCATTTAGTTCAAGAATCAGAGTGTACCTCTCTATTCCTGGCTCAGGGCACACACCAGAAGCAAACGACTTCTATGCACAAAAGTAACATTCTAAGCCATCTCCAGCCTTTGTGGAGAGGGGATGGAGATGGAAATTGTATTTAGTGTAAAACGAAGGGCTGACTATTAAGCTGCAGAAAAACTGTGCTGTTTTGGATGCCTTAACTCTTTTCCTACCCCTTCACCACTTCTATTAATCAACATCGGGCACTTCTAACTCAGGAAATGTCTTGAATTCATCTCTCCTCTCTAAGCTGATCATTTCTCACAATTGAATAGTCAGTACATCCAGGTTAACTCCTATACCCCTCTACCAGTACTGGCAAAGGACCAGATACAGAGACACTCAATAAATGTTTGGTGACTGAATAAACACCACCACTTTTCTGTTCCTACAAGGGATCTGACCATGTCTCTCTCCTGCTTAAAATCTTCCTTTTTAGCCCAGTCTCCCACCACTCCTGATCTGTCCCCTCTCCAGACTCTGAGAACACAACATATTCTTTGAACTCTTTTTGCTCACGCTGTCCCTTCTGCCTGCTCTCACGCTTCAGTCTCATCCTGGAAATCTTATCCTTTAATCTCACTTCCTTGCATATACCCTCAACTCCCTGGCCCCTCTTGCCCTCCATACCTGCCTGGACAAACCCCAACTGTAGGCAAATCAGAATCTCCACATTCTCCACTCCTGCACCCAGGCAGCTGATTATGCTGGAGAATACACACACGGTGATGGGTCTCACTTTATTTTCCTTTTTCTTTTTTTTTTCCTTGGCAGCCCCGTGCGGCATGTGGGATCTTAGTTCCCCAACCAGGGATGGAACCCAAGCCCCCTGCATTGGAAGCACAGAGCCTTAACCGCTGGACCACCAGAGAAGTCCCTGATGGGTCTCACTTTAAATGCATGGCCACAAATAGTGGTTCCCCTGGGGGTGAGGGGGGCTGTGTGACTGGGTATGGGAAAAACAGTCTTCTGAGGTGCCCAGAATGTCTATTTCTTAATCTGGGTGATTACACAGCTATATCCATGTATAAAAGTTCATCAAGCTACACACATAAAATATGTGTACTCTAAAATAAATTATAGCTCTACAAAAGTTCTTTAAAAATAAACATTTTGGGGACTTCCCTGGTGACCCAGTGGGTAAGACTCCAGGCTCCCAATGCAGGGGGCCTGGGTTCGATCCCTGGTCAGGGAACTAGATTCCACATGCACGCCGAAACTAAGATCTCACGTGACACAACTAAGACCCGGCACAGCCTAAAGAAAGAAATATTTCAAAAAATAAACATTTTTAAGGAGTAGTATCTTTTCTCTCTTCTTAATTCAATGTTTTACAACTGTAAACTGCCATAAAAATCATTATCAAAAAAGTTTTTTAAAATTCCAGGGCCTACCACTGGCTGCTGAGTGGAAAAGAGCCTGAGGAGGAGGAGTCCAGAAGGACACAGGAGACCAGTTAGGCAGCCACTGCTGGGGTTCACAAGATCCACAATGGGAGCCTGGACCACAGGAGGAGGGTGAAGGTGGCAGCCAGTGTCGGAGTCAGGACAGATTCTGCAGGTGGATCTGACAGGATGAGCTGATGTCCTAGGTGATGGAGTGGAAGAGAGGAGCCAAGGAGGCTCCAAGGGGCCTCTAAAGGTTTTGCCTGTTGGGTTCTGTATAACTTGTCTGTTTTTATCTTTTACTCAAAATCATCATCATCCAGAACCTAGAAGCAGTGACCCCTCAGTAGCAAGGGACATACCTAGAGCCCAGATTTCAGCATCTAATACCATTTTCCAATGAAAGAAACCAAGGCTCTTTGGAGAAACAGCTGATTCTCAGACTAGGGCAGGAAATATACACAAGATGAGCCTGGGATATTTTGTAGTGCCAGAAATAAGGAAGTGTTAAACACAAAATTATGATGGGAGTACATCAAAAGGACAAAAGAGCCAAATGAAAGAGCTCCCAATATAAAAACAGGAGCAACAAAATAAATAAAGTAGTACTGGATTATACCCAAAGTCTAAAATAAATGTCTGAGTCCATACTGATATAAATAACATCATCAAAAACAAGGAAAATCTAAAAACTAATACAGGACTTCCCTGGTGGCACAGTGGTTAAGAATCCGCCTACCAATGCAGGGGACACGGGTTCGAGCCCTGGTCTGGGAAGATCCCACATGCCACGGAGCAACTAAGCCCGTGTGCCACAACTACTGAGCCTGCGTTCTAGAGCCTGCGAGCCACAGCTACTGAGCCCGCGTGCCACAACTACTGAAGCCCACGCGCCTAGAGCCCGTGCTCCGCAACAACAGAAGCCACTGCAATGAGAAGCCCGCACGCACTGCAACGAAGAGTAGCCCCCACTCGCTGCAACTAGAGAAGAGCCCGCGTGCAGCAACAAAGATCCAATGCAGCCAGAAAGGAAGGAAGGAAGGAAGGGAGGGAGGGAAGGGAGGGAGGGGGACGAGAGAGAGAGAGAGAGAGAGAGAGAGAGAAGAGAAGAGAAGAGAAGAGAGAAGGAAGGAAGGAAGGAAGGAAGAAAAAAGAAAGAAAGAAAGAAAAAGAAAAATACTAGGTGTACATACAGATGGGAACTCTCTGTATTTTCTTTGGAATTTTTCTGTAAATCTAAAACTATTCTAAGGTAAAAAGCTTACTGAAGCTTATCAGAAAAACTTCATGACCACCAACTTCCTGTGGACCTTAGTAACACTTGAGGGCACCAGCAATCCTACCACATTTCTCACATCCTATCCCTCTTCACTCTCCTAAATGGTATTGCATACCTTATCTTCTTTCCTCAAACCCAAGACCAAGATCTCAGCTGAAGATTTTACTTATTTCACTTAAAAAGTAAAAACAATCAAAAAAGAATTCCCACTGCTGGTGGGAATATAAAATGGTACACCTGCTGCGGAAAACAGTTTGCAGTTCCTCATAAGCTTAAACAGGCAAATTACCATATGACCCATCAATCTCACTCTTAGGTAGATATCCAAGGTAGATATCCAAGAGATATGAAAACAGAGGTCCACACTCAAACTCATACACAAATGCTCATAACAGCATTATTCACAATAGCCAAAAAGCGAAAATGATACAAATATTTATCAACTGATGAATGGATAAACAAAATATGGTATATCCATATATGGAATATTATTCATCCATGAGAAAGAATGTTGATATATGCTATAACACA
Source organism: Leucopleurus acutus (assembly GCF_964270905.1). Lineage (NCBI taxonomy): Eukaryota > Metazoa > Chordata > Mammalia > Artiodactyla > Delphinidae > Leucopleurus > Leucopleurus acutus. The sequence goes on along the minus strand of NC_139158.1, from coordinate 64,494,036 downwards.
AATGAATGTTGAAAATACCATGTTAAGTGAAAGAAGCCAGTCACAAAGGAACAAGTACTATTTGATTTGGTTTCTATGAAACGCCCACAATAGGCAAATCTACAGAGACAGAAAGTATATTAGTGGTTGCCTAGGGCTGGAGAGAACTAAGGGAGGTGACTGCTAATAGATATGAGGTTTCTTTTTGGGGTGATGAAAATGTTCTGGAATCAGAGAGTGGTGATGGTTGTACAACTTTGTGAATATACTAAAAACCACTGATTTGTATGCTTTAAAGGAGTGAATGGTATGTAAATTATATCTCAATTTTAAAAATAAAAACTAAAAAAGAGGGAAACAAAAGAATCCCTAAGGGCTGGCAAAGATACAGAGCAACTGGGACTCTCATACTTGCTGGTGGAAATGCAAAATGGAACAGCCACACTGGAAAACAGTTCAGCAGTTTCTCACCAAGTCAAACACACACTTAACATATGACCCAGCAATCACACCTTGATATTTATCCAAGAGAAATGAAAACTTACGTTCTCACAAAACCTGTATTCATGTTCATTCATATTCACCAAAAACTGGAAACAATTCATTTCTTCAAACAGGTAAATAGATAAACTATACATCCATACGATTTAATTCTACTCAGCAATAAAAGGAACTACTGATTCATACAAAAATATGGATGAATCTCAAATGCACTGTAAGTGAAAGAAGCCAAACTTAAAAGGCTACATATTGCATGACTCCATTTATATGACATTCTGGAAAAGGCAAAACTATATGGACAGAGGACGGATCAGTAGGTGACAAGGGCTGGAGGCTGCAGGAGAGGTTGACTACAAATGAACACAAGTCAATTTTGTGGGGTGATAAAAATGTTACATTTTGATTATGGTGGTGCATGCATGAATGACTGTATGAGTCTGGCAAACTTCATGGAATTGTACGCTGAAAAGAGTGAATTTTACTGTTTGTAAATTATACCTCAATTTAAAAATACAAAAAAACACATGCTCCCATCACCAACTCTACAAGTAAACCTTCATCTCTACCTCTATACCCAGTTTCCCTCTTCCCCTTATAATAAATGAACTATCTGCTCCTATCAATGGCCAATTCCTCCCACTTTGCATCACACCACAGTTCCTTCTCTCCTGTTTTCCTTGAACGCATGCCAATCAGTTTTTGTCCCCACTGCTCCATTAAAACAATTCTTATCAAGGTCATCCACAACCTTGATGTAACCAAGTCAACAGTCACTCAATCCTCATTTTATGTGACCTACCAGCATCACAAGATTGAAGTGATTACTCCCTGCTTCTTTTTTTTTGCGGTACGCGGGCCTCTCACTGTTGTGGCCTCTCCCGTCGCGGAGCACAGGCTCCGGACGCGCAGGCTCAGCGGCCATGGCTCACAGACCCAGCTGCTCCGTGGCATGTGGGATCTTCCCGGACCAGGGCACGAACCCGTGTCCCCTGCATCAGCAGGAGGACTCTCAACCACTGCACCACCAGGGAAGCCCTACTCCCTGCTTCTTGAAACACCTTTTTCACTTGTCCTCTAGAGCAGGGGTTATGTCCCCCCCCACCCGTCCCCCGCCCCGTTACCGTCCGCAGCCTGTTAGGGACCGGGCTGCACAGCAGGAGGTGAGTGGCAGACTGGCAAGTGAAGCTTTATCTGCCGCTCCCCATTGCTCCCATTACCACCTGAACCATCGCTCCCTCCCCCACCCGTGTCTGTGGAAAAATTGTCTGCCACAAAACCGGTCCCTGGTGCCAAAAAGGTTGGGGACCGCTGCTCTAGACACCTCCATGGATTTCCTTCTGCCTCAACGGTCACTCCTTCCCAGTTTCTTTTGCTGGTTCCTCTTCATCTGCTAACATCTAGACACTGGAAGGCACCAGGGCTCAATCCTCCTTTTTATCTATATTGACTCCCTAAATCAGCACTGTCCAATGGAACCTTCTCAGTGGAAATTTTCTATGTCTCCATTCTCCAATACAGTAGCCACTAGCCACTGAGCGCTGGAAATGTGCCTAGGGTGACTAAGGAACTGAATTAATTTTATGTAAATAGCTACTTGTGGCTAGTGGCTACTTTTTTGGACAGTGCAGCCCTAGAAAGCTCACCCAGTCTCATGGCCTTAAATCCCATATACTTACAAAAGAAACATCTGGTAAAGAACTGTTATCCAAAGTATACGAAGAACTCTTAAAACTCAACAATAAGAATACAACCAACAAAAAAAGAAAAGCAACAACCAACCAATTAAAAGATGGACAAAAGACCTTAACAGACACTTCACCAAAGAAATATACAGATGGCAAATAAGTATATGAAAATATATTCGACATATTTCAATAGAGAATCGCAAATTCAAATAACAATATACCTATTTTAATGGCCAAAACCCAACACACTGACAACACCAAATACTGTCAAGGATGTGGAACAACATGCACTCTCATTCCTAGGTGGTAGAAATGCCAAATGGTACAGTCACTTTGAAAGACAATTTGGTAGTTTCTTGCAGAATTAAACATACTCGTACCATATGATCCAGTAATCACACTCTTTAGTATTTACCCAAATGAGTTGAAAAGTTATGTCCACATAGAAACTTGCACACAGGACCTCCCTGGTGGTTCAGTGGTTAAGAATCCACCTGCCAATGCAGGGGACACAGGTTTGAGCCCTGGTCCAGGAAGATCCCACATGCAGCGGAGCAACTAAGCCCATGCACCACAACTAATGAGCCTGCACTTCTAGAGCCCACGGCCACAACTACTGAGCCCACACGCCTAGAGCCCATGCTCCACAACAAGAGAAGCCACTGCAATGAGAAGCCCACACACCGCAATGAAGAGTAGCCTCTCCGCAACTAGAGAAAGCCCACATGCAGCAATGAAGACCCAACGCAGCCAAAAATAAATAAATAAATAAGAAATTAGGATGAATATGTCATATCAATATGGGTAAATCACAAAAACATGAAATACAGGAGAGAAACAAACAATGAGACCACTTATAGGAATTTTTTTAAAATACCCAAAGTGATGCTAACTAGTATTATTTATGGATACATACAGTAAAAATGTAAAACATGGACAGAACTAACTACCGGACGCTCGTTGCCTCTAAGGAATGCAGGAGGGGAATTTGAATTGGGAAGGGTATAAAAGGTACTTCCATTATACCAGAAACGTTTTATGTCCTTTATTTTTTTAAATATAAGTAAAATAGAAGTGTTAATATTCAGTAATTCCAAGTGATAAGTACACAGATTATTTTATAGTTAGCTGTACTTTTAAACTTTTTCTATATTTTATTTTTTTCCCCCAAATTTAAAAGCAATTCTTTCTCTTGATTAAGCTGCCTTAAAAAAATACTGAGGGGCTTCCCTGGTGGCGCAGTGGTTGAGAGTACGCCTGCCGATGCAGGGGACATGGGTTCGTGCCCCGGTCTGGGAAGATCCCACATGCCGCGGAGCGGCTGGGCCCGTGAGCCATGGCCGCTGAGCCTGTGCGTCCGGAGCCTGTGCCCCCTAATGGGAGAGGCCACAGCAGTGAGAGGCCCGCATACCGAAAAAAAAAAAAAACTGAGGGACCAAAAAAGGGAAATAATTACAGAAATACAAACAGCCTAAAAACAACTAGGTGTTCAAAGTGTCTCTAATTTTTATATCAAATCTCTCAGCCCCAAAAGGCAGCAGAGACACTTTCTACCCCAGGCATTTCCCCTGCTTCCCTTGCCATCTTCTTTCTACACCCCAGGAGCTGGTCAGCCTATTTTGAGATAGCCCTCAAGAGCACTATACTCTTCCTTATGAAAATTCACAGAAAGGTTTGAGTTCTGAAACTCCCACTTTCACCTTAAGCATTAACAAATGACTAAATTCTAGGATATCCTCAACAAAAACCATCATTTTACAGTTTATAAGGCCTTTTCCAACATATCCTATTATTTGATTCTCAGAAAAAAGTCTGTGAGGTCAATATTACTAGTACCCACATTTATAGAGGAAGCTGATGCTCAAAGTGGTTAATTACCAGCCAGAGGTCACAAGTCAATGACAAATTCGGGACTACAACCTCTCAGCCTCTGAATCTAATCATCCCTCAAATGTGATGACTGAGTTTCAACTGTACAACAACACATCCAGAAAACAGGACTTGTTCACAACACACAAGCTGTTCCAATCTAACCCCTTTTCTTCATTCTTCCATCCCTGATCTTTCAGACAGGCAGCCAAGAGCAAGAGAGCTGCCACTATTAATCTTCCCTTCCCTGCAGCCACTCCTGCTTCTTCTTCCCATAACTCCTTCAGATGAACAGGCAGAGAAGGGAAACAAATATAACAGGATGGTCCCCTTGACACAGGGATCCCAGCAGCAAAGACAAAGGACATTCCACAGCTCTAGACTTAAGTTTCCTTCCACCTTCCAAGAGTCAAGGAGCAGGAAAACACTACAGAAAAGCCCAGGCTACCCCTTTTTATCAGTGCTGGCAAAAGTCCTTTACTGAAGGGATTTAATTAACAGAAAAATGTAAAAGTACCAGTTTTTTAATCGGTCCCGGGCTTCCAACTGGGCTCCCACTTCAAAGCTGATTCCTCGTCTGTTAGGTGGATGCTTTGTCATTTTCAGTCATCAACGGGGGCTGCCTTTATTCTCCTGAAAAAGCCAATTAAAATTTATGAAACTTAGGCAAAGTCTGCCCAGAGTGGAGTAACACTCACTACACAGAAAAGACAAACAGGCATTATTCAAAACACAAAGCTCCAGGAAACCCTGTCAGTGCCCTCCTTTACTCCTGCCCTCATCCTAACACAGGTGTGTCCTCCACTGTTCCTCCTTCTCTATTATGCAGCATCCTGTAGTCTCTGGAACTGTACGGAGACCCTCCCTCAACACTGTTTACCAAGAATTCACCTATAAGGGGCACCTCTCAGAACACCAAAAAAACAATCACTCTCAGAACTAAATTTAATCATTTGCTGAAGTATGCAACAAATACCTGCTGAGAGATTATTTAGGAAAACAGTCATCAAGACCAAAAGAGACACAGTTCCTGGCCTCATAAAGCCTCCAGTCTACTGGGGGAAAACAAAAATGTACCCAGTAAACAGACAAATGACTTAACTGCAAGCTGTAACTGCTATGAATTTTAAGTGCTACAAAGGAAACGAACAAAATCTGAATGCTGATTTCTGGCCCTACTTTTGGAAGGCTGGACAAGAAAGATCTATTTATTCATTCTTTGATCTATTTATATATTTTTTGATTTATTTATATTTCTACCCATTCTTGAGTACATTCTGACAATTTATTGATATATTTTCCCAATTCTTTATCGAGCCTTTTGGTACTGGAATTGGTGGTCATTTTCTATATAAGTAAAATTTATCTTTAGGGGCTACTGGTGGTTCTGATAGAGATGTAGCCATTCTGAGCTCTTGGGGCACTTGAGCAGGTGACCTCCATAGAGCAAGGCTAGCCCTGAGTAAATTCTCTCCCACTGAACTTTGGAACCCAACAGCCTACACTGCCAGGGCAGTATCTGCCTCATACCAGGAGGGCAATCTTTGCAATGGATGAATGAGGAATAATCACAAAAGTGGGACCTCACGGGAATTCCCTGGCCATCCAGTTGTTAGGACTCGGAGCTTTCTTTCACTGCCCTGGGCCCGGGTTCAAACGAATATCCTGCAAGCCGTGCAGTGTGACCAAAAAAATTAAAAATGGAAAAAGAAAAAAAAAAAAACTGGGTCCTCACATCTAATGTGTAATACCATCACATTTTCTGCAATATATTACATGAAAAACCAGGAGGTAAAATTACACCCCTTTGAGCTCAAATAAAACTTCATGTGCATTAAAAAAAAAAAAACAGGAAGAAAAAAAAAAGGTTGTAAGTGTGATCTTTTCCTCTTAAACAGTTTCCTAAACTTATTGTTTTCCATAATGGAAATTTTCCATAAGAAAAAATATATGTAATGTAAAGGATGAGCTATCCATTACATTAAACAACTCATTCCGAAGGGCTGATATTGGAGAACGCACAAAGCAAATCAGACCAAGAAAGGAATGGTTGACAGTTGTAACTAAGGAATCTGAAACCTAATAAACTGAAAAGCTACGACAAATAAGGGTATTTGGATTACACAGACCCTAGCAAAGGGAGAGTCAGAGGTTTGACTGTATACTTCACACTCTCCAGAAAAATGAGATATGAACCTGACGTAAGTAAATCCAATCAGTAGAAGAGTCTTCACTTTGACTTAGGAGCAACACCACCTCAAATTATCTTTTTATTTTTGACTTTATGTATACCAAGTAATAGTCTCACCTCTCAGATTATATGAAAAGGTGAAGCCAGACAAGAATAAAGACAGAGTGGCACTGAAAACTCACCAGAGTAGGGCCTCCCTGGTAGCGCAGTGGTTAGGAACCCGCCTGCCAATGCAGGGGATGTGGGTTCGAGCCCTGGTCCGGGAAGATCCCACATGCTGAGGAGCAACTAAGCCCATGCACCACAACTACTGAGCGCCCGTGCCACAACTACTGAAGCCCACGCACCTAGAGCCAGTGCTCCACAACAAGAGAAGCCACCGCAATGAGAAGCCCACGCACTGCAAAGAAGAGTAGCCCTTGCTCGCCATAACTACAGAAAAGCCTGCGTGAAGCAACGGAGACCCAGTGCAGCCAAAAATAAATAAATAAATTCTTTTTTTAATTCAAAAAAAAAAAAACTCACCAGAGCAGCTAGTATTTATCAGACTTCATGCAGGGAGACAGCTCCCTTTTATAGATGTCATGTAATATAGTGGAATGTAACAGGATTAAGTGCTTAGCCTTTAATCCTCAGCCCCACCCTTTATTAGCTGAATTAATTTGGGTAAATTACTTAACCCCTCTGAATTTGTTTCCCCTCCCTAAAATGGGGATGGTGATAATAGTACCTATCTCCAGGCAGTGGGTGTGAAAACTAAATGAGATAATCCATTTAAGGAACACTGGTACAAAGTAAGGACTATATAGTTTGTAGCTACTAATATTTCTATTATCACAAATAAAGAAATTAGGTTTAAAGTAATTGGGCTAAGGTTCAGGTGCTAAGTGACCAGCCCCAGAACAAAAGCCCAGGTCTGCTTGATTTCTGAATTAATTCTTTTACCACACAACTTCCCTAGGATGCCTTCCATTAAAGTACAGGAGTGTGGGAACAAGGCAGTGAATGAAAATGAGCAAATTATTCTTAATGGCTCAAGAAAACCAATTCCTCCTGAGGCTGAATTGTCGAAGGTCTTCCTTATCATGAACTGAAACCTGTTTCACTGTAACTCTGACCCACTTATTTGTTTTATTTATTTATTTATTTATTTATGGCTGCGTTGTGCAGGGAGTGGGGGCTACTCTTCGTTGCGGTGCATGGGCTTCTCATCGCGGTGGCTTCTTCTTCTTGTTGCAGAGCATGTTACGCACACAGGCTTCATTAGTTTCGGGACACAGGCTCAGTAGTTGTGGCATGCTGGCTCCAGAGCGCAGGCTCAGTAGCTGTGGTGCACAGGCTTAGTTGCTCCGCGGCATGTGGGATCTTCCCAGACCAGGGGTCGAACCCGCGTCCCCTGCATTGACAGGCAGATTCTTAACCACTGTGCCACTAGGGAAGTCCCTGAGCCACTTATTTGAAGCTTCACTCTCTGTTACCACACAGTACAAGACTGAGGACTAATGTGGCTTTTATGACCCATGCCCAAATCTTCCCTCCACTCCTCTGGGGATAGCAGAGTTTGTTTATAAATTTCACATTTATTCATTCAACAAACCATTAGTGAGCACTGTCAGTAAGGCACTGTGCTGGAACTCAGGAATCAGAAATCCAACTCAGTTGCAGCTCCAGTCCACCCAGGAAGACAAACACAAATATGAGAAGAGATGAAGGAGCTCTAACAAAGGGCAAGGTGAGGGACAATCACCGCAAAGTCTCAATTTAATTTGGCAAATCTCCTGAAGAATAACAAAGAGTTCAAGACAGAAGCAGGAATTAAAAAGATTACATAAGAAGTACGTTTTTACTCCTAAATTTAGGGGTTTTTAAAATTTTTTTAAATTTATGTTATTTATTTATTTTTGGCTGCATTGGGTCTCCGTTGCTTCACATTTAAACACAAATTTTTCTCAAGAGGCCAGAGGGCTAAGATTCTGTAGCTTTTAACTTACCCATTCTTCAGGGCCTTAGTTTTTTTCTACCAGAAAGCTCTAGCTTCCAGAATAGGAAAAGGAAATATGTTTAGTAAGGACATCCAGAAAAACTATGAGAAAAAATCTGATGCAATCTGTATTCACAAATGATTCCACTTAAAGACCTTGGCAGGACTTCAAACTACTCCTTTACATTCAAATTTCCCTACAGGGAACTCCCTGGTGGTCCAGTGGTTAGGACTCCACGCTTCCACTGCATGGGGCATGGGTTCGATCCCTGTAGGGAACTAAGATCCCGCAAGCTACGGAGCATGGCAAAAAAAAGATTTTTTTTTTAAACAAGTTTTCCTACAATGTGAGCTCACTGCTACACAGGAGACAGAGAGCCCAGTTTATTTCCTTAAATACAGTATTTGCAGTCAATGCCCCTGTATCAATGACAATGAAAACTTTAAATGTACACTGTGTAACACAGTTTAAAGGGCACTTTCACAAACAACAAACTGGGAGAAAATAACTGCAACACATATGACCAAAGGGCTAACTTCCTTTATTAACAAAGAGTGCATACAAACAAAGAACGAAAAAAGTTAAACAACTCACTTATGGGCAAAGTGTATGGGCTTCCCTGGTGGCGCTGTGGTTAAGAATCTGCCTGCCAATGCAGGGGACATGGGTTCGATCCCTGGTCCAGGAATATCCCACATGCCATGGAGGAACTGAGCCTGTGCACCACAACTACTGAGCCTGTGCTCTAGAGCCCGCAAGCCACAACTACTGAGCCCGCGTGCTACAACTACTGAAGCCTGCGCACCTAGAGCCTGTGCTCCACAACAAGAGAAGCCATCACAGTGAGAAGCCGGCGCACCACTACAAAGGGTAGCCCCGGCTTGCCGCAACTAGAGAAAGCCCGCGTGCAGCAACGAAGACCCAACACAGCCAAAAATAAATAAATAAATTTATTTATTTTTAAATGGGCAAGTGTAAGAACTGGCAGGTTCCCAGGGAAGGGGGAGGTTTGGGGGGGGGGGCGGGGAAAATATAAAGGTCTAATAAGCATGTGATATTATATTATCCACATAACCTCACCCTAAATTAAAGGAAATGCAAATCAAAATAACAATTTTTCAATTCTCAGACTAAAAATTTCAAGGTAAAATACCCAGTGTCTTCAGGGATGAGGAAAAAACGATGCTTATACACTGTTGGTAGAAGCATAAATTGGAAAATCTTTTCTAGAGGCAACTTGGCGCTATCTACAAAAATGCAAATACCTGCAAGCAGTCCCCATTGCCAGTAACTTATCCGACAGATACATCCCCCAAAGTCTGCCAAATTACCTGTAAGGATAAACAATATAGTTTCATAATTTCTGCAGCTAAAATGTCCATTAAAAAAGAGGGCTAGTTAAATGAATTATGGCCATCTATATAATGGAATGTTGTACATCTATTAAAAGGAAAAATGGCTGGGCTTCTCTGGTAGTGCAGTGGTTAAGAATCCGCCTGCCAATGCAGGGGTCACGGGTTCGAGCCCTGGTCCGGGAAGATCCCACATGCCACAGAGCAACTAGGTCCATGTGCCACAACTACTGAGCCTGCGCTCTAGAGCCCGTGAGCCACAACTACTGAAACCCGTGTGCCTAGAGCCCATGCTCTGCAACAAGAGAAGCCACCACAGTAAGATGCCTGTGCACCGCAATGAAAGACTAGCCCCTGCTCGCCGCAACTAGAGAAAGCCTGCGCACAGCAACAAAGACCCAACACAGACAAAAATAATTATTTTTTTTTAATGGCAATCTGTAGATGCTGATATGGAGCCATCTACAAGATACACTGTCAAATAAAACAGGCATGGTGTAGAGGCCTGTGTCTGGTGTTATTTCTTTAATGCAAACAGATCTATTATAGTATATGCATAAAATTATTTCTTGGAAGGAAGAAAATAACTGTTTTAAGTAGTTCCCTTAATGAAAGGAATAGAGCATGAAAATTTAACTTCTCATTCTTTACCCTTCTGTGTTGTTAGAATTTTTTAACCTTAAGAATGTACTTCTGGGGCTTCCCTGGTGGCTCAGTGGTTAAGAATCTGCCTGCCAATGCGAGGGACACAGGTTCGAGCCCTGGTCCAGGAAGATCTCACATGCCACAGAGAAACTAAGCCCGTGCGCCACAACTACTGAGCCTGCGCTCTAGAGTCCACACGCCACAACTACTGAAGCCCACACACCTAGAGCCTGTGCTCCACAACAAAAAGAAGCCACCACAATGAGAAGACTGCTCACCGCAACCAGAGAAAGCCCACGCGCAGCAACGAAGACCCAACGCAGCCATAAATAAATAAATAAATAAATAAAATACATTAAAAAATAAGAATGTACTTCTTTGTTTTTACTTTAATTGTCAGCAGGGATTATCTAGTTGGTAAGATTTTAATTTTGAATTACTTCTTTATATTTTTTCGTATTTTTAAAAAATAGATTATTTAAATATGTAAAAGGCCTTCATCCTTAAACTATTTTCTGGACCTACACAACTGCCAAATGATGTAGTTAGGACTAAATGTGATATTCCCATTGTACAGAAAGGAAATCGAGGTGCAGAGGGGCTAACTGCTTTCAAGGTCCTCCAAGGCAGGAGACATGTCTCCTATCACAGGTAACAGGATTTTCCCAGAGGTAGACAAACCACTTCTTGAAGGCCCTTCCTCTTTCCCTTACCAAAGTCCATGCTATGCTTATACTCATGCCTTTAGACATAAATATAGTTTGAATACAGGAAGATGAAGCAATTGGGTGCTTTTCAAATGTTGTGACAGAATTATTACACCATTATATAGCAAGCAGAAATATTTAATCTTTCAGAAAGGACAACACCTAAGCCATGAGAAAATTGGAACACTTGAACCACTGCCTGAGGCCCTGACCATGGCCATCATTTTATACCTCAATCTGGAAAAAAGGAACAAGCTGTAAAACTGCTTCTACACTTGGAGTCAGTAATTTCAATCAGAAGGACACAGTCCAGGATAAAAATAAATCATTTGTGAAAATGAGAAAAAAACAATAGCTCTTTACATACGATGCTGGGGAAGCTAGATATAACTTACATGTTTAATAATAAGAAAGGGACTTCCCTGGTGGCACAGTGGTTACAATCCTCCTGCCAATGCAGGGGACAGGGGTTCGAGCCCTGGTCCGGGAAGATCCCACATGCCGCGGAGCAACTAAGCCCGTGCGCCACGACTACTAAGCCTGCGCTCTAGAGCCCACGAGCCACAACTACTGAGCCCACGAGCCACAACTACTGAAGCCCATGCGCCTAGAGACCATGCTCCACAACAAAAGAAGCCACCGCAATGAGAAGCCTGCACACCGTAACCAAGAGTACTCCCGGCTCTCTGCAACTAGAGAAATCCCGTGAAGACCCAATGCAGCCATAAATAAATAAACAAACAAATAAATAAACAAACCTACCTTTAAAATAAATAAATAAATGACAAGGAGATAGATAGATAATCTACCTTTAAAATAAATAAATGACAAGGAGACAACCATGTGAAGATCCAGAGGAAGAGAATTCTAGGTAGAGGGGAAGTCCTAGAGGCAAGGTGCCTCAGGAAGGAATGAGCTCCCCTCCCCTCACAGCCCTGAGCCTAGGAGGTGGAGATGCTCCCTGCAGCCCTCACCACTGTTACAGAAAAGCATAAACAATATCAGCAGGTCCAGTGACACCTATGTCTCACAGGACGAAGCTTCCAAGGGGACTCTGCCAAAGTTCTGTCTTGGAGGAAGGCCAGGGAGTACTTAGGGATGGGAGCAGACAGGTTTCAGACTCAGATTCTGGCGAACCCTGGCTCCACTCATTGCTGGCTAAGTGAAGATGAGAAAAATCACTGAGCCTCCCTCTGTTTGCCCATCTATAAAAGCAGATTAATAACCCCTACGTCCTGGGATTCTGAGGATAAGCGAGCTAACGGATGTCAAGTGCTTAGCACAGTACACACTAAATATTCAATACTGGTGATAAAATGGCTGTGTGATAGTAGTAGCACTAGCAAAAAGGACATCAGACACAAAGGATTACAGTCAATATTATTATGCAATATTAACAAATAGTATCCAATACAAAGAACATAAAAGAGCACATCTTTAGTCCTAGGGAAGTGACAAGTTGGTTCAAGTAGGAGCAAGGGCCCCTCCATCACTATCCTCTCCTCAACAACACAGAAAGAAGACTGGGTCTAAAGCCAACCATTACCACTCCTTCAGGTCCTTGCCCAAGTCACACTAAAGAGCTGAATTAGCCTCTTTCACTTGAGAGGGTAAGGAAGGAAACAACGGGAAGAGGGGAGGAAAGTAAGGAGGCAGGAAGAAAGAAAAAGGCCCCCCAAAAAAATTCCCTTACCCTCTTCCCAGATACTTGAAATACTTTCTCTAAGAGCCAACCTTTTCCTTCCACAATTAAAATTCAGACAGACAGCAAACACAGGTTCATTCCGAATTACTGAGAATAAATTGTCAGTGGATCTTCCCAGAAACAATGGAAAGGGCCGAGTGCCCAGGCTTGACTCCAGAATATATTTGCTAAATGACCTTTGGCACATTACTCAACTTCACTGAGCTAATCATCTTATCCTCACAAGTTCCTTCTCCTTTTCTCCCCATCACAGTTTAAGACTCCAAGACTGGCCAATGTGCCAAGCTAGAAACATGGGCATCACCCTTGCATCTCACTCTCAGTCACCATTTTGTCACACCTACTTCTAGGTTTCTCCCATTGCCCAGTGGTTGCCCAGTTCACGTCCCCATCAGTTCTAATCCGATTACTGCAACAACTCTCAATGGAGCTCAAAACCTCCAGCCACACCCTCCCCAGATCCAAATCAGTATTGTCTTATAAACTGACTTCTGAGTGCTTATTTTATGACATACAGTATTCTAAGTGCTTTACATATACATCGTCTCATTTAGCATCTACCTCATAGGTTTGTAATGAGGATTACTATTATTCCTGTTTCAGAGGTGCAAAAACTAAGGTTCAGAAAGTAAGCTGCCCAAATGACAAAGCCACCAAGTACTAGGACAAGGAGCTGAACCCAGGTAATCTTACTAGCCAACTACTGCACTGTGGCTACTCTTCATCAATGCTGCTACAGAAATATTTCTAAAGCACAAATCTGATCGTAAGACTCCTCTGTTAAAAAAAAAACACTTCAGGTTATATGTCAATTATATCTTTAATGAAGAAAAAAAAAGCTCAGTAGTTCCCCTACAGAACAGACTTCAAACTACTAGTGCAGCATCAAGGCCATCAGTGAGCTAGCCATTATGACCAAACCAAACCGGGGGTTGTTAGAAACAGGAGATTACCAGGAGAGGAGCAAACAAGCTCAGCAGAGGGCCAGCAGCATATGGTGGTTATGCGCCAGAACTCCGAAATGAGACTGCCTGGGTTTGGACCCCAGCTCCACCATTTTCCAGATAACCTTGCACAAGTCATTTCCTTTCTGAGCCTCAGGCTCCTTATCTGTAAAATGGGGATAGTACCAGTACCTATTTCATACCTTCATACAGGTGCTGTGAAGATAAAAATTACTTAGCACAGAGCCTAGCACACAATAAGCTCTCATGCCGCCCACACACCAAGACTCCCTGCAGTGCTGCTTCCTCTGCCTGGTCCTTCAGACTGGGCTCAGCCATCAGCACTCGCCAAGGGCGCTGGGCCAGGGCCCACTCCATTATTCGCCCATGGCAGCCTTGCCTGCCATCTGGACCACAACCCAGCACCCTACACTGAAACTGCCTGTTTCTGAGCCTATCTCTCCTCAGGCATTTAACTCCTCATACGCATCCCCAGCAACTAACAAGCAGCACCCTTACTTGGCAGTCAGATGCTTGTTAAATGAGATAACCTCAGCTTCCTCATTGCCAAAAAAGGAAGAAAGATAGGAGAGAGACCTGTATCATCCACCTTAAGGGATGTAGGGATTCAAGGAGACAATCATATGGAGGCTCTTTGAAAAGTGCTATCCACAGGTAAATGTAGGAACTGTTATCACTCCATGGGGGAAGGGGGAGGAAGGCAAAGCACAGGGAGCAAGGCCCCTGGAGTCTAAGAAAAGCTGTGCTCGGTTTTCAGTCACAGGGAGGGCTCCAGTCTATAAATGGCGGAAGGCAGCTCTGGGGCGTGTTTGTGTGGGTTCCTCTTAGGGAAGGGAACCTTTTTTAAATATACCTGACTAAACTGTTCTTACAGGATTCCTTAATTGAGGCATCACTAGATTACAAAGGAAAACAATTTGGAGATAGAGTCAATACCCCATGGGACCTCCAAAGACATTTTCCTAAATTACAACTGATTCACTGCCCATGGGGCTTTAAAGATAAAAAAAAATTATTTAAGTCAATTAATTACCTTATTCTTTAAGTATTAACTTTTGTTCCTGGTCTTTATTATTAACACCAGAAAGTGGCTAACTTTTACTGAGTTTTCACCACAGGCTAAATCCTTGACAAATATTTCATTCCCAACAATGCAGAGAAGTTGGCAGTATTATCCCATTTTACAGAGGAGGGAAAGGAGGCTTAGAGCAAATAACTTGCCAATGGTCACCTGGCTAGGAGGAAGAGCTGGGATTTGAGAAGCAGGACCTCCTCCAAAACCCACTCTATTTATACTGCATTTAAAAGTAAGGCCTTTGAGGCAATTCCCTGGCAGTCCAGTGGTTAGGGGGCCCCGGGTTTGATCCCTGGTCCGGGAACTAAGATCCCGCAAGATGTGGCCAAAAAAATTAGAAAATTGAAAAAAATAAGGCCTTTGAACAACAAGGTCCTACTGTATAGCACAGAGAACTATATTCAGTATTCTATGATAAACCATAATGGAAAAGAATATTAAAAGAAGAATATACATATATATGTATAACTGAATCACTGCTGTACAGCAGAAATTAACACAACATTGTAAATCAACTATACTTCAATTATAAAAAAACAATTAACATAGGAGATTTTACAAACATTTTGTAAGAGGAATAAAACAAAATAATGGTAACATATACTCAACTCTTCACAGTTCACCAAGTTTTAATAATCTTATAAATTAGATTTTCTTATTCCCATTTTATAGATTAGGAAATGGAGAGAAAAGGGTAACATTTACTGATACTTACAATGATAGATGTGAGGTAGTTATGATGATACTTGAGAAAGAAAACAGAGATCCAGATACGTTAGAAACTTGTCATGCTGGAAGTCTGCCTCCAATGTCTATGCTACAGGGAGGGTCCCAAGACGTTTGAGCCCCACGCCCAAGTGACATGTAGCCCCAACAGAGTGGCAGATGCTAGAATGCAAACTCGGGCATTCTGCCTGCAAATTCTGATCCTTCACCACCACATACCACGCAGCCTGGACATGAAAGGTGGCCTCTTAAACTATCTTGCCTTTCTGAATTGCAGATGTATAATTCTCATATAGGTCACAGTATGACAGACGTCCTACTCATCAAAGCACTTTGGACAGCATTCACCACTCCATGAGACTTAGAGATTGTCAAGCAGACCAAACCAGCCATGCACCGGGGCCTCAAGAAGGGGAGAAATGGGCTTCCCTGGTGGCGCAGTGGCTGAGAGTCCGCCTGCCGATGCAGAGGACGCGGGTTCGTGCCCCGGTCTGGGAAGATCCCACATGCCGTGGAGCGGCTGGGCCCGTGAGCCATGGCCGCTGAGCCTGCGCGTCCGGAGCCTGTGCTCTGCAACGGGAGAGGTCACAACAGTGAGAGGTCCGCGTACCAAAAAAAAAAAAAAAAAAAAAAGAAGGGGAGAAATGCAGCTTCAGCTGGGAGAGTTTGGCTTTTACAATTAAGAGATGTTTACATGGTCAGGAACAGAATCTGAGATGAGGTGGCAAGGCCACTTCTTCTCCCAACCGTGCCTCAGTCCTGCATTCCAGGCTGCCACCTGTTTGATATTGTGACTAATGTGACTTATTCAAACCTTGAGGGAGAAAAGTAAGGCAGCTGTAGAGAGGAGGATGTAAGGGCACCAGGCTTGCAGGCAAAGCAACCTGGGTCATTAGCCAAATGACCTTGGACAAATAAATTACTTAATCTCAGTTTTCCTGTCTATTAGATGAAGATAATGGATAAATTGTAAAGATTCAATAAGACCTAATAGAGTGCTCCAAACAATGCTAACTAAAATGCCCACATTTCCAGGCTAGGGTTCCACAACTTATAAATCCCAGCACCTGTATAAGCAAGGAAGGCACGTCAATCCACCTAGCCATGTGCCTTTTCCACAGGAAAAAGAGACCTCTTGAAAATCAGGTCTCTACTAGGACAAGATGAGACCTCTTACATCATCTAAGATGCCTGGGAGTCAGTCTTTAAAATCTTAGGATTATGCTCCTGACAAGGGAAAAGCTCTTATCAAATAAAACCATCATTTAAAATCCTTTCCCAGGCCCCTCCTCTTCTTCCTTCCCCTAAGTCCACTGATTCAGGAACCACCTCCCTTTCATACAACTGCCCTATTTATGTTTGGTGACTCATACCCAGCTGCTAAAATTTTACGGGATTTCTAAAAGCTCACCTCTTCCATTATTTGGCCAAAGAAAGCAAAGGACAGTTGATACCTAGCACAAGATCTAGTAAAGCTGTCACAGCATTATTACAAATCAAGGTTTCAATTTTCAACAGGTTACCCCAAAGTTAATCAATAACCTGTAAAGGTCAGTTGCTAAGATGAATTAAGACAGGGACAGCGTCCTCCCTCTCCAAACTTACAATCTAACCAAAGAGGCTCTGACTAAACACACATTTTGGTTTAAAGTATGTTTATCAAAAAAAAAAAAGACAAAAAAAGGTTTATCAAGAAACATGTAAACATCCCATCACTTCCTAGAAAGATGAGGAAGGGGGATTAGGTTATATACATCTTTGATCCCTGATTTCCAAGCAACATCAGCAGGTGCTCTCAAAGAATTGTTAGCTTTACTCACTGATGAAGTTATTTAAAATTTAAATTTCTTATCATTGTCCTTAGCAACTTCTTGTCAGGTTTTGTGGCTGAGTGTGTTCCTAGAAGGAAGAGCATTTAGAAGTAATTTTTAAATGAAGTTTGGGGACTTCCCTGGTGGCACAGTGGTTAAGAATCCACCTGCCAATGCAGGGGACACGGGTTCGATCCCTGGTCCGGGAAGATCCCACATGCTGCAGAGCAACTGGGCCCATGCGCTACAACTACTGAGCCCGCGCTCTAGAGCCTGCGAGCCACAACTACTGAAGCCCACATGCCTAGAGCCTGTGCTCCGCAGCAAGAGAAGCCACCGCAATAAGAAGCCCACGCACAGTAGGGAAGAGTAGCCCCCGCTCGCCACAACTAGAGAAAGCCCACGCGCAGCAACAAAGACCCAATGCAGCCAAAAATAAATAAATAAATAAAATAAATTTGTTTTAAATAAATGAAGTTTGAACTTAGGAAACACTTTCAAATTTGATAGGGTGTTTAAGCACCTTTAAAATCCAGGATGGGGCTTCCCTGGTGGCGCAGTGGTTGAGGGTCCGCCTGCCGATGCAGGGGACGCGGGTTCGTGCCCTGGTCTGGGAGGATCCCGCGTGCTGCAGAGTGGCTGGGCCCGTGAGCCATGGCCGCTGGGCCTGCGCGTCTGGAGCCTGTGCTCCGCAACGGGAGAGGCCACAACGGTGAGAGGCCCACATACAGCAAAAAAAAAAAAAAATCCAGGGTGAAGAACCAGCTAGCTGATTTCCTTGAGACCTTGAGACAAGATGGCTAAAAGCATTACATTCATTTTCCCCAAACTCCAGCAAAAGGCAAACTACCTGCTTCATTTTTAAATTTAATTCTACCTACTCTGCTAATTCAAAGCAAAAAAGAAAGCTGGGGTGAGGAGGAGGGAAAAACATTTTTAAAATACACCTCAGATAAGGGAACTTGCAAATAAACAAAATTGCATGTCAACTACAGACTCCCTCTTAGTGATTCAGGGAAGTAGCTAACGTTGAATGGAGAATTCAAGGAAGACTTCTTTGAGAAGCTTAGACAGTTTTGAATGAAATAAAGCATGGAAATGGCAGAGAACACGGAGGCAGAAGAATGCTGAAGCTGGGTGTGAAGACAAGGTGGATGCCTCGGCTAGAAAAGAGGCAGTGGCAGAAGTGACTCGGACATGGAAATGATTGGCAGCATGCCCAAAAGAGCACGTGAAGGAAATCAGATCTGCTACAAGCTCCCACAGACACTGGGTTTCTAAGCGAGGCACGAACAAAGGCTCAGAGCAGGGTAGACCTTGGAGATAATCAGCCCCTCACCTTACAAATGGGGAGAATGAGGTCCAGTAGTATTAAGTAACTTGCCTGAGGTCTCACAGTGAGTGGAAGAGCTGGGACTAGTGCCAAATCCAGATCAAATCCGTTACTGAAGAGGATCTATCTGACACTCATGTGAGGGATGGGGGGAAGGGAGAGGACCAGGACACAAAATAGTCTAGTCATTCAGGTTTGTCCTGATTAGGGCCCAGAATAGGATCATGCTGGGAAAAGTCCACGACAGGTGATATAGCCAGGGAAATAGGTACAGATGACCTAAGACACTTAGAAAGGAAAAACCCACTAAGACTTAAAAATAGCTGTGGATATAAAAGGAGAGAGCGCATCATAAGCCATGATTCCCACCAAAGAATAATGTCATATTCCCACCAGCATTCACCTTTGTGAAGCTTCATACAGAGACAAGTCAGTAGCTTCCATTCAGGGTCCAGGCACCTGCGTCTCCCAGGCCCATTTCCAGGACCTAGAAAATCAAGAAGGACTCCTTGGAAATTCCAATATCTGTGACCCTGTTGACTTGGAGTATCTCAGAATCACTACCCATGGTAGGATAATAGATGAGGAACCAGAGAGGCAAGCTGGCTGATTACTACATAGGATTTACTAGAATGATTTTATGTCAAGAGTTATGTTTACCTTTAATCAAGAAATAGTTAAGCATTTATTTATTTATTTATTTATTACATAAATTTGTTTATTTATTTGTTTTTGGCTGTGTTGGGTCTTCATTGCTGCGCACGGGCTTTCTCTAGTTGCAGCGAGCGGGGGCTACTTTTCGTTGCAGTGCACAGGCTTCTCATTGCAGTGGCTTCTCTTGATGCAGGGAATGAGCTCTAGGCACGCAGGCTTCAGTAGTTGTGGCGTGTGGGCTCAGTAGTTGTGGCACGCAGGCTCAGTAGTTGTGGCACGCAGGCTTAGTTGCTCCGCGGCATGTGGGATCTTCCCAGACCAGGGCTCGAACCCATGTCCCCTGCATTGGCAGGCAGATTCTTAACCATTGCGCCCCCAGGGAAGTCCCAAGAAATAGTTAAGCATTTAAATTTGACAAAATACATAGGAATCAAACTCCTGGAGAAGTTCCAGCCGTGATTTTAAAAGTTTAATGCTAGAATAACTACAAATGAATATAAAGAGTAGTCCTCCAAAGGGGACTTGTACAAACTCTAAGGAGTGCGCGTCTAGATAAAGAGAGAATGGAAAATAATGCCCCAGCTTAAAGCTAACCACCACCTTCCTATTTTCAAAGAGAAATCTTTAACTTTGTGCACAGAACCTAACTACTCAAAGTTTAGTTCAGTAATATTAACACCACCTGGGAATTAGAAAAGAATATACTCAGGCCCCACCCTAAACCTACTGGATTAGAATCAGCATTTTAGCAAGACACTCCCCACCCCAGGTGATTTATTTGCACATTCAAGTTTGAGCAGCACTGGTGCAGAATACTTTAAGGGTGGACTATATATATAGCACTACACAGATAGAGTACCAAACAGGCAAATAAGAGACAAAGTACCTGTTCACTTTCTGTATACCATATTTTATTAGGTACTGCTCAGACAGACCTCCAACGCTTTTTAATGAATTTGGTACTTACTAATGACCACATGATATAAATGTGGGATCCATTTCACTTCCTGAAATAACACAGTTCTAGCATTTTCATGCACATGAAATTTAAAACAGCTTAGTTGTTCTGAAAATACAATAATGATTCATTTTATTCAAGTTCCAACACTGAGTTCAGAGCACTTCACCACAAGCCCCATTAATTCCTACAGGTTCCTAGGAGTATCATTAAATCCCCCAGCATCCCTAAGAAGCAGGTGCTTGGCAAACATCCAATCTTCAAATGAGATTCAGAAGGACGTGGTCCTGAAAATGCAGTATTTTTCTGCCTTGTCCTGCCAGGGTAGCTTCTCGGGCTCAAACTCTCTCCCGCACTGAGGCCTCATACAGCTGCACACTCAAGTACTTCCCGAAAGGGAGAAAGGTCAGAGGTGTCATTATCCCATAAGCACTTGAGATTCCAGCTGTGGAGAAATTAATCTGGTTCGTTCCCGCTGAGAAGCCCTGAGTAAGATCTGGAAAGACAGAGGGAAATACAAAAGAAAGAACCTACTGAGAGGCTCTTAGGAGAGGAGAGGTCTCAGACATTTGCAGATTTTAAGGAGGGGGTTGGGGGCAAGGCTTGGCAGATAAGTGAGAGGATTACGGGGAGAGGTAAATATCCATCTCCCACTTCTCCCCCAGAAACAACAACAAAAAAAGAGTGACCAAGAGATTCCTCCAAATGACCTCCTTTCTTGATAAAAGGAAGGAAAAAAGCCAATGTAGGGAGGAAGCCTATGAGTTGGAAGCAAGACTAAAGAATCTCTTGAGGGTTTTTTGGTTTTGTTTTTTTCCAACGAAGGGAAATAAAGCAAAGGAGAAAACAGTACCCATTTAACCAGAATCTTATAGGAAGCAAACCACCAGGAGGATTAAGAACGCTGTGAATAACCAAAGAAATGCAAGGGGATTCCTTTCCAGTTTAAATCCAGCGCTGGGGAGTCAAGCAGCCCTGGACTTGAAGCCACTTCCAGAGCAAGGGGAGGAAAAGGGAAAATCTTTACAGCCACCAATAAGCAGAGCAGTGTCCAAAGAAAGAAAGAAACCAGAAAAATGCCCGGGGATAGGGCAAGCCAAGAGAAAAGAGCTCCTGTTAGCAGAAAAGTAAAAGATAAAGGAGACACATGGGAGACAACATGCAGGCATCCCCTTTAGGATGGGCGGGGAGATCCTCCCCTAGGGGGAGGGGACTTCAGGAGGTAAGACTAGGAAGTGTGCACAGAAAAAAGGCCCCAGAAGCAGAGAAAGTGTGGTGCTGAAGATATTTATTCACCAGAGGAAGGAAGAGGACATAGGTGCACTGCTCTGACAGGGAGAGCACCTAAAGGGAAAAGGGGTTCCAAAGAGGGAAGGAAGCTGAGGAAAGAAAATATCTTGGATGGCAAAAAAGCTCAAGAACCTTGTACCATCGTATGGAAATGAACAAACTCAGAAAAAAGGTGCGCCGTCCCAGATTTAACAAGCACCAGGAAGGTTGCTGCACCCTGAGAATTGTGTAACCAAAAGTAGTGCATGCTGTACATCTGGAGGGCACAGGAAACAAATACACTTTCAGATATGAAAAGTCTCCCCCAGGAAATAAGGTGGTCGGACTTAGAGAACTCATGAAAAACGGTGCAACCGCAAGAATACAGTGACTGGAAAAAGTAGTGAATTTCCTTGTGTAAATACAAATACGTATCCTAAAATTTCAGGATTTGGATCTCATTTTCGGTAGACTCTGGAAATGAGGTGCACTCCCAGATTTTGAAAGAGCAGGGAAAGGAACTGGCCCCTAAATTTAAGAAATTCTGGAAAGCACGTTGCCAGATTTGGGGCCTGGAAAAGGGAATTCTTCCTCGATTTTGTTCGAATATAAGTACCAAAAAAACTTTGGTTATTGGACCCCAGATTTAAGACTCGCTAATGGGAAGAACCCCAAAATTTGAAAGGGGATGCTTACTCAGACTGGAGGCTCGAAAAGGTAGTGTCCTCCCAGTTTGGGGGTCGTGGGTCAAGGGATACATCCTTAGTTGGGCGGGCTTTGGAAATTTACATAACATCCCAGGGCTGGAGCTTAAGAAACGGGGTGCACCGACCACATTTTCTAAAAACTATAGAGAAAGGGGACACTCCCATAGTCTGGCGCTTGAGAAAGGGGTGTGCTCCCCAGAATAGGATAAAAGAGTCAGTAAAAGAAAACGCGTTCCCAAAGCACAAGGCAACTGCAGGGGCTGCTTGTGGAGCTCTCGAGGGCCACACAGCTCAGGCTCCGGCCCTAGCGCTTACACCCCACCCCCAACACGGCCCGTTCCGCGCCCCGGGCCCCGCACCCCGCGGCCCAGCCCCCTCGGGAGTCGCTGATTGGTCGCAGCCACCGTCACTCCTGCGGGCAGCCCTAGGGATTGGGCGCCGCCCGCACGCCCGCCACGCTCTCAGCAGCGGTCCCCGGGCCTCCCTCCGGGCTGGGCGAGCCGGGCCAGGCGGGGAGCGGGGCCGGGTAGGAGACCGGAGCAGTGGTGGCGTCCGTCACCGATCCCGCCAGCACGGCACGCGCGCGACGCGGGCCCGGCCCGACCCGACCCTGCCCCAGCCAGACGGCTTCACCTCGCCGCGCCTTGCCGCGAGCTCACCTCACAGCCCCGCTCCGGCTGCTCCGCTCCGGGTCCAACCGACTGAAGGACTCTGCGTGCTGCGCACCACGTGACCCCGGGGACGCGCCCAGCGTATCCCCCGCCCCCCATACACACGCACCATCGACTCCACCGAGTGACGCAGCGCCTCAGCTGCCCCGCCCTCGGCCCCGCCCCACACGATCACCGTGGCGACGGCTCGGGCGGGACACGCCCACTGCCCTGACGCGCGGGAACAGGCCTTCTCTCGGGTCCGGAGCACGAAGTCCCCTCTCACTCGTATCCACTGTGATCACACGAAGGCCAGGACTGGACACTATCCATCACCTGTTAATTTTGCCTCCTGAATGCATCTCGAAGCCTCCTACTTCTCTGTATCCTGCTGCCAGCACTCCAGTCTAGTCCACCATCACCTCTCTCCTAGATGATGGTTGTCCTCTCCACCCAATTACTCTTTCCTCTTCCAATCCATTCACACTCAGACAGCGGGAGCTTTTCAAAACGCAACTATATTCACAGCCATCCCCTGCTCAAAGCCCGTTGCCCGCTGTTCTTCAGATTAAGATCTAAATCTTCACTGTGTGCCAGGCTCTTCAGAGTCTGTACCTAACTTTCCTCTCTCACATTGGCACGCATTCAGCTCCCCCACATTCTCAGTTCTCAGCATCCTTCAAGTCCTCAAACAAGCCAGGTTCCTTTCCGCCTCAGGGCCTTTGCACTCATCCCCCCCCCCCCCACTCCGCTTCACTTCATTAGCTCCTACGAAGGGATTCCAATTGCTGGTGTGGAGAGGAGCAGTATTCTGCCTCAGGGGACCAGGTCGGAGTTGCAGCCACCCCCAAGTGTCTGAGATGTTTTCCCAGTGGGACTTGGGAAGTTCCAAAGAGGAATGCTTAACATTTGTTATTTAGGAAGGCAATAATGACTTTATTTTACTTTGGAAAAACAGGGCAGCTAGATTGCACTTTTTAAATGTAAATGTAATCATGTCACTGCCCTGCTTAGAACAACCAATCTCTCCATCACATCCTCCACCCTTGCTATTTCTCTGGCTACATTGACTTGCTATCATTTCTATGGTTCTCTCCAAGCTCTGTGCAGGCACTGGGCCATTGACTAGGCTGTTGCTTTTTACAAAACCAACCCTTTAGCAGCTTTCAGTTTGTCATCTCCTCGGTGAGGTCCTCTTTGACTACATTAGCTAGAAAGTGCTCCCCTTGATCTCCTGCCTCGTACAGGGAAATTGCTCTCTACCTTATCACTGTTCATTTTCATCAGAGCACTTAACATAGTTTGTAATTATTTAATTTGTTTGTTCTCTTGGTTTTATTTGTCTTTTTCCCCAAAATTAGAGTTAGGAACTATCTTGTATCTACTGAATTGTCAGAACCTGACAAATAGTAGATGCTCATTATGTATCTGTGGAAGGAATGAAAGGAAAGAGAATATTTGGGGGGAAAAATGATAATTGAAAATAACGAGTAGATTCTTCTTTAATGACCTGGCTCCATAGAAGTGGTCTTTTCAAATCTGGACTGGAGGCTGAAGAGAGGATTTCCTGAGCTGATGTAGTCAGGGCAGAGGGCAGTGCTTAGGGAGAGCTTCTAGGAAACCAGGGACAAAAGGTTCAGCTGTACACACTTTGGCAACACATATACAAAAGTTGTAACCATACAGAGAAGTTTAGTGTGGCCCCTGCCCAAGGATAACATGCAAATTAGTGAAGTGTTCCTTTTTTTTTTTTTTTTTGCGGTACGCAGGCCTCTCACTGTTGTGGCCTCTCCCGTTGTGGAGCACAGGCTCCGGACACGCAGGCTCAGCAGCCGTGGCTCACGGGCCCAGCCACTCCGCGGCATGTGGGATCTTCCCGGACCGGGGCACGAACCCGTGTCCCCTGCATCAGCAGGCGGACTCTCAACCACTGCGCCACCAGGGAAGCCCGAAGTGTTCCATATTTTTTAAAAAATTTAAGACACCTTCTGGAATTTGAGGACCAAAAGTACCTACATGAACTCGGATAAGGGCTCAGATACAGGAAGAAAGGACCTTCCCAGGATCCTCTGGGTTTATGTTTATTAACGTGAAATTGCTCAGATTTTAGTGGCTACTGTAGCATATAGAGAATTTTTTTGCCCCGCAACCGAAGTCATGCCACGAATCCATAGCCCCATACAAATATAACATGTTTCTTTACTTATTCAATCTGCACATATAGAGACCCAGGCTTGAGCTGAGCATCAAAGACACAGAGCAGGGGACTTCATTGGCGGTCCAGTGGTTAAGACTCCGTGCTTCCACTGCAGGGGCAACGGGTTTGATCTCTGGTGGGTCGGATCCCACATGCTGGCAGTGCAGCCAAAAAAAAAGACACAGAACAGAATGAGATTTAGGCCCTGCTCTCAAGGAGTTTACATCTTGGTAAAGAAATCATCACAATTTGTAAGTTAAAATTCTTTTTGTCTGTTGCAAATACAAACATGGACACTGTTGCAAGTACAAACAAAAGAAACATGTATTACAAGGATGTTTGGGGGCCCAGAGCATGCACAGGAGGGCAGCCTTGGAAAATAAGCAGCACAGAGCAGCTCCAGCAAGGAACAGCAGCTTCTGCAGCCAGCAGCACCACACATCACAGCTGGGATTCAATCCTAACATCCCTTTGTCTTTGAGTCACTCACTCAAGAGGCAAAGTCTTGGCGGGGAGCTGATGTTGATTGGTCAATCTCAGGTCACATGGATTAGTCTAGGCTGCCAGGGGAAGAGAGAAACGATTTGCCCCTAAGGATATCCCCCCAAATGAAAAGAGATGGGGAGGACTGATGCTGGCCAGACAAAAATAACTTCATACAAGTATGAATGAAATACCTTGGGAGTTAAGCTTTTCCTGATTAAAAAACCTGTGGAGGGCTTCCCTGGTGGCTCAGTGGTTAAGAATCCGCCTGCCACTGCAGGGAACACAGGTTCGAGCCCTGGTCCAGGAAGATCCCACATGCTACGGAGCAGCTAAGCCCATGCGCCACAACTACTGAGCCTGCACTCTAGAGCCCGCGAGCCACAGCTACTGAGCCCGAGTGCCACAACTACTGAAGCCCGTGCGCCCAGAGCCCATGCTGCACAACAGGAAAAGCCACCGCAATGAGAAGCCCACGCACTGTAACGAAGAGTAGCCCCTGCTCACCACAACCAGAGAAAGCCTGCGTGGAGCAACGAAGACGCAAAGCAGCCAAAAATAAATAAAATAAACAAAAAAACACTGCAGAAACCTGGTTTGCTTGCTTCTGAACTGAACAGTCCTGGGCTGCTAGTCACAGAATCCCAGTTTGAAAAGTTCTGGTCTAAACTCCAGGTCTCACCACTGCCTCTTTAGCAGCTTCCATTATTCTGCCTTAAGGCCCTCCCCAGCATCTCACTAGTAGTTGGTCTCAACCTCCCAATTCTTTCTTACCTAGAATCTTTCTTTGTCTAGATAGGCATTCAATTAATAGTTGTGATTGAGTGAACAGTGATAGAATGAATGTACAGCAGCCTCAACTCCAGAGAGTAGAATCTCTCCAACCATTTCAGAACTGTGGTCCCAGCATAAGATGACAGCTCCACAATGAAACCCTACATACACACGAGAATATACTGTAGCACCAGGGATATCCAATACCTGCATGGAAGTGTCCCTTCTCTCCCTAAGCATCACTTTTCTTCAACTGTCAAATGGGATGATATTTACCCTCATTCACAGAATTGTCACGACTAAGTTAAATAACATGTGAGAGTGTACTGTAAACTGCATAGTTCTAAATAAATGATTTTCCAATAGTTTTCTTACTAGATTCATTGTCTAGAGTATTCAATGTCCCTAGCTAAAGAAAAGCAGAATTAAAGAACTGAGATAGGATATTCAATTAGAAAACTGATCTTTCTCAACCTCTACCCAGCAAACCTTTATACTCTGCCCTTATGCAACCCCAAGGCATTTACAATCAGTCTGTCAAGGGAAAAAGGGAAAACTAAAACAGAAAAGCAAGCCCCTTGGCTGTGACTCACACCCACAGATCCCATGTACTCAGAGTATCACCAAGCCTGAGCATGTCAGTCTCCAAAGCAGGAACAGGGGTATGACATCTGCAGCACCAAGCTGAGTGTGAGAACTCAGGAAGTCGGAAACCACAGTCACAGCAGCATCTGAGGTCCAAGAACCTCCACAAGGCACCAGGGGCCCAAGGGAAGTGGGTTGAGTCTTTGCCCTGGCCTGAGGTCTCTCCAATCTGGGCCTGACGGAAAGTTACTGAGCTCCTCAAGCCTTACTGTTCTCCAAGTGAGGGGGAGGAGAATTAAGTAGGAATTCCAATATATTTCCAGCGTTTTGCAAGATTATACGGAGGGGGTAGGGGCAGGGAGAGAAGGACGATTTTTATTCTTGCTATAGCCACTAAAGAGAGTGATAAAATCCATCTGGACCACTTCAAGGGCAGGGACTATGTTCTGTTCTCCTTTGTCCCTTGGGAGTCCCAGTACCTAGCACTGTTCCCTGTAATTTAAGCATACTAATACTTGTTTCTTGTGGGTTGAAACTTTTGTCAGTTTAGAGATAAAGAGAAAGGGGGAGGAGTTTAGCCCCAGAGACTACTGGAATGGAAGCTATAAAGAAGTCAATTAAAGAAACAATCTCTAAAAATCTGCTAGACTCCAGTTCACTCCCCAGATTTCTTGTAATTTAATTTTAAATAGTCATGCTGTCCCATGATTTGAATTCCAGAAATTATATAAAAGGTATACAATACAAAGTCTCCCTCAAATTTTTGTTCCTCATTTGTCTTGTTTCCATTGGTAACTGCTCCTATCTTCGCTCCCACACCAGAGATGGAACCCATGCCCCCTGCTGTGGAAGCACTGGGTCCTCACCACTGCACCACCAACTCTTATTTTCTTATGAATCCTTTCAGTATTTCTGTATGAGTATAAGCAAAGCTGAATATAAGTTCAAATATATTTTGAACTTTTACACAAAAGAAAGCATTGATACATGGTGTTCTCCACCCTAATTTTGTCACTAAACACACTTTGGACACCTTGTACATTTTGTACAATGGTATAAAAATAACTTTCTTATTATCTTGTTTTATTTTACTGCTACATAGTATTTCTTGTGTGGATATACTAAAACTTGCTTAATCAGTCCCCTATTTAAGGACATTTGGGTTATTTCCAATCCCTGGCAATTTAAAAACTATGTTCTATTTAGAAATAGTTCAACTCGTGTGCAGACAGAACTGTAGTCTATTCTCTGATATGGGAGAACTGAACCACAGGGGTATATGCATTTATATATATATATATATATATATATATATTTTTTTTTTTTTTTTTTTTTTTTTGCTGTACGCGGGCCTCTCACTGTTATGGCCTCTCCCGTTGTGGAGCACAGGCTCCGGACACGCAGGCTCAGCGGCCATGGCTCACTGGCCCAGCCGCTCCGCGGCATGTGGGATCTTCCCGGACCGGGGCACGAACCCGTGTCCCCTGCATCGGCAGGCGGACTCTCAACCACTGCACCACCAGGGAAGCCCTGCATTTATAATTTTGATAGAAATTGCAAGTTACCCGCTATAGATTCCCTCAAAATATAACTCCACAGTTGCAAGATGTGTTACAAGTCATCTTTACTTGTAACACTTAAAATCTGCAATTTATTTATAGCTTAAGAAATAGAAATGCTTTCAAGATTATTCCCAAATTTTTCAGGGTTTACAAAAGGATATGTGATTGGTAGTAGGAGACACAGAATGTTTATGAAGAAATTGCATTTTCTTTTTTCTTTACATTTGAACTCCTTTATAGTTTAAATATACACTCTTGAGATGGGCACATTCCTACAGCTGAGGAAGGGGTATTGAGACCTCCTAAACTTGCATACTCAGTTTTTTGGATATTGTAATAAAAAAGTATTATGACAAAAAAAAAAAAGATTATTCCCATAATGTTATTCTCACTTACATGCATTCTTGATAGTGAAATGAGTGATATTCCAGTTATCCAGCTAGGAATGTGTACAACCCACTTCCACAACCATGTATGTCACACAAGTCATCACGATGTGTCTTTTTTTTTTTTTTTTTTTGCCCCACCATACAGCTTGCAGGATCTTAGTTTCCCAACCAGATATTGAACCCAGGGCCCAGCAGTGAGAGCGCTGAATCCTAACCACTGAACCACCAGGGAATTCCCACTATGTGTCTTTAAAAAAGATGTATTAGCAATTATCTTGATGATCTTGATGTAGGGGTAAATATCTATCAGACACGCAAAGGACAAGCCATTAAGGAAAATACTATAAATTCAACAACATAAAAAAATTCTATCCATGAATATATATCTACACATGGATGGTCTCAGGGCTATAGGGAAATGAGACAGGGAATGGAGGCTAAGGAAGAATAACTCAAAAAGGGACCATTCACTTTGTTTCCAATGTTTATAAACAATGTTGCAATAAACAATTCGCTTACTGACGATCTTTCACAATGATGTTTCCAGTTGCTTACAGACAATGCTTCAATAAACAGCCTTGTACATTCAAAAAAGGAAAAAGAGGAAAATCTGGGGCTGTGTCTCGCTTAATGGAAATTGTGCGCCAAGAAGCAAATGTGTGATTGAATGTATTGGTACAATTATGCACATTTGAGGTTAAAAAAGGTAGGGGGGAGGTGAAGAACATTGATAATTGATGCTCTGCCCCTCACACCCCTCTGGACTCCTTCTTACCTGCTTATTGACTCACTAAGACCCAAAATCTCTCCCCTGCTTCTCAGTTGTTGCACATTTGTTAGTTTGAAATCTAACCTCCTTGACGTCACCCTACCCAACCCAGCTCACAGTTCCCCTGGGCCTAAAAAAAGTCTCTGAAGTCCAATCTAGATTCCAAATTCCACGCTCTAAATAGTACCTCCAAAAAAGTCGTTGGATGACAATTATGGAAAAACGGGTAATCACAGGTACGCTCACACCTTATTCCACTTCCCTTGTTTTCCTTGCCTATATCACTGCCTTTTTTTTCCCTTGCTACTTCATAAGCACTTTTAAGGCCTTTATGCTTTTCAAAGATTTATTTACCCTACATGCTGAATCATCACCCTTCCACTTCCCACTCCTACAATTGTAGGAAGTAAAATAAAGACAGAAACTTGGCTAAAGTAGAAACTAAAGGTGCCATAAAACCCCAAATGTTGAAATCTTATGAATACATAGAGAGCTGGATTCTACACACTTTGAACTCTTCCTACCCTAGAGAGCCTGTGTCTTCCTACCAGGGAAGACAGGGGTAAAACCTCTGACTTTTCAAAGGCCAGTTGGAGAAATAAGTTATATTTTTATTTCCTATAGAGTTTCCAAATTTTCCTTTTACCCCTGCACACCACACTCACCTTTGCCTGTCTCCCCTTCCTATTCTACTTCAAATTTTTATCCCTTTTGGAAAAAAAACAATGACAATATCTACTGAACATTCATTGTTTGCCAGGCACTGTACTAAGCCGTTTACATGAATTATTTCATTTAATATTGACAATAACCCATGAAGAGAGGTCCTATGTATTATCATCATTTTGCAGTTGAAGAAATGGTAGCCCAGAGAAGTTAAGTTATTTATCTAAGGTCACATTGCTAAGAATAATTTAAACACAGACAGTTTAACTCCAGGTCTCATGCTTATTAATCCTGAACTCACCAAATTCTCAGTTGAGACTCCTCTAGTTCCCCTGTTCTCAAACTCTCTCCAATCTGGCCAATTCGACAAACTATTCAAGTTGCCATTCTAACATAATACTAATAATAAGCAAAGTGACCCTTTAAAAGTATGTCAAATCATCCACTCCTCTGCACAAACCCTTATAATGTTGTGCCTTCTCTAACTGAAAGTAAATTCAAAATCTTTACCTACCAGCCATTCTTTTTTTTTTCTCTCTTTTTTTGCGGTACGCGGGCGTCTCACTGCTGTGGCCTCTCCCCTTGCGGAGCACAGGCTCCAGACGCACAGGCTCAGCGGCCCAGCCGCTCCACGGCATGTGGGATCCTCCCAGACCGGGGCACGAACCCATGTCCCCTGCATCGGCAGGCGGACTCTCAACCACTGTGCCTCCAGGGAAGCCCTACCAGCCATTCTTGATCCGCCTCTTGTGTTCCCCAGCTCTCTGACCTCAAATTCTGTTCTCTCTGCTTTGCTCACTCCAGTTGCGCCAGCATCCTTGCTTTTTCTTGAACACACTAATCTCACATCTCCCTGGGGTTTTATACTTGCTGTTCCCTCTGCCTGGAAAAATCTATCCCCAGATACCCATAAGACTGAGCACCTCATTTCCTTCTGATCTCTGTTCAAGGGTCATTTTATCATAGAGGCTTTCCTTACCACCCTAAATAAAACAGTATCCTGTCTTTCTCTATCTCCCTTAATCTCATTTATTTTTCTTCAAAGCACTTATCACCACCCAGTATATTACATATTTATTTTTCTGTTAATAATCTGTTTCATATTTTTAGAATTTGAAATTCTTGAGTGCAGGGACTTTGTCTTCTTTACTGCTATATCCCTAGCGCATGGAATGCTACCCAGCATAAAACTGATGCTTAATATTTTGCATGAATGATAATACTAAATAATATTTTTGGAGTGCTTCCATTACACCAGGCATTCTAAATACTTTACATATGTATTTTCTCATTTAATCTTTATAACACTCTTATGAGATTTAACAACCTTTTTAATGTGATGTCCAAAACTTTTCAGTGGTCTATAAACAACTAGCTCTCTGAGAAAAAAAGAAAAGGTTGATTTGTAACATTTGTGATATCTGTAGTATAAATATTCACACTGTGGCTGATTTAAGACTACTAATATGAGATCAACTGGCTCACAAAATTCCTGGACACTTATTAATTTACTCATAAGCTGGTATGAGTATGCTGCAGCACACCACTGCTACTGTTCTTAGCAGAGCATGGAAACCTCTTCACAAATTAGCCCTTATCAATCTTTCCGATGGAATCTCCTCTGACTCTCCAACTTGCTCACACAGCCCACTTTCAAATCATGAAGAATTCCTGTCTGTGTAAGAACATGCCCTGCTTGTTCTAGACTTAATTGTCATTGGGCAATGTACTTTATTTCTGAAAAGTTCTTTCATCCTTCCTCACTTTGGCTCTGTACTGATGCATCTTCAAAGCAACACCAACTAATTCAACAAACAGTACTTACACAACCAGCACATTCCAGGCAGGATGTTAGGAGCTGTCGGGTAGAGATAAAGGAGAAGCAGTTGATATTCCCAGAGTAGCTCACAATCTGGTAGTGAAGGCAAAAGTATAAGCAATGAAGTTGAATTACAGTCTAAGAGGAGAAATAATGAGGGATTGATTGAGTCTAACAAGGGTGGGCAGGATCAAGACCAACTTCCTAAAGGAAATAAAACACAAACATCTTTACAAACAGACATTTTCAAGGCAGGGAGATACAGGCAATTTGAGAGTTCTGGAACAGATTGAGAAAGTGCTGTAGAATACACAATTAGGCTTCCTGGACCCCTCTTTTCTCCCCAAACCCTCAGTGGGAGACTCTATTCCACTCCATTATAGGAGAATTGCCAATGGGCAAGTGGTAAAAATCAATGAATAGTCACGAACACGAGGGAAATACAATAATAAGTCAATATCTTGAGAAACGTTTGCAAAAATCTTATACTTGTTGGTTATCAGCAAATCATAGCCAACAAACTAAGTGGCCATGGATCAAAGAATGCCATAGAACTTGATAGACCTGTTCAATCAGTTAGAAACATTGGAAAATATAGCAAAAAGCATTGTTGGTGGGATATGGAGAAAAGTACACATAATAAATATATAATTAAAATAAAAATTATAAAATTAAACTATGTGTCAGCCACTGATTTATATGCTTTACTTGTATTAACTTATTTAATTTTGTCACAGTTTTATAAAGCAGGTTCTATTATTATCCCACAGATATTTCACTGAGAAAACTGAGACTTAAGACAGGTTAAATAACCCACTCAATGTCACAGACATACAGCTGAATGCTGGAGCCAGCCTGTACTGGCTTGCAAGAGCTGATTATTAAATATACAGTTGCTAGGTTAAAATAGTCCATAGTAGAAATATTTACACTATGAACATTGGCAAACTCTATATATCAGGCTTCTTTTTTTAAAAAAATAAACTTATTTATCTTATTTATTTATTTTTGGCTGCGTTGGGGCTCCGTTGCTGTGCGGGGGCTCTCTCTAGTTGTGGCGAGTGGGGCTACTCTTCATTGCGGAGCACGGGCTTCTCATTGCTGTGGCTTCTCTTGCTGTGGAGCACGGGCTCTAGGTGCATGGGCTTCAGTAGTTGTGGCACGCGGTGGGCTCAGTAGTTGTGGCTCACAGGCTCTAGAGCGCAGACTCAGTAGTTGTGGTGCACAGGCTTAGTTGCTCCGCAGCATGCGGGATCTTCCCGGACCAGGGCTTGAACCCATGTCCCCTACGTCGGCAGGCAGATTCCTAACCATGGCACCACCAGGGAATTCCCTCTTTTTCTTTTTTTTAAAAGCAAATTTATCAGCACACCATCAGTAGTCTTAGGTACTATTCCAGGCCCTGGGGATATAATAATAAACAAAATAAACAAAAATCTCAGCCTTCATGAAGTTTGAATTACAATTAAATTGTAATTCAAATAGTCTAATGTAATTCAAAAGTCTAATGGTGGGAGATAGATGATGAACAAATAAATAAATAAAATATATGGTATGTCAGATGATGACAAGTGCTATGGAGAAAAGTAAAAAAGGGATAATAAGTATGGCACGCTACCATTTTATTTTTTATTATTTATTTATTTATTTATTTTTGGCTGTACCGCTCAGCATGCAGAATCCCAGTTCCCCGACCAGGGATGGAACCTGCCACACCCCCTGCATTTGAAGCCTGGAGCCTTAACCACTGGGCCGCCAGGGAAGTCCCCACGCTACCATTTTATTTTTTTTAATAAATTTATTTATTTTATTTTTGGCTGTGTTGGGTCTTCATTACTGCACTCAGGCTTTCTCTAGTTGAGGTGAGCGGGGACTACTCTTCTTTGCGGTGCATGGACTTCTCATTGTGGTGGCTTCTCTTGTTGTGGAGCACGGGCTCTAGGTGTGCCAGCTTCAGTAGTTGTGGCTCACGGGCTCTAGAGCACAGCCTCAGTAGTTGTGGCGCACAGGCTTAGTTGCTCCATGGCCTGTGGAATTTTCCCGGACCAGGGCTCGATCCCGTGTCCCCTGCATTGGTAGGTGGATTCTTAACCACTGTGCCACCAGGGAAGCTGCTACCATTTTATTTTATTTTATTTTATTTTATTTTATTTTATTTTTTAATTTATTTTGGCTGCACCAGGTGTTATTTGCAGCAAGCGGGATCTTCATTGTGGCATGTGGGCTTCTTAGTTGTGGCATGCAAACTCTTAATTGCGGCATGCATGTGGGATCCGGTTCCCCCACCAGGGATCAAACCCAGGCCCCCTGCATTGGGAGCGCAGAGTCTTACCCACTGGACCACTAGGGAAGTCCCTCCACGCTACCATTTTAAATAGGATGGTCAGGGAAGGCCTCACTGAGAAGGTTAACATCTGATTATGACCTTAAGGAAATAGGAAGGAGCAAGACCTGCGTCTGTCTTGGAGGGCAGTGTCAAGGCTCTAAGAAGCACAGACATACCTTAGGTACTTAAGGGACAGCAAAGAGGCCAGTTAACTGTAACAGACAGAGAAAGGGGGAATCTGCAAAGGAGAGTGTGATAACTGTAATTAGGCATTATTTTTTTTTACTTAAAAAGAAGGTCTTGGTAGACGTAGCTGGATAAATCATAAACTAATAGCAAAAATATAGCTCATGTTTATTGAATGTTTCCTGTGAGTCAGACACTATGCTAAGTGCTCCACATACATTATCTTACTTAATCTTCCCCATATTATTTTACTTAATCTTCAGAGCAGTCTGTGAGGCTGGGGAAACAAACTTAACTGCGAGTATAAGTAAATTGCACAGAATTATAATATGTAGGGGAACAGATGAGAGCCCGTGTCTGTTCCCACCTGCTCTATCACCTACCCTTCCCTATTAGAATTGGTAAGTGAATTTGTTCGATCCACAGGATTAATCTGAGTGAAGATGTTTCAGTGTAATTGTAGGGCCACAGAGGGGTGTTATTAGGTGTATGGGTGTGACTTGGCATATGATTATGAAAACAAAAACCTATAGACCTTAAGAAAGGCATTAAGAATTAACTGGGGCTTCCCTGGTGGCGCAGTGGTTGAGAATCTGCCTGGCAATGCAGGGAACACGGGTTCGAGTCCTGGTCTGGGAAGATCCCACATGCTGCGGAGCAACTAGGCCCGTAAGCCACAACTACTGAGCCTGCGCGTCTGGAGCTTGTGCTCCACAATGAGAGGCCGCGACAGTGAGAGGCCCACGCACCGTGATGAAGAGTGGCCCCCGCTCACCACCACTAGAGAAAGCCCTCGCACAGAAACGAAGACCCAACACAGCCAAAAATAAATAAATAAAGAAAGAAAGAATGAAAGAAAGAAAGAATTAACTGGAAGGATAATTTTAACTGAGGGTAATGGGAAAAGACACACAAAGAAGGTAGTACTTGAACTGGACCTTGAAGAGTAAATATCAGATGCTTATATATCAGTCAAGGTCATGTAGGGTGGTAGAGACCACGTGTTATTTGAAGAGAAACAATTTGATATAATGGGTTGTCAACCACATAACTGAAGAAGTGAGAGGAGAAATCTGAGCTATCATGAAAGTAATTGTAGGAACATCTACAACCCTTAGGGCTGAGGAAACAAAAGGAAGAGGTTGAAATTATTAAAACACATAAACTTAGAGGAGGTGCCAAACAGAACTGAAACAGACCTCTGAAGAGGAGGCACAGCTTGGTGGGGGATTGTGTTTCTGAACTCAGAGGGGCTGGGACCAAAGCCTGTGTGAAGGAGGCACTGGGCAGTCAGTGCTCACTATACTGATTCTGGAAGTGCTGGAAAAACTGCAAACTGATTCAGCTGTTGTAATGGGAGGGAACTGCCACTGCTGGAATTAAGACACTTTGCTGGGATGCAACTGATAGAAATAGGAAGCAAGTAAGCAGTAGGCTTCTATCCTTCCTCCTCCAGCTTTGCGATATCACTCTAGTATTCTCTATTGGAAGAGCATAACAGAGAGCCAGAATATAAAGGAGAAATATTGTTTGCAGAGTCTCAGCCCTGAAATCATAGAGCAGAAGGGTAAATTTGGAGCTGATACAATAGCTAATAACTGACTCACCTTACCTGGTTTAGAAGGCTTTGCATAGGAAAACTGGACAACCACATGTAAAAGAATCAAACTGGACTACTCTCTCACACCATGTACAAAAATAAATTCAAAATTTTTAATTGTTTATATTTAAAGACTTACATGTAAGACCTGAAACCATGAAACTTCTAGAAGAAAACAAAGGCAGTGCACTCTTTGACATCGGTCGTAGTAATATTTTTTTGGATATGTCTCCTCAGGCAAGGGAAACAAAAGCAAAACAAACAAATGGGACTACATCAAACTAAAAAGCTTTTGCACAGTGAAGGAAACCATCAACAAGATGAAAAGGCCACCTACTGAATGGGAAAAGATATTTGCAAATGATATATCCCATAAGGGGTTAAAAAAAGAAGAACTCATACAAGTCAATATCAAAAAAAAACCCCGATTAAAAACTAGGTAGAGGATCTGAAAAGGCATTTTTTCAAAGAAGACATACTGATGGCCAACAGGCACATGAGAAGATGCTCAACATCATTAATCATCACGGAAATGTAAATCAAAACCACAATGAGATATCACCTCACATCTGTCAGAATGGCTATCATCAAAAAGACAACAAGTGGGACTTCCCTGGTTGCGCAGTGGTTAAGAAACCACCTGCCAACGCAGGGGAGAAGGGTTCGAGCCCTCGTCCAGGAAGATCCCACATGCAGCGGAGCAACTAAGCCCATGTGCCACAACTACTGAGCCTGCCCTCTATAGCCCGCAAGCCACAACTGCTGAGCCCATGCGCCTAGAGCCCGTGCTTGGCAACAAGAGAAGCCACCGCAATGAGAAGCCCGTGCACCACAACGAAGAGCAGCCCCTGCTCGCTGCAACTAGAGAAAGCCCGCACCCAGCAACAAAGACCCAACTCAGCCATAAATAAATAAATAAATAAGACAACAAGTGTTGGCAAAGATGTAGAGAAAAGAGAACACTTGTTCACTGTTGGTGGGAATGTAAATTGGTCCACTACTATGGAAAACAGTGTGGAGATTCCTCAAAAAACTAAAAATAGAACTACCATATCCAACAATTCCACTCCTGGGTACTTATACAAAGAAAACAAAAATACTAGTTCAAAAAGATACATGCAGACTTCCCTGGTGGCTCAGTGGTTAAGAATCCTCCTGACAATGCAGGGGACACGGGTTCGAGCCCTGTTCTGGGAAGATCCCACATGCTGTGGAGCAACTAAGCCCACGTGCCACAACTACTGAAGCCCACGCGCCTAGAGCCTGTGCCCTGCAACAAGAGAAGCCACTTCAGTGAGAAGCATGCACACTGCAAGGAAGAGTAGTCCTCGCTCGCCGCAACTAGAGAAAGCCTGTGTACAGCAACGAAGACCCAACGCAGCCAAAAAAAAAAAAAAAAGATACATGCACCCCTATGTTCACTGCAGCATTATCTATAATAGCTAAGCTATATGGAAGCAACCAAAGTGCCCATCAACAGATTAATGGAGGGACTTCCCTGGTGGTCCAGTGACTAAGGCTCCATGCTTCCAATGCAGGGGGTCTGGATTTGATCCCTGGTCGGGGAGCTAGATCCCACATGCATGCCGCAACTAAGAAGCCCACATACCGCAAGTAAAAGATCCCCCATGCTGCAACTAAGACCTGGTGCAGCCTAAATAAATATTAAAAAAAAAAAGATGGATAAAGAAGATGTGGTATATATATACAATGGAATATTAACCACAAAAAAGAATGAACTCATGTTATTTGCAACAACAAGGATGGACCTAGAGGGTATTATGTTAAGTGAAATAAGTCAGACAGAGAAAGACAAATCCTGTATGATTTCACTTATATGTGGAATCTAAAAAACAAATGAACAAACATAACAAAGTAGAAACAGAGTCATAGATTCTGAGAACAAACAGGAGGTTGCCAGAGGGGAGGGAGATCAGAGGTGGAGAGAAATAAGTGAAGGAGGTTGAGAGGTACAAAATTCAGTTGCAAAATAAATGTCATGGGTATGAAATATACAGTGTGGGGAATATGGTCAATAATTATGTAATATCTTTGTATGGTAACAAGTAATAACTAGACTTATCATGGTGAACATTTTGAAATGCATTGAAATATTGAATCATTATATTGTGTAACAGGAGCTAACATAGTGTTGTAGGTCAATTATGCATCAACAACAAGCAAGCAAACATAGGAAATGAGATCAAATTTGTGGTTACCAGAGGTGAGGGGTTCCGGGGAAGAGGAATTGGATGAAAGCAGTCAAAAGGTACAAACCTCCAGTTGAAAGATAAGTACTGGGGATGTAATGTATAACATGATAAATATAATTAACACTGTTGTGTGTTATATATGAAAGTTGTTAGGAGAGCAAATCCTAGGAGTTCCTGTCACAAGGAAAAAATTTTTTTTATTTCTTTAATTTTGTATCTATATGAGATGATAGGTGTTCACTCAACTTATTGTGGTAATCATTTCATGATGTATGTAAGTCAAATCGTTATGTTGTATACCTTAAACTTACACAGTGCTGTATGTCAGTTATATCTCAATACAACTGAAAGAAAAATAAAAAGGTGGCTTTGCATGGTCTGGATCTTCACAAGCTTCTTTGCTATAGCCACATGGCCTCTGGCAGGTCCTTAAAGACACCATACTCCCTGTTGCTACAAGGACTTCTGCAGATTTTATTCTTTGACTAGAATGTTCCACCTATTAAATACTCTTTCTCGCACTAAATATACTTTCATAACACCAGAAATCTCTCTTGTAGCACTTGTCACAGTTGTACATCTTCATTTACTGATACAGTCTTTTGATCAAAGCCTGCCTCCTCCAGCTAGATTGTAAGGTTCAGGAGGACAGGGACCATGACAGTTTTTGCACTCCATTGTTTGTTTCCCAGTGTCTACTTCAGTGACTGCCACATAAAAGAAATTCAATATACATTTGTTTAAAATTATTTCAATATCCTGAAAATAGTGAAACATTAGATGTGTTCTAGAAAGCAGGGATTTGGGGGGCTTTTATCTCCCTGTAGCATCTTGCTCTAGATTCTGGAGGTCCTTAGAAGACCCCTATCTTTCTTCTTTTCCCTTCCTTCCTTCCTTCCTTCCTTGTCTTATTTTTGAAACTGAGGTAAAATTCATGTAACACAAAAGAAAATTAACAATTAGCCATGCTAAACTATCCAATTTTTGTCATTTCCTGCATTCACAATGTGTGTAACCATCGCCACTAGCTAGTTCCAGAACATTTTCATTATCCCAAAAGGAAATCTCATACTCATTAAGTAGTCATTTCCCATTGCTCCCTCCCCCTAACCCCTGGAAACCACTAGTCTGCTTTCTGTCTCTATGGATTTATCTATTCTGAATATTTCATATACATGGAATTATATATGACATTTTGTGTCTGGCTTCTTTCATTTAGTATAATGCTTTTGAGGTTCATCTATTTTGTAGCATATATCAGTACTTCATTCTTTTTCATGCCTGACTAATATTCTATTGTATGGATATACCACATTCAGCTCATATATTTATCACTTGATGGACATTTGGGTTGTGTTCATTTTTGGTTATCATAAATAGTACTGCTATGAACATTTGTTTACAGATATTTGTTTGAAAATATATTTTCAATTCTTTTGTGTTTATACCTAGGAGTGGAATTGCTGGGTCGTATGGTTAATTCTATACTTATTTTTTTTAATTTTTAATTTTATTTTTGGCTGTGTTGGGTTTTGTTGCTGTCTGCGGGCTTTCTCTAGTTGCGGCGAGCAGGGGCTACTCTTCATTGTGGTGCAAGGGCTTCTCATTGTGGTGGCTTCTCTTGTTGTGGAGAATGGGCTCTAGGCGCGTGGGCTTCAGTAGTTGTGGTGCATGGGCTCAGTAGTTGTGGCTGCGGGCTCTAGAGCACAGGCTCAGTAGTTGTGTGGCACATGGGCTTAGTTGCTCCGCGGCATGTGGGATCTTCCTGGACCAGGGCCCAAACCGGTGTCCCCTGCATTTGCAGGCAGATTCTTAACAACTGCTCCACCAGGGAAGACCCCATACTTAACTTTTTGAGGAACTGCCAAACTATTTTCCACAATAGTTGTACCAT
This sequence comes from Leucopleurus acutus, assembly GCF_964270905.1. Lineage (NCBI taxonomy): Eukaryota > Metazoa > Chordata > Mammalia > Artiodactyla > Delphinidae > Leucopleurus > Leucopleurus acutus. The sequence goes on along the minus strand of NC_139158.1, from coordinate 64,453,809 downwards.
TTTACATTCCCACTAGCAATGTCTAAGGGTTCCACTTTCTCCATATTCTTACCAAAATCTCTTGCTTCTTTTACAACCACTGCACGCAAGTCATGTTCATATTGCACATATTCCAACTCTGATGCTTCATTTCTATCTTGAGTTAGGACCTGGTTATTTGGAGACGTTTGTGCAAGTCATGTCTCTTTGGGTCTCCTCCAGAAAATGATTGTTAAGTAACATTTTTTCCTGCTCCAAAACAAAAAATTCTTTTTGAGTCTGTTAGAAACACACTTTCAGAGATGCTGCCTTTCTGGGCTATTCATTTTCATTCACTCGTATCACAGAATCACATGCTTTTCATTCAAAATCACTGTGGGTTGATGCTTCTTTTGTTTTTCATCTGTCATTTTCAAGGTATATCTCCATCTTGTGATGCCTTGTCAGCAGGATCTTCCTCTCCATTGCTAAATTTGCTTAAATTCGAAAACTTTTGCAATGTTATGTTTGATTACATTTCTTTTTGCTTCCGTTAGCAGATGTTTTAAAACAATACTCTGCCTCCTAATTTGCAGTGTTTTATCCACGTCTCTTGTTGTCAAATCAGAATATTTTGGAATAAAATATATTGCTTTCTCTGGTCCTCTAAGCTTGCTTATGCCATTCCTTCACTTTAAATAAAATTAATATTACCCAATTTGTATGCATTTGTCAAAACTCATATATTGGTAAAATTAAGATTTTTGCATTTCACTGTATGTAAAATTTACCTCATTAAAGAAAAAAAAGAATTGTGAACTAGTAAACTCAGTTTAAAATACGCAATGCTGAAGAGTTTAGGGATGATGTGTACTGATGTCTGTAATTTTGAAAAGAATTAAAAAATTAAGCTGGGGCTTCCCTGGTGGCGCAGTGGTTGAGGGTCTGCCTGCCGATGCAGGGGACGTGGGTTCGTGCCCCGGTCCGGGAGGACCCCGCGTGCTGCGGAGCGGCTGGGCCCGTGAGCCATGGCTGCTAAGCCTGCGCGTCCGGAGCCTGTGCTCCGCGGCGGGAGAGGCCATGACGGTGAGAGGCCCGCGTACTGCAAAAAAAAAAAAAAAAAAAAAAAACAATTAAGCTGGATAGAAGGATGGAAAGAGGGATAGGTAGATGAATAGATACGTGGTAAAGCAAATATTGAAAAATGTTAAATTTAAAATAATTGGTAGGCATACATTCTATTCTCTCAACCTCTCTGTTTGATAATTTTCATAGTAAAATGTAAAAAGAAAGCAAACCTCAACTGCTCTGATGACCTATGTCAATCAGCTCTTTGCAGAAAATTCTGTGATCACTTCCACCAGTCTGATCCCATCGATTTATTTCATCCAATTCAAGTAAACAAACAAAATTTAGAGGAATAAATGGGATAATGTATAAAAATGGTTTATACACTGTGAAGAGCTATATAAACATGCTATTATTAGTTCTATGACGGTCAAGGCACTGAGCTTGCATAAAATCTTAATACAAAACACCATCTTGAACATAATTTTGTTCCTTCAAGAGTTCTCTAATCTAGAAACTTTTGAAGGAAAGAGACTGTGTTTTTTATTTATTTGGTACTTGCAAATTGTCCACTGAGTGCCAAAAATTCAGCGGGTACTAAATAAACAGAGAATGAATCAGTAAATGGTACATTTCACAGATTGAACTCTAAAAGAAGAGGGGAGGGGCAAGATAGGATTAGGGTATTAAGAGGTACAAACTATTATGTATAAAATAAATAAGCTACAAGGATATATTGTACAGAACAGGAAATATAGCCAACATGTTATAATAACTGTAAATGGAGTATAATCTATAAAAATTTTGAATCAATATGTAGAACATGTGGAACTAATATAATACTATCAATCAACTATACCTCAATCCAAAAAAACCCCACAAACCTCTAAAAGAGTATTTTATTTATTTATTTTTATTTTAATATTTTAAAAATATTTTCTAATTTTAATTATGCTTTATTATTTGACCTACATGCTATTTATGATTGTATTAATTTTAAATTCTTTTTTTTTTAAACCCCACATTTGTTTATTTATTTTTTTGGCTGTGTTGGGTCTTCGTTTCTGTGCGAGGGCTTTCTCTAGCTGTGGCAAGCAGGGGCCACTCTTCATCGCAGTACGCGGGCCTCTCACTGCCCTCTCACGCGGGCAGATAAAAGAGTACTTTAAATTTTAAGTTATATTTTATTGAATTTCTGTCATTTTTATTTTCAATCTAAAATAGTGTTTTGCGGGACTTCCCTGGTGGCGCAGTGGTTAAGAATCCGCCTGCCAATGCATGGGACACGGGTTCTATCCCTGGTCCGGGAAGATTCCACATGTCGCGGAACAACTAAGCCCGTGCACCACAACTACTGAGCCCACGAGCCACAACTACTGAAGCCCGCACGCCTACAGCCCATGCTCCACAAGAGAAGCCACTGCAACGAAAAGGCCACACACCGCAACAAAGAGTAGCCCCTGCTTGCCACAACGAGAGAAAGCCCATGCTCATCAACAAAGACCCAATGCAGCCAAAAATAAATGAATAAATAAATAAACAAATAAATAAATAAATACGTTTTGCAGGAGTTCCCTGGTGGCCTAGTAGTTAGGATTCCGGGCTTTCACTGCCATGGCCCAGGTTCAGTCCCTGGTTGGGAGACAGATCCTGCAAGCCACATGGCACAGCCAAAAAATAAATAAAATAGTGTTTATTTATTTATTTTTGGCTGCGTTGGGTCTTCGTTGCTCCGTTATTTCTCTAGATGCGGTGAGTGGGGGCTACTCTTTATTATGGTGCGCGGGCTTCTCGTTGCGGTGGCTTCTCTTGTTGCGGAGCACAGGCTCTAGGCGCGGGCTTCAGTGGTTGCGGCACACGCGCTCGTAGTTGTGGCTTGCGGGCTCTAGAGCACAGGCTCAGTAGTTGCGGCACACGGGCTTAGTTGCTCCGCAGCATGTGGCATCTTCCCAGACCGGTGCTCAAACCCGTGTCCCCTGCATTGGCAGGCAGATTCTTAGCCACTGAGCCACCAGGGAAGCCCCTTGCACAATCCTTCTGTTCATCGGATGGACGGGGGGGACAAATAAGTGGCTGGTGATGTAACCCTGCAACGGCTCACCTTTTAATGACTAACCATTTACAAATTTATGCAAATTCCTTTTGGATATGTCACTACAATGACACTGACATTATGGCCAGTAGACAGGCAAGTATTTGAAACAAATGCCAAATTCAATCTCTAAGTAGATTTATTAGAAAATCAAGCACAAAGTGGGGGTGGGGGGAGGGGCATGATTTGATCTGCTCATATCAGGCAAGTCACATGGGTGGCAAAATTACCTCCATCAGTATGAAACGGGATTGAGTTTCTCATTGTTATGGAAACTTAAGGCGGGGCGGGGTGGGGGGAAATCTCATTGTGCCCTCAGTGGCTCAAGAATTGCTGGAATCTGTCTGGGAAACCATGCAAACACAGTGTTTGGTCCAGGTCAGAAACTCTGGCCCATCAGGAACCTTGGTCCGCTAAGATAATATCTGAATTCTCTTGGAATGTTAAACTCAAAAATAGTAAAACCCTTCTATGTCCTTTTTATACAGGTAAGTTTAAAGTCTTAAAACTTTCATATTGGGCTTCCCTGGTGGCGCAGTGGTTGAGAATCTGCCTGCCAATGCAGGGGACACGGGTTCGAGCCCTGGTCTGGGAAGATCCCATATACCGTGGAGCAACTAGCCCCGTGAGCCATAATTACTGAGCCTGCGCGTCTGGAGCCTGTGCTCCGCAACAAGAGAGGCCGCGATAGTGAGAGGCCCGCGCACCGCGATGAGGAGTGGCCCCCACTTGCCGCAACTGGAGAAAGCCTCGCACAGAAACGAAGAGCCAACACAGCCATAAATAAATAAATAAAATAAATAAAATTAAAAAAAAAAACTTTCATATTAAGGTTAAGAATAGTTTGTATGTATCTGTATTTAAATTGTAATGTTTAGGGCTTCCCTGGTGGCGCAGTGGTTGAGAGTCCGCCTGCCGATGCAGGGGGCACGAGTTCGTGCCCCGGTCCGGGAGGATCCCGCGTGCTGCGGAGCGGCTGGGCCAGTGAGCCATGGCTGCTGAGCCTGCGCGTCCGGAGCCTGTACTCCGCAGCGGGAGGGGCCACAACGGTGAGAGGCCCGTGTACCGCAAAAAAAAAAAAAAAAAAAATTGTAATGTTTAGGAGCTTCCCTGGTGGCGCAGTGGTTAGGAATCCACCTGCCCAATCAGGGAACACGGGTTCGATCCCTGGTCCTGGAAGATCCCACATGTCGCGGAGCAGCTAAGCCCGTGTGCCACAACTGCTGAGCCTGCACTCTAGAGCCCATGCTCTGCAGCAAGAGTAGCCACCGCAGTGAAGAGTAGCTCCTGCTCACCGCAACTAGAGAAAGCCCGCGTGCAGCAACGAAGACCCAACCCAGCCAAAAATAAATAAATTAAATAAATAAATTTTTAAAAATTGTAATGTTTAAGGGAACTTGGCATACTAGAAATTCAAATAAAAAATGTGATTGAGTAATTGACTTGAGATTTGTGATTTTAATTGGAAAGGTATGAGACTACATTAGAATAGTTTAAGAAGTTTTAAAACTCACTTTGTGATTTTAATTTTTTAGATTTAGAAGAATTGTTTACATACTTCGGAAAGTTTTAAAATACTAAAAAATAATACATCATGTTAAATTGATAGCATACTAAATTTGAAGAAACTTGCCTAACATAAATGGGACTGAGTTTTTGAAGGGAGTTTAGTCCATTCAACTGGAATTTAACTCAATATTAACAGAAAAAGTGAAGATGATTCTAAAATTTTATTTAGTTAGATTCATAAATAAAACAAATTTTCTAAGTCAGTCTTAAAGACTCAAGGAAAACTGGATAAAATGCACTTACTATATAAGTTGAATATTAGTTTTTAAAATGCAAGTGTGAAAAATAGCATCCCCTGTCCATAAAAATCATACGTGGACTAAAAAACTCACATTGGCAAAGTATATTTAATTTTCAGCCAAATTCTCAAAATTATCTGTTACCTCCTTTATCCCTGGCACTTAGTTATGCTGTGGTCTCCTCTTCATAAGTTTTAAGATGGAATGATATTCTTGGTGCTGGTGATGATTTAACCCAATGACCTTCACTGCAAATGACTCGAGAACAAAATGATGAAAGGGCAATGAGTCCATGAGCCAGACAGAGCGAGAGAGGTTTTGCAAAGAGAATGAAAAGCATATTATGTTTTTAATATTTTCTTTTAAATATATAAAAATACTTTTGTTTTAGAGACTGAGTTTTCCAGCAGATGTTTCTTGATTGTGTGCTCACTTGCAAGGTTCACTCTGATATTCCTGGAACAGAAAACAATTTAAGGGATATTCAATACTCAAGTGACTTAGAGCTTAAATCCTTTCTCTTCTCAAATAAGAAGTCTAGAGGTTAAGGTCGAATTCTGTCATGTTCCCAAACAAAGAAAAAAATTAAGAAGGGGCTACCACCTATGCTTTAATATTGGCACAATTAACAAGTCACAACACTTAAAGGGAAAAGAAAGGCAAAGGCTAGTTTGTCTTTTCTGATATATTATGCGTCAATATAATGTGGTGATTTTCAACATTTAAAAAACGGACTTTCCTGGTGGCGCAGTGGTTAAGACTGTGCTCCCAATGCAGGGGGCCCGGGTTTGATCTCTGGCCCGGGAACTAGATCCCACATGCATGCCGCAACTAAGAAGCCCACGTGCCTCAACTAAGAAGCCGGCAAGCTGCAACTAAGCAGCCCGCCTGCCGCAACTAAGACCCGATGCAACTAACTAACTAAATATTAAAAATAATAAAATAAAAATGAAAAGAGGATCTGAGTTTTTAGGAAAAGAAGGGAATATTACTAATTATGCAAAATCTATTAACCCTCTTAAAGAAACACCTGAGTGGAAAGTTAATCCGAAATGGAAAGCCTCTCTATACTTTCCTCTAAATAATTTTGTTTAGAAATAACAGAAGTTAACTGTTTTGAGGAATAAATATTTGCCAGGCATTTTACAGCTATTACCTCATTCAATCCTCACTATACTATTAGGCTTTCATTCATTCATTTATTACGTGTCCACCCGGCTGGGTATGTGGCTAAGCGCTGAGAATTCACTAGTGAGCATTATAGGCCTATGTCAAGATCAAGAAGTTAAGTAATTATACTATACTCTTCACAGGAGGAAAGGGAGGGTAGGCTCTGAGAGGTTAATTTACTTGCCCACGGTCACACAGTGCTGAAGCAGTTACAAACTCATCTCAAATCTTTGCCCTCAATCATTAAGCTGTCAACAGACTTCAAGATTTACTCCCTTAAAAAAAAAAAAAAGATTTTCTTCCTCAAGATTTGTTGCTTTTAAGTTATCTTTCCAAATTTTTTCAAGCATTTTTATCTTCGAATTAAGTCTTATAGTCAATGATCTCCCTGCCCTCCGCTTTTTCACCGTGTAGACCAAAGAACAAGCGGTGAATGTACACTCTAACTGCCAGGCGTCTGGGAGACTTCAGGGGCGAGAAGCCAAGTTCCAGGGGGATGGGGGACATTTTTGAAGAAACAATAGCAACCCCGACACAAGGCCAGACTATAAATTCGAGGGTCACAAAGCTGGTCCACTGCCAAGAGAAGCAGTGTTTTTTCACCTTCACTTTGCCTTTTTCCACTACTTCCAAGGCTGTTTTGAAGCTCGACAGTCGCCGCAGTGACTAGTCCACCGGCTCTACAAGGCCGAGAAATCTAATTTTTTATTCTACACCCTTAGCTCCCTACGCCTGTACGTCTCTTTTCGACTTCTCTCTCACATGCTTTTCACTCCATCTTCACCCCGGCGGATAATCTATACATGAGCGTCTTCGTTTTATTCTATCGCCATACGGACTAGGTTGCTTTATGGCGACCTTGACAGACATCTAGACGGGAGGCTCGCGGGAGGGGTGGAAAGCCGTCAACGCTGAGGGAGAAACCTTCTGATAGTCGCTGGGAGGTGCCACGAGGGGGCGGTGACCACCATGCTCCACTCAACGGTGAGTTTTCTAGAAGATTGACAGGAAACGTACCAACCGTCTTTGCGCTAGCAACTTGAGCGATCTCGCGAGATGTGGACGCCAATCTGGAGGGGGGAGTCAAAAGCGCCTCTCTGAGTGGGGGATGGGAATATCCGTGGCGCAATCATTGCGCGAGATTAGGCCACGGTCGCTGGGCCCTATGGCTAGATCTCGCGATATTTCCGCTGCTCCGGACTGAAACTAAGAGCAGCTTCTCGCGAGAGCCCGTGCTGAGGGCTCTGTGAGGCCCCGTGTGTTTGTGTGTGTGTATCTCTGTTGGTGAATGTTAGTGCGGGGAAGCCGCGGCCGCCATTTCAGAGAGCTTGCCGACGCTGTCGCCGGGGTGGATCCTCCGCTGCCGAAGCCGCCTTCCTGAACTCCCGCGCGGGCTCCTCTAATCCCATTGTTTCTTTTAGATTCTCTTGGGCCTATCCGCCCTCGGAGCCCGAAATTTGGGCTGGGTGGTACTGCGGCCTGGGCCTAGCGGCTTAACAGTAGCAACAGCGGCGGCAGTAGCAACCCCCCTCTTTCCGAATACGAGCACCGCTGGGGCCCCGAAAGCCCGCACAGGTAAGGAGGCGTCGCGGACCCCCGTATTTGCAGGGCTTTTCTGAGGTGTGGTTCTTTTCTGGGTTGAGGGGCACTCCTTAGGCGGTCTTAAGCGACGGGGTGGGGGGGGCAGGCTTTCGAGAAATGGGCTTCATTTCGAAGACCGCGCCCTTCTTTTTCGGTCGGGTAGATTTCAGGGTTTTCGGGTGGCATGGGCTCCAGAGAGGCCTCGGGCAGATGGCGACCTGTCCCTTCGAGGCCTGCGACGACCGCGACCTCCCAACATGGCGCCAGCCGAATGCTGTCTTGGCACCGAACTCCTCCCAACCGAGGGAGTTTCCCTTTGCCCCTAAAATGGCAGCGCGGGTTTTTGCGCGGAAAGAGGAGCTTTCGTTCGATGCTCTCGGGTTGTTTTTTGAGGCATTACAGGCTTTTTAAAAATCGGATACTTAATCTGCTTTAGCGTGTTCGGTCTTGGGGACATTTCAGGTTTAATTGTCAAGCCTACTAAAGTGCGTCGTCCCACCTTAGTCGTTTTGTGGGGCGTCTCGGAAGTTTTGGAATATGTTCGGTAAGAAGGAAATTTAGCAAAATTTAAAATTGTTTACTCATTGAATTTTTCATTCTTATTCTTTACCTAGGCGTTCAGAGAAAATGGCAGACGATATTGATATTGAAGCAATGCTTGAGGCTCCTTACAAGAAGGTGAGAAAAAACAAGTCGGTGAGGTTTATCTATTTCTTAATTTAGCATTATTCACGAAACTACTGCTGAAATGTAAACTAACCTCCCCGGAGCCCTCTTGATTTATCTTATCAGAGATGCATTAAGTGTAACTTACAAAAGTAAATATATGCTATTGATGTAATAATATTGTGCAGTAGTTTCACTTCAGCGTGATGAATAAATGCCCATCTATCTCTCTTTGTAGACTTGCCTAACGATATCTCACCTCTACTCCCATGAATTCACCTTTGATTCCAGTGTGAACTGTCAATCATAAGGTAGTAATTGAGTGACTTATCGCTGTACCGTGGTCCCCTAGGTAAAATGACTCAACTAAGAATTACCAGCTCCAGTTTGGTATAGCAAAAAGGTGAATGTAGTGGTTTGGGAAAGCAGCAGGGGTCCAAGAATAACACAGCATAACCAGTCTGTGGCAAGCAAATCTTTAAATAAGACAAGTCTTACAAGAAGAAATGGGTGAGATTTAAAAATTTATCCTATACATGAGACTGGTAATAGTCAATATTAAAACAGGCAGGTGATGATCTGCTCAGTTAAAAATTACCAAAATTCTTGGATCCCTGAATAAAACAAATTCTTAAAGCAAAAGAGGCAATATCACAACTTGAGTCACTTGATGACTGTTTTAACTGTTCTCCATATTGTTTTATTTTTAATTAGTCCCTGTCATATTTCACACACAAAACTACAAAGGAGTTATTTTGACTAATAATACAGTCTTTGACCCATTTCAGTATCACAGTAAAAGTGTCTTTTCATTCTTTCACCAGTTGGTGGTGAAAATAGCAGTATGCATGCGTTATCACTGATGTCACAAACTGTAAGCTTTGTAAATTAGCACTTATACTCCTATAACTGATGTGATCAAACTTTAAAATAAACATTGCGCTAAACCTTTTAAAAATAATACATTTGTTTTGGAGTGTATAGCTCGACCATGTGGTACCAATTTGGATGAATTCTTTAAAGCTTTGAATAGTGTATGTAGTTTTGTAATGCTTAGACTCTTGAAGCGCTACTTTCTATTTTAATGTTAAGATTCTGTCTTAGTTTAACATGGATGTAATTCCGTGTAAACAGGTATGGAAGTAGGACTGGTCGATTATTAATTGACTTTCTTGGGTTCTTGGGAGTCAACATTACTAAAGCAGTGTGAATCCCTGTTTGCTTCAGGGCGAGATGTGTGACAGAGGTGGCATCAAGCTCTTACAGTCCCAACCCTCCAACGGAAATGGGCGAAGATCTCAGGAATGGCATCGGTCACAGGAAATCGATAGTGGCTGGCTGCTAGCATGGCCACATGGGGCTTAGGCAGAAATAGAGCCATGGTACTGACCAAAGGGGCCATAGCACATGGAATAAAACTCAACAGGACTTCATTCATGTTTTATAGAAATTCTATTTAACCACTTCAACACTGTAAATCTGGATAACTTACTATCTAACTATGTAAGAAAATAAAATTTGACGTGTTAATATGCATTTTTATTTTTGTATCTTGATGACTTAATTTGTAAGCAACAAAGTGGTTAAACACATATCCATCTAAATTTTTTTATAGCCTTCCATGTTAAACTGTAAATAAGTAATTAGTTTTAAAATTGTTTTGTATTTTCTTATTCCTATTCCCTTTACCCTTTGACAACTTGAAATGTTACCACTTCGTCCTCATGATGTTCTTCTATCAACCCTGCTTAGGATGAGAACAAGTTGAGCAGTGCCAACGGCCATGAAGAACGTAGCAAAAAGTAAGTTTTAAGAAGGGACTTGGGTTGGGGGGAGCTATATGTGATTGATTTTTTAAGTTGTATTCCTGTGGCTAAAGCATCAAACCCAAGGTTCTCTCCTGAAGGGTTTCTTTGCCTTTTTTAGAAAAGTAGGTTCTTTACTTTCTGGGATGAGACACTATTTGAGGATGTAAAACTGTGGACTCTTCCCTTAATTTCAGGAATTGGTGTCAGGAACTTTTTGGACACCTTCCCCTCCAAGTCCATCCATGACAATCTGCATAAGCGTTCTAGTGTTAGAGCTTGTCTTTTGTCTTAAATTTATTAACTTTGGTTTAATATTATTTTATCAATGTTATCAGTAAAACTGTTATATCCACTGAAGATAGTTAGAAAGAAGAAGGTAATAACCAGGCTGTGGAGAAGTATTGTTTGTCCTAAATTACTGAAAGAGTCAGAGCTGTGAATTATTTATGCTCCTTGATGCTCCTAAAGGTTCTTTTTGTAGTAATGTTATAGCACACTTAAGTACTTCTTAATGTTCCTCTTACATGGCTTTCGTCCTCTTAAGCTTTTTAAACTCTGACAGACTTAATAGTGAGAATGGAGTTTCAAAAAGCTATGAATATTTATGCGTGTCATTTAGGTTAAAGAAGTAACCCTTAATAGGAACTCTGATACAGACTAGTACAGAGTATGGTATACAAGAAGTCTAAATAGGTGTGCTTTATAAAATTTGATCCTGTTCTTGGAGTTTTCCTTCAGCTCTAAAATCATTTGAGTCTTAACATCACATGCTCTGTATTATAAGCATTAAGACGTTTTATTAGCCTTTGTGATGTCATATTCAAACGTTCTGTCATGTTCGTGACCCCATAATGCATAATGAAAAGTGATGTAGAATAAGCCACTTATTTGGTTCTTTTTGGTGCTTCCTTCTAAGAGCTCTAAGTGCTTCATAATATACTACCTCAATATCCTCACAAGTTTGTAAGGTAGGTTAATATAATTTCATAAAATAGATGAGGACATAGACTGGATTGTCCAGGTTTTGCTACACCGATATTCTTACCCCTAGAATATTGTAATGGATCAAAATGATGCAATTTGTAGGACATGTCCTATATTTATTCTGTTTGGGTGGGAGTCTGTTATAGCTCCTCACTAATCATGTTAGGGGTATTGGGTTGGGTTTAGTCTTGAATTGTTATGATTTGAGGCAGTCAACCAATCTTTGCGTGGTGTAATGTCCTCTGATTTTAGACCTTTTACCAAAGTAAGTTTCCTAATTAATCGTTGTGATTTGCAATTCTGTAATCAAAAGAAAACCCAGGAAGCGGTAACCATATGAATTGAAATTATTCAGTCTCTAGATATCAGGCCAAGTGGATGGATAAAGATCTCACTCTAAGTGCCAAAAGAATGAGGACCTACACTATAGGGCACATGCCTTCTTTGTTGTACCATTCTTACATGTCATTTCTTGCTACTAATACCATCTCCAGTTTATATTTGTTAATCATCCTACAACTAAGCTCATTAAGACTACCAGTCTTTTACAAGGAAATTTAGCATTAAGCTCTCAATGACTGGTGCTTACTTAGTGGTGTTTATATATATAATGTAAAGAGTCCAATGGGACTAAATAGAAGAATGGACAATTTAATTGGCCATAGGATTCTTTGTTTAAGGGAAGAACCTTTTCAAAACTACAGCTATCATCTAGTTTCTTTTTAAATGTACATATTATTTCTCTTGTCAGACTTCTCATTCTCCTCATTCTCAGTTAAAGCTGATTAAATAAATGACTCCCTTGGTCAGTCAGTAACTGTTCACCCATTTTTTTTCTGAAGGGAATTAATCTTTCAAATTAATTTAAAAGTTACCTAGAAAAAAATTTTTGTATTTAGGCATAAATTATAAAACAAGCAGAATGTTCTTGTGTATTAGTTTTTAGTATAAATTAGGTCTCTTAACCAAAGGAACGTGCCATGTGCATTTTTCATCCTAAAACTTCATTGTTTTTTAAAAGCCATTGAGTATTGGGATGTAGTTTTAAGGTAGTAAGAAAATGCACATTATGAGAAATTGAGAGTTGACTAGTACATGTTTTCTTTTAAAAAATAGTAATTCTCAGTACATACACTCAATTGATTTCAGGTAATAGTAAAAGGAACTAAGTTTAATATTAACGCAAATTGGTTGTCTATTAGCCTTCTTTCTGAAAAGCTATACTCCTGAGCTTGGCAAGACCTCAAAGTATGCCTTTTTAAGTACCCGAGCTTGCCTTCATGGGAGTATTATTTGTTAGTATAACCAGTTTTGCAAAGTCGCAACCAGCATCCATTCAGTTAAGCTCTTTTGGAATTTCTCAAAAAAGGATAAAAAACAATAAATGACACAGTTGAAATATATTGGCTACTGTCGTGTGGATTATCTATAAATTTTGGAATAAATGACTTTTCTATTTTTTTTCTTATTTTCCAGAGTACTTTGCATTTAAAATTTAGATCTTCTTACATGGAAGAGGTCAAATCCAGTTATAGCAAAACACCTTTACAGCAGAGGCCATATAACCAAAAAGTCCAAAGGCCCAGCCCAGTGGACCATTTACTTCAATGATGTTCAGTACAAAATTCCACTGCCACTAAAGACTTTGGAAAGTCCCTTTTAAGTTGTAACAGGATTTGACTATTAGTGTGGATTTTGATAACCCTTCTTTAGTTAACTTAATAAATGTTCTTTGAAGCTTCATCTTGTTATAGAGAAGTACACTGCTTTCTTGCACCCTTAAATTTTTGTCTGGGCTTTATAAAGAGGATTATATTTCTGAATGTCTTAGTATGTTGCTGTCTTTTTACCTGTCTGGGGTTGCCTTCAGATGTGGGTGGGGACTCATTTATAAAAAGTCCTAGGAAGACCTTAAGTTGAAATTAGCTCTCCAATTTTCGAGTCCTTTCCTTTGGCGCAATAAACTTTGGGCCTAAAAAGAGGTAATTTGGGAGGTTGGCTGCCTCTCTGCAATGGGCCATTATAAGCAGAGCAAAATTTTATTTGTCCTTTTTGTGGGGGATGGAGTTTTTACTTTGTCCCCTAATTGATAATATTTAGGATTTTTGATTATAGCTATCTCAGAATTCTTTAGCCTAAGAGATAGTTTCAGGTTTTTAGGCAACAAAGTTGGAATGTTATCTGTTGCCCTTCTGGGCATTGCTTTGATGACTTCTGTATAAGTAATGAGTGTAGCCTAATTTTCTGTCATGTGCTACCTAGCATATACATTTCTGACAGTCAGGTGGATTATCTTGAAATTTTAGACAAAGTTTCTGCCTCCTTGGAAAGCTCTACATCTCCTTGTGATTGGAGTGTGGGTTTCAAGATTCCAGAAGGTGGGTGTCTTCATTTTCTATTTTCAATGCACTCTAAGATGACCTGCTTACAGGTTCTCTGAGGCAGACTTCAATTGCTCTTGTGCTAACTTTGCTTTGATAAGGACTAAACAGTTAATTCAATTTCCAAATGATGTAGTTGTCAAAATGTTTCATAATCTTTTAGCCACTACAAAATGACATTTAAGTGGATAAGTTTAATTTGAAATGTCTTTCAATTTATATTGAAATATCTGAAGGCACCTCTAAAATTTGGGTGATGACAGAGGTACAGATTATAAAAATTATGGAATTGAGTGGGTGGTATGCTGTGAGGAATACAGAAATGAACAGGAAGATACATGACTGACTGGCTTTTTTACCTTTCAGAGCTTGAGAATTTATAAAGATTTATAAAGGTGTTGATTCTTCCTTTTGGTTGTACCCTACAGGCTTGTATAAACTGGCATAAAGATGGCATATTTCAATATCTGGTGTACTCATTGTAACTTGAAAAAGAAAGTATCTGAAGTGGTCACGTTGAAGTCTGGGAGTGTCAGATTGCATTTTATGGCATTAGTTTTATTGTCCTTTGTCATTATTTGCAATAATTTTGCCCATAAAAACCGAAATAGTGATGCCTGTATGGCCCTTTGAAAGTATATAATATTAATATGTGCAAATTGGGTCAAAATTGGCTTACTTAAGAGAAATTAGTGTATTTAATGGCAACTTTTTTATATGATCCAACACTAATACTTAAAGTATTCTATTGTAACTTTGATTCTATTACTGTATGTTTTGGATTACAGTTATACTTAGTTGTCCAGATATGATAGAACTTTTAAATAAAGTTCACGGGACTTCCCTGGTACTCCAGTGGTTTGTGACTCTGTGCTGCCACTGCAGGGGGCATGGGGTTCGATCCTTGGTCAGGGTTAAGATATATCCTGCATGCTGTGCAGCATGGCCAAAAAAAAAAAAAAAAAAAAAAAAATTAAAAGTTCAGGTTTTGATTTATACCTACCAATAAGTTCTCTCCTTGTTAAAGCTTTAGCTGACTCTCAAGAAAGGTCATTATAGTCCCTCTCACTCAAATGATTCATTGTCAACTGGCTGCTGATTTTCAGTAGTAGAAGGCAAAGGTGGGGTGTTGTTTGCCTTACCTAGGAATTATTTTTCCATAAGTGATTATTATGTATCATTGTATGATAGTAAAAATAGCAAAATATATCTGACCATAAAAGGAAGTATATTTTTTGCATATTCTTAAATCAGCAAGATAATGGTGACTTTTTTCTTCTCAGGAGGAAAAAAAGCAAGAGCAGAAGTCGTAGTCATGAACGAAAAAGAAGCAAAAGTAAGGAACGGAAGCGAAGTAGAGATAGAGAAAGGAAAAAGAGCAAAAGCCGTGAAAGGAAGCGGAGTAGAAGCAAAGAAAGGAGACGGAGCCGTTCAAGAAGTCGAGATCGCAGATTCAGAGGCCGTTACAGAAGTCCTTAGTATGTAACTATAATTATGATCATATTGGTTTGAGAGATTTTTCTGGGTATACAGATAGCAGCGTAACAGGAGTGACTTGAATTGTGGAACTTTATTTTTCAATATGATTAGTTAAAAAGTATTAAATAAGGATTTTGGCATTGAAAAGTCCAGTAGAAATGCATTGTGTGGACAGATACATGTTTGTTTTACTAGGCATGCAGAACATTTTCTGTTACTCCATCTAAAAATATTACTGTGTGCCAATTCAAACTAAAGCACTAAAGTGCTTTTAAAAAAAAGATTTGATATTGTAGTGCCAAATATGTGAAAGCTTAAAGGTTTGTGAGCTATCACAGTATCCTTTACTGAACATAAAGTTTTTAAAGCTCAGATGGATACAAATTGCAAATATGTATAGTCAGTCAAATACATAGTTAACAATCTTGTCTGTGTGGCTGTTTTCAGCTGAAATGACAGACCAGTTGTGAATTTAGTGCATGCTTCTTGATAATGATCACACATCTTTGTATTTAAGGTGTTTTAATAGTAAGAACGCACTAAAACTGCTTTTGAAGGTTGAATCACTATGGAAATTCTGATGTGGTTAAACATGTTGGAAATGTTTTCGTTAATAGTAATTTTTAAAAAGCTAAAATGTATTAATGACTTTGGAAAGAGCCTTCTTGCAACTCTTTAAGCAGTTCAGTCTAACAATCCCTAGTGATTTATGATGGTCTTTCCTGTTAGTAAATATACTGTTGTAAACTGTGGGATACGTTAAAATTAACAGTTTTAACGTTAAAACTTGAATGGATTAAGATTGAATTCAAAGACAACAGTCCTGAATCAGAGCCTTGGCTCTTTAAATTGGTTAAACACTCTAAGAAACATTCTTAAGCTTTAGTTTTCTCATCTTTTAAGAAGGAGGTAACCACTGACAGGCTATTGAGTCTTGAATGAGAAGAGAATGTAAATTAGAGCACCCACAATACTGTTATTGATGAAATGTTTTGTTATTATTTGAAGCCAATAAAGTTAGTAATACTTGGAGGTCTGATTCAGGTTTTTCAATAAAAAGGATTCCACTCCTTGTTCTCTAAGGTCCTCTTAGCTGACTATTTTATAAACTTTTTAACAGCTTAAAAAGGACCACAATGTTATTTTACGTCTGAGTGCTTTATTAGAAAATACTTTGCTTTTTGTCCAATTGATCAAAATTTACTGCATTCTTTTTTACCAGAATGAACTAAATAGGGGGGAAGGATTGCTTTAATAAATTCTGAATATTATTCTCTCTGATCAGTGATGAATACTTCAAGTCAACCTGTGATTCTGGTCTGACTTAAACTCACTTGGTTCTTATGTTTGGTTTCAGGTGATTTTTAACTACCAAGGCAGTAACTGAAACTTTTATAATTGAAGGGGAAAGGAAATAGCTTATAGACTCTTATTTGTCCAGTAAATATATATTCTTAATGATCACTTTTAGTGTGCTTTGCAAAGGACCCATTTAATACAATTTTATTTGGAACTGCTTGGGTGTTATACGTGCACGTAGAGTCCATGAAAACAAATCCAAATGTGGATTGAAGACCACTATATATTTTCATTTTGCTACCCATCTGGTAAAGGATAGCAGGATGAGCACTAAGGGACATCTGATCTGACCTTTTAACTTAGTTTGGTCTTTCAAAATAAAAGGGCCATAAACTACTGGGCCATTTTAGAATATTGTAGACTACAGAATAAAGCTTTTTAAAAAGTTACTGTTGTGATCTTTTTCGAAAACACTCCTTTAATAATGTCAAGTCCCGAAAAAAGAATTTTCCTGAGGGATTGATGAACTTCCTTCCTTCACATCTTTACCATGGACTATTTTGTCGAAAAGAACTGAGGTGTGTGACATGCTATATATGCTTATGTGCAGTCTTGGAGACTTACTGTTAAATGAAAAAGTTGGGAGTTTCATGATTATGGAAAGAATTAGTTCCTTTATATTTTAAAAGAAACTCCTCAAGGGAATTCCCTGGTTAGGACTCTGCGTTTTCACTGCCTGGGGCCTGGGTTCAGTCCCTGGTTGAGGAACTAAGATCCCACAAGCCATGTGGTGTGGCCTGAAAAAATAAAAATAAAGAGTTCCTCAAACAAGAAGACATACATGAATATTGTATATGTATGTATATATGAGCACATGTATATTCCTTAGGAAGGATCTGCAAAGATGCACACCAAATTGTTAATTATAGTTAGTCCTGGTGTGAGGGAAGTTCAGGATAATTTTCACTTTGTGTCTTTTTTTTCCCCCTAAATCTCAGGAACGTATTCATAAATATGTAGTTCAAGAGAACTAGACTGAAAATTGAGCATTTTCAGAATATTAAAAATCTTGAGGCTGTAACCTTTGGTCTTGGCACCTCTCAGTGGTCCAGGATGGATAACTGTAAGAGCAGTTTGCCTGGGATAGAGTTAAGAGAAGAAAAAGTCTCTTTATTTCCTCTTCATAATTGAGGTGGAAAACAAGCAGCCTAAACAATGTTAAACTTGCTGGAGAGCGCATGAACGCGATCTTAGCAAGACCCTAACCCTGTAACTAGTGTAATTTTGTGTTTCCTTTTTAGCTCCGGACCAAAATTTAACAGTGCCATCCGAGGAAAGATTGGGTTGCCTCATAGCATCAAATTAAGGTTTTTAAACATACTTCTGAATTGTTTAAATTGTTTTTCAAGGAACTAACGTGGTGTACTTGTTTGGGTAACTTTTGAAACTTTTTAACTTGCAGCAGACGACGCTCCCGAAGCAAAAGTCCATTCAGAAAAGACAAGAGCCCAGTGAGGTAACTGTTGTCCCTATTTCTTTTGTTTTGTACTTTTAGCTTTTATAAAGTTTTTACAACTTATGTTACTGCTAAATTTAATGACAAATAGTAATTTGGATCATATTAAATCTTGATTCATTTTGCAGTTACAGTATTATTAATTTTTAAAAGATTTATTTATTTTTGGCTGAGTTGGGTCTTCATTGCTGCACGCGGGCTTTCTCTGGTGGGGGCAAGCGGGGGCTACTCTTCGTTGTGGTGCACGGGCTTCTCATCACGGTGGCCTCTCGTTGCGGAGCACGGCCTCTAGGCCTGAGGGCTTCAGTAGTTGTGGCTCACGGGCTCTAGAGCGCAGGCTCAGTAGTTGTGGCGCACGGGCTTAGTTGCTCTGCAGCATGTGGGATCTTCCCAGACCAGGGCTCGAACCCATGTCCCCTGCATTGGCAGGCGGATTCTTAACCACTGCGCCACCAGGGAAGTCCAATTCTAGTGTTATTATTACTATTTTTCTTTTTTTTCTTTTTTTCTTTTTTTTTTTTTTGCGGTACGCGGGCCTCTCACTGTTGTGGCCTCTCCCGTTGCGGAGCACAGGCTCCGGACACGCAGGCTCAGCGGCCATGGCTCACGGGCCTGGCCGCTCCGCGGCATGTGGGATCTTCCCGGACCAGGGCACGAACCCGTGTCCCCTGCATCGGCAGGCGGACTCTCAACCACTGCGCCACCAGGGAAGCCCCCAATTCTAGTATTATTAATGTGAATTTCTAAGTTTTCAATAACTTGCATGTGAGAAGAACAGAGCAGAAATTCCCACTTTAATGTGTAGATGTTACATGTGCTTTTATTTCCCTTTTATAGTAGCTAAAAATTTTTTTTAACATCTTTATTGGAGTATAATTGCTTTACAGTGGTGTGTTAGTTTCTGCTTTATAACAAAGTGAATCAGTTATGCGTATACATACGTTCCCATATCTCTTCCCTTTTCTGTCTCCCACACTCCCTATCCCACCCCTCTGTGTGGTCACAAAGCACCGAGCTGATCTCCCTGTGCCATGCAGCTGCTTCCCACTAGCTAGCTATTTTATGTTTGGTAGTGTATATATGTCCATGCCACTCTCTCACTTTGTCACAGCTTACCCTTCCCCCTCCCCATATCCTGAAGTCCATTCTCTAGTAGGTCTGTGTCTTTATTCCCGTCTTACCCTTAGGTTCTTTGTGACCTTTTTTTTTTTTTCCTTAGATTCCATATATATGTGTTAGCATACGGTATTTGTTTTTCTTTTTCTGACTTCACTCTGTATGACAGACTCTAGGTCCATCCACCTCACTACAAATAACTCAATTTCGTTTCTTTTTATGGCTGAGTATATTCTCTTGTATATATGTGCCACATCTTCTTTATCCATTAATCTGATGATGGACGCTTAGGTTGTTTCCATCTCCTGGCTATTGTAAATAGAGCTGCAATGAACATTGTGGTACATGACTCTTTTTGAATTACGGTTTTCTCAAGGTATATGCCCAGTAGTGGGATTGTTGGGTCGTATGGTAGTTATATTTGTAGTTTTTTAAGGAACCTCCATACTGTTTTTCATAGTGGCTGTATCAATTTACGTTCCCACCAGCAGTGCAAGAGTGTTCCCTTTTCTCCACACCCTCTCCAGCATTTATTGTTTCTAGATTTTTTGATGATGGCCATTCTGACTGGTGTGAGGTGATATCTCATTGTAGTTTTGATTTGCATTTCTCTAATGATTAATGATGTTGAGCATTCTTTCATGTGTTGGCAGTGTGTCTAAAATTTTTTAATGGTAGCTGTAGAAAACTTTAGCCTTGACTCACCTTTGGAGTTAATAAATTTTAAGTTATTGAAATAACTTCTTGTGGGAAAGTAGTTGAAATAGTCATGAGTTTTATCATTTGGCTCCATTACTTGAGAAAAGTATTTAATTTCCAAAATCGTAACCGAGTTGACTTGATTTCAAGTAGTAATATTATGTTTTTGAGTGTTTCTGCGAGATATTTTACTCTTAAAAAAAGATAAGACTGATCTATCCAGTCTACCATTTTGGTTCAAGGAATGTTTTGTTAACATGATAGCATTGTTTTTTTACTGATGTTCTGGTTTCCCTTAAAAGGTACCTTTTAACTTTTGAGTCTATCTTCTTGTTTGACGTATTCTAACCCTAGGAT
Organism: Leucopleurus acutus; assembly: GCF_964270905.1. NCBI lineage: Eukaryota > Metazoa > Chordata > Mammalia > Artiodactyla > Delphinidae > Leucopleurus > Leucopleurus acutus. The sequence goes on along the minus strand of NC_139158.1, from coordinate 64,433,827 downwards.
TTAGTGATAGCCTTAATGTTCTTAAAGGCGCTCTTCGTAACAGATACTGAGTTTTTGTTTAATATTTAGTTTTCTTTCATGGGAAAACTCCCGTTTAGTTCTCATTCTTTGGATATAGTCAGCTTTGTACCGCTGTGTTACGGTAATAGGTTTAAAATTACTTGCAGATTTCTCAAGGGGATGTAACGTGAGTTTTGTAAAGTTCTTCCGGAGAATGTCCAGAACATGGTTAAGAAAGCATGTTTATGCTTACATTTTTAAGGATTTACTTAGAACCTTAATCTTAGTAGAATTATTTATAATAATGTCAGTAGACAATGTTATTTTTCCTTGACGTTCCTTAAGTTAAATTTATCTCTTGTGCTCTTTTACTTTTCTCACATATTTGGGCACTTTTAGTTTCCTCTGTAAATTTAGAAGTGTACACCATCTATTTGTAAGCATGAGTAGATTAAATCCCACTATTGTTATTCGGCTAGATAATCTCTTGCTTTTCATTTTTGACTTGCTAATTGTTCCTGTCTCTGTATTCTATAACCATCAAGTATTTTTTCGGGTATTGAATTTGTAGAGTCTTAGTAAGACTGATCTAATTCTGATAAACAGCTGCCTCAGTATTCCATGTATCTATCTCAGTTTGTGAAAAAAAATTCTTAGAGTCAAATAGTTTTCATCATTTGGGGTTTTACTCTCAAGTTTGTCATTTGTGATTATGAAACTTAATTTTATTTTATGATTTCCTTTTGGGGAAACATCCTTTCTACTAATTTGGACCAGTCCAACATTAGTGTGGACTCAGGGGTTATTACTTGTGACTGTCATTAAACTCTCAGGCTTCTGATTGGCCCTTTATTATCCTGGAGAGAGTACCATTTGTAAGATTGAGAGGCCAGTGGACTTTGGTCCTGATAATGTAAGATACTATCAGAAGAAACATTTAGAAATTATCATCATATTGAAGGCATTGAGTCACACTGAATTAATTTATGGACATTTTATATACATCATAGTTAAAATGGGCTTGGGAGTAATGACAAACTGGTTTCAGGAAAGTTTATTCTGTTTACTGAAAATGTGCATTAAGAGTTATTTTAAAAGAATAAATTATAAAGTTAATTCTATATTCTTTACCCCTGTTAGGGAGCCTATTGATAATCTGACTCCTGAGGAAAGAGATGCAAGGACCGTTTTCTGCATGCAGCTGGCAGCAAGAATTCGGCCAAGGGATTTGGAAGAGTTTTTCTCCACAGTAGGAAAGGTAATCTAAGCCTATTTACAGAGCTAATTTAAGTAGAAACTGCAAACAACATTTTAGCAATTGTCAGTGTGACAGATAAAATTAGAAAACATCTAAATACATTTTTTTGTTTGGTGGAATTTAGTTAGGGAATTTTTTTTTTTTTTTTTTAGTATTTATTTATTTGGCTGCATCGGGTCTTAATTGCGGCATGCAAACTTAGTTGCGGCATGTGGGATCTAGTTCCCTGACCAGGAATCTAACCTGGCCCCCTGCATTGGAAGTGGAGAATCTTAGCCACTGAACGAAGTCCAGGGAATTTATTTTTGATACCATTTCTTTTTGCCTCACTTGGAAGTTAATAGTGTTGGAATTGATGTATGTTGATAAATGAATTGGGCCTACAAATTTACCTATTTAAAAAAATCTTTTTAATGGCTTGCTTTGCAATATCATTGATATGCCTCTTGTCTTTTGAAATTATTATACTTACTGTGAATGGTTGCACAAACAGAACCTAAAGTGTGTGTTTTCTTTTTAGGTTCGAGATGTGAGGATGATTTCTGATAGAAATTCAAGACGTTCCAAAGGAATTGCTTATGTGGAATTTGTCGATGTTAGCTCAGTGCCTCTAGCAATAGGATTAACTGGCCAGCGGGTTTTAGGAGTGCCAATCATAGTACAGGCGTCACAGGTAACTTTTTTCTTGGTTAAGAATTTGATCATTGGTAGTGTTAGAAACTTGTTTCTTAGAGTTGTGTTGTAACGCCTTGAGCCTTACACAATCACCACTTCCTACCATAAGTCAGATGTTCTCAGGGTAGCTTTTTAAAAAAAAATTTGCCTTGATTTCTTTGATAATTGTGTGTTCTTAATAACATCCTGTTCCATTTTAATGTAAGTTGTAAATACTTATTTCATGGAAAAGACTTGGGAACTTGTTCTAGAATTTTACTGATTTGTGATGACTTCTTATTTGGGGATAGAAGCATCTAAGAACATGTTTTCCCCTTCCGATCTTTTAAATGGAATGGTTTTGACATTTTTAGTAAATTTAATATTTTCACTGTTTTAAAATACATACTTGCGAAAGATTTTATATAATGTTAAGAATAGTTTGAACAGCTAGCTGTTAGTTCTAGCATTTCTTGAAAGTAAGATGCTTCAGACTAATTTGGAGAATGTTTTTTAAGATAATCCAAATTATGATTTAATTCCTCTTTGCTGATGCTCCACAATAAATGAGTGTTGCCTTTGTAAAAATGAAATTAGTGTTAATATTTTAGTTCATTTAGGTATGGAAAAATTGGGATATATCATTCTACTGAGTATATATATATATATTTTTTTTGTGGTACGCGGGCCTCTCACTGTTGTGGTCTCTCCCGTCGCGGAGCACAGGCTCTGGACGCGCAGGCTCAGCGGCCATGGCTCACGGGCCCAGCCGCTCCGCGGCATGTGGGATCTTCCCGGACCGGGGCACGAACCCGTGTCCCCTGCATCGGCTCTCAACCACTGCGCCACCAGGGAAGCCCCTTTATTGAGTATATTAACGTGAAAGTAGTTTTTTGATTTTTCATCAGTACCTTTTTGTACTAAGAAACAAGTTGATTTCTGTGACTACCTGATAACTTAGATTTTTTAAATGGAGAATATAGGATTTAAAGAATTTATTTTTGGCCTTGCCGAGCGGCTTGTGGGATCTTAGTTCCCCCACAAGGGGTTGAACCCGGGCCATGGCAGTGGCAAAAGCGCCGAGTTCTAACCACTGGACTGCCAGGGAATTCCTGAGGATTTAAAGAATATTTTTTGAGCGATACAAAATAACAGTTGTTATGTTGGTTCCTTTTCAAACCCCTGAAACAAATACTTCTTACAACTCCTGAAAAATCTGGTTACTCATCATGCTTTTACATCATTTTGTAGTTAGGCACAAAATTTGTAACCAGATCTTAAGTGAAATTCCAGTTTCACTGTTAAGCTGTAACTGTGGTCAGATTACTACCTTCTATCTCTAAAAGACGATGGTAGGTCCTACATAGTGTTTTAGCAGTATGTAATATTGGGTACTTATCATTTGATCATATGTCACAGTAAGAAAAGAATTGTTAGGAAGCAGGCTGGGGGGAATCATTGCTCAATTCATTTCCCATGATGGAGGACAAACCTAATAGTGTGTATGTTGGCCTGGCAAAGGGCTCAGAAGAATCACATTGATAAATGAGATTTTGAATTCATTTAACTTTAACCTCCTATTATGCCCCAGTTTGTTAAAGGAGTTTGTGTTAGAGTATAAATTGAGAACTGTTTCCTTTGAGAAGTACTTGGTATGGGAAAAAATGACTGCTGAACTGAATGGTTTACTTGGTTTGATTTATATTGATGTTAATCCTTTTAAGATGGACAGCCAGTTGGTGTACTGTACGTTGAGTAACAGTGATATTGAGAGCACATGAATAATGAGTGTATTTAACACTTCCAGGAGATAATCTTGTATTTCCACATTTGGCATATCTGTTACCAGGATGCTGCTTTAGACTGGCATAATGTAGGGTTTTTTTTAATTTTTAAAAAGATTTTATTATTTAATTTTGGCTGCATTGGGTCTTTGTTGCTGTGTGCAGGCTTTCTCTAGTTGCGGTGAGCGGAGGCTACTCTTGGTTGTGGTGCGCGGGCTTCTCATTGCGGTGGGTTCTCTTGTTGCGGAGCACAGGCTCTAGGTGCTCCGGCTTCAGTAGTTGTGGCACGTGGGCTCAGTAGTTATGGCTCGCAGACTCTAGAGCAGTGGCTCAGTAGTTGTGGCGCATGGGCTTAGCTGCTCCGTGGCATGTGGGATCTTCCTGGACCAGGGCTCGAACCCGTGTTCCCTGCAGTGGCAGGCGGATTCTTAACCACTGCGCCACCAGGGAAGTCCCCAATATTCTTTTAAGTATGACTTACACTTAGCATAATTTGATATCAGTTGTCATTAAGCAAACCTAAGGTATGAGTGGGATTTGCTACTCTGCTCAAAATGGTATTTATTCATTCTTAAGTGGATGTGTGATGTGCCTTATGTGTTGTCTTAACTAACTTGTAGGCAGAAAAAAACAGAGCTGCAGCGATGGCAAACAATCTACAAAAGGGAAGTGCTGGACCTATGAGGCTTTATGTGGGCTCGTTACACTTTAACATAACTGAAGATATGCTTCGGGGGATCTTTGAGCCTTTTGGAAGGGTAAGTCCCAAGTTTTTTAGTGGATCCTAAATCTTGAAACAAATGTAACTGCACAATAATTTATTTGCTTTGTCATGTTTCTAAGAGATTAATGTTAGGATTGGAGTGGTTCTATAAAGTTTTTGAGAGAACTTAGATCAAGATAGTTTCCCTGAAGATAGCATTTGAAGACAGAATCTGTCAACATTTGTAATGCTACAGTGAAATGCATAGTATTAGCTTCAATTATTAAAAAATCGACCTGAATGATAAAATGTACTGTGCATTGGAGCAAGAGATTTTTTTTTCTTGGTTTGTTTCTTAGGATAGTATTTCTTACTGAAAATTGAAGGGTATATAAGCTTCTCTGTACTTAATATGTAAGGAATTAGAATTAGACTGTTTATGCCCATTTAGTCCTCTTTTTTTTTTTTTTAAAGAACTCAGCTTTTTATTGAACGTGCTACTAAAGAGGTTTAGTCAAAAAGATCAAAGCTCATGTCATCATCAGACTCTTCAGATTTCTCTTTCTTTGCTTCCACTTTCTTCTCAGCTGGGGCAGCAGTCGTGGAGGGGGCAGGACCTCCTGCTGGTGTAGCACCAGCTGCTGGGGCAGGTCCACCTGCCCCCACATTGCAGATGAGGCTCCCGATGTTGACATTGGCCAAAGCCTTTGCAAACAAGCCTGGCCAGAAAGGTTCAACATTTACATCGGCTGCTTTAATGAGGGCATTGATCTTATCCTCCGTGACTGTCACCTCATCGTCGTGTAGGATGAGGGCCGAGTAGATGCAGGCGAGCTCCGAGATGGTGCGGGCGAGGGCTAGGCAGGGTCTGCCGGGCACGGTGCTAGTTGCCGGATGAAGTGAGGGCCTCACCCCAACGCGGCCTTAGCTTCCTCGGAAGGATTGAGCACCTTAGCGGAAGCTGAGGAAAAGGTTTTTCTTTTTTTTTTTTTTTATTGAGATAAAATTGACACAGCATTGTCTAAGCTTAAGGTGTACAACATAGTGATTAAACTTACATGCATCATGAAATTATTACAATAGGTTTAGTGAACATCTGTCATCTCATACAGATACAACATTAAAGAAATAGATAACAAATTTTTTTCCTTTGTGACGAGAACGTTTAGGATTTACTCTTGAGCCTTAATTTATGGTATACAGCAGTGTGGTGATACGCTACATCCCTAGTACTGATTTATAACTGGAAGTTTGTACCTTTAGACTACTTTCATCTAACTCTTCCCTCCGCCCTCCACCCCCGACCCCTCACCTCTCTGTTAGCCACAAATCTGATCTTTTTTTCCATGAGTCTGTTTTTGAAGTACAGTTGAATTGCAACACTAATAGTTCCTGGTACACAACATAGTAATTTGATATTTTTATGCATTTTTTTCAAAAGAATCACCAGGGTAAGTCTAATTCTCCTCATTTTAGAAGAGATGTTAGAATAAATGTTACTAGTAGGCTGTGCTCTGGTTTAAAAAATTCATTGTGTGGCCATGAATAAAAAGCTTGGTTCTTGTCGTACCTTGTCCACTACTTAATCTTTATGGCCCTTGGATATACATTTCGTTGTTTTCTTTCACTACCCCACTCAACCCCTTTGTTAAACTGTTTTATGTGTCAATAATGATAAAGTTGGGGTGTTGAATTTTGTGGGTGCTTTATATTTATTGGAAATATACACATATTAATGGTGCACAAATCATAATTGTATGAGTTGGTCAGTCATTACAAAATGAATACGTTCTTGAAACAACCAGAACATGAAATATATAATATGTGGGTGCTGTTTTTTAATTGTTCATGCTTCCTTTGTATGACCGAGTTTGTTGGGATATTGTGATGTAGTAAATACAGTTCCCTCAGTTAAGATGAACAATCATTGCTTTGTAGCATATTCACAGTGTTGTGCAACCATCAGCCACATCCCATTGTTCTTAGTTATTCCAACATTTCAGGCAATTTATTGTGTCTGGCATAATTGAGAATTAACATTTGGTGTATTTTAGCAAAGGGGAAGAAAAAAGATTGATTTAGTGTTTAACATTGTATTCTGCAAAGGATTTAAGATTTTTAGTGGGTTTTGATGCAAAAGACTCCCCAGTGCATAACTTCGTGTTTAGGAAGTTCCTCGGCCTCTAGAAAGATTTTTTGGGTATGAGGGATTGTGATATGTTTTCTATTATGTTTTAGGGGGAGCCATTTTAAAATCATGTTTCAAGGGGTAAAATACTTTTGCACCCCTTTTTCATTTATATAAATAATAATTGTGGTTTTCATTTTTAGATTGAAAGTATCCAGCTCATGATGGACAGTGAAACAGGTCGATCCAAGGGTTATGGATTTATTACGGTAAGCAATTAACCATGATTAACATGACTTAAAAGTTTTTGATTTGAATAGCGTAGTGTAAAGCTTTATTGGTTATTGATAGTGGGGAAGGAGGTAAGGTTAATATTTTCAAGTGGTTTAACTTATTTTGCTGTTAGTAGCCAATTCTTAGTAGCTAAAGGTGTCCACCAAATGTGAAACTTAAAGCAGTTTGCTATCATTCTGTTTATGGTCAGTTTGGTTAGCCAACTGTTCATGTAATTGAAGTCATTCACTCCTTTAGGATTTCTTCAGTCTCTTTTGTGACACAGGATGTTAGTTGCATAAAGGTCTCTTGGAATTCTCTTACTTTTTATATGGACACGTTGGACAACCATGACCAGGATTGCCTTATTAAAAGTGTTTGTAGCTGACCGTTGAAGCCCAGTGCCTGAATAGGGTATGAAGTGGCAGCTTGGAATAATTGTGAATGGAGGTGCCCTTTTAAAAGTAAATATTAATGTTCATGATGCAATCCAGTTACATGAGAACAGTTTTTCAAATTATTTTTTAACCTTGGAAAGTGCTGGAAACACATTTTTAGTTTAAAATACAGATAGTTGTCACCATTGCTGCCATTATACACAAAAAAATTTTAAAAATATAGAGATCCCAGATTTTATCAAGAAATTACAATTGTGTCTTATAACCAAATTTAAATAAAATTGAAACATATTCTGTAGTGATAATACGTTCCACCGTTCAGTGGGATTTTATCTACCTCAGTGTGTGTTGGTGAAAAGAAAAAAGTTATAAAACACCAACATGCTAATTTGTTACTAGTAACATTAGCATGATCTCCCCTTCCCCCCAAAAAAAGGTGTTCAAGGGATTTTACATGCAACTTACAAATATTTCCTCCTACTGTCTAAAGTATTTAGTGTTCTATGTGCTAGATTTAGTGCTTGAATATTTGCTCACTGGCCATATTTTCACTAGAACACTACTAAATGTCATGTAAACAATGAAGACATTTTGCAGAGCATTTTAATTTTTTAACATAAATCAAGTATGAACTATTTCCTATGATTTACTGATTTGTATGCAAAGCTAGATTATGTAGGGACTTTCCTGGTGGTCCAGTGGCTAAGACTCCGAGCTCCCAATGCAGGGGCCCCAGGGTTTGATCCCTGGTCAGGGAACTAGAGCCCACATGCCACAACTAAGAGTTTGCATACTACAACGAAGCTCCTGCATGTGGCAACGAAGATCCCGCCTACCACAACTAAGGCTTGGTGCAGTCAAATAAATAAAGAAATATATTTTTTAAAGCAAGATCATGTAAATCTACATGGTTCTGTTGTGTGTGTAAATGTTTTGATATTTTGTAACTACTATCTGTAATTGTTCCCATTTCAATAATGGAAAAAAATTATTTTTAAACAATTCAACATTCTGATGAAAGATGAAGCTGTGGAATTAGAATATAGCCCGTTCTTCCATTATATTAAAACCAGATTGTGTGAATTAAAGTTTTATTGTGTCTGCATCCTGAAATTAAGACTAATACTTAACTGGCAATAAAACAATGACTCAGAATTTTGTATTAAGTTTTGTATTAAAAACCTGAGTTGAACTTTTTTTTTTTTTTTATTTTGACTGCATTGTGGTATGTGGGATCTTAGTTCCCTGACCAGGGATGGAACCCATGCCCCTGCAGTGGAAGTGCAGAGTCTTAACCACTGGACCACCAGGGAAGCCCGAGTTGAACTTTTAATTTTCCTGAATAGTGTACTTTTAAGAGAGAAAAGAAGCAACATTTTAATTTATTCCAGCATATTAAAAAGGGTTTTGATGTTTGAAAAACTACTTTCCACATTTTGTTACTGAGATTCTTTATTCCCAAAGACAGGTGTCATTACTTGATAATGTCTTGCCCTTTAAACCACCACATTAATAAATCTAATATGCGTAAACGTTGGTGGTCTGATAATTTAGGTTATATTACTTATAGCTTGAACTTGTTACTTTATCATCCTTGCAGATGTAATTATTGAATATACTAGCTTTAATAAGTAAGGGTTTCTTTACCTTGCATATGTAAATAATTGCTGGACTTTTTATCCCCCTCTCAATTGTATAGTTTTCTGATTCAGAATGTGCCAAGAAAGCTTTGGAACAACTTAATGGATTTGAGCTAGCAGGAAGGCCAATGAAAGTTGGTCATGTTACTGAACGTACTGATGCTTCCAGTGCTAGCTCATTTTTGGACAGTGATGAACTGGAAAGGACTGGAATTGACTTGGGAACAACTGGTCGTCTCCAGTTAATGGCTAGACTCGCAGAGGGTAAGTTTATCCTAGTGTTGTGAATGATTTGTTGATACCGTAATGAGAAAGGTAACCATGCAGACAAATAAATGGAAAATTATTTTTTCTTATTTTGGTGTTGACTGTTATCCTTGGGCGGCACATGTGGTTTCATAGGTGAAATTCATTGCCTTAATTATAATGGAATCTACTTTATGATGGTGCTTTTTGAGTACCACAGCATATGTTACAGGATTTCTTTTGCTTTCTATTATATCCTCATACTTCAGAATAAATTTAGTTGCAGTGCTTAATACTATGTCCTGCCTGTACAGTTGGCCTCCCATATCTGTGAGTTCTGCATCTGAGTACGGAGGGCAGACTGTATCACGCCACTTTATATGAGGGACTTGAGCATTTGTGGATTTTGATACCCAAGGAGATCCTGGAAAATCTCACCTGCCCTGCTACCAAAGACCACTGTAATTTGTTTTAATGAAGTGACTTTCGTATTAAGCAACCAGAAAACTAGGATTTTCCCACTCTTAAAGCAGGGACGTTAAGACCTATTCTTTTACAGGTACAGGCTTGCAGATCCCACCAGCAGCACAGCAGGCTTTGCAAATGAGTGGCTCTCTGGCATTTGGTGCTGTGGCAGGTAGGAATTGAATCTTTTCTATTTGAAATCATTGTTTTTTCACCTAATTCGAAAATTTGCCAAATTTTTGCATTTAAAAGGACTTACTGAGAATTCAATTCATCAAGTACTTTTAACTTACAGATTTCAAGAGTTCATGTAAGGAAGTGGTGATACAGGACATAATTATCCACTCATAATAAACTGTCAGGGTATTTTTGAACCCTGCATACCAATTTTTAGTTGAAATTGCTGTTGTATTTTGGGTTTGTTTTGATTGATTGATTGATTGATTTTTTGGCTGCATCAGGTCTTAGTTGCGATATACGGGATCTTTTGTTGCAGCACGTGGGCTCCTCTCTAGTTGTGGCATGCGGGTTTTCTCTAGTTGTGGTGTGCAGGTGTCAGGGTGTGTGGGCTCTGTAGCTTGCAGCATGCGAGCTCAGTAGTTGAGGCGCGTGGGCTTAGTTGCCACGTGGCATGTGGGATCTTAGTTCCCTGACTAGGGATCTTACCCGTGTCCCCTGCACTATAAGGCGGATTCTTTTATCATTGGACCACCAGGGAAGTCCCTGTAAGTTGTTAAGTCTTTTTAAATGTGTCACTTGCATTGAAGACCAAAAAGTTTATATTGTTTCAAAGGAAAAATAGTTTCTGTAATGTTTTTGTTTGGAAAGCTACCAGAGGCCTTTGAATCAAGCTTTATTTAAAATAATTACAGTGTTAAGAGTGCAGAGAATACTGCTTTCCTAATTAGAACATACTACAGTTGATCCTTGAACAACATGCGTTTGAACTGCAAGGGTTTTACTTACACATGGATTTTTTTCAGTTGTAAATACCACATGGTTAAATCCATGAATTTGGAAGGACTAAGGATATAGAGGGTCTACTATAAGTTACATATGGGTTTTCAACTGCTCAGATGGTTGGTGTCCCTAATCCCCAAGTTGTTCAAAGGTCAACTGTATTTTGAGATTTTGAGTTATAGAATGAAGTGCCTGGAGAGGTGAGGAAAAGAGGGAGAGAATTGATAGTTTCTTACGATTATGTAACAATGGGTTTAGTTTATGAATCACATTGTTTTCTTCTCTTTTGTGGCTCAGGTACTTGAAATTAACCCAAATCTATGAGCTAGGATAGTATTAAATTTTGAGATGTCGAAGTCTTGCTTTTAGAATATCTGAGAAGAACCGTTTGTAGTTTGTACTTTAGATGACAAGAAACACTAACCCAAGAAAGTATGGCAATATAAGATCATGGTACTGCATCTGAATATATAAAAAGTTCTGTGTGGTTGCTTCATGATTTCCTTTTCAATTGAAAAGCCATTAATTAACAGAGAGGATCGTTTCTGCATCTGCATTATTCTTTATAGGGGGCACTTCTGTGTTTTCCTTTTTTTAGTGACTATTCGAAAGTTTGTGAGTACTTTAGGGTCTTGTGCTTCCTTTCAAACCGATATATTTTGAAATCTGATAGGTAGTTCTTTAAAATTACTGACAATCATGTTAGTGTATTCATATGAGAAGGACAGTTATAACTATTAATGCATTTCTGTATTTATGAATAAATTATTGTTTTGATTTAAACAAGTATTAGACATTTAATTTCTTTGCAGTGAACACGTAGTCATAGAATGTCACGTACTGTAATTGAAGATACTAAAGGAAACCCATCACTTCAGAAATATATCCTAGTCTCTGGTTTGACAGTTAACTATTTTACCTGAAAACTGTATTCGTGTGTTGCTTCCCATTGTTCAGGTCATTCTTTCAATAATTTAGAAAAATGCTAGAGTGTTTACCATATTCTAGATATTTCACTAGAGGCTGGTGCCTTTAGGGATTTAATACAAATACATATGATTCATTTCTAAACAATCTTCTGTTATATCCTGGCTGCTGTATCAAATGTGTTGATTTGGTTTGTAAACAATATCTTCGCCTATAGTTTTCCAGTGTTAGACATTATTACTTCCCTAAGCCATTATTTCTCTTACGATGAATGAAGAATGACTATACTTCCCTGGGCACACTTAACTGGGTAGTTTATATTAAGGCTGAAAATTCTAAATGTCCATGGATTGCTTAAAATAGCCATTTAGTTAATTATTTGTTATATTCCCCCTTTTTAGTGTTGATAGATGATTTTAAAGTTTCGTACTGTTTTCTTAAAACTTCCAGTAAATTGCTATTACTACTGAATTACTAATCAGCACTCTATTTTAAGGTAAATATTTACATAACTGGGTATTTTTCTTCTGTCGTTAAAACCTTACACATTCCTTGTTAAAATAAGATAAATCACTGGTGTTGATGTCAATATTTGAGGCCCTTGTTGCCGAAGTTCTTAAAAGTTGTTTTTTGAAACCAAGAGTGGCCTATCACTATATCCACATGTCTTTATTCTGGAAGTTTAACGGGTCTTTTCTAAGATAAGTTAGTTCTTACCTGTATGAAACCCATGCTTTGTTTCCTAACTTGTTACAAATGACCTGAAGAACCATTTTTGAAATTTTGATTTATATACACTTAATATAGCATGGATTTCTGATACCTATACATTTTTTCCCATTTTAGGGAAAAAAAGACAAATTGCTTTATAATTTAAAGTTTATTGACAATGTTCCTATGGTCATATCTTCAAGTTCCTTCAGTATACACCAGTTACCTTTCTTCAGCTCCCTGGGATGCCAGTTTTGAGCACCTAGGACCCAGGTATTCTTACATCCCCATGTGACTTGGGCTGCAGATCCCTTTTCATTTTTGCCTATGTTTTATGATCATTTTGTATACTCAACAAGAAGCCCAAATGGTAATAAAGTATTGCAGTTGAATCATGTGTTACTGAAAATTAGGTTACTGAATTCAAACAATTTTTATGTTGTATATATATCTATAATTTTTAAACTGCAAGATACCTTTGGATACTGTGACATTTTCTTCACGTTTCACACTTGCTGCTGCTTTCACTTGATGGCAGCTTTCTCTTAATTGGCCTTCTCATGTAGAATTTTAATGATTATATGAGAAAATATATTGGTAGAAATCACCATTCTGTTTATTTTTAATACAGACTAGATGGTTAGATTTTTCTTGTACTACATATAGTAAATCTGATGAGATTTCATTCCTGCCTCATTAAATTTCCAGAATAGGCCAGTAAATCAGACCTAATAAAACTACCACCTTCTGGGCTGGACATGACAACTTAAAAGAACTTAAATAATATATACATATGGTTAGAATGGGGTTTTTCACTACTTAATCGGTAGATTATTGAAAGTGTTTGACGTGTACTGTTGCAGTATTTACTCTTTCACCATAAACTTCTAAAGTTTAAAATGCTTACTGACACTGATAGAACAATAAATAGTTGAATATCCCAAGTACTTGGAATTGAATTCTCAAGATCAGGGTTTTCATGCATTTTTCTGACCGGTGTGCTTCCCTTTCCCCATTTCCCATTATTTCCATGTGAAGAGTAGTATAGTGGAATGCCTTTGAGATGTGGAAGAGTTCTAGGAATAGGAATAGAGAGGCATAAGTTTCCTAGGATAGGAGGAAAGAAAAAGGCCCCACAGCCTTGTCAATGAGGAATGGGGAAGGAGGTTTGGCTGCCAGGTTTTACTATAAGTTCATTTTGATAAACCCTGCTACCATAGTCCTCTTTTATTAATGCTTTCCTGACATTTACCCTGTTAGTTGAGGCTCTTCATTGTTCCTGCACTGAGCTGTAGAATTCTCTTTTGTTATAGATTTGCAAACAAGACTTTCCCAACAGACTGAAGGTGAGTTGAGTTTTTTATTTGTTTTTGAAGTGGATGTTAATGTAGCAGGACATAGTTGTGTATATATATTTTATCATAATTATTACTGTAGTTTGTATTTTGGGCCCAGTTTTGTCAGAATGACATACAGTGTCATTAACAGTAAGCCAGAAGGCCTAATCCAAGTCATTACAATTACATGAATAAAGATGATAAATGTCCATGCTTTTTTTGCTATAGCTTGCTTAGAATTATTTTCAACTTTGTATGCCTATCTTTGTGTTCTGATTGTACATTTTATATAGATGTCAGAAAATGAAACTTGTCATTTTGGTAGACAAATCTTTTAGAACATGGAGTCTGTGAACTTAATATAAGGTTAGGAAAAACTAACTCCAGTGATTTGTGTAAGCAGTACCAAGCAATGAGATTATCCAGAACTAAATTGCATGCAGATTTCAGAGATTGTGAAACAATTTATAAAATAGGCTATTTTCTTAGTTTTCAATTATCAAGTAAATCTCTGCCACTTAATATAGCATTTTGTTGCAGTAATTTGGTATCTTATAGGATATACTTAAAGTCGTTTAGGTAAATGATACTGTATGAAAAAGGTCTTTTCTTGTTCCTCGATAGTCAGGAATTAAATGTGTATCTTAATTTTTTCAGCAAAAGAGACAATTGTACTCAATCTTTTTTTTTTCCTAACAGATTTTTAAAAGTAGAACTGGTGGATTTTCCTCTTAGTTATATTTCTATGCTGAATTCATTGTGTTCTGCATTCATCTAGGTTGAGCTGGAATATTTCCATGATATATTTTCTAATATTTTTCAGTATTCATAGCATACAGTGACCTTCTAGTGTTTTTTCCAAGCATACTTCATTCCATTTGTTTATGATAAAGGTACACAGTGGGCTTCATTTTTTTTATTGTAATATAAGCACACTTGCATCTTTAACTTTCTTCAATAGAATTTGACGTTAGTTATCTTAGCATTTTTATTTTCATACAAAGTTTTATGAAAGACAAATACTTGTTTATTGAAGTAAACTATAAAGAAGCAAAAAGTACTTGTTACTCTATCAGAAACTATCTTTTTTATGATGTATTTCATGCACAGCCCTAGTTTTTATTCAGTGGAATGTTTCTTATACTTACTCAGGTTATTGTTCATTTTAATTACCATAATTTCTAATGCACTGTTTTATCCATAGCTTTGTTTATTATTGTTATGTATTGGAATGAAATTTGGTCAAATATTATGATTACGGTGAGTTCTGTAACAGCTACTGGTAATGTTTTCTAAGTCTCATAAAAGCAATGGAGCAACTGTCTTGGAAAATGCACTTCAAACTTAAAACCAACATTGGTTTAAATTTGCTCCTAAGTATTAGTGTCCAGTAGTTTTTTATTTTTAACAATAACTATTATAGATACATATTACTCTTTTTAGTGTTTTCTCCTGCTAGAACAGACTTAATCATTTAAAAAATATTAATTTGATGTTGTAGGTTTTATAGTCCTAAGATGTTAAATCTTAAATACTTGGATGGTTTTATGTATATTATTTTTAAAACTTCATCCTTTTATAATGTTTATATATTTAAAAGAAAATATGTAACTATATATTCGTAGGCAGAAACATAAGAAATAAAACATGGTATAGATTTAGTTGGCATTTTAATACTGTATTTGCATCATCCCCTGCTTCTCAGGGTATTAACTCCAGCAGTCCTACGAAATCAGTCTTTTTATTTTCTTGTTTGTATTATTGATATTTGTCTAATTGAATGAATTTTCACTACATTTAAGGTTTAACTTCCCTTCTAAAAACAAAAGTCCCAACTTAGGATCAGCTGTCTCAAATACTAAGTTGCCTTAGCTTTCTGGCAGCTAAAATGGGGTATTGTTATATACACTGATGTTTGATAGCATTATTGAATATGGTGAATTAGTGAAGTGACTGACTACCCTAGTTTCACCCTGTGGGTCCAGTGGTTATATTGGGCTTTGTTTTATTCATAGGGATATTCTGATGCATTTTCCATGAAACTGATTTCTCCCTTTCTCTTTTTTTTTTTAGCTTCAGCATTAGCTGCAGCTGCCTCTGTTCAACCTCTTGCAACACAGTGTTTCCAACTCTCTAACATGTTTAACCCTCAAACGTAAGTAATATACTTTGGTCAAGTTCAAAAGGGTATGCTGTGAAATCTTTAATGTTTAACTTGTCTAAGTTAACATTTAGCATGTTTTCAACATATTTCATAGTTCAAACACTGCCACAATTTTGATCCTTTTAGTATAATTATTTTTCTGCACATTATGAATTATTTCCCTTGAATGTGTTTGTAAGATTGGAATTCATTTGAAAACTTTGTAGATTTTATGTTTTCCATTTATATCTAGTAGTTTTCTGTGAAGTTTGTATCAGTATTTATTTGTATCACCAGTATACAAATATACTTTTCCTAGTCCTATGAAATGGTGATAAACTTGGTATAAGTATCTTTGAAAGATGTCAATTAACCACTTAAATGTTAAGCAAATGATTTTTAAAATAACACACTTAAGATTTTTTAGACAGATTGGAATATATGTGTATCATTTTATAAGTTTGAGTAGTGTCTCATAGATTTAATACTTTGTTACAGAGAAGAAGAAGTTGGATGGGATACAGAGATTAAAGATGATGTGATTGAAGAATGTAATAAACATGGAGGAGTTATTCATATTTATGTTGACAAAAATTCAGCTCAGGTATTTTGTTACTTACTTGTGTCTTAATTTTCACACACTTGGGGCATATTATGATCACTGTTTTTCCTTAGAGCGTGTTGGGGTTTTTTGTTTTCTCCTGAGAGAAGCTTTAGCATACTGACTAAATACACCCCCTACAAAATAAAGACACTTTTAAAATAGTTCAGGTCATCATGTAGCATTATTGTTGCTGGTTAGTGTTCAGAGGTTGCCATGAAATTCTGGCACCTTGATTTCATTCTTCAGCAGCTTTCACATCATAGAAGATAGTAACAAGGCCAGTTTTGGGGATGATGAAGTATTTTCAGTAAATTTCTAGGTTATATATATTAGCTAGTGGAAAAGTTATAGAGCAGTTTTTCTATAGGTAACTTGAATAAACCTGTTGGAATCCATGTTGTATATCACACCTTTAACCTTTTTTGTTGTATTTTAGGGCAATGTGTATGTGAAATGCCCATCAATTGCTGCAGCCATTGCTGCTGTCAATGCATTGCATGGCAGGTGGTTTGCTGGTGAGTTTGACCTTTTTTCTGAGTGATTGTTTTTAATGGTCTAATCTAAGTGAAGAAGCTAAACGACCATATGTGTTTCTTTCAACAGGTAAAATGATAACAGCAGCGTATGTACCTCTTCCAACTTACCACAACCTCTTTCCTGATTCCATGACAGCAACACAACTACTGGTTCCAAGTAGACGATGAAGGAAAATATAGTTCCTTATGTACATAGCTTTTTTTCTTTCTTGAGAATTCATCTTGAGTTATCTTTTATTTAGATAAAAATAAAGAGGCAAGGGTCTGCTGTCATTTGTATACAGTTCCTGTTACCTTGAAAAAATAAAAATGTTAACAGGAATGCAGTGTGCTCATTCTCCCTAACTAGCAAATCCCACTGTATACAAAGCTGTTCTCTTGTTCTGCCTTTTAAATGTACATGTAGAAAATTACATTAAGGATCTATAGGAATAGCTCTAGGGGAACAAATGTGCTTAACATAAAAAGGCAGACAGGGATGTAATGATGTTTTTAATGTTTCAGAAGCCTAACTTTTTACACAGCAGTTACATTTCACTAATGTTGATATTTGGTTAATGGTTTAGCAGAGGTTTCTGGAATACATAGTTTATGGAAATTCAAGACAGCTAAAAGGGCTGTTTGATTAACATCTCATCTTGCATTCTGATCAACTGGCAAGAAAAGGAGATTTCAAAATTACATTTCTGGATGGTATCTTTTCAATTAATGTATCTGTAAAAGTTTCTTTGTAAATATTATGTGTTCGGGTGTGTCTAAGATTCCAAACAAAATGATCCCTGCATTTCCTCAAGATGTTTAGTGACAGTCTGATAAGCAAAGCAGTCTGAGCAAGAAATAGGAAATGCAGAAATAGGTTTTGTCTGGTTGCATATAATCTTTGCTCTTTTTAAGCTCTGTGAGCTCTGAAATATATTTTTGGGTTACTTCAGTGTGTTTGACAAGACAGCTTGATATTTCTATCAAACAAATGACTTTCATATTGCAACAATCTTTGTAAGAACCACTCAAATAAAATTCTCTTAAAAAGGCCACAAGAAATCTTCATTTTTGAAATGTTTTAAAGTCACAGAAACTTGGAAATAGAATATTAGTTTCTTTGACTTTTTAGTTGCCTCTTTGGGAAAATTCTTAGTGAAACTGTTGCCCTCAAGTTGTCCCTCTACATTCCTCTGTATCAGTCTTAGTACCGTACTACTTATTTAAGGTATTATATCAAAACTGAGGAACTTACCAAAAGAAAACCAAACTGATTTGACCAGGCCTCAAACCTGGGCATCCTTAAGTCTCTCCTACGTTTTCTGGACGTATTTGTGGGGGAAAAAAATGCCTTGTTATTTAAAAGCAAATACTGGAGAAAATGGCAGTTCAAACTGGTTTCCCAAATTGATTTAACTGCATTTTTGAGCTTTAACTTTACTTGGGCAGCAACCCTTCATGATTTGTACTCTGAACTCTGCTTCAAGTTTTTGTGTCTAGGTTGAATCTTTTGAGTAGGGGATGTTGCTGCTAATTGCTCCTTCCAATACTGATTTCCTCACCTGCCTGAATTTCTGTTACTACTGTATTGATTTGTTAGGGCTGAATCATAAGTATTACAGGTTTATTCAGATATCAAGATAACTCAGTTTGAATTTAGAGGCATCACAGTTTTCTACCAACCCTTTTGAGGGATGTTTGTAATTCCCTTACTTGCTTCAGTTATTTAACCTGAAGAAAAATTTCAAGATTCAACTTTATTTTTGAACACCAAGCAGCAGTGTTATTGGGTGGCAGAGACATACATAATGCCAACTTTTTTCTTTCCAGATTATCTCCTAGTAATTAAAAATGTATTCTTGGATCAAGTTACTATCAGGTTTGTTCTGTCATTCCTTTCTAGGGAACTGGGCCTGCAAAGGTGCCTTCAGATGTTATTTAATCTCATCTGTTAAGACGTGGCAAAAATTTGCCCACCACCAAAGAATGAAATTTGGGTTGTAGGGCTTCCCTGGTGGCGCAGTGGTTACGAATCCGCCTGCCAATGCAGGGGACACAGGTTCGAGCCCTGGTCCAGGAAGATCCCACATGCCGCAGAGCAACTAAACCACTGCGCCACAACTACTGCAGCCTGTGCCCCACCAGAGAAGATACGACAATGAGAAACCCGTGCAAGAGTAGCCCTTGCTCACCGCAACTAGAGAAAGCCCGTGCACAGCAACGGAGACCCAACATAGCCAAAGCTAGCTAAAAGAAATTTGGGTTGTAAATGATGTTCAAAGCAAATTTGTTAAAGAGTTCAGTCAAATAGAAGATAGCTCAAATGGCTATTCGGAGTGAGATCCTTTAATCAATTCCTGAGACAACATCCAATTTGGTTGTGTTTTTTTTAGGTGCTGTAATTTCTGGGAGTGTCCTTGATTGCAGTTAGATCTGAGTGTCTTTATGCCCCCCAAATATTCCAGTGTAGTGTATTATAACATTTATTACCATCTTCTTAATGATTGAGAAATATTTGAGGGGAACTCGGCAATATCAAGGAATATGTTGCTTGTACAGGTGAGGGAAACGAAACTACCTTAAGCCAATTAATAGAATGGGGGGGGTCAGTTGGTAAAGTTTACATCTTCACTGGTGGCTGGTTAGAAAATTATCTGGGATTCATGAAGCTGAGAGGTTAGTTGGTTTGAATTTGTTCTTTTTTCTGATCAAGTCATATCTGAAGGACAATTTTTGGGTGAACAATGTAATAGCTAACCTTGTGACCTTAAGGAAAATCTAGACTTAACATTTTAAAGGTGAAAAACTAATAGCATCAACCTTAAAGGGTTGAATAATAAGGATTTACTAGAATCTATGAAAAGTCCCAGGTATGCAGAATCATTCTAAACTTTTTTTAAAAAGTACTTATGGCTGCGCTGGGTCTTCGTTGTGGCATGTGGGATCTAGTTCCCTGAGCAGGGATCAAACCCGGGTCCCCTGCATTGGGAGCACCTAGTCTTAGCCACTGGACCACCAGGGAAGTCCCCCCAACTTTGGATTAACAGAAAGGTCTTGTGAAACAAGACACCAAACCTCACTAGCTCACCTGCAAAGATCTCTAACCGAGCTGGGTAACAGGCTGAGAGAAAAAATGCTAACAGAAACTCAGAATACTCAGACTTGTTTTATTATAGTACATGGGCTGGGAATGATGGGAGGGGGTGGATGTTGTGGGCAACCACTGCCCTGATTAGCACCGGATGCCCATCCCAATGGCCATGAATGTGCCAAAGGTGCCGCCACTCTGCATCATGGTTTTCCCGATGCCGCCCATCAGCTCCCGACCCCGCATTCCGATCCTGAGAGGAGGAAACCAAGATGGGGCCAATTGGGAACAAAAATGCAGGGAACATTAACTGCCCTTTTACAATTTGTGTTTATAATGGGCACTGCTGAAGTCTGGCAGGATATTTTCTCTTCCCATATGGGTTGTGTAATGCCAAGGAAAAGGGTCCGTTAGGGTCTCTAGGTGGATTCTGATGAATGTATCAACTGACTTCTGTTTGTGGGAGGCAACAGAAGCAGTATAAAGTACATGGACAGGGAAACCATTTTTTTGTGCTGGTTTATGATCCAATAAGACATCTGTCTTTTAGACGGTTTCCTAGTGTTAAAACAATGATAGGGATGTCAGACGTGGGTTCAAGAACTAAGAATGCAATTTACAGGCTGTGTCAAGTGTAAAATGAGGAGCACAGCTTTCACAGCCCTGTCGTGATAACAGGGCATTTAGCACCGTGACTGACAGTAAGTGCTCAGTAAATGATAATTTACAATCTGGAAAAATGGGAATAGTCTCTCTTATGTGTGGAAATGACAGGGTGTAGAGTTTATCTGCTTAATTTCTACATCCTGTTCCCAGTAAATTTAATCGTTTGTTTCGCTATGCGCAATTGGAAATAAATATAACAGCAGGAAGACGGTAAGAACAGCCTTTTATTGAGCACTTAATACGTGCCAGATTGTGTGCTAAGTGTGCTCTGATTTGAGCCTTATAACTCTATATGATGTAGAGGTTACTGACCTCATTTTACACTTGAAACCCAGGCTCCAACTTGCCTAAGGTTACAAAATGAGTAAGGGGCCATTGAGTGGTTTGAGTCAGAGCTCATATTCTCAACCATTTAGGCTTCCAACCTGTCCTCCCAGACTGAAGGTGGTTAGGAAATCAGTCTCGCTCGTTATAGGGCAGCGAGGGAATTGGAAAGAAGTAGGCTCTATTCCAGCGGCAGGCCGAGGGGGGCGGGAAAGTCCGGTAGTCCCGCCCAGAGATCACGGCCCATGCCCCTCACCTGAGACAGGAAAAGGTGCCGAAGAGCGCCCCGGCTGCCATGCCCACGGCGCAACCCATCACAAAGCCCATCTTCACTCGGTCGAAGCAGCTTGGCTGTGACTGTCCATAGGGGCCCACGGCCACCGGCATCTGCGGAGTTCGAAGGCTTGGGGAGTGTGGGCCTAGCCGCCAGCCCGAGTCGGGCAGGGGGCGTAGGAGGTGGGGCAGGGAGCAGGCCGGAGGGTTCGGGAAAATCCGGGAAGGAAAAGAAGGGTGTAGCCCGGCTCCATCACCCGCTGAGCGTTCGAGTCCCCGCGCCACGGTGCCCCACCTTACCTTGCTCGCGGCCTTGGTCGCTTAGCTCCACGTCTCACACGGAACGCGAGGCGGAGCGCACTCGCGGCCAGAGGAACCGCTTCCGGGGCGCGGAGTAGTACTTCCGGGGGCGTGTAGCTGGGGACGGCAGCCGCTTCGGGCGCAGGACTGCCACCGAGATGATGCTACTGAGAACCTCTTGGAGGCTGGTGGCCGCGGCCGCCCCCGCCGCTCTGTGGCCGAGGGCGAAGGCACCCACTCGGGGGCTGCGCCTGCGCGGTACGCTCCGGGGCTCTCTCGCTGCCACTTCCCCGGAGGCGAGGATCTCTTCCCTGGGCGTGGGGACGCACCTGCATATTCAGGAGCCTCCCTCTTCCGCCCGCTACCCAGACCCTCTGACCCTTCCTCTTGGCTGCACCCCTCAAACTTTCTCATGCCGGCCCTCCGAACGGTTGACTTCGCCGCGCGCCCCCCTCCCGCACTTCAGATCCTTCCCTGCAGGCCCTCAGAGCCCTTGATGCTCGGCCTTCGGACCTCTCCTGGCCAAATTTTAGAGATGCCAGTCGTCCAGCCAGTAACCTTTGAAGGAGATCTTACATACCGTCTCCACATTCCTTCTCAGTGGCTTTGCCCTTTCAGAGGTCTCCTCACTCCCGACTATGCAATTTGAATGTTGTCTCAGCACCCCCCTCCAAGAACCCTGTCTCTCTCCCTTACCTCTTTTTACAGTTGGCTCAAGTTTTCTGATGTTTTGTTTCCTTTTCCACTGAGATTCGACCTCAGCACCCCTTAAATTTATCTCACCTCCATCCAGCTTTTACCTTCTGCTGTCTTGGATGCCCTGTGTGCAGAGTTGCATCCTCTCACGTGGCCACTCCGTTCTATTTTTTGTCAGTTGTAGACCATGCTCCCCAGTCTGCTGTTCCCTCAGATGCAGCCACTGCTCCGGAGGCGGAATCAGTGCTGCGACCTCTGTATATGGATGTGCAAGCTACAACTCCTCTGGTAAGGATCGAGGGGCAGCTTTCCCCAAGCTGTTTTTAGGAATTATATTGTAGAAGTGGCAATGCACAGAAATGGCTGAATCCCTGTAGAAGTAAGAGCCATTGAGAACTGTGTGTTGGGAAAAGCAATGAGCCAGGAGTCAGGAGGCTTAAGCTGTAATCCTCTAGAAATGGCTTTACTCCTTACTAGCTATTGATCTTGGACACATCACTCAGTGCAGGCACTCTGGTAGTAGTTAAAAGCATAGGCTCTGGAATTAGCCAGATTGCTGCTTACTACGTGAATTTGGGCAAGAATTAAATAGGTTAAAAGACATAAAGTAGCCCTTAGAACAGCGCCTGGCGCATGATAAACGCTTGAATATTAATGCACGTTTTCATCAACATGTGGACTCTGTCATGTCCTGGGCTCTCGTAGATCACATTTCTTGGCAGGAGTGGAAACACCTGCAGACACGGCTATCAGAATAGGGCAATGTTTGTAGATTATCTGAGCAGATGGTAGAATAATCTGATTTAAGATGGGTTGGTAGGGGAGTATATTAGGCTAACATTTGGTTAGTACCTGAGGGGATGTAAGAATGTTTGAGGCCTAATCTAGGCAGGGTCTGAAGGGTTAGGAGT
Organism: Leucopleurus acutus; assembly: GCF_964270905.1. Taxonomy (NCBI): domain Eukaryota; kingdom Metazoa; phylum Chordata; class Mammalia; order Artiodactyla; family Delphinidae; genus Leucopleurus; species Leucopleurus acutus. The sequence continues at coordinate 64,410,823 of NC_139158.1, read as the reverse complement.
GTGCTGAGGCAGGTTGGGCAGGTCTCAGGGGATGGAGTGGGGCCCGAGTAAACTATGGGCTCAAGGAGACTGATCTATTCTGTTATGCTCAGGACCCTCGGGTGCTTGATGCCATGCTCCCTTACCTAGTCAACTACTATGGGAACCCACATTCCCGGACACATGCTTATGGCTGGGAGAGTGAGGCAGCCATGGAACGTGCTCGCCAGGTTAGTACAGAGGACTCCAGGAGGTTCTGATGTCAGAGGGTCAGTGGCCTGTGAGAGGCATTTCTTTTTTTGTAGCTGTGGGTGGAGGTGGAAATGGCTTGGGGCTCTCTCAGGAAGAGATTCAAAGAACAGGCCTTTGGAGTCCCTCTGAAGGCATTTGATTAGTTCCCACATTTCCTAGCTAAGTGACCTGTGGCAAGTCATCTGATTTCTCGAAGCCTCAGTTTCCTCACACTGAAAATGGAGATTGGGAAGGGCCTGGGTTCGATCCCTGGTTGGGGAACTAAGATCCTGCAATCCGCCCAACATGGCCAAAAAAAGAAAGAAAGAAAGAAAAAGAAAATAGAAATTGTAGTAGTTCCTACTTCTTGGCGTTATTGGGTGGATTAAATCAGACAATTCTGGTGACGTGTTTATATATTTATTTATTTATTTATTTTTGGCTGTGTTGGGTTGTCGTTTCTGTGCGTGGGCTTTCTCTGGTTGCAGCGAGTGGGGTCCACTCTTCATCACGGTGTGCGGGCCTCTCACTGTGGCGGCCTCTCTTGTTGCAGAGCACAGGCTCCAGACGCGCAGGCTCCAGACGCGCAGTAGTTGTGGCTCACGGGCCTAGTTGCTCCGCGGCATGTGGGATCTTCCCAGACCAGGGCTCGAACCCGTGTCCCCTGCATTGGCAGGCAGATTCTCAACCACTGCGCCACCAGGGAAGCCCTGGTGATGTGTTTATTAACATGATGCATATACATACTAAGAGCTCAATAAGTGCTTTTTCAAAAACACCAAAGTTATTATTTTGTATTGGGCTGGAAAAGAGCCTGGGATCTGGGATGTAGCTGAATATATCCCCTTGTCTGATTCTAGTGGGTACAGAGCTGCTTCTTGAGCAGTTGATAGAATACAGTGGAGCTCTTCTTGCTCCAGACCTTTGTCTTAGTTGTCTCTGCAGCTGCATTCCTGCCTAGGGAACTGATGCTACTTATTTTTGTTTCTTGGCTTGCAGCAAGTAGCATCTCTGATTGGGGCTGATCCTCGTGAGATTATCTTCACTAGTGGTGCTACTGAATCCAACAACATAGCAATTAAGGTAAGAGAAGGGAACCAAAGGGCATATCTGGGCTTTCCTGACCTGGGAGGTGGTGTCCTGCCATCATTTAGGCTCATATATATTTCCCAGCTACCCACTTTCACCCTATTGTGAAGAAAATACAGACACATACTCTTTCTGATTTGTTGCTTCCTTCAGCCCTTTGCAGTCTACTCTATCTTAAGTCTTTGCTCCTGTTGAACTGAGTTCAGTGAGGTAGTTGGATAGGAAAGGAGGTGGCTCTTGGACCATCAGCCATGTGGTGTTATGGACGGCAGCTACTTCAAAGAGTAAATAATGGTGACTCAACCCTTTTCCCCATCCTTTTGATCTAGTCACAGTGAAGTCCAGAATACACTTGTAATTGGATATATTTCTCTGCTTCTTGTTACCAGCTTCACACATATCTGTGATTTCAGGGCTGCCTTCCTCTCAGCCTTCCCTTTCTTTCTGACGAGATCTGTCTGCAGCAAGTTCCTCCTGTTTTCTTTAGATGTCCCCGTTTTGTACTGGTTGCTGTGGTGCCTTCTGCAGACGTTCACTTGATCACCCATTCTGAGATTAGTCACTCTATCCTTAGGACCTACCGATCTTCGGTGCTAACAAAAGTAAAATTCCAGTCTCAGTAGTCATGTCGGTGTTTCACAGAACATAAACACGTCTGACTGGGTCTGGTTGCCAGAGTCACTTGTGTAAATACCAAGGCTCTGATAAATTGTGGGCTGCTGTAGGTTCAACTCTGGCTCTACCCCCTCTCACCACTGTCTCTCACCTGTGTTGCCAGTATGGCTTTTTCTGACCTTGGACTGAGTAAAGGAGGCCTAGACATGGACCAGGTTCCAGAGTCATCAGTACTCTGCCTGATCCCTTTAGAAGGAAGGTATCCTTCCTTGGGACTGCAGAGGCCACAGAGCCAGGGGTGTGGTCTCTCCAAAGATGAGAATGGTTTCTGGAATGGGGAGCATTTTCAGAACTTAGAAAATGTTTGCTTTGAAGGTTTCCGCAGATTCCCAAACCTAGAGGCCAAGGATTGCTAGAGTAGTTGCGACAGCTTTCCTCTGGTCTCCTGGACGGGTAGAGTAAATATCTGTCTGCTATTAGAGGATTCAACACTTTGGGTAAGTGAGATAGGAGGTGGGGAGGGAACTTCTAATGTTTTCATTTTTATGTTCCTTGTCCTCAAGAACATACAGTTTTTATGTAGTTATAATTTTGGCCTAATTAGTTTCATATTCTGCTTTTTTATTTTTTTTTTTTTATTTTTTTTTTTTTGCGGTACGTGGGCCCCTCACTGTTGTGGCCTCTCCCGTTGCGGAGCACAGGGTCCGGACGCGCAGGCTCAGCGGCCATGGCTCACGGGCCCAGCCGCTCCGCGGCATGTGGGGTCTTCCCGGACCGGGGCACGAACCCATGTCCCCTGCATCGGCAGGCGGACTTTCAACCACTGCGCCACCAGGGAAGCCCCATATTCTGCTTTTAAAGTAGTATTCTTATAAGCTCTGGGAGGGACTGGGTTGCACATTTTATTTATTATAATTTTTTTAAAGGAATTCATGCATATGTGGTGAGATTTTTTTTTTTTTAACCCTATGGAAAGGTTTAAAATAAAGTGTAGGTCTTCCACTTCTTCCTCCCCTATTCTAACCTCAAGTCTGTTTAGTATTGTTCTAGAAAACAAATTATACATACATATGAATTTGCTTTTAATATTTTCACATATTGTAGCATGCTACATTTATTCTTCTGTAACCATTAATAACATATCCTATGTTTTTCCATTTCAAACTCGATAGTTTTTAATATAACTAACTATATTCTTTTTCATGGAGTTGTGTTATTGCAGTTTACTGTTCATTTCTCTGTTGTTGGTGTTTACTCTTTCTATTTTTTTAAGGATTGTAAATATAACTAAAGCATATTTTGTCTCTAAAGCTTCATCTATCCTTTGAAATATTTCCCTAAGGCAGGGGTCCCCAACCCCCGGGCCATGGACCGCTACCGGTCTATGAACCAGGCTGCACAGCAGGAGGTGAGCGGCAGACGGGCGAGCGAGTGAAGCTTCATCTGCCGCTCGCCGTCGCTCTCATTACTGCCTGAACCCTGCCCCCTCCCCCACATCCATGGAAGAACTGTCTTCCATGAAACTGGTCCCTGGGCCAAAAAGGTTGGGGACCGCTGCCCTAAGGTAAATTCCCAAAAGAGGAATCACAGTAAAGAGTGTGAATTCAGCTTTTAAGACATCTTTGTAAATGATTTCTGAAGAGATTATAGTGTAAATAATGCTATCAGCAAGGAATGCGTCTATGAGTTTCACTTCTGCACTGCCAGCTTTGGGTATCACCATATTTGCATGTTTTGTATTTAAATAGAAATAAAAGAGACAGACTTTTCCTGGGATGCAAGGATAGCAATGTTCCCCATTTTCCACCTATGGTGCAATAAAAAATATATTTGGTCTTTGTCCTGTGTTCCTGGCACAGGGCTTCTAAAACCTTGCAGTTTCCTGAATGCTAGGAATGTGTTTTGTTATTCATAACAAGCCCCTTTGCCATACCTGAGTTTCTGGTGATGAAGTGATTCATGGTGGGCCCTTAGATAGTTTCAAGGGACATGCTGGCCACTCCAGAAGGACCAAGAATGTGATTAGAGAGTTGTAACTTTCATCTGGGGAAGAGAAGGAGGCTGGAGATTGAGTCCAGTCATATGGCCAATGATTTAATCAGTTGTGCCTGTGTTATGAAACCCCCATAAAAACTCTGGAAAACAAAACTCAGAGGAGCTTCCAGGTTGGCAAACTCATGGTTGTACTGGAAGGTGGCATTCTTAGATTTACGGGGAGAGGTTATGGAAACTCTGTGCCCCTCCCTGCCGCAGAACTCACCCTGTGCATCTCTTCCATTTGGCTGTTCCTGGGTTGTATCCTTTGTGATAAAGCTATGATAGTAATATAGTGTTTTCATTGAGTTCTGTGAATCACAGAGAATTATTGAACCTTAGGGGACTGTGGGAAGCCCTGTAGCCAGCTGGGGAAGTATGGGTGGGTGACTTGTGACACCTAGGCCTTACGGCTGGCATCTGAAGTGGAGGCAGTCTTGCGGGACTGAGGCCCTTAACCTGTGGGATTTGCGCTAATTTGGGATAGTTAGTGTCAGAATTAAATTGAATTATAGGACATGCAATTGGTGTCAGATAATTGATGTTGGAGCATATTGCCCTTGTCCACTTACTCCCTACAACTAGGATGGAAGTCAGTGCTGTCTCTCTGAGTATATTCTTCTTCCTTTCACCACTGCCAATTTCTAGGGGGTGGCCAGGTTCTACAGATCACGGAAAAAGCACTTGATCACCACGCAGACAGAACACAAATGTGTCTTGGACTCCTGCCGTTCACTGGAAGCTGAGGGCTTTCAGGTCACGTACCTCCCAGTGAAGAAGAGTGGGATCATCGACCTGAAGGTAAGAGGGACAAAATAGGAGGAGCCTGGCTTCAGCCTATAAATCTATCTCTTCAGCCTCAGCTGGAGCTTGAAGGACTAGATCTAATGGTGACGGAGGGGTTTAGAGAAATATGCCTTGCAGTGTGACTCAGAGTATGTTCCCCTTGAGTGTGTACCATCCTCCTTTTTTGCGGAAGATTTGTTTCTCAGCTTTTTTGGTGCTTCCTGGTCTGTGTGACAGCCATCGCGGGAAAGCTCTGGCCTCCTTCTCCCTGCACTGATGTTTCTCATCATTCAAAAGAGTAGGTGTAGTTTTTGTGAATAATATTTCCCTTTTGGGCCCATATCTTTTTTTTTTTTTTTTTTTTTTTTTTTTGCGGTACGCGGGCCTCTCACTGTTGTGGCCTCTCCCATTGCAGAGCACAGGCTCCGGACGCGCAGGCTCAGCGGCCATGGCTCATGGGCCCAGCCGCTCCGCGGCATGTGGGATCTTCCCAGACCGGGGCACGAACCCGTGTCCCCTGCATCGGCAGGCGGACTCTCAACCACTGCGCCACCAGGGAAGCCCCCATATCTTTATATGTCAATTTTGGGTCCGAGTATCTTCTCCACCAAATTTTGGATATCAGCATCCCTAGACATCCCTAGACAAATCCATCCCTGGACAGATCCCTGTGATGTGCAAATAGAGATCATTTTACTATTTTCTTTGCAACCTGGAGGACTTTTATTTCTTTTTTTTGCCCAGCTGAATAAAAGTGGTGAGAGCAGATACCCTTGTTTTCTTCCTGATCTTAGATGAAAGCTTTCACCATTAAGTAGGATGTTAGTCTCTGCCTTCAAGGAGCTTATATTCTAGTGAAGGGGACAGTTAACATGTAAACAAACACATAAATGAAATAATTATGAATTGGGATATATGCAATAAAGGAAGTAAACAAGAAACTGAGAGAAACATAACATTGAGAACTACCTTAGACCAGTGTCAGGGAAAGTATAATAGATGTTGGAAGGTTGATTACTAGTTTCTTTAAGATAAATATTTTAGTCAAATGTGGTCCCTACCTCAGTGTTGAAAATAGTAGCCTTGTTTTTTACTACTTACTTTGTTCTTTGCTGCTTTTTACTCTGACAACCTTATGTAGGAAAGGCTCCCCCTCTTTTTTTTTATTAAACTTTTAATTTTTAAATAATTATAGATTCTCATGCAGTTGTCAGAAGTAATACAGAGAGATCTCATGTACCCTCTATCAGTTTCCCTTAATGATAACATCTTACAGAAGTATAGTATAATATTACAACCAGGATATTGATGTTGATAGAATCTATCCATCTTGCTCTGATTTCCCCAGTTTTACTTGTACACACTTGTGTGTGTGTTTAGCTCTATGCAGTTTCATCACATGTGTAGTTTCATTGTAACTATCACTACAATGACGCTTCATGGTCTTTTTTTTTTAAGATTGATTAATTAATTAATTATTTTAATTTTGGCTGCGTCGGGCCTTAGTTGTGGCACGCAGGATCTTTGTTGAGGCATGCAGGATCTTTTGTTGTGGCGCGCAGGCTGTTCATTGTGGTGCGTGGGCTTCTCTCTAGTTGCGGCCTGCGGGTTTTCTCTTCTCTAGTTGTGGCACGCAGCCTCCAGGGCACGCGAGCTCGGTAGTTGTGGTGCATGGGCTTAGTTGCCCCATGGCATGTGGGATCTTAGTTTCCTGACCACGGATCAAACCCAGATCAGATCCGCCTGCATTGTAAGGCGGATTCTTTACCACTGGACCACCAGGGAAGTCCCATGGTCTTCTTTTAAAACCACTAATTTGATCTCCATTTCTTTAATTTTGTCTTTTCAATAATGTTACGTAAATGGAATAATATAGTACGTAACCTTTTAGGATTGGCTCTTTTAATTTAGCATAAGTCTTTGGCAAGTCATTTAAGTTGTTGCATGTCTCAGTAGTCTGTACCTTTTTATTGCTGAATAGTATTCCATGTAATGGAAGTATACAGTTTCTTTAACCATTTACCTGTTGAAGGACATCTGGGTTGTTTTTAGGTTTTGGCTATTATGAATAAAGCTACCATGAACATTTATGTGTCGGTTTTTTGGTGTGAATTTAAGTTTACATTTCCCTGAGGTAATGCCCAAGAGTGCAACTACTGGGTCATATGGTAATTTCATGTTTAGTTTTATAAGAAACAAAAACTATCAAACTGTTTTTCAGTGTGGTTGTACCATTTTAGGTTCCCACCAGTAGTATATGAGTGATCCAGTTTCTTTGCCTCCTTGCCAGCATTTTGTGTTGTCACTATTTTAATTTTACCCACTCCGGTAGGTGTGTAGTGAAAGGCCCCTTTTCATCAAGACTAAGCTTGCATACATTCTGAGTTAGGGAGGACTTTGTTGGTACTATATAGTTTCCTTACTCCTGATGTTCTTAGGAACTAGAGGCTGCCATCCAGCCGGATACCAGTCTGGTCTCAGTCATGACTGTGAACAATGAGATTGGAGTGAAGCAACCCATTGCAGAAATAGGTGAGTATCATGGGTGGACCCTGACGCTTGCCCACCACTGAGATCCATCTGAGGAGCAGGACTGGACTAGGAGCTGTAACACTTTATAGAATGAGGTAAGGAAACTAAGAGAGAGAGAGCTTCAGTTCCTTGATCAAGGACATATTGTAAATAGCACAGCTAGTATTTGAATCCAGGTGTAGTACCCTTTATGTTGTTTTCATTTTATTGCACTTGGTGCAGAAAACAAAACAAAAAACCTCCACCTTTTTTCTCTTCCTCTTTTACCTTTTTTGTTTTAGAACATCTCTTTACTATGCTCATAGAGCCAGAGGCACTCGCCCTGTAACCTCTTAGGTACATTAGCAAATAGATCTGTTAATCTTTGCTTCTTTTAAATCAAAAGGATCTAAAAGTTAATCTGATATATTGAAAGGCCAGTGTTAATGAGGTAGGAAGAGTCTTATGAATCAGAATATCTGGGGTGTTTTGATTGGGTGTTTTGCACTTGCTCTTGTTTATTCTAGTCAAGGACACTAGAGCTGAGAATGAGAGACAGAGACAGAAAGAGAGAGAAGTGATTTACTATGTGGCTAGTGGCCAATGCCATGCATAATTTTGCCTTAGATCTCATGGTACATTGTGGGACCACTGCCAGGTTACTTCCTAACATTGTGCTCTGGTTCTTCCCCTTTGTTGTTTTCTCAGGGCACATTTGCAGTTCCAGAAAGGTGTATTTCCATACTGATGCAGCCCAGGCTGTTGGAAAAATCCCACTTGACGTCAACGACATGAAAATTGATCTCATGAGCATCAGTGGTCACAAAATCTATGGTCCAAAAGGTACTAGCCCCTCCTAGAGTTCCTCCTCTCTGGACCTCCCGGCAAACTCTTTGACAGGTGTTCCTGGGACTCATTGGGCACTCTCACTGCTCTCAGAGGAAATTGTATATTCAGAGTGCCCTGCAGAATGCAAGTGTCATTTAGCAATAGCTAGGAACATGTGCTTATTGGTAGCTTCTAGCAGTTACTATATAGCAGGCCATTCTTTACTGGTCTCTTTAGAAAATACTTTCATGTAGATGTTAATTTTGTTGAAGAACAAAGGTTTTGTCAATCAAATGAGCTGGATAAGTCCAGTTATCTTGTCTACCCCACTGTGATTTGCAGATCAATATTCTTTGAGTTCTTCATTCCCTCGTGTCTTGCTTTAGCCTTAGGGGAAGATTGTATGGGCTTTTATGTTTCTTGGTGTTTGTTCCTAGTTTTAGTAGTCTTTGCTCCTATTAATCTCTCAAGGATACTTGTCTGTTTCCTATGGTCCTATTGGCCTAGGAATGTTTTCTAGCTGGAATTCTGCCTCTGCACCCCAATCTTTAGGAAGAGACTATTGTCCTCTATTTTATGGAGGTAGCCATCCAAAATGAACAACTCCTTCTCTGTCTCTTGGGTGAGGGCCTGTGGTGGTTGGTTATGCCAGTACGCTTGCTGTGTCTGCGGGGTGTGTCATCTGGATGTACACCTTGTGGAAAAAGGTGTGATAACTCCTGGAAGTATATAAGAGGGGCTTCTTCTAAAGGCTCCCAGAGGTTGTAAAGAGTGTTTTTGTAAGCCCAACAGGTGTTCTATCTTTAACTAAAATTGGCTTATTGGCTTTTTTTGTACCTAAATCTGTTTTGATAAAATTAACTCATATTGAGCAGAAGCTCTGATCAGCACGTAAATGTGTACAGGTATCCCTCACTATCCAAACTCTTGCTTGTTGAACTCAGGATCTAAATAGATTTAGATAACATTGTATCCTTCACTATCCAGATGTAGTATCTGAGCACTGACTCTCTGAACCTGGGAACTGCAGAGATTCAGACAGTGTAGAATACTTGAATTTGATTTTATTTTAATGGGGAAATGAAATATTTCTTAATAAATGCAGTTTGGCACATAAATTATTTTAAAACTAGGGTCCTTCATAATAAATTTGGGAACCATTGCCTTACTTGCTATGGTACCTGTAGTCTCTGCCTCAATAAGTCAGTAGTTGTTCTGTGAGGGAGAAGGTGACCTTCAGCAAGTGCTCACTCTATTCAAAACCCTTGGCTACTTAGTGAATATCTTTGTACATTCATGCTCATATTTTGGTATGAAATTCCTATAAACAGATTTGCTGAGTCACAAGTTGTATACATTTTTAAGTTTTGATAGACCCTAGGAGATTATGCTAATTTTTACTTCCATTCTGACTTCTCCCCTTTTTTTCCCCCTCAAGGTTTTAATTTTTTTTAAATTAAAAATTTTTATTCTATTTAGACAAAGTAATATGGTTCAAAATTCAAAAGCTGCAAAAAAGTACACTGTGGAAAGTCTCTCACCTCTGTCTCTAAGCCATGCAGTTCCCCCTAGGGAGACAGTTTCTTGAGTATTTTTCTAGAACTATTTTATGCATTTATAATCACATATATGGGACTTCCCTGGTGGCACAGAGTTTAGGAATATGCCTGCCAGTGTAGGGGACACGGGTTTGAGCCCTGGTCTGGGAAGATCCCACATGCCGTGGAGCAGCTAAGCCCGTGCACTGAAACTACTGCGCCTGCACTCTAGAGCCCACGAGCCACAGCTGCTGAGCCCGCGTGCCACAACTATTGAAGCCCGCGCCACCTAGAGCCCATGCTCCACAACAACAGTAGCCACCGCAATGAGAAGCCCGCACACCACAACAAAGAGTAGGCCCCGCCCACCGCAACTAGAGAAAGCCCATGCACGGCAACCAAGACCCAACGTGGCCAAAAATAAATAAATAAATACATTCATAATCACATATATACTTCCCCCCTTCCCCTTTTTACTCAAACAGTAGCATACTACACTCATTGCATCTTCACCTAACAATGCATCTTTAATTTTTTTAAACTAAAGTACAGACATTATTCACATTTCACCAGTGTTCTAACAATGTATCTTGGAGATTTTATAGTGGTAGTACAGGAGCTTCCTCATTCTTTTTTTTTTTTTTTTTTTTTTTTGCGGTACACAGGGCTCTCACTACTGTGGCCTCTCCCATTGCGGAGCACAGGCTCCTGACGTGCAGGCTCAGCGGCCACGGCTCACAGGCCCAGCCGCTCCGCAGCATGTGGGACCTTCCCGAACCGGGGCACGAACCCGTGTCCCCTGCATCGGCAGGCGGACTCTCAACCACTGCGCCACCAGGGGAGCCCGCTTCCTCATTCTTTTATACACCTCCTTTGAATTTCAGGCATGGATGTACCATAATTTATTTGCCCATTTTCCTGATTATGGACATCTAAGTTGTTTCCAATTTTTTGCTATTATGAATAATGCTGCATTGCATGATGTCATTTTATACATGCATAGAGAGCTACTTTAAACCATTTTGGCTGTCACTCCTTCTGGTACAAAATAATTTTGATAAATATTATGCTTTTGCTGCTGTTTCTTCTTTTCCCCCAGTCTTTTTTTTTTGAAAAATGTCAAGCGTACAGAAAAGTTGAAAGAATATTTTGACCCCTTTGAAAAGTGATATTTTGTTTCATCTGCATTTTCCTTTTTCTCTTTTTTTGTAATAAACTTTGTTTCCCAGGGGTTGGTGCCATCTACATTCGCCGCCGGCCCCGTGTGCGTGTGGAGGCCCTGCAGAGTGGAGGGGGGCAGGAGCGGGGCATGCGGTCTGGGACAGTCCCAACACCCTTGGTGGTGGGGCTGGGGGCTGCGTGTGAGGTGGCACAGCAAGAGATGGAGGTATGCGGAGAGCAGTTCCCTCCCACAGATTCTTCCCCTGTGCTGGGTCTCCTGTGTTGAGGCTTCTGGGCATGACTGGGTCAGATCTTTGCCAGAAGAGGAGGTTTAAGAAAACCATCTTTGTCCCAGTGCTGCTGGCATCTTATTGAGGGAGGTGTTATGGGCTCCAAAATCCAGGCCCTTCAGTAGTTATCAGCTCATTTATTCTGGGTTATTGAAACCATCTATCCAGTTATTGAGCATCTCTGTGCTCAGTGCTGGGGATACAGTGGTCTCCATGAGCAACACAGGGCAATAGGTGGGTCAGATGCACAGTCACTTCTGGGCACCGGGCAGGGCTCCTCGTCCTGTGTGTTTCTGAGCTGTTAATGGTCACTATGCTTAGTCCTCCCTTGCCTGCTCCTCAGTATGACCACAAGCGGATCTCCAAGTTAGCAGAACGACTGACACGGAAGATAATGAAGAGCCTTCCAGATGTGGTGATGAATGGGGACCCTGAGCACCATTACCCAGGTACAGACGTGCCCATTCTGTCCCCATCTGGAAGAGCTGGAGACTCTGAGCCTTCTCTCATAGTAATTCACTCTTCCAGGCTGTATCAACCTCTCCTTTGCATATGTGGAAGGGGAGAGTCTGCTGATGGCACTCAAGGATGTTGCCTTATCCTCGGGAAGGTGAGTTGGATTGGATAGACAGGGACTGTGGCAGGACCAGTTAGTCTGGCTTTAAGTGTTAGGTTAATAAGCTTCCCATTGTGGAGATGACAGGCACAAGAGCTCTTAGTTGAGAGTAAAAGTCATTTTGTAAGCACCTATTTTTAGCTGGCTGGGCACAGGCTAAAGTTTGCCACCCTAGGAGGGCCTCCTGTGGTAGAGTTTTGTGCCTTTTGTGGTCCCAGGAGATGCATGTATCTGTTCTAGTGTTATTCTGGTAGTTCTGTTACAGGCCTCCAGAGTTCAAGGATGCTTCAGAGGCCACCAAGGGTTTAGCTGCTGTCCAGGCCTGTACAGATAATGCATTTGGTTGTAGGGGAGTGAGCACCTGGTGCTCTGCTGCCTCTTGGTGTCACACCTAGCTCACGTGGTATCATGCTCTGTCATGCTTTGGCAGTGTCCTTCTCAAGGAAGTTATCCTCCACAGGGGCCAGAGCAGCTAGCAGCGTCTGGCCCTTTCGCTGTGTCAGATTAGAATGTCTCTTTTGTCTGCATGGTATGACTCCAGGGGTCTGGGGGTGGGAGCAAGACTGGAGGTTTGTGGCCAAAAGCAGATTTATTGCTGAACTGAGCAAGGCTCTGTGTCTTTCTCCTCAGTGCCTGCACCTCTGCATCCCTGGAGCCCTCTTACGTCCTTCGAGCAATTGGCACTGATGAGGATTTAGCTCACTCTTCTATCAGGTCAGTCATTTGAGCTGCAGCATTTATGGAAGGCATCCTCTTTTGTATTATTATTCTCCTGTTAGAGTCTTCCTCAATTTAGTTAAACTTATCCCTTCTTCATTCTTCATGAAAGTTTCTCGAGCAGTGTTTCGCAGACCTTATTGACTGTCACCTGGGAAGTCTGTGAAAGATGAAGAGGTCTGAGTGCCACACTAGAGATTCTGATTCATTAGGTTTGGAGGAGGAGTAGGAAACTTCTAGAGTGATTCTCAGGTGGCGCACAGACCGTGTTCGGAGAAACTCTGCCCTCTAGGGGAAGGACCATGTTCTCTCCATGTCTTTTGTGGAGTAGATCCTCATTGAGTATTTGCTGAATGAATTTACCCTGGTGCCACAGGTCTGATGCAGAGCTCCTCTCTGTGTCTTTTTCAGGTTTGGAATCGGCCGTTTCACTACAGAGGAGGAAGTAGACTACACAGTGGAGAAGTGCATTTACCATGTGAAGCGTCTTCGAGAAATGAGGTATGCACTATTGTACCCGAGACCCTTTGGAAGAAATTGCTGTGCTGGCTGCTCCTCTCTTATCCTTAGGCTGTGTGTATTCACACTGCCAGAAATTAAAGTTTGAGAATCCTTGAATTTTAGGATTTAGAGATACCACAAAGCAGGAAAGTGGATCCTCTTGGCTACTTGTTTTCAGAGTATGAAAAGGTGTCTTTAAAAACTAAAGAACTGGACTTCCCTGGTGGCGCAGTGGTTAAGAATCCGCCTGCCAATGCAGGGGACACGGGTTTGGGCCCTGGTCCGGGAATATCCCACATGCCGTGGAGCAACTAAGCCCGTGCACCACAACTACTGAGCCTGCACTCTAGAGCCCGCGAGCCACAACTACTGAAGCCTGAGCGCCTAGAGCCTGTACTCTGCAACAAAAGAAGCCACCGCAGTGAGAAGCCCGCGCACCACAACAGAGCCCCACTCGCCACAACTAGAGAAAGCCCGCACACAGCAACGACACAGCCAAAAATAAAAATAAATTAAAAAATTTTTAAATAAATAAATAAATAAAATAAAATAACGGGGAATTCCCTGGCGGTCCAGTGGTTAAGACTCTGCACTTCAGGGCTTCCCTGGTGGTGCAGTGGTTGAGATCCCACGTGCCGCGGAGCAACTAGGCCCGTGAGCCACAACTACTGAGCCTGCGCATCTGGAGCCTGTGCTCCGCAACAAGAGAGGCCGCGATAGTGAGAGGCCCGCGCACTGTGATGAAGAGTGGCCCCCACTTGCCACAACTAGAGAAAGCCCTCGCACAGAAACGAAGACCCAACACAGCCAAAAATAAATAAATAAATAAATTTTAAAATAAATAAATAAGTACTCCTGTTCTCTGTTCAAAAAAAAAAAGAAAAAAGACTCTGCACTTCCACTGCAGGGGGCACGGGTTCAATCCCTGGTCAGGGAACTAAGATCCTACAAGCCATGCAGCCAAATAAATAAAATTTAATTAAATAATGAAAAACATCTGAATTTATTCAGTTCTTTAGGGTTTTTTTTGTTGTTTTTTTTTTGGCCGTGTGGGGTCTTCTTTGCTGCGTGTTGGCTTTCTATAGCAGCGGCGAGCAGGGGCTTCTCTTGTTGCGGAGCACAGGCTCTAGGTGCACGGGCTTCAGTAGTTGTGGCACGCGGGCTTCAGTAGTTGTTGCTTACATATAGCTGAGAAAGACTTGATAACCTCTTGTGTTGGGGTCTCTCAGGGCAAGGAGGTAGAGGAGAGACAAGAGCAGATGGAGGCAAGTCAAGGCTTACAGCCTAGTAGCCAGTGCTGGCTGCTTCCTAAGCCTTCACTCATCCAAATACCTCTTCTCTTTGGCAGCCCTCTCTGGGAGATGGTGCAGGATGGCATTGACCTCAAGAGCATCAAGTGGACCCAACACTAGAAGAGTGGGCCTCTGACTTTGTGCTGGCCTGGCGTCTCCTGCCTCATCAACCCATGCACAGCCAGTGGCTGCTCCATGTTCACACCAGAATTGGTATAGCCCGGTTGACTTCAGCATTGGCCTGCTTCCAAGACAGAAATATGAGAAAACTATCTTTCTCCAGCCTCAGCTCCTTTGGTGGGGAACACTACCCATTTCTCTCCAGGAGTCCTTCTGTGGTCTTGTAGTGAGTAGATGTTCTCATCCTGAAACAGGAGGGACATTTGCTATGAATGATATTGCTACTGCTTGGGGAGCCCATACCCTTGGTGGGGGGAGCCCGAGGAACCAGAAGAAGGCTCTTTGTTCAGGGACCCTGATGCTCTACTTGGACATTTGAGTTGTTGCTTACTGCTGCTCAGAGAGATTGACTCCTTCAGAATCAAGCATAATCATCTACGATTTCATCTTTTTTGTGGCTCCAAAGGCTACCTTTTCATATTGACTATAGACTGAACAGCAAGTTTCTTAGAAGGCTTGTCTCCTTTGTGTTCTTGTCCTTCTTTTCTTTTGACCTAATGGAGCCAGAAATATGTGTATGACTCTACCTATTATTGTACTAATTTATGTTTCTTTTAAAAAAATTGTTAATCTGCAAATTAGAGAAATAAAATCACCTTCCTCTATTCTGTGACTTTATGAGAGGCTCAGGGAGAATTCCAATCTGTACTTGGGAATTGTGGAGTAAGACTACCACTCCACTTGATTTCCATAGCTGAGTCTGCTTGCCTATCTCTTCCGTCAACAATTTGCATGCCTCTCAGGTGCCTGACATTATTCTGGATATTGGGGATAAACTGGTTAACAGGATCAAAAAGGACCCTCATTGAGCTTTCATTCTAGTAGACAGAAAGTAAGAATTAAACAAAAAGGCTATTATAGATTGTGATGAGTGCTATGGCAGAAATAGAGTGGTAAGGGGAAGTAATGGAGAAAACCTACCATGCTGGGTGTACTAGGAAAGATTTTTTTGAGCAGGTGTTAAGCAAAAAACATGATTTCTAGCCATCGAAAGAGCTAGGGATGAGAGAGGAATAAGAAGGAACAGCAAGAGCAAAGGGCCTGAGGCATAAAAAAACACGGTGTGTTTGAGAAACTGAGAGAAGGCCAAAATAGCCAGAGTAGAATTTTTCCACTGTGGGTCTGAAACCACAGGTGGGATGTTACCAGCACTAGAAAGGGTGAGAGAAAAAATTTTAGAGTACATCACACAGATATTTTTAAAAATTTTATTGAAGTATAGTTGATTTACAATGTTGTGTTAATTTCTGCTGTACAGCAAAGTTACTCAGTTAAACATATATATACTCTTTCTCATATTCTTTTCCATTATGGTTTATCACAGGATATTGAATATAGTTCCCTGTGCTATACAGTAGGACCTTGTTGTTTATCCATCGTATACATACTAGTTTGCATCTGCTAATCCCGAACTCCCAATCCTCGCCCCCCGACCCTTGGCAACCACAAGTCTGTTCTCTATGTCTGTAAGTCTGTTTCTGTTTCGTAGATACGTTCATTTGTGTCATATTTTAGATTCCACATATAAGTAATATATGGTATTTGTCTTTCTCTTTCTGACTTACTTTGCTTAGTATGATAATCTCTAGGTCCATCCATGTTGCTGCTGATGGCATTATTGCCGTGGAGTGCGGCGATGGGGCTGGCAACGCAGGCGATAAAAGAATTTACTGGGTCAGAAGTGAGGGTAGAAAGCGAGATTTATTGAATACACTGCAAGGGAGCAGCAGGCGAGACCAAGAGGGGGTCTGCTGGGGGAGAGAAACTGGGCTTCTTTTATGGTCTCTTCTGGTCACCCTTGGGCGTCAAGGGCATTTGTCCCTGGGAAGGGGCCCTTGGGGCTTGGGGACCTCCCTGTGGCGCATGGGGCCTTTGAGTGGGGGATGGCCCTCCCCCTTGAGGGAGAGAGGGACAGTCGCGTTTCCAGTGGCCACGTTGCTTGCGGTTGAGACAAGGCCCTAGAGGCTTGGAACATTCCCAACTGAAGAGCCCTGGTTGGCTGCAGTGGAAGCAGGAATGGGCCGGGGCGGCTGTCCCCTTTGGTTGGCTGGGACAAGCCATGGGGGTGCCCGAAATGGACAGCAAGCTAACAATTGCGGTTGCCATATATTGGGCCTGCCGTTTGTTTACCTCTTTCATCTTCCCGTTTAGCCCTTTGGACTCTCGAGGCCTCCTCCCAGTTATTAAAGACCTTGAAGGCCGTATCTAATAGGACGGCAAAGGGAATTTGGGGTCCCTGTTCAAGTTTTTGGAGTTTTGTCTGATATCAGGTGAAGCTTGGCTGGTAAAGTGAACGGCCAGAATAGCTAGTCCCCCTGGACTCTCAGGGTTTAGGTTTGTGTATTTATGCATAGTTTCAGCTAAGCGGGCTTGAAATAAGGTAGGGTTTTCAGAGAAGTCCTGGGTTATTTCATGAAGTTTGTTGTAAGTTACTGGCTTGATGACAGCCTTTTTCATCCCCTCAATTAGGCAGGTAATCATGTAATCTCAGCGGCCTTGTCCTCATGTAGGCCCTGTGTTGGTGGCCTGATATGTCCAATTTGGTTCTGTGTCAGGGACAGCCCCAGGTGGATGGGCATTGTCAGGGGTGCAGGCATGTGCTTCATCTGCCCAAGCCCACCCTAGGGACCAAATACAGGACTTTTCCTCTAGGGTACAACAGGTGGTCAAGACAACATAGATGTCCTGTCAGGTCAGATCGAAAGCCACCGTGAGTTCCTCTGAATTCCCGAATAAAATTGGTGGGGTCCCGACCAAAAGATCCCAATTTAGTTTTGATTTGTGACAAGTCAGATATAGGCAAGGGGATGTGAACTTGAATAGTGCCCTTTTCTCCATTGGCCACCTCATGGAGAGGCAAGAGATTTTCAGGGGGTTGAGGGTGTTCAGATATGAGGCACCTGAACAGGGGTGGGAAGGTGAGAGGGTGTCGGGATAGGAAGGGGGAGCGGTAGGAGGGGAGTGGGTTAAGAGTGCGTGGGAGATTAAAGGAGGGATGTTGGAGAATATCTGTGTCAGGCTTCGAGGGCAGAATTTGGAGAGGCATATGCGACAGGTTTGTCATAATTTGGGGTTTTGTGACAGGGCCATGAAGGCCTGAATGTAGGGGACCTCAGAGTCCTTCCCGAGTTTTGACAAAAGAGATCAAGCTGCAGGATGGTGTTATAGTTTAGGGACCTGTTGAGAGGCCAGACCTCCTGATCCGGAACCAAATGTCGGAGAGAGTTTGGAAATCAAATTTAATCCAATTTTTTTTTTTTGGCCACACTGTGCGGCTTGTGGGAGGCTTTGGGGATCTTTGTTCCCAGACCAGAGATTGAACCCGGGGCCACAGCAGTGAAAGTGCGAAGTCCTAACCACTGGACTGCCAGGGAACTTCCAAGTCCAATTTTTAAGAATACATCCCAAAGGTGAGTCAGCAAGAATAGAGGGTGTTAGACCCATATTGGACCTTAACCAGGCACAGCGTCTACCGAAAAGGCATCTCTGGAGACTTCCTGGTAGCGCAGTGGATAAGACTCCACGCTCCCAGTGCCGGGGACCCAGGTTCCAGCGGCAACTAAAGAGCCCACGTGCTACAACTAAGGAGCCAGCGAGCCGCAACTAAGGAGCCTGCCTGCTGCAACTAAGACCAGGCACAACCAAATAAATAAATATTAACAAAACAAAACCAAACAACAAAAGGCATCCCTAGAGGGAAACAGGCCTCATGCCCTGTCCGCGAGGGGCCTGAGGTTGCACTCTAGACTGGGGCTACCCCCGAACAGAGGACCTCTTGAGGCGCCTTCTGTCTGACAGAGGCTTCCTGAGGCCCGGCCGATCACCCCAAGACCAGGAAGGGAAGTGGGTCTCGGGCCAACCCAGAGGGGGAAACTCACTGGTTTTGTGGCGACTCGTTTGAAGTACCTGGAGATGTTGGCGGATCAGGATGGACGGTCGTCAAGGGAGGATGTAAAGAGAAAGGGGATCTCACAGTGTGCCTGGATTCGCCCCAACGAGCTGCTGCTGCCGACTGCACCAGCCGTTGGAAGTGAGGAGTCCCAAGGCTAGGGCCAAAGGACACTGCCACCCCATCGGGCAGGAATGGTCGCTCAGTATGGGACCGGGTTTTAGGTCTTCGGAAGAGTCGCCTCGGCCAGGACGCTTTAATCCCCGGTCTCCAGGGACCTCAGACCATAGGCAGTGTTGAAGAGGCGAAAAGACCGTTTCCAGAACGTACCCCTTAGGTCGACAGCGAGTCGGAGTCCCGTCCCGCAGGCCTTTACCTCCCGCCGAGGAGTAGCCCAGGCTGGGGACCTTCAATTGCCTGGAGTCAGTAGGCTGATCGCTACGTGGTGGAAGACAGATCGGAAAGGGCAGAGAGAGCACCCTACCCGCCACCAAAATGCCGCGGAGTGTGGCGATGGGGTTGGCAACGCGGGCGGTAAAAGAATTTACTGAGCCAGGGACTTCCCTGGCAGTCCAGTGGTTAGGACTCTGCGCTTCCACTGCAGGGGGCAGGGGTTCGATCCCTGGTGGGGGAACTAAGACCCTGCATGCCGTGGTGCGGCAAAAAAAAAAAAGAAAAAGGAATTTACTGAGCCAGAAGTGAGGGTACAAGTAGTTGTGGCACACAGGCTTAGCTGCTCCTCAGCATGTGGGATCTTCCCGGACCAGGGATCGAACCCGTGTCCCCTGCATTGGCGGGCGGATTCTTAACCAATGCCCCACCAGGGAAGTCCTGGATTGAAATTTTTAAATGGGAAAAAATCAGATTTTGGTTCTTCTGTCAGGGCATCATCAGTAGAACTAGGCACCATTTTGTGGTCCATTTAATCCTCAATACAATTCTGCGAGGTAGGCAGTATTTCCCTCCTTTCGCAGAGGCTCGAAGAAGTGAAGCAATTGCACGAAACCCAACGCCAGATACTGTTCGGATTCCAACAAGCAGCTTCACTCCCTTAAGGCGGAGCTACCAAGCAAAAGTCGCCGAGCTCCTCTGCCACAAACACAAGCAACTTCCGGGAGCTACCCGAAAACCTCCGCGCGCTTGCGCCGCCCCACCCCGCCCCGTGACGTCAACCATTCCATCCCGCCCTTTCTGGAACGCGGAGCTGCTGAGCGGGCCGGCGGCCATCTTGTGAAGCGCCGAACGAGGTGGTGGCTGCTCTGGGCTCCGGGAAGCCGTTCGGGCTGGGGCTACCGACCGCGGGGCGGAGGCACTCGCGCGGGGGGTAACTCGGGTCTGGGTTCGGGTGCCGCGCAGCTCTCCCCGGTAAGACTCCCGCAGCCCCGGAACGGGCGGGGCTGTGCGGGGCTCGAGCCGCCCCTTGGTGGCCCGGGGCGGGGCCTTCGGAGGCCTCGGAGCCCGCCGCAGTGAGCGCCCTACGCTGAAGGGTCGGGGCATGGCTGCGAGGGGCCTGGGGCGCTGCTTGTGCCTCTCGGTCCTCGGGTGCAAGTAGGACACAAGAGAGGAGGAGCCTGCCTACCGAAGAGGGGACGAGGCCGTAGCGAGGACGCCCCCGTGGTCTGAGAGGGAGGAGGCCAGAACTGGGTGGCCCAGCGGCTTGCGAACGAACGGGAACTGCAGTGAAAATACACTACATCCCGAATGAGCAAGATTCTCTGTGCCCCCACGTGGGGCAGAGGTTAACTGTGCCCCGAAGTGAGGAGATAATCGTAGTGAGGACACTCCCTCCACCGGAAGTGGAATGGAGGCCCCGGTGGCCTACCAGAAAAAGGGGACTACAGTCTCTGGACACACGTGGGGGAAAGGAGCTGTAGTCGGTGCTCTCCCTAGAGTGTAGGAAGGAAGTCGGAATTGGCCGCCTTCTTGGCCTTAAGGTGGAGGCGGTTGCAGTGAAACGCTTCCAAAGCCCAGCGTTGGGGCGGGGCTTACCCTCCGGGGTGTCGTTAATTTGAGAAGCCGGCCCAGGTAGCGTGGGGTGAGTCCGCCTCCCGGGCCTCTTGGTCCCGGAGTAGGGAGGGGGCTGCTAAGAGCATCACCTTTACGCGTCCCTTGGGAGAGAGCCTCCAGCATCGAAGAAGGAGGAGGTCCAATGGGATGTGGAGGCTGGGTGATTTTGATGGAGAGTGAACTGAGTTTCTCTTTTGAAGGCTGGAGGTGGTAGTTTTCGGCCACGTGAAGTGGGTGGAGGGGCTTTGAGAATCTGCAGGTTAATGACGGGGATGGTCACTAGTGCAGGAGGCTTAGCTGCTAGATTGTAAGTGCATGGACTGTATGTGTGCTTCCAATGTGTGATTTATAGTGAAAAATTTGAGCTCTGGTGAGGGTTACTCTCGGTTATTCAGCCCTGAACCTGCCGAGAGTTGTATACTGAAAATAGCAGGCTCCGTAAGAGAGGTTTCTGGACTCTAAAACCCTCCTTGAGTCCGGATTCCCAGAGATGACCTAATGTAAATTGGGATAGTTGGCAGGAACCATTTTATATTATTTAAGACTAGGGTGATGCCAGTCAATATAAGCTACTAACAAAAAAATGTGATTGCACTGAAGGTTTTGTTGAAGGAGAGACTTGTGACGAGTATTTCTTTTAGAGCTTCTTGCTTGAATGGTTGTAAATGGTATAATTTTTGTAAAATGCAGTACTAGCAACATGAATTGCTTTGGACTTTGTTATCTAGTTTACATTGTTGATGCATTTCAGAGCCTTTGCAGTTGAAGAAAAAAATCCTAGAAGTCTGGACGTATAGGCCGTTCCTGTTGGATTTTGTTTTTTAATTATAGAAATATAATACAAGACAGGTTGTATTTGTTTTGAAATTTGGTAGTTTTGATAGCGTGGAGGATTCTGGATTTAGTGGAAGGAAATTGTGCTCAGGCATTTTCCAAGAATATTAAAACAATTGGGAAGAACTGTTACAGGTGGTTAAAAAATTTATGGTAATTAATATTTGAAGAAAAATGTTTGGCGTGTTTATATAAAAGTTGAGGATGTGCTTAGTATTATTGCTGGAAAAAATGACGCAGGGAATGCATTTTTATATCATTTATATGCTTGATTATATATTGATTATTTTGTTTATGGATTGTGATGCATAATTTCAATTTTTCTTATGTTCATATCTGTTAGGTGAAAAATGTGAAGCTTTAGAAACCATTGTGGTAGTTACTTGGAACATACTGTTATGTGCTAATACCAGAAAACTTCAGGCTTCTTTCACTTTCTTTGACATACCAAATGACTTGATTTTTGCGTGAGTTTGGGGGTTGTTGGTACAATCTGTGGATGTGAAACTTGATTTTGTGGGCCAGTGTGTTCCAGGTGCTGAAATCCACTGACAACGTTCATGCTGTTTTTATTCCATTTTGTAGATGGTCACTCCATCATTTCAGTTGAATATTTTCTTCTGTAGATGAGGTAGGAAGAACTGTCAGTAACCGTTGCACAAAAGATGTTTTTAGATATCCCTCCTTAAAATGCAGGGACTGTCATCCATTTCTGTAATCTTCTGCCTGGCCCATAACTGCTTGATGAATATTTGTGAATAAGTGAATATTGTTAAGTGTTTTAGGTCAACTAAGAAAAATCAATCTCTAGTTTTATCAGATTTTACTACCACCACACATATACATTTTGGTTTGCATAGAGTTTAGTTCATTAAGTTTAAAGCCTTAAAACCAGTAGTGAGGGTGAATGTGGTTGGCTAGGTTAGAAGAAATATTGTTTCTTTGAAGTTTAAAGCAAGTAAGATAACGAACATTTTTGTTGGCATTTGGGGGGATTGAAAAATAACTTAATATTGTAGTGTTTTTGGCAAGAGAATAAATATCTTATTTAGAAATGTCTTTTGATTTGCTGTCTTTGAGTACTGACTGGAGGTTAATGGGAAAGTTGAGTAACATGCTATCAAAGGTTTATATCTCCCTCAGTGTCAGAAGAATTGTTTTATTAAGAATGGTCCCAGAACCTGAAATGTGTTCCATTTGGGGATGGGGACAAAATCAAGTTGATGAAGCTGTGTTTTTTTCCATAATGCATACCATAATATGATTATGCTGCTTGTAGCATTGTGCCCATTATGATTGGTTCTCTGTTGCTCATCTCTGTGGTGAACATTTGAAGGGTGATCGTTTCTTTTGAATCTGAAGAACTTAGGTCTGCTGTACCCTGGTTCTTGTTGATCAAAGACTTACTATTGAACAAAGTTAAAATTCACTTTTGGATGTTTATTACCAAATGAAAAGTGGAAATGGTCAAGTTCTGATTTTTGCCTTGGCTTCCTGGTAAAGAGGATTGTTGTCAGACATTTTATCCTGCAATTCCAAGTTTCTGGAATGGCTAGTATTTAAGAAAATCTGTCTTGTCATAATAATATGCTAAACTTTTGTAGTAGCTTTTTGTAATTGTGCATATATCTGGAATTTGTAAGAAACAAAGCCACTATGTGGCTTAATTTTCAAGATAAAGTGCAAAAGTATACTAAAGCTTCTTGTCTTCGATCTTCTGAAGTACCTCAATGGATTTAATGGCAAATCAAGCCCATTTTCTCTTTCCGTTATGCTTTCTGAATAGGTAAAACATGTATTTTAGGTGTTTTGTTGCTTAGGATTGTTTCAGTCTTATCTTTCTAAAACTCACCAAAGTTTAAAGGTGAGTGGAGTGAATTTTTAAAAGTCACTGG
The DNA here is from genome assembly GCF_964270905.1 of Leucopleurus acutus. Taxonomy (NCBI): domain Eukaryota; kingdom Metazoa; phylum Chordata; class Mammalia; order Artiodactyla; family Delphinidae; genus Leucopleurus; species Leucopleurus acutus. The sequence continues at coordinate 64,387,830 of NC_139158.1, read as the reverse complement.
AGTGACTGGTATCCTACATTCAGTTGCTAGCTGACAGAACGCAGGAGTAAGTAGGTTCCTGGAAAATAGTGATACTTCTATTAAATTATTGTGCCCCTTTCGTTGAAACAAAATACTTTTGTTGAAAACAAAAGTATTTGAGTTCTCAATTTCTATTTGAAGGAAGAGCCATAACACCAAGAGTTGTGAAGTTCTGGCTGCTAACCTGAGCTTTCTGTGTACTTTCCTTTGGCATGGGGTGAGGTGTATCTTCCCTTGTGCTGAAATAGAAAAGATTAACAACTTTATGACTAGATTGATTTTGTACTTTAAATTGAATGAGTTGAACTAGGGATTTGCTGAATTCAGCTGGGCCTTTCACCTTTTCTCCTTGTTTAGTAATTTCTGGCAACCCTGTAAACATTTTAGGGAGTAGACCTAGAATGTTTTCTTTGGGCTTAACTGGCTGACCCTGAACTTGTTCCTCTCCAGTGGACATATGGTACCTTCTTGGATCTGGAAGGAAAGGGGCTGAGGAACCTGTTTCCCTTACCTTCAGGCGATGCGTCCTGGCCCCACACCAGACCTTTTGAATTGGAATCTTCAGTAGGAGTCATCACAAGTGTTTAACTAAAAAATTACCCTGATTCTGAGGCTCATAGAGTTAAACTTGTACATTTAGAAAAAAAATATTGCGATAATTTATGCTCTTCCCTGTTGAGTGTAAACTTTATGTAAAGCAAGCTTTTTTCTGTTTTACATTTCCCTTTGTGACCCGTTAGATAAACTACTAGATGTGGCTTGTTTTTAAATGAAGACTTAAAATTCTAGATTTAGGGCTTCCCTGGTGGCGCAGTGGTTGAGAGTTCGCCTGCCGATGCAGGGGACACGGGTTCGTGCCCCGGTCTGGGAAGATCCCACGTGCCGCGGAGCGGCTGGGCCCGTGAGCCATGGCCGCTGAGCCTGCGCGTCCGGAGCCTGTGCTCCGCAACAGGAGAGGCCACAGCAGTGAGAGGCCCGCGTACCGCAAAAAAAAAAAAAAATTCTAGATTTAATTTAATTTAAATTCTAGATTTAATTTAATTAATCGATGTAGAGGATCGATTGTACAACATTTAAAAGATTAACACAATGCTCTGGGCTTCTGAAGGTGTTGCTTATGACATACAGCATAGCTTTTTGTGGCAAAACAATCTCACTCTTCTTTAGTAATTTGAGTGGTTGTCCAGGTGATGTTTAGCTTGTTCTTTAGAAAAAGTTTGGAGTAATGCTAAAACGTTTGAATATGTCTTTCTGGTGATGAATATTAAGCTCAATGGTGGTATCTTGATCTTGAAAGATAGTTAAAAATAAGCATCATCATTCTAAGTAGGTGTCTATGGGTAATCTTATACCTAACAGTGACAATTTTCTTCTACTCTTGAATATAGTTGTCTAATCATTTGGTCATATAAATTGCTTGTAAATTGTTCATAACTTCACTAGTTTGGGAGAAATTCCAGTGAAAGATGAGTGACCTGTTTTTACTTTGGAAGGACTCTTAATATGCCGGACTTTTTTTTTTTTTTTTAACAAGTTTCTTGGAACCATTTTGGTGTTAGAAGAAAAAGTACTCTTCCTTAATATATTGAACTCTAGTGGTTTTAACCAGGAATTAGTCCTTATAGGCCAGACCTTTCACTTCACTTATGTTTTTTTTGTTGTTCGATTGCTATTTTGGTGCAAAGGAAAATATGTTGAAAGAGTAATTGCAGTAATTTCCATGAATATCCTTGAATTGATGACTTAATTTGTCCAGGAACTGTTACTCTGTGAACTTGTGCTTTTTCATCAAAAATTTGGTGGGAACCTGAGGAAATAGGTCGCCGTTGGACTTGTGTTATGGAATTTTCTGGACTGGTTTAATCATCAAGTGATTACAGCAATTACCAGCTGTGAAGCCGATCTTTATGACTGTTTTAGTTTTCGATTGATTCTTTCTTGGGCTAATTTATGACACATTCTTGATGTATGTAAATATATAATGCTTTGAGAGAAAGCAACTTGAAAGCAACCAAATAATAAACGTGTGGGATTTTGGTACGTCTTTTTTTTTTTCTAATACATTGTAATGATGTGCTCCAGTGGTTTCAGACTCGCCCTTTAATATACAGTTCAGTGTGGCCTGTGCGTGTTTTGTGTTTCCTGCATTGATTTTTGCCTCCATTTATTCTCTATTGCAGTCTAAAAGTTGGTTTTAATTGGTTGCCCACAGGATTGACTTGGCCTCTACTTCTTGTTAAGAAAATACATCTCTTGTTTTATCAGGTAAGAGATTTTGAATAGAGGGTTTATTTTTATACAAAATAAATTGAGATAGCTTATTAAATAACATGAAAATATGTGTAATAACTAAATTGTGGGATTTTGTTTGTAATAAGCTTATTTGAGGGATGGGAGAGGGGTGGACTGGGTGTCTTGAACAGTTGTTGCTTCCTTTGGGAGTCAGTTTTCTATGGATGCATTTCTTCTGCTGAATTCCTGATTATCAGGCAGTAAGTAGCTGTTTTTTTCCCCTCAGTAGCATTCTAGACTAACTACAAATATGGGTGCTTGTTATTGGTACGGTTTTTTAATATTCCTTTGCGGAATAGGTATAGAAAATGGGTCATGTTTTAGAGTACAAATTGACTTTAGGTGGAACCTTAGTGATTGGAACCTAACTTCTTGTTAAATAACTAAGGTAGGCTCAAGCAAGATAGGTTGAAATGACTCATCTGTCAAACAGGTACTTTGTAGCAGAATAGCATATCTTACTTCACGTTTTTCAGAACCTAAAAACTCTTCCTGTTTAGATGACTTTATGAATAAATCTTGTGCACTGCTTTGGTTTACTCAGCCCTTTTCTAGATGGTAATTTGGGCAGACTTTCAATATCATGTTTTCACATGTACCTTGTACAGACTTTTACTAAATCCCTTCCCTCAGCTGCAGATGGTTTGAAGACTTAATTGTGTAGGTCGCTTTAGCCCTGTGCTTAATTCTTGGGACCATATCAAATTTTCATTTTATTGTGCTAATGCAAACTAACATCTCTCTCTCTCTTTCTCAAGTTTTGGGGATCTAGATTACCCATGATGTTTCCCCCAGTTAGTGATTAAGTGATTTTTGAAGTTGAACGGAATGCTATCTCATCTTTGCGTACAGCCAATATTCTAGAGTTAGTAAGGAGTGAGAATTTGATTCAATGAATCGAAACCTTCTTGATGAACTTCTTAAAGACTGCTAAATAGTAAATAAGGGCAAAAGAGTCTGTTGGTATGACGTTTTTAGTATTAATTTTTCTTGTTGACGCTTGCAGACCAAAAATGGAAAGCTTCCCCCGCCCCTTCCCAAATTTCTAATGTTTTATACGGTCTCGTTTTCTGTTTGCCAGTCCATTTTTCTGGATTAAGTTTGAAGGTGGCTTTTATTTTTGTGTATGTGTGTGTGAGAAAAGTGTAAAAGCCAAACAATATATTACTCTTTTGTGTGCAGCAATTGTAATATTGAGATATAATTGCAGATTTTGTTGCCTTAAATTAGTATTCATGTAATATTTGACATTGAAAAACTGCTTTCACGGAGTTACAGAATTCTTAGCGCTTGGAGCAGGAAACTTTGCTCTTCTAATGTTCTCATTTGAAAAGTGATGAAACCAAAGCTCAAATAATTCATAATTTTGCTAAGATCACAGAGCCAGTTTAATATAGGTTTATATTTAAAAGTTGATTTTAAAAATGGCTTGGATAACACCCTTTGTTGTTAACCATATAAATTTCAAATTAATTTTTTTTTCAGTCGCAAGAGTTTGTTTTGGATTACTTTATACATGGCTGCCCTTCCATTTACTCTTAGAAACCATATGAATTGAAATACTGAAATTGTATTTAAGTCTGGGAGAAACTTTTCTTTTTTGATTATATCAAAATGGACATTATCTACAGAGATTAGTGAGTACCCAGAAATTCCACAGGAGTTATTTTGGGTCACAACCACTGAATAAAGTTCGTACACTAGTTCAAAAATAAAAAAATCCCTCTTTTTCATTATCAGCCCTCCCCTGTGGGATAAAGAAGACTTTTTATTAAATGGAGGGCATGAGAATGAGTCTTTGGACCTGGGTTTTAATTAAAATAGCCATGGTGAATGGCACTGTAACCAGGTTCTACTTTTTGGAATGATGACTACAGGTAACTGATATTTTGGCTGTTTTACTCAGTATTTCTTCTGGATACTTAGTATGTATTAACCTTATATGTAATACGTAATTCCATATGTCATCTTCTTTAATAAGTAAAGCTATTTCTTTAATAAATAAAGTGGTTTCATCCTAGGATGAAATATGAAATCAGTTGTCATTTGAGACTTGAATCTGCTTTAGTGTTAAGTATTATTTGAAATTCATTATTATTCCCGCTTTGTTTCTGTTGTTTTGAGATTAAGCCATATAAAATGATACCAATAATTCTACAAAGTTGTCAATAGTTTATAAGGAAGATGCTGAGCCAGTTTTAAATATTAACTTTGATACATCCTTTGTATCTTTTCCCCTGTAGATTGTTAAACTTTGTTTCCTGATTTGACTTACACGTTTCTTTTAAATCTTACTGAATAATTAGTGGTCTGAATGATATAATTGGTGATTTTCTTGTCCTATGGTTGTTTTTTCCTGAAATTTTTGAGTCTTGGGGCTGAACTGCTAAGTGTTTTCAGAATTAATGCCTTTTGGATGTTGAAATTGGGTTTTACATTGTAAATGGCATATAATATTCAGTTTTAGAATATCCAAATTTTAAAAACTACATTGCTCGTGATAGTTTGAGGGAATACTTGAGGGCCTAATACGGTAGATGGTCATTCTTGTAGCTGAAAACTTGGTGTGATAAACAGGAGTCTGACCTGGCCGTTGCCTTTTCTCATCTGCAGGTGTGTGTGGTTTCAGCGCAGCATGGCTGTGGTCATCCGTTTGCAAGGTCTCCCAATTGTGGCGGGGACCATGGACATTCGCCACTTCTTCTCTGGATTGACCATCCCTGATGGGGGCGTGCATATTGTAGGGGGTGAACTGGGTGAGGCTTTCATCGTTTTTGCCACTGATGAAGATGCAAGGCTTGGTATGATGCGCACAGGTGGTACAATTAAAGGGTCAAAAGTAACACTATTGTTAAGTAGTAAAACGGAAATGCAGAATATGATTGAACTGAGTCGTAGGCGTTTTGAAACTGCCAACTTAGATATACCACCAGCAAATGCTAGTAGATCAGGACCTCCACCTAGTTCAGGAATGAGTGGCAGGGTAAACTTGCCTACGACAGTACCCAACTTTAATAATCCCTCACCCAGTGTAGTTACTGCCGCCACTTCTGTTCATGAAAGCAACAAAAACGTACAGACATTTTCCACAGCCAGCATAGGAACGGCTCCTCCAAATATGGGGGCCTCCTTTGGGAGCCCAACGTTTAGCTCAACCATTCCGAGCACAGCCTCTCCAATGAACACAGTCCCACCTCCACCAATTCCTCCAATCCCAGCGATGCCATCTTTGCCGCCAATGCCGTCCATTCCTCCAATACCAGTTCCTCCCCCGGTACCTACATTGCCTCCTGTGCCTCCTGTGCCCCCAATACCCCCAGTCCCTTCTGTGCCACCCATGACCCCACTGCCACCCATGTCAGGCATGCCACCCTTGAACCCGCCACCTGTGGCACCTCTACCTGCTGGAATGAATGGCTCTGGAGCACCTATGAATCTGAACAATAACCTGAACCCTGTGTTTCTGGGTCCATTGAATCCTGTTAACCCTATCCAGATGAACTCTCAAAGCAGTGTGAAACCACTTCCCATCAACCCTGATGATCTGTATGTCAGTGTGCATGGAATGCCCTTTTCTGCAATGGAAAATGATGTCAGAGATTTTTTCCATGGGCTCCGTGTTGATGCCGTGCATTTGTTAAAAGATCATGTAGGTCGAAATAATGGGAATGGATTGGTTAAGTTTCTCTCCCCTCAAGATACATTTGAAGCTTTGAAGCGAAACAGAATGCTGATGATTCAACGCTATGTGGAAGTTAGTCCTGCCACAGAGAGACAGTGGGTAGCTGCTGGAGGCCATATCACTTTTAAGCAAAGTATAGGACCTTCTGGACAAAACCATCCACCTCCTCAGGCACTTCCCAGGTCAAAATCGCCCAGTGGGCAGAAAAGGTCAAGGTCAAGATCACCACACGAGGCTGGTTTTTGTGTTTACTTGAAAGGGCTACCCTTTGAAGCAGAAAACAAACATGTCATTGATTTTTTTAAAAAGTTGGATATTGTGGAAGATAGTATTTATATTGCTTATGGACCCAATGGGAAAGCAACGGGTGAAGGCTTCGTAGAGTTCAGGAATGAGGCTGACTATAAGGCTGCTCTGTGTCGTCATAAACAATACATGGGCAATCGCTTTATTCAAGTTCATCCAATTACCAAGAAAGGTATGCTAGAAAAGATAGATATGATTCGAAAAAGATTGCAGAACTTCAGCTATGACCAGAGGGAAATGATGTTAAATCCGGAGGGGGATGTCACCTCTGCCAAAGTCTGTGCGCATATAACAAATATTCCCTTCAGCATTACCAAGATGGATGTTCTCCAGTTCCTAGAAGGAATCCCAGTGGATGAAAATGCTGTACATGTTCTTGTTGATAACAATGGGCAAGGTCTAGGACAGGCATTGGTTCAGTTTAAAAATGAAGATGATGCACGTAAGTCTGAACGCTTACACCGTAAAAAACTTAATGGGAGAGAAGCTTTTGTTCATGTAGTCACTCTAGAAGATATGAGAGAGATTGAGAAAAATCCTCCTGCCCAAGGAAAAAAGGGGTTAAAGATGCCTGTGCCAGGTAATCCCGCAGTTCCAGGAATTCCCAGTGTGGGAATGCCCAGTGCGGGAATGCCCAATGCAGGAATGCCCAATACAGGAATGCCTGCTGCAGGAATGCCCGGTGCTGGAATGCCCGGTGTGGGAATGCCCAGTGCGGGATTGCCTAGTGCGGGAATGCCTAGTGCAGGAGGTGAAGAGCATGCCTTCTTGACTGTAGGATCTAAGGAGGCCAACAATGGGCCTCCATTTAACTTTCCTGGTAATTTTGGTGGGTCAAATGCCTTTGGACCACCACTCCCTCCTCCAGGATTAGGAGGGGCCTTTGGTGATGCTAGGCCTGGAATGCCTTCAGTTGGAAATAGTGGTTTGCCTGGTCTAGGACTGGATGTTCCAGGTTTTGGAGGTGGACCAAATAATTTAAGTGGACCAGGATTTGGAGGGGGCCCTCAGAATTTTGGAAATGGCCCTGGTAGCTTAGGTGGCCCCCCTGGCTTTGGAAGCGGCCCTCCTGGCCTTGGAAGTGCCCCTGGGCATTTGAGTGGGCCTCCAGCCTTTGGCCCTGGCCCTGGCCCAGGCCCAGGCCCAGTCCATGTTGGTGGTCCTCCTGGCTTTGGATCTAGTTCTGGAAAACCAGGACCAACAGTAATCAAAGTACAGAACATGCCCTTCACTGTGTCTATTGATGAGATTTTAGATTTCTTTTATGGCTATCAAGTGATCCCAGGCTCAGTGTGTTTAAAATACAATGAAAAAGGTATGCCCACAGGTGAAGCTATGGTGGCTTTCGAATCTCGGGATGAAGCCACAGCTGCTGTCATTGACTTAAATGACAGACCTATTGGCTCTAGGAAAGTAAAACTCGTATTAGGGTAGCTGTTCACATCAGTTCTTCATAGGGTAGATATAGTCTTCATAGTGCTGTGATTAATGCATTCAGATTGTTTTCCTAGTGTTTCCAGGTTAGAGCCTGTGGATTGTTTCAATTGCATATAGATTGGTTTCCATAACATAGAGCATTGGTTTACTGTTTACAGAAGACTCACTACCAGGATAAACATTGCTGTATGTTACAGTAAAGCTTTCCGGAGAGAACACAAAAATGATTTTGGCATACTATTAGAGAAACCATTTGTAAAACTCAAATGACCACATAAAGCTTATCCAGGAGTCTAGATTGGTTTTGTTTTATACCATATGGGGTGAAGAAAATAGAAACGTCAATAGAGCTCATTGAGGGTGCTCTTACCAGCTGCTGAAAAATAGAAGCTGGCTACTCTTGGAATTTGGTTTAAAGCTGGACAGATTTGCTTTGTTATAGGGTCAAAGCTTTGTCTAAAGTCCTCATTTTCTTTAAAAATTGAATAAAATCTCTGTATACAGATTCACTGTATGTACCTTTATTGCTTCTTGAGGGTTCTTGCTGTATAGACAGTCCTTCTGAAGTTGCTGCTTTATTTGCCTGATTGACTCATTTGTAAATGAGCAGAATTGTTTTGTTGATGTTTTTCTAATATAAAACTCCACACTTGGTTTGTGCTATAACCTTGAACTTTGATTTCTAATGTCAGTCACACTTAAAACTGTGTGGAATAAGACGTTTGCCACAAAAATAAAATATGGAGTCCTCTACCTACCAGAGCCTTTTTGGTTTGACCGCCAAGTTTTAGTCAGTTTAAAAATTGTTCATGTTGTTTGGATGGCATCAGAAACCAGAAACCACTTTTAATGGTCATTGTTTAAGATGCCTGATTTGAAGTCTTGCCCAAGATGGACTAATGTTCTGGCAATTTCCTTCTGTCCCAAATGTATGTGAAATTTTGACCTGTAACTAAACAAAAAGGGTCCATTCATAAGAAAGCATTATTATATATAGGTCTTTAAAATTGTAGTTGAAATTGTTAGCTTTGTTAGCAGTAGTGTTAACAGAATAAAAGATCCATAAGCTGGTCCATAGATCAATATATATTTAATCCTGTTAATTGGAGGCTTTTTGGTCTAGTTGTTTGATCAGGAGCCTGGTTACAAAAATTCCTTATACAGAGTACAAGTGCAGCTGCCAGAGGGGAGAGAATTGAGGCTCCTTGCCCTTTCATACTCTGGCATTCAGGACTAAGGCAGGAGGACCACGTGGGTTCTGGTTGGTGAGTGTCCTTGTCACGAAAACATTTGCCTTACGACGTCCTCACTGCCACAAAAGGCTCTACTTATAGTTACTTTTCTTCTTAGTTAAAATGCTCTAAAGATGTGTCACATTATATTATAAACATGGAATGGGAGATTGGTGAGATATCATGAAAAACAAATTTTGTCTTTTACATGGGCCTCTGTCTTGGTTTGAAACATCCCCAACATTTCCTACAAATCAATTTACTTACAAAGGGGTCAGCCTTTTAAAAGAAATATTTTCTATTTAAGAAAAATAGTGCCTTTTGGGTGTTGCAATTCAGTGGAACACTGAAATACAGCGTCGTGTAATTTAGAGTTAAGAGTGGCAACAGTTCATTTGTGTGCTAAGATTTGGAAAGCTTTTTCATCACTACAATCTTAGAGGATTGACAGTACAGGATATTTTGTTTAGGGAAAGGATTATTTAGACTTTCAAAGAAGAAATGGCTGTGTTGTGGGTCTTTTGCTAATTCACGAATACAAATTTGCTTTGACAGATAACTAGGTATTGCCTCCTCAACTAAAAAAGCAATATGATGTTTGTATATGCTGTTCAATTTAAGTTTTCTGTTAAGTAATCATTTCTCATTCCAAAGACAGAGTGCAAAAAACTTCAGCGCTGCTTGGGAGTCTTATTTCAACTGCAGATTATTTTCCCCATTGGAAAGCTGACTATTTTCATTTTAGAAAAATGGGTTGTTTGAAGATGAAAGTCTTTTTATCTTTTTTCACAGTTTATTTTGGTTATGTGTTCATACGTTCTTATTAAATATTTCATATACTTTATTGCAACTACCTTGTTATTTCTACGTTTTAGATTAATGCTGAAAAGGAAAACTTGATTTCATTGTTCATCAAATTAAATAAATTAAGAAAATAGTGGTTTGTGTAGAAATTGGAGAGAATTGTGTTTCATATTTGGTTGAATCACAACAGTGCTTCTCTTGTTGTGAAATGTAATTAAATGCTTTGCCCTCTGGTACTTGATTTTTGTGTATCTGAGACTTATTAACATAGTGCTAACTGCTAAGCATACTGTTCATCTTGTTCTGGGCATTGGAGTTTGACTTTTTAAAAAATTCTTGAAAATATGTTCTGTGCAACTATTCATACCTCTCTTACCTGCAAATTTTCTCGTAAGAACTAGGTTTGGGGTGAAAATTTACATTATTTTCTCATTTGCTTTGTATGGTATGAAGGATTTGTAAAGCTTCACTTAAAGTGGTGTGTATTTGTAAACACTATCATGATATTTTCAATCTTATGTGTAAATTTTATTGCCTGTTTTTGGTGACTCTGACATTAATAGAAGAGAAACTTTTCCATTAGGTTTAAACCTTCCTCCCCACCCCCCATTTTTTTGTTTGCTTGGTTTTTTTTTTTAGCTTAAAGGGTTAGAGAGATCTACAAAATGTATTTTATAAATAAGCAAACTTGTAAACTTTTCCTGAACTTTAGTGAAACAGTTGGTAAGCAAAATTTGGAGGTGTGTTCTGTGTTTCCACTGCAGTTTGGATGTATAATTATTAGTGGCTTTTTTTTTTAATGCAACACTGTTAAGTGAAATGTAGTGTCTAGCTTTGTGCTCCAAGTTGTCAAAGCATTGTTAGTGGAAATTCCATTAGGAAACTTTATTCAGAATTTCAGAGAGGTAACAGTGTAATTAGGTCAGTCTTATTAACCCACTGGATGAAAATCTAGGGCTGTGTATGGAAGTAAACAAACATACATTTTGGGTGGAAATAGATAAAAATAAGGATGCACGAAAGCCTTAATCAAACTCAAAGTCCCTTTTATTGGATTCCGTCATTGTGTAGAGGTGTGGGTCAAGGTTTAAAAATAAATCCACTCATCAGTTGAAGAACACTTTAAAAATGTGTAAAGAAAATGTAAAATTGCTGCTAGTCAAATCTTCTGGAAAGAATTTCTGGCAGTGATCACTTTTAAAAATTATTTCCCACTCTTGCAAACATTTAAATTGTTTTACTGGCAGTTCTGTAGTAGTCCAAACTTTAGAAACCAAACACAATAAAATAACTCATTGCCAATGTGGCCACAACAGTGCCAGCAAATACTGCCTTGGCTTCATTCAGCAGAGCTTTTTGTTTATATAGATAAAGTCTTGAATACTGTTCAATAAACTTGTCACGAAATAAAACAGGCTGATGCTTTTAATGCTTTAACTGTACACGAGTACTTTACTGAGCTATACCATCAGGTATTTGGGGTTTTTTTAAAAACTCCTGAAAATATTTTGTGCCTTTGGAAAGGTGGCTTTGGTGATCTTGGAGGTAACAATTGTTGCTTATCCTTGTCTGCTAATGCTGAAGTGTGGAAAGAAGAGGATACCTGGAACTGCAGGGAGGAATCTTGACTCTAGGTCAAATCTGTGGTATCCACCTTTTCAGACTTAACATGAGTTTTGCTAGCAAGTCACTTTGTTATGTGGACTCAGAAAGAACTGAAAGCCAGATACTCCTTTTCACAAAAGGAGTTTTAAAGGGGGCTGTGAATTGTTTTTTTAAAACTGATTACTTTAGGAAATGGGAAAACAAATTTTCAGAATACATTGTCAGTTGCACATACCTCTAAAGCTTTGTTTTTCTTTTTTGTTTACTTATTTGTTTTTGCATTAGTATGTGAGGTATTTGAGGTGGGGAAGAGGGGAGAGGAATCAAAAATATAGCTGCTGTCCGACATTGATGCTCTGGTTTTGTCCTTTCCACATTGGTTCAACTTCTACTGAAAAAATTAGCAAATAAAAAGTTTCTGTAAACTCCGCAGAGTCTCTTTAAAAAAAAAATAATCTGGATTGGACTTGCAGAGAAATTAGTGGGCTGTTCCTTTTAACCAAGACTCCTGAAAAATGTTTGTAACTTTTATCTTTATCATGAAAGTTTTAGCCTGTATTTGAGTTTGAATACCCAATTTGTTTTAGAGAGGTTTAGACTAGACATAATTAATTCCAGGTAGTTGCTGATCTGTTTTTAAAATTATGACAGTTTGACTAAGCATTTGAAAAATCACAGAGTGAAATCGGCTGCCTAAGGATATCCAGAATGGCGTTTACCATCTTAAAAGGGTGGACTATGTGCTAATATGTCTCCGTTTATTGCTCAGGAGTGATCACTCAACTTCTGTAATTCATTGTTGTCTGCTTTCCATTGTTTTACAGCAAGTAATAGTCTATCAATTTTGTGCATCGCCACCGTTCTCCTTACCCCCCAAAAGTAGAGCTTTTACGGGATATGGTAGAATCCAAACTTATGGCTATCCTTTTTAATTAAAAAAATTGCTTGATATCAGTTTTGTCTTTTTAGCATAAAATCTTTAGATCACACTGACTTACTGTAAAATGTTCTGGAAAGAGTGTACTCTCGTGGTGGCACAGTTCTCTGATGCTGTAGTGACTTTTCTGGGAAAACTCTTCTGTTCAACAAATAAGCAAGCTCATCTCTTATTGGTGCCTGCTCATGTAAATCTTAATTCTTCACTGTGCTATTCCTTGGTGCCTTGAGCTATTTTGTGCCAGAGGATCTCACAAACATCCTAGAATATGGGTCGTTTTCTGGATCAACATAACTAGCAACAAGCAACTAAGGTGGCAGCTGCTTTTCTACATATTGCTCTACTACTGAAGGGGCAAAAAGCCACCTGATGCAAACATTCGAGCCCCAGGGACAGAGGGCAGCACTCTAAAACTCTGAGGACAGGGAAGTAGTGTAGTGCTCATTAACCATATTCCTTGAATTCTGTCAAGAGTCCCAGGAACCTCTCCCCAGCAAAAATGTTGACCATTAGGTCATAGAGACTAAGCAAACACCAGCTGTAGAGAAGTGGTTAAATAGCACAGCAGAGCATTGGAGTTGGCACCCTAGCTGTTCCGGACATCTGGACTGTGATTTCAGTGACTTAATAGTTTCATGTCATTTTTCCTAGTCAACTGATGGCCTGCCATTTCATTTTGAGAGAAGGAGGAGGTGACTATTTGGGGAAAATAGAGCTATGAGAACATAATTAAATATGGACAGAGTTAAAGATGTTGAATAAGCATAACACATCCCAGTATTACAATGTAGCAAGCTATGCTATGTTCAAACAGACTGCCCCTTGGTGTTTGATTCCCTCTCTATTTTGATGCTCTCAGTTTTCCCCTTTTACCTGCTTGTATAGTAAGCCTGCTGGTAACCAGCACTATGAGTTTTACTTAGACTGAAGCCCCCTCACTGGTGTCTCTGTAGCCCTAACCTCCTAATTGGGGTGAGTGTGGGTGTGAGTTCACTCACAGCTCTTGATTAGTGAAATAAGATTTGTCACTTACGCATTTGTGCTACACATCAAATGTAACAACCACATTGTACTGCAAATCACTTGTTAGTCCTCGAAGAGTGGGAACGTCTTAAGAAGGGTAAAGAAGTTCAGCTACTTAAGGGGTCTTAAATGGTACTAACAGGTGCTGTTTCTAATTTCCTCATTTTTCTTTTGTTCCACACTTCCCCACACGTTGGGGCGTCATGTCCTTTATACAGAACTCCTTTCTGTAGTGTAGGCCCAGCAGGATCCCTTGGCTATAAATCTGGCTTAAGTGGTGGAAAGACAAATGCACCTCTTACTGAAGTAGATAATGCTGATTACCTTTGCTTCTGTGACCACTGAATTGACAGGTTGGAATTGGAAACATCTGTTAACTCCAAACTTTTAAGACAATTTCACATGGATATACAGCTTAGCCATAGCTGTAACCCATGCTAATTAAATGTTTTGAGTGGTGTTGTGCACCTAGCACTTAACACATTGTGTCGGAAAAGGAAGTTTAAAAAATGCCTGTTCTTCAAGACTTTAAAGTCCTAAATGATGCAAGTAAGTGCTCAGTTGTACTTATACATGTTCAGGGTATACTCATGACTCACAGGAACTAGATAAAGGGTTTCCTGGCCAGCTGCTGAATGGTCAGACAGAAATAAGTGTAATGGAATCCTTAGGTGTAAGCTGAGGGAAGGTGCGATCTCTAACCAGTGTTCTTGGGGATACAATACTGTTAGTTTAGTAAAATGAAATGACTGTGTGAGGGAGCACAGTAGCAGTATCTAAAATTGTGCCTGTCCTGAAAGCTCTTAAAGTTGTCTCATAACAGCATAGCTTGAGGTTCTGGCAGCCTAACTGGTATGACTGAGCTGAATGGTCTACAGAGCAGGTAGGCAGGCAAGGCAAAGGTTGGTTCTAGGGATGTCCTGGCCTAGCAGAGGGACAGAACCTTTTATCTTTTTAATAATCTTTTGACTAGCCGCCAGATAACAAATGCTCTAACACGTTCATAAACAACTCAGAATTAAGTGAATTTCCCCATCAATTTAACCACGTATATGCATAGTTGTCTACCTGAAATTCATTCCTTTGTGGTTTTAGATCAATTTGACACAGAGTTTTAGCTTTTCCGTCTGAGATGTCCACCTTTTGGTTCTTGTTCTTCTAGGCCAACACTGTCCAATAGAATTTTCTCCAATGGAAATGTTCTCATGTGTACTAATATGGTAATTAAATTTTAATAGCTATGTGTGGCTAGTGGCTACTGTATTGAACAGCACAACTGTAGATTCACAGTGCAGCAGCAGATTTCCTCTCCCAGGTCTGATCTTTGGAGATCTTGTTAGGCAGCACTATCCAATAGAAATAAGAATCACTTGACATCATTTAAAATTTTCTAGTAGCCACATTTATAAAAGGTTAAAAGGAACAAGTGAAATTTAAGAATACACTTAATACAACATTGTAAAGCAACTACACTCCAATAAAAATTTAAAAAAAAATATATTTAACCCAGTAGATCTTAAATGTTACAGTTTCAGCTTATACTCAATATAAGATTATTGAGCTATTTTACATTTTTGTTTTTGTACTAAGTTTTCAAAATTCAGTGTATTTTACAGCACATTGTGATTCGAACTAAGTGTTATTTCAAGTACTCAATAGCTGCATGTGGTTAGGGGCTACCCTTTTGGACAGCACAGATTTAGGATATTAAAAAAGTTATTCACTGCCATTTCTCTCCTAGTTTTGCTGCCTCTTTCAGCTGTTTCTTCACTTTTGAGTATTCAAATTTTGTTGCATTCCTCCTAACCTTTACCCCTCCTGTTGTGTTTGCAGGTTAGTTTTGCTTTTGAGAATTTGCCTCAGTTACCTTTTTTATGGGCCACACTGGAGGTTAACTAGGTGACAGTTTTATATTGTAACATTACTAATCCTGCACTACAAGCAGCCACAGAAGTAGAATCTCTCCCCTCCACTCTGTACGCCATCCACAATGGCAAGTGGGCAAGTCATTGTGTGTCTGTAACGTAGCGTCTTTATTTTTGAAATCCTCTCTCTTTAATTTCTCAGCTTCCCTAACATAATGAATTCTGAAGATCAACCCATCTTAAGATTTCCCATGTATCCCAAGTAAATTTATTCCAGTGAGGGGGCTTGCGTTATCAGCAGTAGGTTGGTTTCCTTTCCAGGGGCTCTGGTCTGCTGCTTTTGTTCATTAACTCAACACCTTTTGTGCCATTGGTCACACTGCACACTGGAGATGCACAAGTTCTTGTTGATGCCCTTGCCCTGGAGATGGTAAGGAAGGTGGTCCAGTACTGTTGTCTTAGACACTCTGCAGGCAATAGAGAGGCAGGTGTCTCATTTAAAGAACATAGATTAAATATATAGATTCCACCAGGGCAGGATGAGGGCAAAGGTGGCTGCCCAGTAGGTGTTCTTTGAAAATTTTGGTAGAAGTCACATTTTCTACTTTATTTGCTGTATTCGTGCTTGTTATTTGAAGTTTATTCCTTTGATTCCTTTGCCTTGGCAGACAAATAGGGAAAATGTGTGGTGGGTGCAGAATTATTTTTGATCTGTGTGCAAGATTAGTGTAGATCATGGGAAGAGGCCACATGAGCCTCACTGCTCTTTTAGTGGCCAGGTGGACTTCAGATTGAACTGGATTACACAAGGTGTGAGCTGTTGGTAAAATGGATGGAAATCACATCCTTAGGGAAGCGAGTTGTGGTTCATCCAAGTTACTGTGTGTCCCAGGGCTAGTTATTTCCTTTCTCTGTCTTTAGTAGTAATGGGATTAATTAACAAAATGGGGTTAAATTAGATGATCTCATTATATTCAGTTTTAAATTTCTGTGATTCTGTGAACCCAGCTATTTCATTTCTTTCTGGAAATGTGTAGTTAATTTGAACCTTAAAAGAGAGGCCAATGGAACTAAAAGTTTTGATCTGGCTACTGCTTGTGATAGCAGTTCCACACTTAAGCTTGAGAACTTCATTAGGAGAGAAAAGAGGGAAGGGTCTTCATTTCCCTTTTTGGAGGCTGTTCCTTTCCTGCCATTTAGGTCCTCTGGAGCAGGTAGACCGAGGCATTCCTCCTGGGTGTCTCGTCAGCCAACAAGTAGATGATACCATACAGTAAAAGGATCCGTTTATGAGCACTGAAGAGAGGAGCAGTTAACACATGTAGGGCACTTAAACTGGGTCAGGCAGGGGGCACTTTCCATGGTTAGCCCCATTTAATTCTCAAAATAATCCTCTAAAGTTGGCACTATTATTATCCCCACTTTACAGATGGAGAAATCCAGGCAAAGAGAAGCAAAATAACTTGCCCAAAGTCTCATTGATAAGGGGTGAACAGAGATTATTCAGTCATCATCTGTCTGCATGACTCTAGAGGCAGAGCGCCTCCTTTCCTCGTTGTTTCCTTCCTCTCCCTGACTTTTGTGGGGGAGATATGGGAGGCCAGTGGCAGCACTCTTCTGTCATGGGTCCCGAGCTGGCTGGGGAAGGGGCTCCAGTCTTGTGCCAATGCTCCAAATGCTTATTTTGAAGTAAGAAGGTGGCGGCTTTGTTGAAGCACATTCAAAGTCACGAGGGGAAAAATGTCCACTCAGATACAGTTCTATCTTGGTGGAAGGCCATGTGTTCCTTCTTGGTTTGCTTCCTTTCCCGTATCTAATTCTCTCCTCAAGCTAGCTTCCCTTTGGAGAGTTGCACACAGGTTGGATTTGTCCATTTTTTGGATAAGTCTTTTTGGGACGTTGGAGCTGGATCAGTGGCTTCCAAACTTTTTTGACCATTGTAGAATACAGCAGGATGGGAAACCCTGTGACCATTTACTGTACTGTTATTTTCCCACTTTCCACTTTTTGTGTGAACATGCACGTTTTAAGCTTTCTAATATTGCCAAATGCTGCTTGGCAGCCAGACTTCCTAGTATTATATGGATCTAAATCAAATTATTGCTTAAGATTTTCGTTTATAAACACGTTAGTAGCTCTTAGTCAGATGTATGAATAAAGAATGTGTAGTTTTGTAGTAAGGATTTGCATATTGGATTCAGTTCGTGATCTAAGAGGACTGTCCTTGAGGCTGCTGATTTAATTTTGGGGAATTCCTGAGTTATAGAGGGAGAGGCAGGGGTAGAAATACTTTGTCTACCTTCATCATGTCCCTTGAGGCAGAGAGGGAAAAGAAGAGTGGTGGTGATGGGTGTAGTTTGTCTTTTTCAATCTTATGAGAAAAGAGTACTCCATTGGGTGGTGTTCTCCCATTGGGAGCTTATGGAGAATTTCCAGTTGGGTTTTCAAGATTTGATCCAGCATCTCAGCTGCTCCAGTGTGCCAAGGTAGGCAACAGGAGTGAGAGCGTGGCTTTGGTTTGTGAATGAGTGATCCTGCCATACAGATGGGTGCTCTGTTCCTTCTCAGCCTGGAAATGGGGTTGAAGTCTGGTGCCTTGCCTTGTTAGGCTTTTGGGAATGGAGGAAGGCAGTGTAACTCCTGAACGTGAACGACTGAAGAGTTTCAGCTCAGTTGGCACTGAATTGGATCCAACTAGATCCAGGAGGAAAGATCTGTTCTTGGATTTATAAGAGCCAAGATAGAATCTCCCGGGGCAGGAGAGGGGAAGCCAAAGAAAATGAAGGGTGAGTTACTGCCTATTGGCAGTGAGATTCCCTATGAACAGTCACGTGCTAGTCGGGCAAAGGGAAGCCCTGATTTTTAGCATTTGCCCAATTTCTGTGGTTTAAAACTTAACGAGGCCACCTGCTTACAAATTCCTTTACAATTCTCTCTTGCAAACTGTACAAGCCTGCTCTGGCATGCTGCTGCAAGCCTCCCTCAGGTGTTTTGAATTCCCATTCTGTGCTCAGGTCTGTTCTGTGTGACATAGGAGATGCTGAAGCAGCGTCTTTTCTAAAGAACCTTGTTATTTCATTGACAGGAGCTAGAAACATTGACAGGGTACAATTGTGGTGCGGCTTGAGTATAGCAGTCCAGAATGAGAAGTTGTTGAGTGCTGGAAAGATCATGAAAAGGGGAGCATATGAGAGCTAGGCTTGAAGGATAATAATAGCTAACACTTACTGGTGATAATAGTATCAGACTCTGTACTAAGCATCTTGCATACATTGTTTATGTCAATCTTCAGAAATAGATAATATCCCTTACTTTACACCTGAGTAAAAATTTTGCCCAAATTACAGAGATAGGACATCATTCTGGTGGGTGTGTAATAGTATCTCATTGTGGCTAGAAAGGAGTAAAGCCAGTACTTGGAGCCTGGTTACTTCACTGCAGAACTCATACTCTTGCCCACTATATCAGATTGCTATTAAATATAAGAAGGGAGGTTATTTCAGTAGAGAAGGGTGTTAACTACAGTCTAAAGTCTTAAGACTAGGTGGGAGTCAGAATAAGCGTTCTGGTCCTCATTTTACTTAACGATGTATGTCTCCGTAACCAAATCACTTCTTCCCTCTCTGCCTTGAATTGAGGAACTTGGATAAGATGATCACTCAGTTCCTTTTAATTTCTGACATTTTGTGAATTTTAAGTTATAAAAATGAGAGTGTGTATAGCTTCTTTAAGGAATACTGGAGAAAGTGCCCTGCCAGGGTACGAGGCTTGGGAAGCACTAAGGTTGGCTGGCGATGGGGGTAAGCAGAGGAAAGCGGTCTACAAGGGTGAGTGAAGGGAATGAGACTCCAAGTGGTAGAAAGCAAAAGCAGGAAAGGTTGGTGCTGAATACTCAGTTGTTTCCATTTGCACTTTCCCAGATGGAAAGGTGTGGATTGTGGGTGCAAACAGAGATGACAAGCTGGCTTTTGTATTGAATATTCCTGGAAAGCTCACTTCTCCCTTGATGGCTTCTGCAGCAGGCCAGGGCTAGATTTGGGTTATTTCTGAGAATCCTTGGATTATCACTCCTTTCTTTTAGCATTAGTTCAGCAGTTATTTATAAAGCACCTGCTATGTATGAGTCACTGGAATGGAAATAAGACAGATCTGGTCCATCCCCTGTTGAATTTATATAATCTGGTAGGGGAAATAGATAATAAGCAAGTAAGTTACACATTTTGATAGGTTTATGAGAAGCTGGGTTTTGTTGGTTTGGAATCAGGGAAGATCTCTGATTTCAATATAGAAAAGAGATCGGCAGGGACTGAGAGTGGAAATGGGGAGACCAGAAGGAGACTATTACAGACATCTAGGCAAGATACGCTGATTCAGAAGAGAGTGCACAAAGACCTGGCGAGTATTAGCCAGATGTCTCTTACAAAAATAAATGAAAAAAATTTCTGAGACTCCTTTTATTGAGTCACTTAAATGTAATATTTAATAAACTGTAAAGCTCCAGTCCTATAAAGGATGCTGACAATCCCATGAGATTAATGAGACTAGATGAAAGGTAAATGAGGCTGATGTAACGTATGTACCTGTTAAAGGGATAGGGGACAGAAGAGTGACATGAACTAGTTTTAATTACAGAAGATTTCCAAACAGAGGTAGGTTTGGAGGTAAATTTTAAAGGAGATAAACAGGATTTAGGAGATACTAATAATCTCATGCATTAGATGATTTAAAGGGAATATGACTCAAAGGATAGAAAACTGCACATTATAAAGATTTGCTTATAAGAGTCACTAATTCCAATAAGAAAGTAGAAGTCAGATTTGTGAAAAAACAAAACTGTAGTTATCCAGGAAGCTCTGACCTCTCAGAATGAAATCTAGCCCCGTGTGCTCCTGGGGCATATGTGGGCCCACAGCATTCTGGTTGGGGTTTTAGTCTGGGCAGAGAAGAAACTGAAAAAAGATAGAATAGGACCAGCTGTGGAGAAAGTGGTAGAAATGGTAACAGACTAGAAAAGAATAGTCTATTAGAAATAGAGGCTTAGCACAGGAGGAAGCTCCTGACCCTCTGCATGTATTTGGCCCCCACCAAAAGCATCTCTTTCTGGGATCTTTCAGAAGTTATGGAGTGAGGGGAAGGGCAGCAGTTCCAGTTGTTGCCTGTAATCTTACCACCACAGTTAATTACTGCTAATGCTCTCATAGTTCACAACTTTTTTTTTTTTTTTGGCCGTGCTGCGTGGTATGTGGGATCAGGGATCAAACCCGTGCCCCCTGCAGTGGAAGCTCGGAGTCTTAATCACTGGACCACCAGGGAAGGCCCACAACAAAGTCTTTATCAGGGATAAACCTGTAGCCCTCCATTTAAATTTTTCCCCAACATTTTATTATGAAAACTTTCAACATAAGAAAAGTTGAAAAAATGATACAGTGAATTCCCATGTATCCACCATTTAGATTTTACAGTTTATATTTTCCTATATTTGTTTTACCACATCTATCCATTCAGCACACCATTTTAATTTTCGGTGCATTTCATAGAAGTTGCGAGCATCAGCACACTTCACCCATAAATATTTCCGTATGCCTTATCCTGAGCTGAATATTTGTTTATGGGTTTGGGGTAGGGGTTGATAAAATTTACATGCAGTAGGATGTATATACCTTAAGTGTACCATTGGATGAAAATGACAAATTCACCTATGACTCACATTCCTACCTAGGTAAAGGACTTTCACATTCTCCCTAGAGTTCTCTTCTGCCTCTTCGCAGTTAATACCTCCCCCTCCCCTGGGGGACAGGGGAAGAACAACCACTATTCTGAATTTTTTCACTATAGATTAGTTTTACCTGTCATAAAACTTTATAAAGTGTAACTATGCATTTTATGCTTCAGGTTCATCCATGTTGCAGATATTAATAGTTTGTTTCTTCTTTTGCTGAGTAGTTTTCTATTACATATACAAACATTATGGTTTGTTTATCCATTCTCATATTGATGGACAACTGGGCTGTTTCAGATTTTTGGCTATTATGAATAAAGCTGCCATGAACATTCATGTACAAATCTTTTTGTGAACATAATGTTTTTATTTATTTTGGATAAAAATCTAGAGTGTAATTGCTCTTGGGCTAGATATACGTTTGGTTTTCTAATAAGCTGCCAGACCGCCAAAATGGTACATTTAGTGCCTTCACTAACAACGTATGAGAATTCCACATCCTTGCTAACATTTGGTATTGTCAGTTTTTTACTTTTAGCCATTGTGATGGGTATGTAGTAGTATCTCATTGTGGTTTTAATTTGTATTTCGTTGATAACTAGTGCTATTGATCACTTCCTTTGATTATTTCCAATTCATATGTTTTCCTTTATGAAGTATCAGATCAATTTTTTTGCCCATTTTTTAATTGACTATCATTTAACATTGAATTCTAGGAGTCCTGCATTGTAGAAGAGTACAACTTCTGCATTACTGCTGGACATTAGTTCAAATGGAAAAGGCATGAAGGTTTGAGTTGAGCAGAAGCACATTTACCATTTATTCAGTAAATGGTTATGAGTACCAACTAAGCATTAGTATTAGGGATACAGAAACAATACCTAGCCCCAGTTCCAAGGAGCCAAGATTATGAGGGTAGACAGACAAAAGTAAAAATTCTGATGTAGTGGTTTCACCGTTAAGTCACTAAATATTTACTGAGTACCTACTATAGGATAGGTACTGTTGTAGGTATTGTACATATAGAGGTAGGCGAACCAGACATAGTTCCTACTCTAATACAGCTTATTTGTTTTCTGGAATGTATGTGGGGGAAGACAGTGCAGAGCCCCTGAGATGGGGAATGAGATTGATGTTGCGTGTATGTGGATCAGAAATGAAACCTGGCTGGAACGTACTTGCATGACTAGATGATTAGTTAGGTGATGGTCAGATGTTGCAGGGCTTTGTAGACCATGGTAAGAACTTTGGATTTTATTTTGAGTGTTTTGGGAAGCCATTCCAGAGTTTTAAGCAGAGAAGCGGCATGAGCTGGTTTCTGTTTGGCTAATAAACGCTGTGAGTGTGTGTGTGTGTGTCCGCGCGCATGCACGTGCATGTGCAAACACACACATACAGAAAAACTGGTGAAGAAACCACTGCAGTCATCCAGAGGAGAGATAAATCCAACCTGGGAAAGGTGGGCAAAACTTCATATAAGAATAATGTCACAGCATAACCATGGATGACAAGGCATTTGCTAGGCAGAAAAGTCAGAGGTATCAGCGTGTGTTGTGTCTGTGTGTTTGAGAAACGAGAAATAGCTTTGGATGACTAGTTGGGTGGATGGTGGAACGGCAGGAGGTAGAACAGTCTAAGAAGGGCTTTGAAGGTTGAATTACAGGTGCAGGGTCATCGTATTAGACAATTACTTAGTTCTGTATAGATGGGCCCTCTGGAGTTGTGCCACAAGGTGGCCATGCTAGGGAGTTAGGCTTTGAAACTAAGGGCCATGAGCAGCTACTATACAGGGCTTCTAGTTAGAGATTTTCTGGAAGCTGGCGTCAGGGATGACTAGGTAAGGCACTGGTATGGATGAAAAACCAGGGAGGAGGCAAGAAACAATGGGGCCTGAAGTTAGGTAGAAGTTGTTGAAGTGAAGGTATAGAGGCTTTGGGGTTAGAATGAATTGTCATGAGGACATGAGGTGTGGATTAGGGCAAAAAGCTAATGAGTCCCTTTAAAAAATACAAAACAAACAGTATAAAATATTGAAACAATACAGAAGTGTATAAGAGTGTGTAAAATTCTCACCTTTATTCCATTCCTCTGAGGTGTACCTAAAAGTTTTATATATTTGGTGTGTCTTCCATTTTTTGTGTGTATTTATTTTGTATATGTATTTAAATCTATTGTATATACACATACAATTGAAGTTTAAAATGGGGTTATAGTCTTCTTACCATTTTTTTGCAACTTTATTTTTTCATATGATACCAGTATACTTCTGCCTTAATTGTTTATTTACCCGCTACTTGGCATTCCATTGACTAAGTACCGTAATTTACTTAGTCACCACCTAATTGGTAGACCTTTAAGTGGTCTCAGGTTTTTTACTGTTCTGAGCAACGGTGAAATGATCATTCTTCTTTATTTGTCTCTGTACTATGCAAACACTGCCTGAGAGAATGTGTGAGGTGAGAAGCATGGAGTCGGATTATGACGGGGGAAGTTGTGGTTCTGTTCCCTCAGGAGTATGTATTGTGCTCTGGATCTGTCCTTGGGGAACCTCCAAAGCAGTGATCAGGCTGGTCAGAAGTCTAAAAGCCACATTCTAGTGGCAATATTCAAAAGAACTGGGGCTATTTCTCCAGATTTTAGCTTGCAGTTCACTGCTTCCAGGTATCAGATGGTTCTCAGAGGGAGACGGAATAAGGCTTTCTTGTGGAATTTTAGATGGGAAGAAATAGGAATAATGCGTAGAAGTGAGAATTCAACAGACTTGGGTTAGTTTGGGTAGGACTTTATGGAGCAGGACTTTCTGATGATTGGATTATAAGAGTGGTGGGTTTTCCATCATTGGGTGCATTCAAGCAGAGACTGAGGTGCTATGGAGGGGACAGTATGTGAAGCAAGTTGAACTCTAAGAATCATTCCAATTTTGGTTGATAACAGCATTCAAGACAGAGACCATGAGGCACTAAGATGGGAATAGCACTAACTGGGCAGGGTTGGGAGAGGGATTGACTGAGGGTCAGTTTAGGGGAGATTGAGGCTGGAGGCGTCCTGGGGTATAGTGCTGGGAAACCTGGAATGCTGAGTGAAGCTGGGTGAGAGATCTGACCTCGTCTGCACTCTTGGTACAGATGGTCGCAGGCGTATCGGTCGGGGGGACATAGGGTTAGTGAGGAGTCTGAGGATAACTGTTATGGTGACTTAGGAGGCGGGGTTTATATGGGAGTCATGGTGATCCATGCAAGAAGGTAGTGTTTCTAGCAAAAGGAATGGATGGAGAACCTTGGTGCTGTTTGATTGCCAGTCAGTTTGGAGATGGCTAAGCTGGGAGCAGAGACTGGAGATGGCCTTTTGGATTTCATGCAGCAAATATTTATTAGGTGCTTGAGACAGAGCAGTGAATAGAACAGACAGATATCCCTTCCCTCATGGAGGTTACATTCTAGTGGGGAAGACAAATTACATAAATATATATAGTATATTAGACAGTGATAAATGCTAAATAGAAAAAACAGGAAATGGGTATGTGATGTATCAGTGGTAGTAGGGTTGAAATTTTAGAGTGGCCAGAAAAGGAGAAACTTTTCCTTCAAACTGGAGAAGATTATTTTTTTTAAATTTATTTTGGGCTGCGTTGGGTCTTCGTTGCTGCGCGCGGGATTTCTCTCTAGTTGCGACGAGCGGGGGCTACTCTTTGTTGCGGTGCGGGGGCTTCTCACTGCAGTGGCTTCTCTTGTTTCAGGACACAGGCTCTAGGAGCACAGGCTTCAGTAGTTGTGGCTCGCAGGCTCTAGAGTTGCAGGCCCAGTAGTTGTGGCGCACGGGCTTAGTTGCTCCACGGTGTGTGGGATATTCCCAGACCAGGGCTCGAACCCGTGTCCCCTGCATTGGCAGGCAGATTCTTAACCACTGTGCCACCAGGGAAGCCCAAGAAGATGATTTTGAATAGAGATCTAGAGAGAATGTGAGGAACAGCAAGCTGTGTGGGTTATATGAGGGAAGAAAATTCTAGGCATTGAGGTAGAAACAAGCATATTTGAGGAATGACAAGCAGACCTGTGTTGCCAGAATGGAGTGAGCAAGAAGGTGTTAGGAGATCAAGTTAGAGAGATCTAGATCTTTCAAAACCTTGTAGGCCAATGCAGAGTTTGGATTTTTTCTAAGCAATGGGAAATCATTATTGGGTTTGGGTAGAGGTATGACATGACCTATGTTTTAACAGGATCACCCTGGTTGCTGTATTGAGAGTAGCCTGTTGGTGTGAGGATGAGGGAGTAGAGGTGAGGATGGCATAGGATAAGGGAGACCTGTTAAAAGAGGGTAATGCAGTAAGCCTGGTGAGAGATGATGATGGCTTGGACTAGGTAGTGCAAATAGTGAGGAGTTGGGGCTTCCCTGGTGGCGCAGTGGTTGAGACTCTGCCTGCTGATGCAGGGGACACGGGTTCGTGCCCCGGTCCGGGAAGATCCCACATGCCGCGGAGCAGCTGCGCCCGTGAGCCATGGCCGCTGAGCCTGCGCGTCCGGAGCCTGTGCTCCGCAACGGGAGAGGCCACAACAGTGAGAGGCCCGCATACTACAAAAAAAAAAAAATAGGAGTTGGACCTGAACAGCTGATTATAGGCTAGGAGAATCCGTGTGGGGGATCATAATTCTGCCTCAAGGTGTAGGGCCCCAGGGTTAGTGGGAAATCATTGGAGGAAGAGACTTTGGGGAGCAGAATCTAGATCATGGCTGTATTGGGGGCAATATTGGGCTTGGAACTTGGATTAGGGTCTGGTCTGGGGCCAGTAAAGGCATCAGAGTGAGATTCATTGGTCTGTGAGAAGATCAGGGTTGGAGTCTGGGTCTGGGGAATATTATTAGGATTGGGACCAGTTTTGGGCTGAGGACTAGTTTGGGGTCAAAGTTGTTGTTGGAGGCCAGTACACTTTTTCTGCATCTTCTCATCATATTCTTGGACCAGGGTTGGTTGTAACCACCATCTCCCATCCCATTGAGCTTACCCAGGGGGATTGGAGGAATATGGAAGCTATAGGGCCTTCCCTTCCTTGGGTGTCATGGGGGTAGACACAGGCTCAGCCCTGCCTGGTTGAAGCCAGCTGACTTTACAAGTTGGGACCTACAGTCAGGGAGGGGTGAGGAAGGTGCTTGATTCAGGTCTTTTTTCCCCCCAGATGGCCCACTGCGTGACCTTGGTTCAGCTGTCCATTTCATGTGACCACCTCATTGACAAGGACATCAGCTCCAAGTCTGACCCACTCTGCGTCCTTTTACAGGATGTGGGAGGGGGCAAATGGGCTGAGGTAAGAAGGACTATGGGGGATAAAGTTGTGGAGGGAGGCTAGGACTCTTTTGGGTTGGAAGGTGCATGACTGTGATGCTTATTGGCTTCTGCCCACAGCTTGGCCGGACTGAGCAAATACGGAACTGTTCGAGCCCTGAGTTCTCCAAGACTCTGCAGCTTGAGTACCACTTTGAAACAGTCCAAAAGCTCCGATTTGGCATCTATGACATAGACAACAAGACGCCTGAGCTGGGGGATGATGACTTCCTAGGAGGGGCTGAGTGTTCCCTAGGACAGGTATGCAGAGCCAGGGATTAGAATCCTTCAGACACAGGTTAAGTAAGAGCACTGTCAGATAAACCAGACTGCTTGGAACTTGGAGGTTGGGGTCAAACAGGACCTAGCCTTGTCTGAGACCTTGGTACCCCACCCACCCCTGCTCTGCCCCAGATTGTGTCCAGTCGGATACTAACTCTACCCTTGATGCTGAAGCCTGGAAAACCTGCTGGGCGAGGGACCATCACGGTAAGGAGGAACTCTGCTGGGGTTTGTGGGTGGTTGTGTACTTATATCCATGAGGAATTCATGAGATGGTACAGTCTCCTGCTTCTTCCCCTACCTAGGTCTCAGCTCAGGAGCTAAAGGATAGTCGTGTAGTGACCATGGAGGTGGAGGCCAGAAACCTAGATAAGAAGGTGTGTGTGGAAGGAGGTCTTGGGAGTTCAAGAATTAAGCGGACAGGGATGGTGTGTTGGAAGGGGAAGGGTGGGAAGGTCTTTCATAGTGGTTGTCAGGTGCCTGAGTCTAAACTGCGGTCTCTGTGATATTGACAGGACTTCCTGGGAAAATCGGATCCGTTCTTGGAGTTTTTCCATCAGGGTGATGGGAAATGGCACCTGGCATACAGATCTGAGGTGTGAGACCCCTGGGATTGGGTATGATGGGGTAGGAGAGAATCTCGTGGGGCTTGTGATTACCAGGGTTTGGAGCACAGGGCTAAAGAGTCTGCATATGGGTAAGAAGAATGGCAGCTCCCCACATGCCAACGCAGAGCTCACTAGAGGCCTTGCCCTCCACCTTCAGGTCATCAAGAACAACCTGAACCCTACTTGGAAGCGCTTCTCTGTTCCCCTTCAACATTTCTGTGGGGGAGACCCCAACACACCCATCCAGGTGAGGAGCTTGCCTCCTGAGTGGACTGAGCAGGGGCAGAGAGCCTGGGGAGGGATTTATTCTCACCTGCCACCTGCCTCCTGGTCTTTATATACACACACACACACACCTTCCCTCCTAGGTGCGATGCTCAGATTATGACAGTGATGGTTCACATGACCTCATTGGTACCTTCCACACCAGCTTGGCCCAGCTGCAAGCAGTCCCAGTGAGTGCTGGCTCAGGGGTATTGAGGTGGGCCTAGGGGCTACAGCTCCAGGAAGAGAGGGAGGGCAGGGCAGCTCCAATCCTAGCTAATGCTCTAGAAGTTTCCTACTCTAATTTTTCTTTCCTTACCAGGCTGAGTTTGAATGCATCCACCTTGAGAAACAGCAGAAAAAGAAAAGCTACAAGAACTCTGGAACTATCTGTGTCAAGATTTGTCAGGTGAGACAATAGCCCATGTGACCCAGTCTCTGACTTCTAAGCTCCGTGACCCCAACCCCTTCACTCCAGCTATGACCGTGGTTTCATCTACAGGTAGAAACAGAATATTCATTCTTGGACTATGTGATGGGAGGCTGTCAAATCAACTTCACTGTAAGTTGCTTCATCAGGGGCAGGAGAACAGATCCAGGGTGCAAGGTGGCCTTCAGCTCCCCTCCTCTTCTTCTCCCAGGTGGGTGTGGACTTCACGGGCTCCAATGGAGACCCTTCCTCACCTGATTCCCTGCACTACCTGAGCCCAACAGGGGTCAATGAGTACCTGACAGCACTGTGGAGTGTGGGCAGTGTGGTTCAGGACTATGATTCGTAAGTAACTTTGTCTCTTGCCCGTCCCCACTTCCTGCAGATGCTTTAGCCTCTGGGCTCATGGTCCTCTCACTGCTTCTTCCCCCATTCACTGTCTTCCCACAGGGACAAGCTGTTCCCAGCATTTGGATTTGGGGCCCAGGTACCCCCTGACTGGCAGGTGAGTGTTTTTTCCCCTCCCCTACTCCTGTTTTTAGTTTCATGGTCCTGATTTTGGGGGATGTGGTAAACTTGCTGCTTGGCATCTCAGAGTTGCAGGGATGTATCCTTACAGGCATGTATATAACAAATGCTCAGGACTAAATACCTCCTGTATGTTGCTTGGTACATACCATAATGCCCTTTTTCTTAGCACAAAAGTGGTCATGGGGAAAGAACCTCATTTTTTTCTTGCCCTCAGGTCTCCCATGAATTTGCCTTGAACTTCAACCCTAATAACCCCTACTGTGCAGGTAAGTCCCCGATCCTCCAGCGTAAGGTATATCTGTCCATATCTAGAGAGGCAAGGGAGACTGGGGGTGGGGAGATAGACACCTGACTCCATTGGCCAGAGGAGTAGATTTTAGAGCTAGGCCTCTGGAGTCAAATCTTCATCCTGCCACTTGCTAATCATATGACTTGGGGCCAGTTGCTTAGCTTTTGTGTGCTTTGGGTTCATAATAAGACTAAATATTATAGGATATTGAGTATTTAAGAAGATGCATATAAAGTTTGAAGCAGTAAGCCTGGCATATACTAAGTGTTCTCTAAACTATGAGAGCTATTATATTATCATTATTATCTTTGCCTAGAAGCTCACAGGGCATCAGTGGAAGCCTTGGTGCCTCCCTGCAGCTCTATTCATGGTACTTTTTGCCCCACACTCTTTTGTCTAGAGAGGGCCAAACCCAGTGTTTCCCTAGCACCCACACAAGAGCAACAAGCTGAAGTGGAAAACTTGACCTGACCTGATCTGACCTGGGTTTTTATTTTTGACATGGGTTCAGACTTAGAGAAAAGTTGCAAGAATAATTACAGGGATTCAGGTCACTGGGGATCCGGGGTCAGGGTCTGGGTCACAGGGGCTGTTGTTTACCTTCATCCAGATTCCTCAGACATGGACATTTTACCACATTTGCTGTGTCATTCTCTCACTCAGATTTTCTCTCTTCCTCCTCTCTGTCTCTATATATATATACATTTTTTTTCCAGAAATGTTTGAGAACTGTGGTGAATAATCCCTGCCCCAAGTTTGCCTCCATGGCCCCATCAACTTTGCACTCATCATCATCTGCATGGCCCTTTATCCCTGAATACTTCAGTGTTCCCTAAAATCAAAGACATTCTCTTACATAACCACAGTGCAATTCTCAAAATCAGGAAATTAACATCAATACAATACTATTACTCAATCTATAAAATTTATTCAAAATTTTCCAGTTGTCCTCTTTTATAGCAAAAGAAAATCTTGGATCACACGTTTCATTCAGTTGTCTTCCAGAGTTCTTCATGTCTTTCATGATATTGACATTTTTTAAGGTTAAAGGCCAGATCATTTGTAGAATGTCCTTCAGTTCGGGTTTACCTGATATTTCCTCATAATTAGATTCAAATTATGCATTTTTGGCGGGAATACCACAGAAGCCATGCTGTGTATTCAGGAGGCACATGATGTTGATTTATCCTCTTACAAGTCATATTAACTTCGATCACTTGGTTAAGGTAGAGTCTACCAGGTTTCTGTACTATACAAGTCTGTTTTTTTCTTTTTTTTTTTGCGGTACGCGGGCCTCTCACTGTTGTGGCCTCTCCCATTGCGGAGCAACAGGCTCCGGACGCGCAGGCTCAGCAGCCATGGCTCATGGGCGCAGCCGCTTCGCAGCATGTGGGATCTTCCCGGACCGGGGCACGAACCCGTATCCCCTGCATCGGCAGGCGGACTCTAAACCACTGCCGTTTTTTTCTTTATATGTAATTAAAAAAAATTCTTTTTATGAAGTATAGTTGATTTACAATGTTGTGTTAGTTTCCAGTGTACAGCAAAGTGATTCAGTTTATATATATAAATACAGTTTATATACACACACACACACATATATATCTTTCTCATATTCTTTTCCATTATGGCTTATTACAGGATATTGAATATAGTTCCCTGTGTTACACAGTAGGACCTTGTTGTTTATCTGTTTTATGTATAGTAATTTGTATTGGCTAATCCCAAACTCCTAATTGATCCCTCCCCTATCCCCTTTCCCCTTTGTTAACCATAAATTTGTTTTCTATGTCTGTGAGTCTGTTTCTGTTTTGTACACAAGTTCATTTGTATCATATTTTAAAATATTTTACTTTTTATTTATTTGGTTGCGCTGGGTCTTAGTTGTGGCAGGCGGGCTCCTTAGTTGCAGCTCGTGGGCTCCTTAATTGAGGCCACCAGGCTCATTAGTTGTGGCCTGCGAACTCATAGTTGCGGCATGCATGTGGGATCTAGTTCCCTGACCAGGGATTGAACCCGGGCCCCGTGCATTGGGAGCTCAGTCTTAACCACTGTACCACCAGGGAAGTCCCTGTATCATATTTTAGATTCCACATATGAGTGGTATTATATGGTATTCGTCTTTCTCTTTCTGACTGACTTAGTGTGATAATCTCTAGGTCCATCCATGTTGATGCAAATGGCAATATTTCACTCCTTTTTATGGCTGAGTAGTATTCCACTGTGTGTGTGTGTGTGTGTGTGTGTGTGTGTGTGTGTGTGTGTGTGTGTGTGTATGTGTCACGTCTTTTTTTTAATTCTAATTTTTAATCATTTTTAATTAATTTATTTATTTTTATTTTTTGGCCGTGCTGCGTGGCATGCGGGATCTTAGTTCCCTGACCAGGGATCAAACCCATGCCCTCTGCAGTGGAAGCACAGAGTCCTAACCACTGGACCACCAGGGAATTCCGTGCATTTCTCTAATAATTAGCAATGTTGAGCATCTTTTCATGTGCCTATTGGCCATCTGTATGTCTTTTTTTTTTTTTAATAAATGTATCTATTTTTGGCTGCATTGGGTCTTCATTGCTGCATGTGGGCTTTCTCTAGTTGTGGCAAGCAGGGGCTACTCTTCGTTGTGGTGCACGGGCTTCTCATTGCGGTGGCTTCTATTGTTGTGGAGCACGGGCTCTAGGCATGCAGGCTTCATTAGTTGTGGCTCGTGGGCTCTAGAGCACAGGCTCAGTAGTTGTGGTGCATGGGCTTAGTTGCTTCACGGCATGTGGGATCTTCCCAGACCAGGGCTTGAACCATGTCCCCTGCATAAGTAGGCGGATTCTTTTTTTTTTTTTTTTTTTTGTGGTACGTGGGCCTCTCACTGTTGTGGCCTCTCCTGTTGCGGAGCACAGGCTCCAGACACGCAGGCTCAGTGGCCACAGCTCACGGGCCCAGCCGCTCCGCGGCATGTGCGATCTTCCCGGACTGGGGCACGAACCCGTGTCCCCTGCGTCGACAGGCGTACTCTCAACCACTGCGCCACCAGGGAAGCCCGGTAGGCGGATTCTTAACCACTGTGCCACCAGAGAAGTCCCTGTATGTCTTCTTTAAAGAAGTGTCTGTTTAGGTCTTTTGCCCATTTTTCGATTGGGTTGGTTTTTTTGTTACTGAGTTGTGTGAGCTGTTTGTATATTTTAGAGATTAATCCCTTGTCGGTCGTATCATTTCCAAATATTTTCTCGCAGTCTGTAGGTTGTCTTTTCGTTTTGTTTATGTTTTCCTTTGCTGTACAGAAGCTTGTAAGTTTGATTAGGTCCCATTTGTTTATTTTTGCTTTTATTTCTATTTCCTTGGGAGACCGACCTAAGAAAACATTGGTACAATTTATGTCAGAGGATGTTTTGCCTATGTTCTCTTTTAGGAGTTTTATGGTGTCCTGTCTTATATTTAAGTCTTTAGCCATTTTGAGTTTATTTTTGTGTATGGTGTGAGGGAGTGTTCTAACTTCACTGGTTTGCACGCGGCCGTCCAGCTTTCCCAACAGCACTTACTGAAGAGACTGTCTTTTCTCCATTGTATATTCTTGCCTCCTTTATCAAAGGTAATTGACCATAGGTGTGTGAGTCTGTTTTTTTTCCCTTTTAATTAATAAGTATCCTTTGGGAGGATACTTTGAGGCTGTATAAATATCCAATCACTCATCAGTTTTTACCCTCTAGTTTTAGAATCCATTGATGATCCTTGCCTGAATCAATTATCTCTGATTGTCAAATGATTCTATAATTTCTCCTTCTACATTTATTAAGGAAGAACGTTTTCTTCTCTCCCATTATTTAATATCTCTATGGATTCTTATGTTATTAAATGGGTTATAATTCATTATTTTATTAAGTGGGTTATAATCTGATGCTCTCAGCACTCCTAGATTTGTTCAGGGGATTCCCCCTAATCTGGGTTTACTGTGGGTTACAGGGATGATTGGGTAGAACTGATGTTCTACCCAATGATGTGGGATGATGTGGGTAGAACTGTGGGTTACAGGGATAATTGAATGAAATGCACCCAGGTTCCTAAATCTCCTTGGCCAGTATAGAGTGATGTCAGGACTAGCTGAACCCTGACAGGCCCAGTATTTTACAGTATTCTTTGCCTTTCTTCTCTAGGCATCCAGGGCATTGTGGATGCTTACCGCCAGGCCCTGCCCCAAGTTCGGCTCTATGGCCCCACCAACTTTGCACCCATCATCAACCATGTGGCTAGGTTTGCAGCCCAGGCTGCACATCAGAGGACAGCCTCGGTGAGGGTCATGGGAGGTAGTGGGTGGGGAGAGGGGACTTGGTCAGGGCCTCCCTTGTAAAAGGAGGCTTCTTGTCAGTGTGGGAATATGTGGCTGGAATGTTTAGAGGGTCTGCCTCAGTATATGAACGAACTTGCCCTTAGCAATACTTCGTGCTGTTGCTGCTGACCGATGGTGCTGTGACAGATGTGGAGGCCACACGTGAGGCTGTGGTTCGTGCCTCCTTCCTGCCCATGTCAGTGATCATCGTGGGTGTGGGTGGCGCTGACTTCGAGGCCATGGAGCAGCTGGATGCTGATGGTGGACCCCTGCGTACACGCTCCGGGGAGGCAGCTGCTCGTGACATAGTGCAGTTTGTGCCCTACCGCCGCTTCCAGAATGTGAGTAGGGACAAGCTCGGTGGAGTTTGTCCACCGAGAGGTGGAGTTTAGTCTTCCACCTCTCCCTGATGTGAGTGGGGATACTTACCCTTTCATCTGAGCCTGGGGCAGGGTTGGGTGTTGGATTTTGTATGCTTTCTGGGGTATGAAATGTAGACCTGGGGAAGCTGTCATGGGTCATCACTGAACCTGCCCCTCTTCTCCTTGGCAGGCCCCTCGAGAGGCACTGGCGCAGACTGTACTTGCAGAAGTACCCACGCAACTGGTCTCCTACTTCAAGGCCCAAGGTTGGGCCCCACTCAAAGCACTTCCACCTGCAGCCAAGGGCCCTGCACAGGTCCCTCAGGCCTAGATTCCCTTGGAGGGGTAGACTGTGGCCAGTCCTCAGTCCTGTGTTCCTAAGGTCCCCCAACCCTGTTTTATACTTTTATATGTTTTATACTTTTATGCTTACTTTTATACTTGCTATAGCCACTCTTGATCTCACCTGCTTGTCCCTGGAGCCTCTCATTCAATAAAGATCAATGAAGACCACACTTTGCTACCACTCTGTGTTTCTGGGTGGGAATCTGCTATTAGCCACATTTACTTCTCCTCTCTGAGCTTATTTGTTGACCTTACAGATTGTTGAGTGAAGGATTCATCTGATATACTAGCCCCACTCAAAGAAATTGGGTATTCCTGGTCACATATCTAGAGACACTGACTCTGTTTTTGAAAATGCAAAGACTGAATGTAAGCCAAACACCTAGCCTGCCCTGCCTCAGAGCAGAGCTGAGCTGTGAACACAGACAAGGTGGAAAGTGCTAGGGGAGGGGTGAGTTTTAAGATGGAGCAGGAGCTATGCTAGACTTCCTGGAGGGATGGAGCAGTGGTGGTTCTAGTCCTAAAAATGGGCTATAAGCCTAAATTTTTAATAGCTAATTTTTTTCTTACTAGAAAATAAATATGTATATTCATTTTAGGAAAAAATAAATATCACCCAAACTCCTATGTCCCAATAAAATATTTGGTGCATATTTTTTAATACTTTATGCATATTTTTAGTGATACATGTTTTTTTGTTTTACAAAATTGGGATCATACCATACATACTATTTTAGTATGCTTTAAATGTTTTTAAAATGTGTGCTAGTTAGTACAAAATTATTTCAAATATAAATATTGTATAAAATAGATTATGGAGCAGGGTGTATTTTCTAGGTCTGACAGATTTTTCCCTAAATAGATATTATACTGTTTGCACTTTGTTTTTATTATATTTTGGGTATTTTATCCATTAGAACTTACTGCTGACCTCATTTTTTCTAATGCTTGTGTATTACTCTGTGTATGAGTGTACTATAGCTTATTTAGCCAATCCCTAATTTATCAAGATTTGGGTCCCTTCTAGTTTTCTTCTGTTATAACAAACAGTGCTGTAAGGAATATCCTTCTACATTTATCTGTGCATTTACAGGAATGTTTCTGAAGGATTTATTCCTACAAGTGAAAATGCTCAAAAGATAGGAATATTTAACATTTTAATAGATATTATAAATTGCCTTTCATAACAATTTTTTACCCATTTTGTTAATCTGACAGGCAAAAAAAATCTCATTTTTAGTTTGAATTTATTTATGAAGGCTAGGTATCATTTTATATGTTTATTTGTCGATTGTATTTCTTCTGAACAGCCTTTTTATAGATTGTTGTTGTTGTCCTTATAGCCCTTATTCTGTTACAGTTATTCAGTTATTAATACATGTTGAAAATATTTCCTCCAAGGCTATTGTCTTTTCAGTTATAGTATCTTTTGGTCTATGTAACTCTTCGGATATGGAAATTAAAAATTTTTATGTATACCAACCTAGCTTGCTTTTTAAGAAATTATCCATATATCATTATTTACTTTTCATGACATTAAACATTCCCTTATATTACCATTTCTATTGTCTCCATATTATTTTTGTAGTGTACTTTGTCTTCTTAGATACTATTTCCAGTTTTTTCCTTCATGAACAACAGTAGGATGGACATCCTTAAAGTATTAACTTAGATTATACCTAGGTATCCTTTGGATCCATGCTTAGAAGTGGAATTGCAGTGATTAAAAAGTATAAAAAAATTTAAGGCTGGGGCTTCCCTGGTGGCGCAGTGGTTGAGAGTCCGCCTGCCGATGCAGGGGACACAGGTTCGTGCCCCGGTCCGGGAAGATCCCACATGCCGCGGAGCGGCTAGGCCCGTGAGCCATGGCTGCTGAGCCTGCGCGTCTGGAGCCTGTGCTCCACAACGGGAGAGGCCACGACAGTGAGAGGCCTGCGTACCGCAAAAAAAATTTAAGGCTTTTGGTACTTACTATGAAGTTGCCCTCTAGAAAAGCTGTATTAGTTCATTAGTTAGAAAACCTTAGGCTTTAAGAGTAATAACCCCAAAATTTAAACAGATGGATGCATGTTCCACTCCCACCACATACTCATGCATTCCACTTTCTAGAGGTGTAACCACTGTTAATAGTCTATATATTCTTCCAAAACATGAACACACTACAAAGGATCCTAATAGTCAAGATGTTGCATGTTTCTTTGTTCACACTTGTTTTCCTTTTCTCCTCTTGGCCTGGGTAGAACTCATTAACCCTTTAATGTCCGTCTCCTCCCTCTTTTTCCCTCCCATTCTACTTTTGACCCTTAGAGTGAAGAGTTCTTGGATCAATGAATTCTCCCATTTTTCTGGAGCATCGTTTCTCCCCTGTCAGGCTCCTTGAGGGCAGGGACTGGTAAATACTAGACCACCTGTACTGTGCCTAGCATAGTCGTGCACTCAGGTCCCAGTAAAGACAACCTGAGTAAAGGCGACCAGGCCTGCATCAACTCTGACTCAGATGCTTCCTAGAGGTTCTCAAGTCTCCCTAGTTTTTACCTGAAGGGGTAGTTCCTCCTCCACCTGCACCTAGCAAGAGTTGGGGTGAGAATTGAGGTGCACAAGCATGGCTTCATGCTGACTGGCAGCTCTGCAAGAGGGTGGTAGGCTTGGGGTCCTGCTGTGTTTGAGCTCTTCGTTAGCTGTGTGACCTTGAGCAACTTTCCTGACCTGAGTGGCTTCCACCTCTGTGGCTGTGAAGATTAGTTAGGGTAAGGCATATAACGTCCAGAGTACTGTCTTGTGCACATGGTAAACACTCCATAAACGTCATCTACTGCTGCGCCCTCAAAGAGGGCGTTTTGGTAGACCCCCCAACCATGTTTATATACCAAAGGCAACTAGAGCGCCACACACCCCTCTTCCCGCAATAGCCCTCCCAGCACTGATCCAGCTTCTTTCAGCATAGACCTCCACTCTACTCCAACAATCAGCATGTTTAATGGGCCCCCCCTGTGGCACTGTCCCCTGCCCCCTCTGAGGTTTGAATGCCATGGGCTCGGACTCGATACAAGCATGTGAAATGGGGGTGGCCCCAGTTGCTTAGAATCTGGATCTTCACCTTGGGAAAGGCAGCTGGGGGGTCATTCTGGGGAGACAAATGGATCATGCCAAGGCCTG
Organism: Leucopleurus acutus; assembly: GCF_964270905.1. Classification (NCBI taxonomy): domain Eukaryota; kingdom Metazoa; phylum Chordata; class Mammalia; order Artiodactyla; family Delphinidae; genus Leucopleurus; species Leucopleurus acutus. The sequence goes on along the minus strand of NC_139158.1, from coordinate 64,351,009 downwards.
GTCTCCCAAGGACTGCCTTCCTCCCCAGTATTCCTTCACTGTGAGACAAACATACCTCTAGGTGGAAAGTCTGAATCTCAGATTTCTCCACATCGAAGGTGAATTTCCCCAAGAAAACTTCAGTCTCATCATCAACCTGGAGGCCCTAGTAAGTGAAGAATGAGTGGAGGAACGTGAGGCACAGGTGGAGGAGGGAGAGTAACTGTTTAGCACCAACTCTGTTCAGTATCTGTATGCATACTCTCATTTATTTTTTGGTGTTAGGATAGTATAGTGTGGAATGTGGGCTCAAAGAAATCAAGTTGCAAATTTTAGTTCGACCACTTGCACTTCATAGGTTGTTGTGTGGATGCAAGGATATATAATCCATGTAAAGTACTCTGCACAGAGTAAGCACTCAATAAACCATAACTAATATTTGAATATGGTTATAACCTGCAGCAGCCTTGAGAGGCAAATGGTAGTATCTCCATTTTATGGATGAGCGAGCAAAGACTCAGTAGTCTCAGTTTTCATGACTGCCTTGTGCTCTCTAGGTAAAAATCCCCCACCTCCTTGGCCTCAGCCCCACTTACATAGACTGCGAAGTCACGCGGGGCGCTCTTGGCTCCCCGGGTGTGTGCCACGCTGGGCGGTGGATGCTGCAGAGTGATGTCGCTCAGCTGCACACGACCCGGCAACTGGATCACCACCTGGCCCTGGTCGCCCTCAAAAGCCCAGCAGTTCCCAGGGAACACATCTGGCTGCAGGCGGGCAGACAGACACACAGCCCATCAGAACCACAGGACAGGTTGACCCCATCATGGGCCCCGCCCAGTCCTCCAACCCCAGCCCGGTGTCCGCCCAGGGCCCCAGTACCTAGCAGGGCCAGGTCTCTTCAGTATCACGTTGTCCTGGCCTCACCCAGAGCCTCACCCCAAACAAGCCAGGCCCTGCCTCCAGGACTTCTGCCCAGCAGGGCCCCGCCTGGTGCCACGCCCTCAGTTCAGTCAGGTCCCACCCCAGGGGAGCTGCGGGGGTCCTTTTCCCAGAGTCCCGCCCCAGGTCCCGTTCAGGGATCTAGGTTCCAGGCCCACCTCCAGGATAACCGTGGGCGGTCGCGCATAGTTCCAGAAGCTGAAGCGATTCCAGAAGTAGGCAGTGTTCGCATCCTCGTAGTCGGGGGACGTCTTCTCTAGGTCGATGGAGGCTCCTGGAGCAGGGAGAAGCAACCACTCAGGGGCTCCTAGGCCTGACTGACAGCTGGGGCAGGGTCTGTTTGAGGTTGGTCTCCTGGAGCCGCTCATGTGCATAGTTCTGTCTGTGTCTCTGAGTCTTACCCACAGAGCTCAGCGCATAGTCGGGTTTCTGCACAAAGTCCTCACTCAGCCTCTGGAATACGAGTTTGGCCACTCTCTGAAAAGAGAGAGGGCGGGGCCTGGAGGGGCGGGGCTTGCGGGCAGCTTTTATAGTGGGGCAGAGTTCTCTGGGGATAGACTTTGTGGGCCCCGGGAGAAATTCCAAAGGCGGGGCTCTAGGCAGGGCCTTAAGGCTCAGGACCCAGGGAGCGGAGCTGCAAGGTGGGCCGGGACTGTGCAATGGGCAGAGCCACGGGGCCAGGCTCCTGGGGCCCGAGCTCCTGGACCTGGTTCTGAGAACAGGATGAGTCTGCGGGGCTCACCTCGCTGTTGGCTGCGCGAACGCTGGACACCTCCTTGTGGAGTTTAACCAGCTCAGCCCGGAGCTGCTGCAGCTGCTGCCCCTGGGAGCGCACGCGCTCGTGGTATTCGCTGCAGACAGAAGGTTGGCACGGTGCAGTTGGCTCCCTGTTCCCCTGGACACTTCAGCACCTTCGAGGCCCCCAACTCCCCACCCCAGGTGCCCTCTCTCACCTTAGAGTCAGTATCTCCTTAGGTTCCTGTTGGAGGGAGGAGGGAGGGACAAAATACAGTGCTGCTGAGCTCCCACCCACCTCTGTTCCCACCTCAGTGTGGGAGGCCAGACTCAAAGGGCCTTGCTTCTGAGGACTGCCAACCCCTGCCCCCCTGCCCTGCCCTTCCAGGACCTCTCAGAGACAGACCCTCAAGCACCTCTGGGCACAATCCTTCAGAAATCTCCTGTTTATATCCAGCCTTTCCTTAGGGTTATAGCTTCCAGCACTGCCCTGCTCCCAGCGGCCCAGGGGACTCCACACAACCTGCAGGTTCACAGCCTGCCAACCACCCACCCCGGGACAGTCTCCCTGACTCACATTCTCCAAAGGAGGGGCCAGGTACCGGAGTCCCCACCAGAGTGCTGGAGAAAGAGGGGGCTGGTCTCAGGGGAAGAAAAGGGAGAGGGTTTCCCTGGCATAAAGGGGACAGTGGGGAGAGAAGAGGCTTGAAGGGGCTGAGTCTGAGGGGGGGACTAGAAGGCTCTGAAGGGGACTGTGAGGAGCTGTGAGCCTCTGAAGAGACTGAGTGTGCTGAAGGGTACAGGAGAAAATGTACCACGTTTGCCTCCAAAGCAGCCAGGGCTAGGGCCTAGGGAATTCACCGCCCTCTCACCTGCCAGAAAGAGGCTCAGCAGTGACACAGCCGTGAGCAGGAAGCGGACGGAACAGACCTCCCTAAAGAACCGGAGGGAGGCTGAGGCCCCGATACCCTAGCGAACCCCACGGACCCCACCCCAGTGTCCTAGACTCAGCTCCTGTGAACACAGGTGTGAATCGGCTCAAGCCGCAGCCGGGTCTGGCCCTGCTCCCCACCCCCTCAAGGAGCAGCCCCTGGGGCTCCCCTTTCCCTCCCTCTGACCTGTACACACTGACCAGCACACCTCCTACCAGGGATAACAACACGCTCAGCACCTGGAAGAGTGGGCCTGAGGAGAAGAGAGGGGGCTCAGAGAAGGGACTAGGCTTAGGGAGGGGGAGAGGTGAGGGGCTCACAGAGCGTGGTGTTCGAGGTTCAGAAGGGGCTTAGGAAGGGGGCTCGGGGATAGGGACTCAGGAACAGCGGTGTGGGCTAGGAGAATTAGATGCGGGCGAGGAGAATGATTTGGATTCTCATTCTCAGGGAAGATGGATCGGGCTCAGAGAAAGAGCTGGAGAATCAGACACGGGCTGGGGGCTCAGAACTGAAAACAGGGCCCCAGAGGTGAGAAATGGAATTCGGAGAGTGGGGCCAGAGGGTCAGAGGGGATCTGGGCTGGCCTGGCCCGTACTCAGGAAGCTCTTGGACACTCGCGGGGGAGGTATCTCCTGCCTCGGATCCAGAGTCGAGAGGTCGAGCTGCTCCTCAGGGACACTGGGAGAGCCAGCCGGTTCTGCGGGAGCCCAAGGGGCTCCATTGAGGCCTTGCGCACCGCAGGCCCGCTGTTTCCCCGGCACCTGGCCGCAGGTTCCCCAGCCCAGAAGCAGAGCAGCCTCAGAGGCTTTGGTCCCAATGCAGCCCCATCCCAGGCCTCTCGCAGCACTCTGACGCCTCCGCGCCCAGAAAGCTCAGTCTAACCGTGGTCCCACCTCCCAAACGGTGGCCCCGCCCCCAGCCTTAGGTCTTGATACGGCCCCATTTCCCTGGTAGCCAACTCATGCTAACACCGAGGCCGCGCCTCCTAAGTGGTACCCAATCACAGGACTTTCCCCGCCCCTCCCCAGGACAGTCCACCACACCGAGGCCCCCCTTTGGGGCATCTTATCTAGTACCTCCTCTTTTCACCCTACAGGTCCCGCCCCTTAGGAGGCGCCCAGATAGTTTTATCCCGCTTCCGCGCCAAGCCCCACCCCTTAGGCCCCTCCTCTCCCCCGGTTTCGACCCCGCCCGCACCCGAGGCCCCGCCCCTCACGGTTGCCGCGCCAGAGGCGGTCGGCCCACTGTGGCTCCGAGGCGCCGGCTTCAGCCGAGAGCTTTCAGCCTTTGTGGTTCTTCCGGGCACTCCAGCGCTCATGGCGGGCTCACCGCAGCTAGAGCCCCGGCCTCTTCTGCCCTCGGGCTCCCCGGGCTCCGGCCCAGCTGACCGGTGCCCGCAGCTTTCCCCCGAGGTGACGCTCATAGAGCTGTTGCTGTTGTCGCTGTAGAAGTTGGGCGTGTGCTTGTGTGGGAACGCGGCAGAGCCCGGGCGGGGTCTTCGCTGCATCCTGACCCCGGGCTGCCCCCCTCACGGACGCCAGAATCACCGCCTGAGCCGACAAGGCCCTCGGCCCTCCCTCAGCAGGTGCGCGCCGCCGGTACCCCAAGGACTCTGCGTGCAGCCAGCGTGCCCGGCGGCCTGACCCAACCCTCTCCCCTATATCTGGGCCTGGCTGCTGACTTCATAGAGGAGACCAGGGTCTCCGCCGAACGCTCTGGTGTGGAGTCACAGAGCTAGTCGTGACGTCACTGGGGAGCCTTGGCAGTCTCTCTTATTCTTTCCCAGGTTAAAGCAAGCAGTGACATCACAGCACTTCCCAGAACACCCCGTCCAAAACTACACTGTGCGTAAAAGAATTTCTGTCCCCCTTCCTGCTTTGTTTTTCTCCTTAGCACTTATTACTGACATATGTGTTTTCTTTTTCTTTCTCTTTCTTTCTTTCTTCCTTCCTTCCTTCCTTCCTTCCCTTCCTTCCTTCCTTCCTTCCTTCCCTTCCTTCCTTCCTTCCTTCCTTCCTTCCTTCCTTCCTTCCTTCCTTCCTTCCTTCCTTCCCTTCCTTCCTTCCTTCCTTCCTTCCCTTCCTTCCTTCCTTCCTTCCTTCCTTCCTTCCTTTCTTCCTTTCTTCCTTTCTTTCTTTCTTTCTTTCTTTCTTTCTTTCTTTCTTTCTTTCTTTCTTTCTTTCTTTCCTTTCTTCCTCTCTTTCCATAACCTGTTACTCCCAGTACAGCAGTAAACTTTATGAAGGCAGGGATTTTTGTTTTGTTCACTACTGTATCCTCCAGTGCCTAGATAGGCCTAGCATGTAGTAGGTGCTCAAATATCTGTGAATGAATAAATGTTAAGGAGCAAGGGATCACCCACAGCACTTCTCAATAAAGTCTTTTTAGTTTCTTAGTCTCTTTTGCTCTACAACCCTTCAGGCCCCTCCTCTCATCCTAGTCATTAGGCCAGAGAACTCTGACCTCAGGGATCTGTGGGTTCCTCTCCCAGACCCATATTCACCAGGGGTCTGTGGGGTGAGAATTCAGTACCCACCAATCTCCATACCTACACTCAGACCATCTGAGTCACCTAGAAGGGAATGAGGAATCACACATGATCACAGCCAAGCGACCAGATGTTCCCAAACTCCTGCTGTGTAACAGGATAGTACCAGTGCAGCTTATAGAAATTCAGGTTCCCAGGCACACCTTGAGATATTACTTTAGCATTTCTAGAGTGGGCGCAGGAATTTTCATGTATATTTTTTTAAAGATTTATTTATTATTTATGTATTTTATTTATTTTTGGATGTGTCAGGTCTCAGTTGTGGCATACAGGCTCTTCCTTGCGGTGCGCGGGCTCCCCTCTAGTTGTGGTACGAGGGTTTTCTCTTCTCTAGTTGAGGCTCGCGAGCTCAGTAGCTGTGGCATGTGGGCTTAATTGCCCAGAGGCATGTGGGATCTTAGTTCCCCGACCAGGCATCGAACCCACGTCCCCTGCATTGTAAGGTGGATTCTTTACCACTGGACCACCAGGGAAGTCCCAGAATGTGCATTTTTTAAAAAATTAATTATTTATTTTCGGCTGCGTTGGGTCTTTGTTGCTGTACACGGGCTTTCTTTTTTCTAGTTGCAGCGAGCGGGGGCTACTCTTCATTGCGGTGCGCAGGCCTCTCATTGCGGTGGCTTCTCTCGTTGCGGAGCACGAGCTCTAGGCGCGCGGGCTTCATTAGTTGTGGCACGTGGGCTCAGTAGTTGTGGCTCACGGGCTCTAGAGCACAGGTTCAGTAGTTGTGGCACACGGGCTTAGTTGCTCTGCGGCATGTGGGATCTTCCCAGACCAGGGCTCGAACCCACGTCCCCTGCATTGGCAGGCGGATTCTTAACCATTGTGCCACCAGGGAAGCCCAAAATGTGCATTTTTAACAACCACATGTGTGATCCTGATTAGGGACCATACTTTGAAAAGCAGTGCAGTTCATCCTGTGCATATTACACAGCTAGGCAAATAGGTCCAGAGAGCGGAAAGGATTTTCCTGAGACCAAAGATTAGAATTCCAAAATCCTGCCCTGGAGTTCAGTACTCACCAGTAAACCACCAGTAAACCCCAAGTGAAGGACCTCTAGCTTTTGGTTAAGAAGCGTTTTGAACACCTGCTATGTACAAGCTAGGGACACACATTCAGTCACTCATTAATTCAATAAATGTGTTGAGTGCCTCCATGCTAATGCTGGGAGCTAGGGGATTCATTTATTAATACATCCATTCGGGCCGTGTTTTGAGGGTTTGCAATGTGCCAGACCCTGAGCTGGGCATTGAGGACAGTGAAGTGAACAAGGAACAACATGAGGTCCCATGTCCTTGAGTCCTCACAGGCTAGCAGAGACCAGCCTGGGGTCTGGCCCTCTCCCCTTGCCTCCATCTCCACCCTGTCGCAGCTCCCACCCTACAAGGAGGCAGGAAGGAGGCTGAAGCTGGTGCAGGCAGGGAGGACTGAACTGACCACAGGGACCTTACCCCTATCTCTCTGTCTTCCCACTTCCTCCCTACCCGTGACCCCCAGGCCTGCTGATTTTGTGTTTGACTAAAGGGCAGGGATTGCTGAACCGGCTGGGTGAGTCCAGTGAGTCAGAGGCGATTCAGGTGGGTGGGCAGGTGGGCAGGAGGGCAAGCAGGCAGAGGCAGAGCCATTGGCCCTGGGACAATGGCTCTGACCGTGTGTGTGCGGTGACTGACAGGGCTGCCGGGCACCCATGACCTACAGGTGAGGCTCAACTTTCGAGGTGAGGTTTGCAGGGGTGCTCTGAGAATTTTTGGAACTGGAGAGCTCCAGTTCCTCCATTCCCCAGGCCCCCCACCCCATCCCTAGGCATCTCTACAGCCTGTCCCCTTTCTCCCCAAGTCCAATGTCTCCAACTCTCTGCTTCCCTCCCTCCCTATCTTCTATGTCTCTTTAAGGGTGAGTCCAGGGGGATTAGACCCTGGGCCAAGAGTGAATGGAGGGATGATTTTTTTGTGTGCGTGGGGAGGAGCTGATAAATGACTAGATTCAATTCTGAGCAGGTTTTATCCAGAAAACAAGGAGAATTCACTGTGGTCAAGAAGCAGATATCGGTGAGGTCAGTGGGGTTGGATTCTGGATGGGGAGAAGCTGATCTGTGCCCCATATGAGTCCATCCTTGGTTTGGGAGGTTTTTTCCTGGCTTTGGGAGGTATAGTCTCAGGAGGTGGGGTTGATTTCCGGCTAAAGAGGTTAGACTCAGTTTGGGCAAGTCAGAATCAAGACTGGGGGGGATTAGTTCTTGATTGGTAGTTAGCCCCAGATCAGCCCTAGTTTGGGAGGGTTGGTTCCAGGTTTAGGAGATCAGTCATAGAGTTAGCTCTCAGTTTTTAGGGTTGGCTCCTATTTCAGACTCTGGATTAGGGGTCAGTGTCAGCCCAGCATTGGGTGTCACAAGGTTCCTCCAATTCCCAGCTGTTCCGTTGGCCACACTATGAGGCTCCACTGGCTGGGGAGTGACTGTCTGTACAGGTGGTCAACTGCAGCCATTTGTTCAGCCCCAGGTGAGCAGGCCTGGGGAGCCAAGGATGCAAGTAGGGGTAGAGGGTGGCTTGCGACCATTCTCCTGGGTCATTCTTCTGCTTCATGCCACACCCCCAGGTCTCTGGGGACGCTGGTGATATCCCTGCAGCAGCTACAGACTGCAGGGCATTTGGTGCTGCAGGAGGCCCTAGTGGATGAGAATCTGCGCGTGTCCCCAGTGAGTTCTGTCAGCCCCCAGCCTGCCACCCCCAAGCCTGAGAGTCCCTCTAGATAGAGGGTTCCGTTTCTCCGGGGGGAAAACCCAGACCCAGACAGGAGTGGTAACAAGGCCCCTGAGCCAGGGCGCCTTTCATTACAGCCCCCAGGCCAAGATTCGGGTTCAGCTCTGAGGGCCAGAGTTGTGTGGCAAGGGAAGATGAGGAGCTCCGTGCTGCTCCCTGACCCTGTACCAGGCGTAGCTCCTGTAGGGGGCGAAGATGAACCTGGCTGGATTTTCCTGGTGTTTCATGGAGGGGCAGTACAGCCTGGTAGAAATGAACCTGGGTTCAAATCTCAAGTCCACCACTTCCCAGCTGAGAACTTGGACAAGTTATTCAGCTTCTCTAAGTTGTTTCCTCACTTACCTTATGTGGAGTTGTACAAAATGTCCAGCTTTTCATTCAGTCTGTTGTCATTCACTGAGCTCTGAGTATAAGCCAAGTGCAGTGCTGAGCAATGACGACTGAGTGGTGAACAAAACCAGATAAGGACTTGCCCTCTTAGAGCTCCGTATCTGAAGAGAGAGGCAAACATTAAACAAATATTCACACAAATAAATGTAAAATTGACACCGACTGGTGTTACAAAAGAGCTGGTAGGGGGCTGGGAGAATGTATAACAGAGGGATGTGACCTATTTGGGGTTCCGAAAAGGTTCCCTGAGGAAGTAATGTTTGAGCTTGGAATTGAAGGATACGATAGGTGATAAATAAGTGGGAGGAGAGCATGTTGCAGGCGGAAGAACCAGCATATGCAAAAGCCCAGCGCCCTGAGAGAGCATAAGCAGGGTGCAGGGCAGGAGCAGACCCCATAAGGGATGGGACTGGAAATGTTGGCAGGGGCCAGATCACACAGAGCTGTGAAGGCCACACTAATGGATTTCCAAGAACGATGAGAGAATTTTGGAATTGTGTTGGCCCCCTTAAAGAGGTTACTTGCATCAGGTAAGCTCTTGATAACTTATGTGTTTTTTTTTTTTTTTTTTTTTTTTTTGTGGTACGTGGGCCTCTCCCGTTGCGGAGCACAGGCTCCAGACGCGCAGGCTCAGCGGCCATGGCTCACGGGCCCAGCTGCTTCGTGGCACGTGGGATCTTCCTGGACCGGGGCACGAACCCGTGTCCCCTGCATCGGCAGGCAAAGTCTCAACCACTGCGCCACCAGGGAAACCCTTGATAGCTTATGAGTACTCACTATTATTAATGATCATAGAGGAACCACAAGTCATCAGAGATGCAGGCCAGGAGGGTCTCTGTTTATAGGTGGAATAAAAGGCATTGTCTTTGGGCTTTTCTTAGCATCAGGGTAGTTTGAGGGGCCCAAGGCCTACTGTGTATCTGGTTTTAGGTCCAGGTGGAACTTGACCTGAAGTACCAGCCCCCAGAGGGTGAAACTGGAGCCTGGGCAGAAGAGGACTTTGGAGCACCCATTCGGGACAGGTAACCCTACCACCCACCTAACCAAGGCCCAGGCAGGCCTTGGTAAGAGAGAAGTGGTACCTAATTCCACTGTGGATCTGCTGGATATGGTGACCCTTGGACCCGTGCTGCCCAGGTTGTAGCTCTGTAGTCAGGCATGGCCCTCTCCTGTCATTTCTCCTTCTCCCAGCTCAGAGCTGATCATTTCCCAATGTGGGCTTCCAGGAGCTGGAGTGAGTATGTGGGGATGACCTGGGATTACAGGGTCAGTCTTGGGATTGGGAGCCAGTGATGTGGGGTCAGTCCCTGGGTCTGGGATCAGTACTGGACCAATTCCAGGGTGAGAAGTCAGTCCTAGAATCAGGGGTCAATTCTGGAACTAGAGGTTTCCCAGGTTAGGGGTCAGACCAAGGGGCAGGGGTGGGTCCTAGAGTCAGGGAAGTCAGAGATGGGTGCCCAGAGAAGGGTGATAAGTCCAAGACATGTTCCTTGACGGCCTTTCCTGTGAGGCCTAGGGAGGCCCGGCTGGAGCGGTGGGCAGTGGCATTGGGCCGCAGGCTAGCTTGAGGAGTAGGTCAGCAGGGTGATGAGGACAAGAAGCTGGAGCTGGAGCTGGAGGACAAGCCTGATGTGGAGCTTTCTGACGTCGCGTTCAGCCCCCTCAAGAGGTAACTTGTACCCACTGAGCACCTGCTCCCATAGCCTAGCAGTGTGTCAACCTCACTCGCTCATACATGCAGGCCTGTGCCTGTCCACCCTCACAAACACATGGTCTCAGGGTATGGGTGGAGGAGTGGATATCCTGGGGTCAAGGGTCATTCATTCCTAGGCATAGACACTGCTACATTCACACACAGTTACGCTGGCTCACACATGGCCTCTGGAACCCATGAAAGTGATGAAATCCTGTTGAGGGCAAGGAATGTTGCCTCCTTTGTTCACTGCAGTGTTCCAGTGCCTAGAACAGTGTTGGTACATAGAAGGTGCTCATTCAATCTTTGTTGAATGAATGCATGGTTTTAGGGCTACAGGAATGAGTCAAATTCTGAGTGTAGGACTGAGATGGAGGCAAGATAAGGCTAGAAGGACTCAGAATCTTCAGAGGGAGAGATCTTATCGCCAGCGCCAAGCAAGGGTGTGTGTGTGGACGGCGGGGTGGAGGGGAGGAAGTGAAGTGAGAGCTGACTGTAAGCCTCTCCGCAGCCGAGCTCGGGGCCTGGCCCGCGGGGATCCCTTCCAGGTATCCAGGGCCCAGGACTTCCAGCTACCGCTCCCCCTCCAGGCCTGAACCCTTGGGGAATACCACCCGCCCTCCACACTCGTTCTTCCCTTGTACCGAGGCAGGCTTAGCTTCCTTTTCTCCTCCTTCCCCATCCTTTAGGTGGGGGTAACGGTGCTCGAGGCCCGGAAGCTGGTGGGAGTCAACATTAATCCCTATGTGGCCGTGCGCGTTGGGGAGCAACGCCGAGTGACCGCCACGCAGCGCGGGACAAATTGCCCCTTCTTCAACGAAGTGGGTGCAACCAAGGAAGGGGGAGCCTGAGGGAATGGGCGAGACCCAGGATAAGAACTGTGTGGAGGGGGCGTAGCCTAGGTGGAAGCGAGCCTATTGGCGGGCCTGAAGCTAAGGGCTCTTTGCGGGAAAGGGTGCAAAGAGGTGTGGTCTCCGAGTTGCGGGCGGTGGTGGTGAGGAAGGGTGGGGAAGGAGAGCGTTCTCTTTGCCAGAGGCAGGGACCACCTGGCGTGAACCCTTCACGTATAACCTTCTCTCACTTCTCTCGCTTCCCCACTTCAACCTAGTACTTCTTGTTTGAATTTCATGAGACCCGGCTTCACCTCCAGGGCTTGCTGCTGGAGATCACGGTGAGGCGGGTAGGGGTGAGAGGTTTCCGTCAAAGAAGGGGAGATGCCGAAGCTCCAGGACTAACGCCACCTTTCCCCAGGCTTTCCATTCGTAGACCCTCCCCTTTATGGCCACCCGGATAGGCACCTTCAGGATGGACCTGGACATTATCTTCGACCAGCCAGGTACTGAACCCTCCCCTCACTGAGACTCCTCTGCACGGACAAGGGAAGCTGAACCTCTGGGCCCTGAGCCCAGTGTACTAACTTGTGAGACAGCAATCTCTTCCGACGTCTGACCTCCACGCACTGCCGCTCCTCCTTCCTGAGCTGGACTTGAACCCCGGCCGTTGTCCAGCACTCGGATTGCAGCCCCATGACCACCCTGCGCATCCCACCGGTCTCCCCTGACCCCTGGTCTGCTCCTCCGTCCCCATATGGCCACTTCTATCAGAAATGGGCTTCTCTGCACGACTCTCGGGATACACGCACCGGGACCAAAGGTTTCGTCAAGGTCACTTTGTCCGTGAGGGCGCGCGGGGACTTGGCCCCTCCGCTGCCACCCCCGGGCCCTGGCCACAGTTCGGACATCGAGAAGTGATCTGGGGTGAGATGGGGAGGGGAGACTAGAACGGGGCGTGGCCTCCGGGATGCGGAGACGGGGAGGGGCTGAGCCTCGGGCTTCTGGGACCCTCAGCGCCCGGCTCCCTTAGGAACCTGCTGCTGCCGCGTCGGGTGGCAGCGGAGAGGCCGTGGGCGCGGCTGCGAGTGTGTGTGTACCGCGCCGAGTGGCTTCCGGCGCTGCGCCCCGACCTGCTGGGCAGCCTGGCCCGCGCCCTGCACGACCAGCGCGTCCTCATGGACCCCTATGTGCGGGTGTCTTTCCTGGGGCAGCAGGTAAGTCCCTCCCGTCCTCACTCGGCGGAGGCCTAGGCCCTGATCGGCGCTGACCCCTCTCCGCCTGTCTTCGCCGCCGCGCTCAGGGCGAGACGTCGTTGCGCGGCGAGGCGACGGCGCCCGAGTGGAACGAGCAGCTGAGCTTCGTGGAGCTCTTGCCGCCGCTGATGCGCCGCCTTCGTCTGCAGCTACGGGACGACGCGCCCCTGGTCGATGTGGCCCTCGCCACGCACTTGCTGGACCTGAGGCAGATCTCGCATCCGGGCGGGGCGGGTGAGCGCATCTGGCCGGCGCGTGCAGCCTCTGTCTGGGCCCTCTCTGCCCTGGGTCCCGCCCCCGACTGCAAACCCCATCCTCGCGACCTAGCTCCGCTTAGAAAGGTGCGGAGCCAGCAGAGGGCTTGAAAAACTGAACAGAGAACAAGTTGGAGTCAAAGGGTGGGGCCAAGAGGTGCAGTTGTGAGTGGGCGGGGCCTCGGGATGAGGGTGTGGTGTAAAAGAGGTCGGAGTCTGACCTTCTCACCTGGTGCCGCAGGACCGGGGGCTGCAGGAGGTTGAGAGTCTGCAGCGCAGCCCCACTTCCGGGACCTGCACACGGCTGAACCAGGCACTGGAAGAGCTGGTGGCTGGGAGCAGGTGAGCTGAGAGCCTCCCCCTCCTTGCTGCCAACTACAGGGTGAGGGAAACTCATGATGGCTGTCTGGACCCAAGGGCTCTGGAAACTGCGTTTGCTCAGCACTGTACAGAAGAATGAGGAGATGATTGCTGAGGGAACTTGATAGAAATTATTGGGGGTTAGGCCACTCTCCTCCAATAAACTCCCTTTGCCGAGCTCCTATAGTCTTATGCATTTCCCCCTCTCCTCAGATTCCCCTGCTCTGTTCCTCCACACTCCTTCCAGCTAATGGCTTCCTTTCCTACTTCATGGAGAAAATAGAAGCCTCACCTTCCTCCATCCAGTCTACTGCCTTGCCAGCTTCTGCAACCATCTGCTCTCCTTCTTTTCCTGCTACAGCAGAGGAGGTGACCTCCTCCCAAAGCCACAGCTGTGATCCTGATTTCATCTCCTCTCACCTACTGGAAGAATTAGCTCTGCAGTTGTCCACTTGCTCTCCTGCAGCATCAACTGGTCCCTAGTTACCAGGTCATTACTGTAACCACATATATTTGTTCTAGTCACTTCCATCTTTGACCTTCACTGCCCTGGATTCCATAACCTGCTCCAGGTACTTCAGTGTTTTTCTGATCCTCTTCTCAAAAGGGTTGTTTATCCATTTACTCACTAATATTTATAAGACTGACTATGCCAGACACTGTTTTAGGCACAAGAATAACAGTGAATAAGCATTCTTGTCCACAAAGATTTCTGGAACTTACATTCTTGTGGGGGTGGAGGCTGAATGGAGACACAGATAATAAACATGTAAACAACAAGGCAGAAATATAAGAAGTATGATAAGGATAGTGTTAGGGAGAAAATAAAGCAAGGAAGTATTTCAGAGAGACATTGCAATTTTAGAAAAGGTGGCAAGGGGAGGCCATGGTGATGTTGACATTAAGAAGATGAAGGAGCAAGCCATGTCTGTAAGGGTGTTCCAGGCAGCAAGGACAGCATGTGCAAAGGCCCTGAGGTGAAGCATTCCTGGTGTGTTTGAGGAAGAGCAAGGGACCAGTGTGAGTGCAGCAGAGTGAACAGAGTAGCTGAGGCTGGAGGGTGTGGGGGGAAAGGAGGATGATAGTGGGGAGAGGCATGTGGGAGTCACATAGGCCATTGTAGCGGCCTTGGCTTCTTCTTTGAGTGAAATGAGGAGCCACTGAAGATTTTGAAAAGAGAAGAGATATGCTCTAATTTATCCTTAAAAAGGATCAGTGTGGGAGGGATGATATGAGAGGAAGCAGAGAGAGTACTATAGAGGGCATTGTAATAATTCAGGTGACCAAAAATGATGAAATGAATCTAGGGTGGTTGCAGTGGATACAGGGTGACGGGAATGAATTCAAGAGCAGTAGAGACTTTGGAAGTGACACCTCAGGACTGGCTAATGAATAGGCTTAGGGGAGGAGGAAAATGTGCAGAGGAGAGTCATGAATGACTCCCAAGATTTTGACTTGCACAGCTATGTAGATGGTGCTATTTACTGAGCTATGGAAAACAAGAGAAGGAGAAGTTCTGATGGGAGTGGAGGGGATATCAGAAGCCCCTTTTTGGACATGTTAACTTTTTTTTTTTTTTAATTTATTTTTATTTTTGGCTGCCTTGGGTCTTTGTTGCTGCGCGTGGGCTTTTCTCTAGTCGCGGCAAGCGGTGGCTACTCTTTATTGCGGTTCCCGGGCTTCTCATTGGGTGGCTTCTCTTGCTGCAGAGCACGGGCTCTAGGCACGCGGGCTTCAGTAGTTGTGGCACTCAGGCTCAGTAGTTGTGGCTCACGGACTCTAGAGCACAGGCTCCATAGTTGTGGTGCATGGGCTTAGTTCTTCTGCGGCATGTGGGATCTGCCTGGACCAGGGCTCGAACCCATGTCCCCTGCACTGACAGGCGGATTCTTAACCACTGAGCCACCAGGGAAGTCCCTGGACATGTTAACTTTGAGATATATGCCTGTTAGACTTCTAAATGGATATGTCTGCCAGGCTGTTAGCTATAGGAGTTGAGCTCTGGGGAGAGTTCAGGGCTAGAAATGTAAAATTGCGGGGTGTTAATATGTAGATGGGATTGGATAAGATCACCTAGGGAACAAAAAAAAAAAAAAAAAAGGAAAAATCTGGACTTCCTTCCTTGGTGGTCCAGTGGTTAAGATTCTGCACTTCCAAGGCAGGGGGCCTGGATTCGATCCCTAGTCCACATGCTGCTCGGCGAGGCCAAAAAAACCCCAAACAAGCAAACAAGTCTAAGGACCTGGCAAGCTCCAGCATTTAGAGGGAGGGTCAAGGAGGAGGACTCAGCCAAGGACTTGGTTGTTGGTCACTTTTCTGTCCTCATCTTACTCAACCTTTCAGTATCAGTGGACACAGTTGACCCCACCCTCCTTCTTGAAAGACTCTGGTGTTGATTTCCATACCCTTCGTTTTCCTTCGGCTTCCCTGGCCATTCCTTCTCATCTCTTTGGCTCGCTCTCTATCTTCTTTACCTCTGAATGTTCCAGATGTTCATATGGGTATGTCTTAGGGCTTCATTGTAAGCCTCTCTTCTCTGTCTACATTCTCTATGTCTCCAAAAGAGCAACAAACTTTAATCCAATTTAATTCCTTGCTTGATTGTCTATAAGGTGCAATTAAACTCTTTCCATTTTCACTTCACTGAAATTATTTTATTACTAAAATTATTCTTTGTCAGGGAACTTTCAACGAAAGATCTGTTCAAATCATATTTCATCTTTTTTAAAAAACAGCATTATTATTTATTAAAAATTTTTTTTTCTCTTTTGGCTGGATGGCATGCGGGATCTTAGTTCCCCAACCAGGGATTGAACCCGTGCCCCCTGCAGTGGAAGCACAGAGTCTTAACCACTGGACCGCCAAGGAAGTCCTTGTATTTCACTTCTTATAGCTTTATCCAGTGTGATCTGTGTGTGTGTGTGGAGGTGCTATTATTTCTACCGGATCTAATTTCCCTGAATCCAATTTTGTGGATCTAAATCTTGTCAAGAAGATTTTTTCTTCTGTCAGTTTTTTTGTTTTTTTGTTTTTTTTTTTTTTTGCGGTACGCGGACCTCTCACTGTTGCAGCCTCTCCCGTTGCGGAGCACAGGCTCCGGACACGCAGGCTCAGCAGCCATGGCTCACGGGCCCAGCCGCTCCGCGGCATGTGGGATCTTCCCGGACCCGGACACAAACCCGTGTCCCCTGCATCGGCCGGCGGACTCTCAACCACTGCGCCACCAGGGAAGCCCGGAATTTTATTTTTAACTCTGAGATGAGAAACTTCTGGAGAGGAGTGAAATGGTCTGGAAAGCATTGAAAAGCTCATTCTGGATGCTATATTGAGAATATTCCGTAGGAGAGAGGGTAAGAGTGGATGTGGTAAGAACAGCTAGGAGGGTGTTGCAATAATCCTGGTGAGAAGTGATGGTGGCTTGGACTAGGGTGGTCCTGGAAAAGGGGGAAAGTGGTCAGATTTTGAATATATTTTGAAAACAGAGCCTAAATGATATGCTGATGGGATCGATGTGGAATGTGAGTGGAAGAAAGAGCAGTGAAGGATGACTTGGAAGTTTTGAAGTGAAGCAGGGTTCGCTTTCAAGGTGGGGGCTTGGGGCAGTCATTGGAACTCATGCACTTGGTTTGAGCATGTAATGTTTGAACTATCTTTGGTCAGTGTTGGAACTGTCAAGTACAGCCCATGTGAGCCTTTTACATGCATTTGAATCCTCCAGGTATAAAAATGCAGATTTCTGATGCAGCAGGTCTGGGGTGGGGCTGAGATTCTACGTTTCTAAGTAGGTAATACCAATGCTGTTGGGCCTGGGCCACACTTTGAGTAGCCAGGGCAGTAAATAGTTAAATGCTAGTACATTCTGCGTCTCCAAAGTGAGGCTGGCCTTGATGAGTTGGGGAGTGGTTCAAATATAGAATCCATCCTTGGCTGAGGAAGGATGCCTCCTTGAGAACAAGACTGAGAGGAGCTGTGACGGAGGCTGGGCATGGGAGGCCTGCTCTGAGGGAGGTGGCCCCTAAGGGTCAGTGTTCTCTCCTTTGATTCCCACCTGCCACACCCGCTACTGCTCTTGCAGACAGTTTTGCCACGGTGCTGAGCACAGGACAATGACTCGGCCCAACGCGCTGGATCTATGCAGATGCCAAGGGAAACAGCTGGCGTTTAGCCTGGTACAGTCTGGGGAAGGGGGATCAGGGGCACCCAGCAGGGACCCTCCACTCATGTTCTCTTCCTGCCCTTTCAGAACCTGTTGGCAAAGCAAGGACTGTGGCTCCTTCGGGGCCTGAGACACGGCAATGTGCAAGAGAAGGTGGCACTGGCCAAGAAGCTCCTGGTGAAACTGCGCTTCCTGGCCCAGGAGGTAATGCCTCAGCCCCCATTTCCCCACCCTGAATACCCTTTCTTCTGAGCCTACCGGAGGTCTTTGGGCAGGGGTGACCTAACATTTGTCCTGTGGATTGATACCAGGCCATGGGACCTGTTGCTCTGAGCATAGGACTAAGCTCCATTTGGAGTAGCTAAGGGTGACGATGTACATTGTAGGGCCCAGCAGGGATACAGGGAACATGCAAGATCTCTTTGGAAGAAGGTCTGAGAGTACATTTCCTTGGCATGACTTTCCTGGTTTGAAGCTCTGAACACAACACACGGGAAGGGTAAAGGAAGTTCACATTTATAGAAAGCTTCCTTGGCTAAGCATCTGCATGTATTACCTAGTGTGACTCAACAGCCTTGGGAAGATGTTACCCCATTTGACAGGTGCAGAAACTGAGGCTTAGAGAGGGAAAGTGACTGATCCACCATGTCATAGCTGGTTAAGTGTCAGAGCTAGAATTCAAAGCCAGTGCTGCTCCACTCTGAAGCTCAGTCATTCCCAAAGGCACAGAAAGTTTGGATCGCTGGGGCCAATATGTCCTCAGGGTCAAACAGTGAGGAGTTTGGATATTGGTCTCAGATCTCGAAGGGCACGTTGGAGTTTGGCAAGTATGAAAGAATGGACAGCATGTGCAAAGGCGCAGCTAGAAGGCAGAGTAGTGGAAGGAGATACAGAATAGAGACCTTATTAAAGTGAATTTTAGTGCAAAATTATTTTTTTTTAATTTTTAGAAAAATTAATTAATTTTTGGCTGCATTGGGTCTTCATTGCGGTGTGCGGGCTTCTTACTGTGGTGGCTTCTCTTGTTGCGGAGCATGGGCTCTAGGCACGCGGGCTCAGTAGCTGTGGCTCATGGGCTCCAGAGGGCAGGCTCAGTAGTTGTGGCACACGGGTTTAGTTGCTCCACAGCATGTGGAATCTTCCCAGACCAAAGCTCAAACCCGTGTCCCCTGCATTGGCAGGTGGATTCTTAACCACTTCTCCACCAGGGAGGTCCCAAAATTACTTTATTTATTTGGAATGAAAACCTTCTGTTGTCAGCTGACATTTAAAAACATTTTCTGATTTAAATATGCCTCCTGAAATAATATAGGTTAGTTTCACTATTTTTCAAACTTTGTATAATACTGTTTATATTATTTTGCTTTTTTTAAAACTTAATATTATGTTTATTGTATGTAGCTGTAATTTGTCCATTTTCATTGCTGTATAATATCCCACTGTATGACTATACTATAATTCACTTATCCATCCCACTACTGATGGATATGTGTGTTGATTCCAACGCATGGTGGTTAGAAACAATGTTTCCAAGACTATTTTTATACATGTCCTGGATGTAAGTGGAAGAGTCTCTAGGGCAGTGATTCTCAAACTTTTTTGGTCTCAGGACTCCTTTACAGCCTTAGAGTAATTACTGGGGACTCAAATGAGCTTTTGTTTATATAGATGTATCTACTGATATTCCCTATTATATAAACTAAAACTGAAAAAATTTAAAACCATAGAAATAAAAAATTATTTATTAATTCATTTAAAATAACAATAGTAAACCTATTACATGTTTTTTTGTTTATTTTTATAGGGAAACATAAATATATTTTTAGAAAAATAAGTATAGGGGCTTCCCTGGTGGCACAGTGGTTGAGAGTGTGCCTGCCGATGCAGGGGACACAGGTTTGTGCCCCGGTCCGGGAAGATCCCACATGCCACGGAGCGGCTAGGCCCGTGAGCCGTGGCCGCTGAGCCTGTGCGTCCGGAGCCTGTGCTCCACAACAGGAGAGGCCACAACAGTGAGAGGCCCACGTACCGCAAAAAAAAAAAAAAAGAAAAGAAAAAGAAATTAATTCTCCAAAACAAAAAATGTAGTGAGAACAACAATATTGCTTTACATTTTTTGCAAATATCTGGCAAAGAATTTTTATACTCTGTTATATTAAAATCCATTGGTCTGTCTTGCACTTTGAATAGATCTATTATCCTTGAATGACTTTGAATCATCATACATAGGTCATTTGGAAATTTGCTTCCCTGAATTATGCATACTTTCCAAATGTTCATGCATTTCATTATACAGTATTAAGAAATCACATTCGTTAATATCATCACAAATCTCATTAGAAAAATCTTTAAGTGTTGGGAAGCTGTCAAGCTTACAATGGCTGATACAAGAGATACCGTTTTTCCAAAATTGTAGTTTTCCATTTTGTTTTGTTCTTAATCTTGGAGGAAAAGCTTTCATTCTTTCACTATTAAGTATGATGTTGGCTGTGGGTTTTTCATAAATGCCCTTTATCAGGTTGAGGACGTTAACTTCTGTTCTTAGTTTTCTGAGTATGTATTTTTTTTTATCATGAAAGGATGTTGAATTTTGTCAGATGCCTTTTCTGCATTAGTTGAGATACTCATTTGTGTTTTTTCCCTTTGTTCTATTATTGTGGTAAATTACATTGATTGATTTTCTTAGGTTGAACCTCTCTAGCATTCCTGAGATAAATGCCACTTGGTCATGGTATATAATTCTTTTTATATGCTGTTGGATTCAGTTTGCCAATATTTTGTTCAGAACTTATTCCTAAGGGATATATCTATATTCATAAAGGATACTATTCTGTAATTTTCTTTTCTTATGGTGTCTTTGTGTGTTTTTCATATCAGGGTAACGCTGGCCTCACAGAATGAAATAGGAAGTGTTCCTTCCTTTTCTGTTTTTGGGAAGAGCTTGAGAAGTATTGGTGTTAATTCTTCTTTAAATGTTTGGTAGAATTCACCAGTGAAGCCATTTGGTCCTGAGCTTTTCTTTGTTGGGAGGTTTTTGATTACTAATTCAATCTCTTGTTTTGTCTGTTGAGATTTCTATTTCTCCTTGAGTGAGTTTAGATAAATTTTATGTTTCTAGGAATGTTCTCATGTTTATTTCTTTTTTAAAAAAATTAATTAATTTATTTTTGGCCGTGTTGGGTCTTCGTTGCTGTGCGCGGGCTTTCTTTTTTTTTTACATAAATGCCTTTATTCTACTTCTGGTCCTCGTGGCAACTTTTTCCATCTGAAAGCTGCTCCCTGCACTTCTCGAAGCAGGAACATGAAAATGGATCAGAAGTTTCCAAACTTTTCATCATCAACCCAGTTCTAGAGGCTGGAAGTCTGGGGTCAAGGTGCCAGCGTGGTTGGGCTCTGGTGAGAGCTCTCTTCTTGGCTTGCAGATGGTTGCTTTCTTGTTGTGTCCTCACATAGCAGAGACAGAGAAAGAGAAGAAAGAGAAAGAGGAAGAGGAGTAAGAGAGAAAAAGAGAGAGAGAGAGAGAGAGAGAGAGAGTGGGCTTTCTTTTTAGTTGCTGCGAGCGAGGCTACTCTTCGTTGCGGTGCGCAGGCTTCTCATCGTGGTGGCTTCTCTTGTTGCTGAGCATGGGGTCTAGGTGTGCGGGTTTCAGTAGCTGTGGCATGTGGGCTCAGTAGTTGTGGCTCGTGGGCTCTAGAGCACAGGCTCAGTAGTTGTGGCACACGGGCTTAGTTGCTCTGCGGCATGTGGGATCTCCCCGGACCAGGGCTCAAACCCGTGTATCCTGCAATGGCAGGCGGATTCTTAACCACTGCGCCACCAGGGAAGCCCCTCATGTTTATTTCTGATTTTAGGTATTTATATCTTGTCTCTTTTATTCTTTGTCAGTCTAGCTAAAGGCTCATCAATTTTGTTGATTTTTCCAAAGAACCAACTTCTGGTTTCATTGATTCTTTTGGTTTTCTATTCTCCAGTTTATTTTTCTCCACTCTAATCTTTATTTACTTCCTTCTGCTAGCTTTGGGTTGAGTTTTCTCTTCTTTTTCTAATTCCTCAGGGCATATAGTTTGGTTATTGACTTGAGATCTTTCTCTTCTTTTTTTTTATAAATTTATTTATTTATTTGTTTTTATTTTTGGCTGTGTTGGGTCTTGGTTGCTGCGCATGGGCTTTCTCTAGTTGAGGCAAGTGGGGGCTACTCTTTGTTGCAGTAGGTGGACTTCTTTTTGTCGTGGCTTCTCTTGTTGCAGAGCATGGGCTCTAGAGCGCAGGCTCAGTAGTTGTGGCGCATGGGCTTAGTTGCTCTGCGACATGTGGGATCTTCCTGGGCTAGAGATCGAACCTGTGTCCCCTGCATTGGCAGGCAGATTCTTAACCACTGTGCTACCAGGGAAGACCCTCTTTCTTCTTTTTATGTAGGCATTTATAGCTATAAATTTTCCTCTGAGCCCTATCTTTGCTGCATATCATAAGTTTTGCTGTTACATTTTCATTTTCATTCACCTATAAGTATTTTCTAATTTCCTTTGTGATTTCTTCTTCGATGCAGTGTTTAAGAGTGTGTTGTTTAATTTTCACACATTTGTGAACTTTCTAGTTTTCTTTCTATTATTGATCTGTAGTTTCATTCCACTTTGGTCAAAAAAAGATACTTTGTATGATTTCAGTCTTTTAAAATGTATTATACTTGTTCTGTGACCTATATGGTCTATCCTGGAGAATGTTCTATGTGCATTTGAGAAGAATGTGTATTCTGCTGTTGGATGCATTGTTTATATATCTCTGTTAGGTCTAGTTGGTTTATAATGTTGTTCAAGTCCTCTGGTTCCTTAATGATCTTCTGTACAGGTGTTCTATCCACTATTGAAAGTGGTATATTGCATGTTTTAATTCAATTATTTCCAATCTGGCTCCAGTTTTCTTATGTTTGTTGAAATTATCCACTTTAAACTCTGTACTTTTCCCACTAGACCCTTTAGAATTTTTATCACAGTTATTTTAATATCGCTTTCTAATAATTCCCACATTTGGGTTATCTGTGGGTCTACTTCTATTGATTATTCTTGTCTTGACCATGGGTCACATTTTTTACTTTTCCTAGTCTTATAATTTTTCATTAGGTACCTGGAGTTTTGTATAAAAGAACAGTAGAGGCTAAAATAAATAATATCTCCAGAGAGTTTTGATGACGTCTACTTTAACTAATTTTTCTGTTTTCTGTTACCTGTGTAAGAAAATTTTACTACCTCCAAGCCACAAAGATATTCTCCTATGCTTTTAGGAGAATAAAGATAGTCTCCTAAAAGTTTTATGGTTTTAGATTTTACATTTGGGTCTCTGACTGTTCTCAAGTTAGTCTTTGCATATGGTGTAACATATGGGTCAAAATCCTATTTTTAAAATATGGACATTGAGATAGTCTAGCACCATATGTTGAAAAGATTTCTTTTTCCTGTTGAATTGCTTTGGCTTTTTAATTGAAAATCAAGAGGTTGTATAAGTTCCTCTGTTGAATTTTTCATTTCAATCATTGCACATTTTTTTTGCTTTGTTTTGTTTTTCTAAAATTAATTAATTATTTTTGACTGCGTTGGGTCTTCGTTGCTGCACGTGGGCTTTCTCTAGTTGTGGTGAGCGTGTGCTACACTTCGTTGCGGTGTGCGGACTTCTCATTGTGGCGGCTTCTCTTATTGATGAGCACCGGCTCTAGGCATGTGGGCTTCAGTAGTTGTGGCACACAGGCTCAGTAGTTGTGGCTCGCAGGCTCTAGAGCGCAGGCTCAGTAGCTGTGGTGCACGGGCTTAGTTGCTCTGCAGCATGTGGGATCTTCCTGGACCAGGGCTTGAACCCCTGTCCCCTGCATTGGCAGGTGGATTCTTAAGCACTGAGCCACCACGGAAGTCCCTGCACTTTTAATTTCTGTAAGTTCTTTTTTTTTCAAATCCGCTGTGTTATTTTTCACTGTTTATTATTCCCAGTAATTATTTATCAGGTTTGTCTTTTGTTTCATTTAAGAATAGTAAGCAGAGCTGTTTTTATAATGTCAGATGATTCCAGTAGTCAGTTTTTGGGGGTTTGTTTTCACTCTCTGTTTCTGCTGATACTTCCTCATGGTTGTTTCCTTCTCTGCTTAGTTGCTTTAAACTGTGAACTATTCATTATAGTTTCCTCAAAAAATTATTTGTGGGACTTCTTTGAGTCCTGGAATAAAGGTACATTCTTCCAGAAAACATATGACTTTGCTTCTGCCCTTGATCACCTTAAACTGAAATTTGATGTTTAGCAACACCCAGGCACAGTGAAAAACATTGGCTTGTGGTTATTCTTTTCAGGGACAATTTCCAACTTCCACTACACTCAGCCAGACAACTCTCTTTGTTGATCAGTGGATGTGAGAAAGTGGGGCAGGTTCCATCATGGTTTATCTTTGTCCTGAAGGTGTGATTCTCTGGGGTTCTAGTTTTTAAGGAGGGGAGATGTCTCCTGTGAGACTCCTGTTCTGAATGGTGTCTGAACTCTTTATATTGTTTTTACTCACTGCCAGGTCATGAAAAGCTCAGGGTTGCCAGGTCTGGCAAATGCCCTTGTGGCAGAAGTTGCTGAAATGCTCTGTTAACTTCCCTGGATTCCTGTCTTCATTCAGGGTTTAGTATGATAATTCTTCATTCTTATTATCTCACCCCTGCCTTTAATAAATATTTAAAAATATTTTTTCAAGTCATTTTAGTTGGTTTTAGTGAGAGGTAGGTTTTAATTCCTAGCTCATGATATTACTGGAGATGGAAGTCAGGCATGATGATTTTTTTTCATAATTTTTTAAAATGTTTATTTTATTGAAGTGTAATTGATTTACAATGTTGTGTTAATTTCTGCTGTACAGCAAAGGGATTCATATATAAATATATATATATATACACATATATTCAGATATGTGTGTGTGTGTGTGTATATATATATATATATATATATATATATATTCTTTTTCATGTTCTTTTCCATTATGGTTTATCAAGGGATACTGAATATAGTTCCCCATGCTGTACAGTAAGACCTTGTTGTGTATCCATTCTATATATAATAGTTTGCATCTGCTAATCCCGAACCCCCAATCCATCTCTCCCCTACCCCCCCATTCCCTTGGCAACCACAAGTCTGTTCTTTATGTCTGTGTGTCTGTTTATGTTTCATAAATAAGTTTATTTGTGCAGTATTTTAGATTCCACATAAAGGTGATATATGGTATTTGTCTTTCTCTTTCTGACTTACTTCACTTAGTATGATAATCTCTAGGTCCATCCATGTTGCTGCAAATGGCATTATTTCATTCTTTTTTATGGCTGAGTAGTATTCCATTGTATATGTATATCACATCTTCTTTATCCATTCATCTGTTGATGGACATTTAGGTCACTTCCATGACTTGGCTATTGTGAATAGTGCTATTGTGAACATTGGGGTACATGTATCCTTTTGAATTAGAGTTTTGTCCGGATATATGCCCAGGAGTGGAATTGCTGGATCATATGGCAACTCCATTTTTAGTTTTTGAGGAACCTCCATACTGTTCTCCATAGTGGCTTCACCAATTTACATTCCCACCAACAGCATAGGAGGGTTCCCTTTTCTCCACACCCTCTCCAGCATCTGTTATTTGTAGATTTTTTTAATGATGGCCATTCTGACTGGTGTGAGGTGGTACCTCATTGTAATTTTGATTTGCATTTCTCTAATAATAGTGATGTTTGAGCATTTTTTCATGTGCCTGTTGGCCATCTGTATGTCTTTTTTGGAGAACTGTCTATTTAGGTCTTCTGCCCATTGGGTTGTTTGTTGTTTTTTGTTGTTGAGTTGTATGGTCTGTTTATATATTTTGGAAAGTAAGCCCTTGTTGGCCGCATCATTTGCAAATATTTTCTCATGGTCTGTTGGTTGTCTTTTCATTTTGTTTATGGTTTCCTTTGCTGTACAAAAGCTTGTAAGTTTGATTAGGTCCGATTTGTTTATTTTTGCTTTTATTTCTATTTCCTTGGGAGACTGACCTAAGAAAACATTGGTACAATTTATGCCAGAGAATGTTTTGCCTATGTTCTCTTCTAGGAGTTTTATGGTGTCCTGTCTTATATTTAAGTTTTTAAGCCATTTTGAGTTTATTTTTGTGTATGGTGTAACTTCATTGATTTACAAGGCATGATGATTTTTAAATAGGGGAAGGAGAGGGTCAGCTTTAGAGTGATCAGTTCTAGCTATTGTTTGTTTGCTTCCTCAATGATATTTGAAGTCCTATTTTATGCCAGGCTCTGTATGAGACCCTGGGGATCCACCCCTGTCATGTTTCTTGCCCTTTTGGGGCTTATGTTCTGGTGAGGGAGACAGATTATGCATCTTAAATGCATGAGAAAAATAATGATGATCTGTAGGTATTGCTAAAGAAGATGTTATAGAAGCTAAGGGGTCAGGGGAGAACCAGCTTACATAAGGTGGTCAGGGAAGACTTCTCTGCAGAGACAGCATTTAAACTGAGACCGAGAGGATGGTAGCAAGCCAGCCATTCATGAGAGAATGAGTTGGAAGGGAAGACTGAAGACAGGAAGACTGTCTCAGTTGTCTGGACAAGAGTGGACTGTCTTGATCTAAGAGAGTGAGGAAGGGGGACATTGGCAGGACTTGGTGATTAGATGTTGGAGGAGAAGGCTGACACCAGCTCAAGTACTTAGCTGATGTGAATGGGCACACAGTGGGGATCACTGGGGAGAGAGCAGGTTGAGAGGAGGGAAAAGTAAGGAAATCAGGCTGACACAGGCTCCAACATGGTGAACCCTGAAGACCTTATGCTAAGCGAAAAAAAGCCAGTCACAAAAGGACAAATGAGTCCACTCATATGAGGTACCCAGAGTAGTCAAACTCATAGAGAGAAAGTAGAGTGGTGATTGTCAGGTCTGGGAGAGGGAAATGGAAAGTTAGTGGGTTTTTTTTTTTTTCAGGCAAGGCTTTATTGGGGCCCCTGCTGCAGCAGGGGGCAGTGACAACAAATAAGTTTCCCTTGCTGGCTCGCTCCCCGAAGCGGGGCGAGCTTGTTCCTTATATGGGGTGAGGGTAGGGGTGTGTCTAGGGGTCGGGCCGGAGGGGCGGCTTAGGTGTCTTGCCCACCCCTTAGGTGCTGTGGTGTGCAGGGGGCATGCGCAGTACGCTGCTTTTGCTCCCGACCCCCTTGCTTTTGCTCCAGGCTCTTCAAAAGTGGCAGCTGGGCTTTTTGGCCTCTTTGTGTTTAACGGATACAGAGTGTCAGTTTTGCCATGAAGAAAGTTCTGGAGTGGGCGGTAGTGATGGCTACTGAGCCTGCGCTCTAGAGCCCGTGCTCCGCAACAAGAAAAGCCACCGCAATGAGAAGCCCGCGCACCACAACGAAGAGTAGCCCCCGCTTGCGGCAACTAGGCAAAGCTCACGTGCAGCAACAAAGACCCAAGGCAGCCAAAAAAAAAAAAAGTGAATGTCATACTGAACTGTACACCTAACAGTGGTTGAGACGGTAAATTTTACGTTATGTGTATTTTAACACAATTTAAAAAAGAGAGAGAGAGACCAGAAAATAAAAGTCAGGTTGGACTTTTGAGTCTGATGTGGCCTGTGGGGCATCCACAGGGGAGAGATGTCCAGGAGGCAGGTGGCCAGATGGATCTGGGGTTGGGGGGGAGGTCAGGGCTGGAGATGGACTTTGGTCCGTCCATCCAGTGGCAGCTGTGGGAGCAGATGATCTCAACTCCAGATTCACCTCTGTAACCCAGTTCTCTGCCTGCAGCCCCAGCAATCCCTCCTGGATGTGCTGGTCTGGAAGCTCACTGGGCGGCGCCATGTGGCCTGGGCCCGGATCCCGCCCAGGATGTGCTGTTCTCTGTGGTGGAGGAGGAACGGGGCCGGGACTGTGGGAAGATCCAGAATCTGCTGCTCGCAGTGAGGGGTCCCGGGGGCGAGGGTGCTGGGACTAGAATGGGCTGAGGCTCATAGGGCAGCACAGACATTGGGGTGGAGCCATGTGGAGCGCAACAGGGGTCCCCAAACTATTTATTTATTTGTTTATAATTTTTGGCCACGCCCTGCTGCATGCGGGATCTTAGTTCCCTGAGCAGGGATTGAACCCGTGCCCTCAGCAGTGAAAGTGTGGAGTCCTAACCACTGGACTGCCAGAGAATTCCCTCCAAACTATTTTTTTAAATTAAGTTTCCGGTCAAAAAGCTTTTAAATTTTATTCAATTAAAAAATGTTTTAATTAAAATTTTTTTAACTTTTAAAATTGTTTTAAAATTATTATTTTTTAAAGTGTACCAAACTCTTTTTAATTATCCAAAGTGCCAAAAGGAGATTGTGCCTTTACCCAGGTGAGCTTTGACGTGAGATAAACCCCAAATATTGTCATCTCTGGGCCTGAACTGGCCCTTTTGCTGACTAGGCTCTGACAGATGAGCAGGGTTATGAAAATGGGAGTGTGACTAATTAGTTCCTTATAAGTACAGCTGATTTGGAGGCAAAAGATTTGTAAATGAGGTGTCCCTGGGAGAGACACCAGCAGGGTTCCCTAGTGGTGAGAAGCTGTGACCACAGGGGTAAGGGACAGGGAATCTAAATGTGTTGGGGATGAGGGGACAGATGGGTGAGGGTGGGGTAGGGGAGAGCAAGCTCAGAGCATAGTTTTGGGGTCTGGGGTCTGAGCTATAGGACGTGACAGTGTTGGGGCAGGAGGGATAGGGAATGAGAGGGAGTTTAAGGGTGATGGGGCATTGGATGGAGGGCATGAAGAGGGTGGGGTACAAGGAGTACTCTTCGGATTAAGGATCTGGTGATGCAGAGAGTAGGGGCCTGCCTTGGAGGAGCAAGATGGTTGGCCTAGCTGGGGTAATAAGAGGTGGTCCCTAACATGCTTCCTCCCGCAGCAGGCACCTGGGCAAGCCGCTGGCGAGGTCCGTGCCGAGCTGGAGCTCTTTCTGGGGCTGGAGCTGGGCAAGCGAGCCAAGGCCTGCACCTCAGAGCTCCCCCCGGACCTGCTGCCTGAGCCCTCGGCTGGGCCGCCCCTCAGCCTGGACCAGGACTGTGAGTGCGGGGCGTGGGGCAGGCGGGCCCAGTTCTCTATTTGCCCGAGGTGTGGGGCTAGATGCTCAGCTGGGGGTTCGGATCAGAGGGGTCTGGGGTCAGGGACTCCAGTGGTCTCTGAGCTAACATGACCCCTTCCTTCTCTCCACCCCAGACTTCAGCTACTTCCAGCTCCGGGCTCACTCGTACCAGGCCCGAGGTGTGCTGGCAGCAGATGACAGTGGGCTCTCGGACCCCTTTGCTCGAGTCCTCATCTCTACCCAGTGCCGGACCACACGGGTGAGGGCTGGGCTGGGATGCTGGTGGAGGGGCACTGGGAGACAAGGCGGGGTGGAGGCTGAGCTTTTTCCAAGACCCTAAGTCTCTCTTCCTGCCTTGGATTTTCAGGACAGGATACTGGATCAGACTGCCCTGATTTAGGGGGTGGCGTAGAACCAGAGGGTCTTAGGGGTGAGGAGTTCTTCTGACAACTGCTGTTGGCTCCTTCCCTGCATGGCCCTCAAGGTCCTGGAGCAGACGCTGAGCCCTCTGTAGGATGAACTCGTGGTGTTTGATCAGTTATTCGTGGACTGAGGGAGCACCTGCAGGAGGAGCCCCCACTAGTGATTGTCCATGTCTGTGACCACAATAAGTTTGTGAGTGCGGCCTGGGCTCCACCTGGGTTTCCACCCCCAAGGATCCCCTCTTCTTGTCTTGATGTGCCCTCCCCTGGTTCCTGAGCCTCTTCTACTTTTGTCTTCACTGCCCTGCTCCCCAAAGGGCCCCTCTGTGTTCCTGGGAAGGACGCTGGCCGCCCTGAGGGTAAAGCTGATGGAGGACCCTTACCAGCATCCTGAGTTGCAGTTCTTCCCCCTGAGGAAGGGGCCCCGGGCAGCCAGGGAGCTCATCGCCACCTTTGAACTCATTGAACTGGACTATAGTAGTTGACTTGAGGTCAGAGTGCTGTGGTCTAGCTGGACACACCGTGGATCGCTTCTGCTATTTGTTTAGGTCATCCAGCTCCAGGGATGTGGGCATGTCCCAGGGTTACCCCTCCAACTCCCTTACCCCCAGAGAATGCAGGCTGCAGGTCTGTCCTGGGACCACCTCATTGGACCTCCTGACTCCAGGTAACACTTGAAGTAGACCTACCCTAGCTTCACCTTGCCAGGCCTCCAACCCCAGAGAACCCAAGCCCGGGTTGACCCTCATGCCTCAGACACCCATCCTCCTTCCTGTACATGGCTGTTTCCTGAGACACCCCCCTCCCATCAATCTAGCCTTGCCAGGTTCCTCTGGTTTTATATTTCACTAGCAGTCCTCCATTTCTTTTCCCCGAGCCCAGGCTTTCCCTCCTTTGGCCTGATTCCTCTTTGACCTCTGATCTCTTGCTCCCTTCAGCCCTCAGTGCCTAGTGATGTGGAGCCCCAGGACCTGACCGCCCTGGTTGAGCCCCTCTCTGGACGCCTATCCCTGCCACCGCACGTGCGCCCCGTGCTTAGGGAGTTCCATGTTGAGGTAGCACCAGGCACTCACATCCTCCTCCCTTCCCTACACCTGGGTGTCCTTCAGTCAGGTACAGGCCCCTGAATCTCCCACTTCCCAACCCCAGGTACTGTTCTGGGGTCTGAGGGGCCTTGGCCGTGTGCATCTGTTTGAGGTGGAGCAGCCCCAGGTTGTGCTGGAGGTGGCCGGTCGGCGAGTGGAGTCCAAGGTCCTGACCAGTTACCGTGAGAACCCCAATTTCACTGAGCTCGTCAGGCATCTGACAGTGGTGAGGACATGGGCTGGAGGCCGGAAGTGCTGGGCTGAGAAATGAAAGAGGGCAGTGGGATGGTGAATTCCCGGCTGGTTATATTACATTAACCCAGGGGTCACCAAATTTTCTATAAAGCGCCAAATAGTAAATATTTTAAGCTTTGTGGGCCATACGGTCTCAGTTGCAGTTACTCAAAGCACAGCAACAGCAACAACAAAACGCAACACTATTTCATGACTCTGTTTCACATGCAGCAGTTTTCAGTTTGAAAACTTCATTGTGCTATAAGATGATGAAACTGAAAGCACTTTGCTCGCTGAACTTCTAGGGGGTGTTCCTCTCATTTCCCATTTCATAGTGCAAGTTGAGGAAAACACCCCTCTCTCCACTGTGCACCTGAAAAGAATGTGAATGCTTCGTTGTTGGGTGGAATGTTCTATATCAGATACCAGTCAGGTCAAGTTGGGTTGATAGTATTATTCAAGCTTTCCTAAAAAAAGCCTCCTTGGGAATTTTATGTCTAGTTGTTCTATCCATTATTGAGAATATGGTATTGAAGTTTCCAACTTTTGTTGAATTGTTTCTCCCTTTATTTTTTTGTCTTTTATTTTTATTTTTATTTTTTTTACGCGGGCCTCTCACTGTTGTGGCCTCTCACGTTGCGGAGCACAGGCTCCAGAAGCGCAGGCTCAGCGGCCATGGCTCACGGGCCCAGCCGCTCCGCGGCATGTGGGATCTTCCCGGACCGGGGCACGAACCCGTGTCCCCTGCATCAGCAGGCGGACTCTCAACCACTGCGCCACCAGGGAAGCCCTATTTTTTTGTCTTTTTTTACTTGTATTTTCAGTTTTTGTTGTTAGGTGCATATATATTTATAATTGTTATAACTTCCTATGAATCGATCTGTTTATCATTATAAAATGTCCTTGTTTGTCTCTAGTTTGTCTCTCTTTTTTGTCTTAAAGGCTATTTGTCTGATAATATAGCTACTCTAGTTCTCTATGGTTAGTATTTGCATGGCATATGTTTCCCCATCCTTTTACCTTCAACCTATATGTATCTCACGAAAAAGCATCTCTTAAACAGCATGTAGTTGCATCTTTTTTTTAATCCGTTTGACAATCTCTGTCTTTGAACTGTTTAATACAGTCACATTTGATGTTATTATTGATATGGTTGGATTTACATTTGCCTCTTTGCTATTTGTTTTCTATAAGTCTCATATTTTTCGTTCTTCCTTTACTGCCTTCTTTTGTATTACATAGATATTTGTTAGTATACTGCTTTAATTCCTTAGTTGATATTTACTTAGTAGCTGCTCTAGGGATTACAGTATGCATACTGATTTTTCACAATCTATTTCAGATTAATACTCATTTAGTTCCAGTAAAATAGAAATACTTTTCTCCATTATAACTCCATTCATTCCTCCCCCCTTTTGTGCTGTAACTGTCACATATATGTAAAATAAAGCCAACAATACAGTGTTATAACTGTTGTCCCTGCCCCCCGCTTAGGATCCATTGATAGATATAGAATTTCTGGATTAAAGAGCATACGTAGTTTTATGGTTCTAAATCTATATTAGCAAACTGAGGATTGGTCCTTTACATAATGATAATAACAACAACAACCTCATATTTCTGATGGCGCTTTGTAGGTTCCAAAGAATTTTTGTACTGTTATATCATTTGATACAATAGTCTTTCCAGTCCAGGACTGTGTCCCCTTTTTAGCTGGGAAATGGGTTCAGAAAGCAATGACTCACCAGAGATGACTCAGTGAGGCTGTGGGCTTTGAATGCGTATTTAGCTACACTGTTTCCTCATCTGTCTCTGCTGCTGCCTCTCCTCCCTCCACAGTCTGCAGAGACACAGGTCCTCTCTCCCTAGTCCCAGGACTTGCCAGAGCAGCCTTATCTGCAGCCCCCCTCAGCATCCTGGTGATTGAGCGCTGGGCCTTTGGCCGCACAGTGCTCGTGGGTTCCCACATTGTCCCCCATATGCTGAGAGTCACACTCTGGAGTCAGGAGGATCCCCCGAGGGGGAAGGAGAGGAGGAGACAGGGGACCTGGTGCCCAAGGTACCTCAAGGTAAGGGGCTTTCCCCTTAGGGGCCACCAGACAGAAGTCCATCTGGTTCCTGGCTGAGATGGCTCCAGGAGACCCTCCAGTGGAGCACTGAGTCTGGCTTCTACTTACCTGACCTCCTGGTGTCTTTTATCCCCTCTCAGAACAGAGGTCCCAGGATCCCTTCTTGGCTGAAGTGGGGATACTCAGGCGGCTCCTAAAGGTGATGGAGTATGGGGGATGGGTGGAGAAGGGACTGGCGGGGCTTGGGGTGGTGCTAGGTTAGAGGTGCTGAGTTCTTGCTCCCTCAGGCTCCTCTGAAGAATCTCCCTCTGGGAGGCCTCCTGAATCAAGGCCCAGAGCTGGAGGAGGACATCCCAGATCCTGAAGAGCTCGACTGGTGGTCCAAGTACTATGCATCTCTGCAGGAGCTCCAGGGGCAGGTGGGAGCAGAGCAGGCTTCTGCGGGTTGAGGGGCTGGAGACAGAAGAGGGTAAATGGTAAGAAGAAGGATCTCATCAAACATGGAGCTCTACAGTTTTTCAGAACTCTTTGTTACAGCCATCTTTTCTCATCTTCACAACAATTTGAGAAGCTGGGGATTATTAACTCCATTATCTAGAGCTGTCTTGTCCAACAGAAATATCGTGTGAGCCACATATTTTGTAGTAGCCACATTAAAAAAAAGTAAAAGGAAACAGATGAAAATGATTTTAATAATATATTTTATTTAACCTAGTATATCTATAGTATCATTTCAAGAAGTAACCATTATAAACAATTTAGTGAGATTTTTTTAATTAATAGATTTATTTATTTATTTATGGCTGTGTTGGGTCTTTGTTGCTGCGCGTGGGCTTTCTCTAGTTGTGGAGAGCGGGGGCTATTCTTTGTTGCGGTACGAGGGCTTCTCATTGCGGTGGCTTCTCTTGCTGTGCAGCATAGGCTCCAGAGCGCAGGCTCAGTAGTTGTGGTGCACAGGCTTAGTTGCTCCGCGGCATGTGGGGTCTTCCCGGACCAGGACTCGAACCCGTGTCCCCTGCATTGGCAGGTGAATTCTTAACCACTGTGCCCCCAGGGAAAGCTCAATAATGAGATATTTTATAATCTTATTTTATACTAGTCTTTAAAATCTGGTGTGTAGTTTATGCTTCCAGCACATCTCAGTTTGGACCAGATGCATTTCAAGTGCTCAACAGCCACATGTACCTGGTGGTTACATATCAGGACTATAGGATAAACTAAGGCTTTGAAAATGCAAGTGGCTTACCCAGCTGGAACTTGAGCTAAAGTTTTCCAACTCCCTATCCTGGAAAAGGGGTAGATTAAGGAGGTAAAGGGTAGGGAAGAATCTTTGACCTGCACTTTGATTTCAGACCAACTTTGATGAGGATGAAATGGATGATGCTGGGGATTCAGGTAAGAGATTGGCTTTCTTGTTTTTCCTCTTTGTGTCTCCCTCCCTCCCCCACACCAGTCTTTCTAACGGGTCATTTCTGCTGTTCCTAGATGGGGGCAATCTCCTTTCTGTGGATGGGGAAGCCCAAGACCAGGGTAAGGCTGAAGTCAAAGGCTCTGTGTCCCAGAAAAAAGCAGTCGCCACTCTGAAGGTGACTGGGTGTTGCAAGAGGGGATTCTGCTCGGATTCTGGACGAGCTGTCACTGAGGCCCTCGCCTTTCAGATTTACAACAGCTCCCTGGAAGAAGAGTTTAACCACTTTGAAGACTGGCTGAATGTGTTTCCCCTGTATCGAGGGCAAGGAGGTCAGGATGGAGATGGAGAGGAAGAAGGGTCTGGAAACCTTGTGGGCAAGTTCAAGGTATGTTTTGGGAAGGAATGGGGGACCAGGGAGCACAAGTGGGGATGCAGGAAGAAGACTGTCTTACCAGTGTTTTTTCTGCTCCATACCCCCCCATCCCACCCAGGGCTCCTACCTCATTTACCCTGAATCAGAGGCAGTGTCCTTCTCTGATCCCCAGATCTCCAGGGGGATCCCACACAGAATCGGCCCATCAAGCTCCTAGTCAGAGTATATGTTGTAAAGGTGAGCATCCATTGGCCTGGCACACCTCTAACTCCGGCAAAGGTAATGTACACAAAACCTACAGACTGAAGGGATCAGAGTCCAGCTTTTTCATTTTTCAGATGGGAAATCTTAGGCACAAACTTAAGAGACTTCACAGGGTTACACATCTTGCTCACGGCAGCACCTGAATTTAGAGCTTAGATCCCCTAATTCCTTATTTGTAGTTCTAGTCTCATAGAATGGGGAGTATAATTCCAGGAAGAGCACAACTCTGTAAAGCTTTGTGATGGCCTGTCATCAAATACCTTTGTACAGGTCCCCCCATTGCTGCAGTTTTCATACAGTGCTGAACAGGGCCCTGCAGTTTCCTTAAAGGCATCTCAGGGAGTGAGAGGGGAATGAGTGGGTTGCTACCCCTTCACTCCCGGCACAGAGCAGATGCTGTACTTTTATCTAGTTTAAATATAGGCATTCTGACTAAGATGTAATTTCAAGAAACATTCTGTGGCACTCTTCTACCATAATGTAAGCATCCTAGTGCAAACATCAGATAGTAGACATCATCTGGACCTTCTACTTCTAGCAACATTGCAGACCAGATGGTCTGAAATAAATTCTTGATATAATAGATCTAGAAATGCTAGATAAACAATCTTTTAAACAAATGTTAAGCTCATAAGAAAGGGAATTCCCAATGGGCCAAAATGAGAAAACAGCAGGAATCCCTGAACAAGCCCTGAAGTCAGATTCTCTTGAGAGGATTTGTCCATACCTGGACCCCAAGTCTTAGGTTCTAATATCTAATAGCCTATACAAGGTGGGAGACACAACCAAGACCCTTGCTCAAAGCAGCACCCAGGAAGGGCTCTACTCTCAGTGAAAGGTGGGCAAGAGGAAGCCCACCCACTGGGAAAGAAAACTGTAAGGTAAATGGTCTATCTCAGCCTCTGTTCCAATCGGGGGAAATAGAAAAAATGTCTTCCCTGAGGATTTACTATTAGAGTTTTGCCCTCACATTGATTTAAGACTTGAATTTTTATTATCTGCTTAGTCCACAAAACTCAAAGTTGAGAGATTGGCTTAAAGTAGTCCCAAATCAGGCTTCACAGACTTCCCTAGATTTAGATAACCAAATTTGGGTTCACAATCCCAAATTATAAAATATATAAGAAAACAATCTCAGGAAAATTTGTCAGAAAGACACAACACAAAAGAGAATTAGATCTCTAAGGGCTTTGGATGTTAGAATTTTCAAATATTAGAAATATAAAACAGCTTAAAATTACTTCACAGTTTAAAACAGTTTAAAATGATTTCACACGCAGAGAACAAAAGGCTATAAAATTGGGCAGATTTGAAAATAATAAAATAAAATTTCTAAAGATGGAAGACCATTAAAAATCAAATCTTATT
Source organism: Leucopleurus acutus (assembly GCF_964270905.1). Taxonomy (NCBI): domain Eukaryota; kingdom Metazoa; phylum Chordata; class Mammalia; order Artiodactyla; family Delphinidae; genus Leucopleurus; species Leucopleurus acutus. The sequence goes on along the minus strand of NC_139158.1, from coordinate 64,315,852 downwards.
AAATGCCCATACATAGCAGAAGGGTTGAATAAACTGTGCCATGTCCGTACAACAGAGTACTATGCAGCTGTAAAATAAAATGAAGAAGATTTCTGTCAACTGATACGAAGTGTTTTTAGATTCCACATATAAGTGATATCATATGGTATTTGTCTTTCTCTTTCTGACTTATTTCACTTAGTATGATAATCTCTAGGTCCATCCATGTTGCTGCAAATAGCATTATTTCATTTTTTTTATGGCTGAGTATTATTCCATTGTATATATGTACCACATCTTCTTTATCCATTCATCTGTCGATGGGCATTTAGGTTGCTTCCATGTCTTGGCTATCATGAGTAGTGCTGCTATGAACATAGGGGTGCATGTATCTTTTTTTGGTTATATTTTATTTATTTATTTACTTGTTATTATTTTTTTGGCTGCACTGTGCGACATGCAGGATCTTATTTCCCTGACCAGGGATCGAACCTGTACCCCCTAGAGTGGAAGCGCAGAGTCCTAACCACCGGACCACCAGGGAATTCCCTGTATCTTTTTTTTTTAAATTTTATTTATTTTATTTTTGGCTGCATTGGGTCTTCGTTGCTGCGCGTGGGCTTTCTCTAGTTGTGGTAAGTGGGGGCTACTCTTTGTTGCGATGCGCAGGATTCTCATTGTGGTGGCTTCTCTTGTTGTGGAGCATAGGCTCTAGGTGCACAGGCTCAGTAGTTGTGGCACATGGGCTTAGTTGCTCCACAGCATGTGGGATCTTCCCGGACCAGAGCTTGAACCCGTGTCCCCTGCATTGGCAGGCAGATTCTTAACCACTGTGCCACCAGGGAAGCCCTCCCTGTATGTTTCTGAATTATAGTTTTTTCAGGATATATGCCCAGGAGTGGGATTGCTGGATCATATGGCAACTCTATTTTTAGTGTTTTGAGGAATCTTCATACTGTTAAAAACACCTTTTAGGACTTCCATGGTGGCACAGTGGTTAAGAATCCACCTGCCAATGCAGGGGAGATGGGTTTGAGCCCTGGTCCGGGAAGATCCCACATGCTGCAGAGCAGCTAAGCCTGTGCGCCACAACTACTGAGCTCACATGCCACAACTACTGAAGCCCACGTGCCTAGAGCCGGTGCTCTGCCACAAGAGAAGCCACCACAATGAGAAGCCCACGCACCACAACGAAGAGTAGCTCCTGCTTGCCGCAACTAGAGAAAGTCCATGCACAGCAATGAAGGCCCAATGCAGCCAAAAATAAAATATAAATAAGTAAATAAATTTATTATTTTTTTCATTTTAACATCTTTACTGGAGTATAATTGCTTTACAATGGTATGTTAGTTTCAGCTTCACAACAAAATGAATCAGTTATATATATACGTATGTTCCCATATCTCTTCCCGCTTGTGTCTCCCTCCCTTCCACCCTCCCTATCCCAACCCTCCAGGCGGTCACAAAGCACCGAGCTGATCTCCCTGTGCTATGCGGCTGCTTCCCACTAGCTATCTACCTTACGTTTGGTAGTGTATATATGTCCATGCCTCTCTCTCGCTTTGTCACAGTTTACCCTTCTCCCTCCCCATATCCTCAAGTCCATTCTCTAGTAAGTCTGTGTCTTTATTCCTGTTTCACCCCTAGGTTCTTCATGACATTTTTTTCCCTTAAATTCCATATATATGTGTTAGCATACGGTATTTGTCTCTCTCTTTCTGACTTACTTCACTCTGTATGACAGACTCTAGGTCTATCCACCTCATTACAAATAGCTCAATTTCGTTTCTTTTTATGGCTGAGTAATATTCCATTGTATATATGTGCCACATCTTCTTTATCCATTCATCCAATGATGGACACTTAGGTTGTTTCCATCTCTGGGCTATTGTAAATAGAGCTGCAATGAACATTTTGGTACATGATTCTTTTTGAATTATGGTTTTCTCAGGGTATATGCCTAGTAGTGGGATTACTGGGTCATATGGTAGTTCTATTTGTAGTTTTTTTTTTTTTTTTTGCAGTACGCGGGCCTCTCACTGCTGTGGTCTCTCCCGTTGCGGAGCACAGGCTCCAGACGCGCAGGCTGAGCGGCCATGGCTCACGGGCCCAGCCGCTCCACAGCATGTGGGATCTTCCCAGACTGGGGCACGAACCCGTGTCCCCTGCATCGGCAGTCGGACTCTCAACCACTGCGCCACCAGGGAAGCCCTATTTGTAGTTTTTTAAGGAACCTCCATACTGTTCTCCACAGTGGCTGTATCAATTTACATTCCCACCAACAGTGTAAGAGGGTTCCCTTTTCTCCACACCCTCTCCAGCATTTATTGTTTCTAGATTTTTTGATGATGGCCATTCTGACTGGTGTGAGATGATATCTCATTGTAGTTTTGATTTGCATTTCTCTAATGATTAGTGATGTTGAGCATTCTTTCATGTGTTTGTTGGCAATCTGTATATCTTCTTTGGAGAAATGTCTATTTAGGTCTTCTGCCCATTTTTGGATTGGGTTGTTTGTTTTTTTGTTATTAAGCTGCATGAGCTGCTTATAAATTTTGGAGATTAATCCTTTGTCAGTTGCTTCATTTGCAAATATTTTCTCCCATTCTGAGGGTTGTCTTTTGGTCTTGTTTATGGTTTCCTTTGCTGTGCAAAAGCTTTTAAGTTTCATTAGGTCCCATTTGTTTATTTTTGTTTTTATTTCCATTTCTCTAGGAGGTGGGTCAAAAAGGACCTTGCTGTGATTTATCTCATAGAGTGTCCTGCCTATCTTTTCCTCTAAGAGTTTGATAGTTTCTGGCCTTACATTTAGGTCTTTAATCCATTTTGAGCTTATTTTTGTGTATGGTGTTAGGGAGTGATCTAATCTCATACTTTTACATGTAGCTGTCCAGTTTTCCCAGCACCACTCATTGAAGAGGCTGTCCTTTCTCCACTGTACATTCCTGCCTCCTTTATCAAAGATAAGGTGACCATATGTGCGTGGGTTTATCTCTGGGCTTTCTATCCTGTTCCATTGATCTATATTTCTGTTTTTGTGCCAGTACCATACTGTCTTGATTACTGTAGCTTTGTAGTAGAGTCTGAAGTCAGGAAGCCTGATTCCTCCAGCTCCGTTTTTTGTTCTCAAGATTGCTTTGGCTATTTGGGGTCTTTTGTTTTTCCATACAAATTGTGAAATTTTTTGTTCTAGTTCTGTGAAAAATGCCAGTGGTAGTTTGATAGGGATTGCATTGAATCTGTAGGTTGCTTTGGGTAGTAGAGTCATTTTCACAATGTTGATTCTTCCAATCCAAAAACATGGTATATCTCTCCATCTACTTGTATCATCTTTAATTTCTTTCATCAGTGTCTTATAATTTTCTGCATACAGGTCTTTTGTCTCCTTAGGTAGGTTTATTCCTAGATATTTTATTCTTTTTGTTGCAATGGTAAATGGGAGTGTTTTCTTGATTTCACTTTCAGATTTTTCATCCTTAGTGTATAGGAATGCCAAAGATTTCTGTGCATTAATTTTGTACCCTGCTACTTTACCAAATTCATTGATTAGCTCTAGTAGTTTTCTGGTAGCATCTTTAGGATTCTCTATGTATAGTATCATGTCATCTGCAAATAGTGACAGCTTTACTTCTTCTTTTCCGATTTGGATTCCTTTTATTTCCTTTTTTTCTCTGATTGCTGTGGCTAAAACTTCCCAAACTATGTTGAATAAGAGTGGTGAGAGTGGGCAACCTTGTCTTGTTCCTGATCTTAGAGGAAATGCTTTCAGTTTTTCACCATTGAGGACAATGTTGGCTGTGGGTTTGTCATATATGGCCTTTATTATGTTGAGGAAAGTTCCCTCTATGCCTACTTTCTGCAGGGTTTTTATCATAAATTGGTGTTGAATTTTGTCAAAAGCTTTCTCTGCATCTCTTGAGATGATCATATGGTTTTTCTCCTTCAGTTTGTTAATATGGTGTATCACGTTGATTGATTTGCGTATACTGAAGAATCCTTGCATTCCTGGAATAAACCCCACTTGATCATGGTGTATGATCCGTTTAATGTGCTGTTGGATTCTGTTTGCTAGTATTTTGTTGAGGATTTTTGCATCTATGTTCATCAGTGATATTGGCCTGTAGTTTTCTTTCTTTGTGACATCCTTGTCTGGTTTTGGTATCAGGGTGATGGTGGCCTCGTAGAATGAGTTGGGGAGTGTTCCTCCCTCTGCTATATTTTGGAAGAGTTTGAGAAGGATAGGTGTTAGCTCTTCTCTAAATGTTTGATAGAATTCGCCTGTGAAGCCATCTGGTCCTGGGCTTTTGTTTGTTAGAAGATTTTTAATCGCAGTTTCAATTTCAGTGCTTGTGATTGGTCTGTTCATATTTTCTATTTCTTCCTGATTCAGTCTTGGCAGGTTGTGCCTTTCTAAGAATTTGTCCATTTCTTCGTGGTTGTCCATTTTATTGGCATAGAGTTGCTTGTAGTAATCTCTCATGATCTTTTGTATTTCTGCAGTGTCAGTTGTTACTTCTCCTTTTTCATTTCTAATTCTACTGATTTCAGTCTTCTCCCTTTTTTTCTTGATGAGTCTGGCTAATGGTTTATCAATTTTGTTTATCTTCTCAAAGAACCAGCTTTTAGTTTTATTGATCTTTGCTATCGTTTCCTTCATTTCTTTTTCATTTATTTCTGATCTGATTTTTATGATTTCTTTCCTTCTGCTAAGTTTGGGGTTTTTTTGTTCTTCTTTCTCTAATTGCTTTAGGTGCAAGGTTAAGTTGTTTATTCGAGATGTTTCCTGTTTCTTAAGGTAGGCTTGTATTGCTATAAACTTCCCTCTTAGAACTGCTTTTGCTGCATCCCATAGATTTTGAGTCATCGTGTCTCCATTGTCATTTGTTTCTAGGTAGTTTTTGATTTCCTCTTTGATTTCTTCAGTGATCACTTTGTTATTAAGTAGTCTATTGTTTAGCCTCCATGTGTTTGTATTTTTTACAGATCTTTTCCTGTAATTGATATCTAGTCTCATAGCATTGTGGTCAGAAAAGATACTTGATACAATTTCAATTTTCTTAAATTTACCAAGGCTTGATTTGTGACCCAAGATATGATCTATCCTGGAGAATGTTCCATGAGCACTAGAGAAAAATGTGTATTCTGTTTTTTTTGGATGGAATGTCCTATAAATATCAATTAAGTCCATCTTGTTTAATGTATCATTTAAAGCTTGTGTTTCCTTATTTATTTTCATTTTGCATGATCTGTCCATTGGTGAAAGTGGGGTGTTAAAGTCCCCGACTATGAATGTGTTACTGTCGATTTCCCCTTTTATGGCTGTTAGTATTTGCCTTATGTATTGAGGTGCTCCTATGTTGGGTGCATAAATATTTACAATTGTTATATCTTCTTCTTGGATCGATCCCTTGATCCTTACGTAGTGTCCTTCTTTGTCTCTTCTAATAGTCTTTATTTTAAAGTCTATTTTGTCTGATATGAGAATTGCTACTCCAGCTTTCTTTTGGTTTCCATTTGCATGAAATACCTTTTTCCATCCCCTTACTTTAAGTCTGTATGTGTCTCTAGGTCTGAAGTGGGTCTCTTGTAGACAGCAAATATATGCGTCTTATTTTTGTATCCATTCAGCCAATCTGTGTCTTTTGGTGGGAGCATTTAGTCCATTTACATTTAAGGTAATTATTGATATGTATGTTCCTATTCCTATTTTCTTAATTGTTTTGGGTTCGTTATTGTAGGTCTTTTCCTTCTCTTGTGTTTCTTGCCTAGAGAAGTTCCTTTAGCAGTTGTTGTATAGCTGGTTTGGTGGTGCTGAACTCTCTCAGCTTTTGCTTGTCTGTAAAGGTTTTAATTTCTCCATCAAATCTGAATGAGATCCTTGCTGGGTAGAGTAATCTTGGTTGCAGGTTTTTCTCCTTCATCACTTTCAATATGTCCTGCCACTCCCTTCTGGCTTGCAGAGTTTCTGCTGAAAGATCAGCTGTTAACCTTATGGGGATTCCCTTGTGTGTTATTTGTTGTTTTTCCCTTGCTGCTTTTAATATGTTTTCTTTGTATTTAATTTTTGACAGTTTGATTAGTACGTGTCTTGGCATGTTTCTCCTTGGATTTATCCTGTATGGGACTCTCTGTGCTTCCTGGACTTGATTAACTATTTCCTTTCCCATATTAGGGAAGTTTTCAACTATAATCTCTTCAAATATTTTCTCAGTCCCTTTCTTTTTCACTTCTTCTGGAACCCCTATAATTCGAATGTTGGTGTGTTTAATGTTGTCCCAGAGGTCTCTGAGACTGTTCTCAGTTCTTTTCATTCTTTTTTCTTTATTCTGCTCTGCAGTAGTTATTTCCACTATTTTATCTTCCAGGTCACTTATCCGTTCTTCTGCCTCAGTTATTCTATTGATCCCATCTAGAGTATTTTTCATTTCATTTATTGTGTTGTTCATCATTGTTTGTTTCATCTTTAGTTCTTCTAGGTCCTTGTTAAATGTTTCTTGCATTTTGACTATTCTATTTCCAAGATTTTGGATCATCTTTACTATCATTATTCTGAATTCTTTTTCAGGTAGACTGCCTATTTCCTCTTCATTTGTTAGGTCTGGTGGGTTTTTATCTTGCTCCTTCAACTGCTGTGTGTTTTTCTGTCTTTTCATTTTGCTTATCTTACTGTGTTTGGGGTCTCCTTTTTGCAGGCTGCAGGTTCGTAGTTCCTGTTGTTTTTGGTGTCTGTCCCCAGTGGCTAAGCTTGGTTCAGTGGGTTGTGTAGGCTTCCTGGTGGAGGGGATTAGTGCCTGTGTTCTGGTGGATGAGGCTGGATCTTGTCTTTCTGGTGGGCAGGTCCACGTCTGGTGGTGTGTTTTGGGGTGTCTGTTGACTTATTATGATTTTGGGCAGCCTCTCTGCTAATGGGTGGTGTTGGGTTCCTGTCTTGCTAGTTGTTTGGCATAGGATGTCCAGCACTGTAGCTTGCTGGTCGTTGAGTGAAGCTGGGTGCTGGTGTTGAGATGGAGATCTCTGGGATATTTTTGCCGTTTGATATTATGTGCAGCTGGGAGGTCTCCTGTGGACCAGTGTCCTGAAGTTGGCTCTCCCACCTCAGAGGCACAGCACTAACTCCTGGCTGCAGCACCAAGAGCCTTTCATCCACACAGCTCAGAAGAAAAGGGAGAAAAAGTAGAAAGAAAGAATTAGTAGAAGTAGAAAGAAAGGAGGGAGGGAGGGAGGGAGGGAGCAAGGAAGGAAGGAGGGAAGGAAGGAAAAAAAGAAAGAAAGAAGATAATGTAAAATAAAATAAGATAAAATATAATAAAGTTATTAAAATAAAAAAATAATTATTAAGAGGAAACAAAAAACAAAAATACGGATGGACAGAACCCTGGAACAAATGGTGGAAGCAAAGCTATACAGACAAAATCTCACACAGAAGCATACACATACACACTCACAAAAAGAGGAAAAGAGGAAAAAATCATAAATGTTGCTCTCAAAGTCCACCTCCTCAATTTGGGATGATTCGTTGTCTAAAGGAAGGAAGGAAGGAAAGAAAGAATGAAGATAAAATAAAATAAGTTTATTAAAATAAAAAGTAATTATTAAGAAAAATATTAAAAAAAAAAAGACGAACGGATAGAACCCTCGGACAAATGGTGGAAGCAAAGCTATACAGACAAAATCTCACACAGAAGCATACACATACACACTCACAAAAAGAGGAAAAGGGGAAAAAATCATAAATCTTGCTCTCAAAGTCCACCTCCTCAATTTGGGATGATTCGTTGTCTATTCATGTATTCCACAGATGCAGGGTACATCAGGTTGATTGTGGAGCTTTAATCTGCTGCTTCTGCGGCTGCTGGGAGAGATTTCCTTTTCTCTTCTTTGTTCTCACAGCTCCCAGGGGCTCAGCTTTGGATTTGGCCCCGCCTGTGCGTGTAGGTCGCCGGAGGGCGTCTGTTCTTTGCTCAGACAGGACGTGGTTAAAGGAGCCGCTGATTCGGAGGCTCTGGCTCACTCAGGCCGGGGAGAGGGAGGGTCACGGAGTGACCTGCAGCGGCAGAGGCCAGCGTGACGTTGCACCAGCCTGAGGCGCGCCGTGCGTTCTCCCGGGGGAGTTGTCCCTGGATCCCGGGACCCTGGCAGTGGCGGGCTGCACAGGCTCCCTGGAAGGGGTGTGTGGATAGTGACCTGTGTTCGCACACAGGCTTCTTGGTGGCGGCAGCAGCAGCCTTAGCGTCTCATGCCCGTCTCTGGGGTCCGCGCTTTTAGCCACGGCTCGCGCGCGTCTCTGGAGCTCCTTTAAGCGGCGCTCTTAATCCCCTCTCCTCGCGCACCAGGAAATAAAGAGGGAAGAAAAAGTCTCTTGCCTCTTCAGCAGGTCCAGACTTTTCCCCGGACTCCCTCCCGGCCAGCCGTGGCGCACTAACCCCCTGCAGGCTGTGTTCATGCCGCCAACCCCAGTCCTCTCCCGGCGCTCCGACCGAAGCCCCGCCCACTCCGGCAGGGGAGCAGACAAGCCTCTCGGGCTGGTGAGTGCCGGTTGGCCCTGATCCTCTGCGCTGGAATCTCTCCGCTTTGCCCTCCGCACCCCTGTTGCTGTGCTCTACTCCGCGGCTCCGAAGCTCCCCCTCTCCGCCACCCGCAATTTCCGCCCGCGAAGGGGCTTCCTAGTGTGTGGACACTTTTCATCCTTCACACCTCCCTCCCACTGGTGCAGGACCCGTCCCTATCCTTTTGTCTCTGTTTATTCTTTTTTCTTTTGCCCTACCCAGGTACGTGGGGGTTTCTTGCCTTTTGGGAGGTCTGAGGTCTTCTGCCAGCGTTCAGTAGGTGTTCTGTAGGAGTTGTTCCACGTGTAGATGTATTTCTGGTGTATCTATGGGAAGGAATGTGATCTCTGCATCTTACTCTTCCGCCATCTTCCCGGAAATAAATAAATTTATTTAAAAAAAATCTTTTAAATGCAATGCTGAGCTTCCAAGAAAGTAAGAGATTTTAGAGTGGAAAAAAAAAAAAACAGAATAAAAGCAGGAACTGCTTTAAAACGTACCCAGGATTTTGTTCTTATCCATGTTTGGTGAAGCCAACAGATCAGGAGATGGTTGCCATTGAAAAGATAGTCTGTTGTTTCAGTTTTCTGTGTGTGGGGGGTGGTGGTGCATGCTGTACCCTGCAGGGCCACACGGGGAAGCATGAGGGCCAGTTCAGAGGCAGAAGGAGGAAGGGAAGTATGAGGGCCAGAGCCTTTATTGTGGTTTTTGCAGTAAAGGCAGGACAAGGCAGTGTAAGCAGGCTTAGGATTGGCTAGTTTGAATAATTCCTGTGGGCTCTGGGGTACGGGGGCTGTCTCACTGTCTCTTGTTGTCTGGAACCTGGCCCTGAGGATGATTAGGGCAGAGGAATATTACTTCCTGGAGTATAAGAGCCAGATAGAGGAGGTGGTTGGACATTGTATGGGCTCTAGATTGGTTGGTTTGTATATGAAAGGTGCTCTGGCAGGTGTGTTGTTTGCTAACTCTAGGAATTAGTATCCCTGACAGGTGCAGTTTCTCCCGGGCCAGTATGGCTCCAGATACCACAGCATCAAGATTACAGAAAACAAGAAAATATAGTTAATAACAGGGACCTAGGGAAAAGGAATGCTAAAGCTGGCTTTCACCCCACACTTACTGCTGACCTGGGAAACCTCATCTTCCTCGTGGATGGTTGACAGGCAGTGAGGACAGAAGATGAAGTCCTGGGGCTACCTAGGGGAGGAGTTTGACTGAACGGCCTTATATAAAGTGGAGCCCCTCAAATTACACCCTCTGCATAAGGATGAACAAAAATAGGAACTTGAAAGGCAGAAGGAGACACCAAGGAAACTTGCCTGTCTTAAACTTGGCATTGGTTAGAGGGGAAAAAGTTTCCCCTAGCATCCATGACCACAAGCTGGCTCTAATACAGTTCAGGGCCTGAGTTCCCACCATCTGTGTGATCCCCAAAACCTCAAGTGGAGGATTTATTTTAAAGTGGCTGCAGGTTGGTAGTTTGCCTAGGAAACTGGCAGGAGTGAAAACAAGCTCTCTCTGGCAGAGAACACCCACAACAGCCCCTCAGCATGAGTTAAACGAAACATGAATCATGATTAAAAAGTACTGAAATATAAAGAAAAAAGCCACCATGGGAGGGTGGGAGGGAGACGCAAGAGGGAGGAGATATGGGGATATATGTATATGTATAGCTGATTCACTTTGTTATAAACCAGAAATGAACACACCACTGTAAAGCAATTATACACCAATAAAGATGTTTAAAAAAAAAAAGTCACCATGAGTAAGCATTAGCAAAAATAACAACACATTCCAGACCCCCAAGGTCGTTGATATTGGAATGACTAGATAGAGAATGTAAAATAAGTATATATGAAACGTTTAAAGAAATAAAAGAATGAATTTAAAATGAGCAAGGAACAAGAGACTACTAAAAATAAACAGCAAGTTGAAAGGCGCAGTGAGAATGTTTAGAAATTAAAAGTGTAATGTTTTTAAATTTAAAACTCAATAATGGAGCAAAAAATTTGAACAGTCACTTCACAAAAGCAAATATATATATAAGGCCAATAAGCACATGCAAAGATTCTCAACGTGCTTCATCAGCAGGGAAATGCAAATTAAAACCACAATGGGCTACAATTTCACAAGCGCTAGATTGACGAAAATAAAGACTGACGATAGCAGGTGTGAAAGATGTGGGGCAACTGGAACTCTCATACATGGCAGGTAGGAGTGTAAAAAGACTAAAAATATATTGCTGTGTATAAATTATACTTCAGTAATTTATGCATAAGTTATGAATTTACTTAATTACACAGTTATCAAAAACAGAAAAAGTAAGTTTTCTAAATATAGTTTAAACCATGCAATATAGTGCTATATATTGCTTAGGGACGTATGTATATGTAGTAAAAGTATTTTTCCTTTTTTTTTTCTGTGAGTGAGAAACCCCAAATAAAGGGTCTGGCTACTTCAGGGATGAAAAAGGAATTAAGTCAGGTCAGGGGGACTCAGGAGACTCAGGGGACATTTGTCGGTAGTGTTTAATTTATGAAACAGGGCACACACATGCTCATTGTATTATGTTTTAATACAATTAAAAATTATAATTATTTTTATTTAGTTAAAATATTCTTAATTTAAAAAGTAAAAAAAGGAATAAAATGTAAAATATGCTCATTGTAAAAAAATGAAGGTCAAACAATATGGAAAGTTACAAATTGAATAGTAAGATGTATAAGGGTATACATCTTTCCACATATTTTCTGTTTCATTATATCTTTTGTTATACTTGTATGTCTTAAGTATTTCAATAATTAATTTGGAAGTAAGTAAAAGTCATCTTGTGCAACCTCTCAGCTAACTCCTTGAGGTGGAAGATCTCTCCCTGGTAACTTCCTGTTTACACTCAATCGGAGATTAGGTCTGGCAAGAGCCACCTTGGGTTATGACAATGACATTTCTTTCATTTCCACCCCATACTGTCTCCCTAGGCTACCAACCTGGCTCCTGTGGACGCCAACGGCAAAGCAGACCCCTATGTGGTGGTGAGCGCTGGCTGGGAGTGGCTGGACACCAAGGAGCACTACATCCTCAAGTAGCTGAACCCCATCTTTGGAGAGTGAGGCTGGGCCCTGGGCTTGGGAATGGAGAACAACTTTGCCATCCCGCCCTGTGGCTCTCACTCAGGCAGCTGATGTGGTGTGGGGGAATGGACAGAAGCTGTTGAGTCCCCTCACACCCCTACCCCTCACAAGACCTCCTCCTAGGGTGTGGAGGTGTTCTCATCACGCTCTCTCCTGGCCAGGGCCCTAGAGCTCAGCATCTCTCTCCCTGCTGAGCCAGAGTTGACCGTGGCTGTGTTTGATCATGACCTCGTGGGTTCTGATGACCTCATCAGAGAGACCCACATTGATCTGGAAAACCGATTCTATAGCCACCACAGGGCGAACTGTGGGCTGGCGTCCCAGTATGACGTGTGAGTCCAACAGGGCCCTCAGGAGTCATTCTAAGTCTGACCAAAGACATTCAAGTTTGCATCCCACCTGCCTGTCCAGATCCTTTGATTTCATAGAAGGGGACTCCCCTGCGACCAAGACATTATAGCTTAATGGTCAAGAAATGGGCTTGGGAGTTGGGATCCTGTAACTAATAAGTCACTTGGCTTTCCTGAGCTTCAGTTTCCTCATCTGAAAGACGGGTAATATCAGTATCTCCTTCATAGGAGCACCTGACATGCATATTTCATTTTCACCGTTACTGTAAGCGAGGGCTAACCTGTCCCGCAGAGGAGTTACAAACCTGGATCCCAAGCCCTCAAGGGCACCCATCCCTGCCTCTGTGCCCAAGTACGTTCATATCCTGGATCCAACTGAGGCACATTCCTTTTCTGCCGCAGGGATGGCTACAGTGCCTGGCGTGACGCATTTCGGCCTTCGCAGATCCTGGCGGTGCTGTGCCTACCCTGTGGCCTCCCCCCACCTGAATACCGAGCCGGGGCTGTCAAGGTGGGCAGCAAACTCTTTCTGACACCGCCAGAGACCCTGCCCCCAGGTACCAGCCCCTCTCCGCTGCACAGTCCAGAGGGAGCAAGATGGAAGAACAAGGTACAGGGGGACCCTGGTGCCCAGCCTAGTGTGCCCCACAAAGAGCCCGCCTCCCTCTGCAAGCAGAGGAGCTGAGTTTTGGCTGAGTAAGGATGATAGTGGAGAGAAAGTGGTCTTTGTTGGTGAGTGTGAGATCTCCAGGGAGCCCTAGCGAACCCCTCGGAGCCGTAGCTAACTGGGGACACAGGGGTCCCATACAACATAAAATATGGATGCAGAATTTAGCTCATGCTTCATATATGGCCAGTGGTCTGTTCTCTAAGCAAGGTCTGCACAGAGGCCACAAAGCCTCCAACCCCACTGACCCCCTGACTGCTGGCTTTTCACTGGCAAAAGTTGTTAGAGCTTTCTGTGCATTGTGGACTTGCCCTCCCAGCCCGTGGGTTTGTCCGATGCAGCAGCTGCCTCCGCCTAGAGCGTCTGTTGAGGGCAGGGGGAGGAAGGGAGGAGAGTCGGGAACTGTGCGGAACCCAAGCTCACACACCTCTTGTTGCAGGTAGTGGGGACTCCGAGGTGGCAAGTGAGGTCCCTGAGGAGCCCCAGGCATTGCTGGTGCTGCAGCGCTGGCAGGAGACGCCTGGGCTTGGGATCCAGCTGCTACCTGAGCACGTAGAAACACGGCCCCTTTACCATCGCCACAGCCCAGGGCTGCTGCAGTTGAAGGAGGGCTCAGCACCCAACCCCAGAACCCCAGGACTCCCACCTGGTCCTGGACCTGGGCCCCCAGGACGCCCTTTCTCCAAGACCTCCACCTGGGCACTGCCACTTTGGACTTCGGTTCCTGATCCTGGTGCCCAGCATCCGCACTCCAGTCTTGGACTTCCATCCTGGACCCCATACCCACACCCTGGACTCTGGTTCTGAAGGATCCCCACCCCTGGAACACCAAGGCTCAGACCTGGCACTCCCAACCTGACCTCTACCCCAGATTCCTAGGATCTGGACCTGGGAGCAGTAGATCTTACTTTTGATCTCAGCCTTCAACTTCTGGGGCCTCATCTCTGAACCCTCAGGCTAACGTCAACCCTGGAATTCCCAGTTCAGACTCCACCTTCATCCTCATACCCCAGGATCTGCCCTCTTGACCCCAGCTCTTCTCTCCACCTGGGGTAAGGCACAACCTCTGGCCACAGGGCCGTTAGGGGGGTGGGACCCAGCAAGACCCTTTAGCCTCTTCCTGTGCCCCCAGGGATCCCTTCATGTGTGGATTGACATCTTCCCCGGAGATGTGCCTGCCCCACCTCCAGTTGACATCAAGCGTCGGCAGCCAATCAGGTAAGAGAGAGTCCTGGTCCATCCTCCCATGGGGTGGGCACATCTCGGACAGCCCACATCTTGGACAAGGGCTCTCTGAAAACCTGTGCAAGGGCCCCCATGAAGCAGGCAGAGCTGATCCAGGCTTCAGATAGGTGAGCCATTAAATTCTCTTTTTTTTTTCATAAGCCATTGTGAATTGGGTGTCTGTTACTTGCAACTAAAACAGTCCAAATACCAGTTAACCCCCTTTTGACCTGAGCTACTCTGAGTAGAGGGTGTGTGCACTTCAGATGTCAGCAATCTGTCACTTTCTACCTCTGGGCTCTGCTTTCCTTGGTGTCACTCTCATGGAGACTTATGCAGTCTGGGGTCCAAGTGGCTTTTAACAGTGGAGGCTTACATCTTACCAACCGGACCACTTGAGCAGGAAAAAAAAACACGTCTTTCCCAGTTAGAGCAAAAGTCTCGAGCTGACTCTCATTGGACCAGCTTGGGTCAAATGCTGATTCCTGAACCAACCTTTGTGATCAGGGAGCTGTAATGCATTGACTGGCCAGTCCTGGGTGATGTCGTAGGTGATATACCAACCTCTGGAGCCAGAGAGGGGTTGGTCCGCCCCGCCAGGATAACACAGACTGACAGTAGTGGGGGTGGAGTGGGAGTCACCAACGGAAAATCAGAGCGCTGTCAACAAGAGAGGGGAAATTGATACGGGGCAAAAGAAAACAATAGATATCCAGGAAACCTCATGACAGACAAGGACAGGGCTATTTGGGGTAGGATCAAGAATGTCACAGCCCTTCCTTCTGTCCCCCAGGGGCTGCGTGCTGTCATCCCCACTTGGTGTCTCTCTGCAGACTGTCTCTCTCTGCTTGCACAGCACTTTGGCTTGTGGTGGCTCCAGCTCTGCATCTGATGCTTTTTGAGTCAACCTTTCAGGGTCTTGATTCCAAATTTATGGGCGGGAGAAGCCCATTGGCCCAGCTTGGGTCAGCAGACCATTCCTGGTGCCATCCGGGGGGGTGGGGGTGGTCGGTGATACCTGGGGCTGTCCCTTCAAGGGACCACAGACATCCTGATCTCCTGGCTGGGCACACATCAGGTGCTCAATGCATGTCAGTGGCCCTGGCCCACGTCCTTCCTGCAGCCCCTCCCAGGACCCCTCTCGAGAGTCTGAAAACCCTCCCCCAATACATCCCTCAGCTATGAGCTCAGAGTCATCATCTGGAACACGGAGGATGTAGTTCTGGATGATGCAAACCCACTCACTGGAGAGATGTCGAGTGACATCTACGTGAAAAGGTAGGCCTACAGGCCGAGCGGGCACATGGCTGTGTACTGAGGTGAGATTTCGAACAGGGGCTTGGGCCCTGGGCTGAGCCAGAGCTCTGTCCCCTAAGCCCTCGATGGCGCCCGGAGCTGGGTGGAGGGACCAGTCTGGTGGTGAGTGGAGGGGCAGGCTAGGTGAGGAGCCGGTTTCTGGGCTCCGTGCAGCACGGATGCCCATCCCCTCCGCCTGCACCTTTCCCCTGGCTCCAGCTGGGCGAAGGGGCTGGAGCAAGACAAGCAGGAGACAGACGTTCACTTCAACTCTCTGACAGGGGAGGGAACTTCAACGGCGCTTCGTGTTCCGCTTTGACTACCTGCCCACCGAACGAGAGGTGAGCGTCCGTTGCTGGCCTGGACCCTTCGCCCTGGAGGAAGCTGAGTCCCGGCAGCCGTCTGTGCTGGTCCTGCAGGTCTGGGACTATGACTGCATCTCCGCCAACGAACGACTTCCTTGCTACTGCTTAGCTGCCCTCCTACCTCAACCCCTGGCCCTGATTTCTGCCCTCATTACCCTGTCCCCTCTCTCCTGGGTTCCCTACTCTAACCCAATCCTCAATCCTGGATTTCAGACTCTAGGTCTGCTTTCTGGCCTAATTACTGAACTTATTCAGCTCTGAGCACCATAACCTCCATTTCCACCCAAATCTCCCACTCAATCCTCTAATTTGACCTGAGCTCGGGTTACACTGGACTCGACTCCATGGCCTTTAGTCCCTGCTTTGGCGGTCTGGTCCCATCCTTGGGCCCTGTATCATCAAGGTCTGACAACCTGCTGACATTTGGGCTGTGGTGTGCGGTCCATAGCTGTGGCCTGACTGCCACATTCTAACTTTGGATGCCCCGATTTACAATCCCGCTGTGCTGCCCCTCCCCCAAGATGCTGTCAGCCATCTTGTCACTTTCTACCTCTGGGCTCGGCTTTCCTTGGTGTCAGTCTCAGGGAGGGGATGTTGGTTCAGATAGACCTTGAGCTCCTGCCTAACCCAGAGAGCTCTGGACCTGCAGGATCCTTGGAGCTGCAGCTACCGGACATGGTGCGAGGGGCCTGGGGCCCCGAGCTCTGCTCCGTGTGGCTGGTCCGGGACGGGGCCGGGCCAAGGAGTAATCTGTTTCGCTGCCGCCGCTTGCGGGGCTGGTGGCCTGTAGTGAAGCTGCGGGTGCCGGAGGCTCAGGCTGGCAAGAAGAAGAGGAAGAAGAGGAAGAAGGGCCGGCCAGAAGACTTAAGAGTTCTTGGACTCAGGAGGCAACGTCTACATCCTCACGGTGGGTGCGGCCAGGGCAGGAACCGGGCCAGGCAGGGGCCAGGCCTGAGCCGGCCTAAGAACTTGGCTTCCGTCGCCCCTTTTCCAGGGGAAGGTGGAGGCTGAGTTTGAGCTGCTGACTGTGGAGGAGGCTGAGAAACGTCCAGTGGGAAAGAGGCGCAAGGAGCCAGAGCCCTCGGAGAAGCCCAAGGGTGCGGGCGGTGCGGTGCAGGAGGTGGGGCCAGAACCTGGGGGAGGCGGGAGGGGGTGTCATTCCGACACCACCTGCTCCCCCGCAGCTGCCCCGAAACCTCCTTCAACTGGTTTGTGAACCCGCAGAAGATCTCCGTCTTCTTCGTCTGGCGCCGGTGCTGGCGCATCCTGCTGCTGCTGGCGGCGCTGATCACTGTCTTCCTCCTCCTCGTCTCCTACACCAGGCCTGGCCTGATCAACCAGGTCACCGTCCGCCCCCTCCACCACCCCTGACTGACCTTGGACACTCATCCCGTAATGCCAGCTCCTCAACTCCTGCCCCTGGTGTCCTTCCCACCAACAGGAACCATCATGGCGTTCCCTGCTTTCTCTGTGTAAACCTTACGAGGTATCCACCCTGTCCCCTGAACACATGCTGCATGTAATAAATGACACTAGGGGCAGAGAACAGATGTGTTCTTGGGTGGCCTCGGGCGCATGAATGCACAGGATGGGAGGCTGCCCACGTGGCCCTGCTGCCGGGAAGGACAGGGCCCCGCGGCGGGTCACAGCCGAGGAGCCCTGGCCACCGAGGTGTCAGGCCCTCGAGCAGCCCACCTGCTGCGCCTGCTCATGCCAGCGGCTGGGTCCCTCTCACCCCATCTGCCGTGGCTTCTGCTGCTCCATTGCAGCTAAGCCCTTTATGTGCTCCGTGAACCTGTACCGACCCTGAGAGAAGGCAGATCACTTAGGACACTTGACTGCAAGTGACAGAAATCCTAACCCAAGCTGGCTTAAGCAAAAAGGGAATTTATTGGCTTACACAGCTGTAATTCCCAGGAATTGGTTGGCTTCAGGTGCTGTTTGTCTCAGGGTTCAAACAATGTCACTAGGACTGGTTCTCTGCCTGAGCTTGGCGCTACAGTCCTCAGGGGAAGCTCATTTGCAGACAGGGTCTCTCCTCGGAAGTGCAGGACGGCTGCAGCAACCCCACGTCTCCCCATACTCATGTCCGGAAGGAAAGAAAGCTTTGCTAGGCCTGACAGATGCTAGCTTGCTCTGGGTCACTGGGGTGTGGGTGTGGGATGGGATATGCTGATTGGGGCCCTCCCCTGGGGCTTAGGGTGGGAGATCAGCCCTCTTCCCAAATCACACAAGCTGACAGTGGGCAGGGAGGTTCCCAGAGGAAACCCAGGATACCTTAACAAGGGGGACTGGTTCCTGGGTGACCAATAAAACAAGGCTCACTACAGCTGACAATATCACCCGCAATTCATAAATGAGACAAGGGCCACCAATAACACGTCCAAGGTCACAGCTCGTAAGTGGCCACATCAGAGCTGGGTCTCATGTCCGGCTGCCTCCAGAAGTTTTGCTGTCATTGCCCTACTCTGCTTTCTGTCCTCCGCTTCTCCCCCCACTACTGTCTTACACTGAAACTCCCTGAGAAATGACTGGCTGAACTGACCAGCTACTAATGTCCCTGGTTGCCTGGGCTGTGCAGTGGTGAGGTCTCAGGGCCGGTTCCCCACACATCTTAAGGGCTGTAATGGGAAGGCCTGACTAGGTCCAGAGCCAGAGTCTGATGCTAGCCCTGCTTCAGAATGGCCACTGCTACCTTCCCTCCCCGTTTTTCAGTTCTGTGTCCACCCAGGAAATTGCAAAGGACCTGGCTGTACCCTTCTGGGCACCAGGAGCCAGCAGGCACTTGGCACGTCGCAGGGTCAGTGAGCAGGAGGGGATCAGGTGACTGAGCCCAGGGTGGCAGGGAGGGGACCCAGCTTTAGCCACCACTGAGGTGGCAATCCCCAGCCTGCAGCCAGGGCCTATTACCAGTGGGGTCGGAAACTCACAAGGCTGGGGGCCAGGATGACTCCAGGAAGCTCATCCTGGACAGGTCCATCTAAGCCCTGGGGCTGAACCTAAAAGGCCTGAAGGCCACGGTGGGAGGGACTGATGATGGGGCTGTGGAGTGAACATCAGTCTGGTTTGAATCAAGTCCTATTAAGCAGGGACGTCCACGTGGGCCTCCCAGGGGCATCTGGCTCTGCAAAGTCAGTCCTGACTGCCTTTGATAAGTGGCTGTGATGAGGGTTGTTCCCACGCTCCAGCCAGACCCAAGAACCACACAGAGACCAGCGAGTACTATCACAATCGATAGATTTACCAACCTGGGGCCGCGACTGACTCTTTGCAAAGGGGGTGTGCGGGGTGGGTGGGGTAAGAGGCTGGGAAAATGACCACAAGGCCAAAGGAAAACAGGGACTTGTTGGGGGGGAAGGACGGACAACTATGTTGTCTTCCCTAGATCAATTTTCTTCTGGATGGCTCGAGCCGAGTGGTAGATGAGAGAGTCGATGAGTCCGGCCACTGGGGAGAGAGACGAGGGCTGGCACTGGCCCAGGTGGGCTCTTGGCTTGACCTCCGGGCCTTGTCACCTGACTGGCCAGGCCAGCATCCCCCCGCCTTGGCCCTTGAAGTGCCCCTCCTCCCTCAACCAAAACCTAGTGTGGGGAGTCAAGCTTTATACTCCCCACCAAGCCCTGAACCCCAGACAGACACCCTCGAGCTTCTAACCTGTGAACATGCCCCCGATGATAGCGCACACGCCTGTCAGGAAGTGTGTGAAGGACCTGGCAGAGGGGTGGGGGAGGGTCAGCAGGCACCCCGCTCCCTGCCGGCCCAGGCCCCTCCCTTTCCCTGCCCTCACCTGTGCTTCTCCGTCAGCTTCACCATCATGGGCGAGAGCTCGTACAGCACGAAGACTCCAGGAAGCCCCTGATCGCCCATCAGCCCATTGGCGACCTTCTCATGTCTGGTCACAGAGAACTGATTTGTCCTCAGCACCTGGGACGGGAGGGGAGCCTGGGCCAGGGCTGGGTCTATGACCTGGCTCCCAACCCTGCCGCCCCACCCCTGCTCCTACCCCTGGTGTTGCAGTGCCTTGACTGTGTGGAGAAGAAAACGAGGCCCCACGTTGGAAACAAACACTGCAAGGCCTGGGGACCACCTAGATGCCCTCTCCCAGCCTGACCATCCCAGCTTCCCCTCCAGTCACCAGCTCTTTACAGTTTCTCAATCCCAGCTACGTTTGGTGGACCCTCTCAATGGGGGTCCAGGGGCGAGAAGCAACTCTCCAAGGCTGTACCACAAGCTCCTGGCGAGGCTGGGCCTGACTTCCTCTCTGCTCAGTCCCTTGCACTCTACCAGTCTGCGGAGACGCTGCTCCACAGGCCACAGCAGAGACGGGAGGAAGGGGCATGGGAGGGTTGACCTTGCTAGCTCCTGGCTCAGGGCAGATAACGGGGGACAGTGAGGCAGACAGAGAGTGGACACGGGAGGAGTGGATGGAGGTACTTCGGGCAAGTAGGAAAAGCGCTTTGAAATCTGACAGCCTGGGGCCTGAGCTCTGGCTGTGAGGGCAAATCACCTACCCTCTCTGAGCCTCACCTTGTCACCCATCATATGGGGATAAGAGCAGGACTCCGCTTCCCAGCTTGAAGGAACTCAGGTGCCTGGCACCAAGAGGGTGCCCGGATGTCTGAGCTCCCTCAGACTCACCTCCCCATCTACCTTCATGTACACCGTGGGCACCACCTTCACAAAGTACTGGAACATCATGGAGGCTGCAGGGAGAAGAGGGCACTGGGCGTGGGTGCAGGCAGGGCTTGGGTAGCTGGGGGCTACCTCCCAGGCTGGTACCTTGGGGTGCAGTGACGTTGGTGTGGTCCAGGGGGTTCACAATGCCCGGGTAGTCCTCCCCGAATGACAGGTGCTGGATGTAGTGGGTCATGTTGATCTGCAAGCAACACCAGCTCCTGGGTCTTGGAGCACTCGAGGCCCCGAAAGGCCCCTCCCTCTCAAAGGCTCTTCAGACAGGAGCAGACAGGGGCACCTGGGTCTGGGGAGTGGGTGTGTAGAGATGGGCCAAGGGCTGGGCCCTGCCTAGGAGAACCTGCTTGAGACAGGCACCCCCACCCCACCTAGGAAGTCCTTCCTCAGGGTCTGGGGGCTCCTGGGGCTCCAGAGTTTGAGGCTCTGGCTGCACCCACCCATTAGCCAAGCACAGACTGGACATGGGCCCTGTGTGGCAGGTGCTGGCTTTGCCTGGAGGCGCCCCAGATCTCCCAGCTCCGGCGCCTGTCCTGCTCCTGTCTAGATCAAACAGCCATTAGAGGGATCTTTTAAAAAAGTACAAATCTGATTATGTCATAACCCTGCTTAAGGTAAGCCAACAGCCTCCCAACTGCTTGGGAGAAAGTCCAGACCCCCCGGCCGGCCTGCCAACCCTCCAGCCTCATCCTCATCCAACCACATGGCCCTGTTGTTCCTTAGAAGTGCCCCAACCCTCCTGACCTCACCCCAAGGCTCCCTCTTCCCGGATGCTCTTGTCCAAGCCCATCCCCTGTTTCCAGCCCACGCGGATCTCAGTTCAAAAGTCACCGCCAGTACCCTCGGACCGCACCCCCTGTCAGAACGTGGTTTATTTTTCTGTATCTGCTCCCCACCCCAGGATGCCTCTACAGAGAATGAAGGCAGCAGCATGCTTCCACCTCCACCCGCCCTCCATGGTTTCTACCTGGTACGTACATTGTCGAGGCCAAAGCTCTGCAGGTCATGGACTAGGAGAGAAGGGAGAAGATGTCAGCAGACGGAGCAGGCTCCCCACACCCTCGCCTGGGCCTCCTCACTCCTCCCTCTGGACTGTGACCCACCTGGCTCGTCCTCTACCCCTCATTCACTCACCAGTCTGGCCCTGCTTGAGGGCAGCCAGAGGGCCTGCCGCAGGCCTGCGTGAGAGTCCATGCCCTCCACAGGCTCCACTTCCTCCCTCACATACACAGGGAGCCCTTCACGGGCATCACTCCAGGCCTTTGCTCCCACCAAGGCCCTGCCTGCATCTCAGGAAAGAAAACCCACTGACTCAGGTTTAACGAGAGCCGATGGCCAATCACTGAACCCCAGAGTGAGGTGGGACCTGAGAATGTGGTCCAAGCTCTTTCCCTGCCTCCTCTGCCCTCACCCTCAACCCACCAAAGGAAATCTCACAGGCAACCTGCACCCTCTGTTCCAGAACAAGCTCTTCCTGCCCTCTAACCCTGATCCCTCCCTGCTACAAGGAACCCCACCTAAAAGATACATCCCACTGCTTTTTATAGTCACCGGGCAGCCATCCCATCCACACCTCCGCCCATCCTGGGAGGGCAGGCTGCCCCAGAAATGGGGGCTTGGCCTCCCTGGGAGGGCAGTGCCACTTACTCTCCACAGCATGTACTGCAGCATGGGGGAGGGAAGAAGAGAGAAGGGAGGAAGAGAAAAAAGATTCAGAGCTTCACAACAAGAACTACAAGAATTACAGACCAAGATATGTGGTAGAAGGGAAGACTGGATATTCCTGCCTCAGCAGCAGGGTCTGGACTCAGCTAACAAGCCTCCTCCTGGTCCCCTCCCCAAAGGAGCCCTTCCTTGGTCAGAGAAGAAGGCAAGGGGACTTGGGCGCAGAAGTATGGTGGCTTAGGAAGAACAAAAGACCTAGAGCCCAGAGTCACTTTCCTAGCTGTGTGACCTTGGGCAAATCACTTGTCCTCTCTGAGCCTTGGTGTTCCCCTCTGCACAGGGCTATCCTGAGGACCAGGCAGGATCTAGGATGGGAAAGTACTTGGTAAACTTTACAATCTTCCCCTTTTCTTCCCCAATCAACATAATGTCAGAAACTAGCTCCCAGGCCTTCAATTCAGCCTCTGGCCTCGGGCAACTGTAGTTCTGTGTTTCGAACATCCTTCTAGGATATGGAGTGCCTTTTGCCCTGGGCTCCCTGACTATGACAACAGCCCAGACAGAGAAGCAGAGACGCACCACCTGCAGGCCCTGCGCCCACAGCTCCACGCTGATCGTCTTCCTAATCCCAGTAAGACCACCCTTCCCCGGCCCCCTCCAGATCCACCTGCCTGCTCCTCTCCAACACTCAGCCTCATCCCCGACTGCCTTAAAGACCAGCAGGGCCATCTCCATCAGGCTTGTTACTCCTGCTGTCCTTCGTCACCGGGCAGCTCAGGACTGCCAGGTCATCTCTCATCCCCTGGACTCTTGTCACCATGTAGCTCTGTACATTCCCTTAGTATAATCCCGACTCCCATCCCTCCCAGACCCTTCCACGTGCCCTGTTACTCATCAGCAAAACCTCAACACCTTCAACCTCCAAACCTTCCCTCCACCTCGTGCTCTGGCGGCAGCCCAGCTCTCCCTTGAGAGCACTATTTCCCTTGCAGACCCCAAGCAGTGACTATTTCTCTCCCACACCCATCCTCCTCCTTGGCCTTAAGAGAGGTCCTCCTTGCTCTTTAATGCCATTTCCAGATCACTGTCCCTTGATCGTCCCTAAAAGTCTCCAGGTCTGCAGCTCCTGGAACACTCTACCACCTCCCATCCCCATCTGTTTGCTGGAGATCCACACAGAACTGCCCGTCAGTCCTCCCATGCCAGTTCTCAAGAGTTGTAGCCACTGTCACGCTCTCCCATACGGTGGTCCTGTCACAATTCCTGGTGATTTCAGCTGCCAACCTACCCAAACCTGTGTAGATCTGCCCTTCCTCCTGTTGTCAAGTTGGGGCTTTCTACACCTCTAAGGCACTACATTCTGTCTTCCTTTTCCTCCTCAAGGACTTCACTCCAGTAAATGTCTCTCTCATCTCCGGAGCATCGCTTCTGCTCTCTTCAGGAGGTAACTTCCGACAGCATATTAACACACTGCTACATCACACATCTTACAAAACCCCCCGTGACTCCACATTTCCCTCCAGCCACAGCCCACTCTCTCCCTTCCCTTTAGAACAAAGCCCACAAGCGCTGCCTCTGCTCACTGGCTCCACTCCTCTCCCATTCCCTCCTGAACCACTCAGTGGTGCTTCCTGGCACTTCACCTGAACTGCTCTGTTAAGGTCACAATGACCACTGCCACGTTATACACCCAATGGTCGTTGTACTTGATGTCCAGAAGCATCTGATATGGTTCTGGAAACACTTTCATCCCTTGGCTTTCAGGATGTCTGGTTCACACTCTCATCTCCTCGGTGTTTCTTAGCAGTTTCCTCTGCTGCTTCGTCCTGATGCCCTGTCCTCTAATGCTGGGGCCCGGCGCTTAGGCTCCTGAGCTCTCCTTTCTCCATCTACCCTCACCTCCACCCAGAAGGTGATTCATTCAGTCCCATGGTTTTAATACACGGATGACTCCAACATTTGTATCTCTAGGCCAGACCTCTCCCCTAAACTCCAAACTTGAATGGCCAACTTCTTACTTGACATCTGAGGTGTCTAAAAGGACACCCACATCCCACCGGTCCGAACATGTTGAAAGTGGCTTTATGCCCCCCACTCCAACCATCTAAACCTGTTCCTCTGAGTCATCCCCCATCATTAAATGGTAACTTCATCCTTCTCGCTACTCAAGTAGAAAACTTCGGAGTCATCTTGACTCCTCTTTCTCTCACCTTCGCATCCATCAGCAGCTCCACCTTCAAAATACCCGCAGTCACTTCTCATCACATCTACCACCACTCTGGCCCCGCCCCCATCACCTGGTGCCTGCACCGACTGCCGTTAACAGCCTCCTGATCAGCCTCTCTGCCTCTGTCCTCCTCCGCCACACCCCCCACCCGGGCCCGCCATCTTCTCCACAGAGCAGAGGGCTGACTGTCTTTTCAAAATTAAGTCAGATCACGTGCCTCTTCTTCAGAGCCCCACGACAGCCTTCCATCTCATGCAGAGCAGCAGCCCGAGTCCCTGCAGTGCCCTCCTGGCCCTGTTACCTCCCTCATCTTACTGCTAACCACGCAGCTCGGTTAACTGTGCTCCGGCCACCCTCACCTCCTCACTGTGCCTTGAGTTCACCAAGCACGTTCCTGCCTTAGGGATTTGCACTTGCTATTCTCTCTGCTTGAAACACCTCACCCCCGTCATCCACATGGCCGGTCCCTTCACTTTCTTCAGGTCTTCACTCAAATGTCATCCATCAGAGTCTTCCCCTGACCACCCGATATGGAATGGTACTCACACACCGTCTCACCCAACTTCTCGGCCCCATCATCCTTATCCTGCCTTTTTTGGGTTTGAGTTACCTAATAGCATCTGATATACATTTTACATACTTATTTATTGTCTGTTTCTTTACTAGAATGTTCTGAGGGCAGGGACTTTTTTTTTCATTAAAAAAAATTTTTTTTGGCTGCATTGGGTCTTCGTTGCTGTGTGTGGGCTTTCTCTAGTTGTGGTGAGCGGGGGCTACTCTTCATTGTGGTGCACAGGCTTCTCATTGCGGTGGCTTCTCCTGTTGCGCAGCACAGGCTCTAGGCACACAGGCTTCAGTAGTTGTGGCTCCCGGGCTCTAGAGCGCAGGCTCAGTATTTGTGGCACACGGGCTTAGTTGCTCTGCAGCATGTGGGATCTTCCTGGACCAGGGATCGAACCCGTGTCGCCTGCATTGGCAGGTGGATTCTTAACCACTGTGCCACCAGGGAAGTCCCAGGGACTTTGTTTTGATCACTGCTGTATCCTTAGCACCTAGACTGGCACATGGCACACAACAGGTGATTACTAAATATCTAGTGAATGTACGAATGAATAAATGAATGAGAATAAATCTCATTTATTCATCCTTGTGAACAACCCTGTAAGGTAGGCACTATTTCAGGCCCATTTTATAGAAGAAGAAATTGAGTAGGGCTCAATACGTACTAAATACGACACAGTGTGGGAGAGGCAGAACCTGGGTTCCAAACCAGCTCTGCTTCCCCCAAAGCCTCACACACAGGTCATCTGATACTGGGGGCTACCATTTAAATAAGTACCTACCACAAGCCAGGCTCTGTGCTATCATCTTTAACCTGCCCAAACAGCATAGGAGATGAGTACTATCAGCCCCACTTTAAAAAGGAGGAAACTGAAGCTCAAAAAGTTAAGGAAATTTCTCAAAGTTTCAGACAGCCTGTAAGGTCTAAAACTGAAATCTGAAGGCAGGCAGTCTGGCTCCTCAGCCTGTGCTCTTAACTGTTTACCAAACTGCTGCCCTGGGTTCAGGGTCTGCTCTGGGCCAAAGACAAAAGAGCAGGAGGCAGCCGAAGGGGCACTCAAACTCGCCAGGTGTCCAGGGGCTAAAGCTCCCAGCTGATGTCGGGTCACTTACCGTGCACGTGGGACTGCTGGAAGCTCTTCCCGGGGGCAAAGTGGAAGTTTCCCGCCACCTGTAGGGGAGATGCCCTCTCATTCTCCAGCCGTTTCCTCCCTTCCCTTTGTCCCCTCGATTCACAGTGGAGTGGGGCCAACCCACAGCCCAGCTGGCCCTGTCCCGCCTCGGCTCCTCCTGTACCTTGTTGACTTCCAAGAAGCCGTACACCTGGCAGCCTTCATTCTTCTGCTCCTGCATCTTCTGGCTGAAGCCCTCTCGCCGGCACTGCTCAATAGTGTCTGGGTTCTTGAAGGCCCAGCCTCGACGGCGATATGCCTCCCGCACATCCTCACAGGAGTTACAGCACCTGTAGGGGAGGAGGTGCAGGGGGAGAATGTCAAAGAGGCACAGAAACAGTGCCGGCACCTTGGGAAATAAAGTAGTTCTGCCCACTAATGAAGCCTCTGCCAGCCTCAGCCCTGACCATCCAGTGTTCTCAAAGTATGTTTCCTCAGTGGCAGCAGGACTGTTAAAAATACGTATTCCCATTTTCTTTGGGGTGATGAAAAGTTTTAGATCAGATTGTGGTGATGGCTGCACAATGCTATGAATGTAGTTAATACCACTGGATTGCACATATGAAAATGGTTAAAATGGTAAATTTTATGTCATATATATTTTACCTAAAAATTTTTTTAAAAATACATATTCCCAGGCCCTGCCCTAGACCTGGTGAATCAGCCTCTCACGGGTCAGGGCCTGAGAAACAAACCAGCAGTTACCATATATGGAAGGCTTAATTAATAACCTGTGCTGGGCCCTCCATCTCACTGCTTTACATACATATTCCTTATGTGACTCTTATGAGAAAGGTGCCATTATGGTCCCCCTTCACAAGAGAGGGTTACGTAGCTTGGCCCAAGGACCCATGGGTAGAACCCAGGCAGCTGGACTCCAGAGACTACCTCTGAACCAGAGCAAGGACCACTTCAACTTCGTCCCCAGCTCTGCAGCCCCCAGGTAGGGCCTGGCCACAGAGCCTCAGCCGCCTGCACCAGGATCAGGGACCAAGGCTGCAGCCTGTCCCGTCCGGTCTAAATTCTTGGCCTAAACCACAGAGTCCAACAAAGGCTGACAAAAAGCACCTGATGGAGGCCCAGCTCCCCACCCCCCACCCCGACCCCCGACCCTGGCTCACTTGATGTCTTCCGTCTCGGCACCATAGCAGCTCTCACAGCGATTAGGGTCCAGGGAATCAGGGTCAAACACCTTCATCTCAACTTTCCCGAGCTCTAAGGGGAGGGCAGAGGCAGGGGCATCAGCTGGGGGCAGGCACAGTGAAATCTATACCCCTAACCCTTGCATGGGCCCTTTGGGTTAATAAACATTATAACAGCTAATATTTACATCATGTTTACTATGTGTCAGGCACTAAGCATTTCTACACATATATTATTTCTTTTAATAACGGTAATAGAAATAAAACAATAACAGTGAATACTAAATATTAGCTGAGTACAGGTCGGTGTACTTTACATATATTGTCTCTTTTCAACCCCACAATGACTGTGAAGGTGGAGGTTATTATCCCCATAGTACTTGAGAAGGTGCTGAGGCTCAGAGATGAAAAGTGATTTCGCCCAATGCAACACAGTAAGTGGCAGATTTCAGCTCTAAATCCAAAGCGTAAGCCCTTAACCACGGCGCTTGTCCTCAGACTGCTCTCTCTGCACCTGGCTCCCTGCCTTTAACTACCTCAACATAACTGGTGATTTCAATATTCAATACCCTGATCTCCTGTCCTCCAATAATCTTTCTATTTTTGTCATCCAACCTCAGCCACGCATTTCCATACTCAGTTATTACCAGTTACCATAAACCTTCCAAAATTCAATTTCAAGTATCCCAATCTTCAATCTTATCCTCATTTTCCCACATCACTCTCTTTGGTACCCAGAATCTACCAATTCTTTGACACCACTGACACTATCACCCCTTCACATCGTCACTTCCCTCCGTGTTTAAATTTTATGGTCCGAATGAGGAATGAACAGTCTCTTCAAAAAATGGTGCCAGGAAAACTGGATATTCACATGTAAAAGATTGAAATTATACCCCTCTTTTATACCACTCACAAAAATTAACTCAAAATGGATTAAAGAATTAAATGTAAGACTTGATACCATAAAACTCCTAGAAGAAAACATAGGGAAAGAACTCCTTGATATTGGTCTTGGCAATGGTTTTTTGGACATGACACCAAAAGCAAAGGCAACAAAAGTAAAAATAAGTGCAACTACATCAAAGCAAATAGCTTCTGCACAGCAAAGAAACAATTAACAAAATGAAAAGACAACCTATGGAATGGGAGAAATATTTGCAAATGATATATCTGATAAGGGGTTAATATCTAAAACATGTAAGGAACTCATATAACTCAACAGCAAAAAAATAAATTTATTCAATTAAAAATGGGCAAAGGACTTGAATAGACATTTTTCAAAAGAAGACATACAGGTGGTCAACAGGAACATGAAAAGGTGCTTAACAACACTAATCATCAGAGAAATGCAAATGAAAACCACAAGATATCACCTCACATCTGTTAGAATATCTATTATTAGAAAAAACAAAAACAAAAATGAAGTAAGTATTGATGAGAAAGTGGAGAAAAGGGAACCCTTGTGCACTGTTGGTGCGAGTGTAAATTGGTACAGCCATTATGGAAAACAATATGGAAGTTCCCCAAAAAACTAAAAATAGAACTACCATTTGTTCCAGCACTCCCATTTCTGGGTATAGATACAAAAAAAGAAAAGAAATCAGTATCTTGAAGAGATATCTGTATTCCCATGTTTATTGCAGCATTATTCACAACAACCAAGACAAAAAACAACCTGTCTCTCAGCAGATGAATGGATAAGGAAAAAGTGGTTTGTTTGTGTGTGTGTGTATATATATATATGGTGTGTATATATATATATGGTGTGTATATATATAATGAATATTACATATATCATATATATTAGAATATTTTATATATATCATATACATATATTGGAATATTATTCAGTCATTAAAAAGAAGGAAATCCTACCATTTGCAACAACATGGATAAACCTTGTGGCCATTATATTAAGGGAAATAAGTCAGATAGAGAAAGACAAATGCTGTATGATCTCATTTATATGTAGAATCTAAAAAAAACAAATTCATAGAAACAGAGAGTAGACAGGTGGCTGCCAGGGGCTGGGGTATAGGGGAAATGGGTAAATGTTGGTCAAAGGGTACAGACTTTCACTTATAAGATGAATAAGTTCTAGGGATCTAATGTACAGCATGGTGACTATAGTTAACAATATTGTACTGTATACTTGAAAGTTGCTGAGAGTACATCTTTTTTTTTTTTTTTTTTGCGGTACGCGGGCCTCTCCCGCTGCGGAGCAGAGGCTCCGGACGCGCAGGCTCAGCGGCCATGGCTCACGGGCCCAGCCGCTCCGCGGCATGTGGGATCTTCCCAGACCGGGGCACGAACCCATGTCCCCTGCATCGGCAGGTGGACTCTCAACCACTGCACCACCAGGGAAGCCCCTGAGAGTACATCTTAAATGTTCTCACCACATACACAAAAAAGGTAACTGTGAGGTAGTGGATGTGTTAGCGAACCCTATTGTGGTAATCATCTTATAACAAATATGTATGTTAAATCATCATGTTGTATACCTTAAACTTACACGATGGTATATTTCAATTATATCTCTACAAGGCTGGAAAATAAATTCTCTGGTCCACTGCTGCAATTATTCTCTTGAACATAATCACAA
Source organism: Leucopleurus acutus (assembly GCF_964270905.1). NCBI lineage: Eukaryota > Metazoa > Chordata > Mammalia > Artiodactyla > Delphinidae > Leucopleurus > Leucopleurus acutus. Next base: position 64,286,233 of record NC_139158.1, on the reverse strand, counting down.
GTCATTTGTTCCTCTCTCCCTTTGTCGTACAAGTCTAGCAAAACTCAAATCCTAGTTGAGTTCAACTCCCTGTGCCTACTTCTTTCCTGTGCCTCCCTTAAGACTGCCTGGCAATCCTACTTTCTTTCAATTATCAGTTCACTATCCCATTCCCCACGATGACTAATTTCTATCTTTTCCCCTTTCCTTGGGCTTCCAAAATCCCTTCCCCTTTCTCCACTCCTAGCTAATGACTTTGCTTTCAATTTCCACTAAAAAAAGAGAAGCAACAGAACCTCACTTAATCTCAACACCAAACCTACCAACCCGCATGCACTCTCTTCCAGCCTCCACCCTACTTCTCCGCTCTGTCTCACAGCAAGACTCCTGGAAGGGTCATCTATACTTGATGTCTCCACTTCCTTTTCTACTCTTTGGTTAGATTTTCATCCCCAACAGTATCAAAACTAATCCTTTCAGTCTCCAGTGACCTCCGTGTTGCCAACTGCAATGGTCAGAACAGCCAACCAAGTCACTCCTGAATTCCTGACCCATAGAAACTGAAAAAAAAATGTTTGTTAAGTCACTAACTTTGGGGGTTACTTGTTATGCAGTAGTGGATATATATTCCCCCACCTCTCCCACCTACACACACAAATCCTCTTCCTCCTTTCTGGTCATCAAGTCATTCATTTCCTCAGACCAAAGCCTTGGAATCAACCTTGACCCAACACCCAGTCCTACAGCCAATTCTATTGGTTTTACTGGTGCTCAACATATATTTGTTGAACAAATAAATGATAAAGCTCACCAACAGAGGAATCCCTAAGGTGTGAAAAATCATAGCTTTCAGGAAGGTTTTGTTATGGAGGAAAACTGACTTAATGGAGGCATTGGGAGGACACCCAGAGAGAAGAAAGGAAGCTAAAAGTGAACAGACACTCTGTACTAGGCATTGTACACATATTACTTCATTTGATCCTACAGTTCCACGTGGTGGGTACAACTGTTTATCACCACTTAATAGCTGAGGTCACAGACAGCAAGAGACGAAGCTACATCCGAACGCAGGCAATCTAACCCAAGAACAAACTCAACCTTAAGCCATCCTTCATTCCAAGAGGGAAGAGCATTCAGGGCTGAAGTCTGTCTATGGGACAGGGAAGCAACACTCAGAGAAGCGTGGGTCCACCTAGAGGAGTTCTGCCAAGGCAACAGCACATAGGATCCATCCTCAAACTTCTGTTACTCAGACCACAACAGGCAGGGATTGGGGACCTCTGAGAATGACAGCCCTGAAGAGTACTCTTCTCAATACTAGGCTAGAAAACTGGATTTCAGCCCACTCTGATTCTTAATAGCTGGGGGACCCTAGGCAAGCCACTTGACTTCTCTGGGTCCTAGATGTTTCATTTGTCACTGGGCCGGTCACAGCCCACTTGCCAGAAGGTAGTGCTTGGGCTTGTCCAGCTCTGGGATTTGAGATCTGGTCTCTTCCCCCCAGTTACCATGACGTTCCGCCTCTGAGCTCACGGGAAAGCCATCCTTATCTAGCCGTTTTTTGAACAGGTTGTGTTCCACATCCAGCTGCTGCTCCCCAGCCACATCCATGGCATCAATGCTCAGATCTGGAAGCAGGAAATCAGGGTAAGGTACTGGGAACCTAAGGGGAAGGGAATCTGGGTTTTGGAGGGTAATGGGGATGCTGGGCTTGTCTTGGGGCAGCAGTGGATTAGGGGAAGGAGGTTGTCCTGGAGTCCTGTCCAGAACCTAAGGCTGGAGGTGTGAACCTGGAAGCCCACCTGAGAACCCTGGGACTTGCAACTCCCACCCATGGTGAGGTACTCACAGGCACACGGCATGTGTGGAAAAAGCACATTGATGTTGATCTTCAGTTTATCTCCCCGTGACTTGTCCACGTAGAGTTCAGGATGCACCTGGGGCAGGACGACCTCAGTAAGATTTGGCCCCAAGCCTCTTTTTCCCCATTCCCATCCCCTAAAGCGCCTACCTCTAGAACGCCAAGCCCCGCCCACGTACTAGGCCCCGCCCCTTACCTCAGTGGTGAGGTAATACTGCAGCTCGGACAGGAACAGTAGCAGCATGAGAAGGCCACTGACAATGGTCACTGCGGGCAGGGAGCGAGGGTCAGGAGGGCCTCTGTTCCTCTTCCTCAGCCCCTGGCAGGCCGGGCAGGTTCCAGGCGCCCCAGCCAACCTCTAGGACACCCCACTCCCCGCCACCCCGACCCCGCCACGGCCTACCCGTGGCGCCCCCGCAGGTCTTGACCCGGAAGTCCTCCAGAGTCTTGGGGTAGGCATCGAACTGCTTCAGCTTCCCCAGCGCCTCCATGGGGACCAGCCGGAAAGAGGACGCCAACCTGCCCGCCCGCCTGCCCGCCCCTGCAGCCTCCCGCTTCCGGCCGAGCTTGAGCCACGCCCCCTCTCTGCACGCAGGCGCAGCAATGCGTACGTTCGGCCCCACCCTTCGCCCTCGTTCTCACGCAGGCCGCCCCGCCCATCCGTGCTGTCGGCACTACTGTCCAGCGGCTAAAGAGGGCTCCAGCGGTAAGGGAGCGAGGGAAGGCGGGGTGGGAGGTAGGTCTTCTGCGGAACAGGGTTCCCGGAGGAGGACTCCGCCGGGTAGACACAGTAATAGCAGCATTCGCTTGCCTTGCGCCAGGAACTGCGCCTCGAGTTTCACATGAGACTCTTGGAACTTGGAAGCTCCTAGAACAGTGGTTTTCAGTCTCCCCAAGCGGCAGCCCCATTATCACCTGGAATTGGTTAGAAATGCAAGTTATCGTGCCCCGACACAAACCTGATGAATCAGAAACTCTAGGAATGGCTCCCAGGTGATTCCCTGCAGTTACAGCTTGAGAATCACCTCTGTAAAGTAGGTGTGACTTTTTTTTTTTTTTTTTTTGCGGTACGCAGGCCTCTCGCTGTTGTGGTCTCTCCCGTTGCGGAGCACAGGCTCCGGACGCGCAGGCCCAGCGGCCATGGCTCACAGGCCCAGCCGCTCTGCGGCATGTGGGATCTTCCCGGACCGGGGCACGAACCCGTGACCCCTGCATCGGCAGTCGGACTCTCAACCACTGCGCCACCAGGGAAGCCCAGGTGTGACTTTTATATCCATTTTCTGAAGGAGAAACTGTGGCCTGGAGATCACAGGAATTAATGGCAGGGCCTGATTCCAACCCATTTTTTCTGGACCTCAAAGTACTCTAGGAGCCAGGGCCTCTGGGGTTGATTTTACCGAAACAGCCTGAGCACGGTAAAATGGCCTGAACTGTCCCATGACCATATTGTACTTGCCTTATAATCATTGTCAAAGTATTGGGTTGGCCAAAAACTTTTTGGCCAACCCCATAGCTAGGGGTGGGGGTCTTCTTTGGGTATAGGATATTGATGCCTACATAGAGAGGAGATGACAGCCAGATGAGGCCTCAATAAAAAGATGAGTCCCGACAGAGCTAGACCCATAGGAAAAGGTTAGTCTGGAAAAAAATTCTCCACTTGTATAGGAAGAAAAAGAGAAGGCTTGAGATTGTCTCAACCTGTGTCCTGGATAGGAACACAAGAGCACAGAAAAATTAAACATTGCCGTGACATCATAATCACAGGCCTGTCCTCACATTTGAGGTTTGGATTTATATTCTCTTCTTAGTCTGAAAGCTCCAAAGCAGAGAAATTAGCATAAAATTGAGGATACCTGGCAGATGCAAACATGAAACTGCTGTGAGGGAACACACACAATTTAAGCCACATAGCATTCTCAAGGATAAAACCCTGCTAAAAATGAGCACCTGATCTAACGTTACAAACATATGAGGACACAATCCAGCATGATCAAGATTCACAGACAACATCATCAGCATGATTAGATGCTTATCAACTTGAGATCATAGAACTTTCAGATAAAAACTATAAAGCAGTAAGTTTATAGTGATTAAAGATATTTAAGAAACAATAAAAATGTAATGAAGAAGGAATACTTGAAAATAAATTTAAAATAATTTCTAGAAATGAAAAATATAGTAATTTAAGTTCAAAAATCAGTGAGTTAAGCTGCCAATTAGACAAAATTAAAGAGAGAAATATGGAACTGAAAGAGTTGGAAAAATTACCCAGCATGTAGTATAGAAAAATAAGATCATAGATATAAAAGTTTCAGAATGAAGAAATCCAACATATGACTAATAGGAGTTCTAGTAGGAGCAAGTAGTGAGAATGAGGGAGAGGCAATATTGGAAAGATATGACTGAGAATTAGCCAGAATTGATGAAAGGCATGAGTTTTCATATTCAAGAAGCCTGAATCTATTCAAATGGAACAAATAAGCTTATATTCACACCTAGACACCAGAACACCAAAAACAGAGAATATGTTAACATCTGAAAAAAAATGGATAGTGGCTACATGAATGTCATTATGTTCATTATATAATGAATATAATGTCATATTCATAACTCTAGTGCTGTTAATTATATTGTTCACTACAGTGTCCTTGAAATATTTTATAATAATAGAAGAGAAAAATTAACAGTGGTTTGAGAGCATATTGGTTAAGGGATGGGGCTTCCAGAATGACTGAGAAGCCCAGCAAATCCTCTCTTTAAAAAAACAATGATGGGGGCTTCCCTGGTGGTGCAGTGGTTGAGAATCTGCCTGCCAAAGCAGGGGACATGGGTTCAAGCCCTGGTCTGGGAAGATCCCACATGCCGCGGAGCAACTGGGCCCGTGAGCCACAGTTACTGAGCCTGCACGTCTGGAGCCTGTGCTCCGCAACAAGAGAGGCCGCGATAGTGAGAGGCCCGTGCACCGCTATGAAGAGTGGCCCCCGCTTGCCACAACTAGAGAAAGCCCTCACACAGAAACGAAGACCCAACACAGCCATAAATAAATAAATTTTTAAAAAAAGATCTTTAAAAAAAAAACAATGATGAAACTATACAAAAGTGCCATAGCAATCACCTTAGGACTCTGGAAATTGACCAAAGGCATACAGCAAGTTGAGAAGCATTTATCTGAGAGAACCTATCAAAGCTCAGTAAGAACAATGGGATTTCATGGCATTTTAGGCAGTGACTGCTCCCATCTTCCCCACTCCAGTTCTGTGGTGACAGTCCTACCAGAGTGGTGACGTTTGTGAGCACTAGGAGATTTGCCCTTGGAAGGGGCCGATTTGATTTGGAGCAGAGCTTGGAAAACCCTTGCCTGTGGGTGTTGTTGAAAATAATAGCAATCTAGTGGCAAGCAGTCAAGGAAAGCCAACCCTGCAGCTATCCTGAGGTCATGATACTGGTTGGAACAAGCAACAGACCAGTAAGCCAGCCAGAAATTTAACAGAGAAATCTGGGAACAAGATAGCCATAGTGGGTCTTAATAAGCTTTCATGCATCCCTGGTGGTCGGGAAGGCTGCCCACTTGCATAAGCCTATACACATGCTCAGGAGAGATTGGAGAGTGTCCTAGATATCTAGTCATCCCTGGCTGAATGTGAGGCCCCGAGCGTGCAGAAAGCAAAAGGGGGGTGAATTTGTAAACTGCCTGAATTGTCAATGTGTTCTCCAAACCACATGGAGATCCACTGGTAAAGGGCCGAAGACTTATAAGCTCAAGTTGTTTAATTAAGCATAACCTACAACCAGTCATTGGCTCGACCACTAAACTATGTTGAACCTAGGTAACCCCTAACCCCTCCTGATCCTGGGTTAGGCAAATCATATGATACAAAGGCACGATCCACATAATAAATTGGACTCCACCAAGATTAAAGTTTCTGCACTTCAAATGATACCATTAAGAATTTGAAAATTCACCACCAAGGAAGTCCCTTACTCAGACTTTTTGGTGAATTTTTTTTAATCTATAAAATACCCAGTGCAGATTTTCACTAGTTATGATAACTGTTTTACTGTTCTCCTCCTATGGAAGAAAACATTTTGATTTAAAAGTAAAATTGCATGATTTCTGACCCTCCTTGTCTTCTGAAACCTTAAAAACAACTCAAAATTTTTCATTTTGTTTTTTAACATATTCCACAGGCCAAGATTGAATTAAGGGAGTGACACTGGAGATGAAGAAGGTGGTTTGGAGATAGAAACAAATAGATTAAAAATGATTGGGAGGGCTTCCGTGGTGCCGCAGTGGTTAAGAATCCGCCTGAGAATGCAGGGGACACGGGTTTGAGCCCTGGTCCGGGAAGATCCCACATGCCACAGAGCAACTAAGCCTGTGCGCCACAACTACTGAGCCTGTGCTCTAGAGCCCGTGCTCCGCAATAAGAGAAGCCACCGCAATGAGAAGCCCGCACACCGCAAGGAAGAATAGCCCCGCTCACCGCACTGAAGACCCAATGCAGCCAAAAATAAATAAATAAAATAAATTTTAAAAAATGATTTGGAAATCATAGGAGAGGGAGGAGTCAAGGATAGCGCATGGGTTTCTGGCTTCTGCAACAGGCTGAATGGAGGAACATCTGTTGAGATAGAGAAGTCTTGGGAAGGGGTTGGTTTAAAGGGAGCATCATGAGTTCTGTCTCCGACTTCTCAGGGTGACAGGTCTCTGAGACATCTAAGCTGAGGTGCGACAGGCTGCTGGGTATGGGGTCTAGAGAAGAGAAGAGAGGCCTGAGCCGAAGATACATTATTGGAGAGGGGGCTTCACACATAAACAGTATCTACGGTTCCCTCTCCGCTCTGTTCCTGTTTCCTGTAAATATTTATTACATGATTCTCAGTCTTAGGGATTCGGAGGTAAAGAAGACAGTCAAGGTCAGTCTCTATCCGCGTGCATCTTGCACTCAGTGCAGGCAGCTTGTGTGTAACAGACAGGCTAGGGTGGTGACTTTGTGCCTAAAGGAGGGAGGTCACAATGTGTACTTTGTGATGAGAGCCATGATATACCCAGTGGCACTGAGGACCCCACTGAGAGCTCAGCCTTCCTCCTGCAGGGAGGATAGGGCACACACCATATGTTATCTCTCTGCTCTCACACCTCCCATCCCAGGCCCAGCCAGAGTCCCCTTTGGAGGGGAGCAAATGGATAGGGAAGTGGGAGATGAGGGGTTGGGAGGAGGTGTGGTATGGAGGGCTGGGGAGCCGTGGAAGCCAACAAGACAGAGGGTTGGGGAGCTATCTGTGGCCTCAGTTCCTCACCCCTCCCAGTCCCAGGTAGAGGAGCCAGTCAGCTGCCTGCCACTGGAGCCTTTGCCTGGGCCAGACATGAAGTGCTGCTGGCAGATTTTTGTCCTGTGCATCTCCTTGATGCTCATCTTGTGGCTGATGGCCCCCTGCCTGGATCTGAAGCCGGAATCGGCACCCCACGAAAAATGGATGAAGGTGGTACCATGGTGTTGCAGCTGCCCTCCCTTCAAGTTCAGGAAATATGGCTGCCCATCCGGGACCCTCAACGACTCTGTCTGCCACCACATGGCCGGAGGGAACTGGTTTGATGTAGGTTACGAGAAGACGATGGGGCACCTCATGGGAGCAGCAGAGCCCACCACCCCTGACGCTGTGCTCTCGTGGTCGGTCAGTGGTCAACACTGGGCCAGCCCATCCCGTCCTTCCCAGGCCCAGCCCACCTCCCACTTCCTGGCCCAAATTCCTGCCCTCGGCCCTGGCTTCGTGTGCCTCCTATCTTCACAGCCTCAACCCCTGACTTCCGGATGGAGGTCTCACCCACCTAGCTCTGCTTTCCTTCCACCGGGGGCCCATACCTGGATCTCAACCCCCAATCTCCTCCCTCCGGCTGTTTTCAGGGCATGAACTCAGCAAGCGAGCTGGGCAGAGTGTGGGAGAAGCTGTTCAAGGTGATTCCCAGGACCTTGGTGAGCCATTTTGATCTCTTCTGTGGAACTTGTGCATCGGTGGGGAACTCGAAGATCCTGTGGGCCGCCAGCCTCGGCAAGAGTGCCAACCACACCGCGGTCTCCAGGTGGGCACTGAGGAGGGGGCAGGGGACTGGACGTCCAGGCCTGCCCCCAGAGTTTTGTCAGTTTCTGCTTCCCTTCCCAGGATGAACCAGGTCCCTATTCAGGGCTTCGAGATGCTGGGGAACCAAACCACAGGACAGTCCGTCTCCCTCCGGAATGACAGGGACCAGGGTTCTTGGAGGCAGCTGGATCTGCTGCTCCTGAGGCTCTTTGTTCTGGCATGGACTTCAGATGCTCTGAGTGAAGAGGTGATGGTCTGGGAACCCAGACATTCTCAGTATGGGGGGTAAGGAGAGGTCACTGCAGGGGATGACAGAGGGGGCTCCAGGGAGACCCTCTGCTGGCTTATTGAGAGCACCTGCAGGACCTTTGCAGGTCTCAGGGGCTGCTGAAACTCCCCCACCTCCTACTTCTTCCTTAGATTTTGGAAGATGGTCCAGTTCCCTAGTAGAATGGAAGATAGAAAAGACCAGGTAAGGGGATGAGAGGCAGGAAGATGTAGCTTCGGGCTGCTGTGGGAAGGGCCCCAGGTTGGCCCTCTCCCCCTTCTTCCCCAGGTCCTGGTGATCAGCCCCACTTTCATCAGGTACACCCAGGGCAACAGGCTGGATAAAAGGGTCAGTATCCATCCCAGGGGCTCGTGGCTCTGTTCTGTGCCTTGCACACCTGTGACCCAGTTAAAGATTCTTGTCCTTTCCTCACTTAAAACTTTTCCCTGTTATGCCTTCAACATAGAGTTTAAAAGCTCCTGTCGGGCTTCCCTGGTGGCGCAGTGGTTGAGAATCTGCCTGCCAATGCAGGGGACACGGGTTCGAGCCCTGGTCTGGGAAGATCCCACATGCCGCAGAGCAACTAGGCCCGTGAGCCACAACTACTGAGCCTGTGCGTCTGGAGCCTGTGCTCCGCAATGGGAGAGGCCACAATAGTGAGAGGCCCGCGCACCGCTATGAAGAGTGGCCCCCACTTGCCACAACTAGAGAAAGCCCTCACACAGAAATGAAGACCCAACACAGCAAAAATAAATTAATTAATTAATGTCAGATGCAGGCTTGTGACATCCTCTGTCACATAGGGGAGGACAGAAGTCAGGCACCAGCAGACAAGCAAAGCTTTCACTTTGGCACTGGTGAGTGCAGTAGGTGCAATTCTAAGACGGCCTCTAGGATCGCCATCCCCTGCTGAATACACACCTTCCTCCAATGATTCAATCACACTAATTTAAGTGCTACTTTAAAAAAAAAAAAAAGCTCCTGTCTGGCTTCCAAGACCTGGCATGGTCTGACCCCTCCCCCCCTCCCCTCCTCTGTCCTAGGCTCACACCATGGGCTTCTCAGTGTTCCCCAAACACACCATCTGCTTCATGCCTTTTCAGACGCTGTTCCCTCTGCCTGGTATGCCCTCTTCTTGTCTCCCTAGGGAATCCTCTCTCTTCCTCCAATATGATGAGAATCAGCTAGCTGGTGCTGTCTTTTCTGGGCTCCGGGGTCCCTCTGTGTGTTCAGTGTCTGTCTCCTCTGGGGAAGGTGAGCTCCGTTCTCCTCCCAGCTCCAGGAGGCAGCCTGTCACCCTCGATGTTGAATGAGGGGAGGTGGGATGAGGACAGGATTCAGCCTGCTGACACACATCCCTCTCTCATCCACCAGGATGCCCACTTTGGATTTGGAGCAGAAAAGCAAGGAAGGTGGCCCCGTTACTGGGAGGATGTTAACCAGACCAATGGAGATTCTGTCCATACACAGCACAGAAGCAGAAATGGAAGTCAGCTAGAGTGGACAAGCTCACCGTTCACACGGGACACCCTGCTGGGTAACACAAGTCCTCGTCCTTTGGGCCTGAATGCAGGGGAGTCTTGGGGTTGCAGCAGCAGGAGCAGCAGGGCTCTGGGGACGTTCAGGGGTAAAGGGCAAGAGGAAATTGTATAGCAATCAGTCTGGTACTGAATAAAGTTCTGGCCTCATTCTTTTACCTGTGAAGACAGTGCCAGGTGAGGAAGGGCCAGACTTGACTTCCATGGCTCAGGGGGAATATTTACACTCATTTCTCTGCCTGGTCCCCCAGATCATGCAGGTGGTGTAAATTTAGAGCCAACCCTGTGCAAAGTGCAGGCCCAGACTGAGTCTTGGGGGAAGCACTTTTCCCATTGGACAAAAGAGATAAACCTCCTTATTTCACCCTATGCTGGCGGGTGAATTTTTTTCTAGCCCAGCTTTTCGCTGAAGGTTCAGCTCTTTGAGGTTTCCAGGGCTTTGTAGGGGCCTCCGTTCCAATTCTCTGCCTCCCCTGGGATCAAGGTCCTCTGCCCACATGAGCATTAAACTCCTAAATTCCTGGGTAGCCTCTTAGGCAGCTCAAGCGCTCCCCATGCTGTTTTTCAGTTCTCTTTTCATTTCTGGCATCTGGGGACTTCCTGTTTTCTTTTTAATTAATTAATTTTTAAATTTATTTTTATTTTTGGCTGCGTTGGGTCCTCTTTGCTGCACGCGGTCTTTCTCTAGTTGCGGGGAGCGGCGGCTACCCTTCATTGCGGTGCTCAGGCTTCTCATCGTGGTGGCTTCTCTTGTTGTGGAGCACGGGCTCTAGGCGCGCGGGCTTCAGTAGTTGTGGCACGCAGGCTTCAGTAGTTGTGGCTCACAGGCTCTAGAGCGCAGGTTCATTAGTTGTGGCGCATGGGCTTAGTTGCTCCGCGGCATGTGGGATCTTCCCAGACCAGGGTTTGAACCCGTGTCCCCTGCATTGGCAGGCAGATTCTTAACCACTGTGCCACTAGGGAAGCCCCACTTCCTGTTTTCTTTTACCTCTGCTCTGCATATAAAATAATTTTTATTAATATATATATATGCTTGCAAAATTACCAATTAACTCAGGAAAGATACACAAGACATTAGAAATGGTAATTGCCTCTGGGGAAGAGACTGGGTAGGTGGGGAACAGATTCTTTCTTTTCACTTACTTTTTAATACCTTTTGGACTATGTACCACAGACCCCTATTATACATTCAAAAATAGGTACAATTTAAAAATTTTAATACTTTAAAATTTTTAATTTGACCAGCAGTCTGGATTTTTGTTGTAAGAGAGTTTTCAGGTTATCTTTTAATTTATTATTTTGCTAAATCTGGAGCCAAAACTAAGTCTTCACAGATCTCCTGCACTTCCATGAACTGGGTGAGTATGTGATAAGGCCAGTGAGTTCCATGGGCAGCAGCTCAGTGCATCATTCCTGTGGGAAAACAGTTTGGCAGTTCATCAGAAAGTTAAACATAGAATTACGATGTGAGCCAGCAATTCCACTCTTAGGTAGATACCCAAGGGAAATGAAAACATATGTCCACATGGAAACTTGAACACAAATGTCTATAGCAGTATTATTCACAATAGCCAAAAGGTGAAAACAACCCAAATGAATGGACAAACTATGGCGTGTCCATACAATGGAATATTATTCGACCATTAAAAGGGACAAAGTATTAATACATGCTACAACTTGGAAGAACCTCAAAAACATGCTAAGCGAAAGAAGATGAAACAGGAGGGAAGGGGGCAGGGCACAACCTTTAAAAGAATGACTCAGCCGTTGAGGATATGACATAAACTGGTTAGAACAAACTAGGTCCAAGGTGGTGGAAAATTCAACTTCCAATGGACCTTGAGCCTCATTATACGCTCGTTGTGATACATCAGCATATGCTAAATGACACACCCACCAGCATCAGGACAGTTCTGAGGGCAGCCTTAAGAGGCCAAAATGAGTGGCCGCAGATTGCGAGGAGCATGTGGACGCTTGGGCGCCGAGCGGCTGCCAGCCTCTTGCCCTGCTTGGCGCCCCCGGGCTCTGCCCAGGCCCGCGCCGTGGCCCCGCGGCCAACGAAGGACCCCCAGCTCTACAGCTGCCGGGGCCTGCGCACCGGGACCGCCACAGCCAGCACACCCAGCCAGCCCAGTCTGAGCCTCTGCTGCCTCAACCAGATCCTGAATGTCAAAGAGCAGTGTGTCTGTTGGATGGATTTGAGGACAACAGGAACTTTGGGTGACGCTGGCCCTCTGGACGATACCACCTATGAAAGACTGGCCGAGGAGACGCTGGACTCCTTAGCAGAGCTCTTTGAAGAGCTTGCAGACAAACCTTACACATTTGAAGGCTATGAGGTCTCCTTTGGGAGTGGTGTTTTAACAATTAAACTGGGTGGAGATCTAGGAACGTACGTGATCAACAAGCAGACCCCAAACAAGCAAATCTAGTTATCTTCACCATCCAGCGGCCCCAAGCATTACGACTGGACTGGGAGAAACTGGGTGTACTCCCACGACGGTGTGTCCCTCCACGAGCTGCTGGCCACAGAGCTGACCCAAGCCTTAAAAACCAAACTGGACTTATCTTCTCTGGCCTACTCTGGAAAAGGCACTTGCTGCCCAGCCTAATGCTAAAGACAGTGAAAGCTCTAAAGCCAAGACCCCAGCTTCCTTCTGCAGCTGAATGGCTAGTCTTCTCCATTCCTGCTTTTGAGGACAGTTGCAGTATGTGTAACGGCTCTGTGAAAAGACCGTGTCGCCTCCTGCCCTGCCCCTGAGTTCAGATTTTTAATTTCCGTAGGTTTCTTTTGATTTATTGTCTGATTTCCTCCCTCACGTTATAGCCCGTATCTTTCATGTCTGTATGCCCATACCTTTAATATATAACCTCACAACAGAGAAAAAGAAGAAGGACAAATTCCAGGAGGAGAAATGAATTGGCTTCACCATTCATTCTCTGAAAGACTTACTACAAAAGCTGCATGAAGAGTGGCTGGCCAACCTTGCCATCCTGTCTCAAAATGAGACTCATTAAAGGAAAGCCTAAAACATTCCTACTCCTCTTGAAAGTGTAAACACTTCTAAGCCCTTTAGTATTGAAGCACCAGTGGCAACTCGGGAATTCTGAAACCGAAGACCATTTTCTCTTTGTGCTTTGTGACTGCCAGGGTGTGGCCCGCATGGGGTGACACAGGGAGATGTGGTGCCGTGTCTTCCATATGTGCATATATATGTACACACACATTTACATGTGTGTGTACATATATATTTTTTAAATTTAAGGGTCAGTATAGAATAAGCTATTGCAACACTTGTCTGAGGATGCAGAAAATCTCCCAAAAGCCACCTCTGTAAGCTCATGGATATAGTACAATAAATGAGGCCATGGAGCTGAGGAGGTGCTTGGTAAACTGTGAAAGGCCACATAAATGAAAAGATGGTGGTTAGTGAAAGGAACCCTGGTCTTACAATTGGCCCAGCTCAAAAGTAGTTGTCTGTCTCTGGGCAACTTTCTTGAACTCCCTGGACCTCTGTTTCCCCGTGTTAACAGAGAGGGTTAAACTGGATAGAATATAGTCGATTCCCAATTTAGACATTTAGTGGTCCTGTCAGGCAACTTAACAGGCCAGCTTTAATTCCCTCTAGTAGAGGAGATGACAGTGAACAGGTTTTTTTTTTTTTGGCTGTACGCGGGCCTCTCACTGTTGTGGCCTCTCCCGTTGCGGAGCACAGGCTCCGGACGCACAGGCTCAGTGGCCATGGCTCACGGGCCCAGCTGCTCCGCGGCATGTGGGATCCTCCCGGACTGGGGCACGAACCCGTGTCCCCTGCATCGGCAGGCGGACTCTCAACCACTGCGCCACCAGGGAAGCCCTGAACAGTTTCTTTTAAGCTACAGAGTAAGTATATGGTTTTGGGTTTTGTTCTACTTGAATTTCAGTTGAATTCATGTTCAAATAATCATCTTTTATTGTGCAATTACTGTGCTAAGCCTGGGCTGTAGGCTGAATGTTAAGGTGTTGATCCTAACCCCCAATCACAGCCCTTATAAATGAGATTAGTGCCCTTATAAGAGAGACCCCAGAGAGCTCCCTCATCCCTTTCACCATGTGAGGACACAGCGAGAAGACAGCTGTCTATGAACCAGGAAGCAGGCCTTCACCAGACACCCAGTCTGCTGGGGCCTTGATCTTGGACTTCCAGCCTCCAGAACTATGAGAAATAAATTTCTATATATAAGCCAAAAAAAAAAAAAAAAGAAGCCAAAATAGAAATTTTGGTGGCCTAAATCCTGGAAATCCCGGACCCTTCCCCAAATAGTTTTAATAATCTTCCCAGTTGTTAGCCTATGAAATTACCCAGCCCATAAACACTAACCACCCCATATTTCAGGGCCGATCTCA